>NW_026912832.1:0-1268346 GCF_034315485.1 Pezoporus occidentalis | reverse complement strand
GCTTTATACCTGATACTCACTAAAATATACTAAGATGCAGATGGACACCTATTATTAGGTACAAGCAATGCTTTTAGATGTTCATATTACACATAAGAAAAAGCTATCAAACCTGTCCCTGGCAGATAGAAGAGGAAGCAATACAAGGACTTCTCTGAGGCATGTCACCACAGGCAGACCTGTTCCCTGCAGCATCCACTCACAACAAGCTGCCACCACCCAGCACTACCTTCCTCCCAAGTGATCAGCAAGATGCTTTTGCAGGCAAGTAAACAGAGTGGTCTGGGAGGCTGGGAAAGGCTCTGCTCTGAGCAGCCTCCTTCGAGGCTCATGTGGAGGCAGACAGTAAGTGCTGGAACTGACGGTCACTGTCTCCTCTCATGCAAGATCAAGGGTGGCTGCTGCTGGAGCTACCAGGCCGCAACTTAAACATGTGCCAGGAAGATGCTTCCTAAAAATGGTGGTAGACTGTAGTACTTGGTGCCAAAGGCAGGAGCTGATGCAAAGTCACAGAGGTCAGGGAAACTAATGGTAGAGCAATCTACCAATAGAGGGTAAAAAGACGGGGGGACACCAACCCCAAAGTATTCAGCTGAGGATGTCATCTGGTTGTAAGATGGGAGAATATCCAGGAAAATATTATATATGCCTGTGGAGTTCTCCCTTGTTTCCTTGGTACCCACTCATGGTTACTTTTGGAAACAAGACGCTAGTTAAAAAGGCCTTCTGACACCCTTATGTCTGTTCCATTACACTGTTATTCACTCAAGTAGCTCATAATTTCCAAAGCAGATCAAGGCAGTGCAGCCAGGCAAGTTCCGTTTCCTCGCTATGCTCTGAAAGAAAGAAAGAAAAAAGTTCCACAATAAGATGACAGAAGCCTCATCAGAAAGCACACACTCTGCTTATCCTGGCACTGGAAAAGAAGCTGACCTAGACCATCAACTAGTTGAAGCCCAAGGAACCTCAGTGAGTATCTAGCACCAGTTCATGTCATTTTTGTAATGATGTGACCAGGATAGGTAGGACTTTACACGGGTACATGGGAGTAAGAAAGGTGCAAAACTGTTTATTAAGTCCAGCTTGGGAATGTCTCACCACGTTTTTCTTGCAGGAACTGACGGGCTGCCTGCTGTTCTCTGATCTGAAAGGCAGTGTGAAATAGATTCACTCCCCGTCTGACCGAACTGACTTGACGCAGCAGGTATCGTTTTGCTAAACTATCACCTCTTCCCTACACACACCCCCACTAAAACCTCGTTAAGAACTCGGGTTCTAGCGCGGTTACGCTGAGGTACGGGCTGGGCACGCACTGCTCCGGCCGAACTGAAGCAGGGCACAGCCAGCCCCAAGCCCCGCACCCCCGGCGCCCCAGCCCGCCGCACTCACCCCGGGGCCGCTCCAGTAACACCCTTCGCCCGGACCGGGCCAGCAGCGGCCGCACAAGTGACCCTGCGGCCCGGCGGAGCCACCCGTCGGGACCGTGCCGCGCCTCTACCCGCTTGCCCCTCCTCTTCCTGCCGCGCCGGCTGTAGCTACCCCGCTCGCCTGTTGTTTCCCGGCACGAGCGGTGCAGGGTGTCGAGGTGACAGGCGCTGCGGGTTGTGCCCGGTCCCCTCAGCGCCCTCCCCGCTGAGAGGCGGAGCCGCCGGTTCCCCGCCCGCGGCCGGGGGCTGTGGCTATGGCCATGGCCATGGCCATGCTGAGTGAAGCAGCAGTGCTTGTGGCCCGGCGGTGCGGCCTCGGGCCCGGGCCCGGCCCTGGCGGGGGAAAAGTGGCAGCGCGACGATGTTGCAGCGCAGCGCGGCGGCGGGAGTGGGTGCCGCCGGTGGGGCGGGACAGCGGGATCGTGGCTTACAACAGCCGCAGCCGGACCAAGGAGCCGCTCGTACTGGCCAAGGACCGAGTGGCGACCTGGTAGCGCCTTGCGGCAGGCGGGCGGGGGTTACTTGGGTGGCCGGGCAGAGATGACGGTGCGGTTTGCTTCCCCTCTGCGCAGGTACAGCTGCGGGCCGACAGTGTACGACCATGCACACCTCGGGCACGCGTGGTGAGTCGACTCCTGAGTCACGGCGGAAAGTGGGGTCCCGTCCTGTGCGGGCACACTGGGGGAGGGAGCCCAGTAGCTGGAGTGCGGGTACCGCCAGGCCTGACTCGGTACTGAGCAGCCTGTGTCCGGGTGCCAGGATCAGACCCCGCTGGGAGCTGCCGGCCCTTTGCCTCTTGGTCTGCGTAAAGGGCAAACAAAATACTGTTTGTTTTCTTGTTTGTGTGTTTGGGTTTCCCCCTCTTGACCTCAGGAAGTATGGAAAGCGCTGTTGGTGCAGGTCATCCCAGGCAGAGATGCAGTAGTAGGGTGGAAGGTATTAAGAACATGCATTTTTTGCTAGGCAGGGTGAGTTGTTGCAAATTTTATCAGCTGTTCTGCAGAGGAGCTGGGGTCCTGGAGCCTCTTCTCTGTGAAATTACAGTTTTGCCTCAGATTTAGTTCAGATAAGGTGTTGGCACCAAGGAAAAACTGTTCAGGGTTGACAATTCTTTCAGGTGTTTACTGATAAACGCATCTGTTCAGTCATAGAGGCACAGAATACCAAATTGGAAGGGACCTCAGGGATCATCTGGTCCAAGATGCTTTCTAGGCAAAGCATGACCTAGACTAGATGTCCCAGCACCCCATCCAGCTGAATCTTACAAGTGTCCATCCTTGGATGACTTCCTGGGTGTTCCTTGGAACACTTCCCTGGAAAGTGTTCTTAAAGCTCAGAAAGGCCTTTTTGCATAGTAATAGTTCAGTGGCTTACTGTGTTTAAAAAAAAAAAACAAACCGAACAGCACAGTATTTTTTTTCCATAGGATAATTACAATACTAAACTAGCTTCGTTATAAGTAACTTCAAAAAAGTACTTTAAATACACCAGGGCAGGTTGTTTTACACTGATGCACCTGATGAGAAGACATGCAGCAGGCTGCCTGCTGCTTCCTATGAAGTCAAGGGGAGTTGCAGCTGCTCCTAAGCTTCTGTCCCCTAATTCTTAGAAGAACAAGATGCATTTGGCTTCTCAGAGGAGCAGGGGTTTCTCAGATAACTGTCATCTGTGTGAAGATCAGGTGCTGTGTATTTGAGTAATTCCATTTTAACGCAGGGGATCCCACAGCTTCTGGTCCCGACTTGGCTTCATTCAGAAACTTGTGTTGAATTTTGCTGAATGTTGAGCCATTGCAGTACTGCACAACTGCTGCCCCTTTCTGTAAAAGGGGAGTTTCAAAATACTAAACATAAGAAAATACAGTTGGCAACATCACCTTAAATGCTGCTGTACTGTTGTGTGTGTATGTGGTGATGTCTTTTTCCTCCTTGCTTTTGTCCAGTCTTAGCAGAGAACTAATCTGATATTTTACCAGTGATATAAGAATCAGAAAATGATATCTTGAATTATTCCATTTGTACTTAGTACCTTTAGGGGAACTTTTCTTTTTTTAAAGTTTTTTTTAAAAAAACTTTTTTTTTTTAAAAAGTCATAGCAATTTGTGCATTTAAATCTACAGTTGCTGTAATACAGTGTAATATAGCCTATGTTACAATTTACCTTGAAATATTTACCATTAAAAACTAATCACTTGAGAGCAACTGTATAAAAAGATGCTAATAAATTGCTTCATCACTTAATTGAGGTTCTGTAGTGTGGTAGGGCCCAACCTGATGTTGTGTAACAAGAGAGGGAATTGTAGAAGTCTTCCTGTCCGAAGTGGTATGGTGGATCTACAGCACAATGTTTGTAGAACTGGAGAACTTCACCTTTTCATCTTGCAGCTCTCTGGCTTTTAAATGTCTGGTTTTGTCAGTAGTTCTCCTTGTTCTCCTACCTTCTGGCTCTTTTGATTAAAGGCTCACTTTGCCTGTTCTTCTCATCCATCTCCTCTTACCCTCTTTCTAAGCTGTGAATTTCAAGTTTTCCTGATGTGAGGTTTGCCCTACATCTGTGTCATCTGGGTTTGACCGTTTCACTTACTGGTTTAAGACAGAATATTTACGGCTGAATCTTTCCTCTGGAGGGGTGTATCATGCAGATAAATAACAGTGGTATACTCTTTCTGCTACCTCATCCTCACCTTCATGTATTGTTTCCTGTAGTGCTGCTGTGCATCAAGATACCTACACTGCAGACCTTTCTCTCTTCTCATCAGTTAAGCTCTCCAGTGTGTGAAGAGTTGGCTCTTCCTTACCAGTGTCTGTGGTCTTGCACACATCAGTGGTGACATCCTGCTGCTTGGCTCATTTGATAAAGATGGTGGAGCACTCTTGATTTTATATGTGTTTTTAGCAATAATTGTGTATTTTTTCCCCAGTAGCTATGTCCAGCTGTAGAACTCTGGTAAGCATAGCTGAAGCGCATCCTGCTGATGCAAGTCTACAGGCCAGGAGATGCACTGGGAAAGAGCATGAAGTCAAATAGAGTTAATGGTTGTTGCTGTTGTGCTGCTCTTGTAAAATATCATTTGTTGTACTCTTGCAACGTGTTATCATTAGAATCCCTTTTTCCCTCTCCTGCTTGCATTTGACTTGCTGCAAACACAGCATAATGGAAATGAGCTTGAGATCCTTGAGAAGAATTTGAAAATAATGGTGTTGTTACTTCCCCCCTTCCTCCTTCCCCTCCACAAGGATTTCTTATTTCTCTAAATAATCCAACTTTCTCTAGGATGCTGTACTTCTAGCTTTCAAAACAGGTGCCTCAGTGCAACATCCTGCTGTTGCAAGAGGGTTGGACTAGATGATCTTTTGAAGTCCCTTCCAACCCTTAGGATTCTGTGATTCTGTGATCCAAAACTCATTCTGTATCAAGAAAAGAATCAGACAGGCAGATAATGCCATCTTTCCCCTCAGTTCTGAGACTGGGCTTGATCTTGCTGGCATGAGCTGCAGTCTGGTTGGCATCCAGACTCCTGGCTAAATGCTTGGAAATAAGAGTAAAACCAAGCATGAGAAAAGATTTCATTCAGACACTTGTGCCTGCTCTGCCATCCCACTGATTCTGACTCTCATTTTTTTTTCCTTTTCAGTCCTGAAGTGGTAAGAACCCTACTTTCTGAGGTGTCAGGAGTTCTGCTCTGACTTTTGCAATGCTGCTGCTTCTATAAATTCGCTTGGAAGATCAGAGGGGAGGAAACTATGCAAAATTTGTGTCAGCTCTGGCAACTACGACTGCAAGGCTGTTTAATAACAAGCTTTTGATGCTGGTGTCATTCTTCTGAACAGGGTCCAAAGACTGATCTAATGCTCTTGTGGAATCATGTTGCCACATTAGGTGAACCTTACTCCCAGAGAGCTGGTGTTCAGTAAAAACTCTCCCTGGCAGCATGGCTTTCAAAAAGCTGTTTTCAACATGGGCATAGTGCAGACAACAACAGAAAATGTTTTTCTTCATCAAACATCAAGATACTGCACATCCATAAATGTGAACCTTAGTGCCACCTGGTCCCTGCAGCTAGGGGGAAGGATGTAAATCCATTTCCAGTATTTACTTGCACTTCTTTGCTCTCACAGCCATTTGAGTTGAAGTTTGTGTGATGCTGTGAGTGAAATAGGAACCTGTAGGTCTGTGAGTCTCCTTTCAGGCTCTTGTTTTCTCCAAAGCAAGTGAAGGCTGAGAATTCTCATCACTCTACAGGGCAGACAGAGAGACTCTAATCACTATCTGATATCTCCCCTGATAATTGGGTTTTACTCAGTCAAAGTATGTTTTGAGAATTGTAAGTGGAGAGTCTGAGTAGAACAAGGGGCTTCCACAGCCCTGTGCAGTGGTAGGTACATCAATCTATCAGCATTGAATCTTCTGGTTTGTGGCAAAGAGCTTGCATAATTTCGAGGATTTATTCTCAGGTGTAAACAAAGCAAAATAACCCACAGCACAACTCTTCTTTGCTATCAGGAAAGATCTGTGGTGGTGTGTGAATGAAATAGTTTATTGGTGGCTGGCAGCTGTAGTTGTTACTCAACCCTAAGCAAAGTTCATTTGCACCTTATTTCTCCCTGTTCTTATGCCCTGTGGCTTTTGAAAACCTGTTAGAATATAGAAACCCTGAGGGATATGTTTCAAGAATATCTGATCTGTGTGTCTTATTTCATACTGCTGCTTTGAGAGAGCCTTGTGGTTCACGTATACCTTCCAGTGCACTTCAGCACTTGAATGAAGACGTGCAACAAAATAAAACCCTCAGAAAATTTGATGTAATGTGTCACTAATGCCAGAAGAGGGTAGGCCAGTTCAAGGGAAATTTGCTTGACTTTTGTGTGGGTGGTAACTGGTTTTGGAAAAGCACTTTATGCACTGAACACCTTTTCATTCATCCAGGTATTGGGGTATTTCGATTGTCCCCGTGGCTGTTAGTGCTGTTGAATATTTTTGTTTAAGTTTGTTCTTAATAGTGCATGTTTAAAAGCTCATGGGTTGTTTGTTGTTTTTTTTCTTCTCTCTTCTAGCTCCTATGTTAGGTTTGATATAATTCGAAGGATAATGACTAAGTTTTTTGGAATTGAAGTTATCATGGTGATGGGGATCACAGACATAGATGACAAGATAATAAAAAGAGCCAATGAGGTAGGTGTTTGCTGCAGTTTTGACCCAAACTTTTGATATTTTCTGCAGCTGCTTATATAGGAAAATCAACCTGAGTTTGTTTTTTTTTTGATGAGTGTTGCTTATTTTAATTAGTAGATGATAAATGTTGAGATTTCTGGTCCCCTCGTATGGCTGTAATGGGGCTGGGAGTCTGGAGGGCCGAGTGTTGGGGGTAAATGGGTGCAGAGTTCTGTGGCAGAAAGAGGTGGGAGAACTATGTTACAGCACCCGTGGCCAGGGTCCTCCTGCCCTTGCCCTCTGCCTAGGAGGCCACTGGGGAACAAAAAGCTGGGGTGAATGCTCAGAAGAGTGAAAGGTACCTTTTCCCAAAAGCAACCAAAAACTTAGCAGCCAGGAGCCTTCTGGCTGAGTTCTGAAGAAGTGTTGTGTTATTATCATTAAAGGCAGCATTGCCACACACAGGGCTGAGGGTGGTTCCCGAAAGGTGCTGAGCACCATCTAGCTGCAATATCAACACCTTGGAAAGCTTTATCAGTCTTGTCAGAATTCATCATCTACATGGAAGGTGCCATTGATTATAGGGGTAAGTCTTGATAAGACCTGGGCTATAAGTGATTCTCAGTTGGATTTTAATCAGACCTTTTCCAGCAGCTGATCTTGGTGAATGATTACTCCAGGTTTTTTTTTTCCTTTTAAAATGTTTTCTGGATCCTGAAACACTGAAGAATGTATTCTCTGTTCTATTCTGCATTTTGATTTTGTTTGTTTTAAGAATCTGTAACTCATGTCTGTGGATTATAAATGAGCGTGTTAGATCACATTGCAGTTGCAAGCTTTTCTTGGAGCCAGAGACTTTGACAGCTGTCACTTTTATTTAATCTTTAAGTAAACAGTTACTACTGCAGTTAAATATACGGTGCTGCATTGAAATGAATACTGGCTCACTGCTTCTGTAGAAATACAAGTGTGTTCCCTTAGTCCATTTACTTGCAGTTTTCTAAGACAGTTTAGTAAAAAGAGACAAGGCCCATCCTCTCAAAAACCTCAACAAAAAACCCAACCCAACTAAACCAAAAAGCCCTACACCAAAACCCCCCAGGTGTTTTAAATCTATATGTGTGCATTTTAAGATTTTTTTTTTTTTTTCTGTTGTCAGAACGTTAGGGGGAATTTTGTGTTTTAGGAGGAAGAAATAATTTGATGTTTTAAAAGAATTTGTGTTCATTTACTGCATTCTTTGGTTGCATGAAATAATCTTTTTCATGCCTTTTTTGTGATTTTTTTTTTTTTTTTTTTTTTTGAATGCCTGTTCTGCTCTGCACAGTGTTTGGATGGCCAAGGCCTCTGCCTCAGTATCCTGACTTTGTTGTTGGGACCTCTGTACCTGAGTCATTATAGTGGCAGGATCAACATGTCTGAACTTGTTCTCCATCCTCTGATAGGATTCATGTAGAGAAAACCTGCAAGTTCAACATCTAATCTGTGATGAGCGTGCTGCACATGGTAATCCGTTGAGAGAGACAGATGAGTCTCTGTCTTGAACATCCATCTGTAGGGGAGGAGTTTCCCCATCTTCCTCCTACAGGCATCTTTGTCTCTTGTCTTCTGTTGATCAAAGAAGCAGCTGAGCATCTAGGGAGATGAGTCTTGTTGCTGGGGTTTGAGGGAGCACTCCTGGTCTGTAGGCAGAAGCAGACCTTTGTTTCTCAGTGCTGACCGTCTTCCTGGTTTCATTGCTGATTGAACATCTGGTTTGTCTGTGTCTTGCCTTGTGCAGGAACTTGTCCCAATAGTGGTACCCACTGTGCTTCAAAACTCAGACCCCTTAAAGCTGCTTCAGTAATTAGAAGTGGTGAAACTGGATTTATTTTGTTAATGATTCAATTATCTGCAAGCTAGAGAGACTGACAGTACGTTGTTTTTTGCGCAGTAGGTTCTCATCAGAGAAAATGTAAAAGCTCACATTTGAAACACTTTGATACCATCCTTTTGTTCACTAGAGTAGGTTTTGCTGTTGTAGATCTTTCAAGCCTTGGCCTCTTCTGAATATCTGAGAATAAGTATCTTGTCATGTGTAAGTTGTCTCTTTCCTTTCAGGTTGCGTGTTCTTGTTGCATGTGCGAGGATTCCTGTTCTTGTCCATTGCCTTGTGATTGAGGAATGTGGAGAAGGTGTTAGAGAAGTGCCACACTTAGCAAAGTGTGGGACTGACTTTTGGTTTATTTCCCCTGATTGTACTGAGATCTATGAGTAACCATGATCAGCTGAAATAGCTTATTTTTCTTAATCACTGAAAATTAATGTCTTGTCTCATCCTGCAAGTCTCTGATTTGTCTCTATGACATGTAGGTGGTATCAGTGTCCCCTGCTAATAAGTTTAATGAATTTCCTGTCCTGTGTACAGTAGTATGCCTTGTCACTGGAAATAGAAACCATCTCAAGAAGAAACTAATGGGAGAGGGAAGGAGTTTATTATTTTAGTCATTGGTTGCTGTCTCCTAAAAGATACATATTAATATTTTGGAATTCAGAAGTGTAAATAAAATACTATTTTTGCTACATATAACTTGCATCTCCTCCCCATGGATGTTAAGAGTAACAAGCATTCCTGACTCTTTGTCTTGGGGGTTCTGTAAGTCTTCCAATTTTATAATTCTGTCTAATAAAAGATTGCAGTATTTTATATTATTACTTTGATTTATGATTTACTGATCAGCCTCTCTCTTTCAGATGAATATGTCACCAGTAGCTCTTGCTCGTATTTATGAAGAAGACTTCAAACAAGATATGGCTGCCTTAAAGGTACAGATACTCAAGCCTCTAAATTTTAGAGCGTTTTAAAGCAGTTCTTTTGGTAAGGAATCTAATTTTGGCAGTTTGATTTGAAAAAAAGAAATTTGTTTGCTTGTTTGATGAAGTGTTGCTTGGAAACTTGGGATTTGGGAGTACCAATTTACTTTTTCATTCTTCTGGAAAGATACTGCACACCTTTTGAGTAAGGAAATGGGGAGAAACAAACCCTACCTTTGGAATGAAACAGTTAAATTTCTTTAGCAACACAATTGGGGTTTTTATCCATGCAATTAGTCTTGGTTCACAGATAATACATATCTACTATAATGCAGAAATAGCCTGATATAAGTATAGGAAACATGTAATATTCTTTCATTGACTTAGGGTGACTTTGCTCCTTGTCCAAACTGTTTGTCAGAAGCAGGGAGCAAGGCACTGAGAAAAAATTTCCACCATTTTCTTTTTTTCCTTCTGGGTATTATCTTAAAGGCTGCTTGTGCCATTTCAGTTATACTTGCTTTTTTTTTTTTCTTTAAAAAAAAAAAAGATAAAATTGAGGAGAGCGGTCTTTAAAGTTTGTTTCCTAGAGGGGGGGAGTTTGTTGGCAGTATGTTTCATACAGGCTAATGAGGTGTTTTTCTTTAAGGTCCTTCCTCCTACAGTGTATATGAGAGTGACTGAAAATATTCCTCAGATAATTTCCTTTATAGAAACAGTAATTGCTAATGGCCAAGCCTATGCAACCTCACAAGGTAAGACTTATAGCAAGGCAACTCCTTGTTCAGCACATGTCCAGGAAATCAGTGCTCCTAGTAATCCCGGTTTGGGATCATATGAGATACCTTGTGCCAGGCTTTCCTGCTGTTGGTTAGCAGACTGGGTGTGAGCAACCTGTTTGTGATGAGATGAGTGGGCAGAACAACTGTTACTCAATTTCTAAGTTAAATGTAGCTTAACAGTTAATATAACTGTTCACTCTAATGAAGTTCTGTCTAAGCCTCTTTGGGGAAGTCCTGGCCTGGTTCCTACAAGAGAGCTGGGGGGAGCCTCTTAGCTCTAAACGTGAGGAGATTATCACCTATGTGCTGTAAAAAATGTGCCTGCAAAGCACAATACGTGGATTTTATTTTATTTTATTTTTACTGGTAGAATTGGTGGTTGTAAAAGGATTTGAGTGCGTTGTAACTGGAGTAGCAGTAGGCTGCACTGCAGTCAGGGAGGCGATTGCTGATTGTGTATGGGCAGGGGAAGAACCTGGGGAGATGTGCAGAATACAGAGTTATCCTATATGCAGAATGAGCACATACAGTGAGGTTACTGAAAAGCTGGTAATGTGGAAACATCTGCTACTATTTCTGAATTTCTAAATTGGAATAAAATGGAAGTTGAAGGTCATTTTGTTTTGCTTTCAGGGAAGTGTTCTGTCTTCCTTATGATTGTGCCACATCTTTGCTATCTCACTAAGCATTTCTTTTCTGTTAGGCAATGTTTATTTTGATGTTAAGTCTTGGGGAAAAAGATATGGAGTATTAACTACTATTTCTTCTGATACCCAAGATGAAGCAGGTAAGTTCTTGGCACCAACTTGTTTGTATTAATGTATCGTTTGAACTTGTATCTATGTGTAAACTTTCATTCTGGAACAGTTTTCTAACCTGTTGTGTATATCCCACTTTTTGGTTAATTAGGACTACATTGTTTTCATAATTATTTATTGAGGCACTCACTGTTGGCAGTGCAGGAGGAAACTTGGTCTTATTTTATGCTTGGCTCCCTCTGTACCTTTGTTCTGGTACCTTAGAACAATTAGGATTCTTAATCAATTATTTAGTACTTGGGAGTGGTACATATAAATTTCATAGTGATGTGATGGTCTCAGCTGTTGCACAAACCAGCAGTGAGATACTCAAGGGTAAATGCAGGGAAACTTCATCTGGTGTGTTACTGTTTGGGCAATTGTACTCCTTTGATTCATGATAACTGGATGAATGTGCTTCATTTGTTACTTACCATACTTACATTACCAGACTAATTCTAAGCAGCCTGTTTGTGTGAGGGTGAGCAATCTGTTGCCTATACCCTAGTTTTGTGGTTTGGTTTTTTTTCTGCAGTTGTCTGGCTGCTGAGCAGGATTGCTGATCCTCTTGGTAGTTTCCCAAAGTTAGGTCTGATCAGGTCTCTGACCTGAAAATTTGATGCAGGTCTCATGCATTGTTTTGCATGTTGAAGTTCAATATTTCTTCATTGAAAAAATCCATTTGCAGTTACTGAAAATGCCTGGCAGGCTGATGCTCAGGTGAATTGCAGCCAGAAACTTCTCACAGCCCCACTCTGGAGTTGTTTCAGCATTACAGCTCACAGAGGGAATACGTTTTGTCAGCGGTTATTCAGAGGCAGTTACTGACTGCAAAGGCAGCCAACAGCTTCCGGGACTGTGCTGGGAAAAACACTGCCAGCAGGTCAAAGGAGGTGATCCTTCTTCTCTGCTCAGCACTGGTGAGATGTGCCTGGAATCTGGGTCTGATGCTGGGCTCCCCACTAGGAGACAGGCATGGACATACTAGAGAGAGCCCAGCAAATGGCTGCGAATGAAGTGGAGGTACTGGAGCATTTTCATATGAGGAAAGGCTGAAAAGGTTGGGACTGCTCAGCTTGGAGAAGAGAAGGCTCAAGGGCATCTTACCTGTGTGTACAAACATGTGATGGGGAGAATAAAGAAGATGGAGCCAGTCTTCTCTCAAGTGGTGCTTGATGGCAGGGCAGGAGGCAATGGGTGCAACCTGAAACACAGGAAACTGCATTTAAAGCTTAGAAAAACCTTTGTTACTCTGAGGATGATTAACAGAAGAACATGTTTCCCAGAGAGGCTGTGGAGTCTCCGTCTTTGGAGATACTAAAAACCCAACTGGACACAGTTTTGAGCAGCCTGCTGTAGCTGAGCCTCCTCTGAGCCAGTGGTTGGACTAGACAATCTCCAGATGTGCCTTCCAGCTTCAGTTGTGACTGATTACCTGTTTTACCCTGTTTCCTCTCAAGTGACTTACAACTAAATTTACTGGTATTTCTAAATATTTTAACTGTTGTTTTGCTTATAACCAAGAAAAGTAGGTTTTTTTGAGGCAATAAAGGCAGAAGAGGAAAGGAGTCAACAGATGCTGGTCAGCCAGAGGTTGGCAAACTGGTGGAAGAGCCAAGATGAAGATTCAGTGGATAAAACCAGGGTTATATTTCTGTCCCTTTATTTCTTATCAATTTTGAATGATGAAGCAGGTGTAATGGATTTTTGTAATGTGCTTCACTTAATATTGCATGACATTCTGAATAAAAACTGACTCTCTGTAATATCAGTAAAGTAGAAGCGGAATGGCTCAAGAAAAATGACCATCTAATAGTTCTCCAAAAATAGCTGTGAATCATCATTAAAATGTGTTGATACTGGAATGCTCCAGGGATTAGCTCAGACCCAGTGATACACCGTGAGTTTGCTAGACGTCTAAAATAAATAAAGTAGTAAATCTAGTGTCAACTGCTGATAAATCAGATGAGAGGTGTTAAATAAGGGAACTTAAAACAGTGCAAGTTGCTTGCCAAGCTGGATCCGTTCAAGCCAAATTGATGTACTGTTCTGTACCAGTCAAATGTGAGATCAAGTATTTGTCAGAAAAAAAAAGTGCAGAGTTCAGAACCCTGTTCTAGTTTAGGTTGCTTTATTACCTTTCCTGTTGCAGTACAATCTGTTTGTCCTGGGAAACTGGCTGGTAAATAACTCAATGAATGATGTAAAACTGGAGAAGGCCAAAAGGACTAAAAGAGAGGATGACTGAAGAATCTTGAACCCATCTTAATTCAGTATACTATATTTTTTTTCAAATGATTGAGAAAATGGAAGCCTGGTGTAAGGGAGGAAAGTTGCAGGAAAAGAAGTTGAGCAAAAGAGGTTAAAATCTGAGTAATTCACTAAATACATTCCCACTTGCTTGCCTTTTTTTTTTTTTTTTTCTTGAAGACATATCTCATTAACATTTCACTTATTCTTGGCAGTTAATACTGATAAACGACATGGTAAAGATTTTGCCCTGTGGAAGGCTGCTAAACCTCAAGAGCTATGTTGGACTTCTCCCTGGGGAAAAGGAAGACCTGGATGGCACATAGAGTGTTCCACAATATCAAGGTCAGATTCTTGGCTTTTAAATCTAGTGCTGGTTTTTGATTTTGATTGCAGTACAGTGGTAGCAGCAGTATTGAAAGTGATTTTTCTGATCAGTAGAACACCAGTTTTGATATGAATATTTTGTGCAATTGTGCCTCAAACTGCTCCGCCTTAAGTGGCATAGCTGTCTTGCTGGGTTTTAGCATCTTTTCTTGAGAGAGATTCTGTGCTTAAAATACGGCATGCAGGATCACACAGTTGATTAGCAGGTCTTTAACTTGAATGGAGTAAGCAAAGTTTTAGTGAAGGTTATGGCACCTCTTTCATTTGCCTCTGTTCCACCTGTTGCAGTCTCTGCTGGACCTAGTTCAGCACATGGTGCTATGTCAGAAGGACAGGGTATGGGAATCCGTCCTGACCCCAGTGAGTGCATAAGGTCTTGTTGGTCTTAACTGCAGTTTTGCGTTATTCGGCTTTCATTAGAAGTCAGCTGCAGTATTAAATATTCTCATTTCTCTGTGGAAGTAAATTCTATGTGCATGATGTGAACTGAGTGTAGCAGCATTTTGGTTGTAGTTGGTTTAAATTAATTTGCTCTTAATTTGGAGCATATATATGGTAGTACTTTGTCTTACATTGTATTAACTTATGACCTATTCATTTGTGTTTTTAAAAAAGAGACTTTACATTTTCTCTCTTGGAAGCTTGTTAGTGGTGCTTAGTTCTGCATTAATCTCAGATCTTTTTTTGGAAGCTAATTACAAATTACTTAGCTCTGGCCCTGTGTAACTGAAGTTTTCAACTCAAGCTGAAAGCAGATGGAACACATGCTGTAGGTTTCTCTTTCATATTCTTTGCTGGTCGCCTGGGGTTTTTAGTCATTACTACTAGATTGTGAAAAGCACTTATAGGGGTGACTTTGTGTCTGTAAATAGTTTCAGCACTGTGAAATGGTTCTTTAAAGCAAGTGAAGTACACAAAAACATAGCATCATGGAGTGGTTAGGGTTGGAAGGGACCCATTTTAAGCAATAGCTGCTTACCTGGCTGTTTTGCCAAAAGTCTCAAAGCACTTCAAGCTAGGTGAACTAATTTTGAAAAGCCTTTGAAGTGTGCCTGGGAAGGTGAATGAGGAAGGTATGGGTCTCTAGTGCAGCCCTGCAGGAGGTAACAACTTGCTGTGACTTGGGTCTGGTTTCCTCTCCAGAGCTTCCCTTGAGGTGAGGTGGGCTTGCCCCTCCTGCCCCTGAGCATTCTGCAGATCCATCTCTCCCCAGCTCTTGATGGTTTTGTTGGAGCAAACTGGAGCAAGTGGCCAGTGCTCCTCTGTAGATGGTGCAAGGGAAGGTGTGAGCTGGAGCCCCTCCTGGGAGGATCTGTGCTTAAGCTGGGTTTGGAGCAGACAGGAGGAAGCAGAGGAGCATAAGCTTGAGAAATGGAAACAGCTAGTCTTTCTTACCATCTCTCCTTGTTTTCTTCCTGTGCTCTAGCAACTTCTGCAAAGCCATAGTGAGCCAGGGTGTTTTGTCCCCAAAAGGGACAAAAGTATTAATATCTAGCCAGCTATGAGGAGCAACTTGTTAGTGTGACACATGGGAAGGCTGTGTGTTTCTCTGTGTACACCCACATGCATGCATATGTGGGGCTTGCCTTTAGAAAAATAATTGCTCCTACTAAGAATTCATTGTGGCCAGATAGGGGTCCTGCTACAGCTTTATTATAAGATTTGTGTGAAGTCTTGCCTTAAAACTGCAGTCGTTAAACTGTACACTTGAATTTATGTTGTTTCATTGCATTCTTTTCTGCATTTCTTTTTACAAAAAGCTTTTGTAGTGTCCTACTTACTGACCAGGAAAATATTGTTACAGTGCAGTGTTTGGAAAGCAGCTGGACATCCATACTGGTGGAATAGATCTTGCATTTCCTCATCATGAAAATGAAATCGCACAGTGTGAGGTGTATCATCAGTGTGAGCAATGGGGGAATTACTTTTTGCATTCTGGTAAGTAAAATATGAATCAACCTGAATGGCCAGTACAAACACAACAGCTTGGTTTTTTTTAGGTTTGGCTTTTATATGGTATGGAAACAGACGGTCTACTACAGTGACCAAGTTCCTGTGACATGTTCTATGGAGTATGAGTGATTTGTTGGTGCAGCATGTAGATGTCACAGACCCCATCTCTTACCCCAGAATTAACCTCACTGTCTATGCCTTAGTAAACTGTATGAAAGCGTCTTTTACTTGCTTGGTCTTCAGCATATGGTACTGCATGGCATTATGTAGAAAAATATGCACGGTAGTGCTTCAGTAAAGCTTGTGCTCTACAGTGTTTTGAAACTTCATCCTTGTCTGATGGTACTAGCATTGTTCCCATTGACGAAAACCTTGGAATTTGTTCTTCCTGTTGTGGTCAGTGTGGCTCTGGATGGTCAGCTGAAATCAATAGTAAGTCACATTCAAGTCCGCCGTGTCTTTTTTTGCTGAACAGCACTTTATGCAAATTGTGTTGGTGAACTCTTTGAGCTGCTTCTCTGAGAGCTGCAGAGTTAAGCCTGTGGTACACCCTGGGAGTCACTTGAGGTTTCTTTTTTTATATATATTTCTATTGTAGAGGATGAATATTGAATTCTAGGTTCAGTTCACAGTGTAGAGCTTGTTGCAAATCAATAGCAATTATCTAGAGTGTGGTGCATCCTCCAGGGTATGCTTTGCTCCTGAAGTGTTGGGGAATTCACTGTGCTTCCCCTGAGATGCACTGATCACTGCCAGGTGGAGCCGTCTGTTGAAAAAACAGTGAATCTGACTGTTCAAGCTTAGCATTGAAACTATGAGAGAAATATTCTTCGAAACTAGCTAGCTGAAGAGGAGTCAATTCTTCTTAAACAAGCAGAAAAAAAAAATAGGGGAAAAAAATCCCAAACTTGATTCCAAGGGCAGTTTGTACACTGAGATTCTCCAGGAGCTGACAGATTACATTCTTTAAGTCAAAAAAAAAATTGCTGGAGGATGATAGTGTGAATTATTTAGGGCAAATGAGTCAGCTTCAGAAACAATTTATTCTGGAAACAGACTTCAGAATTTTAGCAGGCTCAGAATTGGAGGAGCAATCCCCATTAGAGGAAGAAAATCCCTGCACTGGGCATAAATCTTCTTAAAGGACTTTATTTTTAGATTGGCTTGGCACTCTTCCCAGAGTACAAGTAAAGTTATGAAAATCCTTGTATTTTGTGAATCTTTAATGAAATCATGCTAAGTGCTGAAACTCTTGAAGAGGAATATTATTTCAAATTCAGATGTCACCTGTATGTTACTAGGAAAACACAAACTATTTTAAGCTTGGCTGCTCAAAGTTAAGTCAGTCAATATTTAGGAACCTTTGCAAAATAAGAAAACAATTTTCCTTCTCCCAGGAGAAGTTGGGGTTTAGCTTGGAGAAGAGAAGTCTCAGGGGGACCTTATGACTCTCTACAACTACCTGAAAGGAGTATGGAGTGAGGAGGTGACTGGTCTCTTCTCCCATGTAAGAAGTGGTAGGACAAAAGGTAACAGCCTCAAGTTGCACCAGGGGAAGATTAGATTGGATATTAGGAAAAATTTCTTCACCGAAAGAACAGTCAGGTGTTGGAACAGGCTGCCTATGGAAGTTGTGGAATCACCAGCCCTGGAAGTGTTCAGAAAACATGTAGATGAGGCCCTCAGTGACATTGTTTAGTGGTGGACTCGGCAGTCCTGGGGTAATGGTTTGACTTGGTGATCTGAAAAGTCTTTTCTAATGTAAATGATTCTATGATTCTATTACAGAGTAAGAAAAGTTTCTGCTTAAAAATCTGTTTCTAAGTACTATTAAGTGCTGGGTTCTGCAGGCCATTAAGCGCCTAAAAATTGTGTTAGTTGTGGGTGCTTGGTAACTTAAAGGATCACTCTTTTATTAGGAGAAGCCAATGAAAGCTTTCAGTCCTGAAGCCAAGCTCTCCATACTTTGCTAAATGTGATGGAGACAGTTACTGCTTTTTTTCCTGTACAACAGCTCTGCAAACCAACAGTCCGTGTGACTGTTGGAAGCTCCAGCAATGCTCAGAGAGTGTGTTTTAAAATGAGCTAATTCAAATTAGGCATCATAGCTACATCACTCCCCTTTTTTCTTAGTCTCCCAAAATCTGGAGAAATAGGGCATGTGCAGAAAATTAATTTTACATGTATTTTGAACAATAAAATTATAGATTAAAAAAAGAGCAACAGCCACCAGCAGTAGTAAGTGCAGAAAATTGTTTGAGTTTCAGGAATATTGTAATGTGAGATTATTGGAAGATCTTTAAATGTCTTAAAATATTTCTGGAAAGTCAAGAGTAGCAGGCAAGGTACTTTTCTGTGAAGACTGAGAAGTGTTTGCTTGCTTGAAGGGAGACATTTTTTCCTTGATGTCTTGCCCCATGCTGGTGCTATTTTGTCAGGGGGTGTTTTGTGGGGATTTTTTTTTTTTTTTTTGTGCTAGCAAAGCTATTAAAATGTTATGTGTTGCACTGAAATGGTTGATGCATGTGAACCACAGCGTATGCTGCCTCTAGCGTTTCCAGTGTCTCAGTGCAGTGTTTCTCATTCAATCCCCATTCAGAAGCATGCTCATTTATCCTCATTAATTTTGTTTGGTTTTGTTCTAGGGCATTTGCATGTTAAAGGAAGTCAAGAAAAAATGTCCAAGTCATTAAAAAACTACGTAACAGTTAAGGTAATCTGTATCTGTAAATTGAAGCAATGTGTGTTTGTAATATGTAAATATTAATCACAGCCTTCTTCTAAGGAAACTTTGGAGAGTGTGCTTGTGCTGTAGAGAAAGACCTGAAGCAGAGTGTTTCTCTAGTGCTCTTGTGTGTACCTGTTATTGTGGATCCAGATGTCGGAAACCTGCTCAGACTCAGGGCTTGCTTATGACGTGATCTTGTTGAGAGTGTTTGTAGGAGCAGCATTTGTGCCCAGTACCAGACTTCTGCATTATAGGTTTGTGGTTGGACTTGATGATATCAAGGGCCTTTTCCAACCTAAGTGATTCTGTTCTACAGTGATGGGTTCTCGTCTGTCTGCTCTTAATAGTGCATATGCTTTTGGGACTTAGAAAAGAGCAGACATACTTCCTCGTTCTGCTTTAGGTGAAGTGGGACACAGTGTCAGCATTGGGTGTCCTGCAACTGCACTGTGCCAGTGGTCTCTTGTATTTTCCTTTTCAGTGACCTTGCTGATGTACATAGAACTTTGTCTTTGGCAGCCATAAGCCACATGAATACGTCCTGGTTTACTGCATCCCAAAGTTTTTGGTGTAGCCCAGAGCAGGATTTCTGTGCTAGGCATGTGGGATACGGCTGTGCTTGGTGCTAGGGTGGCTCCAGTGATGGCTGACACTTATTCCTAAAAGTGGGTAATTTCCTTCCTTTAGACAAAGCTTGAGGAGCTCTTTCAGCACATATGTTCCCCTTTGCCCTCTTGGAAGACTTAATTAAAATCCCTTTAAAAAGGAGTTCAATGTGAGCTGCTTTATTCTTAATTCTCCTGATGCTGTCTGGGTACAGTTTAGCCCTGTCTCCCCAAGAAAATTACCCATTGCTCATGGTTTCCACAGTAATTTCATGAACAGGATGGAGAAATGATCACAGATGCAATGTATGCAATTAGGAGTAAGATATAAAAATGTTCCCTCCACATCTGCAGTGGGACTTCTTTGTGCTGAGAAAACAAAAACTTGAGATCTGTCTCTCTTCCCTTATGGGTCTCTGCTTTTAATTTCTGCCCTTAGGCGTGGCTAACTAGTATTAATCTTTCCCTGTAAGTGACTTTTGGTCCGATAAAACAAATTTCTTCCTGTACAGCTTTCTTGCATCTTGACAGTTAAGCCCTGTGTGGAAGTTTTTACACCCCAAAAGAGGGGAAGCATGCCCGGGACCTTCCTGTGGTGCTGGCTGCCTGTATTTCAGGCTGTCACCCAGGCACAGTCACCTTGCACCCTCCACATCCAGCTGCTCTGTTTTCACTGCCCCTTGTCCCCTTCTCTGATTTCTCCCCCCTGACCTTTTTTCTTAATAGCTGTTCATTCTGACCTCCCGAGTCAAGCATGTTGTGATCATGCACGGCTGAGCAGCCTGCTTTGAAAGAGGTGTGATGCTTTCTCTGTACTGTTTTAATAAAATGCTAAATTGCTTTCTTTTTTTTCTGGTTTGGATGGTCATTTGCCAAGTTTGAAGTATTTCTGTACTTTACTTGTATTGTTCTACCTCTGTATGTTAGTGGAAAGCTTCTGGGCACCATGGGTGCACTCGGTTACATAGATTTTTTTTTTTTAAAGAACAAAACCAAACAACAACAAAACCAAAAACCCACCTACTGAAACAAGCAGTATCACTGTTTATTTCTTGATTTAGCTTGCCCTAATTGCCTCAGTTATTTCTGGTTTTACTTGAGAGGCAGCACGTTGCTGGTACTTGGGTAACTTAAGTGTTTAAGCTGGTTTAGTCTGGTAGCAGAAGCTCAACTTTGAAATATGCATCTTTAAGGACATAAATTACACTTTCCAGATTTTCTCACTTGTGTTGATTTTATTTCATGATTTTCTGTTTCGGTGGCACTTCAAACTTACCATCAGCAGTTTGGAAATTAGAAAAAGAGGCAGGAATGTAGTGTTGACAGTCAATCTGCCATAGTGTCCAGCCTTGCTGAGAGCAGAGTTGGAAGTGTTGAAGGTTTTACCAGTGTACCTTTCAAGCATTTAAATATTCCTCTATACTATTAGTATAAATTACACTAATAGTAATAATTTACTCTTTTGTATAGTAAACTGTTTGTAAAGCTGGATAAACATTAGGGTATGATTAATGAGGTTTCATAATTAGAACAGCTGAATTCTGGCAATATTAAAAGAAGTTATTTTTTGTTAACTCCCTGTTTTTGCATATTCTAGTCCTGCAAAAGAGGTACACTTACTTTGTTTTTCAATAAATCTTTCTTTTTCCGTAAAGCTTTCAAAACTCAGGACCTGTACTTTCCTGCAAGCTTGTATCCTAGTCTTAGTTTGGTAATTTTAGTTTGGTGTTTTTGCAAAGGTCTTCATACAGTGTATGTTTGATCATAATTACAAAGTACTTTGACTGTCTTGTGTGTGACATTGTGTGTATGTTTATGTCTTGTATAGATGCACATCTGTCTTATATGGAATTAAATCTTACTTAGTTTAGACTTTAAACCAGTGTTTAAACCAGTATCTTAAACTATGAAGATTGGTTGTTATGTTTGTTTGCCTGAAATATGCTATGAAACTGGTGTAAGGGAGTGGAACAACCCCTGAAGTAATTGATGTACTGCTAACGCTTTCTTTTTGTGGGTGGAATTCAGGACTTCCTGAAGAAATTTTCATCGGATCAATTCAGGATGTATTGTCTGCGCAGCAGATACAGCTCAGGTGAGATGAAAACCCCTGTTATTTGTTGGGATATGGCTTTCCACACACGCATGCTTCCCAAGATGGCAGTGCAGAGGTGTGGTGGAGTGAGTGCTCCTTGTGGTGCCTTGCAGCGTCCCTCTGTTGGGTGAAAAGGTTGGCAATGCTCTGAGGGGCTGTTCTTTGGTTCTTGTGTAAAAAAGCATCTTTACTGAGCACAGTACACAGTCATTCATCTAAATACCTTCCTGAGCTGCAGTTAATTGCAATTATCAGTTAACTGCACTTTCAGTTAATGAATTACCTCCATCTCTGATTTGCCTCTGTTGCAGTCACTTGTATTTCAGATATGATCAGCTGGTTTTTGAGATCTGTCTAGGTAGAGCTTTGCCTTATATTCCTGTAGGGTATGACAAGGGCTTGCGAATAACTTTCTGTCTCCCTGCTGTGTTATCATTCTTTGTTCTGTGGAATTACTGAGTGTTCAAGCAGTTCTTTGGTGTAGTGCAGCTCACTTACACTTCGATAACCTAATGATCATCTTGGCTTGAGGAACACTGCTTGTGGGGAGAGGTGTGGGAGATTTTGTCAGCTTCCCTGTCTACACTGTTGTATTTCCAGCAGGCAGATGCTACTTTGAACTGGAAGAGGTTTCGATATACAACATGAAAATATTGATTCCATAGCATTTTTACCAGTTTATGGCAGTCTGCCAAAAGCATATGGTAGTTCCCTAACTGTCTGTGGCCCATTGGCCATCCTGGCATGGTAAGGGAATGGTGGAGCACAGGGCACCACCTGCTGTGTTACTTCAGTGGGCCTCTAACTGCCTCAGATGAAGCACCTCTAGCACTTTGACTGGGAAAGATGGCATGGTTAAAGCTCTGTGGCTTTGCTACTGTCTGTCAGCATGCAAGCCTTGATAGAGGTGCAGTCGTTGGACTGAGAAGTATTTTGCTTGTTAATAACTCTAGATGCTTGCAGGAGCCACCTGTTTGATCTTCTGGTAGAGCCTCCCTCTACTAAGGCAGCTGAAGGCACCGGGAATGCCATATATCTCTGAAATATTTTGAAGCTTGGGATAGTAAAGATACTCCTGGTTATTACCTGCCCATCCCCACTGTGGCAGGAAGGGAGGAGCACATTCAGGTGGGAAGTTTGCTGCAGATCAAGTCCCCATTTGGAGCAGGAGAGAGGCAGGCAGTGGGGAGTACTGCCACTGCAGGGTGAGGCAGCAGGATGGTGACATGCGACGGGTCTCTGTCAAGAGATGAAATACATTGTGCACACATAAATTGCTCCCTGGCTGCAGCTAGGAACACTTGGGAGTGTATTTAAAACAGAAGAAAAAAGGCTAACACTTGCAACATCATCACATATATATGTATTTGTCCTGTAAACCAAAGCCAAACGGCTGGCAGTTTCCAAGCTTGCCTTGGCAAATAATGGCAGTGCCTTTGCTTTATGCAGTTAAGTGGAGGGGTTGTGAGCCTGCTGCAGGCATCAGGGTTATGTCCCAAAGCACTCTGCTGATCACCAGAACCGCTGCGGTGATTTTGTGAACCAGAGTGAACTGTAACTTTTTGGTCCCTCTGGTCTTTAATTACTTGGTGGTGCTAAAAAACATGTGGTTTGTGATTTGATAATGTAGCAATGATGCAGAAGAGGGAGGGAGCAGGGAGTACAGTAGGGGTTTATAGAGCTGGGTTTGCCGGTGCCATGCTGTGGGTTTGCAGTGCCTGCAGGCGGTAGCTTAGGAAAGTGCCATGAATCGGGGAAGAAGAATGGCTTTAATCAAAACAGGCTTCATCAGGATAAACTTTCATCAGGTATTCCTCATGGAGTTCCTGTAGCCAGGGTAATCAGTTGAGTAATCTTGTTGGGTATAAATGATTGCTTTCAATATCTCACTGTTTTCCAAAAGTCTGTACCTAAGTCTTTTTTTTGAAGCTGAGTAAAGCTTAATTTTTAAAACTGGTGTTAATGAGGCCATAATGCAGATTTTTAATTACATACAAGTGGAAAATCTGACAAACATGGTTCCAGACTTATGCCTTAGTTATACTGGGGTAAATAATATGGAAAGTCTGTTTAAACATTTAGGCTTCTTTGGGACTTAGGCTAATGGAACTGAGATCAGGTCTTGCATCTGGCTGTTTCTGTCCTCTTAGAACTGCCCCCTTTCTCAGACTGTCTGCTCTAAAGAGTCTGTGTCTTGGCAGTATTGTGTAATTGCACAAAGTAGTTGGCTGTAATGTGTGTAGGACCAGAGGTGAGGTTGCTATGGAAGCTACAGGTGATGCTCAGTGCTGATGAGATTAGAAATACGGTACAAGCTGTAGTTTGATTGCACCTTAGTGCAGAGGTCAGGCATAAAGTGGTGAAGCAATATTTCACTGGCTGCAAATGGTGCTTTGATTCAAGTCATCAACTCTGGTGTGATATTTATAGAATTACTGAATAGTTTGGCTTGGCAGGGAGCTTAAAGACCACTTGGTTCCAGCCCCTCTGCCATGGTCAGGGACACCTTCCACTAGACCAGGTTGCTCAAAGCCCTGCCCAGCCTGGCCTTGAACACTGCCAGGGATGGGGCATTCACAACTTCCTTGGGCAACCCACAGCTTCTCTGGGCAAACTGTGCCAGTGTATCATCACCCTCACAGTAAAGAGCTTCTTCCTAATATTTAATCTAAATCTCCCCTCTTTCAGTTTAAAGCCATTCGCCTTGTCCTGTTACTTCAGGCTCATGTAAGAAGTTCCTCTCCAGATTTCTTGTTAAGTCCCTTTAGGTACTGGAAGGCTGCTCTAAGGTCTCCCCAGAGCCTTCTATTCTCCAGGTTGAAAAAGCCCAGCTATCTCAGCCTGTCTTCATAGCAGAGGTGCTCCAGCCCTCTGATCATCTTGATGGCCCTCCTCTGGATGTTCTGCAACAGTTCCATGACCTTTGTATGTTGAGGACACCAGAACTGTACACAGTACTCCAAGGGGGGTCTCATGAGAGCAGAGTAAAGGGACAGGATCACCTCCTTCGACCTGCTGGCTTTTTGATGCAACCCATATGTGGTTGGCTTTCTGGGCTGCGAGTGCAGATCATGACTACCTAAATTAGAATAGGAACAAAATTAGAGGTGGGGTCAAAGATATGCCTTGCCAGCTGAAATCTGGGGGGATGCCTAGAAATATATTCAAATGGTTTGGAGCAATAACTTCACAGATTCAATAATAATAATGCCAAGTAGCGAATGCTTCAGTCAGTTTCCAGACAGTTTTTGAATAAGTCTGATACCTTTCCAGTAAGTTAGTACTTTGTCATATGTAGTGATTGTCTTTTATATTGATTTAATTCACCAAGTGTGCATGAAGAATGGAGGTTTTAATTAAATGTGCAATTAATTGTAAGAAAAGTTTATTGTGACAAATAATAACAAACTTTTCCTGGAATGACTTTGTCTCAGAATATTGTTCCTATGTATGACAGACACCATCCTCTCTGTCATAACATCCTAATAGATGTTTTTTATTTTCTCTGTAGCAGTAGAATTCAGTGATGAGAGCATGGATGATGCAAAGAACCTTCTTCAGGCAATCTCCTCATTTATTAAAGATGCAAATGCTTATATAAAAGGACAGCTGATATGTGACCCTGTTAGAGAAGACATACTGTGGGAAAGGTAAGTGCACCTGTATTTTAAAGATTGTGATTATGTGAACAGTGGCTTGCTGACAGGCTCAGAAGGATGAAAAGTGTGGTGTTCTGAGTTCACTTTAAGAAGCAGGACAAGAAGGACTGAGAGGCAAACTTCCCTGCCAGCCCTCACCAAAACCAGGGCATTCTTCTTTTCCTAGCCAGCTGCTTTTCCTTGTAGTCTGCTACATTTAGTTCATTGTGTTTTTAAAATCCGTGTTATTTATCTAGTGTGCCTGTTCTAACACAGGCATCTTTGTCCCTCTCAAGTGATGCAAAAGGCAAAGCTATGACTGAAGTTGTGAGACTTCCTGGTTATAAATAGAATTGTGTGTTAGTGGCTGAAGAGGAGGATGGCTGGAAAGTGATATGCCTTAGGCACATGGGCGTGAAATCAACCTAGCTGGCACTATGGTGTTCAGCAGAGGAGAGAAGGGGTTACTAAGAAACTGGCCGGGAGCAGAGATGTCACAAGGAAAAAAGAAATTGTTGGTTGTGGCCCTGAGGAGGAGAATCTCCTTTGGAGTCTCTTAGGAAAGCAGATCATCTTCCAGGAGAGTGATGTGCTGTGCATTGGGTGTAAAGATGAGATTAGTGCAGTGCTCTGGAGTTGGGGTAAGAGGGGAGGGAGCTGAGCACCCTGAAACAATGTATGTGCAGGAGGTTTAGGAATTGGGATGTAGGGTCAGAGGGTAAGCGCTGTAGAAGTGCGAGATGGCTTCGCTGTAGTACCGGCACCTCGCTGCTGGGGAGCTTGCAGCTGCACCAGCTAAGGCTTGCAAGGGGCACTGGAACATGCTACAGGGAAGCAGAGCTGAATTAACTAGTTGTGGTATTTGGCCAAAGCAGGTCCTTCAGCAGGAGACTGCAGGTGACCTGTTGGTGAGAGATAAGGCTGAGAGACATGAGGCACGTGGGGAAGTTGAAATGGATTGTCAGTGGGGGATATGTGGGAGGGCACAACTTGTGTATTAGTAGATGTAAACCCAACCAAAATGGAACAGAGCTCTTTATTAGGAAAGTGGTAGATATTCAGCATAGAGGGAGAAGCTTGCAGGGAAGAGTGTTGTGACGAAGGAGTTAGGGCAGCAGCCATCTGATATCTGAGGGGAGATATTCCAGGCAAAATCACTCTCCTGGGGTTCAGGATAGCCCCAGAGGTTCTGGAATAGCTTGAGTTTCCCCAGGTAACCCTACTCCCTGGGGGAGGCGGAGAAACAGCACTCTTGGGTCAGTGCTATTGAGGTCCATTTCACCTGGCTGTGTACAAGAGTACGCTGCCAGCAGCTATTCACAGCTCACCGTTTATTCCTGCTGCTGTTCTCACTGCCCAGCCTCCGAGTGGTGGCAGTGGTTCTGTGGTGATGAGTGCTGGCTGCCTGCTGGCTTTTGATGCCGTTACACAAACAGTCCCACCAGACGTCTCCATCTGGGCCAAGCCAAGCAGAGTCTGAGGTCTGGGATTAGGCTCTCCTGGGAAATGAGGAAGCAGTGCTTGCTTTTGAGCTGGATCCTGCCAACAGGACTCCTAGCAGACCCTGTGTCAGCACTCTTCCCAGGCACTGGATGTGTGTGATGTGGCTTTGGAAGAGAAGCGCACTGTTAGTATGAAAAATGGGCTGCTGGAAAAAGAAAAGAACTTAGCAGAATCTTTAACATGCTTAATATCAGTCTCATTTTTCATCTGACTTTAATTGGCTAAGGCGTTGTTGGCTCCTGTGATTAGCCATGTATTTATTGAATGGATGCAGAACGTCAGCTTTTGAGATGCATCAAGTTTTTCCCTTTGCAGCTGAAAGATGTATTCCCCCTTATCAGTGTAGCGTCACCCATCATAGGACAGCTAGGAAGAAAATGAAAGTGTCCTTTCGATGATTCCCTCTGGCTGAATAGCTGATGAATCCAGTGTACTGCTGGCATCTTGTTTGTCTTATCTTAAATGCTACCTTTTCTTCTTGAAGGCTAGCCAACACAAAAGTAACCGTGAAGGCTGCATTTGCAGATGACTTTGACACCTCCAGGGCTGTTGCAGCAATTATGGACCTCATTCACCATGGCAACAGACAGCTTAAGGCTGTTACTAAGGTAACCCATTAGGATACAGAGATCAGAAAATGACAGCTGTCCACTGTCCTACTGTTTAATGCAGACAGATTAGTTTATTGTTCACATAAGAAACCAGCAGAAACAAAGCTCCATAAATTGTTGACCTTAGTGGTGCCCATTTGTCCTGACCATATAGCAGGAATTGTGCGAAGCTATTGTTTTGTGCTTCCTTGTGTCCAGAGGATGTTTCTTTCCTGCTGCCCTGTATTATTTATAACAAAAGCTTTCGAAAGGTCTGAAGCCGCTGTGGCATGCTGGTAATTTTAGTGCTGGTTTTATGTTCTTACCCTGCTTCTTTGCATAATGTTCATGCACAGAAATCAACCTAAACTGGGAAATGGGGGGGGGGGGGTTTGCTGGGAGGGGGTGCTTTGGCAGACAGTCCCAGCTGCATGGGGCAGTCACAGTGGTGAGTTCAGCTTTGGGGACTGAGTGGCTTAGGCAGATTATAGCTGTGGCCGCAGCATGCCTGCAGGAGTCTGTTTTCAGATGGGTTTTGGCAAATTGAGACCCTGTTAAGACCTCTCGATGCTGACACAAAGGAAGCGTCTGGAGACAAGACCTGAGCAGCAAACACTGTCTGAAGCACTTCTGGGTCTCCTTTCACCAACAGCTCCCTTTCTTGCTCAAGGCGAGCAGCTCAGCTTTGTTGCTGCGGTGCTTTATTGCTGATGTCCTCATGTTAACCATGTTTGTGCTGTAAAAGGAGCATTGAGTACGTTGTAATACCTGATTTTAAGAGAGAATTAGGCTGTTGGTTTAGAAATCCTGCCTACTCCTGGTCCTGTTTTGGCTCTGGCTTTACATTCTGTCCTTGGCCTTATCTTTACAAAACAACTCTCTGAGGGAATCTGTGACCCAAACCAGTTTGCAGCAGGGCTCTGTAACAGCGTTAGCACTCCTAAATACATGTAGCCTCATTTGCCAGGCATTGCTTGTTTCCCCTGAATTCCTTTTGTCAGCCATTTCCTGGAGAATGGGATGGGATGCTTGCAGGGCAGCTGACTCGGATTTCTGGTTGCTGTGGTGGAATTTTCCAGGGTGCAGCCCAGCTGCCTGAGCGTTACCTCTTAATGACTGTGCGTGTAGTGTTTTCCCTTTAAGAACGGTGTAGTAATTTCACGTACACGTAACTACTCTTTCCTCTCCCTAACCTTCTTACCGTTCTTACCTTGGTACATTCCTGTCTCTTCCCCTCAGTGCTCTGCTTCAGCTCCTTCTAGTTCAGTTCTTTTTCAAACTTTAGGTTATGGCTTATCTTACCTTGTATTTTGGAACAGGCTGCCCAGAGAAGCTGTGGCTGCCCCACCCCTGGCAGTGTTGAAGGCTGGGTTGGACGGGGCCTCAAGCAACCTAGTCTAGTGGAAGGTGTCCCCGCCCATGACATTGGGGTTGCAACTAGATAAGCTTTAAGGTCACTTCCAACACAAACCATTCTGTGATTCTATGATTTTAGGCCCTTATGGAGATATTGGATGAAATCTAGTACCAGCTGCTAATTTGGTTGTGTGTGTCATCACTCTCTTTATCAGGCAAGAGATTAGTCCCTGAAATTGCTTCTTGGTCTATCATTTAATCTTGATTTTAATTTTGTGTGTGTGTGTGAAATAAATATGGAGGAAAGAAAGAAATGCATGTGGTGTTAAAAGCACGATTCTGTTGCTGCTGCTGGTGGTTGCTGGTGCTCCCAGGGCGTGATAAGATAAGCCATAAGCTATCTCAAAGCAGCCTTCATGTTATTTAAATCAATAAAACTCAAAAAAAGGATTTGTTGAGTTTTTTTTAACCATTTGTTTTATAGCTGCCCTTGAATCTGGGGTTTTGTTCTTTTATTTTGTTTTCACACACACGGCCCTTTCATGCCCAGAAGTGCTATTTTTAGGTCTAATTGACTGTGCATGTAATACATGGCAGCTTCATGCATCTCTTCTCCTTGCTGGGCATGCTGGTGATAAACTCTTCCCCTCCCCGTTCACTTAAATCTTTTTCCCTTTGTGTTGTGAGATGCTTTTATATCTCTGTAAAAGTCCCTGTCTGGGTAGGTGATACTGGTGGACGTAAATCTATATGATTAGTAACAGTTTTCCCTTGTGGACTAGGCTGGAGAGAGACGCCAAGTTCTGTAACATATATTGACTGGACAATCTCTTTTGAGTGTTTTTCAAACAGGATGCTGGATCTCCTAGAAGCTCTGTTGTGTATGGAAGCATTATTTCCTATATAGAAGGCTTTTTTAATGCCCTTGGGATGTCCTTTGGAGAAAGAGAGGTATGAAACATCTTTTCTGTGTGTACTAGTATATGGTACCAACACCAGTGTTACGTTTTATAGAATGCTTTCTGAAAGCATCAGATATAACAAAGTTATTTATGGTTTTAGTAAACCTTTAGTAAACCTTTCTGCACCGCTTGCAGTTTCTATGTGATGTCTGAGGAGAGCATGTGAGCAGATGGAACAAAGTATGGGCTTTTTTTCTTCTCAGAGGTACTCCCATGTGACTTGTGCAGCAGTTGTGCTGTGGAAATGAAAGTCAGGAATGAAATGAGAAGAAGTTAGCTTTGGAGGCCTTTGAGTTGGTCCTGTTACGTGCCTGGCTTTCCACTGGCTCTTCCTCTTCTTTGTGATGGTTGTACCCAGTCTGACTTTATAGCCATAAGAATATTTATGTATTTGTGGTTGTGACCTCCCTGCACAGCAGGAGCCAGGGTCCAGCTCCTGCGGAAAGCCATGGTGCGGGGAGGGGAGGGCAGCAGAGAGGGCCCATAATTGGAAATACCGTGCATATCCTCTAGTGTTTGAAAAGGTAGGAATGTGGAGGAAAAAAAAGGGGGAGAGAAAAGCTCAAAGCAAAGTACTGCATAGGGAAGAGAGTTATAAATATGGAGGTGATGCCCTGAAGTATGGAAAGGCAGCACTTAAAATGACACAAGGTGTTAGAGACAAGCCGACTATTCTGTGCTCCTCTTCTGCTTGGGTCTGGAGCTGAATACCAAGAAGTTGGAAAATTTCCTTAGAGAAACTTATGCAAAGATTTCTTCTGGGGAGGGGGAGAAGAAGATAAGAAAACACAACTAAAGTTATTCACACTTTGAAAGTAGGCAATAAAAGTATTTATTTACTTTGCCTCTTTTTGGGTTTTCCCACAAAATTTCTTTTGTAACAGTGGTTGGATGTGATTTGGCTGTGTGTAACTCCTCATAACCCATGTTTTGTCATGCTAATTTTCAGTGGTGTACTAAACACTTACAGACGTACGTTGGATGGCAAATGAGCCATCCAGTTGGATTCCTCTGGACTGTCTGTATGAAGGTGCCTACTGCACTTCTATTTTTGCTGAAATAAGTGTGTGAATGCTTTCCTTTTTGCATGCTGTGCTGGTTTCTCAGGAGCAGCAAGGTCACCAGAAGGCGTTGGTGAGAGATAGGAAGGAAGGATCTTGTCAGACTGTTCTGTCCCTTGGTGGTTCTAGCAAATGAATCAATCAAAATCTTCATCAGAAGGGTCTGTGGGATGCCACAAGCTAGTAAATAAAACAGTGAAGGGATTGTTCTCTGACCCTGAGACTATCTACAACAGCTCAGCATCCAGCCTCTCTTGCCTTTTAGTTGGGTGGCCCCAGGCATGCAGCTTGTGAGTGCAGTCCCTGATCACTGTGGGTCCTAATCTGTGGGGTGCCTGGGAGGGGGCTAGCTTGCCTGTGTAAAAGCTTAATGCAGAGAGTTGTATTTGGGCCCTCTTCATTTAGTTGTTTGCATATAGACTGTGGGGTCTGTGCTGCTCCTAGGATGGGATTCATCTCTGCTAATGAGCCTTGCATCTAATCCTGTGCTTCTGCTGTAGTCGGTGGAGAGAGGCACTGCTAAGGAACGATTCATCTTAACCTGGTGGCTGTATAAAATAAGGCTGCCTGTCTCTTTGCATTGGCAAGAGAAGAAGCCTGGACAACCACTGGCAGGTAAGATGAATCTGTCTGAAAAGATGAGAGGTGGAAACTGTCGTGCCTGTTTTAGAGCTGGGGAGCAAAGGTGAGGGGTTTGGCTGTGCTGAGGAGTGCTGTATTGTGGATGCAGCTGGTGGCAAACAGGTGGGGTAGGCAAGGACCCAATTTCCATATAAAAATTCTTAGGAGCTCTTCGGAGTGGTCGGCTCTGCAGGAGGAGAAATTGCATATCAGCCCTGAGACGCTACACTGTGTTTTATGTGGAAATTGGATCAGTTCATGTCCTAACGCTCCCATTGTTTTAGAGGATCTTGCCTTGTCTTAAGAGTAGGTGCCTGGTTGGAACTTTGGCAGTGGTGTTTGTAGAGGTGCATTTTCTGCTCCCCTCTTCATTTGTCTTTCATCTCTCTTCTGTATTTAAGCATTTATCCTGCTATTTTTCCTGCCCCAGGTTATGATGGAGCATTTCTGGCACTTAAATTAATTACCTTATTCAATCTCAAACTTCTTTAGTACATTTACATGTTCTGAAAGTTTGGGGAATTTGCTGCCTCTTACGATTATGGAGAGCACTGAGCATCTCTTCAATAGCCTCCCCCTCACCACCTCCTCCTCCTCTTTGTTTGCTTCAGTCAGTGACCTCTGAAACTACTCCCTTTCATTTCCATCCTGCTGTTCAGTGACTAAATACAGTCCCCTCTAGCTTTAATTACTCAGCTGCTCTTATGCTCCCAGTCGAGTGTTGCTGCCGGCAGCTTTGCCCCCCGGCCTTGGTGTGCTTTACATTTCACTGCTCCATTGTCTGCTCCCCCTCTTGTGCCTTGGTGATAAAATGCTGCGGCGGCGTTTTCTTGTTTGGTGGAGGTTTGTCCTGTTCCTCCCGCTTAGGAGTTTGCCTGTAATGAGGAGCAGGGATGGTGTCTGCTGAGAGTGGGAGCCGGGCTGTGTCAGTGCCAAAGAGCTGTCCTCTCTGGCTAGCACCTGAGCTCTCGGCCTGGCAGCCATCAGAGTGGGACCCTCAAGGAGAAGCAGGGCTATTCCCTTCCCATGGTGTTGACCAGCAGGACTCTGCCAAGCCAGAGGAGGCTGAGCAAGCTTGGAGCTGGCTGAGGGAAGGAGGAGGCCAGGCAGTAGCCAGAAAACATTCACTGTGTGCCATGGCTACTGCTTGGTCAGGTCTTTTTGGCATAGCTGGAACTTTGGATAAGGTGGATCAGGTAAGTTGTGTGGACTTGGGGGGGTTTCCTATGGATGCAAGGAGAAAGGATAGCCTAGAGACTTAAAGCCGAAGTACTTACTTTTCCTGGTTTGTGTTTCCTGAAGAAGGTCTGGAGCTCAAAGGCAGAGGAAGGGGCTGCTGTGCTCTCCAGCTCTGTAGATGTAGCTCAGCTGAGGGGCCAGCGGAGCTGGTGGCTGGGCTTCCCTCTGTGTCATTTGGCTGTTATCAGCCTTTTTCCCATTAATTTGTCTAATTCCTTTTTAACTTATGCATGCTTTGGGCATCTCAGAGGTTTCCTGTGGCAATGAATTCCACAGTTGGTTTATGAAGCATGTTGTATTCACATGAGAGCTCCAAAATAGGCACTTTCCTGTGTAGGAATATGTTTAACTACTTCCACTCTAACTTTTTTGTCTAGCATTAATGAGATTGTTACATTTTAAACATACCAATGCATGGAAGATGCACAGCTAAAAGAGGTGATGAGGCCTCGGTGTATGCTACTAAGTTGGGGTTGACTTTTAAATCACGGAATCATATAGGTTTGTGTTGGAAGGACCTTAAAGGCCATCTAGCATCTAGTTCCAACCCTGTACCACAGGCAGACACCTTCCACTAGACCTGGCTGCTCAGCACCCCATCCCACCTGGCCTTGAACATGGCAGGGGATGGGGCAGCCACAGCTCCTCCGGGCAACCTGTGCCAGTGACTCACTACTCTCATGGGAAAGAACTTCTTTCAAATGCCTAATCTAAGTCCATCCTCTTTCAGTTTAAAGCCTATAAATCATTCTCAGATGTTGCTAAATCAACCTCTTTGGTTTCTAGGTGGCTCTGAGAGGGGACAACTCTGCTGTGCTCTCCAATGTCATTGACGAGCTCGTACAGTTCCGCACAAAGGTCCGTCATTACGCACTTGCTCTGCCGGAGGCAGCAGGGACTGCATCAGTGGAGGGTGATGCAGGAGCCAAAGGATCAAAACCGGAAGAGAAGGAAAAGAGGCAGCAGCTAATGCGGGAGAGAAGACCCCTGTTGGAGGCCTGCGACAGTCTGCGTGAAGACCTTGCTGCCTTTGGAATCCACATAAAGGTACAAGTAACCCTCTGCCTGAGGCTGTTACTCACTTTTTAAGGCAACATTTGGTTTTGCCCCTTGTGCCCCTCCAGCAGCTTTTGGTGTTGTACCCTGCTTGCTGTGTGACTGCATCAGCAGGTGGTAGAAGTTAAACCCTTGCCTAGTTCCACTGCTAGTCTTCTGCTCCCCTTCAGCCTCATGCCTCAATGCAACCTCAATGCAGTTACTATTACTTCTACAGTTACTAAAGTGTGCTATTTAGCCACTGAGAATCCCATAATGCTCAGAAATCCGTTTCCCAAGCTCAATCCAGAAGGAAAAGTATGAGTAATGTGTGTAATCTTTGAAATGATTGCAGAGGACCTGGAAAGTAAACTCAGATGACTTACGAAAATACTGCCGGTCCTCTACCCTCCATGCATTCAGGTCTTTATGAGAAAGTGTCTGTTTTCCCCATCTCCATTCCCACCTGTTCCTGTGCCATAAGTACTTTGCCAGATTCCTCTGCCGCTCCTCTCTCCAGCCTGCTTCCTACTTTTGGCCTATAAAGAATACCACTGTTCTTTTCCATTACCCCAATGGTGGTGCCTAGTCAGGAGAAATCCCTTCACTGGGTTATTGTCTCCTCCTGGTTTCCGTGTGCTCTACTGCTGCTTTAACAGGTGCTACTTCTGTCAGTTCCTCTTGTTTCACTGCCCTCCTCCCCTCTGCTCCAGGCCTCGTTGGGTCAGTGTCGCTCATTATGTAGAGAGTAATCTCTCACTTTCCCTCCAGCATCTTCCTCCCTCCCCCCAAGCTGCTGCTTCTTCTCTCACATGGTTTTACCAATGGGAGGATGTAAAGCACAGTGATATTAAGGAGTGACGGCATTCATCCTCTTTAACTGCTGAATGTGAGAGCTGTCATTTGTTAGCACACCTGTTAAATCCAAACATGAAGTGTGGTCAGCTGCCTCATGATCTCAGATGAAAGGGAGTATGCTGAAACAAACTGGGGTGAGGGGCCAAGTGCAGCAGTGGTGAGCTACAGCTGTGAAAGCAAAGGAAGACTGTGGGAAGCTGGAACATCTGTTTCCTTGTTTGTACGTAGCTAAATCCTCGCTCCACTTACCTGTGAAGAAAGTTTGCAAATCCAAACAACTGCACTGAGATAGTGTCTTGGAGGTGATCCCCTTTTGATGTGTTTGGCAAAACAGCTGCAGCCCCACCTCCACCCTTCTGCAGATTTGTTTTTAAAGGGATTTACAGATGTTTAATAACCTCCTGGAAATTGCCCTTAGTCAGGATTCAGCCTATTCCAGTTATTTCAATTGTCTTTTTTAATAACCTGGAGCTTGGCATAATCTGTCTCCTGCTTGTCCCAGAATAGTTTCTTTGTGAAGACAAAACACACCTACAAGCACACACACCACATGCCCAAACTCTGCTCCTGCTTTGTTTGCTGATCCTATAGAAGGTGTGCTGTGGAGGTTGCCCAGATCTTGCCTTTGCAAATGCCAGAGGAGTCCTGCAAACTGAGTGATGTGACATGACCCAATCCTGCCCAAGGCAGGGCCCTTGCCACCCTCATGCTTGGCACAAGTCTGCCTGGCTGGGTGGGTTGGCTGCTGCTGAAAATGTTGTGGTAGTTCAGTGCTGAGCAACTGGGTCCTGCTTGCTTTGTAGGTGCTTGAGGAAGTAATCTGAATTTCTCTTGTCTACCCAGCCTCTGATCTTCATGAAACTTTTATGAACCCCACAATGAGCACATGATACACATCTGTCCTGTGCAGCTGAGGTCAGTCCATGTGCAGGAGGAAAAGCCGCAGAGCAGATGAAGCAGACAGGCCTCATCTCTGCCCAGTGCAGACCATGAACCCCTGGTTTGGGGCTGGGCAGGGAGAAGTTGGCTGGTGTAGGGTGTGAGTGGCAGCTCAGAGAATGCTAGTAACTTAATTCCTTTAAAAATCAGGTTTGTAGCAAGGGCAGTTTCTCCTTCAGCAGGTAAGCTTGTGATTTCTGTACACTGGTTTCTCCTCTCATGCTGCTCAATGCAGATGACTTTCTGTTTGAAGCTAGAGAACTTGCAACAAACAGATTAAAATATCCACCGGTCTTCTCACATTGCAGTAGCGTCCTTGAAATGCGAGCTGATCTGTGCTACCAAGTGAGGTGTACTGTTGAGCATTTTTGCATCAAAACCAGTTTTCACTTTAATCTGAAGAAAATTCTACACTCTATTCCAGCCTCTCCCATGAGTCAGAGCTCATGTAACATTGTACATTAACTTCTATTGTGAACAATTGCCACTGAACTTCTAGATCTTGAGTTGGAAATAGTTTGACTGTAATACTGTCAAAAATACAACAGTATTGCATTAGATACTTACAGCAACAGGCTATTGTCCTGAAATTCAGCAGTTACTCAGTACCTTCTCATGTATTGTCAAAGAAGAGCTGTTTCCCATGTGTATGAGCCATTTAAACATGACAGTGTGATTGCCTGGGTTTAACAGAGGTTATTCATAGGATACAGAGTACACACCGCTGCAGCATTCCATACAAAAGAGGTGACATTTCTATTGTGGGTTTTTTCCTTAACTGGGGAGAACTGTCTGGCTTTGACAGCTTTGGGTGTTGTTAGTAACAGCTGCATTCCTGTGAGATGGTATCTCCACCTCCATTACCTAATGGGATGAACAGCTTGCTGCATGGAGCTTCGTTACAAGTCTCTGCCTCCAACTACCTGCACATGTGATACCTGTGTGATCCAGACTGCTGGGACTGACCTGCTCACTTCTTCTTACAGGACAGAGCTGCTGTTTCAACATGGGAAATGGTGGAAGGAGGAGGGCAAGCAGAGCAGCAGGCTCAAGAAAAAAGCTGATTCTTTGTTCTTGGACCTGTGAAATTTTTTTTATTTCAGCTGCTTTGGCAACAGTTGTAAATACTAGTATTTCCAAATAAAACCTTCGGACCAGAATGGATAGAATGGAATGATATAATCTGAGCAAAGCTGTTGACACTAGTAGCAGGTAAATAAACAGAGGACTTGCAATTGATATGTGGAAGCATTCAAACCACGGAGCAGCCCAGGAGCCTGCTGGGTTGCCTCACGCTGGCCTCAGCATATTCAAATGCAGGCACTGCCCCAGCCCTTTGTGCTGTGTGTTCTGCCCTCACACCCTGTTCTGCTCAGCTGGCACTGGGAATTAAAACACAGTGAAGACAGAGGTGAGAACTCAAGTGTTTTCACCCTCAAAACAGACTTTAGTTCAATGTTTTAAACATGTGCTTTCCTGTCAGACAGAAGGAGGTGACACTTCTGGCCTTCAGGTATTTCCTTACTGCTGTGTTGCTGTTTCGGTCCTGTGAAATCTTTAACTGCACTATGATTGTATCCAGTTACGTGTAAGGCCTGGTAGCTTTTTAGTTTGTTTCTGCAGAGAAAACACATCAAGACTTTCCTAGCACTGGGAATTCAGCATGCTCAGGGTCTCTCCATCACAACTGGGAAGATACAGAATTAGTGTGTTTATCACCTGTTCAGTTACCTTTTTCCCCTCTTTTGCCATGTTTGTGTTAAAAAGAGAGGCCTGTCTTACACATGAGGTGACCTGAGTGTACATGAGGCTTGTACTTACCTACTGGTTTATGAAAAGAGAACAAGAACACTGCTTCCACTACAAGGAATTTCATTTGGAAATACAGTTCACACAGGTGATCTGTTCAAAAGGATAAAGGCTTTCTTTTATATTATTTAGAGCAAAAGGTGTAGCTGGTTTTCTGCTCCCTTTCTGGCTATAGCTACTCCTACGGAAAACAGGGGTGTCTTCATCAGCACTTCGCCAGATGCTGATGTGATTCTGTTAGTACTTTACATGTGCTAGTGGCTGTATCGCTCTAGCAGCCTGGAACGAATGGTGAACAGCTCTGCTGCTGTGGGGACACACCAAACAAGGTACACAGAGTCACTTTGCTATTATGTTTATTTCCTACCAGAAGAAACTGCTACATTGCCAGAATGTTTAAAAATCGTAACAATACGTATACAGTAGTGAAGAACAGAGTTACAACTTCTGTGTAGATTTAAAACCAACACCACAGGTTGAAACCCCTACTGAGGTCTGGTAATTGACTGACTTTGCCTTACGAATGCCATTTAAATGATAATACCACCGATGTTCTAAACACAAAACCAAAAATATGCTCACTTTAAAAGAAATCCAGTAGCTGTTTTAAAATCAGTTTTAACTCTGATTTTATTTAAAGGAGTCAGGCTTCTCAAATAGTTTTAGGGGGAAAAAACAATAGTAGCTTTATTTCCCCTGAGATGTAGACAGTTTACAAAACTGCTTAAATTAAACACCAAAACCCATCATCTTTTACGAGTAGATGTTACTCTAATCTCAAACAGTCTGTGAACCCTCATAAACCCAAAGTGAGCAAACATTTAAAAAATAGGAAACTGCTTTAAAAACAAAAATGCATTGGGGTGAGGTAGTAGTCACAGTGCATCCAGAAATATCAACTATAAGGGCTGAGGGCAGATATTTGGAGCAGCTTTTCTCGTTCCAGGTGCTTTCTCTGGGCAGCTATTGTAAGGAACAAGAAAGCTATTTGACTAGTAGCATGGCACCATATGCCAACCTAGAGCTAGAGCACTGGGAAAGAGTGGCTGCAGTGAATACAGAACATCTACTGCAGTAGCTAAGATGCATATGCTTGTTCCTGCACTTTAAGAAGTATATACACCTGGAGCTAGACTATAGGTTTAAGGGCAGTACACACTTAAACATACTTCACGTGACCTTGTTCCTCTCTCCATATTGGTTCTATCCCTGCAAGCTTTGACTGTATTTCCAAATGTTTAAGAAATGATACTGTGCAAAGTTGCATGCAGCTTCCCCTTTACACCCAACACTCCTCTGCCCTGCCAGTGAGGTATGGCCTTTACTAAAGATCCTGTCTGTCTTGCTAAGGATTGAGCCAAAAGCCCTTAAACCCAGGCACTGCACTCAGGCTTAACCACCAACCACCCTTTTCCTATGCCAGCTTTTGCCTTGCAGGGTACGGCTGCCTGCACACCCCTAGAAGAAGGCACTGGTACACACTGTTGGCTGCCCTTTGTGTCTGCAGTTCATACTCCTGCTGGTTAGTGGATACCCACCTGTGAACCTATGTGCTGGTCCTCTCAGAGCTCTAACTCAGCAGGCCATTTGAGTTCTAAAAACACTTCACTTCTCTGTGACTGCTGAGAGGCTGACCAGTTCAGGTAGCAATCACTGAGTTTCTTATCCTGCCTAGCACCTCTCCAAATGGTAATTCCACAGAAGTTCATCATACCAAATTCTAGATGAGTCAAGGCCAACTAAAGGAATAGAAAACATTTTTTTCAGGTAACATAATTACTGTTTAACACTAAGATACCTACAGTACAACCTTGTTCTGAGATGGGGCAACCTTTTAAAGAACAAACACCCACCCACTCCGAGATGTTGTAGGAAGCGGGTGTCCTGTTGAAAATAAGCGTTGCCTCTGGGACCGGGAACGGGAAAAGGCAACTAATTACATTCAAAATCTACAGCAACTCTCATGCATTCCCTTTCCAAAGAGGCTTACTTTTTGCTGCTTGATATACTAGCATGGCAAAAATGAAGGGCAGTAACTAATTCTAGACAGAGGGTCTAAGAACGAAAACATGACAAGCTTGGTGCAATCCAAGAACTTCAGCTGAGCTGGTGGAAGAATTTTATCTAAGTACCAAGTGCATTTATTTTTTGCTGTTCATACTTTAGTTATTGCTCAATAACTATCAAAAAGAACAGAGGAATACTTTCAGTTTAGTTTTATTATATTATAACAGATCTGCAACTACAGCTTATTCCAGCCAAAACATTTTTGTATCCCAAACTCTTAAAAAATATCTACATTGATCATATTTTTCTATTCTGAAAAATAAAAAAAAAAAATCTACCTAGCATTCCAATGCTGCTACAGCACTTGAAAGGGTGCACTACTTATGGGAATTCTATGGTAAATGTAATAAACTTGCAGTCATTGCTCGTCCTCTCCTTCTCTGCCGTTTTGGCTTCAGGTCTCAAAAAGTTTGTTAAAAGCTGTTCCAACTTCTGAAACCATGTCAGAGGCAGTCATTGAACGTCCAAACTTTTGAAAGGCCTGGTGGTTAGCCTGCCTTGTAAGAGAGCACGCTCCAAAAGCAGCCACTAGGAAGGGATTTTGACTAAAAGGGAAAAACAAGCAAACATCAGAAACAAAACCTGAACACTCCTGTGTAATTCATAAGGTAGTGGACCTAATCTTTGCACCCATAAATGTTTGTCAGCAGTGCTGGGGAGGCCTCTTCAGCAAACACCTGTGTTTCTCAGAATCCTGCATTGCATAACACTATTGCCTGATTTTAACATATGCTTCCCTTTCCATGGCACAGAATGTGACTGAATGAGAAACTGCCATGGCCAAAGGATGCAAAAAGAAAACGTGCTTAAAAGAGTGTGAGAAAATGTTTATGTCTAGTTTTACCCATGTGAAACGTCACCCTTCAGAGGAAGAGTGAAGTCTCATCTGGCAATGTTTTAACTCCTTTTCCTCCCCTGTCGCTGGGTAACTCAGTCTGGTTTAGGTTGCAGGGGTGGAGGAAAGACATGGAGACATGGACAAGACATTTGTTTTAATAGGGCCCTAGTCACTGCTCCAGGGCCTTCATTAGATCAGCTTGAAAGTGGTACAGTGACAGCTGTAAACTACAACAGAGATTAAGGCACTCTCTTAATGCCTCCTACATGCTTACAGACTCTGTAAGAGAGTGTACCTAGCCCCAAGTCTTCCAGTGCTGAACGCTCCCCCTGAGAAGGCAGCACAGCCCTGCCACCTTCAGAGCACCTTCTCACAGGCTGGGCCACAGGAGCTGCATCTGCTGCCTTCAGCACCAGCGCGGAGGAAATCAACTGCAGAATCATCCAGCAGCTGGCCCTGGGCTCCAGATGCTGCCTGGTGAAAAAACCTTCCAAAGCTCAGCCATGGCTGGGACACAGCTGCCTCCAAGTCACTAACTCCTGTGACAAGTATGAGTGTTGTGAAGGATCACCACATAAACACAGGCAAAACAGAACATGAGTTTACAATTTGGTGTTACCAGGGTAGCTTTGTGCATCTTTTCCTTGAAACCAGCAACTTCATGCACTCATCAAGGTGCAGGTGTATTTAAGCCATCCTGAGAGTCAACCCTGGATGCCCAAACACTGCTCTGAAACAAGAGCTGTGCACAGGCTTCTGGGCTCAATACAGTTAAAGCAGCTGTTTCTAAGCTGCTGCATAACCAGTCTGAAAGACATCACCTGAAAGACATCACTTTAACATCCCCTTAACAGGACAATCCTACCTACTATCCCACTAGCACTCCTGAAAGCCAGTGCAATGTTAACATTTCAAAATCATGCTCTGCCCAGACTCGATTTGAAACAACAGAGGCAGGCACAAGCATGGAAGGACTGGCTGTGCTGCCTGCAGTGCAGGCTGCAAGATGATGCCCTGATTCACTGAGCCCCAAAAGCTCCTCCTTTTCCTGAAACATATGAGAGAAACAGGACTGGTACAGCAGGTGTTTGAGAAGGGTCACCTTAACACCACCACAGGAGACACAATGTGCTGCTGATGCCAATTACACTGACTGTTCCTTCATCTATAAAATAAAAGAGTTTCTGAGTGAGCTGCCTGGAAAAGCCACAGGAGCACAAGTTAGAAAGCCTGGAGAACACGTGCTGCGTTTACTAATCTCTCCAACAATTTAATACTGATCTGTTGTGCACCATGCAAAAATGAAGTCATCCTTTTAATGAAGTGAAATGGAATTCCTCCTCCAGTGGCAGCTGCAGTTGCAGATACACAGATAATCTTGGTTTCATTTTTCGTCCTGCTAGATCTCAGAATTTTAAAGTCTGGTCCCTCATTCCTCCTGGGGGACCTGATGTAGGGCTCTCACAGTAACACAAGGAGCCGACCAGTTACCTCCCATGCACATCCAACTGTGTGCATCTTTATGTAGCATCCAAAAGACCACAAAAGTTCTCTGTTCCTTAAGTTTCAGTAACTCATTATTTATTGGGAAGAGGGACTGTCATTGCATAACTGCTTGTGTCAGGGTTCTTTTCAACTTTATTTAAAACACCTACTCTCACAGAAAGACTACATGACTGTATGGACCAACCAGTCAGATAGGTATTGAAATAATTTAACCAAGAAGAGACAGCAGCCACCTGCATGGCTGCTTTATGTATGATCAAACTGGACTGCTATCTGGTCTTTAAATGGTTACTCTCTTTGAAATTGTATTTTATTTGCAAGCTTTGACTTACCTGCCCCTCTGAATTACTTAGGTACAATGCAAGAGTACCTAAGTACCAAGTTACAAACACAAAGCTAAATGACTCATTTTCTGAATTACAGATGTTACTGCCAATGACTACCATGTATTTACTCTTCATACCTGCCCCCTGCATTCAATTGTTTTGAAAACACAAACCCCTTACACATACCTCCTTGGGACTCGATCCAAGTTTGCATGCTAGTTCTGCCTCAAATTGGGAAATGTCAGATTACTGAAGAGTCTGTCTTATTAAAATTGTAACTATTATGTAGACTGCTCTAAAACTCCCTTACATTTTGTAAAAGTACATGGATACCTTAGTCCCAACAGCTCCAATTTCATCCGGGAATGTCTGCAGCAGGACTACAACAGCTGCCATAGGAGAACAGACTCACAAGAATTAGGAAGTTACTAATACTCATACCCATTTGTTTTTTCTGCTCCAGCAAGAAAGGCCCAGTGCGCCAAGACTCCAAGAGAACCAGAAAGGAGGTCCCCCTGTCCGCCGCATCTCCGGCTGCTTCCTTCATGACTGCATACGAGTACTACAAATAGACAAACCAAAAACAAAGTAATGTGCATTTTTCTTCTATTTACAGTGGTGTCACTGCAGCTGCAAGGGTTAACCTGAGGCACACAGCGATTAACAAGTGAGAGACTCCTCACAGGCAGCAACATATGCTGAAATACACAATTCTTAACAAAAATATTGCATAAACATTTTAAAAATAATTTTCTAATTACTTTTCAATCCCTTACAAATAGCACTGCACAATGTTTACACTTCCTATACTTCACTCAGCCTGCACAGAAGATTCAGTCACTAATGAGTAGTTCACATGAACTGATGCTGTCACGATGAGCAAATCTCCCAAACTGGACCAGGTCCCTCCACAAAGCCGCTGCACAAACACAACTCTCCAAAGTCTTTGACCTTCAGAGTTTTCAAATGTAAACCAAGGTGCTTCTACAAAGAGAAAAAGCAAAATGACACTGGAATCTCAAGCCTTCTGCCATGCCCACCAGAAAGGCAATTTACTGAGAACAGACTTTTCCTTAAGCTTTGTAAAACCAGTGTGAAGAGAGATCATTTTTTGCCAATCACAGTATCCTCCACATCCGTGTATGTTTCTGTCAGCAGTGTCATTGCGGATAGGCTCTGACAGAGTATAAGGTGTTACATTTCTGTTTTAAATATACAAAGGACCTTGGTCAAACCGATCTCTTTGTGAGGCTTTAACTGTGAAGAACATGCAAATGGTTCCACTAAATTTAAGTCCTTTGTTCTCTACTCCCCACAAGTCCAAGCAGGAAGCCTGAGGGATACATAAGGTACAAAAGAAGACAACAGCCTAAATTCTGATACCATTCTCCAAACTTATGGGTATGCACCTACCCTCAGCTGTCTTTATTGCTTGTTTCTGAGAACGAAACCAGGAGACATTTATTTTCTTCTCCTAGGAGGGTGAAAGAGCTGGTCATGTAGTGATCCTTAGCATCTCCAGCCAGCTACTGCAGAGCTATGCACACCACTGTTGTGTGCTCCCAAGCATGCCAAGTACACAAGTGGAGTATAAAGCAAGACACTGCTTGGACAACAGCTCTTACCTCAGCGTTCTGCAGTCACCTGGGCTGGGTTTCTCTGAGGTGTATGAACAGAGCAGCTCAGGTAACTTAAAGGGAGTACTCTGTCTTTTTTTAAAGGAATTTTCCTCTTGCAAAATAAAGGAAAACCTCTGCACAAAACCAGATGACTTGCAGGTAAATCTTAAACAGCAAGCAGTAAAAACCTACTTAATGCAGGCAAACCCTTTCCAGTTCATTAGTACAGCTCATTTCTCCTTTTTGTTACTCAGTGCAGCAAGGAACCGTACTTCACTTTCATTTCCTACTAATTCCTCCGGCAGTAATTGCTAGGCTTGTGAGGCCAGGCAGTTGTGCATTTTTGCTGCCACTGAGAGGGCAAAGATTCATTAGTCACCACGAACACAGCAGACACCGCTGCAGCGCTGCCAGCAGTTAATTTTCCCAATCACTCTTCTTCCCTTTCCCCTCCCCCCCCCCTCCCAAATTAAGATTCTGGATGTGTTTCTCAGTGAGCAGTAGTTAATGTCAGATTTCACTAGTGTAATGCTCTTCTGAGGCAGGTATCTGAGGAAGCCATGCCCTTTTAGGCAGTGTTTTGGGTTTGTTTAAATAGAGTCTTTTGGAGAAATTGCCTCTAATTCTGCTTACTTTGAAGATGGTATCTCACAGGATTTTCACTTTGAGGGCTTGAACTCCTGGCAGGAGGCAGGGTGAAAATCCTCTGTTCAAAAGCTTTGGGGCCTTCTGACTGACAGCTGAGCACAAGCCCCTGCTTATTAGCTGCATGTCACCATCTGCCACTATTCTGTAGCCCCACAACCCTGCAGTCAGTTCTGAGCTGTACAGGAAAGCAAGATCTCCTCAAAGCAGGCCAATTATAACACCCCACTACAAAAAAAAAAAAGAAAAAAGAAGTGGTCTTTTGTTTGTGGGGTTTTTTTAAAGTAAGTCTCAAATACGTGCAGAAATACCTCACAGGTGACAACAAGAGTAGGCCTTTGTACTCTGTAGAGATGCTGGTAAACAAATCCATGCAATACCTTCAAAGAAGCAGAACTACAGGAAATTCACTTGAATGAGGAGGGAAAGGTGTAACGCATGGGCAACTCCTGTGCTCAGCTCCTCAAAAAACATCTCAAAACAAAAGGATGATGAATATTACAACAGGCAGCGGGAAAAAAGAACAAAAAACTCCTCAGAACTACAATCACTGTTAAGAGCTTTTCAAAAGAAAGAAGGAATCCCACACGCCCATCAAGACCAACTGGCACACTGCCAGATCTACAAAGCACAAAGTTTTCCTGATGCTCTTCCCAGTCTTCTTCAACAACAAAAACAAACCTCCTGTCTTCCCAGTCCCCCAAATCCAGAACCTCACATTAAATGTCTGTGACCCACTGCGATGACAGCTCAAGCAGATCTTTAAGGACCACGGGGGTCATATCCTTATATGCTGCACTGAGCAGTGGCAATGTTACAAGACCCTGATTAGATGGACATGACTGAATAGTCAGGGATGATGCTGAGAAGGCGGGCAGCTCTATTCCCTGCAGACATGCAGAATGATGTATTTACATGTATTTTTCAGTCCATTGCCCAGTGAAGCTATACCACATTTGACTAGGGATGAACACATACATCAGGAAACCTAGCAAATGTAGTTCTTTGAATAGCTGAGGAGACCAAGACAATGGAATGCTGAACAACAGGAAAACTGCAAAGACCAAAACCACCACAACCTGTCAATGCTGAAAGGCAGCAACCAGGACCACTTAAGGTCAATTAGTCTGACACCAGTCCAAACCAAAATAATGGAGAAGTTCATATTCAGTTCAACTGACAGACCTTACGAAACATACAACCAATGGAGGTCAAAACTGGCTCTCGGGGCAGGGTGTCTTGTTTTGGTTTTAATAGGTCTGGGCAACCAAATCTTATGTCATTTCACAGGGTGATGAATAAAGCCCCCCCCAACCAAACACACTGTAAGTCTTTTAATGAAAACTGATTTATGCTAAGTAACTTTTGAAAAGTAAAAAACAAGCAGCTCCCTAGCACTTTTGCATGGAGCATACATCTACTATAATAGGAAAAAGCTAGACAAAAATGTCATCATTGAAGAAAGCACTGAATTATAGCAAGGATATCTGCTAGAGTCAGAACAACCACAGCCCTATTCAACAGTTTCAACAGTCTCAGCAACTAAACAGCACACAAATATTGCCAAAGCCCTATGAAGCGAATACAACACGTCCCTCACATACAGTCACTGGCACTTCTTGCTTGCCTAAGTCCATGGAAACAATCTGTACTGAAGTGTGAGTGCCACAGAAACAAAATACTGAAGGCTATCATACTGAGAGAGTATCAGAAAGTGAAAGTTCAAGAGTTTCAGGCTCCACACAATTCAGAATTCTGCCCAGACTTCTAGGTAACTACGATCAAGTAATTTTGTAGCTCTATGTTTTAACACATCTCAGGCCATAAAATAAGTTACCATCACTCCCTTTTCAGCACTCCTTGAAGATAAGATCAATGTCAGCCTTTGGGGAAACATTCAGATCATGGTGTCACACTTAACTATACCGTTGCCAGCAAATTTTAAGCTGAAAGAACTCCCAGCCCAAACTGTGCTGGCAGATCAAAGCACAGAAGAATGTCCCATTTACGGGCATTGTATGCTTAATTAGAAGTCTGTTATGTAACTGAAAATAGCTGTCCTTGCTTTGAAGGGAAAAAAAAAAAAATAATCAAAATCAGTATTTAGTATTGCTGAGATCAAGCACTACCAGTTCGCTGGCAAGCAGGAATTCTGATACGGCTTTACAGGAGGCCCTATTTACAACACTAGCACCCAGACACTACAGTTAGAAAACCAAAGGCCTATATAGTATAAAAAGTAACATATGTCTGTGTTTTCTTGTTTCACAATGTGAAAACAAACCAACCCAGGGACTCATTTATTGTGTTTGTATTTAGAACACAGAATGTGAAACATGGGCTAGCTAGTCAAGGCTAAACACGTAATACTGATGCTGATAAAGAAGACTAAAGAACCTATGTGAAATGCCACATTTGCTGAGACTGAATACCAGAAGGCAGCCTGGAGATTAAACTTTAATTCTTGAATCTTGGGCATTCTGAACAAGTTCTTTGCACTTATTTTACTCTCACAGAGCAGGAGTATTACACTTATCCTAATGTCCTCGGGAATCTGTGTTTGTAAGATGTGACCATTATGACTTCTGATATCATCCAACTGGATTGTATCACCTACATATCTACCCCACACAACAACAAATACTCTTGTTTAATTGAAAGGCTTAAGATTTCCATTTTCTATGTAAAATAATGAAGCTATCAAAGACCATTTTGCTCCACCAAGTGCAAGATTTGGGTTTAGACCATTGTCAGATCTTGAGTAGAATCTTTTACCAATACATATATATGTGATCTGGCATATACTCAGACTAGTAAGAAATTTATCTTTTTCCTTTTGCAAGTTAACTCACAAAAGCATGTAGCTGGAGATTGTGGACTCCCAGAAACATACAGACAGGGAAACCAAGATTAAGGACTCTGGCTGAAGAAAACACTCAACTGATGTGGAAAATGTAAGTTGGCTTTTAAATAAAGGGTGCTTATACTTTAATATTCCCTAATCACACTTTCAAAACTTAGATAGGTCCTTGAGTGCAACGCAACAGGCAGTCTAAGTGAAAATGATCCAAATTTTACCTTACATTCTTAGATAGGTGCAGCAGCCAGAGATGTGATGATAGGTGAGCAGTGACAGGGAGACCACAGTCCGGGCTCTGCTAGCAATGGAAAGCACAGCAGCACAACGGGCATGAACCAAGACCTCCCTGTTTCGCTCACTCTGCAGAAGCAGGAGTGGAGATGAAGGTGCTGCCTCTCAGCTAAAAAACTAGGCAAAATCTGCTGGGCAGCCAGATACTGTAACAGCTTTTACCCAAGTGAGCCAGGGACTGACAAGCACTGAACAGCTTCCTTTCCAGCTGTATGGGGAATGAATGGCAGAAATCAGAAGTACTCCTTAGGGTACTTATGGGTATTCTTATGGCAAGAATTGTTTTTTTTGCCCCTTATTCAGTACTTAATAAGTCCTCTCACACGATGCTTTGCTTCTCTTGATCACAGCTGCAGCTGGGCAACTGGAGAGAAACTATGTCTGGCTACTGGCTCCAGGTAAAAGTAGTCCCAGGCAGCAGTGGTCTGGTTACCCATAAAGTCTGCCTTTTGGAAGGGAGGAGACAACAAACACAGGTGTTGGAAAATACAGAAAAATTCATTTTATCATTTAAAACCAAAACTCCAGAATCTTCAAGGACCTAACCAAATTTTAAACATGCTAGGAACTAAGACTGGTATAACCACACTTTATTATTGACCAGTTCTCCAAAGAATAATAAAAGAAAGCCTTAGAGAGCTGTGCCATAATGAATAAAAGCTGACTTACCTTTTACCCACAGGCTGAGTACTCATTCCTACCCTGGTCAGTGATGGCACTGATATCACCTACCAAGAGCATGGTGAAGCTCATCTTTGTAGAGCAGGGAATCAACAACTGTAGGCCAAGCTATAATGTGAAATTGCAAAAGGAAAGAGAAAAACAGTATATAAAACTTAACTTAAATCTTGGTGATTACGTTTACAGGGCAGCTGGCAGCTCAACTGAAATGGAGACAAATTTTAGGAAAAATCTCCTTTACAGTGGAGGACTGCTGCTGATTTCACAGAGCCCAGGTATGTGATTCGTTGCTGATTTTAAGGTTGTAAGGAACCACCTGCACCATCTATTCTGATCTGTAAAACAAAACCTCAGAGGTGTTCAGCTACTTCACAGCTTGGCATCTATCAGAGTTCTAGGTATGTTATTGTCATAGATAATTTCTCTGCCTTACTTTTAATGTGAATTTATTAAGCTTCAGCTTCCAACCATTTACTGTGCTTGTCTGCTTAAGACTACAGTTATCTGCCAACAGTGATCCTTCACCAACACCTGTACTTCCAGCTATCAAATCACCTGATAACCTTTTTTTGTCTTCAACTAACAGAAATAAATTGTTTACTGAATTCACTACAGATTCATGAATAAAAATAACACTACAGTCACTCTAAGCTATAAAGTATTCACCCAGCCAGTCTTCTCTGCACCCTCAAAAAGCCTTCCTTTCACCACAGCCAAGAACAGAACGCTAAAGCTACATAGTTAAGTTTGCAGCTCCTGATTTTCCTGGAGTACATTAAGACTTTTTTTAATTCCCACCCTTCCTCCCCACCCCCCCTTTTTTTTTCCAGAAAGTAGGCATGCAGTATATTCCCAAAAGAGAAAGTTTAAAATTCATATATGGAAACTCCAGTATCAACGTGCTAAGTACATGAGCTCAGGCAGGAAATGTCTGAAAACAGGTACAGGTTAAGCACTATGAACAGATGATGACAATAAAAATAAAGGCAAGAGGAGTACACAGATTTTTTCGTAGTATTTGACTGTGGTCAGAGGACATTAGCCTGATCCAACGATCTGGATTTCCCTCACGCTGGAATCATGACGTATGTTGTCTTAGCTGAAAAAAAACTTACATAAGATCAGAAGAACAGACAGATGAAAATGTTCAGAGCAAAAAATATGGGAGAGGATTCAGCGTCAGTGACACAACAACATGTTCTGTGTTGTGGCACAGAGCAGACAGTAGAAATCTCCTTTCTCAATGTGATTTTGCATTTAAGCAGCGTTTAAAAGAATGACCGACAGTAACTCCCAGACCCAAAGAACACACTTGTTAGAAGGAAGATGAAGTCTATAGTTTCTGCAAAATTCTCAGGAACCTTCTTGTAAACAACAGCCCTAAGAACAGTGTAACAGACATTATAACCTGTATTAAACCCGCCAACTGCTTCTTTACAGCTCAGCAACGCTGCCTGTAGTGTCTGTAATCCAGGAGAGAGAAGGCATTGGTGATAGAAGCGAAGTAACAAGAAAGCAGCCTATAGCTGGACATCAAACCACTGCTATAAAGGCACAGAACTGTTTCTATTTCGAATAAAAAAAGCCACTTAACTAAGAGAAAAAACAGATCAGAACACAACAAAGAACAAGGTGAGAAAAAAATTAAAAACAACGGAAAGCCCCAAAAGCACACAAGAACTTGTGCCACACCTGAACACCCAAAACTGAAACTGGAAAGAGTTTCAGTTGTTCCCCAATTTTTTTTTTTTTTGAACCCTGCGTGACAAGAGACAATGAAGACAGTGTCCCTTCTCTCCATCAATGGTGGAGTACACGTATCTGAAGAGTAACAGCTCAGAAGGAGATCTGAGATACCAGCAGGTAATGTGCCCAATCTAAAGCACTCACCCAGTTTTCCCAACATTCATTAAAAAAGCAACAATCTTGCATAAAAAGAACATTGTTGACATAAAAACAGAAAAAGAAGATACACCATAGTACTCTAAAGCTGTCTAGCTGGCATAAACTAGAGCCAAGTTACTTTATCTTCTGACAGAGTTCATACTCCCTTAAGCCTGACTTGACTGTCCAAGGTTACAAACCAACTCTGCTATGGGTGCAAATGTGACAGAAGATTTCATGCAGGGCAGCTTGGGTACTGTATGCTCAGCCCAAGTCCTTCACCACATAGACGTAACTATCAGTGTAGATAGATCTATCTATCCCAGCTTGCTTCACAGTCTGTTATATTATCTGTACTAAAGGGGGTATGTAGAAGGTGGCTCTGAACAAACCAGTTGTCATATTACTGGTTTTCTGTTACAAAAGACTCCTGTGTCTCCCAATAATGAAAAATTGATTATATATGAAACAGTTCAGAAGTGGCATAAACATTTATCAGAAATTAGCATTTCAAGTAATTAGAAGCAGAGCTGCTGCTCGTTATGTATGTGAAATAAGACCACGTAGTCAAAACACAATGAAGGCACTCATGAATTCATTTTACACTGATCACAGTAAATGATCAGTATAAAAAGCATCACACAGGCAGCTCATCTATTAAGTATATTTTAACCATATGAGTGACTGGTTTAAAAAGTTGTAATGGCAATCTAGAGTTAATTTGATTTTTTTTTTTTAATTGTCAGGCCTAAGGTACAAGTCATATATATACATGCTGATCTACAGCCCCATGAACCTCAAGACATCTTTATTTTTCATGCACACCAATATATGGTGAAACAACAATATTATTCTGCACCAATTTAGCAATGACATCTGGAGTTACATAGACCATTTCAGCTAAGGATTTTAAAACAGTTCAAAGATTGAAAAATCAATACCTCAATACCTGTGTAATATAAAAGATAAGTTATAGCCATTTAAATAAGAAATAAAATCAGCAACGTTTTTTTTTTTCAGCAAATAAGTTGCACTCTTAAAATATCAATTCGCACAAATCATCTAAATGTGGTCTGCAAAGCCACCCCTCCCATTCAAACTTCAGGGAGTACAGTCCAACCACTGGACTGAAAGCAAGCAAAACAAAACAATCATTGCTGAAAGCAAAAGGCTTTACTTACCTTTCTCTCCATCTGAAATAAGATCTCTTTCTCCCTTTTGAACAATTGTCAAATTCCCCATGGCTTGGCTGAGTCTTAATACACATCCATGATGATCACTACTGTCTACGGGGTCTCTAAGCTACAACACAAGAATTCCATACACAGTACATATTTTACTACTAGAACAACATATTCTAACACCTGCTACTTCATCATATGTATGGGGGAAGAAACAAAAAGCAGCACTATCAGTCTTTCCAGGTATTTTTTTTCCTATACCCACTGCAGTGCCAAAAAGTGTATAACAAAAAGTCTTCTGTAAAAGATCTTTGTTTAAAAAACTCTGGAGAATGTTTATTCTGCATATAAGATACAGCACATAATGTTCAAGCCAGTAATAAGTTATTTTTAAAGACTAAAAGACTGAACTTGCATGTACTTAAATATAAAAAAGGAAAACAGCTCACCATGGCTTCATACAGTCTACTAAATTCCATATAGTTTGGAGTAAGAATAGCTCGCTGGTAGCCTTGAATTAGGGAAGGCTGCTGGGAAATAAGCCACAGTCCATCCTGCAACGACCAGTAAGAAGAACATTTACTTAATGGATTCTTATATATCAAATCACTGACTGAATCAATAAAATACTTACAGCATCAATAATGATAGGAATTCCTTTCACTTTTGATTTTTCTATGATAACCTGCAAAAAAATGAAGACAACTTTAAGACGCTTGCTAATTTAAATCTCTTACAATCCAAACCAAATTCATATAATAAAGCAGATCATGCAAGTTGTTTTTATAAAGCAAAATTGAAAACAATCAGTTATATTCTGCAAACTAATGTAAAATTACCAGTTGATATGAGGATGTTTTACAACTGCATTGTTCTCTCCCTGGTTCAAGTATAAGCAGTGTCAAGAGGGGTTCCGTAACTGATGCCTTGGTGCTGCTATGCAAAGCAGCAAGCAATCTTACTCTCCCTTCTGCAGGAGGCATGTAATGCCAACATCAGTCACACACAATAAATATGCATCTCCAATTAAAAAAATGAGCATAAATCCAGATGAGTATTGCCATGATATAAATCTATAAATAACTATAATATTTCTGTGCATGGACAACCAACCAACCTGAGACAAGCAATACATAAGACATGTCATTTCAACTCATGGTCCTGGAGGTTTTATACTTTCATACTTTTTATACTTTGACCTTATAAGTGTCTATAAATATATAAAGGGGGAGTGTCACGAGGATGGAGCCAGGCTCTACTCAGTGGCAAACAATGATAGGACAAGGGGTAATGGGTACAAACTGGAACACAAGAGGTTCCACTTAAACTTGAGAAGAAACTTCTTCTCAGTGAGGGTGACGGAACACTGGAACAGGCTGCCCAGGGAGGTTGTGGAGTCTCCTTCCCTGGAGACATTCAAAACCCTCCTGGACACATTCCTGTGTAACCTTATCTAGGTGCTCCTGCTCCGGCAGGGGGATTGGACTAGATGATCTTTTGAGGTCCCTTCCAATCTCTAGCATACTATGATACTGTGAAAACAAAACCAAGGTGGGCCATTCAACAGACCATTTGTAGAACTGTTTTTTCAGCAAGCAGCATCTACTAGCAGACTCTCTGCCTTTGTTCTGTTCTCTCTCCTAACTGAACTGTGGCAACAACTGGTACTCAAGTTTTTTTAATGAGCAACGGCTGACAGTCAAGTTTTTTGAATGTTGGTCATTATCAACTTGTCTTTGAAGCTGGAGAGTTTATCTTTTTCCTGTAGAAGATAACAGAGGATGGTATCCATCCAAAAGTCTAATTAGTTTTGAATGTCATTAAATTCTTCAGATTAGCTCTTCAGATTAGCTGTCATATGGCACTGAGCTCCACAGGTTAGCAATTATGTAAGGAACAAGGAAGCAGCTTTTAATGAATGTTCACAGTATTGAACATCCCTGTTCTTGTATTGTGGTCAAAATAAATACTGCCCACCTCGCTTCCTGCAAGTTATTGATTATGGAATATATATATCTTCACAAACTCGTTCCTACTTGATTCTGATTTTTCCAGTACCAGTAGAAATCTTTCCCTTCTATTTTCAAATGGATGACCAGAACTTAAGAGCACTGTGCTTCAACCTAACACTCCTTTTGTTTGTCTGGGGACTCTTCACACATTGGAAGTATGAGAGCGATACACTACCCGCTGTTCCAAGCTTGAGGGCTGCAGCTACATTAGAAGCTGCTACAGAATAAAACCCTTTCCATGACACACACACATGCCTGCACAAGCCTCAGCTTGAGCTGTGTGTCACAGAGTGCCCACCCTCCTCGGGATCCCAAGGGAACAAACACCACAAGTTTTCTCCTACATCCACCTCCCTGGATAATTCTGAACCAATCACAGATTTTACACAACTCACACCATTCAACTGCTACTCAACTATTCAAGTTTATGAATAAGTATTTAACTGTGCAAGGATGGAACCTTAAAGCATACCTACAATTAGTTGTGGTGTACTGAAAACCACAGAGCCTTACTTTCAAAGCTTTTTTAAGAAATTTATGAAACAGAGTCATTTCCTTATTCATTAACTTTAATCTGCACAGATGTACATAGCTCAGTTTTTCTTCACAGAGGCTGTACTGCTTTGCCCCTGCTGAGTTAAGTTCATTAACAATTATGTTTAATTTGACTCTCTTGGTTATAATAAAATAAGGCTGTTGATCTAGTAACCGGGTTTATGGGTTGTTGTTTTTTGTATAAATGAATATTACATCCAAAAGCCCAATTATTTATGAACCACACTAAGCTCTTCTGATTAGCTATCATATTGCTATCTACTGAGCCCTAGAGGTTAACAAGATAGCATGTAAGAAAGCACTGAGATCATTCTTCCCCAATTTTTTGAGATTCAAATGCCATTTACTGCAACCTCATTTTCTAACTGCTTTTAATTAGAATATTTTTGTACATTAGCAACTTCACCAAATTCCTTCAGTACTTAAAACAATTACTGCTCCACTTCCCACTAACATGAATCACCCGTTTATTCTAGTATGTCAGTAAACCAGTCTTTCATGACACTTCATTTTTTAAAGCCATAAAAGATTTCCCCAACAGATTCCTCAAGGAAATCTGAGGGAAGACACAGAATCACGAAAGTCCTTACCCTTTCAAATCTTACTCTTAAATATATTATGAGCAACCCAAGGGACTTCTGTTCCTGAAACAGTTAATGTCTGGCTGTTGCTGTTATTGTTTGACATCTTTTCATGTTTCCTCATAACTATCATTTTGACTACTGGCTAGAATTTCACTTTTTGTCTGTATATATCTGTAACAACAGGCTAAATCAAGAATCCTGAAGATCCATTATCCACCAAAAGGATGCAAGTATAGGAAAAAAACCTAAAAGGTGGAAGTTACAAAGCATGAAAGTATACGTACAAGTAAATAACTTCTGGAAGACTGAGAGACACTGGTACTATCCAGAGAAACAAGACATTTCTTCCTAATAACATTCTGTGTTCCTAGTACTCCAGCACATCTTCCACAATCCTGAGACATTTGACCTCTGCTCTGAAGAGAAATTTCATCTTGCCAAGTAAAACCTACTGGCAAAGCAACTTCCACTGTGTGCTGAGTCTCTGAGGTATAAATTCCTAATCTAACATATTGAGTGATGTTTGCTTTTTTTTTTCTCTCTCTCTCCTTATAAAACAAATAACCAGGGGATAAAAAGTCCTTTGTCTTATTTAGAAAGCTCATTTCTGTTAAAAAACAAAACACACACACAAAAAAAAACCACCCCAAAACCCTGACAGCTAAACAAATGAAAAACCACCCAACCCAGAAAACTACCCTAATTATTTTCCTTTCCTCTTCTTCTTTAAATCCAGACAGAAACTGCTTGGAGACAGACAGGGAACCTCATAGAGGAAGTTCTGGGGAGGGTAGTTGGTAATCTGGCAACCACAGTAAAGCAGAAGCAGACAACCACCCATTTGAAGCACACAACATTCACTGGAGAACCTGTGTCCCCTATTGATTGTGGACAGGACCCATCTCACCTGCTGCCATTTAAAGGTCAAATGGCTAGCCACTGGAAATTCATCCTATGCGGCTTAGGCATCACACTTAGGTTGGATCAATCACCAACAGACGTATCTGCCTCCCCTCAGCTACCACAGAGAGAACAGACACTTTACTGCTTTATTTTTAGACACCAAGAACTAGGTGAGATTAAGCACACTTTTAAACACTCTATTACTAGAGATACTGTATTAAAAAAAAAAAACAAACAAATAAGTAAGTTGTGTAAGAGCTGTTTACAGCAAAAATGGCAACATCCTCTATGCAGAGTATTTTGTTCCTGGAAGCAAAAATCAATTTTCCGCTGAACCCGTATCTCGATATTTGGCATGGACTTTCCTGGTTAATACTTGCAGCATACAGAAAAAACTTCACTGTCAATTACACAAATAATACAGCTCAAAACTAACTCCACTTTCACACCAAAACTTACTGCCCAAAGCACCACAAAAACAAACCAAAGAAACCAGAAAACTCCTATCCCACTGCAACCAGATCATCACACACATTAAATCAGAAACAATTCAGGCTGGAAAGGACTACAGGAGAAAGAATGTTGAAGGGACAAGCGTGCTGAAGGAGAGCACAGTAATGCAGAAAAACATTATGCAATTTATCCATTTGATACCCTGCAGCTGTGCTGTGAAACACAAGGTTCACCTGCACTAACACAGAAATCCAGGACTCTTACACACTTCCATAATTATTATGGAAAATGGGAATGGGCCAAATGAGCCGGTGCAAAACGCTGGCTGCAAAAAACAGCTAGGAGGTGAATGGAGGGAACATGTGAGGGAGGAATAAATTGCTATGGAACTCCTAAGTACTATCGATATCTAATCAGACATGGAAGTCTTCATAGCGCAGCCACCCTGAGGCACCAGCAGCATCCACAGCCTCTTGCAAAACTCTGCAGTCAGCCTGGACTTCTCCACGCAAGCCCATGAGCCAGCAATAACACACATATCCTATTTACTCTGCCTGTAGACAATAGCATACAAGGTGGTTCCCCACAGCTCCTTGGAAAAGACAATTATGCACGGTTTTGCCCACACCTGACTTGGATACATTTCTCGGCTTTTTTAATTAGATGTGGATTAGCTGCAGAATGCCTGCAACGACTTTCAATCTAATTATTAGTTGTAGCACTACTCCTGCTTTTACTGGTGAACTCGTTTGGTTTACCTGCACAGTAACTTCAGCATTTGATGTTTGCAAACGGAAGAATCAGGAAATTAGAGCCACTCATTTTAGTAAAAGACAATGAAATAAACAGGAAACCACAATAACAGCACATATAAAGCAACATCTATCCCACAACAGTAATTAATTTTCATCAAGGATGCATCACAATGTCATTTTTCTACCTTGCACAGTTTCCTTCACTGACACCAGCAACAGACACTGTATTTCCTAGGTCCCTTCAAGAGTCATGTCTTGGCCTAGTCTTTGCAAAATTCCTTATCCATGTTCTCAAAAAGAAGTTCAAGCTTCTGCATACCATGATAATAGATAGCACTGACCATGATGACATCCAAACATTTTAGGAAGCAGTATAACCTTGCCTTCAGTGCACTCTACTGCAATCTCCAAATGCCAAGTATGTAATTACATACTCTGGTTTGGTAGAGACATTTAAATGTGCATAACGTGGCACTGGTTACATCTTATAAAACCTTAAAGGATCAAAAAGCTGTGGTGGCCCCTTTATGAAACAACCCTCTACTGAAAGTTAGGCTCAGAAACTGCTACTGAAATGCTCCCTATAATTGCTTGTATTTTCCACATGGATGCTGCTCTCACCCAATAATTCTGAATCCAGTTTTCTCTGGAACAAAGAGATAAAAGGGAAGAAACAGCAAAATTTTCCCTGTAAATGCTGCAGCTGTAAGTATTTCTGCACACTCCTTCCCCAAAGTGCCCAGGAGGCACAAATAAGTTCCACCCCAACACACTGCAAATCAATTCCCACAAATAGGTACTGAAAGCCCTAGGAAGCATTTCTGCATTCCTTGCTTCAAGTCTGGATAAATGCAGAGTTAGCAGGGACTCAGCTGCAATAGAGGTCAAGATGCAGCTCTGCGGCAGAGATGCCTGGAAAATGGCCTTGGCAAGCATAAGTTTGTAATCTTGCACAGCTAGAGGTAGGCAAATATCCCAAGCAGAGGCTTGTGCTCAAGGCCATAGTCAGGGCTGGCGGGGGACAAGGGGAGAAGCTTCCCTTTTATTCCCCAAATAAAAAAAATATTTTGTATTTGATACAGAAGGTTTTGAAAATCATTAGAAAAATGGAGTTCCACTGTTTAAGATTTTTCACATTAGAGCTGTATTTTCAGTATCTGTTTTGGGGTTTTATCTATTTACTCACTGGGAAACATGCAGTGAACTCTGAAACTTTATTTCCTTCATTCCTACAACTGACCCAAGAACTCACCCTCCTTTCAGAGGGTGGCAAAGACAATCAAAATCTTACTTTGTGAACAAGATTCACATAAATCACCTTTAACTAGGCTAATTGCCTGAGTTTTACTTCATATATCCCTGTATGCATAACTACCGCTAGCTCATTAATCAGTCCACCAAGTTCACAAATCTCACATAAGAAATGATCACCATTTGTACTATTTGAATTAAGAGTCACATAACAGCAACAAACATCCTTTCTCTGAAATATATAAGCTTCTTTATCTCATGGTTTATGCTCCATTCAATGTAACCAGGTCTTTTGCCTTTTAACTGTCGTACTACATGCTAGACCCTGTTTCCCAAAACAGATTTTTCAGGTGCACAAGTAAATACTTAATTTAATCCAGGCAGAGGGTGATAAGGACTCTAAAGAGTACCCCACTATATCATCAAGCACAGTAAGTGCTTTGGGAAGTGCTAAAAGCTGTTGTTACAACTAAAAAAGCTGAAGATGCTGTACATGGCAGCTAATCAAAACTGTTCTATTCTACATTACAAATAATGAAAAGAGAGAATGATCTGCTTGTAGATTCCCCCTCTGACTTCAAAGCAGATCCCTTGCTGTCAAACTTGGAAGAAAACTGCAATTTTCCCTAAACACATCCAAATCCAGTTAAGCAATAATCCTGTTTACTCCAAAGTAAAAAATCTAAGTCAGAATAAAGACACAAAGTTTTCTCATGCTGTCTCATCCACTGAAGGATTGCACTCAGAAAGCAAACTAGGAGGTTCCCAATTTACCATATTATGTTAATGTTAGACCTGGCTTAAGGTATTCATGGTCAGCTGCTGGGATTTTGTTTTAAAACAAATAAACATAAACTGAAAATTAACTCTGGAATTTATCACTGCCAATTTCTTTTTTACGGTTTCTATCTGAATGTGCTCAGAAAGAGTTGAAAAGGTATCCATTTCCAGCGTGTGGCTTACAAATGCTTATAAGTATCAAAATGAAGTTAAACAACAATATAAGCCTACAAACAGAAAGCAAATAAACACCCCACTTCACTGTGAAGGACTTTCATCAAGATCCATTACATACATTAGAAAACAAATTCTGTTTGCAAGCTGCATAAACCTGTATTTAAGGTCCTGTTAGCATATTTGCAAAACCTCTTTTTCTAATCAAGAGATTTGCAAGGAAGCCACAGAATCCTAATAGTTCTTAGCACAAACAGCAGTAGTTCTTAGCACAAGGAGAGGATCTCTCTGTGTCAAGCTGGCTCTCCCAAGCTTTATCCACATCAGTACCAGCATCAGAAAAGAACTGCACACTATCCCAGAAAATGCTACACCTTAGGTGAAGAGGTCCACAAATTCTGACACTCATTGGGCTGTTTGAAAGCAATGAGGCTTGGCTACTAAGAGTGCAGTTTTTCACTGGATACCACTTGTGGTATGTTCATCAATATTGGGGATAGGGTGAGGGCTGAGAAAAATACAGTGTACACACACATTCTCACAGTGGGTGCATGTACATGCACTCTGGTTTTTGATTCTGCAGTATCACAAGCAAGATCCTGTCTCCCTCACCCCATCTAGCTGAGGGCTCAGACAAAAAGTGGCATGTCCCTGTTACTACTTCACATCCCTATGAACTGCTGAATCCCCACGGCAAGAACCTCCAGAAGACTTTACAGAGGGTATGAACACGGCAGGAAGCAAATGCATGTGACACACACTGAAGAATCCTGTCTCTTGTAAATAATTCTTCTGCTAACTTGAGTTACCCCAAAGAGAGACACATCCTGTTGTTCATATTCATACTTGGTGGTAGGTCCCACAGACAGTATTACTATCTATCAACTGCAGCATTAACCTGGGATGCTTCTCAGGTGTCTTCTACTTGGTATAGAAAGAACCCAGGGGGCTGCTCAGATATCAAGAGGAAAATGTTTCTCAAGGCCCAGAGCAGCAGATTTAACTTTGCCAGACTGCTACAATAAAAGGTGGCTCTGTATTCTGTAGTCCTCTTGATCTTGCAAAAAACAGTGCAGATAGTGTAATGAAGCACCTGGTCCTGTTCTCACAATTTATCAGGGCTGTGAAGTGTTGCCCAAATCCTAAAGGCATGAGGCTTGAAAGGGGGGGAAATTATTCCAACTGACCAAACACAGAAAGGCGGAGAACACAGTTGAGGTGGAACTGAGAATCCACTTGAAACAGAGACTTTCAAATGGGCTCTATCTGGACACCTGAGGAAAAGCTCTTGATGGCACAGACAAGAATTCCCCTACTTCCAAGTCTCATGCTACAAGAAAAATCAGATCAATTTAAGACCAGAAGTGCAAACACCCCTCAAATGCGTGAATGAAGAACACTGTGGTGGGTAGATATTATAGGGACATAATATTGCTGCTGTGTGTGAAAAAAGAACATCCAATATCTTTGGAAATAAGCTGCTTCTAAACACTGGCAGAGGACAATAATAGGGACCTTGGCCTTGCTTCCACATAGCAGCTAAACTCTTTTTCAACAGTCTAAACCACCAGCAGCAGCATACCAGCTGAGATGAACTTGGAGAGGTAATGGTACTACCATCTCTGGCCATTATCAACCAAGATGGCCCGATGTTGTCTACAAGGAAGTTCCACACCAAACGTGGTAACAGCATTTTGGAAGTTGGAAGTAGAATGGGGAGCAGAGATGCTTCAATCTGCACACTCCAGAGCTGAGAAGGGGAGGAGAAAATGTTTTTGTCCGCTTCTCTGAAGAGAAATAGATAGCATGGACTGTTTATTTGCTCCAGAGTCGGAGGGTGCAACCAGGCCAAGACTAGGATTGCCACATCTACATAGGATCCAGCTGCACAGCTATTAGGAACCCAACAAATGCTTTCTTTCAGAGATTCTCTTGAAGCTCCTGGTCCTGCAAACCCATGGCTAGAAACCTCTGACAGATCATCAGCCCTAACCCAGGCAACTGAGGAACAGCATGTCAGGGTTTTGGCACAGACCCACACAAGTGAAATATGAGAGAGGGGTATAACTTGTAGAGTGGCTTCTTGTAACAGAGCTTGTATATGGAATTACAGACAAATCCAGACAATCACAAGAATCCAATAAGCACACAGTCAAAGACTGCCACTATGTCCTAAAGGGGAAAAAATTTTTTTTCAGAAGAAACTGATCACAAGGTGGTATTTTTTTTTCACATTAGACTGTTCAAAAGAAGCAGAAATGCCACAGTGCATACACTGCAGGCATCAAGTATGAGAGAAGGTGATGAGGAAGTAAAGCATTCTTTGACCTGGAGAGAGAAGATGCACCATCTGGTCAACAAGTACTCAGGCTATAAAATATAAATTATATAATTCACTAAAAACACTGTCCATGGGCTCTATACCAAAAATAGCAGGTTACTGCATTAGTATCTTCATTTCTCAAGGCTCAGAAGAGAAAAGCATCCTCAGAACATGACTGTTTGGACAAGGACATTCATTGGCAACGTGCTGGCACAATACTGACAAGACCTGACATAAGAACAGCATCAAAGAGGGGACAGACGACTACACCTCAGCACTTTAATGGCGCAGGAGGAGGAAGAGGGGAAGCTCTCTCCCCTCATCACTGCCAATCTGATCCAAAACCTGACCAAAACGCAGACACTAATCTACATCTCAGCCCTGTGTTCATATGACAGCACGCTGAGGTTAGCTTAAAGAAACAACTGAAAATTATATACCAAGCCAGCCTCCTACAAAAGTTTAAATAGCAATGCCACCATCACTTGCTTTTTTTCTTGAAGGTGAAGAGGGATACAAAGCTTAAAATTCACCACTGAAGAAAGGCCAAACTCAGCCTTTCCTCAGCACAGAGAAGCATCAGTCTTCCTCAAGCAGGCAACGAGGGTTCACTTGTCCCCAGTTACATGTGAAAAACCAACACTGAGTAACTAATAAACAGTTGCATAATTACAATGAAGACAATGACTTGAAATTAATAAGGTCAGATCCACAGCTCATACAAATGTGGCCTGATATTTTAGCATGAAGTAACTTCCAAACAAACTGTCTTCATTGGCTGGGTTTGTTTCTTTAACTTTAAGCTAGCTCACAGGGGACAGTCAGGATGAAGTAAAAATATGCTTGTAATTTACTAAGAAAGCAAAATTATTTTTAGCAATGATGCAAAAAAAGAATAAAATACAATCAAGGACTCTTCCAGATACATCTGTAATACACACAAAGTGACAGATAGTTATAAAACCCAGATGGAATTCTGATATAAAAGAAGCTTATGTTGGATAATTAGATATTCTAAATTAATCCTTCTTTTGTTTAAAGTTGTTTTCCTTTAGAAAAAAAGATTAAAAAAACCCAAACGCAAGAATAAAAATTATTGCCCAAAATTTTTTCAGTAAAAAGAATTTTTTAAAAGTTTTCAAAAAAGAATAAAATTGCTGTTGAAATTTTCCATTCAGAACAGAATTTGATTTCTTGATCAGCTGTAAAAAACTTCTTTTTCCTTTCTTTCTGAATCCAGAATCTTTATAGTTTTGCACCCCTATATCATAAACCAAATGTCTTTTGGAAGCAGGAGGAGAATTAAAGAAGCGAAGAGCTCCAACAGCAGCTTTTGCTAACAAAAGCCTAGCAAAACCACCCTCCATAGCTCTCAAGGTAGTCTAAACTACTTGGATAGAATGGCCTCCAGTATCTTGCCTCCCGTCTTTTGCAATTTCCCTGTGTAACTATCAATATGTCTGTAAATTATATTAATTTCACTTGTTAGTACCACTGATTCAGTACTAACTTCTCAGGAAAAAAGTTGAAATTGTACAAACTAAGGTTGACATTAGACTGAAAGATATACTTTGAACATACAAAGAGGTGTTGACAGTAATATAATGTGGAAGGTGGTGTAAGTACATATTATTTAGAGTACAGAACTATCTAAGCTTCTGTTTTCAGCTCTCCGCTAAGGTTTGACAGAAAATAGGACTACCTCTTTACGCAGGGTAGAAATCTGCAACATTTTATAATTGAGAGTATTACTGCTTATTGCAAGAGGGCACAGCCCCTGTTCTTTGGTGCCTGATAAAGTTTTTGAATATGGTTCCAAGAAAACATAAAGTCAGATTCATATTTATGCTCTCACAATACAAGTGCTTTGCACTTAAGAAAACACGGAGCTCTTTATCTAGATATGCCAACATCTATTTCTTAATTAGCAACTTTCACTATCAAAAGCAAATCAAAACAACCATATGGGTGCCTAAAATTCAGAGTGATGCTTACAGTTTCATAAAGAAGCCTGTGACTAACAGCTGTAATTTTAAGTCAACAACATTTTATTAAATTTCTTATTTAGTAACCCTATCAAAACCATTTGTGTAATCATGTAAAAGAGATGAAATTGGTTAATAAAATGCAACATAAAGATACAGAATAAAACCAATATGCACATTACCTTAGCATTCTCAAGTAGAACTTCATCTCTACCTAAGCCAGGTCCTATGACAACTGAGTGCAGTCGTGGTAACCACTTTTCCACTTCATGGACAGCATTGGGACTATCACTAAATGGAATTGGGGAAAAAAAGACAAATTTTAAAAGGCTTCATTTTAGTATTTGCAGAATCTGAGTTGAAGATGCAAGATAGAAAGAGGTATTTCCTATCTTCAGTGTTAGGCAATTTTATCCTCCAAACTACCAAAAATCTGTGACCTGGGAAATTTGGAATGGTTGTCCAAATAGCTAAAATGAAACATTTCTCTTGATTCATTCCTTAGGGTGTACTACATAAAAATGAAGAGGTAATGACAAGTATCCACCATGGTTGTTACAAAATAAAAAGCAAAGCATGAAACCACCAATTCTTACAGTCTGTCACAATTCCCTGTTTAATGCTTCTTTCCAGAGATTATACCTTGGAGAGAAATCCACCATCTCACAAGTATATACTGCAGCTTGTTGGAAATTATGCAATTATTTATCACCCTGCATAGCAAAATGATAAATCTACACTTTTTTTGTTATTTGCTTCATAATCATTTGTTCCAACTGAATTACAGCCAAACTGTCCCCTTTCCCCAAAGGGCAACAGAAGAATCAAGCTATTCAGGAAAGGTATTATCTGCTTGTAATGCTCAAGATTTCTGTAGCATCCAGGTTTTGTCTACATTGGAAAAATGATGAGAAAATCCACTGCCAAATCTTGCAGCTACAATACAGCATTCAGCTGCTGACCAGAGCTGTTTATTTTGTTCTCATCCGTTTTGTTGTGCAAATAGGTCAGAATACTTTGAAAGCACTGCCCAACGATGTCAGTTAATCCTTATGGACAGTAAGAGGGAAAATTTAGACTTCCTCCCTCCCTCCCTCTGACATAAGTGATGACAATAAATGAACATTTTAATGGGAGCACTGGGGAATGAAGCTCCCTATTGGCTAAGCAAGGAGATAGTATTTGACAGCATTTCTCAGACCATTTTGAGCTTGCAATACTTCAACAAAGCTCTATTATTACAGATGAAAGCCCTTGCATGTTTTTCATAACCAACAGCTGTACTGATAGGACACACCACTTGGGAACAAGTGTTTAGCTGGCGTCTGGCAGAATCAGCAAATTCCACAACGATTTCTGCAAGTGGCAGGCAGGAGCCTAGAGCCTTTGCAGCTGCACAGAGAGAGGTGGCTCACTCCAGGCTGCAGGGATGCAGTGCCTCGCGCCTGGCAGCGACCCAGCACCCCTCCATTGACAATGGCTGCTTCAGAAATCCCCGGCTGCAGCAGCGCCGGCTCCCAAAAGGCACCCAGTGCTGACACCACAGAACAGCTCTGTCACATTAAGGCTTTCGGGTGGAAGTGATGACTCCCTGCAAGGGCAAGGGATACAATGATCCATGTGAAGACATCAATCCACGAGAGGACATCAGTGTCCCTGAAGCAGTTCCCTGCTTAGCAAGCTGAAGCTGAATTTCCATTTGAACAACATAGCTCCCTCCCTTCTCTAACTCATAAGGAAACCATATTAGCTTGAGAATTGCCAAACAGCTCACTACGACTATTTGTTGTCCCTGCATAACCACCTCTTGGTTTATGATTTAGATATAGGCTGGAAAGAAAAATTATTCAAAAAATATTTAAAGTACTATTTAAAATAAAAGCCAGTTTGTTTATACACGGCAGGTTGAACATGTGAAAAACTGTCTGTGAACCAAGCTGTAATAAAAGGTCACCATTTCTGAACGCAGACTACTTTTTTTATTTACATGCTGAAACTGATTTTCTCTCTAGAAGAGCAATATGTCTCTAAAATATATATTTCTTAAATATATCATATATATGTAAGTATCATATAGCTGTAGGAATAGTGTTATATACATAAAGATGTTTGAACAAATTGGATTCAAAATACCTTCGGATGGTGGAAGCCAAATACAGTAAATAAATGTACCATTAACCATAACCTAAGAACAGAGCCATAGATAGCATGATAACTGCTCTGCTCTTGAAGAAATATCTCAGTAAATAATCTCAAGGTAGAAAGCTTGCCAATTTATTTATTTATCTTCAGGACTGAAATAAGATAATTTTGTTTCCAATCCAGTTGATAACGTGCATTCTTCAAAACAAAGCCATCTCTTGGGAAATGAACAGTCCAACATTAAGCCACTCCTGCTCACTTTGCCTCTGGTAATAATAAAACCCTACTGTAGTGCTTTTCATCTTCAAAGCATTTTACAAACATTACGTTCACATAACTCCTTTGCAACTTCACATCACGAAGCAACACAAGGCATATGAAGGGCCAAGAGATTTAAAACAGTGATAATGACTATTACATTGCAAAATCAGCTATAAAAACATGCTGTAAAGTAACTGATGGATTTTGATTTTTCATGAAGAAAGCAGAACAAATACTGCCTCAGAGAAGCATCATGCCAAACTTCACTTTAAGATACTGGATGTTCACAGCTGCTGTGACTATCCACCTAAAGACATCTTACAAATAACTTGTACCTACAGCTTCTCTGAGAGTGGAAAGGCTATTGTGTCATCTTGCAGTTTATTTCCACACACAGACATCAAAGTAGTAGCATTGTAAAGCTCATGGGATACAAATGATCAACACACAACATCCTTCAGAAGGAGCATCACCTTGAATATTCCTGACCATGGGACTTTGGCACAGAGATGGAAACTCTTAGGTCTTAACAGCTACAGTCTATACACATCACTTAAGCATGCCCAGGAGAGTTCTCTGACACTGATCTCAGCTGGCCTGTTTCATTTCTACACTTTCAGGCTTCAGAGCAGGTAACACTCAAACTGCCTACCTGGACCACATTAGTTCCCCACCAGTAGAAGTTTTTGGGAGATGATGCCAAGGACTGTTTGGATAGTACGCACAGAACACAAGACATGTCCTCAGCTGTTCATTGTGTGCTATACTCACACAAGTAATGTTAACTTTCTTGTCTGATTCCTAACCTGATTTCAAACCTTTCCATTTAGTTATCACCTGCACCATACAAGTGCAATTAGCACTGCATTTTTTAAAAAAACAAGGGTCTAGAGAGGTATGAGGTACGAAGAAGATGTCCCCTTGATCAAGAGAGATGGAATCTTCAGGCTTTGACAGAAAGGGATCAAGTAAGAATCAATTTTGCCTTTACAGGTGAAGAGCCATACCATATGTGACTTGGCTTTTCTCCAAAACCAGAAATCACAAAAGCAATACTCCTACTCTAAAGCACAAAGCTAATATTAATATAAAGAGGAATCAGAAAAGAAAACAGCATTTGAATTTCTGAAAAGAGGGTAAAAACCTTTGAGAGAGACTCTGATGAACTAAAAATGAGGGATATCCCAAAATAAAGCAAGCGGTTTTGGAAGGTGATGGGGCAAGAGACTGGGAAACAGTCTAGTTCTCCCATCATTTGAAAATACAAACTGCACCACGAACATATGTAACAGGAATAATTTGGGAAGCTGAATCCAAGAAGTAACACCAGTAAACATGGAGAGTGAAAGACAGCACCATTATGCAGATGTGTGCACTTAACGACCACAGCTGCAGATTTGCAGGGAATGCACAGATCTTCAAACAGGTACTCAACTTCCAGCTAACCACTATGTGTTACATGACACATTATCAGATGTCATTCTGATGAAAATCTAGATTATGACAGCTCACTGTTGCTCAGTCTAGCAACCAACCAGCATCCCTCCAAACCCCAAAAGCTTCCTCAAAGTCTCAGCTGGAAATCAACTGATAAAGCTCTGACTGCATACAGGAAAGAAGAACTACCACAGGATAAACATCTAAACAACTGCAAGACAACGTAATTACTACTATGGAAAACCAAAGGAGTGTCTCATACCTGTGAAGTTCAGTAGATAAGGAAGAGTCTTAGGCTAATGACAATAATCATTCAATCAACTTTACGTCCATTAACCAAAGCAGATCTAAACAAACAAGCAAGCATACAGGCAGTCTCACAGCAGGGCATACTGTGAAAAAGGACCCCACTGATGTTTTACCTGATCAGCTTCCCTTGGCTATGAGTGAGAGGTAGGAGAAAGGGATAAAGCTTCACCCAGCAGAGGCTAAGAAGACTGTGAGCTCCTGGGAAGACAGACACAGCAGCTTTATCATTCGCCTTCCCTGAAGCCCCTGTGCAAGCAGCACCAAGGTATGGTGTTCAGTATTTTGCATGTTTCTCTTTTTGCTCTTTTCTCTGCCTCCACACTGTATTGAGAAAAGTGCTTTCCATGACAAAATCGAGAAAGATTCTTCAAATTAAACAGCACTAGATCGCTGAAATGGTAACAATTTTTCTTTGTTTAATTATTGCCAAATTAAAAGCAATATGCCATGAAAAAAATCCTCATCTTGATACATCAATTATTTTTGCATACAGGATCAGCACTGGCTTGGTTATAGTGCTTACAGCAGTGCTTCACTACTTCATAGTCTCATTGTTGCCTCTTAATGCACAACCTCACAGTCTTTCATAATACCTTTCAGTTTTCAAAAAGCTAATATAGAAAATTAAAACTTTAAGTCAAACTTCTTAATCTTCAGGAATCTTCTGTTTTTCACTATCATTTGATAAAAATCAAGATAAAACACAGTTCTCTAGATCTTCATCTTGGTGAAAATTGATGTAAGAACCTTTCCAAAACCAACAAAAAGCCCCCCAAAAATATGGTGGCTACTGCCCTAATATCATCCAGGGTTTCTAAACATCTTCCAGAGCAGTTTGTAACAGATATTATTAGTGCCATCTGCCTGAAAGTCTGCTTTAGGCTGGTCACTGTCCAGAGTGGGAAGACAGCTGTCATCTAGGGCCTGAAATGCCACTCCCCTCCCCAACCCTCCAAAACAAGATGACTTGCGCTTGATTCAGCTTTGATCATGGCTTTCACCTATGATCAAAAACCACCACGGCAACAACTTTAAATTATTACAGAAAGTGTTAAACACAGCAGCTTTCCTCATAAGGATGAATGACAGTTACTGTCATTGCCTTCCAGAGGAGGGAAGGGAACAAGGGTGATACGGTGCAGCCTTGTCAAATTTTACATGGAAAAAAATATGAAGTGAAGTCAGCATGGATGTAACTGGGAGCTACAGGAATAATAGATAAGAACGAATGACAGGACAGACAGCAGGCAGCAGGACCACAGCTCTTCACGTGTTTTAGGCAGCGCTGGAACCACCTTAGTAATCAGAGACATGTCCTGGACATCACAAAATGCCGATCAGTGGGATGTCCTGCTAAAGAAGGACACAGGATGCAACTAAAACTGCCATTACCTGATCAACTACATGGATTCTTGCTGGACAGTGAACTCAAATTCTGCTCGTTTTCTTTGCGCATTTGGCGTGACTGAGGCAACTCCAAGTACATTAAAATGTATCGTTGCAAGTGCGTTACGTAAATTCAGACAAAGCCACCGTAAGTGGGCAGTTTCAAAAGCCAACCTAGAGTGTTGCCTTCAAAGACAGAAAAAAAGCCTCTGATCTGAGGATGAAAGAGTTTTGGTTTTGTTTGTCCAACCACTGCAGGTAATTATATTAATGTGAATCAAATGTTAGACCTGATGACATTTAGATCCTGTCATGCTATACAGTACATCAAAAGAAAGAAAGGACATAATATTCAGCTCTAGAATTTAAGTGGTTATCTCAGAAAGCTAATTATTAACTACTGTGGTAAACCCTGAGTAAAGTTGTTATTGGAAACTGGGTAAATAAGATAGGGAGAGAGATTATTCTGGAAAGGTTAGGTCAAAGGAATGAAAAGGCAAAACCAAACAACGCAAAACACGTTTGAGCATAAAATTAAACTAATTCTATATTCCAAGAGCAGCTATATTTGCCAATGTTTAAATCATCATTCTTGCAAATTAACTCCGAATTTCCAGACGCCCAAAGGCTTGAGGAAACTCCTTCTACCCCCATGTACAGATCTGGAAATAACTTACTCTTGAGAAGCTCATTGATCCCATTTACCAACTCATGAGTGTCTCACTGAGCATCCCAGTCAGGTAGAGCAAATCTCAGGGACAGCCCAGAGGCATGAAGTTGGCTGAATGCAATCAGAGATCAAAAAAAAAATGTATTTAATAAATTCAATACATTAAAATGCTCCCAAAAAAGTTTACAAGATACAACAGTCATCTTCATCTATCAGGCTGTTGGAAGATCTTTCAACAGTGTGTCATCTGTCAATGCTGGGTAGAGAATACTTATTTTTCTGCTACAATCTGATTAAATGACAGGCAAGAAAATGAAAGAAAAATTAAAACCTTAATGAGAAAGGGACTGAATAGTTTCGAATCAAGTGTCCCTTTTTAGCCATTGAATAAGTTAATTTAGACACCAGAAGTGAACCTGGTAGGCTTCATCTGAATATTATCAACACAACAACACCGTAATAAGAACAGCAACCCATGATCCAGAAGAAGCACAGCTGTCACAAGTTAATAGCAGGAGACTGCTCTTGATATGCAGACACCACAGTCTTTACTTGCTCCATATTCTGCCTTCAAGGAAGCAAGTGTGAGAATGACCCACTAAGGTATGCATTTAAAAAATGTGCTGTATTTACCATGTCATATTTTTACATAATAATAATGATGATGAAACCCAAAATATTTTCCACAGCTGCTATTTGGACAGCAAACTCTCAATTAGGTATCAGATCTTCTGTTTCACTAGGAATTGGGTTCTCAAAATATTATATGCATCAGAGCCAACACAAAAATGAACTCAAATGCATTATACAAATGGTGTCACCTCTCCTATGCAGAGTAGAGCCTCTCACATCCTGTGAGGAAGAGCCCCAAAGGAGAAGATACTGCTTGACTATTTTCTGAGATTTCTCACACAGACATGACAACAGCACTCAAGGTTCACCTTATCTAGCCTTGTAAAAATACCACAGGTATGGGCACAACCATTTTTACACCCTGCATTTAGATATAACCAAATATTTAAAGCAGTTGTACTACGTTTTTACCTCAATCACATTACCAATGCATGTTGTGACCCCCCCCCCCCCCCGAGCATAATGATAACCGAATGTCTTGACCTCATATTTTCCAAGTTCATTGTCCTGCATTTAGCTGTACTCAGTAGCTGGTGCAGTGCTGTCATTTCGGCTTTAATCTGAGAACAATGCTGATAACACACTGATGTTTTAGTTGTTGCTCAGTATGTTTACTCTGATCAAGGACTTTTAGTCTCATGCTCTGCCAGTGAGAAGGGGCACAAGAAGCCAGGAGGGAGCAGAGACAGGACACCTGACCCAAGCTAGCCAAAGGGGTATTTCATACCACAGCATGTCATGCCCAGTGTAGAAACCAGTGGGAGTTACCTGGAAGGCCCAGATCACTGCTTGGGTCAGGCTGGGTATCAGTCAGCAGGTGGGGAGCAAATTGTATTGTACATCACTTGTGTCTATTGGGACTTTTTTCCTTCCTTTTTTAGTTTTATTATTCTCTCCCCTTGTTATTTCCCTTATCACAGAATCATAGAATAGTTAGGGTTGGAAAGGACCTTAAGATCATCTAGTTCCAGCCCCCTGCCATGGGCAGGGACACCTCCCGCTTAAACCATGTCACCCAAGGCTCTGTCCAGTCTGGCCTTGAACACTGCCAGGGATGGAGCATTCAAAAATTCCCTGGACAACCCATTCCAGTGCCTCACCACCCTCACAGTAAAGAACTTCTTCCTTATATCCAATCTAAACTTCCCCTGTTTAAGTTTTAACCCGTTATCCCTTGTCCTATCACTACAGTCCCTAATGAAGAGTCCATCTCCAGCATCCCTATAGCCCCCCTTATCATTAGTAGTAGTAGTTTTGTATTACACTTTACTTATTTGACTGTTCTTATGGGATTTACATTCTTGTGATTCTCCTTCCCATCCCGCCAGGAGCAGGGGAAGAAGAAGGCAGGGAACAAGCGAGCGGCTGTGTGGTTCCAAGTTACTGGCTGGGCTTAAACCACTACATTTGCGCAAGTGGTCTTGTCCTATTAATACTTCTTGTAAACTGACTTGGTAGGTAGTATCTGTCAAATAGTCTTCCAAACAGACTGCAGTCAACCAAAACTTGCGACTTTAAAAGTAACAGGATGAAGTTCAGATGACAATGTAATTACCCTCAAAAGGAAACACTTAAAATGTCCCTATAAAAAACAATGCACTTTTTTTTTTCTTAAATGTTAAAATCAAAGCAAAGTGACAAGTTTTTATCACATCAGTAATCCCTCTCTGTTTTACATTCAACTCTTAAGGCACAGATGATAGTTCAATCAATACCCAGAAGGCTAAAGCACTTCAAATCAGCTGTGGACACATGAGAAGAGCAAAACAAAATAAGCATCAGTCTAAATAATCTGCTTTGCAAAGCCGAAGAAAAAAAAAAAAAAGACCCTAAACCCTTCAAATAACAAAAAATAATGCAAAAAGCAAATCCCAGGCATACCTGCCTCTGCCTTCACTCCAACTCAAGAATGATTAAACACCAAAGAAATCTAATCCTGGTGTCTAATCACAGCAGTATGGCAATGCTCAGAAGGATGAATTTGGCCAGGATCTAACTGTAGTAAAACTCTCCTACACACATATACATCTCTTTCAACATATCAGAAAGCAGCAAGAACAGCAGCACTCCCTGCAGTGATGCTAAAAATCTTTCAATACTTACTGCATTTTGAGGAGGTCGCAAAACCTCTGTTAGTATCACCTGGGATAAGGCACTCTGCAACAACAGGGAGGAAGAAAGGGACTATTGCAGGGAGCAAATACACCTCTGGTCCACTATTCATTCTTCAGCAAAGAAGAAGCAGCTTTTTGCCAAGAAAGCTAGACACTGGCAATACATCTATATGGCACTGCACCACAGGATTAGGAACAGTTTAAGTATACTTCTCTGAGTCACCATATACAAACTGACCTTCAGCTCTCCTTAAGTACTGAGGGGAAAAAACCAAAACAAGACAAACCCAAACCCCAAGAACTCCCTCATGTGATCCCTAGCTAGGCTGCTGTCTAAATGAGGTTTGGGAGAGAGATCACAAAATTCATGCCTGCATCTTCTCTGCAGGTGTAATAGGAATCCAGAAGCCAAGTAACTTGGGAGGCATCTTTTTGATAATCTGTGCTTTCTCCTTAACTTTCCCTAGTGACAAGAATTCTTGTGCTTCTTCCAGCAGTTGAGTCAAAGGAGAGGTTAATCACATGTTACACAGAAGAGGTGTTTAATCGCTATCCTTAGCTAACACAGCTAAAAGGTATGAGCTTCCTCCCACAAAGAAATACTAGCTTTGAATCTCCTCTCCACATAATGAATTAGGAAAAGCCAAAAATCTTAAGATTGTTCCTGGGCTTTCTTTTTAATAAGAGAGTTGGCACTGGTTGAAAGTGTACACGTAACTTATCAGGAGCTCATTGTCCATGATTCATTTTCATAATATTTTTCAAATAATCAAAACATAGACAAAATTATGTTCCAGCAACCCTGATCTAAGCTAAGCTTCTGCATTACTGGTAACTGGCCTCAATACACAGGCCAGCCTTGTGCAAGTTTCCTACTCAGTTATTTTTATTTCAAACTGAAAAGAACAGTATTTTAAAAATCCAACCCAAACCTCAAACTCTGCAATTAACTGTAAGACTTTCAGTAATTCTGGCAATTTTTCCTAGTCCATACAGACCCATAGATACAACCAGCTGGGAGGAAGGCATTAATTCTAAATCCATACCTAGTTCAAGGGTGGCTTTTTTTGGAGATAATGGAAAAATAACGCGACTTCCCCAGAATCATAACTTAATGACCTAACATCTCTCATTCTACTTCTCTGATAAAACTGGAGACCAAGGAATATATCAACCGTTGACTTTACAAATTCTCTGACAACCAGGTTACAACTGAACTGCTCAGTAGTACCTCAGTCTCCCCTGCCCTATAGAGGAAGAAAAACTGTAAGATTATCAAAAAGTCCTGGGAAGAGGAGAATCTAACACAATAGATTTATACTCTCTTCTTTTAAAATATAACTAGCTAGGTTCGTATAGGTCATTTTAACTCCGATCATTCACCTATCAAGACAGAATAAACTAACCCAACAAAATATTCAAGCATCCTATTCAACCTCACCTGAGCCAGGGAATTAACACGGGTAGTATGAAAAAGCCCCTGAAAACTGTTCTCCAAAAAGTTCTCAACACTAATGTAAGAAAGTATATACATGTCTTACAGCAGAAATCCACACAGAAACTACAATGAAACTTTATAAAATGCAAAAGCTAAGTTTTATCTTGCATTTGTGTAGTTTACAGTAGGAGCATGTTAACTGAGAAAACAGAGAAATGTAGCACAAACCAGGGGTAGTGATGAGAAAAGCAAGACCTCTGTGACCAGACTTGGTATACTCCACTATTCAGAAGACCCAACTTCTGCAATACACACTATTCGCTTCTCTACAGGAAAGCAAAACCAGTCAGCACAAATACTCAACTGGTTAGCTCAGGTTTTAATTAATGCTTTCATTAATACCAAGTGATCATGGAAGGAGTCATAATGCATTTGGCAGAATCCCTGAGAAGAAAAAGGAAAAGCTACTATTTCTAATATTGACTGTTCATGGCCCCTAGACACACAACTATCATTATTCAGCTCAGGTGGTGAGGATGCAGAGACAGTTGTTGAAGGTTTTTCTTTCCAGATCCCAGGCTGCTCCCTTACCTTCACTCTCAGGAACACGGAATGAAGTCACACGAAAAAACACAGAGAAAGCTACGTTATGGGTGTCCCAGGCACAGGCTGTTATACCAAGAGAAATCCCAGGATGGTCTGCGGCTGGAGCCATGTGGAATTGCCCTGGCAATGCTGCAAGATGGATGCTCATTTTCATAACCCTTCTTCTGCAATCCTGCTCAATTCTTCCCACATAACGTTCCTCTCATCCTTTAAGTGACAGGCATTCGCCAAGGACCTGAAACGCAACAGTGCAACTTCAAGCTCTCACATACCTTAGCTACTCCTGCCATCAAAGATCTGTGACAGCAGCTCTAATGAGCCAGAAGAGCCCTCACGTTCAGGGGGCAGCAGCAGAAAAAAAGCATGCTCTTTCCTTGAGGTGATCCCCTGTGAGCTGAAGGCAGCAGGGAAAGGTAGTAGCAGTCAAGTCACAGAGGAGATGATAAAATGTCAGACTCCTGGCAGTACAAAATGGCAGCTGAACCCTTGGCGAAATGCCAAGCTGCTCAGTGAGTTCAGGAGTACACGGGACCATAATTTTCATTAGCATAGTAAGAAAGCAGTACAACAGCTACCTAGTTACTCTGGAGGGTCATGGAGAAATCATAACAAAGCAAAGTTTTAAGGAGAGACACAAAAGAAAACAATGACGTAGCTGCTTGGAGGGTTTTACCCAGAGGTTCTTCCATGCATGAAGTGCGGCCCGGGAGAAAGTACAAAGACTGTTTAAGAGATCAGGCTCTGAATCAAGCGCAGCCAGCCGTGCCTGCAGAACTCAAACAGCTCCACAACGTAGAAAAGATCGTCTGAAAAGTGTGACACTGAAAACAAAGGACCTTACAAAAAACGGGCTGTTTGTGTAAATGTAAATAAAACCTGGACTCAGTAGAGTCACTCAAGATTTTTTGCCTTCTAACCAGAAAAGACTGTTTTCTCTTTCCCGCAGATTAAGAAGAGACAAAAACATAAGAAAATTTAACAAACAAATCTGAACATCCTGATATATGCATTTTTTCATTCTGAATGTCGTAAGAACAATATTTATAGATCCACAGCTTCATGCAATTAGCCAGCTGTCTGCGTTAAATTAATCAGTTGTAATAAGAGTATTAAATATTGAATTTCAGACTCACAGCAATACGGATATGAAAACTTCTAAATTCACTGTACTTTGTGCATCTAGAAAAATTTGCAGACAGAGTTGAAATTTAAAATCAGAAGTTCTCATTGCAAGAGAAAAACCAGAGCTTTCATTGAGATATGAATTCCAGAGAAGACATTGCGAATCTGCACATGTAAGAAAATACCCTTATTTAGTAGGTACAATCCCATACAGAAACTTTACACACTGTCACCTCCCTTTTTCTCTATGCTGCTTCTGTTTCTCCTATTAACCTTTACCATTACCACTGACATCGAGAACCCTATGTATACAAGACAGGTTTCTCCCAGGGCAAGGTCAACTCCTTCCCATACAAGGCAACCATATGCTGCATCTCAAGTGTCACCCACCAAGACAACCTTAGTTAGAAGCTAATACTGCCATTAAGATTCTCCATCTCATTTGTTATCATATAATACAAGACAGAACACCAACTGAAAACATGCCTTTTGGATTTTAGAGACTAATACAGTCAGGACTGGTGAGAACCCAACCCTTGCATTTCCTCTTGCTTTCAAACATTTTTCCCTGTCTAAAATCCACAGTTACAGGTTTCCATCTTTGAAAAAGATCAACCAAACCAACAAACAACAAATCTCAACCATAAGCCCCCCCCCGCCCCTCCTCCTCCCCCCAAAAAAACAGCTACCAAACAACGCTAACAAAACCACAATCCTTGGTATATGTCTGTTTAACCAACTTTTTAAGCACCTCTACACCAACAGGAATGAAACCCACCTTTAGAATGTAATAAACTTATGGCTTCCAACCGCAAGCATCACCATAAGGGAGATCATATTTTTCTTCTCAAGCACCAAAATATTTCTACTGTCATAAAACCGTCCTGACAGCAATATCTAACAAACACCATTTGAAACTGTGCTTTTTCTAGCTTAATCACAACTTTGCTATGTACACTGACAGACTGACATGCACTGGTGCAAGTTCAGCTCAGGGACATATACCTAAGGGACACATCTTAACTCTCATTTGCAGTGCTCATTGTAAACCATCGTAACACCTGACTGAAGCAATTTATCCTGCAGAAGTTCACCAGTCAGTAACATATTTCAGAACAGAAATTCAGTGAAGCACACGCTGACATTTGCTTATTAAACTTTTCATCTTCTGGTTAACAAGTCTCTTAGTTAATATCGTTTGAGAACGTCCATTTACTCCTAGGAATGGGTGTGTATCTAATGCAACATACTTATGAATTAAAATGAGAACCAGCATCTCTCTTGCCCAGTAATTCTGCATAAAAAACTATACACACAAGAGTGAGAGGAAAAGATATGCTACTGTTAAATACTATAAGGACTGAAGAAGCAAGAGAGCATGCTCTATCTGCTTTTCAAATGCAGGTTCTAAAATGCTGACTTGTAGTGATTCCTACTTCTGGATTTTGCTACCATTCACAGTTAAATGCATTACAATCACAGAATACACACAAGAAGGTAATGGAAAGCAAGATCTTTGCTTTTTAAAAAAATCGTATTTTGGTAGTAATGAAAAGAACTCACAACTGATTGTTCTACATTAAATATCTGTTTGTAATGAAAGGACAAACCCAGGAGGCTTTGTAATCTCTATCTCATCCACACTGTAACTCAGAAAAAGAAAGAACACAAACTTGTCAACTGTCAGACAGAAATGTTCAAACTAGTAATCCTAACTTGCTCATTTAAACAAAAGAGAATTCACTTACAGAACTGGATGAACTATCAGCTCTGGACTATATGATTTGATTACTGTTGCTGCATCTTTGGTACAAAACACATGGGATAAATCAGCACCCTAAAAAAGAAAATTTGCAAACAGAATTATCAAATTAACAGTAACTTTATCATTCCAAAGTTTACTCAGTGAGCAACTCACCTGAATTGTTACTTCTCTAGAGTTAAAGGAAACTTCTTTTTTATTTTGGCTTGGACTACCATGCAATGTTTTAGAGATTTTTTTTTTTTATTTAACTTCCAATATATTTTTTTTGTTTCTCACCAACAGGATGACTGAAAACACAGACCTCAAACCTTTACTCACTTGAGAAATGTTTCTCATTTGCAGATGAGCAAAGACTAATATGTCACACGTACACTGAGAGGAAAGGCAAAATAACACAGCTGACCAAGAGACAAGCTACATTAGAGATGAAAAATAATACTGTAATGTACTTGCAAAATATAGCTATGGCAATCTATGAGTACATTTCCAGTTCTACCATTTTTACTCAACAGGCCAAATCCATACAAGACAAAGGCTGGCACACTTTCAACAACACTCTGTAAGTTAAATAAATATTAAAGCTGAGGAGTTTAGCCTAAATCTTCTATTATCAACTCAAATAATCAGACATACACATAAAAATTGTGTAAGCAGTGACCAGAAAGCCTGATCTTGTATCTGTCTTGCATACTGAAATTTCCCAAGGTTAAGAAAGTGTCTCCTCTACTTTACTACTACACACTTAACATTTTAAGCTGCTAAGCAATGCAGATATTTGATCCTATGACTCTTTATATGCAGATGTAATAATCTGAGAACAAGTGACTTCAATAGGGGGCATCCTAATATGGTACTGTATTTGCACACAGTGAACAGTGGCCTTTTATCTTCTATAAGATCATTAACTAATATAATTTCAATTTTAAATCCTTGAGGGACAGCATCCTGGGGGAGAGGGGAGAGGTGGAGTGAGAAATACTTGGATTGGTTACCTACTTATTAAAACAGATCTTCAAGAAGAAAAACACACACAGTGAACTGCAAGTTATGACACACTATAGAGTACTGAAAAGCGTATCTATTATGTGAGCATGATTTGTTTACATTTGAATAATCACCACTGTATTTAGGTAGCCTACAGTAAATGTATTTTTATTCAGTAAATATGCCATTAAAGAAGTTCACACTTCTATGGAAAAAAAAAAAAAAGGAAATACTGAGCATTATAATGTAAATAAAGTGTGCTACTAAAAATTACATGAAATTCAACCAACAATCTTTAGACTTACAATAAGAATTTTACTATCCTAAAGTTGTAAGTTTTGAAAGAAAGTTACTTCATTCACCACAGAAAAAATTCCAGATAAAAATTCTGAGTAACTTACTGCAGCACTGAAAACTTAATTTCAAACATTAATCTGAAGTTATTTTATTGATCAATTTTGGAGAAAATAGTTCATCAAGTTTTGAAATTTCTTATCCAGGTCTCTGATAAAATAGCTCTCCCTTTGAAATTCTGAATTTTTTGACATATATCTAACTCCACCTCATACAGAAAAAACATTTGCAGAAAACATAGCAAATAACCTATTTAGAAAGTATTTCTGCAAATCCAGGAGTAAGGGTTTTCTTTGTTAAATAGAAGACCTTTAAAAACTCAAATTTCATATGCAACACAGAGCAAATGCTTTTAAAAAGATGGCACTTAGCTTATATAAATGATGGTACAGAAGAACACGTACCACTTTAAGAGCTGTAATTGCAGCAAAATACGGTGCTCCAGTGTATCTAGAATGAAATACAATTTAGGTTAGGAAACACAATAAGGACATTAAATAATCTACCCTGCCATAATGAAGTCCCAAATCCAAGAGCAAGCTTATAAGAAAAGCTTTCTCTTTTGTTTGCTGTAAAAGACAGATAAAAATCTTCCTATACTGAAGCCAATCTCAAACCTTGCTCTGATTTGGAAAGTGCAGGATTTCACCATAGCCACCGGATGCTTTCAGAGAAATATTTCAAAGATCACGCCATAAAAAAGCAAACTTTTCTCAGACAGCCAGCTAAAAAGCTCAGAGACAAACAAAACAAGAGTGGAGCACTGTTTGCAAGCCAAATCTGGGATCTGTGACCCAGATCAATCCCATCTGGTTTTAGATGCTTAACTAAAGTGCCTAAACTGTGATTCCAGTTGCCCTAAATCCTCTTTATGAAGACTGAAGAGAGAGATACAGACAGAATCACCCTCCATAGGTGCTTATTTCTGCCAAGAGGTAAGAATCTAAGTGCATTAGACCAACAGGAAAACTATCTCCTGGCTGAACAACCCAGCTGTAAGACAGCACCTGTGTGCTCTTCACAGAATGTTTATTAATGGCAGATGTCCAACAACAGATCTCTCTCACAGGAGAAAGATGCCATCTCTATTTCAAAACGGGAAAATGAAAAAACAGGAAGGTGTAATAGCTCATTCAAAGTACTGTGCAGATTACTGAAAGTGGCCAAGAAAAGAACAGAGCTTAGTTTATTTCTAGGTCAGTACAGCATTTAACTGATTCATGCTGTATCTCTCTTTCCCCTGTAACATGCTATTTCTATCACTCCAGAACATAAAGCAAAGTAATGACAGAACCTAGGAACTACCACAATTTATCAAAGGGCACAGTAAGAAAATTTTCTATTCCTGATTTAAGAGACCCAGTTCCCAAGATACCAAAATACATTTAACAACAACAAAAAAAAGATGTGCCACTGTCTTACTCTATTCTACAACTTCATGATGCAGTGGGAAAACACACTGAAAACAGAGATAGTATGGTGGACAAGAAAGACGGTGAAGGTAGACACAGACACAAATAGCATTCTAATCTTCAATCACATTCACTATCAGAATTTTGCAACACAACTGCAGGGAAACGTGTTCTTTCATAAGTATGCATGGTCATGATGACTGATTAATAAAGATCCCTAGAAAATACTCATGTTTTAAACGGAAGGCGAGTTTGAATGGCTTTTAAAAGTACCTAAGACATCCTCAAACTCTCTCAGAAACAAAAAACAAATTTCTGTTTAACTTACTCTTGACATCCTCCAACAATGCCTATACGTCCATCTTGACCTTTATGCCTTTTCCCCGTTAGCGGAGGGATAACATTGCGCACCAGTTGAAAAATATTCTCCATATCCTTTAGAGAGTGTGTCCTGTGCAGTGAAAAAGATCTCTCTATAACTGAAAAGAAGAAAATAAGTGTTACTACTATCAGCATTTCTTTAAAGCACTCACACACACTAATAAAACCACTCAAGGACTTACTTCTAAAAAGCAAATGCTTCATCACTTAAAGGCCTTTAAACAGTGAGTAGCTAGAGAAGGTGAACATTTTAAAAATTAATTTTGGGTCTGATGCACAAAATATTCCCGCTGACTGCTCACAGTCCTAATTTAAGGCTCAGGTACAGAAAGAAACAACAGCCAAGAATAGTTACACGAACATTTTGTAACTAGAAATATATTCTTAGTTCAGCCTGAAATCACTTCCATAATTAAGCTCAACTGAAATAGGTACACTTACGAAGGACTAAACACACCCAGACATAGAGCAAGCATAAACCTATTATAACCACATTTTAAACATACACCCTACCTTATTTTTTGCTTCCCCTTAAAAGACTTCCACCTCTCAGCAGAATCAGGGCTTATCTCACTGCTTTTTGTTTTGGCAGGTGGTTACAAAGCATAATAAAGTCTTTCCGCAAAACTATGATCCAATGCGCTAAATGCAAACATTACAAATATCACACTAAGAGACATTTTAGCTATCATACAACTGCAGATCTCTGATGCAAAGCCACACATCAAGCTACACATTAAAACAACTGCACACTCAGAAGCCTATATACTCCAATTACTGCTTCAAAAGACTACAGAAATCTAGAAGGAAAAGCTGTTTCAACAATTATGGCTAAAGAGAATTAAACCATTTACCTAACACAAGACAAATCTGAAGTTCAATACTTCTAATAATGGGTTAACTATAAATCGCAGTAAATACACTAAAAGAGTAAGTTCTTATATTTCAACAAAGCTCTTCACTAACTGTACAATTCTCTTCAGAACAGTAGTTTATTTGAACATTAGTTTCCTAGACCGTAGCTGTGCTTCCTTTTTTACAGATCTCCTAAAAAGCTTTCAAGGAACTGCTACATAGTAACACATAATCATGTAAAAAAATAACTCCCACTATACTCCTTATTTTCAGCTGTATAAAACTTAATAATCTCACCCTGCAACTCCAACGTCAGAGAGGGGGACACAGAGAATGGACAGATGGACCTGTTCCTGAAGTTTTGGATGTAATAATGGGTAAAAAAAGTAGTAAACAAGACACCTTCACACGTGTGAGCTACCAGCACAAAGCATCTTTTTGTCCATCTTGCGCAGAATCTGAATCTAAACCTAAATCAGACTAATCTTCAGAAATAAAATGCTTTAGTGCTCAATAATGACAACTACTCCTGGTTGATCTTTTGCTTTTCAAATCCTTCTATAACACAGGCATCCCACTCTCACTGAGACTAAAAAAGAAAAAAAAAAAACAGGGGGGATGGGGATGACCCAACCAAAAACCAAGAAAAGGAAAGGAAAAAAAACCCAGACTGTTTTGGATTATGGCCAAAATAGCACTGCAGCGACCCAGAGGAGAACAAAATGCTCATCTCCTCTGGAAACAAGGCAGATTATTTTCCTTAAATCACACTTCGTACACTCACTGGTTTTCAACCACACAAGAAATAGACTTATCCTACAGCTTGTAACCCTTAAAGCACAACGTTGTTAAGGTCGCCTGTTCTTTTTCGTTGCTTTTTTATATGCAAATATAAAGTGATTGCATAATAAATGGAAAGAAAACAGAGAATTATGGAAAAAGCAATTCTTCATAGAGCCCCACTCTTACCTACAAAAACTCTAAGGTATATGTAGCTATAAAGAACTGAAATCTTAATTCCTTAAAAGATCTGCTGCCTGAAGCATTATTTTCATATTTCATTTTAAATGCTTTGTTACACCTTGACCAATTAAAAGATTAGAATCCCAAGTTAATCTTGCTACAGCTAAAAATAGATAATGCATTTTTGCACAGTGTAATACGACTGTACACCTATATGACGAAATCCAGCAAGAAAAAAAACACTTTCAGAAGTAATAATAACACCCTGTAGGCACCATCGCCCCAGTCTATAACCTCAAATGACTTCCTAAAGGATTTTCTAAAGCACTTCAGGTCTCCTTTTAATGTGAAAACATTTAAAACACAGAACACACACGTACGCCAGAATTTATCTATGAAAGTCTCCTGCCATCAAGGAATGCTACAGACCAACTACTAGTCAAGAAACACAACCAAGTCAGCCAGCCTAAACCCTCAACAGGGCTAACCATCCAGTCCTCCATGCATTTTACAGGGAAAGACAGTATGTAATGTAGAATGGAAAAGGCTCAAAGATCCTCTCAGGAATCAGTCACCCTTCAGGATATGGCATGCTGGATTATTACTCAGCACTGAGGCTGAGTGTTACGTTTTTTCTTTTCAAACCATGCTTTTTAATTCCAAGCAGTGTGAAATTCAGAATTAAAACAGAACAAGATTCCTTTAGTTTCCATATGGCAGGCTACAACCACCAAGCCCCAAGCTGACTGGTTTCACTGAGAGTGTATCCCTATCCTCCTCCTCCCATGCTGTCTACTTCTACGTATAAAGAAACTACAACAAAGATAAATGACAAGGAGCCACAGATCCTGAGAAGTCCATTAATAAACGCTAGTATCAGATTATCAGCTTCTGGCCCACGCACGAAGTACAGAAGGAGAAGTCTGTGCATAAATACCAATTCCAGAGTCACTGCTTCACCTTTTTCTTTAAAACAAATTCAGATGCCCAAGAATTTATAAATGAACTGGTGTAGAAGAAAAATACACACCAGGACTTCCATCTTATATTACACCTACTACAGTAATATAATGTTCAATTAGAAGATATGATTCAGAATTGATTTAATGAAATTTATTTTAAAGATGGATTTTAACATTTACTTCAGTGTAGGCAAAACTCCGCTCTTCCCAACACTAAAAACACACATTCACAGCCTTAATTCCATATACTGGGTTAGACCTGATAACTTCAACAGCAGCAGAATTTCCGCTACCAGGTACCTAATGTTTCTAAAGTTTTCAGCAAGTACGTGCTACTGGCCTTTTATAAAGAAAACTTCCCTTCACTTTTCAGAGCCATGAATGTGGAAAGAAGTTCACGATGTTTACAGGGTTCAAAAGGTGTGATTTCATTCATTTTGTTATAACTATATTAAATAATCGCTACAATGGTACGAATGATGTTTTGTTTTCCATCACACAGACACGTTCACCACAATATTAAATAATTCCGATTAGCTTTTATTTTCAACAGCCACTTACTTACTACCAGGGCTTTCACACAGAAGTTTAAAAAAACCTAGCTTTTATTTATGCTATAGAAGGAAGTACCTATCGGTGGAGAAAGTGCTGCTGTCATAGCATTATAATTAAAGTTATCCCCATACGAACGATGGTTCGCTCTCTGAGGTGGACTTGCTGGTATAGATTGTGACCTTTGTGATACCGTAGAAGAAATTCCTGCCAACATCTGTCCCAACATCTGTAACATCTGGAGCTCTCGTGCATGCTCTGCCTCCCGACGCTTGTCCTCTATTTTGAGCCTCTGCTCTTCATATCTGTAAAATTTCTCTTCCGTATCCACGCTCTGCTGAAGGAATTTTTCCATCATTTTATCCAACGTTAAGTTTGCATGGCGCTTTTTGGATCTTTTGGGCTGATTGCGAGGTGGGGTAATAGTTGGAGCATTGATTTCTTTAAAGCCTAAAGCAAGAAGAAAAACAATTATTTTTCTGCAGAAAAATTACTTCCTAGAAGGAAAAGGCAAAACAAAAATCTCCCTACAAGATGTGCACCTAACACACGACAACGTTGTTATACTTTTTCCATGTGAGTTATAATTATCTCAGATATTTTCATTCTGGAGTACCAAAGCGAAACCACAAGCTTCTGCAAAAGGCAACACGAAAATACAGAGAGGCATCTTTTAATTGTTGTAGTACTAAACTTCAACAATAGGAGTCTTTCTCATCTTCGAAAAAGGTTTAAGTGAAGGCTATTAAATAGTATAGCCTCATTTGTGTATTGCAGGTAATTACATTAATCTAAACTGAGTTTCAGTCTGTTGGCATTCTGGATTTGCATTTCAAAAGAACGTTAGTGTAAAGAACTGTTTGATGGGGTTTATGTGTAAAAAGAAGGTTGGTTAAACGTCAACCAATTGGCTGATTTCTCAGTGATGTCAACTCCTGAAGACAGGTTCATGTTTGTACTAAAACCCTGGCATTAATCTAGATTTAAAACAAACAAGCAACACTGCCTCCCCCCACCTCCACAACACAAATGCGGAGCTGAGGGTAAAGAGGGAGCAACGGAAGGACAGGCTTTATCAAAGGGCTGTTTCTGTCCACAAACCCACTGAAGTTAGAAGCAGTGTTTCTGAAACAACTCGAGCAATTAATTACATAAAGGTTCTCCCCTCGCTTTCTGGCCCATCTGCAACAACAAGCAGATTTTTCAGGTATTATCATCATCACGGTTTTAATACCGACTAACAAAACTGCACATAGTCTGCAGGGAACGGGAAAAATCTTCCAGCATGAAAGGACGCCTATTTTCTCATACAGCGCTACCTGACACTTTGTCTTGATAATGTCTGCGCTAGTTTTCCTTTGGTTTCCCACTGATAAACACCAATAAAAACTCACTACTGTCGCTGTCCCCCGGCATCTCCCCGTACCCGGTTTGCAGCACTTCCCTCCCCCTGCAGCATCCCGCTTTCCTGGAAAGGCGGCGTTTGCTTGGCGGGGGAAAGAGGGAGCTGTCGGGAACGAGCAAGGTGCAAGGTGAAGGGGCACCGGCAGATTTCGGAGGACGAGGCGAGAGGGAGAAGAGGAAGGCACAAGCTACTAGAATCACGCTAGCTAGAGAGGCGCCGGCAGTTGGGCTACGAGACCCCAGGGCGGGAGAACCACGGTGCCCCCCGGGTGAGAGAACACCCGGCGGCGGGAGCCTACCGGCTACTCACCGTCGCCCGGTGGCACGGGGATGGCGAAGGAGGGACACTCCACCTTGATGGGGTGATCGGCGTAGGAAGAGCACTCCCCGGAGTCCTCGGTGAAGTTGTCGCGGGGGGACTCCAGCTCGCCGTCCTCTTCGAGGTCGGCGTCCACCTCGCGGCTGTTGTGCGGCGTGCCCGGGGTAGGTGGCCCGGCGAGCGGCCCCGCCGGCTGGGCGCTGTCGGGCGGCGGGGCCAGCGACTCGGGGGCGCCGTCGGGGCCCCCCCGACAGCTGAGGATCCGGTCCATCTCGTCGTAGTACTTGCATATCTTGCGGGCGTGCCCGTTCTTCTTCAGCCCGTCCCGGGCCTGGTAGTACTGGCGCTTAAGGCCCTTGATGCGGATGCGGCACTGCTCGGGGGTGCGCTCGAAGCCCAGCTCGGCCAGGCGGCAGGCCACGTCCCGGTACACATGGCTGTTCCGAAAGTTGCCGTCCAGGGCCGACTGCACGTCCGCCTCGCCCCAGATCTCCAGCAGCGCCCGCGTCTCCAGGTCCGACCACAGGAAGCCCCGCGTGTTCGTAATCATCCTTGGCCGGCCGGGGTCACTGCAATGGCCGCGCACCGGGGAAAGGGAAGAAGGGAGGGAGCGAGCGAGGGAGGGAGGGGGAGAGCGAGGGAGGGACGGAGGGGGGCGGAGGAGGGCAGCGGGGAGGAAGAAGCGGGGTTTAATGCCCGCACTCGGCGCTCCCAGGAGGCGCCTACGACAGCCCTGGACGCGGTGCGGCGGGACGCGGCGGGCACCCGAGCCCCGGGCCCCGCATCCCGGGCCGCCGCTAGCAGCCAGGACGCGCGGAAACAAAAAACTTTCTAGGCGCCGCTTTGAGCTGCGGGCACCTGCAAAAAAAAAAAAAAAAGGGGGGGGGGGCGGTGTTTTAAAATGAAAACCAACCGAACAAAAAGCCCCCAACCAACCACCTTTCCCACCCCCTCGGCTCGCCCTGCTCTGAAAACGATGGTAAATAAAAAATAAAAACCGGGCTGCCGCCACAGAACCGCGGCCCCCTCCCCTGGGGCAGGACGCACCGCCACCTCGCTCAGGCAGTCATCCGTGCGCGACCGCCCCCCCGCCCCGGGCTCCTCGGGGAGCGGCAGGACGACGGCGCTGGCTGGACTTGGAGGCCTTTCTCATCACAGCGCACCTCCCTCTCTCCCTCTCTCTCTCTCTCTTTCTCCTCCTCCTCCCTCCCACCCTCCCCCGCCGCAGTGGAGCGCGATCCCTGCACATACACACGCACACAAGGCGATGCAGCTCGGCTCACGGCGACCGAGATTCCGTGGCTCTGCTCGGCGCTCTGCCTCACCCAGTGCACTGCCATGCCGCGCCAGCACCGGGTTCCCATACCCGCTCCCTAGGGCTGCCGCGTCACTCGGTCCCGTGGCAGACAGGCAGCGGGCGGGCAGGCACGCTCCCGCCCGCCTGGGCGTGCACACGGCGCGGCTCTGCTCGGCCCTGGGGTCGCCACAAAAGCCCGCGCTGCGGCTAGAAAGATACCGCCTCCCGGAGGCCACCGCCGGATCAGGTGCTGGCGGTCAGGTCGGGTCTGTGTGCGTTTTCCACTGCACCCTCCGGCCAGCCCTTCGCCAGGCAGGTGAACGGCAGGCCCGTCACTGCGGCCTGGGGTGGACTTCATTGTGGCGGGCGGCCCTGGGGCCCCACTGCCGCCCGCGTGCTGCTCCGGCCTCTGCCCTTTCCCTTCGGTTTTGCTCCGAAAACCGCTCCCCGGCGGGAACTGCGGCGCCAAGCCCACCGCCCCGTCACGGCGGACAGCCACCGCCTCCTTCACACCCCTGCCCAGACCCTGAGGGGGACAGCCCAGCCGAGGGATCCCCCTCGACCGACAGCCTTGCCTTCTCTGGGAGGCAAGCCCGACCGCACGCTCCCACACCGCCTTTGGAGGGCAGCCCTCAGCAGCGAGCTAGCCTGTCTCCGCTCGGCGCCCACCAGCCCGGCCCGCCCCCTTCTCCCCTCAGAGGCGGGGCCCGCCCCCTTCTCCCCTCAGGGGCGGGCCCCACCCCCTGCACCAGAGCCCCTGTGCAGGGATGTTTATACCTTCGTCACTCCGCAGCCAGAGTGCCGCTGCTAAGGCCGCAGCCAAGGCGCCCGCGGTGACAGCGGCCTGTCCCCACATCCTCCCGGGGGAACAGGCGGAGGCTGCACTCGGGCCGGGCCCTGCGCCGCTCTGCGCGCTCTTCTTACCTAGCCACAGCGCGGAGCTCCCGGTGCCCCCCACCAAGCGCGCAGGCAAGCGGCGCATACAACTCATCGGCGCGGCTTCCGGCTCCGCGTCGAGTCGGCCCGGGCAGGGCAGGGCAGGCCTCCGCGGGAGCGCACGCCCGGCACCGCTCCGCGCCTCCCCGCGGCGCGCTTTACCCCCCACCCCCCTTCGGCAGCCAATGGCGGCGCGGGGCCTGCGCGGGCGGTCCGCGCCGAGGTAGCGGCCGCCCGCGGAGCCGGGGGCGCCGCGATGGCCGCCTCGGGCAGCGGATGGGCTCCGCGCCCTGGGGTCACCCGTGCCGCTGGGCCTCGGGGCGGCGCGGGCCGGCGGCGGTGTGGCAGTGCCCGGCCCTCCCAGCTCTTTGGGGCCGTCTTCCCAGCCTTTTCAACAGGCAGCGAATAAAACCTCGTAGGAATTACCATTTATTGCTCCCTGCTTTTAAACGCGCATTGCGCCCCTCACCGTGCTGTCCGTTTCTGAGAAATCCGCGAGCGGAATTCATTTTTAAGCTGCTATTTCTGGCTCAGATACATCATTTTAAAGCAGTATCCTTGGAATAGTATCTTTTAATCTAAAACAACAGAGCCGATGGAAATACCAGCTGATGTGTGTGGATTGGCTAAGGAATGGCGGACATTTCGTGACCAACCCAGATGTCTTAGCCTTAGGAGATGGCGGTTATGAAGAACACAGCTGAACAATGGACATGTGAGCCATCCCAGCTGTTTGGTCTTAGCCAAACTCTGAGTTAAGCTGTAAGGCCTGAACTCAAGTTACCCAGGCTGGAAGGCCTAACCTTAGGTTACTAAAGGACAGCTACATGCAGTAGAACAAGGAACTTGTCGTTTGCTCAAGGCTAACAAGATGTGGAAGCGGGATGGCGAAACTGAAAGATGTGTGCAAAAAGTAACAAATGGACAAGTTTTCAGCTAGCCTATTATCTGCTTCGAAAATGTGTGGATAGCACTTCTGAGCCAATCAGAATCTATATTGGTTACATCAGCTAGTCCTGTAAACTATAAAAGCTGTTGATGTGTGTGAATAAATTTGGCAATCGCTTGATCACTTTGATCGTCTCTGCATTGTCCGTGACTCCCACGTCAACAAGTGGTACCCGAACAGGGACCCTCAGATCGGTAATTTGCAAAATGCAAGTTTGAGATTCCGACGGGAAAAGAAGGGGCAGAGAGCCAGCCGAAACAAGTGCTGCCCCGGTGCTGCAAGTCAGACGTCTGCAAACTTCAGGAAATTTGCCCTGATCAGGTGAGCGGCTGGAGAAAAGGTGGGGTCCACGCTAACCAAAGAGGAACAGGCGGTGGTGAAGCTCCTCCAACACATTCTCTCTAAGAGAGGACTGCAATATGATAGTGCTGCCTTACAAAGGCTGCTAAAGTGGTCCTGTGATCGCGGTTTTATCCCCACAGTGCAAGCAGCTTTTAAGGTTCTGGAGTGGGACCGAATTGGTCAAGCCTTATGGGATGAGGTTAGTAAAGGGACCAAAGATGCACAGAAACACTCTACACTTTGGAGACTGGTGTTCGAGACTTTGAAAGAGATGAAATCAGAAAGGGCGGCAGTAGCTTCTGTATTTGCCGCCACAGCTCCAGAAGGGGCTGTCTCCCCTAACCCCCACCATAGTGCTGCGGCTATGACTTTTGCACCTCCTGTGGTACCTGGAACGGCACTGAAAAAATCAGTGCCCCAAGCCAATGAAAGCAAGAGCCAGATCTGCAGACGGCCACGTACCAAACGAGAGACACCTGAGAAGAAAGACATAGCTGCAAACAACGGAGACCCTGAGTTCGACCCAGGATCGGACTCCGAATCTGCTGAATCCGAGCCAGATTTATATCCTCTGCTTCCAGACTCTGACTCTTCGTCTCCCAGGTCGGTCTGCTCGGCTCATCAGCAACTACTCACTGGCCTTGGAGACACTCAGCTGCAATGATTGATGAAAAGGCTCGAAGCCCTCAAGACTCGGATTGAGACATCTCCATCGGCGCCACCACTTTATCCTCCACAAAACCCCTTCCTTAAAGAAGGCAAACGGGGAGGGGGTGGGAGAGGTATCGGGGGGCACAAATCCTGCGCACCGTTGGCACGGGTTAATCAAAGATGTGATTATTAGTGGTGAATTTTCTGCAATGGGCCTCTCTGCATATCCTGTGTTTACTACACAGCAGGGGGGTAAAGAGTGGGAAGCTTTTGATCTCAAAATAGTTAAGGAGGCCCGACAAGCGGTGACCACATATGGGTTAAAATCCTCTTATACTCAGGCTGTTATTGCTCACATATTTTCTGCGTGTATTTTGGCTCCTTATGATATTCACATGGTTGCTCAATTGTTATTGACCCCTCATTTACAGATAAGGTTTTTTAACAAATGGAGTCTTGCCTGTCAGCAAGCTGCTAGTCAGCCTCGCCATCAAGGCAATCCTTTATTTGGTATAACGTCGGATGCTTTATTAGGACAGGGTCAATATGATGACCCTCAAATCCAGGCCAATTTTCCGACCGCAGTCCTTGCTTTATCCCAGGAACTCGCACTAAAAGCGTGGTACACTTTGCCTGATGAAAAAGCCACTCCCAGATTCCTGACTGTAAAGCAAGGACCAACAAAATCTTATTCTCAATTTATTGATCGATTACATGATGCCTTAATTAAGAATCCTGACTTAGGAGAAGACATGAAAGGGAAGCTACTTGATATCATAGCCCTTGATGGTGCTAATGATCAAACCAAACAGATTTTGAATACCCTACCTAGGGGAACACCCGCAACACAACTTTTAGAGGCAGTGGAGCGCATGGGCCATAAGCAAAAAGCAGCCTGTATGGCTGAAGCTGTTGGTGCTGCTGTCCGTCCGTTAGTTAAGAATAGAGGGAAGAAAAAAAAGAGAAAAAAGATGTTATAATTGTGGAAAATTGAGTCATTTTCGAGCTCAATATAGGGCTCCACCAAAATTAAACAAAGAAAAGCAGGGAAGTGGACAAATTATAACTAGTCCGAGGTGGTGTGTGCGGTGTCAAAAGCCGACCCATAACACTGTGGACTGTAAAGGTTCGGGAAACGGAGCAAGAGCGCTTACCCTCACGCTCAGACACAAATGCAGAGTGCCTGGACAGCCTCACCTCAGCCACAGCCGGGAGTGCTGGAGTGGATGTGGCAACCGCAATAGATGTAACGATTTATGATTCCCAGGTTCACTTAGTGGATTTGGTATTGTGGGGACCATTAGGTCATGGGTTGAGTGCACTGTTAATAGGGCGATCCTCTGTATCGCGTCGTGGCATCTTTGTGTTGCCGGGATTAATTGATACAGATTTTCAGGGGAACATAAAGATTATGGTATATACCCTGAATCCCCCGTTATCGATCCCAGCAGGGGAGAAAATTGCTCAATTAATACCATTTGAAGCAAAGATACCACAACCCAGAAACTATCTTAGAGGAACTGGGGGTTTTGGCTCCACGGGCCAGCCAAATGTGTTACTAGCCATGGACATCACCGAAGGAAAACCAACCGAGAATCTCACACTCACTCATCCAAATGGCCAATCCACAAAAATTATGGCCATTATAGACACAGGCGCAGACGTTACAGTAATCCCCTTGCACCTATGGCCACAATCTTGGCCATTGAGACAGGCTCCGGTAGGAGTCCTAGGAGTAGGAGGGTGTCAACAAACTTTTATCAGTCAGGAGTTAGTTCTCTGTTGTTTGTCTGACGGTGCAACGGTCAACACCAGACCATACGTTTTGAATTTGCCAATAACCCTAGTAGGACGGGACATTTTAAGTCAACTGCATACCAGATTGGTAACGTCGCCTTTTTAGGAGCGGCCACTGTGGAACAGCCAATCCTGAAGTTAAAATGGTTAACAGAACGACCAGTTTGGATAGATCAGTGGTCGCTTAAGGAGGCCTGGCTGCAAAAAAATTGAGGAACTAGTTCAGGAACAATTACAGGAGGGACATACTGTGCCTTCCACTAGTCCATGGAATACACCAATATTTACCATCCCTAAAAAATCAGGAAAATGGAGGCTGTTACACGATCTCCGAGCAATTAACTTGGTTATGCAGGATATGGGGGCACTCCAACCAGGGCTGCCATCTCCAGCCATGTTACCAGAGAATTGGGAATTATTAATTATTGATCTAAAAGATTGGTTTTTTTACCATAAAATCACACCCAGATGATTGTGAGAAATTTGCTTTTACCGTCCCTAGCATCAATAAAAACGCCCCGGCCAAACGATATCAGTGGACAGTGTTACCACAGGGAATGAAAAATTTGCCTACAATTTATCAAATACACATTGATTAGGCCTTAAACCCTATTCGACCACAACATCAGGAATTGATTCTTTACCATTATATGGATGATATTTTAATTGCTGGAAAATCAATACCACAACATTTATTGGAACAATTACAGGCAGACCTGGCAGAGAAAAGATTATATATAGCCCCAGAGAAAATTCAACAGCAGGCTCCCTGGAACTATTTAGGATGAATTATAGCTGGTAGTAGAATTCAGCCTCAAAAATTAAAACTTTCAGCAGATATTCAAACTTTGACAGATGTACAAAAACTCATGAGTGACATTCAGTGGCTTAGAACTGTATGTGGCATTACTAATGATGATCTAGCACTATTAATGCCACTGTTAGGACGTGAGGTAAATGCAGATGCCAAACGTTTGTGGACAATAGAACAAACACAAGCCCTGCAGGAAATTGTTAAACAGGTACTTTCTGGATGTACAAAGAGACGGTTAGAGAATTTTCCTATTTCTTTTATGATAGTCAATTCAGCAGATGACAGATGACACCCTCCTGGATTAATCGTTCAGATTAGACATGACACTATACACATCTTAGAATGGGTATTTCTACCCTATCAGCCTAAGAAAACCATAACAACTCGTCCAGAGTTACTTTCTCAACTTACTCTTAAAGGCAGGAGCAGAATAGTTGAGATATCGGGAAGGGATCCAGATAGGATTCTAGTTCCGGTAGCTAAGCAGTATCTCTTTTGGTTACAAAATTCTACTATTGAATATCAGATTGCAACAGCAGATTTTGCTGGAGAAATTACTAATGTATTTCCCAAGTTGAAGCTTTTACCTATGATCACCACTCAGCACTTTGAAAATCTCAAGTTTTCAGCTAGCCTGTTATCTGCTTCGAAAATGTGTGGATAGCACTTTTGAGCCAATCAGAATCTATATTGGTTACATCAGCTAGTCCTGTAAACTATAAAAGCTGTTGATGTGTGTGAATAAATTTGGCAATTGCTTGATCACATTGATCATCTCTGCATTGTCTGTGACTCCTGCGTCAACAGATGTGCACTTCTGGTCCTACAGCACCTACTTAATCTGCACAATAAATCAAATTGCAGCATCACCCAGGAAAAACTATCTTGATCATGTGTATGAGAAATCGGAAACATTAAAGTTTGATAGCTGTTTTTTTCGCTCTAGACTCCTGAGTAGTTTAAGCAGGAGTGTTGTTACTGACTCATAAAAGCTTCTAGCCTAAGTACAGCAATAGAATGTCATTGTTTCAGTCAGTATTTTAAAAGGGTGAATACAGACAGTATCTTTTACTGTTATGTGTTACATATAAGCTGTGGTCAAACAGCCCTGCTGGTTTTACCTGGACCAAACCCAAGTAGGAAAGATGTGTTCTTCAGCTTTGGAAGCACCACTTAAAACAGCTGTGCTGTCTGCAAACTGCAAGACACACAGGCAACCTGAGCTTTTAACCTGGATTGATCAGTAACCCAGGTACTGGAGTGGGAGCTTGGATGCCTGACAAGTTTACTTTCAGGTATTAACTTGTTTATTGAAAAGTTGCTATTCTAGAAGTCCTGATATCTGGTACAATTTTAAAAGCAATACTGTAAAATTTGCCCTGCGTTCAGCAAGCACAAGTAATGCTTTTTAACCTTTGATTATCTGAGTGTGTGGCAACCCAAAAAATAGATTCAGTGGCTAATCATGTCTAGTTTTTACATGAGTTTTAACCCAGGGGGTAAAAAAAAAAAAAAAAGAGATTATTGGGTCATTGAACACATTTCTTACACATTTTGATTCCAACTGCAAGGATAAAGAGCATGTAGGTTTCCTGTAACTCGAGCACCGATTTAATGCCTGGAAGATAGGGAGGAAAGAATGATGTGGATGTTTTTTTTCATCTTATCAAGTATCTCTGGCTTTGCCAAAAACACATCTTGTGCCCAACAGATCAGAGAGGAAGAAAGATATAATTGTAATGTTTTTCACTGGGTTCTCTGGTTTCCTTTGCAGAAGAGACGGAAGCAAGTTCTGATAATGATGCAAAACCTTCACAAGTTGTTTGTGGAGTCAGCGAAGTTTCTCAATCTGTAAAAGAAATCCTAAGGATGTCTATGGGCTTTCTCTGTGCCAAAGTTGTTTGGGTTGTTGTGAGCAACCTTGGCATCAACTAAACCTGCTTTGCTACTACTGTTATCCAACATGAGTGTAAAAACATTGAGCAAAACACACTGCTGCTCCTCAGACGTTCTACTGCTCTGCATCTAACTCAAGGTATCTTCTGGTATAGTACTGGCTGCCATCTCTCTACTGCATACAGTATAAATCCATAGCTACTAGTGCCATCTTTGAGCCCAGCATCAGTGATGATACTTAACCAGGGCATGAGGCAGGAAAAAAGAGCTTTTAAAAGAAACACAGAAGGTGTATGAGGCAGAAGTTCACTCACCCATCATCCAGTTAAGAGAAAAAGCAACTGCAAGGGACACTTAGTTCTTTAGGTATGCTCTCTGCTGTGCCATTTTTGTTGAGCTTCCTGTTCTGACACTCCTGTAACTTTGTCTGCTTGTCTGCAAGCTTGTCCCTTTCTTACATGGAGAGAGGAATGGCCCTGTGAGTTCCCTTTCATGCTTTGGGCAAAATTCTTCTGGCTTATTTGTCTGCTGGCCCCTATCTCTTTCTCAGAGTCTCACCGCTCCTTCCCAAGCTCTTGGTCTCAGCCTTCAGTTCCAACATTTTAACCCTTTTCTAGCTGCACTTATTACTACAACATACCTTCCTCAGTAGTGGAATAATTGCTGCAACCTCTGCCTCCCCTGCTGCATGAGCAAAGGCTTGTCATCGATGACTGATGTGAGGATGTCCTACTACTGTCCAGGTAGGCAAGAACTTGGAGGCTTGACTTGGTAGTAGGTGGCAGCAGTAACTGACAGCTGATGATGTAAGCTAGATGTCCCCAGGTAGAGACCTCCAGATAGTGACCACTCTGGACCATTCTGTGGTTTCTTCTGCAGGTTCCTGCTGAATCCTTGTTCCCAATGTTTTTAGCTCTTTGTTTCTGATTGCTTTACACCCACTCGGTACTGATGTTTGAGTCCTTGCCATCCATTTGGCAGCTGTTGTGCAACCCTGCCTACCCAAGCCATTCCAAGGTGAACCTGGACAGCAGGTGGCAATAGCAGAGCTTGCAACATCCTTTGATTACATTCTCTCAGCTCAAATAATTGTCAGCCATTACTAGAATCACCATTTAGTATCACAAATGTTATAAACACATCCATGTTAACATACCCAAGTTAATAACTGCAACAGGAGGTTTAAGCATTCATGTGGAGTGAAGGAATGGAACAAGTCAGAAGTAATAAATAGCTTTAATTGAAACTTTAATTTAGAATTCTTATAAAATAAGACCAGAGAGTTCTTTGTTGCTGAAATAGGAATCTGGAAGCACTTTACATCGTGAAAAAGAAAAAAGTGGAAAGCCACAGTTTCATTTGAATCTTTACCTAGCTAAATTGTAGGGGTTAGAATTGATAGTAATAGAAAACAGCAATAGTAATTGATAGTAACAGTAATGTGTTAAGATAAAAAGGGGGCCAGTCCTGCAGATGTTATTAGCAGTACTATTTACTGCCATTAAAGTGAGTTGAATGAACGTGTTTTACACCCAATGTTGTGTTTCTCCTAATACAGGACTATATATGTTTTTATATAAAAACATTTTATATAAAATGTTATATAATAAGAACATATATAAATATTTTATATAAAAATATGCTTTTATATTGTGCAAATTTTAGTTAGTTTTGCTGTAGAGAAACTAGGCTGCAGAGAAACTAAAAACAGAATAAGAAGACCTGAAGCTACAATAATTACTTCTGTCACTAAACTTTTGTGCATTTTTATATTCAAGAGGAAGGGTAGCAGCAAGCAGTTAACAAGCCGTTACAAAAACACATCAAAATGCTTTGGTTTTCATACCAAGTTTACTAAACACAAATGTCACATGGGTTGAAGAAGAGAAAGGAAACTGTAAATCATAGAATCATAGAATGGTTTGGGTTGGGAGGAACCTTAAGAATTGTTTAGTTCCAACCCCCCTGGCCTTGGCAGGGACACCTTCCACTAGACCAGGTTGCTTAAAGCCCTGTCCAGCCTGGCCTTGAACACTACCAGGGATGAGGCAGGCACAGCTTCCTTGAGCAACCTGTGCCAGTGTCTCACCACCCTCACAGGGAAGAATTTCTTCCTAGTATCTGATCTAAATCTACCTTCTTTGAGCTTAAGGCTGAAATAAGAAGAAATACACCCACACCTGATTAAATACTGCGTAATAAGTTAGTCCCTACAGCTTCTGTAAATCTTTGTATTTTGACCAGGGTGTTACAGATACTATCACTTCTAGACATACTCAGTGTAATAATAGTTGTCAAGCCCCATGCTTTGCTAGATAATTTTTATTTTATCCAAAGTGAACAGTAAGATATTTTTGCTGAGTGTTAATGCTGAAAAAATGGATATCAAGGAAACAATGAAGAGAACGTTTCTGTTTTGTCATCCTCTTAGAGCAGGTGATAAGAATGATCTATGTACTGCAGTAGAAGTGAAGAGGGGGATTTTGGGGGTTCACCTGACTTCTGCAAGCAAGTCCCTAATATCTAGTGCAAGCAAAGGTACATAAACTCACACACCCGTTAAGCAACATCCAAAAAGTTAAAACAAACTGTGTTTCTCCCTTTTTCAATACGGAATAATGAGACTCTAAGAAAGTAAATACTGTGGAGTTATACAGTTTTCCATAAAATAGCTTTTGCTCTCTTCCTTGGCGGCAGAAGGTAACATTTGCCGAATCTATTAACTTACACAATGTAGAACACTGTTGCTAGTATGAAATACACTGCTCATATCACTTTTTTATTGTTCAGTAGCTATGTGTTATTTCAGTTTAGTCGTGTTTTAGCTGAGCCTGGGGGCTTTGCCTGGGTATTGTCTTATTCACTGTAGATACACAAAAGTCAAGCCCCTTGCTCAAAACTCAGCTTTGTGTGCATGTAAGAGAGATGTGGATACTCAGAATGATGGACAGATTTGTAAAGGATAAATTGGTTTTACCTTAAGTGCCACAGTTCAGTTCAGTCTTGGAAACACATAGTGTATATTGAACATAACTGCTGCAAGACTACATGCTATGTCCACAGAGGGATTTGAATGCTGAAAGATTCCTTTCTCAGGTACTTTGCTTTTTTTTTTTTTCTTTTTTTTCTGTAATATGTTGCTAGTCATCTCACAGATCCAGCATACCAACTTCAGCAGTTGTGTCCCCAGGTTTTCCTGGAGACTCTGTAGTTGTTTCAAAGTAGTCACCACAACCCCCTAAGCCTTGCATTTGTAGTCAGCCTCAGATTTCTGTAATGCCACAGGTGATGTCTTTGCCTCCAGTTGCTTCTGGAGTTGTGCATTATCTTTTTGCCCAAAGGAAAAAGCTGTAGTTCTTTCCTCCCTGTGAGAGATGTTTATGTTGCACATTCCTGAGATCTCATATGTGGAAAATGTACTCTAGTACTTACTATGCCTTCTCTTCAATATACAGGTGTTAAAATTGAACACACATACCTGAGTTTGATTACAGCATCCTCTACTTGAAAGTCAGCATATATACATGCGTATTATTTCTTCGTGTTGTTGTCACAGCTTTGTAGGTGTATGGTCAGCAACAATTAATTTTCTTCATGCCAAGGCCAGCACTGCAAGTTTTACTGGTATAATTAATCCCATTCTGGGAGGAGAAGGTAATTTTTTTTTTTTAAAAAGGCCAAAATAGGGTAAAAGGGTGGATATAACTATCTCATTATAAAGATGACGCGTCAGAATGATGATTTTCCCTGCTGCATGGGAAGATCTATCCCAGAATAAAGCACCTTTATACAAATAAATTAACAATACATTAAAAAGTTGAGATAGCAGGGAAATTGTATTGCTTTAGTTCTATCATTATAATTAAAATGGTATTTATTTTTGACAGACAAACCCCAAATAACCTATGGACATTTTAAATTACTTTATTTTGCCAGTGGTTTTCCACAAAGAAGCTTGTCATTTCATGTGAAGTAGAATGAACTGTTCAAACTCCTATTTCCATTTTCTGTTCTTCATTATGTTTAACACGTTTTCCAGCATGTCACGTCAATGAATCCTGTTATCCTAATAGCACATTTTCACAAAGAGTAGGTAATGAAGGAGCAGCAAAGATCAGGAGGGATGAGAATTTTGTGTGGGGTATGGGAAGGAGAGCCTTGACATGTGGTTCTCCAGAACTAGGGCTGCCAAATAGCACATGCCAAGAAAGAGGATACATGGCCAGAGAGGAAGGGAGGCAGATGCCCTTCTGCCCTGAGCTGCTGCTGTCATCTCTAGGTTCACGTTAAAAGAGTTCAGGCAGCCCATGTCTGGCTCACCACTCTGTACAAATCCATCCTTCCTGCACTCTGATCTCCCACTGTCATCCACCAAAACTGAGTCTCATCCACAGATTAGAATAATATTAAACCTCAGTGAGTGAAGGGAAGAGGTCTCTGCATTCCAGTGCAACTGGGGGAAAGTGTTGCTGCCCTGAGGCCATCCTACTGGTGCTCCCCAGCTCCAGAGCCTTTCCTCTCCCTCTGTGCCTGCCCACTCTTGGCTCCCTTCCTTGCAGGCCACACTGTGGCTCAGCACCCAGTGCCAGCTGGCTCCAGCTTTCCCCTGCCATGGACTGAGCCTGTCCACAGTGGTCTTCTGCTCCCATTCTCCCTGCACAAGTGGCCCATGCTGCTGTCAGTAAAGAAGACACAGCCTGCCTTCACCAAAATCCACCCAGACAGGACCCTGGTGGAGGTAAAAGAGGAGTTGTGTGCAACAAAACTCAAGCACCTTGATAGGGACAAACCACAGTAGCCCTTGGTCCTGTGGTAGGGGGAACGGGTGGCAAAGAGCTAATGAGCTGGAGCGTCTTGAGCTGCTGAGGCCAAACCCCAGCAAATCCTCTCAGGGATGCAGAGCTGAAGTGAGAGTGCAATACCATTGTGTATCACCTCCAGCCTGCCGCTTTGGCTGATCTCCTATCATGCTAACCCACCTCTCCAACACCCTGCAGGGAGAGGAGGGCTAAAAGCTCCCTTCAAACACACCCACTGTGCAAATAAGGGCTCTGGGCCATTCCTCTTATCTTCCTATTCTTTAGTTATACATCCTGCTCCATCAGGCTAGCGCCCCTAACCTTTGCATTCCCACTCTCCTTCTTTTCTCTTGAATACCTCCTTGTTTCACTGCAGAACACACTTTGGTTCCTGCTCTGTGTTTTCTTTTGCTGAGCCTCACACACTTTTGCTGGATTGCTGTGAATTTCCATATGATATATTATATGGGCCACAGGTGAGCAGTTTCTGCAGGTGATGGCAGAGGAGCAAAGAAGCCGGCCGTAAGCTGCCTTCAGCCCAGTTGTCAACTGGTGAGTTACCTGCTGTAGAAGTCTTTTAAGGCAGTGCTTTCAAGTGGCTGTGAAGGCTTCCTCCTGTTATACTGAAACCAGATTATCACTGAATTTACTTGATCCACTCCTAGGGAGTAATAAAATACGCATTCTACTCTGTAAAAACTCCATCTGGTCTCTGAGATATATTGGCATGGCAAGCATCCACTTTCCATTGCTGTCATTTGCAGTCCCCATCCAGCCACTTATCAGTTCATGTGTCACAAGAAGCAGAAAGATTTCCCTTGCATAGACAAAAAGTCACCTCCCCAAGGCCTCTAGTAACTGGTCCTGCCTCTCTTCTGGCAGCCGAAGTGTCACATTTTAAGGTTGTAACAGCCTAAAAAGGATTTAAGAGGCTGCCCCTTCTGCTTAGGCATTCAGAACTGTCTCTGTGCAAAGAAACTGTGTAACAGGGAGGGAAAGCATTGGGAATTAAAAATTAATAACTCTTGATTTTTTTTTCTGGAAGAGCTCTTTTATGATGTTTCAGAGCAGACAGGAGTTTGCTGGTTAGGAAAATCAGCAAACAGAATGCCATTCTTTTGAGATAAAATGTGATGCCTTTCATTTACAGCTGTATACACACAGTCTTAATCTACGCTGGTTTTGTCAGGTTCAAAAGCACTTTTATGTAATTCAAGGAGAAGGAAGTGTTGCAGGTTTGGGTTTAACAATCCTTCTGATACCTGTGGGTCAAGCCCGAGACCTCAGGTCTTTCCTTTCTCAGAGGGAGGACCTAGTTCCCTCCCTCCTAGGCTGAGTTTATTAAGGTTGCTAATCTGTTCTTTGTGATTACACAAGTGACTCAGTCACCTTTCAAAAGCATCACATTATTTCAAGACAATACTGTTACTGAGTAATACTATGAGGCTAAGTATTTGATGGAAAAATACTGTTTATCGGATTTAACAGATGCCTGAGGTTATTAGGTCTTCTTTCAAGTGTGTGTTTCTGCATGTGTTTCCTTGACCCTGTTCAGAGGTGTCCTGTGTCTGTGCCCTTTTCTCTCCCAGGTTTTTGTCCAGCTTAATAAAGCTAAATTGCACTAGTACAGCCATTTTCTTGAGGGCACAAGGCTTCTCAGACTTATTTACAGGCCAAGAGATTAATCTTAACTACTCTCCAGTGATTCTAGGATCTGAAAGATGCAAAGGACACCTATTAATACATTAACCTATGAACATCTCACGGGTACATAGTCTGGGGATACAGTTTTTGGTTTTCTGGGCTTCTGAAGTCTCATGTCTGTTACAAAAAGACACTTTGACTACCCAATGTGAGTAAAAAGACTCAGAATTGGAGGTCAAAGTGACAGAGGACAAAGATGACCTAATTGTGGAGGTGTGTGAGGACTGTTTCAGAGTAGTGGAAAAAGTGGAAATAAAGGAGGCCAAGAATTTCAGAAGATGCATCTGGGGGAGTATTTTTGCCAGGTCATGAGCTGTAATGGGATATATGGAGTGTAATTCAGCTCCAGATTGTAGACATCTAAATTTAGCTATTAAATGTAGGTAGCTTCCTGTGAACCACATACCTAAACTTCAATTTCAAGCAATGGAGATCAAGTCCTTAGAGTTATTTGGGCCTGGAGAGCTATTGAGCTCATCCTGAATTAGGCGCCTACCAGGTCAGCCAGTGGAAGACCCACTCATGCTGCTGCTAAGGTGCTTCTTAAACTTTGGCAAGTCTGTTTCACACATAGCCAGATGCCTAGGGTTCCCTGAAGCCAAGGGAACCACACACATCTCTCTGGTGGCTATGCTGGCAGGGGGAAACTACAAACCTGTTTGCCCACAGAGAAACATACCAGATGGTTGGGACAGCTGAGTGCAATGCATCTTGCAGTGCAGGCCTCCTTGAATGTCCCAGAAACTGCTCATATACTTGTTTATTTCACATGAAGGATGTAAACATGGCATCAGCTGCTCCTGGGAAGCCCAAGAGCTTAATCTGTTCAGAGCCTCTCTGCCAGGCTTACTAACATGGCCATAGTCTTGGCTGTGGGGCTATGAACAGGAGCTGTAGGACTCAGGGCTCTTTGAAAAGAGTAGCTAGATATGTCTGCAGTTAATGTTATTAACTGAAAAGACGTGGCATGACAACCCTGGTGCTTTATATGTCTGGAGTATACATATGAACCATATAAGGAAGGCTAAAACCAAATCTTATAGCTCCAGCACGAATAACTATAGCTTGCTCATTTAGAAGAGAAAGGCACTTTCTTCATGTATTTCTCTTTTATCTTACCCTTTACTTAACCTAAAAGGTGTTAAAAAAACCCAACAAACAAAACCCAAGCAGACTCACAATGACAATATCAGAGCTTATTTTTACCTCTTTCTTTGCAGAGTTTACTAACAACATTACAAATCTCTTTGGTATATTTCACCAGGATTACAAGAATTTAACTACTAATATATTTTCACAGTAGAGCATGAGTACACAGAATGTCTGGAAGTACAGTATGTTCATATGGTTCAACATAAGATGTGTGAATACACAAATACCTAACAGTGGATATTAAGACTAGATACCTTTGGCTAGCATAGGAAGATATATGCATAGGAAATTGGCTTGCACTTCCTGAGAAGATTTTTGGTCCCTTGCTGCTCATTGCACATTTCCTTCACAAGGTGTTCATTGTATGCATCTGCCTTAAAAGCATCATCAGCTTTGTCTTTGCCACTGTTTCTATACAGTCATGTCCTTTCTTGCTGTTGTTAGGCTCTGTTTGCAACTAAAGTCTGTTACTTCCATCTGCTGTGGGCAGAAATCTGCCTCTGAAAGACTCACTGTCCCTTGGCAGCATGCCACAGAGATGTTTCTCCACAAAAACAGTAGCTGTCAGTGCTAGATTTTGGGTGCTGCAGAATCATCTTCAATACCTAACAGTACACCTTTACTTTAGTTATCATTAGGTCCCTCCAGAAAATGAATTTTCTGGGCCTGGACTTCTGAGCCTCTTACATTCTCCAGATGGGCAAAGTGATTGATGTACAGCCCGCTGGTCATGCAAACACAGAGCAGCCCGTTGAGTTGCAGTGCTGTGAATCTCCTTTCTTTTCTCACTTTTAAGCAAGAAAGCTTGAAGGAGAAGTGATTCTGATGTTGTAACCTATCACTGTGTTCTGCTGTCCACCTAACAAAAGACTTTCTCTTTCCTACACCCTCTGTAATCATTATTGACAGCATGATTCTTGTGATTGTTAATCAGATTTATAGCCGGGGCATCACCTTCAGATTGAAATTTGTCTTCAGGTTTCAAAATGTGCTCAAATCTTGCAGGTGATTTTGCCTACAGTTCTAAAGAAGTGATCCTTCCCATCTACTCACAAACCAAAATGCTTGTTAAATACAGGCACTGCAGTATCAGAAGAAGAGTAAGAACTGCTATTTTTTTTTGTCAGAATCCTTGTCTGCAATTCCTGTCACAGTTAGGAGAACTACTCACTGATCAAGACCCCATTGCACTAGGAATTGTGTGAAGCTTGTGAAAACAACAGCATCCCAGAAAACTTTACAATCCAAGTATATGAGACAACACTCAAGTGGATCCAAACAAGAAGTCAGGTAAATACAGAGAATCAAGAGCTCATTATTGGTCAGCATGGGGTTGACAGTACTTTCAGCATACCTGCAGCATAAGAGTTTCAAGATTTTTGCTGGAAGGCTTTGAAAAGCACAATGCATTCACTGTATAAACATTTATGGTATTCTTCTCCCATATGTGATGGGTGCAAGGGAGGAAGCACCAAAGGGATGCACAGAGAAATGCAACAGATGGCTAGTTGGTGGCTGCAATCAAGGATCTTTGTAGAGAATGAGGCATAACAACATAGTTTAAACATGCTAAGAAAGTTCTTGAAAATGAAGCCAAGGACATATTTGATGAAAAATAAAAAGAACAGAGAATAAATGTGGAGTTTGAAGACAAACTAATGGATAGAAAATATAAGAAACAAATGGAGGGCAGAAGCTGTTACATATGGTGGTAAGGGTGCAATCTTTAGATTGGGATGTCCTTAAGCTGTTGTCTTTGGGAAGAAAGAGAGGAAACTTCTAAATTTCTACTTTTCTGCCCATGCTCTGAGCATCGCTGACACCCCACAGGTGTTCATTAATACCTTTGCTTGAGAACAAAAGAAGCGTGTGCAATAATTCATAGGCATAGCAAACTTCACAAAAGCTGCCTAGGTTTCTGAGCTCTCGGTTTTAATTGTCTGTCCCTTTAATGTCAGCTGAACGCTTCATACTGATGAAAAGACAGCTGGTTGCTCAGACATGGATGTACAACATCTGCTGGATGCTGTATAAGCATGAAACTTGCAACAGCTTCCACTCACTGTGCACCTGACTTTTTTGAAAGTAGTCCAGTTTTTGTGTTTCTGAACTGATTTGGTGCCTTTATTCATCACACAGCGTCTACTCATCGCTTCTTTATCCATGCTTGAACGTGTGCCACAGCATCAGAAAATAAAAGATTGAATTGGAAGGATTGCATTTGTTTTTTTAGCTTTTGCACAGTTCTTCCAATATTTCCTTTAGTTAAAATAAAAACAAATTATTACTGGAGTGCCTGCAAGTCTCTGTAACTCTTTGCCTTGCCACAGGTGGCAGAAGTGAGGAAATGAAACTCCCAAATGCTCACAAGCCTGAAGCCACGGGCAGGGGACTTAAAGAATCTGTAGCAGTTAAGAGACTCCTGTCCTGCAGCAGCTGAACTTTGAGGCCTCGTTTCTTTAAAGAGGAAACAGGTAAAGCTTGTGACTAGTAAGTGTGCCCAAGAGGTTAACTAAAATGCTGCAATCCACTTGAAATAAAGAAATATAAAGAGCTTCTGGGTCCCTCATTGAAGCTGGGTAAACATCCACACTTAAAATGCTTCCCATGCTGCTGGGAGCTTTCAGCAGAATACCACAAGATGGTTTGCAAGTACTGAATATGTACACACAGAGATAGCAGCTTTCTAATTCTGAAAATGTGTTCTTTCCAACATGCAACACACACATCATTCTGTGTCACTGTGAGTGTGCTCATACAGTTTGCTAAAAATATACTTTACATTAAATGGGAGACGGTAACTTTGTTTACCATTGACACAAAAGCAAGAGGGGATGCATTTCATTGCCTCTTTCCACTTCACTTAAGGGTGTTTCTCGGAACAGAACTTGCATGTATGAAACTGTATGACCTCAAGAGTGCAAAGTGATTTCCAGGGTAGGGTGGGAAGATGCTGATGTGCTCAAAGTTAAGAATAGGGTTAAGAACTTGCAGACCCAAAGTTGGGAACCTACGTTCTCCATGGACAGAAGCACTCCTTCCCAGGCATTTGGATATATATATCGCCAACAGCATGCCCTCATCCAAAATTCCTGTAACTGTGTTTGCTTGCACCTCACTTGAATCTCTTGGCCATGTTTACTAGACACAGATGGTGCTTCATGAATGCATCTACACATGTTCTGGATTGAAGTTAGCTCCCTGGAGTGAGGGTGAGGAGAGCTTACTGGTGTAGGTACTAAGTGCTATCCATTGTCCAACACAGCCAAGGCTTTGGGTCTTGCCCACAACCTGTAGGTACTACTGCTAAAGAAATAGTATCTTTTGCCTACTTTGTCAAGACATAAGAGGATTTCCTCCTTTTGGAAAAAAAAAAAAAAAGAAGAAGAAAGGGAAATTGTTAAGATTTTGAAGAGTTCTACAAGATGTGTTTTTAATTGTCTTTGTTGGAGTCTGCATTTTTACCCCTTGCTGAATCATGTTCACTGGATCACTTCTTATTCTCTTTCCAAGGAGAATTTGTAAATTGTGCAAAGAAGTGTTGGTCTTTTTTGGGTCTCTGACTCACCTGCATTGGACCAAATAGCTGTGGTGATTTAGGCTGTAAGCATTTCAACAGCTGCTTTCTGCTTCTCTTTGCCAGGGTGAACAGAATTTCTTCTTTTGGCTGGGCTACTTCAGCCTATAGGTCAGGGTAATAAACCCATTTCATCAACTCCTTAGCTATAATAAACTCTGAACTGGAACACCTTAAGTATGTGCTTGATTATGCTGGTACTCTTCTGGGGGTGTGTGGATGGACTATGACTTGTGTTTTGGTGTCTTTTTTAGGTCCCTTCTACACAAATGCCTTACGAAGAAATATGGAAGTGAGCTTTCACCACTGGCTGTGACAAGGCTGGAGTGAATTTGCTTGTGAATGTCCAAAACCTCTTAGCAGGTGCATTCCCTGTGAGGGTTGAAAGTCAAGGATAGACCTTGAAGGTGAAGTATTTAGCCTTCAGTTGTCTTTGTAGGCTCCTTTTATAATCAGTGATCAGTGAAATATACCATAAAAGGTAATTTGTGTCATCCTAAAATGAATGCCTGTGGAAAGTTAAGCAAGTAAGAGAGGCAATTTCTTCCATTGTACTTAATGAGAACATAGGCTACTGGCTCTGACTGCTGTGGATGACTGTGGATTAGTGGCAATATTTAAATATTTACTGAACTTGGACATCCCTCATCACAGGTAAGAAAAGTAGAACGCAACTACGAAGGCCTAAGAATAAGTGACAGAAGGACTTGACATGGTAGACATTTACAGTGACCATGAGGACTGGATGGTCCTCCTCCAGGAGTGATAAAGAGTGCAACAGCTGAGTTGTAAATAAATATCTACAAGTGATCATCTCACATTTATTATGCCCCACTGAGATGAAACCTTAACCCTGACCCCAACTCTAGCTCTGGAAATACCAGTTAAGTTATAGATATTTTATTTTTCCATTATCCTGGAGAATAGAAATATTTCTAACACTGAACTAATGCTAAAGAAATACTAAAGAAATACCAGCCAGTGACTGTATTCTCATTGCTAAGAACAGTAATTAGCAAACACATTGAGAATGACAAAATACTGAGATGCTTATGATTTAAGACCAAATTATCAGCTTTCATGAGGATAAATTCTGACTAATTTTGAGTCTTTTTTGTAGCAAATTAATAAAGGAAGGGAGAAAGAAAACCAGGTAAATAATTTAGCGGCTGAACATTCACACAGCAGGCTGCAAAAGAAACTTGAAAACCATGGGGGTGTAGGAGCTGTTCTATCATTAATCAAAACCTGCAAAAGCAAGGAAGCAAATGATAATAATATCAGTCTGAAATCAGGTTAAATCTGAATTGTTCGAGTGATGAGTACACGTGAAAGTTTCTTATGTACTCTGATCTGCCAGACTTAAAAAGATAATTAGTGAATCATAAATTCATAGAATCTTGTTTAATTAATTAGGAAAATGTAGGAGATCTGAAAAATTAAGTTGGAGATTAACACTTATTTTCCTCAAGTTTAATTTCACCCAGCTATGCAGCAAAATCTTCCTCCCGTTTTATTGTATTCAACCATCTCACAGATTGAAGAAGGATTCAGTTTCTTCATCCAAATCCCTGGCATATATCCACTTGCTAAGTTTCAGGTTATGCATTTTTTGGTATCTGTGGAGTAGGATGGGAGTGCAGCTGTTTGTGGTTGCTCATGCTTTATTTCTCTTGACATATAAGAGCCTGGAAAAAAGCTGTAAGTGTGCCAATGCTGTCTTGAACATTTGGCCAGTGGCATACAAAATAGAAACCCTAGTGCCTGACCCCAGCATGCAAAACATAGACTCAAAGTCCAGCAGGAGGGAGAAGAAAGCAAACTGTAAGGTCACACTGTGTGAGAACATGGTAAAAATCTCACTCTGGACTGAAAACTTTCCCTGGACTTCTGCACCAGGTTTGCCACCCGGTTATTTGTAGGGGTTGACGGTAACAGGAGCTTGGCAGAACCAAGCAGGCAATCTTACTCACTGAACAGTTGCACTGGCCAGGTGGTCCTCTGAGGTTGGCTGAGGACACAGACTCTTCTTTTTACACTTTCTAGGAAGCATCCGGATGCAATTAAGTGAGCCAGGAAAAAAATCTGTTCTTCATTCCTTGGAAAGGTGAGGTAGTATGGAAGAAATGCCTAGGGTTTTCCAGAACACACTCCTTAAATGGTTTGGCAAAGAAGCAGTTTTGACCACAGAAATACAGGCAACTCAGTATAACTTCTTTTTTTTTTTGGGGGGGGGGGGGAGATCCTGCAGTGTGGGAACAATAAAAGGTTGATTTTTGCTGCTTTTTATGCCTTGAGACACCACAAAGGTGTCACGCAATGGGAGCCACAGGGTCTGTCACCAGTAATCTTTGCACATCCTGCAGAGACAGTTAAATATACCTGCCCTCTGCCTCCAAACAGGCTACTGTACTGAGTGGAGACGGTCTCAGTGTGGGCCAGCTTGTGGTGAAAATATTTCCTTACTTACAAGGACAGGAGGAATGGGTCTAACTCGGTTTGACACTTCCTTAATCTCAATTGAGTCCTGTTAAAGACAGGGTCTTCATCTTACGCATTTTTTTTTCGCACGTTCCTTCAGCCCTTGCAAACACAGTGGCTTTCTGGGCAAGAATTCTTTCTGTAGCTGAGGGACAGCTGGCTAACCAAGTAAAATGCTCCAGAACCACATTCAGCATCACTAACACTTCCATTAAAGCCTGTGAAGTGCATGCAAGTAGAATTTATGGAATCTGATTGTCATTTGCCTATTTCCAGTGCCTCTTAGGTTGCCAAATAAATTGTTGAAGATTAGGGCTTCATTATCCTCTTTAATTGAGGCATGTACTGAGGGATGTAGTAGTGAAAGAATATTAATAATAACAAAGAAGAAAGCCACTCCTAATGTTTTGGCCAGGATGGCATGTTCCCAATGAGCTAATGAAGACTTTGCAACAACCTTTTTTTCTTTAATGCCCTCATCTTAAAATGTCAGCTGAATGAATCAAAATTAGGAGTGTGCAGCAGAGCAAGAAGGACTTCAGAGGACTGCTCCTGTGAAAATTAATAGAGACATTCTGGAACCCTGGCTCAGACGCATGAACGAGTCCATAACCTCAACTATCAAAAATTCGTTATATATGTAGCTTTGGGGGATTTAACAAGCCATTTGAAAGATTGGAGACTATAGGAGAAATGAAAAACAAATTAAATATGTTCGTTACAGTGTCATTCTTCATTTTGCCTTCAGAAACTGGCGTGTATGATTTGGCTGAACAGACGTGGAACAGTTTTCTTTTGATCAGTATGAGTTACAGTGCATTTTGCCCTGCTGCTGCTCTCTGTTACTCCTTCCGTGACTCAGATTGCACAGGGTTTGATTTATGTGCATGCTTTACACAGGGTCATTTTTATTTTTATAGCCCACTCATAATTATATAAAGAGACAGTATCTAGTCTGGATCAGAACTCACTTGTTAGGGAAAACATACACACACACTTCTTTTTTTCCCTTGAAATTTTGCTCTACAGTTTTAAAGAACAATAACTTTGAAGCTCATAATTTCTGTTCTTTAATGAACATAGTACTGGCCTAGGAAGGGAGCAAACCTAGAAATGAATAATCAGGCAGAGTCTCCTACAGAATACTACTCTGACAGCTACAGATGTGATCTGATGCAGTTTAACAGTGTCAGTGACTAGTAACTGAAGGCACCAACTATCTTGTTGGCCCTACCAAGACAGTTTGATGTAGGGGTGTAGTTTTAGGTATCCAAGTAAAACCAGTTACTCCTAATGTTCAATATTTTTGTGACTGGAATGTGTGCATTTAATTGGTAAGCAAAATTGAATCCAATGGAATATTATTGCATTAATATATATAACTCTGCTAAAAGACTCAGCCTGCCTCCAGGCTGAAAAAAAGAAAAAAATTTCAATTATTACTTTCCAATATGGATAAAGGTAGATTTTTCTTCTTTTTTTTTTTTTTTTTACTTTTCACTTTTCAAAAAAACCTCATGCAAAAAAATCCCAGCCTTCAGTGTTGCTGTCATTTTCATATAGATGTAACTCTACAGGTTTCAAAATGCCCCATATAAAAGTTACTTAACTTTCATAAGACTTGACTAATAATTTCCATTGGTGTACAAGACCTGTTGCATTGAAACTATTCAGGTTGTATTAACATTTACAGTACTGCAGATGGTGTCAGACACTTCTTCCTTGAAAGTAAGGCAACTTGTCAGCTAGTCACTTTGCTGCTTTATTGCTAATGGCTTACAACACTATACTGTGACTAAGTCACTGCCTGACTAAGCATCTTCTTCCTCTGTCATTCTATGATACTGGATGTCATCTGTATTTCAAGGCCACAGAAGTAAAAGCAGCTCTTCTTTTTAACTGTCCCACTAACACACAGTCATCACTGATAACTAGAAAACAAGACAGCTCACTTCTTGGAAAACTGTTTCTAACTACATGCAGATACCAGAGTATCACTAGCTATGTAAGTGCTATTCCTGTGCCCAGGACTGGCAGAAGCTGTTCCAGAGAGCTCTGTAGCAGCCATGGAGAGCTTTTTACTCACCATGAGCAACTGCTGAAATAATTCAGGAATCCACATAGAATGATAGAATAGTGTCGTGGTTTAAAACCAGGCAGAGGGCTCATTCACTCACTTCCCCCCTTCTTTCCCTACCCCTACTCCCAGAGGGACGGAGAGGAGAATTGAAAAGAATGCAACTCCCACGGGTTGAGATAAGAACAGTTTAGTAACTAAGGTATAACACAAATCACTACTGCTACCACCAATAATAATAATGATAAAGGAAATAACAAGGGAAGAGAATACAACACCTCAGCACCAGCCAACCGATAACTCGCCCCCCAAGCCCGACCAAGCTCCAACCGACACCTCCTCCAACCCTGCAGTCTCCCAGCCCTTCCGGCTAACTCCCAGTTACATCCTGGGCATGACGTGCTGTGGTATGGAATACCTCTTTGGTCAGTTTGGGTCAGGTGTCCTGTCTCTGCTTCCTCCCAGCTTCCCCTCCTCTCTGGCAGAGCATGAGGCTCACAAAGCCCTTGGCCAAACCAAAACATCGCTATCAGCTCTGTTCCCAGGCTGAAAGTCAAAACACTGCACTGCACCAGCTACCAAGAAGGAGAAACATGACTGCTACTGCTGAACCCAGGACAAATAGTTAGGGTTGGAAAGGACCTTAAGATCATCAAGTTCCACCCCCCATGCCATGGGCAGGCACACCTCACATTAAACCATGTCAGCCAAGCATCTGTCCAACCTGGCCTTGCACACTGCTAGGGATGGAGCATTCACAACTTCTCTGGGCAACCCATTCCAGTGCTTCACCAGCCTTACAGTAAAAAATTTCCTCCTTATATCCAATCTAAACTTCCCCTGTTTAAGTTTGAACCTGTTACCCCTTGTCCTATTACTCCAGTCCCTAATGAACAGTCCCTCCCCAACATCCCTATAGGCCCTCTTCAGATACTGGAAGGCTGCCATGGGGTCTCCACGCAGCCTTCTCTTCTCCAGGCTGAACAGCCCCAACTTTCTCAGCCTATCTTCATACGGGAGGTGCTCCAGTCCCCGATCATCCTTGTGGTCCTCCTCTGGACTTGTTCCAACAGTTCCATGTCCTTTTTATGTTGAGGACACCAGAACTGCACACAATACTCCAGGTGAGGTCTCACAAGAGCAGAGTAGAGGGGCAGGATCACCTCCTTTGACCTGCTGGTCACGCTCCTTTTGATGCAGCCCAGGATACGGTTGGCTTTCTGGGCTGCAAGCGCACACTGAAGCCGGCTCATGTTCATTTTCTCATCGACCAACACCCCCAAGTCCTTCTCCGCAGGGCTGCTCTGAATCTCTTCTCTGCCCAACCTGTAGCTGTGCCTGGGATTGCTCCGACCCAGGTGTAGGACCTTGCACTTGGCATGGTTAAACTTCATGAGGTTGGCATCAGCCCACCTCACAAGTGTGTCAAGGTCCCTCTGGATGGCATTCCTTCCCTCCAGCCTATCAACTGAACCACTCAGCTTGGTGTCATCGGCAAACATGCTATCATTAAGCTTAATTAAATACAGGGAAGAAAACCCCAAACTACCTAATACTCTCAGCACTGCAGTTTGCATCAGAGAAAATCCTCAGCTTGGTTTTGGGCTCAAGTTGCTCTTTCTTTACTGTGATGTTTGCTATGCAAGGCGTGCACCCAGATTTGGGTTAAGGCACTAGGAAATTTAGACCATAGCTATCTCAGAGTTGTTTGTATACTTTCTTGTCATACAAATGGCTGTATTTTTTCATGCTACTGCAGTACTTAATCCAGTCAGAAGCAGGTGAGAAAACATAATATATAGACATTTTGTTACTATAGATATACTGACATTGTGTACGAATATAAATCAGGATTTGGGAAGCAGGGGACATGAATGTGAAACATGCCATTTGATGGCTGACAGAGCACTTGATGGCAGCCTGCACACAGAGGCCCTGCACTGAGACCATCTTCTGCTGTTGAAGTACAGTGGAGTTTTTCATACATGTGTAAGCACAGGAGGAAATAATATCCTCAGCAACAGCCCCAGCACATGCAGCACATCACCCACACACAACCTGAAAACTACCCAGCAGGCAACAACAGGACACCTGACGCAGGTTTCATTCAAAACAGACTCCAGCAAGGTGTGTGCCTGCATAAGAGGGAGCAGAGAGATAAGCTGTGCTGGCATGTCTATGCTAGTGGAAGCAAGGAATATAAACTGCACTTTAAAGGAAGTTATTTGTTTTCATATGTTTAAGGGATGCTGTCAGTCTCTATGCTCATCAGAAACAAACAGCAAACAAGTTTTTCAGGAAAGTGAGTGTGATCTTAAAAGCATCTGACTGCACATACGAACAATTTCTGAATACGATGACATTTCTATTGCTTTTTATATAAAGCATCCTTGGGAAGAGCACTCTGTGACAGAGAATTTACTGTAAAAGCAGGAGAGAAAAAAATGACTGAAGGACAACCTTCTCATTTCAGTGCTGTAAATATGGAGGTGGCTGTTCTCATCTGTCTTGAAACCCAAGAGACCTTGCACTCAGCACTCTTCTCACAGGCAGCATCCATTTACAGGCAGCGTGAAGAGGGGTCTCACACTGGCTGGTGAATCCCCCCAGGGTGCAGCAGGCTCTGGTCTGTAATGACAACCACGGGGTGACAGCCACCTTGCACACACTGCATGGCTGTTGGGTTTATGACTAATCCTTTGCCATCAGCTGATTGTTGCCAATTCTTCTTCCAGTTCAGAGACCACAGGAAGCTATTTCCACCAGGCTGTTCATTTGTATTACTGACTTAATGTTACTTTTCTGACTAATGGTACCAGGTTATTCTGGGAATTAATGTATCAATTGACCTTTTATCAATGGTCTAAAATTCAGTTTACCTTCTTTTGTCTCCTTCATTCAGCAGTGGCCCCCAAACCATTTCTTTCCTAGGTTCAGGGTCAATTTTGATTACTGCAGTGGTAGACTATGGCCTGTGACAGGGAACATGAACAGCAATACCCCAAGCATGTCAGCATCTCAGCTCAGTGTGACTGTAATACAAATGATTTTGAACTCATGCTATGACTACTCAGGGGAACAGACTCTCAATCTCCACCACAGTACCTTCACAGCTCCTACAGCGAAGCTTTTCCAGAGGGTGAACAACCTAGGCAATCTTTGCTGTTTGAATCATTAGTTTTTACAAGTATTCCTTGCTGTGAGAAGATTTCAGTTGAATTTGTGGATAAGATCATTCATATTCAGAGCAAAGGTAGCAGAGCTGTATCCAAACAGGATACAGTCTTTACTTGCCATGATATCACTGCAGTTTTGTGATGCTGCGGTTAGAGGGAGGGGGCTAAGAGTGCCATAGACCTCCACTGGCATGCTGGAAATGTGTTCAGGGAGCGACATGCAGCCCCTGCTCCCCTCAGTCCATATCTCAGCGTAGCTGAGACCAGCACTGTACTGCAGGAGCGCCCCTGCTCCCCTGGTGTGCGATACTCTGAGCAGCTTGCAGCTGTAGGAGCCCTGGACACAGGCATTGGGCAGCCTTAGGTCTCCCTCTCCAGGAGCAAAGCTGTTGAAAAAGCAGCTGCCGAGACTGACTGTAAATTCCTTAGTTCTTCAGAATTTAAGGTTGTTAATCCATCACTGAAGAAAAGCTTTCTTATTGCACCACATGACTGCTAGGTATTTGAGATTTCAGGTTGAGCAGTTAGAGAGCAAAGAGTAGTGAGGAAATAGTTAGAGACAGCCAATCTCCTGGACCTTCAGAGCCAAGGGGCTTCCCCTGACTCCTTGAACCTAGTTCATTTATTAGCTGCTGGGGAGCAGCAATAACTATGTGTCAGTGTTTGCCAGAGTTTGTCCCCAGTGCCCTTCTCCAAGAAGTGGGGCTGGCACCTCTGCAAAGCCATGCAGAGGCATGGTGTAAAGCTCTTCGGCTTTCCAGGAGCAATTCCAGGACAATGAGACAAACCAACTCACTGTGGGGACCCTCAACAACATGACAGGTATACCACAAATAGCACAGAATAATGGGGACCCATACTGCACTGAGAAATGATTCTGCGAGGAGAAACACCAGAGAAACACAGGCACCTGGCTGTCTCCTGTCATACCCCTGCAAATTGTTGGGATTTAGAAGGTTGGAAGAAGCACGAGGGTGTTTCCTACACCTGGGTGAGGGCAATCGCAGGCACAGCTACAGGTTGGGCAGAGGAGAAATTCAGAGCAGCCCTGAGGAGAAGGACTTGTGGGTGTTGGTTGATGAGAAAATGAACATGGGCCGGCTTCAGTGTGAGCTTGCAGCCCAGAAAGCCAACCGTATCCTGGGCTGCATCAAAAGGAGCGTGACCAGCAGGTCGAAGGAGGTGATCCTGCCCCTCTACTCTGCTCTTCTGAGACCTCACCTGGAGTATTGTGTGTGGTTCTGGTGTCCTCAACATAAAAGGACATGGAACTGTTGGAACAAGTCCAGAGGAGGGCCATGAGAATGATCAGGGGACTGGAGCACCTCCAGTATGAAGACAGGCTGAGAAAGTTGGGGCTGTTCAGCCTGGAGAAGAGAAGGCTACGTGGAGACCTCATAGCAGCCTTCCAGTATCTGAAGGGAGCCTATAGGGATGTTGGGGAGGGACTGTTCATTAGGGACTGTAGTGATAGGACAAGGGGGAATGGATTTAAACTTAAACAGGGGAGATTCAGGTTAGATATAAGGAAAATTTGATTTACTGTAAGGGTGGTGAGGTACTGGCACAGGCTGCCCAAGGAAGCTGCGGCTGCCCTATACCTGGCGGTGTTCAAGGCCAGGTTGGACAGGGCTTTGAGCAACCTGGTCTAGTGGGAGGTGTCCTAGCTCATGGCAGGGGGCTTGGAACTAGATGGTCTTTAGGGTCCCTTCTAACTCAAACCGATCAACGATTCTAAGAGCAGAACCCCAAATACGCAAGGGGACCCCGTAGCTGGGACCCCGGCGGAGGTGGGAGCTGTGGGTGATGACTGGCAGCCCCTGGTACGAGACTCCCGGTACGATACCTCCGGCTCCTGTTGCTGCGGGGGCCAGTGCTGCCACCTGCCGGCTCGGTGCCATGTAAAGCTCGGAGGAAAACCCTTGCGCCTCCCACCAGATTCCCTTCTCCCCTGATTTCTGCGCTGCACAAATTATCCTATATTATCTTTTCTTTTTCAAACTTCTCTGGGACCACGCATATCCCAAACATCACACAGCATCCAGCGTGGTTTATCCTGTTTTGTAAGATAAATAGTAATAACATGAACTACACGTTTAACCCAGCAGATTTTTGAGAAAATACATCTGAGAGAAATGGTAATCACTTTTTTTTTCCGTCTCAAGAGCTTGTTTTAGAAGTAGTGCCTCCAGTTTTTGGCTGTGCCGGTACTGTTGAGGCACATATACTGTACAGATGTCTGCAGTCTTGATTTTCCTACTTGCCCAAGTTTGCACCTGCCTGAGATTGCACCCGCTCCCTCCTGTCTGCACATCAGGTTTTCTTATACACAGAAAAAGGACAGTGAAAGAACAGGTATGGTGCTTCAAGCATAACATCAGGACATGAGATTGTAAGCATCCAGACTTAGCAACAGAGAGGTGCCCCCATCCCCTGTAATACAGTCCTAACCTGAATGTCCTATTGTGACTGGAGCAGTTCGCGTTTCAAGACGTGACAATACAAATCCACAACACAACCATGTACTTGTAGTATGAGACTAGGTATCCAGGATGTCTTTCAAAAAGATATCTATCTTCCAAAGAATATCTTTGTGGGATAACCCCCACAAATCCCATAGAACTGCAGAAACTGGATTTTCTTCTGAAGCATACCATGGTGGGGAGGATGTAATTTCTCATCATTACAGAGAAAGCAAGGATCACAATCACTGAGCTCCAATGATTTTGCTCAAAATACTGTAAATTGTAAATCATCTATGAGGGATGGCACATGTGGGCAGAGAGCTCCTGCTTTTTTCTTCTGATGAAAAATGTTCTTAGTCAGAGAGAGGAAGTTGATGCAACACATTAAAATCCTCATTTCCATAGCCAAATAGAAACGCCTCTGCGGGTATGCCTACATTGCAGCCAAATTCACTACTATAGCTCCAAATAGTTCAGACTTCACAATACCCACCTACAGGCTTCTGCTGAGTTAGCAATAGTAGAAGGTAAAGACACATTGACTCAGCTCTCATCTCTCTGCCATAATCTGGGTCAAATGAAAAGGATTTTTTTCTTCACTTTACTTATGGGAAAAGGTGTCAAGGAGAAGACCTTGAGCATTCAGCCAGGAAACCATGGTATCGTGCCAATTCTTAATGAAATCCAAGTGTCGTGATTTAACCGACGTTGTGATTACTTGACAACTGGCAACTAATATCTTAATATCTTATTATTCATTTTGAAACAAAAACATTTGGATGTAACAAAAGGAAGCATGGAGTCTCAAAGAAAAAAATGCAAAACAGATATTGACAAAACCCCTACTATGTTCACCAGACTTGGCCCACGGTTATTCAGAATTTCTGATAACGTCATATAGTCAGTCTTGTTAAAGACTTTTGAAAGCCTGCGTAAACTGTGCAAGCTTTTTCGCCTGCTTAGGAAAACATCCAAAGAACTGTAATCAAAGAGAGCTTTTCCAAGGTGAGACTGCTTGACCAGGCATCAGAGAGCAAAAGCATTTTTATGGATCAAAGATATAGCTCATGAGGGGAAAACACACTAGAAATGAATACCACATTTCTTCATGACAATATGATATGGCTTGATATGTGAAATGAAGAAAGACAAAAGGTCAGTTAAAAGAGAAAGATGAATGAGGTGACTCTCACAAATGGTGCAACATGTAGGACCCATTTCTCTAACACTGGTCGTTTTACGATGCCTTGTCTAAGCAGGTTGTCTCACCCCAGTTGGTTTGTGAAGCAAAGTAAATTGCTGTGGTGAGGTTCCTGTTTCTCTTCACTGACCACAGAGGAAACCCAGTTTCCACTCCCACCAGTTTTACAATGAGCTGCTTCTCACAGGTTGCTTCCCATGTTGGGCTGAGGTGCTAAAAGCCCACCCACCGCCAGGTTTTTTGTTTTTGTTTTCTGCAAAAAGGTGGACTGTAACAAAGGCTAGAATGCAATCCTGCTAATTCAGGTAAACCATGTCCAAACTGGAGGCTGGACGGTTAACCCCTGAGTGCACCCTGGGGAACAGTTACTTTTACTGCTACATTTGTTGTCATGTTGTATTAACGCGATTAATATGCACAAACGGTAGATGCTAATCTACTCCTCTCTTAGAAGACGCTAATGTTTTTGTTGCAATCAGAAACCCAGTTTGTCAAGGTCATGAATCATCTCATTCCTCAGCAGTAGCTGATCTCAGAATGTGACCAAACCAGCCTCCATTTACTTGTTAATAGTTAACAGTTTATTTCAAGTGCCTGATAAATTCTGGGTCAGAACTCCTGTAAACATTTGAGGGCTCAGAGTTAATGTTTATTTTATCAGGGTGAAAATATGAACCACTCATTTCTGTAGCTTCTTGTGATGCAATTTTATTTCCATTGCAGCCCCTTTCTACAGTCACCTCCTACCCTGACTGCACCCCAAAATCTCAGTGTTCCACAGAAAGTACAAATGAGCCATCATTTTGATTCCCTGAAATGCCACAGCTTTTAGAATAATGCTTTAAAACAAGCTGACCTAAATCTCAGTTTCTGTTTATATGTAACTGCAGTGGTTTGGGGGCTGCTTCATAAAACCATTCCTTTCACAAAGGTGAGGAGGCTTCAAGTCGGAAACTAAGCATGCATGCAGGAGCTCTTCCCTGGTAAATGCTGCAAGTGTCTGAGAATTAGCAGCTTTGTGACTTTCTGATTTCCATTAGTCTAACAGTTTTTTAGACTTCTGGCCTCCACAAGGAAAGAGTCTCTACAATGTAATCATGCACTGAGAAAAAACAATTACTTTCTTCCATTTTAAACCTTCTACTACAAGGTTGTAACAGTTACTCTCACTTTTGCTAGCTTTTCATCTTTTATAATGGCAATTTGAGGACAGAGGGGATGAGGTAAATGTTTTGTCTGGTGAACAAACTCCACTTCCATTCCCTGGATTGCCTAAATTCTTCCATTTAAAAAGGCCTTGAGTTTCAAGTTGTTACAGTTCTTGTGCACATACAAAGGGTTTCTTACAAATCTTTTCTCTGTCATGATCACAAAATGTACTTATAAAGAATATAAGCACATTGCAAACTTGTGTGGCCTTATCCATCAAAACACAGGCTGTGACCTGAAGCTCAGTGAAATGGAGTGTTTTTTTCTATCCACTCTGAAGAATGCAGCTAACAAGTGTTTGACATAATTTCTCCATTTGTACTCTATTGGGTTTTATTTCCTTTTGTTGCTATCTGTTTTCTATACATCTACAAATTAGCTAATTATAACCCTAATCAAAAACTCATATCAGAATTTAAATTGTCCACCCTTCTTCACTGAATAATTTAGCATAGGCTACACTTAGATATGCTTTTAATTGTTAATAGTATTCCTAAGTGCTAAGAAAATACTTCAGCACTCAGCTGACCAGAAACCCTCTATGTGATCAGGTCCCTACTTGGCATTTCACTGAGAACGGACATCTTTTTCTACAGTCACCGATGTCTTCCTGTCTTCCTTCCCATATGAATGGATATTCCCATTTATTTTTCTTCTACTCTCTTCCATTCTCATTTTCCATGCACCTGTTCTATGATGAAGCTTTTGTTTTGGTATCCTCTCTCTTCTCTTTTGGTCAACCCCCACCTTTTAATTTCAATTATTTTTTCCATTCAGTTTCATTTGTCCATAGTGAATTAATTTTCTCCTTTCTCTTTTTTTTCTGGTTTATGAATAGAAATCTTGTTATGTTATTTCATTGTAATCTCATCTGAGCTTTAGAGAATGACAAGCTCCTTTTTTTAATTAAATAGGAACAAACTCACTCCAATACTAATATCTTACATTGACATCGCCAGTATGTTCTAAAGTGCTCTTTAGTCTGTTATTTTTACTCCTTAAACAGACAAACTTTGACACAAACAGGTGTTTGAAGTCAATTAGATTGTATCATATCATATTAAATCTGGAATGATTTTCACCCAGCACTTCTGTTTAAATTAGTAATTTAGATTAAATATCAGCAAACATTAATAATTCCTGCAACTTCTATCTAACAGGAGCTGTTTTCTCAGTGTGTTAAAAGGACACATATAATTCACACTCTATGAAAAATAAAATCTCATAATAGAAAACTTTTTCTTGAGCATTTCTATTCTTCCATCCTTTATGGTTCTGAGTTTTCTCTCTGATTTAAGAGTTTCTTGCCTGGATGTGAAGAAAGGTCTGGATACCTTGTACTCAAAGCTGCTGGAACCAATCAATGATGTCAGGCCAAATGCATAACTGATTTGCTCCCATAAGCAATTTAAGCAATGTTTTGGTGAAGTTGGCATAAGCATAAATCAGCACAGAACACGGTGCTATGTTTCTGCAATGCTCTGAAGATGAAAACATCCTGACAATACTAATTTATTACTGATAAATAAATAACCAAAGAAAGGCAATTTGTGGTTATGTTTACATCCCACTTGTCATTTCAAATGGAAAAAAGCAAGACAGCAATTTTTCAAATAATATTTACAGAGCTGAAGCCAGATCAGGAGGTACTAAAGCAATTACTTCAGCAGCTTGCTTTCATAAAGGGTATCACCAGCAAGACGTTTCATTTCTAGGAATCTTCCCAGGCTTCCAAGAAACACAGCAGCACCTACAGTCTGGAAAGATGTCAAAGCAGTAGTATGCAATTCATAGCAATTCAAGAAACAAAGTGCCAGAAAATATACTTCTTCAGCGAATACAATTCGCATCGAATTTTGCCATAACAGAATGACATGGAAGATAATTACATTATAGCAGGAGAAAGAAGCTTTCATTTCAGCTGCAAACAGGAGACACCGTTTGTCAGAGGCAATTTTGAAGTATTTTTGCTCTTGAATTTAGAGCAGGATTATGTCTATATAATTAGAAGGGAGAATATTTCTCTGAGGTGGCTGAAGGTCAAATCCCATCATGCTTATTTATACTTTGGCTATGAATAGTTCCACTGATCTCAATAAGACTTCTGGAGGAGTACCCAAGGTGAGTAATGATGAAAAACTTGATTAATAAAAAAAAGAAAGGGCAAAGGCAAAACAGAACAGTTTCATAAGATCAATCAACAGCAAATTTCTAAATACTGAAATTGAAAATGCACTTGAAAGAATGACACAGAAATTAATTCCCAGAACACTGTGATGTAAAAGGATGCACTGGGGAGTGGTACACTTTTTTGATCACAAATATATGCCTAAAGATACAGAAAAATAAGAAATACTGAATGCAGCATCTTTATGTAAACTCTTCACAGGATGTTACAGTATGACAATGTTTTAAATGTAATGGTGTTGCTATTATGCTCTGTTCGAAACACTTTTAGTAAACCTTAGGGTTGTTTTACTGGGCTTTAGTGTCTAGATATAATACCTAATATAGTGAAAGACATAGTATGTAATACAGTGAATGTCCAACAGACTAACTATTAACCTAAATATGAAATGCCCTATGTTTTTTGTCTCTTTATACAAAGAAGCTAGGAAGTCTTCTTCCGTATTCTAGGAGGGAAAGATTTTCTGTTAGAGAAGTAAATGTTACTAACAAAATCATCATAGCATCCTTTTTTCTAGTTCTAAACCAGGACTAGAAAAGGACTTGAAAATTTTATACAGTAAATTTCTAATCTGAAGGCTACAAACTTAAGCAAAAATTTCCAGTATTACTCTCCAAATGCATGCTGGTATCAATTATATTTGCATATTCTAAATTCTTCTTTGATCATCCATTCTAAATCTCCAGGTCCCATCTTCATGCATCTAAGTAAATCATGACTGCCTTTATACTCCTAATTACATTAGTTTCCTTTCTGAGTAAGTTATCTGTTATCCACCAATAGCTGGTGTAACCCTCATGCAGGAGCCAGACACAGCCAAATGAAATAAGAGCCCATGGAGGGGTGTCATGTTTTTAGGAGAAATCATTGTGATAAATTTCATTTCACACTGATCAGTTTACACTTTGAAGGTTGCAATATTATCTTTCTGTAAGGCATAAAAAGAGGGCAGCTGCTTTTATTGCCAAATTCAGTCAAATTCTTTTGACCTTTGACAAGCGCCTGGAGGAGAAGTCCCACTTCTCTCTGCATACTGCCAGAGTGGATAAGGAGGAGTTCAAAGAAGAAGGAAAAAAGGGGATTGCAATGGCTCATTCAGCCAAGAGGTGAAATAAAGGTGTAGTAACACGGCTGGAGGTAGGACAAAGTGTAACTCCTGACTGGATGTGATTTTGGCCTGAGGCAAAGTTGTCAGTGACAGTCTTCAATGGCCTTTTCTTCCTGACCTGGAACAATGCTGACAAGCTTGGCACCATGAGAATTTCTTCATAGGGAATAGTTATGGATTACAGCCTAGAAAAATGACTTAAAATTAGGGCATAAAATGCAGAATTTATACGCCTGAATGTCAATAGCTATGAGCTGGTCTCAACTGAAAACAGGTCTATTCTGTACATGTTGCTTGTTCCTTAATGATTCACATGATGACAGTATTGAACTTGAAAATAAAAATCAAGTTCTTTCAACTGTCACAAACCTGCATTGTGAAAATAAGTTCACGTTTAAAGAACATCACTTGCATTCATTTTGGCTCACGTCATTATTAGTCAGTGCCAACTGATTCTGCCACACCTGCATAGATTTTCCATTGTGGGCTGCTGCAGTCCATAGGACTTCTCATGGATACATGGGTCTGTTTATCATGAACAAGAGTCTTGATGAGTTTATAAGCACTAAACAAATTCTGTCTTACTACCAGTTAACTTACTTGATCCCATTCATAATGCTCAAAAGAGTGAAAACTTAATACATCTTTTTATAGGCTGTAATTCTGTAATTTACAGGCATAAAGACATCTGTACACATCCATGCACAGTCCTCCAGGAACATGGTAGACTGGTAGAATAGCCTTGGGTTCTCATGTGTTGATAAAGTCTGATTGGACCTTAAAATGTTACAGTTAGAAAAAAAATCTATGCAGAACTTACATTTTGTGCACTTTCCAGAACTTCTTTGACTGTGATCACATCGAATCACGAATCACATTTGCTTACTTTCTGATTGAGTCCTCAATCCTACATTTCCATGTCATTGGGTGAGTATGCCCACACTGAAATTCACCCCCCTGAAATATAAGAAAAAACATTTTTCTTTCATATAGCAGAAAGTCTAGGAAAAAATAGAGCACTGATACCTTCATACGGTAAAACATATCAATCTACCTAGGTAAGTACAAAACACTGGAGGACTTGGATGATTTGATGAATGGGAAGTACTAGAAAGGAGTAGAATTGAGCTGGCTCATGGTGTGTACGTGGCAGGGCTGCTCCCTCCACATGGTGCCTGCTGCCAGCTGTTCACAAACTCGGATTCCTTGTTGAAGGAAGGTCATTGGAGACCTTGGCTCACAGTTGAGCAATGAATTCTAAAATAGCTTCTTACAGAAGACCTGATGGAAACTTCCTCCTGAGCCCCTGTTTTCATCTGCATCACTATCACCTGTCCATAAGGGAAGAGTTTACTGCAGCTTGGTGTCTGTATCTACAGCTCAGGTTGCCTTGTGGTTTCTAAGATCTTCTTTTCTGTTGCCTGTAACACACATAAATTCTATTCATCCAAGCCAGTCTTTTTTTGTGATAAGGGTGTTTCAAGCTAGTTGATTTACCTGTCTTGTTTTCAGTGAACTGTGATTTGGGCACCTACCAGGCAGAAGTAATACAGTGTTATGCTTGTTCAATCCTGGTGAAAGAAACAAGTCCTACAACTGAAGTGCTCCAAGAGCTGCAAGGTTCCAAGAGGGACAGCAGAGTAGGGACATAGAATCAATCATAGAATCACAGAAACATGGACTCATAGAATAGTTTGGGTTGGAAGGGACCTTCAAAAGTCAACTAGTGCAACCCCCCCTGCAATGAGCATGGACATCTACAACTAGACCAGCTTGCCTAGAACCACGTCCAGCCTGGCCTTGAATGTCTCCAGGGGTGGCACATCCATGATCTCTCTGGGCAACATGTGCCAGTATTTTACCAACTCCATTGTAAAACATTTCTTCCTCACATCCAGCCTGAGTTTAAAACCATCACCCCTCGTTCTGTTGCAACAAGCCCTGCTAAAAAGTCTCTCCCCATCTTTCTTATTGGCCCCTTTTAAGTATTGAAAGACTTTAAAAAGGTCTCAGAGTGTTCTCTTCTTCACGCTGAACACCAACTCTCACAGCCTTTTCTCGCAGGAGAGCTGCTCCATCCCTCCGAACATTTCTGTGGCCCTTTTCTGGACCCTCTCCAACAGGTCCATATTTCTCCTTGATCCAGGCATCTAGGTTGTGAACTAATCTGTGGGGTGAAGAGGAAGAACCTAGTTTAGGATAAATATGTAGACACAGCAGTGGCAATGTGACAAATAGCTCTTTAAGGCTTTGTAGCCTGAGAGTGCACTGTAGTTAGGGCTGTCTGGAAGATGATGAGTGTAAATATTTCTGTTTAATGAGCATGCATGCTCATTTGCTCATTTAGAAGAAAAGAAGTCATAAAGGAAGGCAATAAGCAGAAACAAAACCATAAATTGCTGTGCCTTGCAAACTGCTACGTCTTCATAGCTTTTATAGTGACCTCATACCTTGCAAAGGGGTGCAACAAAGAAACCACTGGAGTGCCAGCACATTTTGAGGATGAGGAATGAGCCTCCCTTATTTCCCTTCTCTTTTGTTTGTAAGGTCTCAGCTAGGATTCACTAGATAACTAGATAACAACATGCCTCTATTTCATGGATTTGTCTGTGTTTAAAAAGCAGCATGTTTTGTTTAGCAGTTTGTACCTCCTTTATCACTGAGGTTCCACTGAGATCCCCTGTGGTATCTTCATAGTGCCCATCAGGTCATGGAGGTTCAATATCCCAGAAGACAGGAAGACAGATGCTGCCAGAGGAGGAAAAAGAGACAGACTGAGGTGCTCAACACCAAGGCCACAGCAAAACTGTGGTATGCTGGGGGCAGCAGTTACAAGCTGGCATGACATATAGGTATATAGCTTCAGCCACTTGCTCAACTTGTCTCCAAAAGAAGACAACCTCAGCAAAAATCAACCCCGTTCTGTGACAAACATTTCACACCATGTGAGCTTACAAAATACTGTTAGCCTGGAGACCAAATGCGGCCCATGGGCAGGACAATGTATATAAATACCTAGGGGAGGCTGGCATGGAAACAAATAAACAGGCTCTGATTTTCTCCTGCAAAATTAGGTAGCTTTCATACTGTGTGAGACTATAAAGACTGAGTTATCCTGACACCAGTACAGTCATTGGCTCAGGGTTTTGGCTGGCATCCAAGGCTGATGTTCCCATTCTCGAGGGGGCTTTAGCACAGAAATTGATAAGAAAGTTTATGTGTTGTCCACCTCTGTAAGCTAGCCTGAGCATCTGAATTACAGAACATCTGGAGACCAACCATGGTGACCATGTCGCCACCCTGTCAGAAAGGCTAATGAACAGCCTCACTGTAATTAAATGGTGTCCTTAGATGCTCTAAAATGAAAAACAAATGCACAGCCTGCATACCTGTGGTACCCAGACAGTAAAGTATTCTGTGTTACCTTCTGTATTGAGCAACTTCTGCCATGCTTCATGCCTATACTTACTGTGGTGGAGACCTCCTGCCATAGACAACTCAGTGATTTGGGGATATTATCTTGCAACAGGCCTACGCATCTGAGGGCTAGAGACCAAATTACAAGCTCTTAATGTTTTCCCAAATGTTTTCACATACACTCTGTTATTATCTATATTGCATTACAGGCTAGCTATCATGAGCCATTCAATTTGAACAACAGGCAACTTAAATTGCACACTGTACATTGGAGCACATTTGTACAAGGAAATGTCAGCAGCAATAACCAGACTCACTGTGCTGTGCCTAGGGAGTGTGCTCTCCTGAGGTCAGTGGAAGTTCAGACTGCTGAGGATCTGAGTCTTTAAGGGCTTACCTCAGGAGCGCTTCTATATACCTGGAACCTGTCCACATCACTAGCTTCCTAAATTCTTCCAAGGATCTGAAACAACACATAGTACCATCCAATCACAGGTAGCCAAGGAGGCCAACAGCTGCCCACATAGCCAAGGTCAACAGCATCCCAGCCTATATCAGAAATAGTGTGGCCAGGAGGATGGAGCAAGTAGGTGGCTGGTCTCTTTTCCCAAGTAACAAGCGATAGGACAAGAGAAAATGGCCTCAAGGTGCACCAGGGGAGGTTTAGACTGGATGTTAGGAAAAATGTCTTCAACCAAAAGGGTGTTCAGGCATTGGAACAGGCTACCCAGGGCAGTGGTGGACTTGCTGTCCCTGGAAGTGTTAAAAAACTGCATAGATGAGACCCTCAGTGACATGGTTTAGTGGTGGCCTCTGCAGTCCTTGGGTCCTGCATGTCTGTTATTAACAAAATCTAAAATCCCAGTTGCATTTTCACCCTGTTATTGAAACTGTTTTCTGGCCTATCTTCCCTGCACCACTGTTAGAAACTACAGCTACATTTGACTAGCACACAAAAATAACTCAAATACAGCAGAATCTTGGTAAAATACAGAAATAATTGTTGTGCTTTAACTGCTATGATTTGGTAGCAGTATAATTCAATAATCATACTGAAGCTTTGGGGTATTTTAGTAATATGTGAACAGCAAATCAACGCGTAAGGTGAGAGTGCATGCATGGAGTATTCCTTTACTGGTCTAGATCTTCATGGTCAAAACTTTTTGATACAAGATTACTCTTTTCTCTTTCTGAAATTCTATGATTCCATGAAATCGTACCTGCCACTTCAAAATGATGTAACTTATGTTGCACATGGGAATTATGTTGTACAGTATCCATGCAAAGAGAATGTCTCTTCATGTTTCCATACCAGGCACCCAGAAGAAATCTACTTGCTTTGTGTTACTTCTGAGAAGCACTTTGATTGAATGAGTTTCTTTTTCCCAGGTCTGGGATTCAGATGGGAATCCTGGTAGGAAATGGAAATCTGAGGTGCCTGCACACACCACAGCAAAATAGAGCCATACAATAATGAAAGTAAAACACCCTCCCTCACAGAGTATCTCACACTGCTCTGAATCTCGTCCCACATACTGTTATTTTAGAGTCTCTTGCAAGATTTTTTTTTCCTCCAAATAATTTAACATCCCCTCTCTTTGGGCATCTTTTGGGCAATGTTTGGTGGGTATCTGATTCTGAGCTGAAATGATGTATCGCAAAACCACAAATCTGGGAAGTAAAAGCAGAATAAGCAAAATTAACTGGGCATGGCTTGAAAAAAGAAAACACTTCTACACAGCTATTCCTTTTGAACAGGTAAGCAAAAATCAAAGCATCTCATAAATGCGAAGCCTAGACTGGCTAAAGGAATCCCAACAGTTTCAACATGAGGCATGCGAGAGTGAGGATGTGTGCTCATTTATTATGAAAAGTGCTGTTTATTTTTTATGAAGAGTGCTGCAATCTGAATGCTTCCATGCGAGGAAGGAGAGGAAACAACCAGTCAGCTCTTTTCAAGATCCTGTAAGAGTAGTTTCCTCTCCAGTCTACAGATTCACCCTTTTCATGTTTCCCAGGGTCTACACATTATGCCTTTCTTTGCCCAAAATTCATAGCATTTTTATGTCCTATTAAAATGTTTTCCCAGATATGCTTGGTGCAAAGAGGATTGATGCAAAAAGGATAGGTTAGATCTCCAGGTATTTAAAATGATTTCAGTTCTGTCACCTGAACTGGAATTAAGCTGAATTACAACAGCTGAGCAACTGACTGTGAAGGTGGGTAGACCTGCCACTTGGAAAATAATCCCTGGTTTTTGCACACAACCTGGCTTCTTTGTCACCAGGGTTTGACTGGCTGTCACAGCTCCGCGGGAGATACTTGACTCCAGAGCAACTTTTTGCCTCTCCATCTGCTACTGCGGAGCCGGGAGAAGCGGGCTTTCTGCCTGGGGACCGGGAGAGCCGGGTGACTCTGTTACTCCGTCCGGAGGAGCTTTGGCAGCCTGGGGTGCAGCAGCAGCCTCCAAAGGCCCAGTGTGGCCGAGCTGCTGCCCGAGGAGCAGCAGCGCCGCCGCTGGGTGGGGGGAACGGGGCGGCCGGTACACGGCACACACCACCCGGCTGCTCCGGGGCAGGGCTGAAGCGGCGGCCCGGCCCGCCCCGGGGCGGAGGTTAGCGGGGCTCCGGCCCGGCCCGTCCCGTCCCCTCCCCTCCCCCTGGCGCCGGCGGAGGGCAGGGGTAGGAGGAGCCGGAGCTAGGGCCGGATCGCGGCGGCTCTAGCGGAGCCCCCGAAGTTTGCGCTGCTGGCGGAGGGCGGCCCTCGGCCCGCCGCTTCCGGGGCTCCACCGCGCCGGGAAGAGAGGAGCGGGCCGGCGGGCGCCCAGGGAAGGGGGTGGTAGCCGGCGGGCCGAGCCGAGATGAAGAAGCCGGACGGGAAGGTGGTGCTGCTGGGGGACATGAACGTGGGCAAGACCTCACTGCTGCACCGCTACATGGAGAAGCGCTTCCAGGAGACTGTCAGCACTGTCGGCGGCGCCTTCTACCTCAAGCAGTGGGGGCCCTACAACATCTCCATATGGGACACGGCCGGTGAGATCCGCGGCGCGGGCTCGGTGCGGGGCAGCCCGGAGGGCCCCCTCCCTCCCCGGGCTCCGGCCCCGCGGGCTCTCGGTGTTTCCCGGCGGAAAGGGCCCCATAGAAACTTGCGGGGCGCTTGCCGGGCTGCCCCGCTCCTGTGGGCGCGGGAGAGCGGCGCTTTCCCCGCCGCCGTCCCAGGCGGGGGCTGCCCGGCGACACCGTCCGTGTCTCCTCGGTCATTCTGCGTGCGGTTTCCTTTTCCTTGATTTTGACAGGAGCTGTTGAGGGGACAAGGTTGGGTGACCTCGGTCGGTACGGTGTTTCGCCTCTCCGAGAACCGGAGAGGAGGGGATGGAGAAGCGAACCACGCTCCGCACCGGCGGAGGCGGGGTACCGGGAAATGTCCCTTGGGTGTTCGGGGCTCAGTGCGGTGTTTCGGAACTGCTGTAAAATAAGTCGGCTAAACCGAATGGTTTGGCAGTAGGACATAACTCTGAAAAGAAACACATTTCTGGCGAGCCAAAAGGGGCCTTGCAGCTGCTAATCCGTAGTATATTTGGATCTGCTTTGCAAAACGTGGATGTACAGAGAAGATCGGGATGCCTGTTGGCTTTCTTTAGCCTGAGTAGATGGCACTGACTGCAAATTCAGACGGGAGTTAGCGAGGTTACAACTTCTGCTCATCGCTTCTCGCTGCATGCTTTTAAATGTCCAACCGCGATCAGCTGGTGCCGGGCTCAGACTGACAAATGAGCGCAGCTCGCCAACCCTTCAGACGTGGCTTGCTCTTTGAACGCAGCAAGAAGAGCTCGGCACATAAGGATTTAATGCATAGCGAACGTGGGCTGCAAGCAGTTTCTGTCTGGGAGAGCAGCAAGGGGTTGTCTGGCCCGCTGTGCTGTGGCAGGCAGCATCTGCGGGATGCGGGAGGGAGCGCAGGTTGTGGTTTGGAGCTCTGGAGTGGAGGGGTGTGGGAGAGCATAGACTGGAGAAGTGGTTTGTGGTCTCAGTCATGTGAATATCTTGCTCTTGGTTATTAAGTCAGGAAATACCATGTAAAGGGCCAGGCTACACTGAAAAATGAGGTCTCTGAATGTTCCTGCCTGTTAAATTGACTGTTGGAGAAATAGCTTGTTTTCCTGTTCAGCTAAATTTTGTTGAAATTTTTTAGTGGCAACCTAAAGAATGTGGGTCATATATTCTTGTGAAACTTGGGGAGCTACAGCATCGTGCAATATTCCAGTTTCCTCTTGGTGACATCTGGGAGGGAACTTCATTTGCTGCGTCACTTTGTGTCACAATCTAATCCAAAACGGCTTTTCCTGTGTCAGGAATTGAGAAGGAGGAAGGGGGGAAAGAAAGTGCCTGAAAGTTATGCAGAAACTTTTTTTGGGGGGGAGGAGATGCTTAACTTAGGCTTCTTGCATTCCTTAATCTGTTACTATGATGAAAGCTCTCTACCAGCAGCCCTGGTGTAGATACACTTTCTACATGCTTTGTGGTATTCTTGAGAAAAATCTACTTAAGTTTTAGATTTGTCATGTCCTACTGTGGGGAGTCTCCTATGGGCAACTGCTGCTTGTTTCTAGTAAGCCAGTCCCATGTGAGTGATTAGTGGGCTTTATTTCGACAGAATTATCTTGGTGAGTTTGTTCTTTAGTAATTTCCCTTATGCCCTTCTGCTTTTTTTTGTTAGTTTGTTTGTTTTTAGCATATGTGATAAGTCACTCTAAGGCGTCTTCAGATTTTAGAGCCTTTCAGTCGTTTATTCTTATTATAGTGTTATATTCAGTGTTAGTTGAGGAAATACCTGAAACACCCAAGTGATACCTGTCTCAGGGCAACACAAGGGTTCAGGGCCTTAGCAGCCAAAGTTCCTCCTGCACTCTGGAACAGGGTCCTGTGATGATTCTGATGCTTGTTCAGTACTGCAGCAGAAGCTCCTTTTACTTCCTAAGCCTCGGCAAGACTTCTGTGGCAGGATTGCTGAAGCCAGTTGAAAAGTGTTGTTGGGTTGCACTGAGGGCAGCATAACTCATCTTCCTCAACTTTCTCTGAAAGAGACATACCTGCTTTCTCCTGTCCTGGTGGAGGAGGAAGGAACCTTGTGGACACTGCAGCTTTAATGTTGGGTCAACAAGGGCATTCATAAAGCCTGCATTATTTATTGTATTTTTTATTTAATTTGTGCAGACCTCACACTTTTGCTGGCCACAACGTGCCTGCAGTCCTTGGTTTGTGGCTCTTATCTCTCTGTGGTGTCACTGTCTTATCTCTGCCAGGTGGCTACCAAGTAAGCTTGGGTTTTTTTTGTATAAGAAGGCGTTTAAAATTTAGCTCTTCTGTCTATTAACCTGACATTGCTTATTACTGAATGCTTGTGAAGCAGTAACAGGGTGATCAAATACAGATCCATTGTTTTCTCTAACTGCGTGTGCCTCAAGTTATAGTGGAATCCAGAAAGAAAAGATTATCCAGGAGGTAAGAAATTCTCTACTATGACAAAAGTATGGTTCAATGTCTGCAACCCTCTTACCTACCTAAATACTGAGTGCCAACATGAGATGTCTGTCTTAATACTGCAGTAGTAAGTACTTCACACAATGTACAAAGCAGAAATACAGACGATTTGGCCTAGAAAATGAAGGGATACCTGGTCATGACTACTGCAGTAGTTCAGTATCTGGTAAAATACACAGACATGCAAGAGTAACTGGAATGCATGTTCTTTTAAAATTTTCTTGGTTCATGATTATCAGCATTATTTTGGGGACTGTTATCTCCTTAGGAGTCCCATGTATTTTTCTCTCAGTTCAGTTAGGATGGTTATTTGTTGTTCTGGTCTGGGTTAGGAAGTTGGCTGAAACAGTGTAAACTTCAATACACTAATGTAAACTACATTACTATTCCTGTAATAGAGTTTTGTTTTTACAAGATTAGACTTTAGTGATTGATCAGTATATCTGCAGTAATGGTGATGGACCAAAAATTAAGTATGCATAGATATTAGTGTTACCTCAGTTTAATGGCCCATCTTCTGAATTATTTAAAGAATGTGTCATTTTTACCCATCACTCTGCTGATCTTGCATTACTTCTCACTCTGTTATTCAGAAAAATCTCACATTTTTTCCAGGAAGAATTAATTTTGCTTACCAGAGTGCTTAAAACGCATGGTTCTGTGTTATCTCTCAATAAATCACAGAAGAGCACACCAGACCTGTTTTACCAATTTAGGTTTGAAGTGCAAATCAGTCTCGGGAGGACTCTTCTCTTGGCTCTACATTCGCTCCACTCCTTATCTTGGGAAAATCAGATGCCTACTCTAGTGTAAATTTTTCATGTTCTTAGCCATAAGTCTTGTAAAATGGGTGCGCAGAAGTTGTCAGACTTGATTGTTTCTTCTGTAAATGCACATAGCAAATAATTCCGCATTTCCAGTTTTCCAATCTGATTCTGAGACAAATTATTTTGAAATTGCATTCAAGTCAAGGAAACAAGCCACAGATGGAAGAACACTTGGGGCAAGTATCATATGCTTGCCATGTACTTATGTTCTTTGTTTTTTTCCTAGCCATCTGCTTTTGACTGTTTCTCCATTGTGAGAGGCTTGGATAGTTGGTCTACTGTTGTATTCTTGGTGCGGAGGATTATTTATTCTGATGCTACAAATTATATTTGCTTCTTTCCCGTTTGGTCAGTTAATTCAAATGAATAATAATAAAAAAAAAATCCATAAACTATAGAAGAAGACAGGAACTGGAAACTTTTAGCCTATTCTAAAGTCTGCTAGATAGAGACCTAGAAGCATCTGAGCTATGCTTTGAGACCCTCATAGTAGTATGTTTGGAACAGTATTTTTCTGAACCAAGGAAAGTAAACAACAGTGTCAGCTAGAAGAATTTTCTCACATGGAAGTATTGGAGGCTGGGATGTCAAAGCTGTATATATGTATATGTATGTGTGTATATATAACTTCTAGGCAGTGCTGACAGCAGCTGTGGAGTAAACCAAGACTTTCTACTGGGTGTTGATGGCATGTGGCTCTGAGCGAGCACACAGGCTTTTATCTCGGGCAGTGCAAACACGTCCTGAAGTTCTGAGGGTCTCAGTCCTGCTCCATCATTAAACCTGGAATACTAATGCATGGTGGCTGCAGCTAACAATGTTGTGGGAGTCTTGGGTGTTCAGGCATATTTTCTGATGCCTTGGTATTTCACAGGGAAAAACTTGTTTGTTTGTTAGATTCAGTCTCTTCAAGTTGACATTTGTTTATCTGGCAGATAAGTGGTGCCTCCAGCAGCAAGTTTTCTTAATTATTAGTGGTCCCCTGTGTTGCTGGCTTAGCATTAGGGGAGGCAACTGGTAAGTTAATGACAAGTGTTTAATAAAGTTCACTTCATGATCCTGTAGTTACATTTTAAGAAAGAGGCTGGGTTTTGAACTTGCCAACAGATAGTCATGCAGCATTATAATGGAGAAATATAAAGGTTAGCAGGGAAAACAAACTTCCCTTCTTTTCCTTCCTTCTCATCTTGAGCAAGCTGTCTGTATGCAAGAACTGACTTGACTATTTTATTCTGTGAACATTCAGCTATCAGTCCATATTTTTCCACCCTCCACCCCTTCATTTTGCACCTGGAGATTTTTTTTAGTGACTTTTTTACTTGTGGAGCTAGCAGGGACAAAGGAGATAAATATAGCCTGGAAAATGCTATATGAAAGGCTTTTCTGTGACTTGGGTCAGCTGCAGTGTATCTGTGTAACAAGTGCTTACATCTCTTGTGACTGGTTTGCTGATGTCTGATGGATAAGTGCTGGTGACGCATGTGAATTGCTCATGGTTTCTGATCTTTGATTGTCACTGTTATGTTGGCAACTGCCTGTGCTGAGCTTTCTCAGGCTACATCTGAGTGTTTGGCTGGTAAGAAGTGTTACGTTCCTTCCTAGCTCAGTTAGGCTTTGAGGTTTTTTGGATTTCTTGAGAATGAGGTCAGCCCAGGTAGGCTGGTCTGTCAGCTGCCCTGGAGGCCAACGCTCTCCTGCATAGTGAACAATATACAAATTTGCTGTAGGTAGGGAGGAAGTATGGTCTTCATTGTATTGAAACAAACCAAAGAAAGAGTAGGATTAAATGGTGTATTTTCATCACAAGTGAAGACTGATAGTAGCTACTCTGATATTCTGCTGATTTTGACTTTTGGAAGTAGAGGGTTACAACAGGGGAAAAGATGCTACAGATGGGAAGATGAGGTGGGTTAGTCAAAGCCAGAGAGGACTCTGAGGCATGTGCTTCTGAACCTGATGAAATAGAAACAGAGCAGCAGCTGGGATGTGTGAGGAAGTATCTTTAAGTTGAGGAAGTTGCTTGTTGGAAGGGTTTAGAGGTTGTCACCTCAAAAAGGGGATCATCTATGAGGAAGGCTGCTGAGTGTGTACTTGTGCTCGAGAGGCAGGGACTTGCCAAGATATGAGGTGGAAATTACAGAAAATAAGGTGCCTTAAGTTTGTTGCTGGTGAGTCATGGGTTGGGGGCAAGTTGTCACCAAAAGACTTTGAGTTTTTGCAGTTTGCATTTGAGAAGATCAACCTGCAGATATGATGTTGGCCTCTGTATTAGTTGTTCATAGTTGTTGCATGTAAACCAACCACAGCTGAAGACCAATGCACCACGCACAAGTAGTGAAACTTTCCTGGGATTACTGTGTACAGTTACAGTCCCCACACCTTGAAAAGGAAATCATAAGAGCTGGGGTTTGAAGGGACAATATAGCTAGCTGCCAGGAAAAATCTCTTGTATACCTGGGGAAAAGCCCTGAAGAGAGTTCACTGTCAGCAAGCTCTGTACCTAAAGCCTATGAAGCAGCTTCAGAGGCAGGAATGAAAGTTTAGCTTTAAAGCATCCCTGGAAGCATGGTTTTGTTGTGTGAAACAGTGCACTGGATTGCCTTTTTTTTTTTTTCTTTCTGCAATGCGTCTTTCCTGAAAAGAGCAGAGTAACTTAAGAAGTGATTAGAAATATGGACAGATAATGATTTTCTCTGTCTCACAACTTAAAAATACAATGTTACAGAGGCTGAGTCAAAGGTAGTAAATTCACTGCTGCTGAAAGTGCTTTTTTGTATGTGAATGAAGTAAAAGTATGGAAATACCTTGTCAGAAGATATTGTCAAAAATATACATCAAAAAGAAACGGGAAAAGTAACACACTTTGTTTATTCACCTGTGGCTAACTTACCTTATTGAAGGAGGAATTTTGTTTCCAATATGTAGCTTTAGTACAAACTCTTGGGAAGGTAGACTAATGGGGAGGGTGAGCCACTTTATTATACTTGGTGCAGCCCTAGATAAATGTCATGTATGAACCTCTGGAGTAACTTATGTATTCCAGCCTTGAGGTTAAATCCCCACTTTGCATGTGGTATTTAATAACAGTGTGCAAAGTGACTGAGCTGTTCTAACCTAAGTGTGAAACTACTTGACCATTTGGTGAGGCTCTCTCTGAATATTGTCAGTGACCTGAGAGGTTCATGCCTGGCTAAAGCTCTCCAGTATTGTGCCATGGCATTGCAGCTTGATAAACATTAGCAACTTTGGAGTCCTCAGTAGCACCTTAGCTTCTATAACAAAAGAGGTCATCTTTGCTTTCTAATTTTAGCATGGGGGGAGGCCTGAGTTTTAGAGTCTTGTTGTAAAAGGGGGATGAGGGGTTAATATTAACCATTTTCAACTGTCTAGTCTCTCGTGTGGTTGTTTTTCTGTGAAAATTTTGCTTCTCGGCTTTGTCTGATACAAATGAGTTTTTACAACATCTATCCTAAAGCCATATTTTAAAGCCCCAGATCCTAGGTAGGAACAATACTGAGAATCTTCATAAAGAAGAGTTTCTGCCTTTGGCATTGTAGCCTTTCTTTCCAGCTTACTGAAGGTATCTCTTTCAAAATGGACTTGACAGCTGAAAGGTTAGTTTAAGTGTTGACTGCCTGCTTTGTGGCAATACTGAAAATATATGAGGGAGGGAGGCACAAACAGGAAAAATGGTTAGTCAAGCAATGTAAATACAATGGCAAAGCTGCTGCCAAAAATTGCAGGCATATGGAAATTAATCTTGCTGGTGAATCGGGAGCAGTAGGAGAAACTGTAAAAGATTTCAGAAGGGTGTCCAAGAGCTAGATTTTTCACTTCAGTAAAACTGATCTCCCAGTTGGGTGTGTACAAAGGCATAAATAGGTGTTCTGTGCAAGAAAACAAGTTATTAATGCCCCGTTGCACTCTTCAGTTTGACTTTAGTATTTGTGAAATGTAAATCTGAGCTGTCTAAGAAATGACCACCCTTTCAACAGTGTGCGGGGAAAACACGTAGACAGGATGTGGTGATTTTTCTTCCCTGTAATTCTCTTTCTAGCTGAGTGAATAGCACTGTGCAGAACAGCAAAAAGCTTCATCAGCTGTAACGTGAAGGTGAATGTGTACAAAATAACTCATGTTGACATAATTCTGGATATTTCTGGGTACTAGGCACGTTCCCTAATGGAAAACAAATAGCTACTTAAAATTAGTATTGTATGCTTAGGTGGCTGAACCCAGGTGGTCTGGGTTGAGATGCTTTTTTCTATTGACTGTGCAATCAATTTTTACTCCTTTCTTGGAAGGAAAGTCACAGTGGGTGCTTAAAAGCACAGGGCAGGTAACTAGCTGTTAGCTGTATGGGTTTATATTTGCTTCTTTGAGCGCTCATGTATGGTGAGTACTCTTCTTGTTTCATTTCACATGCACATGCATGCTATAGTGCACAAATGTCAATGCCAGGGAGACTCGTAGCCAGCTTCACAGTGCCTTGGCTGAGCTGCTCCTGATGCCTAAGTACCTTTACACATTCGCATCTTAGATCAAGTTGTTTTCATTGCTACAGTTACTATCGTGTTGAAGCCATTAGCCATATGAGCTTCCAAGCAATTTCTCCTGTGGCAGTGTTACACCGTCTGAACTGAAGATACACTTAGTAATTCCTCATCTGAGTCACATTGTACTATTGCAAAATATCCAAACAAGTAACCTTTGTTTGGGTCTCCACACTGAGTCTGTCGCGGATGTATCTGGAGTCATTAAAAATTATGGAGCAGAAAGAATCTTTTCCTCTCCCAAGTCTGAATGATTTGCTTTCTTCCAGATGAACACTGGGTAGAACATCTGGGATTTCACTGAAAGGCATTAAACTTGTGATAAATTCCTTTTCCTGCACCTGCCATATTAACTAAAACTTTTGTAGAACCTGAAGATAAGCCTAGGAAATGAGATTTTTAACTTGATGATTAAACTTATGCAAGTGGTACTGCTGAGAGCAGAGGGTGGTCAAAGGAAATGAGGGTTTTTTTTTCTCTTAACTTGAATGAATTCTTAACCCAAGTAGTTTGCCATCCTTCACCACAGGAGATCCAGGATAGCATCCTTTAGGACAGCCAACTCAATAAGCGTACAAGATTTTCTAATCTGACTATCCTACCTGGTTATGGAAAAAAACCCAAATTTAGATGAGAACTTCTTAACATCATTTTTAAAGGGAGATAGATCTTCAGATGTGTTTGTGAATCTTCTAGTGTATCTTTCCATTGCTTAGGAAGCAGACTAGAATTGAAGTTGGCTTTGCATGGGCCGCCAAGGAGCCAGTTATGAAAGAGCTCTGCTGACAGCCTGAAGACCTGTGTAAGCTTGAAGCTAATGTTTATAGTGTTTTGGGTCCAGAAGAGGGCATTAAATGGTCTGCAGACAAGTCTTACAAGGAGCAGCTGAGGGAATTGGGGTGATTTAGTATGGAGAAGAGAAGGCTCAGGGGCAACCTTATCACACTGCAACTACCTGAAAGGAGGATGTAGTGAGATAGGGGTTGGTCTCTCCTCCCAAGTTCAAGTGGTAGGACAAGGGGTAATGGCCTCAAGCTGTGGTAGGGAGGTTTAGACTGCATATTAGGAACAATTTCTTCACAGAGAGGGTGATCAGGCATTGGAACATGCTGCCTAGTGAAGTGGTAGAGTTACCGTACATGGAAGTGTTCAAAAACTGTGTGGATGAGGCCCTCAGTGACATGGTTTAGTGGTGGACTTGGCAGTGCTTGGGTAATGGTTGGACTTGAAGATCTTAAAGGTCTTTTCCAACCTATTCGATTGTGTGATTCTATGATTCTGTAAAGCAAAAAGAAGGAAATATGTATTTGAGCTTTTGCCTTTTTACCAATTCCACTGGAGCAAGAATACATTTCAGTCTAGCTTGTAGCATGGCAGAAACTTCAGGTAGAGGATTCCAGGAGGAGAGACATTTGAAAATCTTTATTCTCAAGCAACCTGACTTTTGAATTAATGTTTCTATCCTTTGAGGTTGTTTTTGTTCCATGCTTTCACAAATAGGGTTATTTTTTTGTTTTGTTTTGCTTTTTCTGCTCTGAAAATATCATGTCCTCAACTACAGAGAATGTATCTTTTCTTCCTTTTTTTTTCTTCCCTCCTGCTCTACAGGTTAATGAGTTGAATGAGTTGAAGATTGGAATAATTTTGTCTAATAATGATTAAGCATCTGGTATAGATACTTTTGCCTGTTCCCTCAGCCTCTCCTGTTGATCCACTGGCATTCTTTCTTTAATCTGTTACGTGATTCAATATTCCTAACCGCTGTTTCTGTGCTTCAGCAAAATCCCACAAAATACAGAGAAAAGATGATGTCCAGCCATTCAACTGCTTGTATATACCTAGTTTAAAAATAAGTCTTCAGTACTGCTGAAATAGCAGGATTTTTTTGTTTTACATTCTGCAGCTGATGACTACTTAGGAATTTTTAGTCGTGTATAATATTCAGCCATAGATATTTAAATACTTGAGATTTTATTTTTCTATTAGTTATATCATTATCTGTGAAATGAAGGATGGCTTATTTAGACCTTCAGGAAAATGTTCTTCCTGTAAAAATATATTAACTAGAATCCCCAAACAGTTTTGGAGGCATGGCAAGAGAAATGAACATATGCTTCACATGAAGAATGCAAAGCAAAAGTTAGACAGACTGAAATAGCCTTTAAAACAAAAGAAATGCTTAAATGCTGTTCATTGGGTAATAATGAGGAACAAACACTCCTGTGTTTCTCTACACGGAGTCAACCAACTTTCATTTCTGCTTAGGCTCACGTTCTTAATCCACTCAGTGACAAAAGTATAAAAACATACCTGTATGGTATTGTGCCCTGGTTACAATGACCTTCAGTTGAGCTCCTGCTTCCCTTTCCCCAGGGGGTTTGGACTAAGTGACTTTCCTTTCTGGTTATGCAGGTTACTTCAGCAATGGGACTGAAGCTTCATGCAGTTAAATGCCTTACGTTGTGAAAATCCTCAGAAGTTCAGTGTGTCCATTCTTCATAACGGGGTCTGTGATCTTGACGTACAAATCTCTTGTTGCTCTCTTCTTAATTGTTTGAGTTAAAAGTAAGGCACTTTTTAATCTATTATTTACTTGTCTCCACTTCCTGCCCGTCACTTCCTCTCAAAAAAACCCAAACAAGCTTTTGGCTCATTTGGAAGAGGGAGAAATTATCAGAATCTATAGTGGTTTATAGGGCTTTTTCATTTTTTGACTATGTAGTTGAGACAACATCTTCCAAGCATCATAAAAAGGCTCATCAAATTTTTTGCGTTGTTGCAAGGGAAACGTAGGTATTTTAAACCAAACCCACTGGTATAATGAGAGTGACACCATCACCCCCCATCCTGATACTGTCTGTTGCTTATTTAAAAAGGAAATCTCTGATTTTTGAAACTGAAAATTGAAACTTTCAAACTGGTCAGCTCCTCCAGCCCCTGCCAGTATAGTTACTTTGTATTTTTATGAGAAACAAACGCTCCTGTAAGATTGTCTTTAGGACATGGGGCTTTCCTCCCGCAGCAGATAGCTGTATGTGTCCCATTCAGATTGTTTCCCTTACCTTGTTTCCTGTTCTAGCACTGTGGGCCCTTTCCTCATTAATAATAATTAGTTTTATCTCTGAAAGACATCATGGCCAATATACTTGGGTCCCTCTGTATATATTGTAGAGTTCCAGTTCCTGTGCTGAGCAAAGCTATGCTGCTGCTGTGGGAGAAGAGGGTGGTCTCTGGCTACAGGGAAGGGTGGGAAGGTGCAATCCCAGGCACATGTGAATGGATTGTCCTCAAAGTCTTCCAGGCTGATTACAAAAGGCTAAAAAAGCTGTTGCTTTGGATGCCCTGGTGCTATGTTAAAGGCACACTGGAGATCCCTGGAAATATCTGCAGGCTGAGCTTTTTTCAGTGTCTTAAAACTCTCTGGCTGGTGACCTGAAGTGGAGTGCTGTGTGAGGGGAGGGAACACTGGGCTCTGTTAGCCTGTTGCCACTGCTTGTGCTTCCCAAATATTGACAAAAGATTGAAGGAAGTGTCATTGAAGTGGGGCTGATGGAAAATAGGTACAGCCATAGCTAACATTCGTAAGTGAAGCTCTCCTGTGGGTCTCTGAAAGAGAAAGCAAACTTTCTGCATTATGATATGACTCTCCTTGGGTGTGCACAAAAAAGTTTATAGCTGCATGTTGGTGGTTTGGTTTCTTATACTTGGGAAGAAAGGATTTGAAGACAGGAGGCTAAAATACATATGATGTGTTTGGGGTTATAGTGGAAATATGAAAAAGGAATGATTCTAATAGATTAGACCATTTAATTTATGGTTGATTACAATCTTAATGCAGAGAGGATCTGCAATCAGTAACAATGAACTGTTTTTCTTCTCTAAAATGTCAGGCCTTAATGAAGATGTTTATTGAGTTCATGGTATTTCCTCACTAAAAACATGGTTGGTGTGTTGTGTTGGTTGACTTGGTATGTATCTAGTTACTGTCCTGCAAAAAATCCCATGGGGAATTTTTGATTAATAAACCCAACGAAACAAACAAAAACCAACCCCAAACCAACCCCCTGTAAAGAGATATCTGAACCAAAGTATCTAATGAGGAAGTTGAAAAACTTAAGTAGAACAGGAAGCATTTCTTGTCTGTGAGGGGGCAGACAGATGCTAATTTGCAAACTCTTCACTGGGACCTGGCAGGAATGCCAGACAAGCAGTAGCATTTTGGAGTGCTGATTGAGATACATTTAGGGGGGCAATCTCAACTAAGCCCAGCAAGCTGCTCACTCACCCTCCCCCAGTGGGATGGGGGAGAGAATCATAAAAGTGAGAAAACTCGTGGGTTGAGATGAAGACAGTTTAACAGGGAAAGCAAAAGCCGTGCGCACAAAGCAAAACAAGGAATTCATTCACCACTTCCCATTGGCAGGCAGGTTCAGCCATCTCCAGGACAGCAGGGCTCACCCATAACAGTGAAGACAAACACCACCACCCCAGACATTCCTCCTTCTTTCCCCTAGATATGTATGCTGAGCCTGAGACCATATGGATCTGGGCTACCCCTCTGGTCAGCTGGGGTCAGCTGTCCTGGCTGTGTCCCCTCCCAGCCTCTTGTGCACTCCCAGCCTGCTCACTGGTGGGGTGAGAGGCAGAAAAGACCTTGACTCTGCAAGCACTGCTCAGCAGTAACTGAAACATCTCTCTGTTACCAACACGGTTTCCAGCACAAATCTAACACATAGCCTCGTACTAGCAGCTATAAAGAAAATTAACTTTATCACAGCCAAAACCAGCACACCAGCTTAACTTGCCAGCTCCTTACTGAGCAATATAAAGAATCCAGTGTGTGTGGAGTGACCTCCTGGCCCCGCAGTGCCAGTTGAACTATGTTAAAATACACCTGTCTGTGCATTCCTGCCTGTGCTAAGGACCTGCTTCTCGGTTTGAAGGGCAAACTTTGGGAGGGAGTGTGGGCTTAAAAGATCTCTTTTCTGAGTGACTCTGAATGTAAGGACCTGGTAAGAGCCTCTGCTTAGCAACTGTGTGGAGAAGTGGGCTCATCTGCAGTGCCTGTTCCCCTGTGGAAAGGAATTGTAAATTTAAGGAAAAAGTATCAGTTTTCAGGTACTGGAAAGAAAAAACATCTGCTTTTAGTATTCATCCTGTGGAATATGAATTGCTTTTCTGTAGGAGGGACTTTTCTTTGAGGAGATGGATTGGTGTTCCAGTGAGCGTTACAGCTGAAAGGCTTTTTGCACAACCCAGAGCAAGGCGTCTCATGCGGATGAGGCTGTTCTACAGCCCTGTCCCGTAGCTGGCCTCTTTGTTACCCACTGCTGGGTGATACTTGACTGTCGAGCTCTGTTGCTGCAGTTAAGTGCTCTGTGCTATTGCTTCCTGCAGAACTCTCCACAGTAAATCCGAAGGGGCTTGGGTTTTCTGTCATAAATTTAACTCACAAGCACCCTGTAACATTTTCTTTTCTGTAGAGATGGTGTTGATGCTGGATTTCAGCTCACGTTCTAGTGGAGCATTGGCTTGTAGACAGGATGATAATGATGTCCCATAAATCTGGCATGCCCTCATTTCTTTTGCCAGACTTTGGTGTTGAGATAATACATCTTCCTACACAGCTGTGAGGTTTCAGAGGGAAATTGGTCTGTTTTTTTTTAGTTTGTGTTTGAGATGCACTCAAGATATGCTTGCTGGTCTGGTGGGGCTATGCTCAATTCTGTTGATCTTCTACAAGGTTCTGCCCTTCCAGACAGCTGAAAATACATGAACTGCTTGATGCTTCTGGGGTTATTTCCTTCTCTTAAAAATAAACACAGTGCTTTAAGAGACCTAAATAAAATGGGTAGTTTGAAAAAAGTCTTATCTAGCTAAATGAGAAAGTTTGTTAGGGTTGTAGAGGTGTCAATGGGATCTTTAGCTACAGATAGGTGGGTTTTTATTTTTCTCCCCTCCCTCTCTCCCCCCTTCCCCCCCCCCCCTTTTTTTTTTTTTCTTCCAGTAAGAAAGGTTAAGCTAAATTCGTTTTGGGCAACAATGTGTATTTTGCAAGGTCCATCAAGTTGGTAGTAGATGACAAACTGAGCCCTGGGTACCTCATGGTGTCCCACAGCCCATGAGCTGTTCTGAAGAGTATACCAAGTGTAAAGAGGGGTGAAAGTAGTGAAGAATTTCAGTAACCTCCTAGCTTTGGTGAGACACTCGTGGTTACAGAATAATATGGAAAGACTGGAGAAAAGAGCTACAGGTATGGTTAATGGTTTAGAGGAATCTGCTAGGGGCAAAGAGCCTGAATATGAAAAAATGTTGATTTCTCTGGCCTAACAAGAAGGTGGTTAGGTTATACAGGAAAACCTTTTAGGGAGGAGTGTTGAGTTTTTCTGGGTTTTGGGGAATGTGGTGGGTTTTTTAGTGGTGGTGTTGGTTTCATTTGGGTTTTTTTAAGAAGATACTTCATGGAGCTGAAAGTCTACCAAAATTCTGAGTCTGAAAGCTGACCTATAGCAAGCTAATTTGTGGGATATTAACTTTTCTTTCTTTGCGTGCTTTATAGAATATAAATTTCTCATTAACAAGATGAAGGCTGAGTGAAATTCTATCATCTTCATTACGCTAGAGATCAAGTGTAGTTCTCATTCTAGTCTCATCTCTGGCCCTGCTCTGTGATTTTAATTTTTTTTCTTTTGTTTTCTCTCTTCTTTCCTATATTAAGTTGTTCTCTCCCTTCCCTTGAGTGTGTCTGAAGGGTCTGTCTTTGGGAACATATGGAATGAAAATGGACAAACTACTGTTCAGGGCTGGATTTAAAAGTTTCTGGGAAAATTTAAACTGGCTCATGAGTGAATAATACAGGATTTGACAAGATGACTGAGGGATGTTTATTATAGTTCAGCTGTGGGTGAATGGGTAATCAGCTTTTTTTGATACCTCTGTGACTCTATGTGCTCTGCAGGGCATAACAGATTGATTAGCACCACCGTAAGCTGTTAGGCATCAGCCTTTAGTTTAGCTGCCTTTAGAAAATTAAGCTTTTACTTAAAAGCACATTTCTCCATATACTATCACACTGTTAACTGTTAAGACCACAGCAATTTTTTTAACCATGTTTCAGTCATAGATTCTTTAAAGGTATACTGTGAGTAAAGGCTGTGTGTCTGAGTCATTTCTTCAGCACATCAGAAAAATTCTGTGACTAGGCATTTATTGTGGAGCTTCTATCAGCACATACCTTGGAAAATAAACCTCTTGAAGGATACGAAATAAAACTAACCCTGTAGCAAAAATACCCTCTATTTTCTGTTTTGCCATTTTTATCACAGGGTTTTCTGTGTGCCCTTTCGCTGAAGAAAAGCGTTATCACAACAAGCACATATGCCAACAAGCCGTCTTCTTCAGATAAAGCTCAGATGATCCTGTAGATCATTAACCACATCTTAGAGCTCAGCATGTGATGTGCAGCACATCACGCTGACATCATTCTTGTGTAACCTCTCAGTGTGCTATTTGTCCTAACAATAAAGGGCCCATTTAAGTGAACTTCTTTGGAAAAATAGTTTTATGTGAATTGTGCCAAAGTATCACTTTTGGAATGTTAATTGAATTGTTATTTTAACAGCGATTAAAGAGTTAGTTGAAACTGCTTGACCTTTTGGTATTTTTCAAGTTTGACAAGGAAAAGTTATCCTCAGAAGGGATAGGGGTGTGAAGGGGGTTGTTCTCCCAGCCAGCCAGGTCTTGAACAGGTTGTACTATAATAAGTCTGGGTGTACATAGCAAAGAAGAAAAAAATGGAACACAGTCAAAATAGAATTATGATTGCTTTTTTTCTGATGAAAACTATAAAAGGAGAAGCAAATTAATAACAGTTGGTGCTGTCATTTATTTTAGCTGGCTGTTAAGATGACTTTCCTTTTGCAAAGGCTGTAAACTAGGAATAAGTTTGAATCTGTAAAGGAATTTTGAGAGCATTACTATTAGCAAAATTGTTAATCCTTGTATGGGAAGGCTCATCTTTCTAGCCACTTCACCTACCTTCTGAATTTTAGGGCAAAATCTTTTGCATCATATTTTCTGGTACCTGCTGAAACATGCCCCACAAATCTTATTTATGGCATATCAGGTATTTTTAGTTTAGCTATTGTATTTAGAGGGGAGGGGAAAGAATTAGGCTAAAAGAAATTTGGCTATAGTTTTTTTATTGAATGTTTTACTATTCTTACTCATAGAGTGTAGTGGATTTTCCATTTCCGGTAAGTAAATACCTGTTCTGGGTTCAGGACAGGTATTTAAACCACAACAATACCCCATTTTTCTTTTTCATATGCCTTCTAGTGATTCTTCTTGTTTGTAAAGATTCTGAACTGATTCCTTTCCCAGCCATGCTGGTGGTGATTACAACTCAAAAAAATTGAATTCATATGCTGCCTTTGTATTAGAACAAGCAAAAAGAGCAAAGCCTCATAAAGGATACAGGGTGTGGTGGTGTTTCTTTTCTCTCTAGTTCGTTTTCATGCTCTTTAAAAACTTTTCCATCCTTCTCCTGCTTTCCATATCTGTTTCCATGTCTGGTGTTTTTGTTTTTTTTTTTGTGAATGTAGTAGGGGTAGGAATAAATGATTTGTGTTTTTGGTGCCCTCAACTCAAGCAAAAGAAGTAAGAATGAGTTTCTTTTCTTAATGCATGCTGGTAGTTGCTGGTGTGGACTAGCCTTCCAGGGAGCAGTCCTCTTCTCTTGGCAGAATGCTAGTAGTTAATTTAGATGCCTGAAAGGGTGTTGGCTTTGTTATGTAAAGGAATGGAAATAAAGGATGAGTTTCCTTTTTTTTTTTTTTCCCCCTTGGATATTACATTGGAGACAGGATCCCCAGTAATAGGCCTTGGTGCTTGGTAATGCTAAACATGTCATCCAGTTTTTCCTGAATCCTAGTGCAGCCTCTCCTTTTATTCCATGGAGAATATGTTAATATCTGTTAAATATTCGTGCATAAGTTTGCAGGGGACAAGTGGTTATCTTCTTAAGATAAAAACAGATTAAAAACTTGTGCTTCTTTTTACAATTTTGTTTAAGAATTAATGATTTCAAACAGCTCTTTAGTTATTCATCGCTGTGTGTTTTTCTCACTTTTGATTCCTGTTAGAATTTAGGTTCCCTAATAAAACACATCCCAAAATATATGCACCATGTTATCCCAGCCACTTCTGGATCACTGATGGTAGTTTAGGAGACTTCTACAAACGAAACAGAACAACAGAACACAACAAAGCCAAAATAAAACCCAAAACAATTCTCTTTAGTATTTGTATATGCACAGAAGGGTACGGCTTAATCTCCCAGGATAAAAGCTGTTCTGGTACCATAACTCATAAATTTGGGATTATAGTGGCAAGACATTTCCTGTTTCATCACCTTTATCTGCCTCTAGTTAGATAAGTAGTTGGATTTTCTCAAGTAACGTATCAGGCTGTTCAGACAAAATCAGATCTGTTAAATAGAATGTTTTAATATTTGGTTGAATGCTATTCTAGAATCTGACAGTCGATTGCATAGGATTTCTGCATGTGAATTCAGCAGGGACTATATTACAGTGACATAATGTAATGCCACTTTCAGATCAGGAAAATAGTCTTACATTCCTCCTGTATAACAGCGTACTGAACTCTTGAGATCTGCCTTTTATTCAAGTGTCATGGCATTAAACATATTAGAAAGCACATTCTGCTTCACTGTTTATGGTTTGCAAAGCTTTCTCATCTGTGGCAGACAGTTAAATATATTGTTGGTTCCTTTGAATCTGGGACTCGCCTCCATTTGAATATTGTGATCTTTTTTATGAGGAGGTATTTGTAGCACTTGAAACAAATGTCCTGTATCTATTTTTGCCTCCCTGGATGCCAGCCTCTAGGGGAGGAGGAGAAGGTCTCATGCAGTATATTTCCTTTATCCGCATAAAAGCGGTAGTATAAATACCTAAATGCTGTCAGGCTTGGATCCAAGTAACTTTGGACGTAAGCTTGTGAATAACCTCTATTATAAGGAGTGTGTGTACGTGTGCATGGTGGTGAGACCATGTGTGCAACATGGTGGTGCTTCTTTGTGTGTTCATGTTTTAAATTGGAGTGTTAATTGTAAAAGTGTTTTTGAATAACCCCCGCTTTCTAAGACCAGAACTGAGGGAATTTAAGTAATTAATGATTATGCAATGGATAAGTTCTAGGCATTCTGGTCACTGATTTTTGTGTCCAAGGGAAACATTTGTTAGTGGAGGTATGGTATTTCTAATACGATAATTAAAGCTGACTGAAGGTCAGGGCTCGGTTTTATCATGATTTCTTATCTTGCCTAAGTGAGAAGTGAATGATTACTCCTGTTCATGTGGCTTTCTTGCTCACACGGAACTGCTGTTTTGCAGAAGCAGCTTTACAAGCCTAAAACAATTCATGTTTGTAGAGTGGCAATGTTTGCAGGGTCTTGGGAATTTCATTTTCCTTCAGAACTCAAAGTATTTATTCATTAAGTTAAAAATACCTAGGTTTAAGGGAAGAGATGGTCTCTTTCACCTTTTTAATCTTCTTTTATTATGAGATAGAGATACTTGCCTTAGGAATTGAGAGTAAGCTCTGTTTAGACATGGAGTGGGCTTGTCCCAGTTGTATGTTACATTGAACCCATGTTCTTGACTGCTTCTGATGGTTTTTCTTTGGAGAGCTATATTAAAGAATTTTCCTTTGTTCATTGTTCGCTTAAACCATGTGGTTGTTATTTTCTTCCATGTGTAGCTCTTTCTTTTAGTACTTTAAAACATGAAAGTGAAGCCCTTTGGGTATAAAGATCAGTATTTTGCTATGTGTATGTTCTTGGCTTTGGCTAAGACATCACTATATGTGGTTTTTAATAACTTAAATAGGAGCTTCTGAATTAGGGCACAGTTCACACCTTGAGTGTTGATTCATATCTAAGTATGAACAAAATAAATGTTGTCTTGATTTTTAGTAGAGCTAGAGATATCTTGCATTCTGAAACTTCAATTACACAAATATCTTCTATATTGTAGTGCTGTGAACGTATAATAGTAGGCGAAGGTGGAGCTTAAATGAATTTTCTAGTTGCTCAACTTTTAATTGTTTTGGTGGTTGGGTTTTTTGGGGGGTGTTTGGTGTGGGTTGGTTTTGTGGGTGTTTTTTTTCTCCCCTCACAGAGACTTTCATTCTTTGGGGAATTTTGTCTTGGAGGAAAACCAAATGTTGCCGTTTTTGTAATCGGGAAATCATGTATTCAGATAGCTTCTGGATATATAAAAATTGAGCACTCCAGTGCTTTCTGACTCATTTTTTTCAACTAATTCCTACTTATGTCCTCCATGTTAATCCTTTGGGATGGAGAGCTTTATTTTTATCCCCAGGTAACCACAGGCATAGTCTGCTTCTTAATAAAGCTCCTGACTTCAAGGGAAATGTGATAAAGCCACCTAGAAGAAATAAATACCAATCTTGAACAAGGTAATGAAGAACTCAAACTTCATCATTGTCAAATCTTGAGAGCCTGACTCACTTCTGGGCAAGGAAACTTTTCTGAAACCTGTATGGACCTTTATTGTTTGTTCTTTAATAGTCAGTATATATCTCGGTGTACGTGCACAAACAGAAGTCTCAGTTCCTAGCAAAATTGTTTCCCCTAGTGCCCTTTAAAGGGCCACAACTTTACTGCTTTGTCTGCAAACAGAGGGAAGCGTTGTTCCCTTTTTAAAAGGGAGCTTGTTTGTCTGCTCTTGTGATCACGCGGACGTTCCTGCTGAGGTAACTCAAGAGCATCAGGGTCACCCTTTGAACCTTTATCTACTGCAGCTGGATCCTCAGCTCTCATTTCTTTCTAATACTGGTTTCTGTGCTGTGTCATGGGTGTTATACTTTCCGTTTTCTTTCCTATTTTAGCAATCTCCTTAGGGCACAGTTCCTGTCTCTCTTCGTGTGCGCTCAAGTTCAGACTCTCCTATAAAGGAGAAAGAGAATTTGAAGGCAAAACCGAACTGATACCTTCTGTTTGTGTTAATTCCTCTCTACTGTCCAAATTACAGTCTTGCTTAAAGTATAGTGGAAATCCTTGGAACATACCTGATTTATAGACTGGAAACTTTCTGGACAATTTTGCTCTCTTGTTCATTTTTAATGCAATAGTAGTGTGCTGCTTTTGCTCACTTCTGTGTACTTTTCCATGCTACATACTTACTTTAGGAACTCAAAATTTAGAACCCCTCTCAGCAATATCAGAGTAACAACTTTTTTCATTACTTTCTGGAAGACCTTTTTAGCTCTTTAGTATTTCTGGTGTCTTATTCCCTCAAGACTTAAAGGAACATTCCATTTTGCATTCTTGTATGTGCTCAGCACCAAGAGATTTAGAACTTGTTCTTCCAGCAGAGGATTTCTTTAAAAGAGTGTGTGTGTGTGTGAAGTTATGCTACTTAAGAAGTTGTGGTGAAAGCCTTTGAAGAGGTGGTATGTAAGAAACATTCAAATCTGTCTGGAGGAAATCTTTTGCCCTCCTAAACATCAATAGAAACTTCACAGGCTACTTTGGGTATCACCCTCGGGGATGGTGGGCAGGAAGAGAGCTCCAAGGGGGAGATTGGGGCAGTCGTTGGCACTGCTGCTTTCAGTGGATCCCACAGCAAGGAAGGGGAGAGGGTGCTTGGTCAGGCTGTGATCCCATCCAGAGAAAGCATTCCTGTGGGCTGCTGTCTTCCAGCTGAGAGGCAGGGTGCTGTAGGAGGCTGGCTGGACTAAAGCCTCAGCCTTAAGTTGAAGTCCTTGCACACTTTAAATCTAGCCTTGAGTATTTATAAGGCGGGTCTCTTGCAAGGTCTACTTTTCCCTTCTTTCTCTCTTGGGTTTCTCATGAACCATCTGGTTCTGAAGTCCATTTGCCTCAAATTCTTTGATTGGCTTGTGGCAACCATCATAGGACTTCAAAAATGCTTGGTGACTGCGCTGCTCCTGAGTGGGTGAAGTCTCCAACAGGACTTCATAGACTTGCTGGAAGAGCCTCTGAAAAGCTAATGGTGCTGCAGGTAGAGATAATGTGATAGGGTATTTGAACTGCTGTACACAAGGCAAGATATAAAGATGAAAAGAAAACTGGAAATTAGTTTTGGGTTGCTTGACTTCAAGAAATTTCCCTAACGTTGTGCCTTTTGTGGTTGATTTGATTCTTACGCTTCCTTTGATAGCAAGTTATTTGATAGTTCTGGAGCTCTTCCTTGTTATCTTTATTTTTTGAAAGGGTGAAATCATTTAATTCTTAAGTTCAGTGTTTACCATTTAATTTAGGTAATTGTGGAAAACGTACATGGCTGGAGTGGTACCAGATGGGTCCAGGGAGAGAAATAACTGGCCCTTAAGAAAGGGGTGGCTGTTCTCTTGCAGTAAGTTTTTCACCATAATGTCTGATATTATTTTGCCTGACAACTTAGGGACAGATAAGCTTTTAGTTTAAATACTTTGTGTAGTTTTGAGTTTTTTTTCCACATCTGGGGTTGTTCCATTCCTTAAAGCAGCAGAAGTGGTGTGTACAAGGAAACTGTGCTGTAAAAATACATTATGCATATTTTCTGCATGTAGATTGTGCTGTGTGGGTGAGCAGGAGAGACTATCCATAATTCCTCTGACATAATTAATCCCTTATGCAAGGTAAATTCTTCTTACTGTTTCCTTCCCCCTTTCAACAGTATCTTACTTGTAGAAGTAGCCAGTTTGTAGTTAGAGTTTAAAAGTGTAATGGTTTATATTATGCTGTACAAGATTACATTAGCATACAAATTCCATAAAACAAGTAATAGTATTGTTCGAGTACCCGGTTGCTGTAGCAAATCATTCTGGGCGCTGGATTTTGTGGCTTAGGCATCTGAAGTGGAAAGATGGAGGAGGATATATGTTCCATTGTGGTTTCCAGACTGCAGTATAACCAGGGTTCGGATGAAAACAAAGTAGGTTGCAGCACAAACTCCTACTGAAAAATTGGAGACTTTTAAAGACTTGGTTGCAGTGCAACTGAAAGCAGAACTCTGAACATGAGATTGGAGGAGAAAGTGTAAAAGCACTGACCCCTTCCCTGTAACCCACTCTCCCTTGCCTTTACTTCTTTACACCTAAGCAAGGTCATATCAATCCCCCCCCCCTTTTTTTCCTACCTACCAGCTCATTAGTTAAAGAATTTCTCGGGAAGGGGGACGGGGGACGGGGGGGACAGGGACGACAACGAGCTGGAGATTATGCAAAGTTGCACAGAAGCTGTTCTCGCATTTTTCTGTACTCCGTTCATTGAATTTTTGACTTCTGCAATGTCATATAACACTTCCTGCCAGTCCTTCACTGTGCGGGAAAGTAAACTACACAAGGATTTTTAATTATTTTTTTTTAATGTGAAATCCTCATTTTCTGTGTTACGAGAAAGAGTAAATAGTTGTTCCTGGGTTAATTTCTCAGCATTAGGTCTGAATTTATAGACATTGTTCATACCTTTTTTTCAGTCATTCACCAGCCTGAGAGATTCCACAATTTTTCTTTATGCAAAAGCTTTGCATGCTTCTGAGCATCCTCACCAGCTTCTTTTTATACTTCTTTATAGTGTAGTCTGAACCTTTTCAAATCTGTTTCTCTGGCAATTATCAAAATTCCATTAGTGTTGAAGGTATGGTGAGCTTTGAATTTCATGTTCATAGAATCACTGAATGGTTTGGCCTGGAAGGAACCCTAAAGACCATGTAGTTTCAACCCCCACTGCCATGGGCAAGGACACCTTCCATCACGTTGCTCAAATCCACATCCAGCCTGGCCTTCAACACTTCCAGGGATGGGGCAGTCACAGCTTCACTGTTCTAGCTTGATGTTTTCCAGTTTTGTTTACTGATAATGATGAACACTTTGTCTGTTTTCTGGCCACTGAGTCCTAAAGTTTGTCAAAGGACTTACAATAATTACTCAAAAGTTTGAAGGTCTATTCCTGACTGGAGATAGGCTCTAAGTTACTTTCACAGTGTTCATGTACATGTGCAGATGTGTTTTTCCAATATATGCTGACCTGTATTTTTCAGCATGAATTTCTTTTATCTTTCCTACTCCACAGCTATTTATGAGGATTTCACAATGCTGTTAACTTGTGGTTAGTAGCTTTGTACAGAAAATTAATGTATCTAGATCACTTCCAGACTTCCTGTAGATGGAGGCTCTCTGCAAAGAGGCTATAAAAGAAGAGCTGAGAAATAATGATGATTTTAAAATGTTTAGAAAAGTAATGTTGTGTTTGTTTTTTTTTTTCTCCCCTTCTTCAGTGACCTAAGGTTGACTCTGATGGCTGGTTGAAATCTAGCCTGCTCTGTCTTTTTCTCAGTCAAGTTTTGGGGAGTGAAGTGAACATGCTACAGTAAATTCTACGTGTAGCAGGTATTTGGGGAAAGCTGCAGTTCTTGATAGCAAAGGAAACACTTTGTCTTTTGCCTCATTTCCCTTAGTCCTTTTGCAAGTACTGAAGAACATTGTTTACTTCCCAGAATTTAAAGAAGAGTCAGTTTTGTCTTCCAAGGAACAAAGCTGAAGGAGACCATCAAAGCTTAGCTGGAAGTGCTGGTAGATATTTGCTGACTGACAAGGAGGAAGAAATGTTTGTTATTAACTGTTGATTATTGAGTGATGGTTGGGGCAACCTAAAACATAAATTACTCCTAAAATGTAGTTAGTGTTCTCTATACTGTGTATGTTTAATATCCTTAAAAGGGGTGAGTACTTGTGATGGGATAGGTGCATATTAATACATAAAGGCTATATACAGCAGCATTAAAGACAACTATTTTCCTCTAAAGTAAATGTACCTGAGAACTGTGGGCATGTAGTATAGGGCTTACAAACGCCTTCAAAACCTAGGAAGAAGTGGATTACTGACTTTGATCCAGATTTCTGAACTGGATATACTTGGAAGTGTACGTTGAATTTATAGGAGTAATAAGGTCTAGCAGAATTTGAAACAGCAGAACTTATTTTTTGTGTATAAATTGTTAAATAGGTGAAATGAGCCATCTGCGTATGCAAGTAGGGTAGTTGTTAATGTGTCATAAATAAACTAGTATGCAGTTTAATAAAAAAACCCCAACCCCTTTTCTGCTGTCTGCAGCTGTGAATGTTGTGTCAGGCTTGCTCACTCGTCTTTACAGATTACCTGATCTGCAATTGAGCAAGCAGTGAGCCAAGCTGTTCTGCAGCACAGTTGCTCTCTCAAGGGAAAGCAGAAGAAAAAAACTGAAAATGCTACAAATAACACTTTTTTACCTTCACTGCTCCATCCAAATTGGCAAAATTGGCTTAAAATTCCCTAAACTCTCTCACTTAGTTAATAACGTAGCTTGCAGCACACTGACTTATTGTTGTGTTTAAACCTTTGCCAGGACGGGAGCAGTTTCATGGCCTCGGGTCTATGTACTGCAGAGGAGCAGCTGCTGTGATCCTCACGTATGATGTGAACAGCCTCCAAAGCCTGACAGAGCTGGAAGAAAGATTCTTGGCGCTGACGGACAGTGCGAGCGCTGACTGCATTTTTGCTATTGTTGGAAATAAAGTTGACCTCACCGATGACTGCGCTTTGCCACCGGATGAAAATAGACCTGAGAAGTCTGTTGCCAGCTGCAGCTCGAAGGTGCGAAAACAAGTCTGTGCAGAGGATGCGATTGCGCTCTATAAAAAGATACTGAAATACAAAATGCTAGATGAGAAGGATGTTCCAGCAGCTGAGAAAATGTGCTTTGAGACCAGTGCAAAAACAGGATACAAGGTAGACTACCTCTTTGAAACTGTGTTTGACATGGTAGTCCCAATAATTGTACGTCAGAAAGCTGAGGGACCACCGCAAACTGTAGACATTACAGACTACAAGCCGGCAAAAAGGACAAAATCTGGTTGTTGTGCCTGAATCATTTACGTAATGTAAGAAAAGGGGAGGGATTGTTCTCTCCAGCAAACTGAGGAGTGTCAAGTGCTTGCAGTTCACAAGAAAGGAAAAGTCAAAGAATAAATAGACTAAAATGGTGTCTGTGGAAAAAAAGAAACAACCCAAAAACCAACCAGCCAAACAAATCTGACCATTAAAGGTTTCTGGGAAGCTCTGTGTATGAAAATGGAAAGTGAGTGAAATTACAGAGGAAGACTTGCCAGTTTCCAGGGGAGTGGATCTGAAGACAAATGGTGTATTAGTACAATTGGTACAAATGACATTAACTTGAACAGTTTTGAAGGAGTCTGATTTTTACTGACTTGCCATTTCATGTTGCATGTAAATGATCTGTTTGTATGCTCTCAACAGCTTTCACATGATTGTCATCATTCCCTTTGCGATTCTGACTTTGGGAGATTGAAAACACAACACTTTTTTATTCTTGACAGAAAATAAGAAAGAAAAAAAGAAAATCCAGGTATAATTTATATCTGTAGCTAATAAATCAATTACAATCTTTTTATGTCAGATGACAGTGTAAGGCTTAAAAGCTGAACTATTAAAATCACGGTGGATACGTACTATTCATTTGGAGACTATTAGTGTGAATTCCCCTTTCATAGTGGGCTTTCATGTATTAACAGACAGCATTACAGCTCTTGCTGCTGTAATTGCAAGATGTAGGAGGAAGTTTTTCTTTCCTTTTTCTCTTGTAATTCTTTTTAATGTGGATAGCAAAGCTTTTTGGGGGAAGGAAGTGATTTTCTATTTGTCTGCATTTTGACCTCTTTATGGTGCCAGTAGAATGCCACATGCTGAATACCTGTGTTCTCTTTCCCTTCCAATTCCTCCTTCGTTGTGCTCAAGGCTGCAGCTTTGATGTTTAGCAGCTATGCATGACATTGCCGTCTTCCTGGAGGGAAGTGAGGACTTGCATTTTCTGATGTGAAAGTGGCTAATGCAGGAGGAAGGAAAGAGAAACTCCCTTTGTGGAGTAGAAAGGCACATGAAGGAGCACTAACAAGGTACCTGGTTTCTCTCCTGACTGCAGTAAAAAGGAGAAGCTAATACTCAATGCTGCTCCTAGAGTTTCCCAACTCTCTCGGCTATGAAGCAGTATGTGATGATCCAGGAGCACACACTGAGACGCCTTAACCACAGTGAGGAACTGCTACTTTCCATCCCCATATTTCCCCAAAACAACTCCCCCCAAACCCCAAAGATGCAGCTCACATGTTTCCATTTCAGCAAGTTGTTGTATGGGGACTCTTTCATCTTCCTATGGATGCTGTGGGCATAATTTTCTAAAACTAAAGGGTTGGTTGTTCTTATGCTTTCTCATTGAGTTTCTTTGTCCCAACCAAATCACAGTTAAGTAGTACATAGGGAGACAATTCCTAAATGAATAATGAATGAAATTATTACTAAGAATATTAATTAATTTTTTTTCCCAAAGTATATCTTCTTGATCAACTTGCTGCAGAGAAGTAGGTTTATTTTCTGCTTTCAAGCTTATGTGCAGTAACAGAATTCTAAGGCCAGTGTCTAGTCTTTCCTTGGGACTGGGAAGAGACAAACAGGCTATAACCTCAGTCTTGTCTGTGACCAAAGCGATTTGCCAACACATCTGCGAGAGGTTCACCGCTGGCTTTGCTGCATCTGTTGACAGCTGAACCTGCAGCATACGCGTGTTGCAAGGTCAGGCTTTTGGGTCATGTACAGCTAGAAGGTACAGAACAGGAAAAATATTTGTAAATATAACATCTAATACTTCTTAAGGTATAAATAGTTGCAGCTCAGTTGCACCAACATTTGATTCATATGAGATACGAAGGAATTCCTAGTCTTTCCCAAAGCTCCAACTTGGGTGTTTTCACTGGAAAAAAAAAAAGGACACAGGAGCCAGTCTTGCATGCTGTGCTTTTGCCCTTAGGGCTACACTTGTCTGGCAGGATGTTCCTGGCTTTTTAGTGTCACTGGCTATTGCTCCTTGAGAAATGCCCGAGTTATAGTGGATGTCACTCCGCCAGCCTGTGAGAGAGATCATGGGGTTACACAGCAGAACCTGAGAGGCTGCAGACTACACAGGAGCTGATGGTAGGAGCTCAGGAGGTCTGGATTGCTCGATGTGGCTAGCCCCATTTCCTTACTACTTGCAGAAGTCAGATTGTGCCTTTGAGCAAAACTTGAGGGTTTCTGGAGTTTGATGTAGGATTTTTTTTTTTAATTATTTTACTATTTTAAACTCTGCTGTAGCTGAGTTCCATTTTTACAGCCCAGTGTTGATGCTCTGTCTGCTGCAGAGGTGCCTGTGTGTGTCTGCAAGCACTATTGGAGAGCACAGTTCAACCCTCAGCACTGGAATTGCCTAGATTTGTTGTTGTTTTCTGTTTAAATGGTGTTTTTTGTTTTTTTTTTCCTCCACCACCACCACCCCACCCCCCCCCCCCCATCCAACATAATTTTACTGGAATAATTCAGCTTGGCTCACTGACAGGGAAGAGCAGTGAAGCTGCAGAATGGTCGTGCATGGCCAGGACTAGCAATGGCAGGTGAAAGCAGCATCCCAGGTGCTCTGCTTGCCCTGCCTGCGAGCGGGACCTTGTTTTACAAGTATTTGTTTCCCTTCACCTCCCTCAAATATTTGTCTGGATTATGTGAAGTGTTTGAACAGTTTGAAATAGATGTTATTTTTGTCCACACTGGGTGAATGTGAGATGTGGGCATGCTGTGCCTGAGATGATGGCCAGGCCACGCTGTGACCTGAGGGGGATGGAGGGGTGGAAGGCAGGGTGAGTGGGTGCCAGGCTGGTTGGGAAGGCCACATCCTGAGCAGTGGTGGGAGACTGAAGTTGCTGTTGTCTCCTTGCAACCCTAATAAGGCTTAAAGTCTCATGGAGACCACCAAAGGATCCTGAACGCCCCAGGTGCTCATGAAGCAGGTAGAGCTGCTTGAGCCACATGCTTTGGCTTCAGATGCCCATGCCATAGAATTGTAGAATCAACCAGGTTGGAAAAGACCTTTAAGATCATCAATCCAATCATTATGTCCTGCTGGGAAGCACCACTGCCTGTTTTTACTTCTCTGCTCCTGGGTCAGGGATGCAGTGATGTTACTTGTTCTCCTCATTCAGTGTGTCTTGCACCATCTGTGTCTAATCCCCAAAGACCATGAGTCCAGGCCCTCACTCACCCTGATGGGTGTGGGTGGCCAACCCTGGGGGTGCAGCTGGTCCCCATATGGTTTATGGGGTCTACTGCCATCTGCACTGGGGTGCCATCAGCACAATATCAGTGACTTCCCAGCCTCTCTTCTGGCAGCAACCTAATACCTTGTTTACTGCTTGTGTTTGCTGTTTTTCTGTTTCTGGCAGCCACAGACAATCCCAGTCATGTAAGGTGTGAGTGAACTTGGTTGATCTGGTCAACACACTCTGGGGAGATAATTGGTGTCAATTGACATTGATATACTGATGCAGTTACCTGCAGAAGGGCAATATAATCTCATTCACCTTCTCCAGGCTCAGCAGCATGCTTTCAACCAGGGAAGTGTAGGAAGCAAACAGTATGCTTTGAAGCAAAAGATTTGACGTGGTCAAACCCAGGCAAAACACTTGTGGTTTTTACATCCTAGGCTGGAACACCGTAGTTTAGTAAAAGGATTGTTTTGTTTCACTGTAGCTGAGTTTTTTCCAGTATCAAAATATTTTAACTTCTTGGGAATGGGTTCTGGGATCATAGAATCATCAGATGGTTTGGGTTGGAAGGGATCTTCAAAGATCGCCTAGAGGAAGCCCACCTGCCAGGGGCAGGGGCATCTTCTGATCAGGTTGCTCAAAGCTCCATTCAACCTGATATTGGACGGGTTTAGGCCACAATAAGGTCTTCCTGGAGCCTTCTCCAGGCTGAACAACCCCACCTCTCTGACTTTTTTCACAGGAGAGGAGGTAAACCTGCAATTAAGAGGCAGCTTGAGTAAGTCAGTTCCCCTCATGCTGTGCTCTGGGTTAGCTCACCAGGTGAAATTCTCTGGCTGCTGCAAGTATTCCATGTGATTGTGTGCACGAGCAACCTCCCCTTCTCAAGCACTGATTACACAGGCTTTTGAGAAACGTGGCTATGGGAACACAGACCTGAGAACACGATGTACACAAAGTACAGAAGTTCAAGTCCAGTTGGCACCTTGTGGGTTTTTGTGAGTTGTTTTTGCCTGTACCATGCCCATGGCTTCAACTCAATGCTGTGCTGATGATACTGCACTGAGCAAACTTGTTAAGAACAGCTTATGTGAGCCAGAGAAAATGAAGAGGCAAAACTGCTTGAGAAGGAAGACCTATCTGCTAAAGTTTTACACTGGAAAAAAATTAGCTGCATAGGAAGATTAGGCAATGTATTAGCTATGAAAGTACAAACAGTTTGCTTCCTTTGTTGATGTAATTGGCTTTTCCAGATTTGCATAACCTCCACTTGAATTCTCTTAAAATACTGAATGTGCTGGAATGGTATGCTGTCAAAATCCCAAGTGATAACTGTGTTCATCCCACAGCCACTGATTTCTAGCAACACCGAGCTGAGGTAAGTTGCTTATTTTTGGGTATTTGTGTTACTGCCCTGTGTATTTAAAAGAATTGGCAAGCATGGAATAAATTTGGCTCAAGTTGACTGCATTGTTTTCTGTTCTAAGTATTTTATTTATCTGAACAAATAGTAGTGTGATTACTTTGTTTGGGGGCTGCCTTTCAGAGCTACAGCATAGCCAAAGAGCTCATTTCAAGCTTAGGTAATTTCTCTGTTTATGGCTGTATCTCATCATATGTACAACTGATCAAGGTTAGACAGCATGCTAGCTAAGAATTTTAACTTCATTTATATTTCATCTTTTTGTTTTTGTTTTTTTTTCAGAGGTAACACTTGGGAAGTTTTGTTAATGTTGGTTTTCTGAACATTGTATAGCATGAATAATACATTGCTTTAATCTGCAACATTGCAATTTATTGGCTTAAATTGTTCTAACAACAAGATGGAATACTATTGCAGTAGTTCAGCTTAAACAAGCAATTTTAGAAACACAGCTTCCCTCTTGGATCTTTTAAAGTGTCATGAAATAAACAAGCGTGTTCCCAGTTGAAGAGTTTGAATTTCAGTGGAAGGAGCTTTCTGGCAGTGTGCTTCTAATTCCTTAGGTGCAAACAAAGTAATTCAACAGAGCTCTCCATATGCATTGTGCAGAAAAACACCGTTTACAAAATGAAAATCATCAACAAATAAAAGTTTAGAAAAAAAACAGGTTTTATTTATGATACAGTGAGGATGGAATGTAAGTACAAAAGCCAAAAGCACCTGAAGCAGGAGTGAGATGAACTGTTGAAAAATCAATTGCCATTGCTGTAAAAATCTCTTCAATTTCAGGTTTAAGTATTCAGGTATATAATCAGACTATACCAGTAGGAAATCTGCAACTGATCCGTTCCCCCACTTCCCGGTCTCTTGCAGTGGTGACAGGTAACTTTGAGCTAAACTGTTTCTGCAGAAGGAAAGAGTTAGCCATTCTGGCCATTTATCAAGCCTGGCATGCAATAACTTGGTTCTGTATGGGGAAAGATGGCTCCAAATTAATGCTTTGCTTCCTCCCCCCGGCTGTGTGTAAACTGGTGGTGGTTATCCCACTGCTGTGTGTCCTTAGCTGCCAGGACAGCATGCCTTTTGACAGACAAGTGGCAGTACGGGAAGTTTTGTGCTTAAATTAAAAGTTATGTGGCATCGAGCAACTTGCTGTCCTGTAAAGCCCACACTGTGTGCAATAGCTGTTCCGGCAGTAATGGTTAAAATAAGTTTGTGATGAGTGGCTTGGTTTCAGAGGAGAAAAGCTGCAACTGAAAAGCCAACCAGTGTCACCTGCTATGTGGGTAGTGTGACATGGATGGATGTCCACAACACAGCAAGGAGCAAGAGACCCTTGTAAGGATCCTGAGGTATGTCTAGAAAAAAATTATCAAGCTTGTAAAATAAAATGCTGATCTTCATCATTTAGTTTCCTAACTGAAATAGGAAGAGCTGTATTTTGTGGTCACTGTTTTTGGGAGGCCTGTGGGCTTCTCTGCTCTTGCCAGGGGTTAAGTGCCAAAGCATTGTTAGGCTTGAAAAAAAACCAAACACAATAAAAAGATAATTGTTTTGGGTGTGTTTGAAATACCCAAGCATAAAATACTAAAATCAAGGTTAGGTTTCAATGCTGGACATGAGCACTTTCCAAAATAGTTTCAGTATTTTGCAAGAATTTCTCTCTGTGAGCACGCTGTGTTAATTTATGGAACTGGAGCTGCTAGTGTTTACTGTTGCGACAAATACAGTGAATGTAAAAGATACATATATCTCTTAAAGTAAATGCAATTGGTATCTGACCAAGGTAACCATTTATTACTGAAGGTTTTTTTGTGTTTCAAAGCTGCGAGTATTTGTAGCATTTGGCAAATGATGCAATGTTAGAATAGCAAAAAGTATATATATACACTATATGGTAGGTGAATACAGCATTAGATCTGTGTGTTAGACGTGATTTGTGTTACACTTAATTTGCTTTTATAGACATCTTTAAAAATTAACTTTCCATTCAGCTTTTGAGGTAATAAGTTAAAAAAGCACCAACATGATTTATTCAAATGTCTAACTATCACAGAAGGTTCCACTGTATAAGAATGACATGTTAAGCAGGTTCCTTATACTGTGAAAGACTTCTATAAATTTTTCATACAGACTTGACATCTGCTGATATGGCTTCGGATCAGTCCTGCCTTTAGTGTATCTGCTGAGGGCTTGCTTTGGAAGGGCTGGTCAATCGTAGTGAGCCAGAAGCTGTATTTATTGGCAAAGTAGTGACAGGTTCCACGTGCTCCATTGCATTCGATGAAAGGAGTCGCTCTGAAATCTTCTAGGCAGCTCCCAGGAGAAACCAGCGACTGGCCTCCACCTTCATCACCAGCAGCAGTGTGCTAAACAAGACAAGGAAGGCAGCGGTCAGAGTACAGCCGCAGGCAGTGCTGTCAAAAACTTGCATGTGGGAAAAGAGAAAAGCCACCAGAATTGCTCCTAATACATAGAATGGTTTGAGTTTAAAGGGACCTTAAAGATTATATAGTTCCAGCCCCTCTACCATGGGCAGGGACACATTACACTCTACCAGGTTGCTCAAAGCCCCATTCAACCTGGCCTTGAATGCTGCCAGGGATGGGGCATTCTCTCCAGAGCAGTCAGCTAATCCTGCAGCTAAGTAAGGCTTAAGGGTTTGGCTATGCTTTAGCTATACAAAGGGGTAGCTCCTGTGTTGATGCCACTTTAAAATCTTCTGGCAAAGGTCTTTTCTATAGTTAAGATTTTCACTGTTGAAAGTCTTAGCACTGGAGAATCATTTAGGTGGGAAAGGCCTGCTGGGGGTCATTTCAGCCAGTACCGTGCTCAAAGCAAGACCGACTCCAAAGTTGCCCACAGTCACTCAGGGCGCTGTTGAGTTATCAGTACCTTGAAGGATGGCACAACCTCTCTGGGCACTGGTTCTCTGTTTGATTACCTGCACTGAGAAAAGCTTTCCACCATACATATATCTAACTTGAATTTCCCTAATTAAAACGTCTGTCTTACTGCATTACACATAAGGAACATTGTGGAAACAAAATCACCTTTTATGCAAATAACTAGTTCTATGGCATATTCTTTGTCAGCAAATTACACCAAAACCATGCATCTTTAGACCACTCAACTGTTACTTTTGACACATACTGTGGTAATGAACGGAATGTTAGTTTTCTTCTGTCAAAGGCACTGCTAAAAACCAGGCATTTCCTCTGTCCCTTTTAGAGCTGTACAGCTCCTTTTTAAGTGAAGCCGTTTCCTTTTCTGTTAAAACCTGAAGGAATTTGCAATATAAAAGAAAGCTGGAAAATAAAGTTGCTAAATAGTTTTGTAAATGTAAGGGGTAATCTGGGCACAACTACTATGTTTGCCTGCCTATGTCTTAATAAATACCACACTCTGAAAGTGCAAGCTGTAACTGATTTGGTTTGTGCTACGAGAGGTCCAGTGTGTTTGTATAAATGAGTCAAAGAAGTGGCCACCTTTTAACAGAGTAAAGGACTGATCTCTGGCTGGAGGTACATGTTGCTGAGGTTTACCTGTTAAAGGGTTTTAAAAAAAACCCCAAACAACTCCTTCCCACGAGAACCCCTTACCCAGACCCCAGAACTGCAGCCTATCAGCTGCCTTACAAATATACATGACTTGCTAGGCTATGAAAATCAGAAGCAAAATTGTTCTAGCATCCTTCTGTAAAAATTAAGTTGGTAAGGAGCAGCATAAACTATCACAGCTTTGAGGCCTTTGCAGTTGGAGCTGGAAAGCAGTTAGCAAAAACTGCACATGCTATTTGAGCCCTGGCTTGGGAGCAGACCCACTTGAGAACCTCAGGATGAGTACTGGCATTCCTATGCTCAGGGTACAAACTCCAACTCTATGGCTGTAGTATCTTTTCTGGTATTGGCCACGGCCTTCCATCCTTCTACAATGCTTATGCCACTCTGATGTTCTCTTATGCCACACTGATGTTCGCTTGCTACCTGAAATCTGCCTGGCTTCTATGGCTGTTTGTTTAGGCAGGAGTCTGTGATGACTCCCTTCGGTACTGTACCTTCCTTAGGGGAAAGAGGTGACAAACGTAAGCCAAGGAAGTAAAACAGTATGTACTCTGAGATAACCAAAAGCATGCTGTACTTCTTTCATAGTTGCCTGAGAAGCAAAAATGCAGTCACCAAACACTTTATTCCCTCCAAATGCTAGCTGGGAAAATAAGAACTCTTCTCACTCTGTGCTCCTCAGTGCTGGCAAAAGGTCTTGCTAAGGTGAAACTCTGCTCTTAACAATGCTTGGTGTTTACACAGGGCTTTGCAAACATTTAATTAATCCTTAGCATTCTTGTGAAGTAACTATGAGATTGGTATCAGGGTTTTTTTATAGAAGCAAAAGAAAGGTCAGACATAGGGCTGGTCAAACATTTAACCTGCACTCTCAGGTTTTGGTTTGGTTTTGTGTTGTTTTTTTGGTGTGGGTTTTTGTTGTTTTTTTTTGGTAACTAAATGACAAATGCCAGATTTCCTTTACCTTATTCTCTGAAAAAAATAAACTTGTGGCTTTTGACAAACAAATGGTTTGCAGGTAAGAACTGCTATTGTTATTCTATGATGTTTTCTACCAGAGAAATCTAATTACTTTTTTCCTCAACCCTGTTTACTTCAGCATTCAGTCCAGTCTTTAATGGGTTAACAACATGGGCTTACTGTTGCAGATTTTGACTCTCCAGTACATGAAGCCAGTCATAAAAATGACCATCTGTCAGATCACTCATGAACATTCTAGCAGCTCTTTACCATGTTAAGCTCTCCAGTACTTACATGACACCTCTGTACAGTCTTGCAATAAAAGCAGGTCAGGTGCTTCAGCAGGTCTTCCACTGCACACATAATGCTAAGCTTTTCTATAACCTCCCATTTCTTAATTATAAGATCACAAGATCTAAGAGATCCCATAAGCCATCGGATATAGAGCTCAGGTCTCGTTGGCATTAGAGCTACAACACTGAAGCTTAATTTAAAAAACAACAGGAGGCTGTCACTGTTTCCACACTAAGTGGAAACCTTTGGTTTCTAAATCACAGAATGGGTTGGGTTGAGATCATCTAGTTCCAACCCCCCTGCCATGGGCAGGAACACCTTCCACTAGACCAGGTTGCTCAAAGCCCATCCAGACTGGCCCTGAACACTTCCAGGGATGGGGCAGCCAAGACTTCCTTGGGCAGCCTGTGCCAGTCTCTCACCCCCCTCATAGTTACAGAATTTCTTCCTGATAGCTAATCTAAATCTATTTTCTTTCTGTTTAATACCCCCTCGTCCTCTTACTACTTGCTATAAAAAGTCCCTCTCCATCTTTCAAATCTTAGACCAAACATCAATGATTTTAAGCTTTCAAAAGAAGGGAAAAGGTTGATTTTTCTTTTTTTGAAATACAGATCAGCTTTACTAGTGATGTACATAAGTAACTCCTAATCATTAGCTGTGGAAATGCTTTGTAGGCTACAGTCGCACCTCAGTGCCATTTTATTTGTCAATCCATATCTGTCCCCATATTCTGCTCTGAAGCACTATTTTGTATATGTAGTAAGGACTCTAGATGCTATTCTGACAAGAAGCAATTTTATGTGCAATTCACAGAAATTTTGTTTTGCCTCCTCTGCTTCCTAGAAACTAGGAAGTTTAAGTAGTTTGTAGTTCTCTGGTTCCCCAGTATGATGCTTGGCTTTGGTGTTGCTGGCTCTAAAACAGAGCAGCCTTCTTAGTACCTAACACTCAAACACAAAAAGTGACACTGGAGAACAAATACCATAAGGAAGGAATATCCGATCCACAAACTGCGCCAGCCTTCAGGGCAGTGAGGAATAGAAGCTTCTTGGCTATGGACAGCAATTGCCACAGCTGGGGCCTCACAAACTGAGCACCGACTGATATATGGCTTGATTTCATCTTCTGCCACAGGCATCATCGGAAGGGGTGCCGTAGTTGACAGCCAGTAGGACTTATCGTTTCGACTTGCATAATAACAAATATCACCGGGGTTACAGTAGAGGAACGGCATAGTACTGAAACGAGCCAAACATGAGCCAGCCAGCCCTGTTAGAAAGGGAAGAGAAAAAATAATAGAAATGATGGCAATCATTGACACAGAAGACAATGCATGTTTTCAGTTTCCTGCTCCTTCCTAAGTATGTCAGTAAAACCCTGAAGTCCAGACTGTTTCACTGGCTTTAGAAGTCCCCTTGAGCAACACTTGAGAGCTCAGGGGCACTTCTCATTCTGGTGTTTCCTAAGCCTGTCTGCTCAAGTCCCAGCTTCCTCTAAGAACTGTTTTATTCTTTTGTTATTTTCACTCAGAGACATGGAATTGAGGCTGCTGTCAGCAATACCTGCCCCACGTACCTAGATCCTGGTTGTGTGCTTTCTCTTGTCCTTCAAAGTACAGCAGGCTGTATCCACTCCAGAGTTTGTTCATGCCAACCGGGCACATTGGCTCCTGATCGGACTGGCTGTGCTTCACCAGCAGGTAGCCCATGCTAACGCTGCGACCTGGCATGCCTGGCAGCCCGGGGCTACCGGGGCGGCCTGGCTGACCTTAGAAGAAATGGGGAAAGAAATCATCCAACTTAGTTTGTGCTCCCACAAATGCTCTGATATTCCAGTTAAGCTGCTTGAATAAAACTTAATTGCATGATAACTCTTCTTATGTTAGGTTATTGTTAAAAGAGCTGTAGTTGTAGGATTACAGCAGTTGCTTTTAAAGAGATTGGTGCTGGATAAGGCTCCCTGGTTTCTAAGGTGATGTATTTTGCTATCAGATCCAGGAAAAGTCACATACAACACCCTGAATTTGAGCATACTTTCTACAATACAGATAAGCCTATTTGTTCCTTAAAATGCTTTCTTAGTCCAAGATTAAGCAATACTTTTTGAATTGCTTGTGTTTGCTTCATATGGTTACAACTATGCTATGCAAATACCTTTTTCTCCGTGTACTTAGCTAATTAAGATAGTAATTGTTCTCCTCTTTGACTGAATAAGGACACAGGTTATTTCTTCTGCAAATACGTTCCTTTAAACATCATTTACACAAATACCACCTACCCAACCATTTGTTTTCATGAATGTAACTGCTAGTAAAACACTAGGCGAAAATACTTAAGAGAAAATCAATATAAAAATACACAGATCAAAACCAATATAAAAACACAGATCAAAACAAACTCATGAACATGAGTGGACTGACATCTACATTTATCAAAACTTATTATGAAAATATTGCTTTAAGATAACTGTTAAAAGTAGGTATTTGTCTCTTGTGAAGTTGTGAAGACAGAAACTTTCTTTCTCCTCTTCTCATCCCCATCCATTGAGGTAGAACTACAGAATGATCTATGGCAGTGACAGTGGAAAGAGGGAAGAAGTGCTGTGCAACATTTTTTACCTTCAAATCCTACTGGACCCTGAAACCCTGTTGCTCCTTGTTCACCTCTGGAGCCGGGAGGAGCTGGAATGCCACCCCTGCCCTGGAGTCCTGGTTCTCCAGGTGCGCCTCTGAAACCTTGCACCAACAATGGTTATAAGCACAGTGACTACACAAATATCAACATGCTACCTGCTTTGTTAACATATGCTCTACTCTCTACTTCTATGTGTTTGGTCTTATGTGACATGTTTACCAATTTACACTAAAGGCAAGCTCCTGTGGTTCTTGCTCAGGCAAACAGCGCTGACTTCATCGGAAAATGTTCCTTGGATCAAGACTATATGAGCAGCACAACCCTGATCTTTCACTTTTGCTACCACCACGCATGTCTGATGAAGCTAGTAGCAAGGAGTGTACTGCACTGGATCCATGTATCACTAATGCTACATTCCCTGTGCTGATAGCACTTCCACAAGGATGTGCACATTTCCATCAAAGTTCAACCTTGATTTAAATGAGATCCACATCTGGTGTTGCTTTGGCTATGTGAGTGTTGTCAAAGTTTCCTTGTGTTCTGCTTAGGTTCTGAATGCTAGGAGGAGAAGGAAATCCAAGCCCTAGCTTTGAAAGACCAAAATTTGACTCTCCGACTTCCGGAATTTAAAGTAGAAGAGTCAAAACAGCTCTCTGGTGACCTGACCTCACTAAGGGGATCTGACCTTTCACTCTGAGTGTGCAGTTCCTACCTGGATCGCCTGGTGGACCCTGAGGTCCCACATCTCCTGGGCTTCCTTGAGGTCCTATATTTCCACTGGGACCTGGTGAACCTTGCTCAGCAACCAGCCTTGGAGGAAGAGGGGACAGCCCAGGGGAGCCTGGAGGCCCCTGAAAGCCTGTGATTAGGAACAAGATGAGACAGTTTGTTTAAAAATCCCCTAGTATTTTCCTTAACATGCTTTCATCCACAGATATATATACACACATATGTGAGCAAGGGACTGTGGTCAGCAACCCTCGGACAGCACACAGATAAGCAGAAGGAAGTGAATGATGCCACTGCTCCCTCGTTTATGCCACAGGAAGCTGGGAAAGTTCCCTGCAGAGAGCAGACAGCTCCCTGAGGCACAGCACCATCTTTTGGTGGGCTTCAGGAGGCACAAATACATGCTGATACAGTTGGAGTGAAGGATTTTAAAGGTATTTCTAAATATCCAGTATATGTACTCTGGAGCTTTAGTTTAGATCAGGAATTCTTCTGTTTTTTTAATCCTGAAAGTGACTGTGATTTTGGAGCTTGTACCTCATACAAAATAAATTGATAAAGGCAAAAAGTTGACTACTCATGTTCAATTCAGGCATCTGCCCACTGGAATTTGCCAGACAGAGAGTCATGCAGGTTGTAGAAGACTCTGGAGGTCATCTAGCCCAACCTCCCACTTGAAGCAGGGACAGTTAGATCAGCTCTGTGGAGCTGCAAAATGAGTAACTTAGAAAGGAGCCATGCATCTGATTGCACTTACCAGTTAGTCCTCTATCCCCCTTGGGTCCAATAGGTCCCAAATCACCTGGAAATCCTACTGGGCCCATAAAGCCAATGACACCTTGCTCACCCTTCCGACCTTGAATGAAAAACAAAAGGTGACATTACTGCCTTTCAACACAGATTGAGTGCAAAAGTCAAGTTATTAAAGCTGCTGTAGCATAGGAGGTTCCCCTGTTCCTGGCCAAGATCAGCATTTCCCATCCTTACCTTTTGGCCCAGGGTAGCCAGGAACGCCGGGTCTCCCTGATAATCCAGGATCACCTCTACTTCCTTTTGGGCCAATTACTCCACTCACACCTGTTTGTCCACTTTCTCCTTTGCTTCCTGGCGGAGCTGGTATTCCAGGCTGTCCCTGTAGTCCTGGATAGCCTATTTAGAGCACATATAGGTTGTAATCAGTTTATTCTTAAGACCTGGACACAGGGGAAAACAACAGTACCATCTAATTGTATCCCATCAGGTTTTATTTCCTTAAGTGGGGAACTAATGCTTAGCTCCCCAATTTATTCAGCACTCCTGCTCTGAGACTGGTATACTCTTTGCTGCAGTGGCAGAGGAATTAGAGCATGAATCTCCCACAAAGCAGTGTCATCTCAAGATGTCAGCAGAAATGAGGCGCCTGCTGAGATGCATCCTTCAATGAGCTCCTCCTTCCCCAGCAAGTTCCCCACTTCAATAGATGCCTCCCTGCTTCATCCTAAATTCTCCAAATAACTAGAGAGAAATCAAAGAGCAGTGAGTGCCTGATTCAGTGCCAGGTGGTAACTTACTGTTCAGTGTATCTTAGTGCTTCAGTTGAACATCTGGATACAAATAACTACTTCATACTGTCTTGGGAATTATGGGAACAGCTTCTTTTTCTAGAATTACTTATTGCCTGAAGCTAAACCTGGCAGGTTTCTCTTCAGTTATCTCTGCTACCTAAGAAGACATTTGGACCTTGTTTCTGAAGAGAAAGGGATTTACTAAGTAGGGTTTTCAGTGGGGCATCACTCGTGCTGCCTGCTGAAGTTGGACCAAATGCAAGATGCAGGTGGCAAGATAAGAACGAGCCATGCCTCACCATTTTGGCTGGGAGATGGTTCATGTTCCCACTCTCCTGACTGCTTCTACTTTTATTTTTAGATCCAATGACTGCCTGGGGAGTGGGAATCAGTATGAAATGTTAGGCCAACTAACGTTTGTTTTCCATTTGGAAACCTAGGTATTCTGTTGGGTTTCATCTGGTTTGCCTATTGTAGATTTTTGCCAAGTTTACATAAAAATTTCCATGCATCATATAAAGATGGTAGTGTGACATCTGCAGCTTCTGCTACAAGCTCTTCACAGTGGCACTACAGTTTGAAATGAATGTGCAGTCCAATAAGCTACAGGTATATCAGCCTCTAAATATAGAGAGACACAGAGTGGCTCTTTCATATGTGTGAGAGAGGCAGGCTCATAGCATGGACTTGTAGAGAGAAAAGCTAATACTTCCTTAGTAGCTTAGTTTGCATGGGAATTTCACATAGGAAAGTTTTATAAATGATAAAAAAAAAATTCCCTAGACCTGCAAGTCTGCCACAGACCTCAGATTTTAAAGTAGCAAATTAGCATAATCCTTCGGAAAGTTGTTAAGAGAACTCTGGACGATTACAACTGTTTGCACAAAAATCAAACCCTTCCATCAGGACAACCTGGAGGAACTGCCTTTTACTTTCAAGAGGTCTGTCTCTATTATCTTATACACCATTGAAGATAGGCTGAATGAAGATAGGCTGAGAAAGTTGGGGCTGTTCAGCCTGGAGAACAGAAGGCTGCATGGAGACCTCATAGCAGCATTCCAGTATCTGAAAGGGCGCTATAGGGATACTGGGGATGGACCATTTATTAGGGACTGTAGTGACAGGACAAGGGGTAACGGGTTAAAACTTAAACAGGGGAAGTTTAGATTGGATATAAGGAAGAGATTGTTTCCTGTTAGGGTGGTGAGGCACTGGAATGGGCTGCCCAGGAAGGATGTGAATGCTCCATTCCTGGTGGTGTTCAAGGCCATGTTGGACAGAGCCTTGAGTGCCGTGGTTTAATGTGAGGTGTCCCTGCCCATGGCAGGGGGGGTTGGAGCTTAGGTCCTTTCCAACCCTAACTATTCTATGATTCTATTAGTTCTGTCCAACAATTATTCATGCACTTTAGTGTTGCATTTAATAGGGATATTTTACTGAATCAAGACAGAAATAACAATGAAACTGCTCTTGCTAACCCAGTACTTAATCTTCTGTTGTTGTCTGAGGGCACAGCCTTGTACCTGAGTCTTTTTATTCTTGCCCGAGGGAAACAAGGCATGAATTACCTGGCACTCCATCTAAACCTGGGGAGCCTTTATCACCAGGATGTCCTGATATATTTGAAATCCCAGGAGGACCTGGAGGTCCTTCCTGCCCAGGAAGGCCAAAGGGTCCTTGGACTCCTGAAAGGAAGAGAAGAAATCATCAGTACTACAAGGAAAATGCACAATTGCAATTATAAGGAGTCACTTCAGGCTAAATATAAAGAATGAGATTTTCAAAATGGAAAACACCTGCATAGATCCCATTCTCTGGAATACAAACCTGGAACACCTCTGTCTCCCTTCTGACCCGGAGGTCCTTGGCTGCCTTCCACTCTGCTTGGCTCTCCTGCTTCTCCTTTGTCACCCACTGCACCTGGGAAACCTGCAGAGCCGTAACCATCTGGACCTGTTGTGGAGTTGTTAAAAATTAAGAGGAAAGCTGAGATGTTTCTGTATGTAACAGTGTATCAGCATGCTAACATACATGTATAGAGCATGTGGATTTACTAAATATGCGAGTCTGTAATGTTTAATTGAAAAATGCCTCACAATGGGAAGAAAAAGGCCTTGAGGCTTTAACTTGGTAAGAGGAAAAAAATTATGATTTAAAGTTGAGTTCTAATCCATCTGTGTGTCAGTACATAGGGTATGAAGCTGTTTGCCAGAGCCCACACTAATGAAGAAAATTCCACACTGGGCTATGGAATACAGTTAAGAAAGTCACATTGCAAAGATCTCACTCACCAAACTTGCAGCCAACACAATGCTATGCCTATGAACAGGCAGAATAAGAGTCTCACTTACCTGGTGATCCTGGTAAGCCTTTAGTGCCTGGTAAACCATGCAGTCCACTGATTCCTCTTAAGCCAGGCAAGCCTGTTTTAAAATTGCATTCATGATTATCTTAATAGTTTCTATGAGTCTGTATATATTACTAGGCAAAAATTTCAAATCCTTGGATAAATACTATTCTGTGTTAAAATCTGGTGTTTTATATGCAAATTAAGTCATTAGAATAAGCTTACTATGAAATACACCACACCACGGTTTTGTGAGTAGCAAATTTTGCTACTATCCAATATTATCCAAGTAATAAACAGATTATTACTTTTTAAAATATCTTCGATCTGTCTGGTACCATGTCATTAGTTCCATTCTTGCTGCCATGAGTTTTTAAATAACCATTTAGTTTTCCAAAATCCTCAAACCAAGACAATGATGGCATAAATTTTAGGCTATACATGTGATTATAGCGAAGCTCTCTTCAGGAGAAATTCACTCTCTGTAATTTAAAAAAAAAAACAAAACCCCAGCAAACCCCTAACAAAATGTATAATAGCTGCTGCTGCTGGTAAAATTTATCCCATACTTCTAATCAATGGCCAGAGCTCTGGAGGACAATTCAACCTCACAATAAATAACGTCTCTCTCTCTTCACTGTCTATAAAGGCAGCCTTCATAACCATATTAGCTTAGATTTGATGCAGATTCAGATAGAAGAATCCTAGTAAAAGCAGGGCAATTTCTGGCTATACTGTTGAAAAAAAAAATCTGCTTAATATACTAAGGAATTAGGTGGCAACCAATGAGATTCTGTATCCTGTGATTCAAGCAGCTTCATCTTAAACTATCACCTGTATTTTGATAGCAGAATTCTGTCTGAGCCATAAGTCATTTATTCTTAAAACCTGACACTGGATCAGTTCACAGTTTTTATAATGACGTAGGATAAGGATAAGCATATTGTTTGCTATCTAATGCCACATTATAATATTCTAATACTGTATATCATTGCTCTTGCTGCATGTCAAATACTTGTTTTTTCTTCCCAGTTGCCATGAAAAATGAGTATGTTTCCTGAAAACTGCTTTCCTGGTTGAGGGAGGTCATGAGCCGTTAAAGTGAGCTCACGTCCTTCAGAAGCCATAAATGAGAAAGCAGCCACGTGGGTCTTCACTAATGCACCTGGACTTTATGAGGAATAAATATTTGCTAGAGGGAACTCTGCCGCTCTGAACTGCAAAGAGCCTCCTTTCTTTTCCATCCCAAAGGAACAATAGCAAGTGCTCACATTAAAATGACTGAATAGTTGAAGCTGCAAATACCTGCTTGTCCTGGTAAACCAGGCCAGCCGGGAGTTCCCTTTTCACCTTGAAATCCAGTCATCCCAGGGCTTCCTTGCTGTCCTGGGGGGCCAACCAGTCCTGGCAAACCTGTGTGACAATGATGTTATTGCTCATGAGTGTCCTTAAAGCCAGCCACCCAAAACATGGGCTTGTGCTACCTTCATTCTCCCAGGTAGCAAAAATAAGGCTTTCGCTTCCTAATGTCATTGTATGATACTGCACTGCTCATCCAAGTGGAAGAGAACTAAAGAGTGTAAAGGTAGGAGAGGCAAGGTATAATAGAACAATTCATTACAAACTTCAGGTTTTTATAACCTTTCTGACAACCACAGAAATACAATGGGCTCCTCCTATTAAAATAATAATTTTCTTCTATTACCAGTTACGATGAGTAATTTAATGTATGTGCACCTCAGTTGCCTCTTCTGCCACATCCGTTTTGCCTTTCCGACTGGAAAGCTGTTCAGACAAGAACTGTTTCCCATTGAGGAACCCACTGAAACTGCTCCAGTCTTGGCTGGAGTTTCTAACCCCTCTAATTATATGAGAAATGTGGAGCAACTGTTCTGAAAGAGCATTTTCATGATCCTCTTGCAATAAGACATGTTCTTAAGCCCTGAGTTTATGATCCAGCCAGAGCCAAATCTGACTTCAGTTCCCCCAGTATGCTTGTACAGTCAGCCAATGAGCCTGGCTCAAAGGCTCTGTAACTGGGTCCTAGGGAGTACTGTCTTAATTTTTGACAGAAAAGAGTATCGAAAAGCCCTTTTCCTTGAAGTATTGAGACAGCATTAGAATATGCGAGTATGCCAGCAACACAGTTCTTTGGACACGACTGCTGTAAAAAGTAAAACTGTATGAAGCAGAGGTAGGCTTTTGAAATTTCCTCTTAATAAGTTCTACCGTGAGTTCCGCATCCTTTTCACTGCTCTTTACCAACTTACAGAATGATCAACATATTAAAAAACATAATGATTTTATTTCAAGACAAAAGGTATTTTTTCTTTCTCCTCTTAAACATTTTTACTCTTCTGAGCTCTAAAAAGAATATTTTACCTTCCTGTCCCACAGTACCAGGGAGACCCTGAGTGCCCTTAAGGCCTTCAATGCCAGGGAAACCAGGATCGCCACCTTCACCTTTTTGTCCTGCGCTTCCTCTTGTGCCTGAAAAAGCATGAAGCCAGTATATTCTTTTAATAATCTCTGTACAATCCTAAAAGCTAACAAGCATAATGTGAAATTGGCTACCTAATAGGTCCTGATCTTGCCACATAAAGACGTTCTTCTAGTCAGGGCGCTTGCATAATCTGGGAGAATGAGCAGTTGCCTACAGCATGCGGGCCAAACCATCATTAAATTTGTTTTTAAAAGTAATCCCCCAATTATGTGGAACATGACACTGATGTTCAAGTGTGCTGCACGTGCAGGGAAAATTTAATACACGACCTAACCAACCCAATCCAAAATTGACGTGGCCCTGCTATCCCATTTTCCATAATTATTTCCTCTTCAGGAGCTCTCATGAGAGCACAGGTTCAACAGGCACCAAAAGCCTATGGTAAACTCCCCCTCCCTCCCTCTGTGGACTTCAGTATGAAAAAAGTAATACATGCAGAGCAACTGTGAAATTAATACCTGTTAAGCCTGGCACACCAACTTCCCCTTTAAGGCCTGGCATTCCTGGTAAGTTTATAGTATCTCCCTGCTCACCTATTTCAAGCAAAAAAGAACACATGAGTGTAATGCTTTAATTTAAACAGTATTTCCTGTTGTTTTGAATGAATTGCAACCTCTGAGGCAAAATTCAGTAATTATTATCTTTCTAGAATAAAAGAGGAGTAAATTAAAAAAGGAAAAACATAAAGTCTCTAGAACAACCACCCTCCCCACTATGGATGGCTTCATCCATGGACAGTACACGTTGCATGAAATTAACAGTATTAAACTTTTCACAGCCTCCTACATCTACAATACCATTCTGTAAGACTGAAGGCTCTTTAACACTGAAGACCCCCTAAGACTCTTCAGAACTTAATGCTGAGCGTTTGATGAGCAATGAATACAAAGAGGGCTCAGATAAGAGAATTAACTCACCTATTTCACCATGTGAGCCAGGAGTACCAAAATGGCCTGAAATTCCTGGCATGCCCTTTTCTCCCTGTCACGCAATTGAGAACAGGTATCAGTTAGTGAAGACAAGGATATATTCAACTTTCTAGGCAGCGCAGTTTGGAAATATTGAAAAAAGGTTATCAAATTTACCGGTTTTGAGTTTCTGAAGTCCTTTATGGAGAGTAATTTGGCTGAAGTCAGTTTAACCGAATCAGTACAAAACCAATGGACAAATTATATTTGCAAAGCCTTAAGTCTGAAATCGAGAACATCCTATTGCACATATATGTTAGTGAGTCCTTGTGATGATTTTGGCTGGGGTAGAGTTAATTTTCTTCACAGTAGCTAGTATGGCTTTAGATTTGTGCTGGAAACTGTGTTGGTAACAGAGAGATGTTTGAGTTACTGCTGAGCAGTGTTTACACAGAGTCAAGGCCTTTTCTGCCTCTCAGTGCACCAGTGAGCAGGCTGGGGGTGCACAAGAGGCTGTGAGGAACACAGCCAGGACAGCTGATCCCAACTGACGACAGGAGTATCCCAGACTATATGGCATCATGCTCAGCATGTAAAGCTGGGGGAAGGTTGGGCAGGGGGCCACCGCTGGGCATTGGCTGGCTGGTGGTGAGCATTTGTATCACTCGTATTTCTTGGGTTTTATTACTTTCTCGTTATTTTCCTTTTCATAACTATTATTATAATAATTATTATATTTCAATTATTAATCTGTTCTTAAACCCATGAGTTTTCTCACTTTTACCCTTCCAATGCTCTTCCCTCATTCCACTTTGGGAGAAGTGAGTGAGCAGCTCTGCAGTGCTTAGTTGCCAGGTGGGGTATACCACAAGAGTCCTGCAGACCTTGGTTAGGAAGAAGTCCTACTGAAATCTAAGGGCAATGCTACCTGAGAAAGGAACATAGGTTTTGGCTCTCTTAAATAAATGATGTGTGTGAGTCTACTGTCAGGCATTTTGGAAGAGTCTATTTCTTCCATTGTAACTTATTTTGCATCCAAAGTGAACCACAGTGAATTATCCTCTAGGAGCTGAGATTCTTAGACTCTTTTACTGTTAGATGAGTGACAGTGAATTATTTTTGGCAGTGGTACCACAAGTCCCAGGAGAAAGGGAAGAGCACGCTCAGCATGTGAAAAATTTTACCAACAGCTGCAGCAACAGTTAGGTCTGCAAGGACCTAGAAGGAACTGTGTAGGTCCTCATTGACAAAAAGCTGGCACCTGAAATTTGGATGTCTCCCAATAGAAGATAAAGGACTCTGCTTGATGAACACTGGAGGGACCAAACAAAAATATTTGGCCTATTTATTAAATTTTTATTGCATTTTTATCTTTTCATTGTAGCTGTTCAGCACCATGTCAAGGGGTGAAAGCCACTCCCTAGAGAAGCTGCATGGCAGCACAAGGACACCTTTATTCCCTCATGGGCATGAACTCACCCTGATTCCTGTAGTGCCAGGGAAGCCTCTGATACCAGGAGAGCCGGCTGGACCTGGATACCCTTTCAGACCTGTCAGCCCTTTCGCGCCAATGTCTCCTTTCACACCAGCCACATAGCTGGGATGCCCAGGGGACCCTGGAGTTCCTGTCTTTCCGGGAACACCTGGCATTCCCTTGCTACCTGCAGGCAAAAAAGAAGAAAAATAGAAAATATGTAAACTATTAAAGCTGAGAAAGGCTAAGATGCAGTTGCTTGTAAGAAGCTTTCAAAACATGTCACCATAATGCATTAGTACAAAAAGGAGGCACATACACACAACATAACCCCACAAAGCTTTCCTTGGCTCTAAACGCAGTAAAAGGCAGCCAGGAGCTCAGCTTCTGCTGTCAGAGACTTTGCTGGGAGGGTCTGCAGCACAGTGGAACAATGAGTGGGGTATATTTAATATGGTAACTGAGAAAAGACACCAACCAATAATCCTGAACGTACTTGGGTTCTTTTTGCTGTGACCACTGACCTTTTAAGCCAAAGAATCCCTTCGTGCCCCTTTCTCCAACATCTCCTTTTTCACCTTTAACTTCCATCATCATGCTGGGCTTGAGCTTTGGGGGTTCTCCTGGGGGTCCTTGATCCCCACGGTCACCTAAGGGGTGAAAAACCAACCATGTAACATAAAGCTAGTCAGTGGCACTGCGGTGGAAAAAGTGAGCAGAAGAGTAAATTTAGCAAAAAGGGTTTAGTAGATAATTTTGCACAAACTAAGGAAAATCCACGCTGTATTGACCTGTTGCAATACGATGTGGCATCAGCACAGTCAAGCATTAAAAACTCCATGAAAACTGAGTTAAACTTTTGTACATGCAGTCCTGGGAAGCTGGACCCAAACTCCTTTGTGATAGATAATTTACCTCTCAGCAGTTAAGTATCATATGTTTATAAGAAACCAAAAAGCACACTGGAGAATGCACAGAAAAGTAGGTTAGTTCCAGTGAAAGGGAAACTCTCAGTCAAAATGCCTTGGGCAAAAGAAAGTGTTTGGGTTTGTTACCAGTTATTTTGTTCCTTTTTTTTGATTTGAAGGTTACTGGTGACAATAGTAAATAATATTCTGAATAAAGGACCCGAAGAAGCTGACTGCATGATTGTCTTTAGTTCTTTGTGGGCCGGCAGAGACAGGCCATCCATCCAGACTTGTCTCCTATGATCATACACTGTCTTATAGTTCTTCACCAAGAAGTATATTTACACTTCTCTTCACAGTGGCTGTTTTCACACTTGCCTTTTGCTCATACCTCCCCTGAATTGCTGGGAGCATTGTTTTGCAACGTTTAAATTGCAGACTAGATTTTCTTAAGTACCTATCTCAGGGTCCCTGGAAAGAATATTTTGGTGTTGTGGTAAAGCGCACAAAGAAAAGAGGACTCAGTTACACTTTTCATTTCACTGATGATGATATCAGCTGAAACTTTACTGAATTTTAACTACTTAATTGCTTGTTTTTCTGAGTATTTAAGTACCTTTACAGTGCAACTGGAGAAAATCTGAATCTTCCCCCCATGCCCCCCTCCCCCCCCCCCCCGCACACCTTACTCTTCCTGAGAAAAGGCTCTGTTAAGCTCTGCATATGCCCAGAGGTGCCACTATCTGAGCTCAGCTGAATAATGAGATGTCTGTCTCCAGCCTTAAATGTGTAAAGATTCACAAAGAAGTCACCTTTCCCTGAGCCTAAAACTCAGGCCTCTCACCAGAGGCCCATGTGTGAAATAGGTCAGGAATGTCTGAGCTAAATTTATGATGTGAAAAATGTCTTTGTTGTCTTTGTGTCCTTGTAAAATTGTTCTCCAGATGTGAAAAGCAAACACACTGGTACCACCCATAAGCAAATACCTTTAAAACCACGTGCTCCTTGTGAGCCTTTATCACCCTGAGCCCCCAGTGGGCCAAATTCTCCTTTGATTCCCTTGATGCCTGGTCTTCCTTTTAGGCCTGTCATTCCTTTGAAACCATCAATGCCAGGTGAACCTCTTTCACCTTTAAAGAAAGAAAGGGAAGAGAACTGTTACCTCACTCAGATTTCTTCAAAGTAAGCATCACATGACTAGAGTGGTGTAAAAACTGTGCAGCAGTATCTATTTTTGGGTGCCTTGATATCTAGGTCAATCTGCAGCTCTGGGTCAGGCACCCAAGTTAGAGAGGAGCAGGGGCACATTGAACTGCCCCAGCTGGCCAGGAGGAGATGTTGTAGAGATGATCAGAACTTAGTGTCTTCTAAAAGTTCAACCCCTCTCCTACATGTGAGCTAGAGAAAGGTACCTAGTTCCATACAAGGTTTTTAGTCAGCCTCTTCTTCTACATGAAGAGACACAAATCTTGGGTTTAGGACTGGCTGGCCCTTTCTCACTACAAAATCCCACACTCCTTTTCTCCAAACAAGAGGATGCTGTTTTACACAGGGCATGCTAACATATAGATCTTAATTCCTCTCAAATGAGAGGTAATCAGTACTCCAGAGTTGTATTAGGAAAAAAACCTTATCTTTCCAACTGGTGAAATTTTAACATGCATTTATAGGCATGTCCCCCTCCTTTCCCCACCTTTGACTGGGCTTCACATAGAGTTCAATACTGTTGAAAATCCCTGTAATCCCTGTGAAATGTAGACAACTTGCATTATACATAGCATTTTTGGGACTGGCAGGTGAAAATCTCACCTTCTTGATATGCAAGATTAGTATCCTGGTAAAAGTCAACATTGAGGTCTTGTGTCTGGCATTGCTCAGTATAAAACAGCTAGCTTTAAAAAACTTCAAAGCAAAGGTTTGGGTAAAATCTCTGATTTCACTGACAGCCAAAGGGCCTGGGACAAGAGAAAGACTTCTGGACAGAGAACTGAGTAAATACTGTGCAATTTTTAAAAGGAGAAGTAAAACAGCCAGTTTCCTTCTGAGTAGGGCTGCATGTCAGAAGCTAGCATTTTGCCAAGCACAACACAGGAGATAACAGTGATTTTTGGAATATATTAGGCACATGATCCTAATTCTTCCATTTTAAAAAGAGGTAGCCCAGCAGAGAAGGTATCTTGTTCATCTCAGCACAGAACTGGTTTAGGCAACACTACTTTTTTCAAAGCAGCTGTGCAGAGCTCACCTTTGTCTCCTGGAAAACCATCCATTCCGCTTATGCCAGGGGGACCAATCACACCAGGCACACCTTGTAATCCTGGATAACCTGTTTCGCCTTTGTCACCAGACAGACCTTTCATGCCCACAGGGCCAGGAAAACCTTGCTCACCATCTTCTCCCCTAGCACCCGGTGGACCTGCCATGTGAACATGCGAATAGGGAGATTAAAAAGTGTTTGGACATACATGATGATTTTCATACAAGGCAGCTCAAGGAGGAGAAAACTGCTGTCCTACCAGCTTTGTGTTGAGGGGAGAACATTAGCACTTTTTTCAGAAAAGAACTGTAGACATGATTACAAAGACAAAGCAGATCCTCAATGCAAACCACACTCGCTGCCAGCTTAGTCCTGCACCCACTCCCAATAGGACCTTTCCCTCCTTTTTTTAGGAATTAAGCATATCTTCCATAACTACTCCCTCCTTTGGTAGCTCCATTCTCCCAGTCTGCCACCAGCAAGCTCTGACCTGGCTTGTTAGGTGGCTGTACAACTAAAAGCAGCAGCTCTGCCAGCAAGGATCATCACCCCTACTTCCACCTCTGATACCAGTACAATTTGCAGACACATTGTCTACATCATTTCTGCCATTTATCTGGCTGAGAATAAAAGCACGGCATGTGCCACAATCCCAAGCTTAACTTTCTGCTGTGGAAACCATATAGTTGTCCTGCCACAGAAAACTGTCAGCAGGAGGGATACAGGACAGCAATACTTCCTCACCAATAGGTCCTCGAGAACCAGGCCCGCCACCTGGCCCAGGGTTTCCTGGTGGCCCTGGGAATCCACGTGTTCCCGGAGTTCCCGGCAATCCCATCAAACCAGGGAGACCTTGTGGCCCTGGCTCTCCTTTGGATCCTGGCAAACCTGGGATACCATCCGCTCCTAAAATACCATAATCATGCATTAGAGAGCATAAATATCTAGAGAGCTTATTATCACCACTTCTGTGTATACACTAGTCTTTCAGGGTTTTTCCTCTGAAACTTCAGTGAGAGCAGGGAAAGCAAATTAAAAGACTACTCATTAGTTTTAAAATAATTCACATTACCAGTACTGATCTCAGTACTTGTATTGGAAAGGTTGACTGGCTCTTTCATAATGGAAACAATCTGGCACTGGGCGGATATAGATGGGGCAGGTCTTTTCCACTTTTAACCCCAGTAATTCTGTAATTCCTGATCTCTCTCTTTATCACATATATGTTTTTAAGAATCAAATTAAGCAGCTGACTGAACCACTGAAATAATGTTCTGTATCTTTTCTAAAATGTGATAGGCATGAATCAGAATATTTGAGGCAGGTTCTGTTTTGGGGTTATTGTTCAGAAATCTTCAAGTAAGGTCATTACAAGGCATTGTTACAAGATTCGTACAAATTCTTCTGCAAAAAGGTCTTGACATGACTTAGTGCACTTGGTGAAAATTTACATCTCTACAAGGTAAGAACAAAGGGGGTATCCAAGATTTAAAAGCTAATTCCTGCTTTGTATTCAGATTGGAAATGCAGAAACACAGAAGACCTCAAGAGTAAATAGCACTTAACATCCAGGCTGAGTGGATCTGCTTCTCTTTATTCAGGTTTTATGTCAGTGTGGGTCCATTGCCTTGACTTAAGTGTGCTTTTATAACTAATGTCACATAACTTGGGTTTTCTCAACAACAGAATACAAGCTTTACCTCTTTGTTCTGAGGGGCTAGTAGTATAAGTGGAAGCACTAGCCACTTCATGTAAAACTAAAAACCCACATCACATACAGAAAATTCACATACTTTTCTTTTGGAGTCATTCTTTCAGAACTGTAAAATAAATCAAGAAGAGACAAACTACTAATACTTTTTCTTTTATCCATACTTACTTTTTGTTATTGCTGAAAATTTAGTTCTACAGAAATGCTTAGGAAGAAGGTACAAAGTCACACAATTTTCTTTCCCTTTCAATTCATGTTTTACCTTGAGTTTCTTCCCCTTTTCAGAGTGATGTTTTCTGCCTTTTTTTAAATTTGCCAAGTGCCACAGAGCTGTCTTCATCTTTTTTTTTTTCACACTGTGGCTCTACTGAAGGTGAAACCAGTTCTCTTCACTTCAAACAACTTATGTAAGATGACACTCTTCTTTGTATTGAAAATCATAAGAAAAGTCTCCCAAACAGGCACCTGTGATAGACCTCCTTGCTTTGAGCTAGTCACACAATTACTACTCTTTTTGCCACTCCCACAACAGGGCAAGGGGGTAATCAGCATATTGGTAACACCTGATGGTGAAGGGATGGGAGATCATCAGGCACTGGGATTTGATACTGGGGTCATCAGTACCTCCAACACATCCTAAGACAGTCTCTTACTACTCTCACATTCCTATAATTTGCCTACATTTATACCATACTCTTACTTAAACATTTCTTTATTTGAAGTAGTTTTACCTCTAACTCCTGGTACTCCTTGATCTCCTGGCAAGCCTTTCAACCCGGGGAAACCAGGAAGCCCAACATCCCCTCGGGAACCTGCTGCAGCACCTAAAGCATCACCAGGTAACCCCTTCAGTCCTGTGGCTCCTGGAGCACCAGATTTTCCTGTGAGGCCTGGGTGTCCCTGCAGTCCAGGTAGACCGTTTGGGCCCCTGTCTCCCCTGGGCCCAGTAAAACCTACAAATAAAACAGGGAGTAGGCATCACAGGGTTCACTATAAATGTTGGAGTTCAAATCACAGATGCACCGTTACAACACCTTTTATATTACTGCAATTTCCCCTAGTCCTTAGCAGAAACATTCAGAATCAAAGTGTTTTTATATATATATACATACATGCTTTTAAACTACGTAGTATTTATAAAAACATTCAACCAAATGTGGAAATGGGCAGTTATATAGAAATACTAATACTAGTGTTTTCCTACTTTCTGCATCATCATTCTGAGTATATTCCATTTGGAATCTGAAATATCTTGTTACTGAATTTATTTCTGTGTGAATTTCATGGACTTTTACTGACACATTCACAATTTTGCACTATAAAGCAGATTTTAAAAGGCTGGTGTTTGTGTTACTTTTCATCATTACAGAAGTTGCAGGAAACCCTTTTGGATTTGAAAAATAGCGGTTTTGTATAATAGTTTCTTATTTGAACATGGAAGGGAAGATAAATAAAAATGTATCTGGAACCAAGTTTCGTGTTCCAGTAACTGTAGTGAAGAGGTCAAAACTATATAAAGAATGACAAGTTATTTCAAGATACCTGGAGGACCTGGTAAACCTTCTCGACCTGGATCACCTCGTGTACCATTTAGCCCTGGGAATCCCATGGGACCTGGATCACCTGGGAATCCTCTTGCACCTTTCACACCTAAATTATATGAAAGAAAGTAAGAAATTGTTTCTGAACAAACAAACCAGAAATGCCCATATAATATAAGAAAAGGTAGTGGTAAATATCACCATGATGTGTTTCTGGATGCAAAGATGAAACTTTTTTTAATTTAATGGGACTATATCATAGCTCTTTAGCAGTATTCATGATCCAAAGACATGGCCAAAAATCTAGGCTGAGTGCTCTTACAAACATGGATTAACCTGACTTAAAGACTAATGATATGGAGACTACCAGATGAAAATGACTAGGCTCATAGACTTTTAATACTTTGTAAATTAAGACTTTTATCTTGAAGTCAAAAGGCAATGTCAAAGAAGAATGCTCAACAGAAACAGGCTCAGATGAGATGCTGTAGGAGGAACAAATTTTTCCCTTCCTGGCTAACACGACAAGATCACAGAACAAGAGCAGAATGGTTTAGATAACCACAAAACAGAAATGTAAGGCTAAAGAGTAGATCTAATCATCCTGGAAACAGGATACAAATTAACTACACTACTTACTATATTTATGACAGTACAGATGTATAGTTTCGGTAGTAAAAGCAGGTGCCCTGAAAAAGTGTTTCTCTGGCACTGAACTCATATTCATACCGAGTTACCTCCTGACAAGTAAAATTAGACCTCACTTCCTTGTACTGTAGTATTTGACATTTGGGTAAGGACAAATATTACTGTTTCTCAACATCTGAACACTTTCAAGCATTGCAAGTGATACTTAAGTTTGTAAATTTTTTTTATTTTTGCAATAGTTTTACTACATAGAATCATAGAATCATTAGGGTTGGAAAGGACCTTAAGATCATCTAGTTCCAACCATCCTGCCATAAGCAGGGACACCTCACACTAAAACATCTCACCCAAGGCTTTGTCCAACCTGGCCCTGAACGCTGCCAGGGATGGAGCATTCACAACCTCCCTGGGCAACCCATTCCAGTGCCTCACCACCCTAACAAGAAACAATTTCCCTCTTATATCCAATCTAAACTTCCCCTGTTTAAGTTTTAACCCATTACCCCTTGTGCTATCACTACAGTCCCTGATGAACAGTCCCTCTCCAGCATCCCTATAGGCCCCCTTCAGATACTGGAAGGCTTCTCTGAGGTCTCCATGCAGCCTTCTCTTCTCCAGGCTGAACAGCCCCAACTTTCTCAGCCTCTCTTCATACGGGAGGTGCTCCAGTCCCCTGATCATCCTTGTGGCCCTTCTCTGGACTTGTTCCAACAGTTCCATGTCCTTTTTATGTTGAGGACACCAGAACTGTACACAATACTCCAAGTGGTGTCTCACAAGAGCAGAGTAGAGGGGCAGGATCACCTCCTTCGACCTGCTGGTCATGCTCCTTTTGATGCAGCCCAGGATACAGTTGGCTTTCTGGGCTGTGAGGGCACACTGAAGCCAGCTCATGTTCATTTTCTCATCAACCAACACCCCCAAGTCCTTCTCTGCAGGGCTGCTCTGAATCTCTTCTCTGCCCAACCTGTAGCTGTGCCTGGGATTGCTCCGACCCAGGTGCAGGACCTTGCACTTGGCATGGTTAAACTTCATGAGGTTGGCATCAGCCCACCTCACAAGCGTGTCATGGCATTCCTTCCCTCCAGGGTATCAACCAAACCACACAGCTTGGTGTCATTGGCAAACTTGCTGAGGGCGCACTCAATCCCACTGTCCATGTCAGCGACAAAGATGTTGAACAAGACCGGTCCCAACACCGATCCCTGAGGGACACCACTCGTTACTGGTGTCCAGCCGGACATTGAGCCATTGACCACAACTCTTTGCGTGCGGGCATCCAGCTAGTTCTTTATCCACCAAGTAGTCCACCTTTCAAATCCCATCATAGAAGGCCACCAAATTGGTCAGGCAGGATTTCCCCTTAGTGAAGCCATGCTGGCTGTCACCAAGTACCTTGTTGATTTTCATGTGCCTTAGCATTCTTTCCAGGATAATTTGCCCCAAGATTTTGCCAGGCACAGAGGTGAGACTGACTGGTCTGTAATTCCCTGGGTCATCCATTTTCGCCTTCTTGAAAATGGGGGTTATATTTCCCTTTTTCCAGTTGTTGGGAATTCATTGTATTCCAAGATCAAGATTATTTGGTAAAGCTCCTTCTTTGAAAATAATACCTGTGGAATGCTTTGTTTCCCTACCCTCCTGAGCTCCTCAAAAGTTCCCAGCTCAGGCTTGAAGGTCAACAACATGCTTTAACATTTTAAATGTTGTTGCTTAGTATCACCATGAATTACAACTCATTTCTTTCTACACTGAAAGCAAATATGTCTCTATCTTTGAGAAACCAAAGAAAACATCACTTGAATTTTGATACTTTTTTCCACTTCAGTTTTCTGAATTTCCATTATTTAACTATAATTTTTGCAGTTCTAGCTGTTATTTGTAGAGGGGAGAGGAAAACCTTTAAAAAGACCACAATTAAGGTGCACATAAACAGCCAATGCAGCATGAATAGCATTTTCCCAGAGCCATACAGGACTATTGTTCTCTCCCTTATATGAACAATAACTTCTCAGAAAGCAATTGAAAGGAAAAATCCTAGGCTTTCAGGTCTCAGTGAAAAATTCTAATGTACCTCTTACAGAAATAGCATCGTAGTCCTGTTTCCCATGTGTAATAACTGACTTCATTCATTCTGTTCAGTATTGCACTAATTAAAAAGCCATTCTAGAGAAAGAAGGCAGCAGATAGAGAATGCAACTACTGCTTACTGCATATTTCAGTAACTCATTATGCAGTGTTAGCTGCTGTTAACATGTTATGCCAAACAGTAGTAGGAAAAGGTTTTTATTTTAGACCAGTGTTTAGTTTGCAAGCTCTTCAGCTGTACATTCAAAACAGAAAACTTGAACATTTTATTCCACAGCGGTCACGTAGGTCTTGAGACTACTGAATAACAAGGATGTAAATTAGGGTGGGCTCTCTATGTTGCCAGGAATTTTAAAGGAACACAAGGACATGAGGGTGTGAGCCTATAAAGATGACTCCTTGTTTGATATACTGCGTGCCATCAGCACCTTGTACACTGAGAGACTTGACTGCCTATAGCAGAGCTCCATCCTGGCTGAAAAGAAGTCAGGAAATCTTGTGGATAAAACCACATCACTCTAAGGAGACAATGAAAATAGTGTAAAGGAGGTGTTGGTGCTTTTGAGTCAATCCAGAGAATGTGGGTAGGAATAATGACCCAGGAAACTAGATTGACACATACATGGCAACAAGAAGCTGTGAAAAGTTGTAAAATGTGTCCTGTTCCCATGGGTTGCCAGCTTCAGGACTCAGGCTGAAAGGTGGCTATAAACAGAGTTCTGCCCTGGGCTCAGCGAGGGGCCTTTTCCAGTTTTTGGAGGGAAGGGAGGGAAAACAAATCTTAAAATTACTAGAACATAAAAGCTGACAGACAGAGATTTGTTAAAGAGCTAACCAAAAGTACAAAATATAGACCACATGAAAACAGTGTCACTTGTTTTACAACAGTCTTACAGCTAGGAGTTAAATCTGGCTGTATTCACTGAAATAAAAACCATATGAATGAAAGAATAAACAAATCATCAAAGCAAAAAAAAAAAAGAAAAAAATTACAAAGATGGCAAAGAAAACAACCTTCAGAAGCATTGATCCTAACAACAAAGTAAGGCATTAAGGACTAAGGAAACATAGGTTGGAGATACACATCATCTTTGAACAGAGATCAAATGTTCCCTTTTAGAATCCATTAGTCTGTGATAAATGGATCCATCAATCCATGCACGCCATAATAAACCTTATGCTGGAAAAAAAACCCAAACACTTGACATAGCCCATATCTCTGACATTGGCTAAAGCATGGAGGCACAAGAATAGCTGCATCAAGAATTTTACATTTACCAAGCTCTGAAAGACCCAGTTCTAGTTTCTGTCAGTACCTTTACCAGCTGGTCATGAGAAGGTTTTACTGAAAAATAGCTTTATTGCTTTGGCTGGGAGTACATAAGCTTATAGGAACATAAGCTTATAGGAACTACCAGTGAAGGTTCCCTCTTCAAGGTCAATAGTTATGACTAATCAGCATCCTTGTCTGTGTTTCTCTCAATTCCATCTCGCACAGTCCTTCAGACCCTGTCCCCTGCACCATTTCCTCTTTCTTTTGGAAAGAGGTGTGGAACCCTCAGTGCTGGGGAGGCCCAGGATTGCCAGATGGTCCCTCTGGGCTAGGATAGACCAGCTCTGCAAGAAAGGTATGCGTGGCTACAGACAGTGCAACTTCATTGCTTCAGACAACCTGGCCCATTACACTGCGCTGCATTAAAGATTTCAGGCTCACACTCGCTGAAGGCGCTCTGTATATCACAAGAGGAGGAATATTAAGAAGGATCTGCCACAGCTCTCCACTGCAACCTTTTATCAACCTGCTCCCAAAGGACAGGAATTTCCGTGTGAGGTGTCCAGTCAGCTCTGGGAGACCTCAGTATATTTTCTACCTATCAGCCTGTAGACTCCTTCTGTACATCTTCACTTACTTGCAGTGGAGGATAGCAAATGGGCTGTCCTTTCTGTCTTCATTTGTTAATGGCTGACACTCATTAGCAAAGGCAGAATTAGCTCAGGAACAGTGCAGCCACCTGGGCTTCAAGCTGCTTAGGTCTCTCTGCTGGCTTTAAGTTAACATTGTCCTCCCTTGTAATTTCTAAAACTCACTGCCTCCTAAGGTTCAACTTTAATTGATCTGGCAAGATCTTCCTCAAAACATAATACATGTGCAAAAGAAAGGTGAAAGCAAAATGTTACCTGTGGCTCCTGGCAGCCCTGGATTGCCTCGGGATCCCTGTGGTGGCCTCACACAGCCTGCACCTGAAAGCAAAGAGGGCTGGTTAGTCACACTGTATGTGCTCATACGTTGCCACTCATCAACTCTGTGGCTGCAGTTGAGACAACATCATTAAAGCAGGTGAATTAAATTAACAGGCAAAACCCTAATATTAAAAAATATTTTACTCTTCATTAAAAAAAAAAAATTGGTCATGGGTGGCATTTTCAGGAGAGCACTAAAGGTGCTCTTCTGCCTACTTCCCAGGGGCTATGGTGGCTTGCTCCAGTTAGACTGGTATGGGAAGGGTAATCAAACCTCATGGATGACTATTTTTCAGAATAAGAGAGAAACTTTGTTTCCCTGTGGGCAATTTAGACTCCTGAAGCAATCAGATAAATTTTGGTACAGATGAAGGGTTTTTTTTATTTATATGTCAAGTTGTACTGAAAACCTTCACTCAAAGCTCTTTTAAAAAAATGGTTTAAATTTTCTTGGGCACCTAATTTCTGGGACTGTTGTTATAGAGTGCATGGCAACCATAATTTTGTCACAATAAACAGGAGCAATGAAATAAAGAATTTCTGAATTGCACAGCTAAAACTGCAATACTTTTAGAATATGTTCAATTTAATTAAATTACTTTGAAGCTATGGACAGTATGTGCATGGTTATTTGTGACCTGAAGTTCAAACACTTTACAAATAAGAACATCCAAAACAATCACCAGAAAGTATCAAGCCATAAGAGCAGCATAAGACTAAATTTTAAAATATAATCAAGCAGTTTGTACGTACAGTACCTGACCATATTGGCTCAGTTCCATCTCCTCTAGAAAAGTCTTCAGTGACCTGCCCACAGTCTATAAGCAAAGAATGGTAAAGGGCAGTTATTATTTAAAAGAGAAAAACTGTGCTCTCAATTCCAACCAAAATGGCTATTACAACATCAGATAATGTATTCACTTATGCATACATACAACACAAACTATTTGTTATAACATAGTGGAACTCTCTCTCCATGTATTAATTCAATCCAGGCCTGAAAGCTAACCCTGTCAGAGTTAGGAGGCTACATGTCTCATGCACTGTTTAGGGTTGGCAGGTGCCTGCCTTGGCTTGAATATTTTGCCAAGCATTTCAAAGTTGAGCAATAAAACCGTGAGCCTGAGCTGTTGTGAATGTACCCGTGTCATTCTTACGCTGGAAGTTGCAGAGATACTATCAAGAGCTCTGAAGGATGGATATATGATTTTCTCTGGTCAGGTAAAAGATTATGTTGGATGGGGAAGACCAAAGAAAACCACCTGTGAGTACTCCAATAGCAGGATATTGCTTCATTGCCACCAACTGCTTGAAATCTGAAAGATGTTACTTGCTGGCACTAGCGCATTCATACTATTTCAATACCTGACATGAAACTACTGGGACTTTTGAAGTATTTACTTCTTTAATATTTCTGGACAACTAATACAAGCAATATCTTTTTACCCCTCCCCCCCCCCCAAATGCTACCTTTTCAACAATGTGCTGTACAGAGGCTTCACACAGTTCAGTAACGATCTCCCATGGCTCTGATGTAAAACACTGCGATTGATGCCTCTTACCTACTTGGCCAGGCTCTCCTGGCAGACCGGGCAGACCTGGAGGTCCTGGGCTTCCATCTTGTCCATGGTCACCTGGAGGTCCCCGGTACCCTTTTGGACCAGGAAATCCTTCACCTGGCAGGCCTGCTTCTCCTGGAAAGCCCTTTGGGCCTAATTCACCTGGATAACCAGGATCGCCAGGGAAACCTCTGACAGCATCACCCTGAGGGAAGTGAGTGGATGTGGTCACTCCTGACTTTGCTGAGAAACAAAAAAACTCAAACAGTTGAACCACGCCCGTGACCAACATAAGCAGTAAGTCCCCGGATGTTGCATCCCAGCTCTTTAAATCAACACTGCAACTAAAATATTTTTTAAATAACCTGATTTTAATTTAAACCCCATGTCAGAAAAGGCATGAGAGAAGCACTCTTAGAGGAAGCATTCCCTTGAAAATGTTGGCCCATGAATGGCACTTGGGCAATATGAATGAATCACTGCTGTGGAGTGGCTTACTGCCCTTTCCGAAAAGCTGCAAGTGGATTTTGGGGAATCCACATGCATTGCTAGATTTGTTCTGGTGTGGCATTTACTTCTGAGACCTTGAGAAAAGCTGATATAAATTGTGCCCAAATGGGGGCATATTTTTAATTTTTCTGTTACTTTACTGATATTTCTACACTACTGAATCTAACAAACATCACTAGAAAATATTTCAATCCTCAAAGTAATATAAAATACTCTCTTTAGTGGTAGTAAAAAGCATTGTAGTCCAGATTGGATGATATGGCTTATCTTCAAATAATGCATAAGAGCAGTTAGCTAGGTGAGGCGCTATCAAGCATATATATGATGACACAACCTACATTTTGAGACTGTAAAGTTGTAGTAAATTTTACTTTTCTTTAACTCAGTTGTAACAAAACTGCTGAAGTTCAGTCACACAGAATCTCTCCTAGACAATGCTAGAAGGAGTCACTAATGAACCACTATTTATCACAAATAACAAGCTGGCCTAAATGGGTCATACACTACTATGTAGTTGGGTAAGTAAAATGGAAATAAAAGTGAAAGATTGTTCCAAAAACCCTGAGAGTAAACCTGATCTTGAATATACCAATAACCAGCAAAGCCAGTCTAGTTGTGTGCATCATTATCTGTGAGAGAAGGATAGCTTGTTGCTCATAACCCCTCAGAATTAAATGCATTTGTAATTGAGTGTGGTGGAAATGGTTTAGCTGTATTTGCTGCTCACCGGAAAGCCAGGCTGTCCTGGTAAACCATCTAATCCATCTCTGCCTGGAAAACCATCTCCACCTCTGATACCAGGCAGCCCGGGATCTCCTCGAATTCCTTTGGTGCCTAAAGAAGACCTTCCATTGTGAGATCAATCTCTCATGAAAGGTATAAATACAGGTGATATCAGTTGTTTTGTTTTTTACCCTACCTTTAGTAGTTATGTATAAAGAATCTCCCTTTTCTCCTTTAGGACCAGGAAATCCATGTTGACCCGAGAAACCCTGGTGTTACATGCAATGAAATAAAGAAGAAACAGAACCACTTAAATCAGAAAAGCTTCTGTAAATTATTTCTTCTTTAGTAATCCCATGTACGTGCCTGAATGTTTATTAATATGCTTTAACTAGGACCAAGGTCTTTGTGGCATGGTAGGGGAGCTTCTGCATGAGGACAGCACTGGGAGAGCTGTGGCTTTTCATGATCTGCAGTCCTGCATTGGAGAATACTCAAAACATTACTATCTCACTACATGGAATGAAGGACTGAGTGGCCCACAATTAAGCCATTCCACTTGATGCCTACTCATCCAGGTTGAGCAAGTTGTTAGTTTGCCCTCTCCAAAGTGCATATGTCAGTGGACTTTATTGCAGCTTCAGACATTCAGCAACATGATGGCAATCCATGTTTGCACAGAAACCCTGACAAAACAAAGCTCCCTGCAAAACAAAACAGAACACAATCCAGAAGCCAAACAGATCCTCACCAACGCCACTGCATTGGCTCCACGCCCAGTGCTTGGTCTTCTCTGTTCTAGGACACTCTTTCTCCAAACCCTAGCTGACTCAAATCCAGTCTCACAAGAGGCCTTGGCTTAACCAAACAAGTTAATCACACTATGCACAGTGTATTACCATTATTCCTCCACTTGCCTTCTCCCTCTTCCCTTTGAGTATTGGATAAGGAAGATCATGAGGGGAGAGGAGGGGCAGGAGTAAGGAGAGAGCGGCAGGCATGAGGGGAGGTTGAGAGGGGCAGTCATGAAGGGAGCTTGAGAGGGGCAGGTGTCAGGGGACCTCAAGAGGGGCAGACATGAGGAGAGCTTGTGAGGGGCAGGCGTGAGGAGCAGGTGTGAGGGCAGCTTGTGAGGGGCAGGCATGAGGGGAGCTTGTGAGGGGCAGGCGTGAGGGGGAGGTGTGAGGGTGCAGGAGGGATGGCCTTCAGGGCTGAGGGGAGATCATGAGGGGAGAGCAGGGGTGGCTGTGGGCCATGAGGGGAGAGCGTGAGGGGAGATGAAGGATAGCTGTGAGGGGTAGGGTTGGCAGCTATACAGAGTAGGCCACTATGGCGGGTGGGGGGTAGATGAGGCGTTCCTGTGAGTGGAGATCATGAGGGGCAGCCATGAGGGGAGATGAGTTTGCCCTCAGTGACATGGTTTAGTGGTGGGCTGAGCAGCTCTGCATAGCAGTTGGACCTGATGATCTTAGAGGTCTTTTCCAACCTGGTTGATTCTATGATTCTACAGTAAATTACTCAGTTTTAACCATTAAAGAAAATGCTGCAAGCAACTCTTTGGCATCATGGAAACAACACTGTTATATTGACCTGCAATTCTCCCTGCCCACCACTACAAAAGAGGACAGCTTCATAGCTGGCAGTGGATTGTGATTCACAACACTATTATAGGGCTGAAAAGTAGCATCATCTTTAGATGTTCAGAAGAGCCTAAAGCACTAAATGAAAACATTATGTTTGCTCTGACATCTTTGTATAAACAAAATCAGTTTTGGGTCAGATTTACAAGAATTTTATTCTAAAACCTTGAGAGATGTGATTTCCTGAAGTCAGTTCTGACGGCAAGGAACCACAATGCAATTGGCATACCACACAGTACAGCACCTCTCAGTGTAAGTAACAAATGATTATAAGCAAAGCTCTTTTCTTGGGGTTATTGAATACTGTTTTTTAGGAAGACTTAATGTATTGTAAACAAGAACCTTGCATTTCATCATTTTGATATAGTGTCTTATTAACAACCATAAGTTACTACTGGAATTAGAATCATAGAATCATAGAATAGTTAGGGTTGGAAAGGACCTTAAGATTATCTAGTTCCACCCCCCCTGCAATGGGCAGGGACACCTCACACTAAATCATATCACCCAAGGCCTCGTCCAACCTGGCCTTGAACACTGTCAGGGATGGAGCATTCACAACCTCCCTGGGCAACCCATTCCAGTGCCTCACCACCCTCACAGGAAAGAATTTCCTCCTTAGATCCAATCTAAACTTCCCCTGTTTAAGTTTTAAGCTGTTACCCCTTGTCCTGTTACTACAGTCCCTAATGAAGAGTCCCTCTCCAGCATTCCTATAGGCCCCCTTCAGATACTGGAAGGCTGCTCTGAGGTCTCCACGCAGCCTTCTCTTCTCCAGGCTGAGCAGCCCCAACTTTCTCAGCCTAAATTATTACCCTTCCAGATGGTCAGGTCTTACTCAGTAGTACAGTAGCATAGTTTAAATGGGAAGTGGACCTTAGTTTATGTGGAAATCTTTCACTTTTCCTAAAACTGCATATTTTGACTTCCATCCTAGCAATTCTTTGCTTTCAGTATTTTGTAGATAGCAATCTGAAAGCAATTGAAGTGGCATGGAAAGAAAGAAATCATACTTGTTAGCATTTTTCCATGGAGAATAGCCTGGGTTTTTTTCTTGTGTGTTTTTGGATTGTTTTTTGGTGTGTTTTTTTTATTTTATTTATTTTTTTGAGTTTTTGTTTGTTTTTTTGTTTTCTAGTAGGCATTTAAAGCAATGCAATAAAGTGGTAATTATCTCACTTTTGCTCCAGGGTAGCCAGGAATACCGTGTGGTCCTTGATCACCAGGTTCTCCTTTCCTCCCAGGCTGGCCAGGAGTTCCTGGAAAGCCAGGAGGGCCAGGGGGACCAGTAGAGCCCCTTCTCCTTTCCTCATCCAAAAGGCATGTACTGCAATCTCCTTCTTCACCTAAGGAAAGGATTGAAAAGAGAAGAAAGAATGAAATGGATGTTCAGCTATACCCATTTTATATCTAGACTTGAGAATACTTGAGTAGTTTCTGAAATACTTGAGAGAAATACTTCCTCTTTTTTTTTTTTTGTTACAAGAAGCTAACATAATGCTTCCTTGCGTTAGCCCCAGATCGAATTCACCAGTCCACAAGCATGTCATAGCTCTATAAACTCAGACTGAATAAAACAGGAGCTTTACATAGTGCTGCTTACAGCAGCATCTGTTACCTGTTATCATAACATCTGTTGAGTTATTTGTTGTAACTTACCTTTAGGTCCTTTTTGTCCTCTTGGCCCAGGGAAACCTTGTACGCCAAATCTACCTGGCGTCCCCTCCTGTCCTTTTAATCCAAAGAGAGGACCTAGAAATCAAATAAAAATAGCAATTGATCTACTGTAGATTTACTTTTATTCCCTTTCCTTCCTGTTCCTTTGAGCTGTACTGCATCTGCCCTTTTCTGTTCTCCCTAATGGAGTTTACTGTCTAACCCAGCCTGTTATTATCTACCCCTTACTCTCTTCCTCTCTACCTCTTCTCACAGCTCCCCACACACTTTCTTAGCTACTTCCATCTGCAGTGGCAGATGATCCTTGCCATTCTTTGCTCTTTCTCACCTTGAATTCCTTGAGCTTCTCTCAGCACAACTAACTTTGCAGTACCACAGGCTGCCTGCACTGGATCACCTCTTGCACATCATTTTCTCTGCTCCTGCTCTTGCACTGCAGTGTTGTGCTTTTCACACCACAATCTCAGTCAGAAGCAGCCTCTGGAGGTCACCTGGTCCAACTCTCTGCTCAAAGCAGGGTCAGCCTCAAAGTTGCAGCAAGTTGCTCAGGACCCTGTCCAGCTAAGTACTGAGTATCTCCTAAGATGGAGAGTCTACAGTCTCTCTGAGCAACCTGTTCAGTGTCTGACCACTCTCATGGTGAAAAAGGTTTTCCTAAGCAGAACTTCCTTTGTTGCAGCTCGTCACCATTGCTCCTTGCCCTGTTGCTGTGTTCCTTAGTGAAGCATTTGGTTTCATTTTCCCTATGACCTCCTGAGAGGTAGGGGAAAGTAGCAGTAAGATTCCCCTTAGCTTTCTTTTCTCCAGGATAAATAAGAAATTCAGCTCTCTCAGACACTCCTTGACACTCATATCTCACCCCCAGCCCCAAACAGACCTTTTCTTTCAAATTTCACCAGGAATGTCTAAAACTGATGGAAACCTTTCCTTCATTGAAGAGCACACAACACCTCTTCCCTGTGCGTCCTTCCGGCCAAACATTTCATTTTTCATTTCATTTCATTTCATTTCATTTCATTTCATTTCATTTCATTTCATTTCATCCATCTACTTTCTCACTTTGCCTTGCCAACCACTGTCTTTAAAATAAGCACAGATGTTCCTGTGAGTTCTTGTCATCTCTCTTTATGCACTTACCAGGGGCTCCAGCAGGACCAGGTGGACCACGGAGTCCTGGTGTGCCATGTTTACCCGGAAAGCCGGGCGGGCCTGCCTGATAAGCAGGAGATCCTGATTCACCTTTTTCACCTTTCGGTCCCATTTCTCCAGGTAAGCCTGGCTTATCCCCATCCGCTGGAACAGAAACAGGGAAGAAGTTCAAAACAGTTTCTTAACAACAGTGCTCAAGGAGCTGTAATGGAGCAGAAGGGAAAGTTCATGCAACTGCATCTAGCATGCAAGGAAAAATGGAGATATTTAGCATAGAGTAAAAATGGTAACTGCGCTTCTCACTTGAGCAAATCTACAGGAGTTACTGAAGCAAGCTTCCATCATAATCTCCAGTTGTTTTGTCAAAGCTCCATCAAGGCTGGAGGAAAATGCTTCTCTGTTTTTTTGTCCCAGCAGTTAGTTATCTACCACTCTGCACTGCATGATCCACAGTCCACACATAAATTCCCCACATCCCTGACCATGTATCAGTTGAAACTCGCTATAAAGTTAAGCTGTTGGAACATCTGTTGATAGGATATTACCATCAGAAAATCCAGGAAGACCAGGAGGTCCATGATCTCCCTCTTCTCCTGGGTCTCCCTGTAGTCCAGAAACACCTGGAAAGCCTGGGTCACCTCTTACACCTGAAAGACATCCCCGTTCCACAAACCACATGTTAGTGTGATGCTGTTTGTGACCCATAAATGCCAACTTGTGTCACACTGCAAATTACTCAGTTCTTAAAAAGTAAAGATTAGGAAATTCAAGGACTTTAGAATATTAGAGTTTGCACTTGTTTCTTAAAGATAGTTTCAGAAATGCAAAAACGTGCTACCTCATGCTACCTAGGCTGAATAAAGAAATGAATTTGAGAGATTTTTGTAAAGCCCAAATATATCTGGGAGCTGAACATGGCCTGTGACAGGAAGAAGAACATCTCTCAGCTCTTACTAATATGCTGCTAGAGCTAAATTGCTCCTGAGAAGCACAGAAGACCAGCTCTCTATGATATGTGAGCTTTGGGCTTTCCTCTGTTCCCCAGGAGATAAAGCATCTGCCTGGGCCTGGCTATTGCCTGTAGGGAGGTATCATGCTCTTGTCATAGGTCAATGACACTAGAGGACATATGGTGTGTCAGCCCCTTTACCTGTTTCCTCCTCTCCCTACACAGTCTTTCCTGATCCTAAAAGCCTGGCAGGGTGTTTGATTTGAACAATATTTTGGGCCTCTTGCTCCCATTCACTGGGAGAAAGGGAACCACTCATTGTTAGGCTCTCTGGCTTTCTTCAACAAGATCAGAAAACTCAGTGGTATAAGGACAAAGGCTGGGACAATGGTCTATGACCATCTTCGTTGTTTGCTGGCACCTTCCCTGAAATAGTTTTCATCTTGGCAAACTGGTATCACCTTGTATGTGTTTCTAGTCTGGCAAGCCATGACTTTGTGGGACATCTGACAGTGGGTGCTACAAATTTAGTGGAAAGGTCACAAAATCAATTTGTTGGAAAAAAAATCCTCTTCTATTCCTCTTCTATTCTATTGTTTTTAATGTTGATTTTTGGTTTGGTTCGTTTTTTTGGGTTTTCTTTTTTTTTTTCATTTCTAAATACTAGACTATAAGAATGGTCTCTGCTGTACTGCCATTGCTGCACTTTATCCAGAGTCTCTGAAACAGGATACAGAAGACAGACTCTCCCATTCTTCCTTTCACTGGACAACAGTCACAGGCTTTTTTGCTTGTTTCTTCTTTCTGGACATAGGAATGCATGGATGCCTTTTGATCAGCAATCCAGCTTCAACAGGACAAAGAAGCCACCTGCCTGCAGAGCAGTGATCAGAGCACTCTCTTGGAAGGCAATTATACCTTCTGGAACAGTTCAGCAAACCAGTCTTTTAAGGAGTCAAATCCTCAGAATTTCATGCTTTTAATCTATGTATAAGGTAGTAAAATGCAGCTAAGATAAGCAATCTAAGCAAAGAAGATGTACCTTTCCTTGGGATGTGGGAAGGAAGATAGGAATCTGGTCCTGGAAGACCAATGTCGCCTGGCTCCCCCTGTTAACAGAAACTGAAGTATCACATCTAAGCACATTATTCTAGAGAATTCCTTTTAAAATGCCCAGGAAACCCAAAGAAACAAACTGACATGACCTTTCAGAAATCTCTGAGATTTCAAGTTAACAAACCACATAACTGGTTCTACAATGATGAGAAACACAATTGTTATTACATGACAGAAAAGCAAGCAAAATCACATTTGCTTTATTGCTCCTGGCAAATGAGAATAAAGCAGTACCTTGCCTCCCCGAGGACCATAGACACCTGGTGGACCATCAAATCCTGGAAAACCCTGTAATACACATAAAAATAATTGACTTTTCCTTCACAGAGAGAGAATAAAATTACTTGCTTCCTCTGATGTTAGTGTTAAAACTATGCAACAGAGAGGAGCAATTTGTTTCCCTGTGGTCTGGTAATTTGGGTAATACCATTAAGTTTTCTGTTTTGATGTTACACGTCTTGGACCAAGCCTAACTCCCATCAAAGGCCAGAGGGACCTGCTGTGGCGCAGGCTCTGTCACCCGTGGCAGTGGTGCAGATGGAAGAAGCACCTACATTCACGCTGTCATACATTCTATGGTTCTATGTCACAAATTAAACTGCATGCTTCAAAGTCCTTTCCATAATGGCAACTGTACATCAGACCATGAAGAAAGGAGTTTCTTCACTCAGGTGTAAAATCTCTACACTAGGTGGAGCTGGCGGACTTAAAGTGAAACCAGCAACTTCCTAATTAAACACAGCTTCATCTGTGCGCAGGCAGACTTAACCATCCTTCCTTCTTTCTTAAGAATCAAATCACTCAAAAAGCAACAAAAAGATGGTTGTTGTGAACAGCACATCGAGTAGGCTGTCCCGTCTTATACACGTTATACACTGATACTCCATCAAAAGAAATGTATCTTCTGCTAAAAATGTTGCCAAGATTCACCCTCAGGAAGGGGAAGTCACTGACCATTCCTGACTGGAGTATGAGCCTACGTTAAGGTCAATCAATGGGCTTTAATGGGGTTTGCACCAGCCTCTCCACATATGTATTACTGATAGCATATTCCCTTCCACACCAACAGGTTTTGTGACTGGACCAAATAGCTGTTATTTTTCATATTTCATGTACTTTCATGTCCCATGTGCTTCATGTTATAATTGTTATGCCTTGGTGGCAGGACAAATCCTTACACAACTAAGTATGGAGAAACATGGAAAAGTCATGCATTTGAGTACACCACAGCTATTTGAATACCTCATGGAAGTGATTTCTAAGGTTGACGGAGGAAGCCTTTTACTGAGACCAAACAGAAAATATGAGCTCTTCTCTGTCTGACAGAATGCTACTTTAAATGTTTGGTTGTGTTTCCATGGAGACAGAGATTTACCTGGTACTTTTATCATTTTTCTTCTCTTCTTTCTCTTCTTCTTTTGTGATATTTAAGTCTAACCATAATGCCCAACGCTATTCAAAAGAGTAAGTTTCTGCATGTCGGAATAAAATTACAGAAATCATGGCCACAGTAATGGGAACAATGAAAATGACACCTCCCTGTTGTGCTCTTAAAACAAACTTTAATTATAGGACCATGTTTTTTTTCACTGATGAGAAAAAGAATTGACCCAAAACTACAATGATGGTTGAATCCAGATGATATTTGTTAGGCTACAGCTGGTGTAATTACAGGCAGGGTTTGTCCTCTACAGTTTACTTTTTAGACAGATTGTCTACATATGTGTTAGAAACAACAGTCTGGTATGAGATACTCACTCTTTCTCCACCAAGTCCTGGAAAACCATTGATGCCAGGCAGTCCCTATGAAGGCACAATAAAAGTAGCATAATAAAGTGTCATCCTAACATCCTAATGGTGAAGAACCATTATTATTCCTGACATAGAATAAATCTGACAGCTTGAAACTGCAACACTAACAGTCAGAGTTCAGATGCTTTTCCAATAATACTCATGTATGGTGCAAACAGAGGAGGTCTGAAATCTAATCTGGTATTTGATTTTTATCTCTTAATCAATACATTGTAAATTGACCATGAAGATTTTAAAAATGGCTGAGATTTTTTTTCAAATATGTGCTCAGTACTGTTTTCACGCTGTTTAAACATTTTAGAAACACTGCCCCCCGCCAAAGCATCCATTGATGCTACAAGGTAGTAGTATTTAAGCTATTTTTTTTTTTCTGGGGTCACAAGTAACCAGAACCAAACTTGTGTTTGTCAGCCATTGTCTGAAGAGACCTAAGACGGAAACAGTGGAGTAGAGTCTGTGCTGAGGACCAGCACAGTAGCTCTGGCTAGTGAGCACAGCTTTAGGTATAAGAAATACACAAGGCTTCCCAAAGATGGTATAGGCATACCTGTGAGGCCCAGAGGGGCCTCTTCCCACTATAATTTCAAAATGACCTTTTTGCTTTCCTGTATCAGGCACAGGTGGCTACAACCTGGTGGGCTGAAGAACTATCATTTCTATAGTTTGTTAATCTGTGTTTTGCTCCTGAAGGCAAAGTCTCAGCTTGGACTTGCAAATTCATCTGGGTGAATTTTACCTTTAATGAGTGACTCACCCTTTGTCCTGGGAAGCCTATTACCCCTTCTTCACCTTTTTCAGGGACATGAAGAAGTACACCCTAGGAAACATTACAAATTATTTTAATGTATTTCTTCATTATATGCAAAAAAAATGTAAGACTGTTTTATGGAAGCTAAACAAGAAAAAAACATTATTGTAACACATGGAGGATCTAATAATAGCTGCATGTGAAAGAACTGTTGTCCTTAAAATTAAGTGTAACATGCTTGCTTCATTACAATAGCAGGAGCAGGCCATTAGGGAGAACACAGGGTTTCCCTCCTATCATCTCTTTATTTTTTTCTGTTGCTGCAACTCTAAAAGAAGAGCCAAAGCAATTATTCAGCTATACAACTAATCAAGCAACTCAGCTGATGCCCAAACTGTAGCTTGAGAGAGCTATTTGGCAAACATAGTCATGCTGCTATCCATTCTAGAAAGAAAAAAAAAAAAAAGAAGGAAGAAACACATACTCCCTTTTGCTACATCAGCATAAAATCTACAGTTTTGCTAATGCAGCTGACAAAATTCTACATGTGTAAAATCTGACCAACAGCTGAAGAACTGGCTAGCAACTGCACATGGAGGGCATCAGGGCTCACACTGTGACCTTCTCCCACAACCTTGCGGAGAAGCTGACCAGACCATCTGAGAAAATAAAGATTTGCAGAACGCTCAGTGGGGCATCCTTAATTGGTAAAGACTGTATTTTAAACCACTCTGGGAAGTAAAAAGGCACCATTCAGTGGCAAAGCTATTTAGATAGTCTAGAGATTGCAACTGAATAAGTTAACTAAACCACATTCAGTCAAGCCTGGTTGACAGATCTAAATGATACAGCAACACATGGGATTACTGTCCACTTACTCAACAGACTTACTGACCAATGATTCCAAAAGTCTGTATGTGGTAGAGAGTAGACTGAAAAGGATTGAGATAATTTCTGTATATGCTTATTTAATGAAATTTAGTGGAATTTTTAAACATAGCTAAAGTTAAAAAGTGCTTGAGGGAAAATCTTATTTTGGTAAACCAGTAAGAGAATGACTGATTGCACTGTGGAGTTTATTACATGTCATATTCAGCTTTGCTAAAGCATCAGAAATGGTGTCTCTGCTTATGCTGCTCCATATCTATACTGCATCATTTCAATGAAGAATGCACCAGCAGTAACGCAGATGTTATTTGTTTTCTTCTTCTCCCATTGACTTACTGGAATTCCAGCTTCCCCTTTTTGTCCAGGGTCTCCTCTTTCACCCTAACAATAAAGAAAAAGTATTCAGATATGTTAGGCATTCCCCTTTACATTTCAATGACTTTTCTAAAACACAAAGTGACAAATGTTTATCAAGAGTGAAAAAGTGCCACTCCTGTCCTGTTCTTTATCCATACACTTGTCATATGAAATGCATTTTTTCACAAGAAATTTTTAAAATTTGCTCTTTAAAAAAATATTTGATGTTTTTTTCTGAAAAGTTTTCTAGAAATGTGAACACCTCAGGGGCTTCCCAGGCTTATTCATGAGATGTCTGGGTGGTGAGTGCCTGAGTATCGCCTATAAATAAATGCATATTCTTCCATTTTTACCTGCCAATTATCTATTAATTGTCTCATCAGAAGTAAGAATTCCTGTTAGGATCAGACAAATCATAGCCTAAAGTCTGCTCACTATATTGATCATATATCCACTGAATATAAAGACTCTCTAAGAAGTAGCTCATATGCAGACATTTCTGCTTAGTCATGAAAAGTCCAACATATGCATTACTTAATGCAGACTGCAGACCATCAAAAGCATTTTTAGATTTTTCAGTGTCATAACAATTTACTTATCTTACTGAAGAAATTCCATGAGCCAAATGAACTTTCTAGCTTCAATTTTGAGATGAAAAACTACTGCTCTGGTTCTCATACACACACAGGGTATGAGAAACTCTTCTGCCAACAAGAAGTAATAGATAAGAATAAGATACATCTTGCTGTTGAGGATTTCTCCAATATGTATGAATAAACCTTAATTCTAAGTATACAAATCTCTGCATCACACAGATAAGTTATAAACACAGTAATTCAGACAGCTTCCCTAAAGATACGCTTCTTTTAAAGCAAGAAAATGTCACTCACTATTATGAAAAATAAGATATTAGATGATTTCTCAGCAGGTATTGCTGCTTGTAAAATGAGAAAAGGTGAGTGATGGCCACTAGTCGCATAGTTAAACAAAAATAGTAAGTTTGCCTAAGGAACCTTTAGCCTGTGAAAAGTGCTTTCTGGATTACTTTAGCTACCACTATTTCAATAAATACTTCATGATCCAAGCTATGGGAAAGTAGATTTCTCTTTTGATATACTAAAGTATTCTACATACTATATGTTAAAGCACAATTGTACAGTATTTCAGTTTTGGTACTGCAGAGCTTAGTTCCTTGTGTATTTTGGCAAAATACCTGGTAGTTACCTTGTGTTTGTCAGAGGGGACACCCATCAGTTCTCTTGTAGGAAGCCCAGGTGGACCTGGAGGACCAGGAGGGCCCTGCAGGAAAAGCGTAAGAGTACATTTACTAACAGTTGTAATACCTTGCCAAGCTGTTGATCAGCACATGGTCTAAGGAACTGCAACAAAAGGAGCAATGCAGATTTGCCCCTCCTAGGTGTATGGTTCTAAACCTCTGAATAAATTGATGGCAAGATAAATTTATTTTGTGCTGGGATTAACATATAGCAATACTTGTTCTTGTCTCGTAAGTTTCCAGAATGACGGTAAAGATTATTGCTTTATATAAAGTGGTCATGCTTTACAAATTTCAGAAGTGTTGCCTCTGTGTGGTGTAAATGAGGGCAAAGCAAGATCAAGAAATGTAGAACTTAGTCCAGCTATGACATTCCTTATGGAGATTATCATCACTTTCAAAGCTATACTTGTTTTTCTCTTATAATTGCATGATACAACTGCAAACTAAGAGTGTAATTAAAATAGGTTCCTTTATAAATAGTAAATAACAGCAACCTGTCCATTAGTAATGACACTAATTCATTAGTTTTCCTTTACCTGTTCACCTTTTTCTCCATAGAAGCCAAGACCTCTGTTACCCTGCAAAAACAGTAGGTCAAGATTTACTTCATGTATGACTCAGTTTTCTAATGTAAAATTCAAATTTAAACATGCTTAAAGGCCTTTTCAGGCTTGCAAGTCCTTAGGACACCACTGAACTGCAGTCAAATAATAGTCTAGGTTTACTGTCAAGGTTTTTTATAGATTTAAGAGTATTTTTTAGAAATAAACATTCAGAAAGACAACTCTAATTAACATCTCATGCTACCAGTGCTACATAAAACAGACTTCAAGTCATTCACTGAGTAATGTGAAAAGATCAAGTATTTCTTTTGCAAGTTTTTTAATAGCACTGAATGTTAAATAAAAACACCTAAGTGGGCTGGAACAATGAACTCATATATTTTTCTTCCATGATATAGCTGAATACTGTTAAGACTGCAAGTGTTCTCTGTTAATGGGAAGCTACTGTAATTACAGTAGCAAATTAAATGTGGCTCTAGATGTGGCTTAATCTCTTCAGGGTAGGCAGTCCCAGTGTAAGATTAACTTCTTGTGGTATGCAGCCAACACAGAGAGTCCTGTGCTACACAAGCTTTAGTGCAGCCTGTGGTTCTTTATTTTACCGCTTTCAAGTAGGTATTGGATAAACCTCAGCAACACAAAATCAACATAAACGACTCTGACACAGACTTACTTGTGGTCCTTGTGGTCCTGGGGGCCCTGGTGGTCCCTGGAGAAACACAATAGGGGAAAGCAAGTTACTTGTCAACTTTCTAATCAATGCATGCAGGACACTAGCTATTTTATGTCCAAAATGTAAGTATTTATTTCTCAGCTTATTTATTTCTGAGCTGTATTCCTCAGCTTTGTGCTATCCTCTTCGTATTAGCTGTGTTTACTGTCCTTAAAAATACCCTCCTAAGTCACATCATGATCTTTCCTAACAGAGTAACAGTCTCCCAGTTTAGACCTAATGAAATCCCATGTTAATTTCAAATAAGAAGAATTTGTGGTTTTGGATCCTGACCTTGTAACGTTTTAAGCTGATAACTAAAGTTAAGCATGTCTTCACTGGACTTCACTGGACTGATGCCCTGCCACAGTACCCATCTGTAAAGGAAGCTGAACTAATATATGCATCTCAGATTACCTATTTGGTATTGTACACAATGAAATCAAAGGAAGATAGTGGGAAATGAAAATATAACAGGAACAGAAGCTGCCACAGTCTTACAAGAAAAGCTGGAGGAAAGCCTCAAATTGGAGATACAACCTGCCTTGCTTCAGTCAGCTATGGTAGCAGGCTCCAAACAGCTCTGCACATTAAATTCTCCATCAGATATAAGAAAGGTGAAAAAAAATTACTGAAAAAATTAAAACCTCTATCAGATGTAGGAAAGGTGAAAAAAAATACTGAAAAAATTAGTTTTTTAATTAGTTTTGGTTAGTCAAGTAATCTGTGACCTGCTGACACATCTACTGGGCACCTCTCACAGGTGAGTCACAGCTTTAGAGACAGTAAGTATAGTTGAAGATATTTTGCTAAAAGCTGGAGATGGTGGGCATCCATCTACTTGGGAAGAGTGTTTGAAAGATGGCAACCAGAGGGATGCCACCATGAGCCTCAGAAAATGTATGGTTTATAGCACTCCTGACATCCAAGACAGCACACTGGGAATATGAGTCATTGCAGGCTGGGCTCCTGTATGAAGCTCATGAATGCTGTGGGTTCACTCTAGAGGAAGAGTTAGTAAAAGACTGAGGAGATCCTGCTTCAGGAGGACCAGAGGAGAAAGACAAGATGCAGCTTACTCCAGACGATAACAGAGGTCACTGCAGAAAACAACTTTGGAAAGGTTTAGCATGCTGTGGATTTAGTCGTAGAAACATACGTTGTTTTGGAGGGGGGGGTGCCTGACAACAGCTGTGGAGGCTGTGTGTAGAAAGCCCTGATTAGTTGCCTTTCTTCCCCTCAAATCAGTGATGTAGTGCAGGTCTGAAGTGAATTTTTGTCAAAATAAACAAAAAAGCAAAATGCTATAAAGTTGTCTTACAGGAAAATAAAGCAAGTGTAAAGAAGATGAAACATATTGAACATCTGCTTCTTACCCCTAAAATTATTAACCGCGGTAATAAGAAATGTAGAATGGTATCTGGAGAGAAAACAATCTTCTCAAAGAACTATTCAGCAGCAGTTGTCAACGTCAATGCTGTACATGCTGATTTTGGAGAAAATGACTACAAACTAGTTTAAAAATAAAATTGTATTCTAAATACTAATGAAGACTGTAATCTATCTATCCAATCTCCTATGGGAAGTGTGGAAAGCTAAATATATATTCTTTATGATCACTAAAGATAATATATTTAGGTCCTGATACCTTTGATAACTAAGTGTGTGGGGGATGTAGACTGGATAGCATTGAGTAATCTTTACAAACAAGACTCTTTCAAGGAGGTTAAAGAAATACAATATAAATCCAAAGCCTCTGGCAATCTGGGGTGAAACAAATTATATCTCTTTTTGCAATATTCATTCTTGTAGAATCAGTGTTTCACAATACTTTTAAAAAGGTTTTGCATCCAAGGACACCTACCTGCTGCTTTTAACCTGTTTCTCTACTCATTTGCTAAATTACAATCCAACATAATGGAACTTGCTGAGATAATTCTTTTGTTAGGTTTTAATTTTCTCCAGAACATATTTTAAATATACTTACTGGTCTTCCTCGCTCTCCTCTTGGACCAAGAGGTCCTTGAATACCCAGCGTACCTGGAGGTCCCTTTAAACAAAAAGAATGCCCAGCCATCAACTAATGTTGTTCTGGTATCAGTTACTGTTGACACTTTATCACATTTGCTGTAGTACTACTTACTGGAAAACCACTGAACCCTGGCTCCCCAGGTTCCCCCTAAAAAAACAAGCAAAAAATGTGATAAATGCTATATACAAAAATAATTTTAAAAAATTATTCTTCTCACTATTTCTTTTCTCATTCCAAAAACTAATCACAGTATACAATGCTACACAAACCCTTACACGCAGATGCATTCAATTCAGGTGTTGAGATAACCAAATGTGGGCCACATGGATTTTGTGCTTTGTATACAGAGCATATATAGTTGCATACATAGTTGCATGCAATACAATAGGAGGATACAAAATTGGCTAAGGAAGTTATGGATCTAAACTACCAGGCTGAAATGGATAACAGGCCACACATAATTCTTTTTTGAAAAATCCTGTCTAACCAGTGGCTTAATTAGGGCTATAACCTTAGCTGAAATACAAGTACAGGTTCATATTTCATGAGTTGCATGGGAATTACTGAATCGTTTTGAGTCAATTCTGAGTCACTAAAAGCATTTGGAACACACTGTTTTCAGTGACCACATATTTTAACCGCAGTACATGTTGAAATGTTTTTGAAAATTGGACCCAAAACTGTTCTAGCGCAAAGATCTTCCAATACCCATAAATAATGCGGCATTCAGTCCAGACACCTTCAATCACTTTTAATAGCATCCTAGCTATCTGGTTAATTTGTATTTAGTTAACAGAATAATTTGTGGAACCAAATACTTTCTGAAATGAATACAGGTGTCAGTATCCATCCTTGGGCACAATATACTTGAACAACTCTTAATCATTACTTAATTATTCCTTAATCATTCCTAATTAGTAACAAGTGCAGATGTGAAGAGTTTCTGAAAGCAAAAGAAGTAGTTAAAAAACCTGGGCAACTTACAAAGATACCAACAGGAAAACCTATTTTGGCATTCATCACTGACACAAAATAGACATAAACGATGTCAGCAGATCCCTTCTGTGCTGAGTACAGCTTAAATGTAGCTTTGTACATCAATTTGTCACAATTTGTTCTCTAATACTGTATATGGCCCATTACTTCTATCTGATACCTTCAAATTATACAAGCCTATATATATGAGAAAAAACTACAAGTGATTACAAAACAACTGTAAAGATTAGATACAGTAGGATTAGACCCCTAGGAATACTTTGGCTTTACTAATTAACTAAATAATATATTGAAGCATATTTTATCCTAAGTCAACCAAACTCCAGCATGAAAATTACAAAGAAAGGATGGTAACAGTAAACAGAATAATTCTGTGGACAAAATCATGACAAGAGTGATTTGCCATTGACGAGGCCTTGGGTGATATGGTTTAGTGTGAGGTGTCCTTGCCCATGGCAGGGGGGCTGGAACTTGATGATCTTAAGGTCCTTTCCAACCCTAACTATTCTATGATTCTATGATATAAAGGTAGTCATTGAATAAAGAGGGCAATACTTGAACTACAACACCAGTGCCTCTGCAATCCACCTGTAGGCTGGAATTCCTTGCAAATAACTGAAGGGACATTCCCCCCCCCCCCCCCCCCGGATATCAGATAAGACTTTGTTGCAACCACAGAAAGCAGAAGCTGCCTTGCAAAGCCTACACAGAATCAAGGTGTGCCTCTTGTCTCGTGTCTGTCAGAGTGCAAGAAAAATCCATTGTTTGTTTGTAAAACTGTACTGAGCATGAATAACTCACAGGAGTTACAGACATACCCTGTATCTGCTTGTGATATCCGGTGGCAGTATATAGGGTTCCCCCTTCTGGCCCTTTGGCCCTTGGACTCCCTAGAGGTGACAAAAAAAAATAATTATAAAGTAAGCTTTCAGATCATATATGTTAACACATGAACAGCTAAGAGTAATGAAAAATATTTGTTGGGGTTTTCATGAGTATATACATACCACTGTTTAGAGACAGAGACTATGCCCAGCTTTGGAAATTCATGGTTTAAAATCAAAGTGTAAGCCCTCACAGTACGTAAAAGTGACTTTCTGATTCCATGGGAAGAATCCCCCATTACCTGGGAGTGGTATTACAGGGTAGTACCTCCTAGCTAAAGCTGCAGCAGCAGCTCCCCAGGGGCTGACATGTGCTCTGGTAAATCCAGGAGCCCCTGCTCACCTCAGCATGATCCTATGTATCGTGCCATGAAAGCCAGTACTTTGGCCATGGGACAGGGAAGGAAAAGGTTACTTTCATCAGAAGTTGTCAGTTTAAGATTATTTTACCACTGTTGGATAAGGATGTACAGGTTTTCCTGAAGTATTCTCCCTGCAATACCTACATGACAGATACAGCTCTGGGCAGACCTCCCAGCCCTGGCTGCAATTCAGTAACTAAGCATAGCCCACTGTGTCCATGGTAAGTTTGCATGTATGCTCTGCTGGGCCAAAAGGGAGCTCCATTAAGAGATGTCCCATTTGCTTCCAAAACACATGTGACTAAAACTCCCTTCAGCAATGATTTTACCTTCAGGTGCTCCCTTACTGCCAGCTACTTACAATGGTACCAGGGAAACCAGAGAATCCAGGAGTTCCCGAGTCACCAGGGTCACCTACTGTCCCGTTACAGCCATCATGACCTGGTTTCCCCCTTGATCCTGGCTGCCCTGGATGACCCTGTTGAGGGAAAAAAAAAAGTGTTTATCTATCCATCTGTTTCTAGTTTTCCTTTTCCTGTAGTCACACAGTATTTAGACATTCTCACATTAAGCCCAAGGCTTGGATCCATGGGAAACTATGATTTTCAAAGACAGAAACAGACAGTGCCTTTTTTTAATATAGCTGCAGCTTGAACCAGATGCCCCAGACAGAATGAAAAAATGAGTAGCGAAGGACCTTTCAGAAAGGGTAAGAAAGCTATGTTCAGTGTAGGCTCTGTTAAGCAAGAGAGCTAAGCCAGATGAGGCTGCTGTACAGGGAGCCACTAAGAACTGGGATTTTTAAGCATTTTAGTGCTTCACACTGGAAGAGTGGGAAGAAAGGTTCCTCACTGACTTTGAACAGCTTCCAAGCCAGGAAAAAACAGTCAGAGATGCTTTTGGAGCTAGCTTGAGTGTTGTGATGAGGATTTAAGTATGGAAAAAAACAGCAGGCCTCAAAGCAAGGGAGTGAGGGGCACTGCAGAACCTCCACACTGAGACTTTGAAATGTTATTCCTGTCTCAAGCTGGATTTTCATTGCTGTACCTATATTCACCTTAATCGCTGTTGCTTCTGGTTCGCCCTGAGGCTGATGAGAAGCAAGTATACCCTTGATCAGCTCTTTCTTCCAAGGGACTCAAGTGAGAAAACCCAGAAACTAACATAAGATATTTTTCTCTTTCTCTTCTATCTAGAATAAGAGTTTTCTCTGCTTCTGCTCCCTTGCCTACAGGAAATCTGTCCATGTCCTTACCTAGCTCTATGTCGTGGTTTAAACCCTAGCCAAACAGCTTGTTCACTCACTCCCAGTGAGTGGTGCTGGGCTGGAAGCAATCGAGGCCCCCCCCAGCCCCGGGCTCTCCCCTTCCCCGCTCCCGGAGGGATGGGGAGGAGGATCGAAGGAGTGCAACTCCTACGGGTTGAAACAAGAACAGTCCAGCAACCAATGTACAACACAAATCACCACTGCTACCACCAACGACAACAATGATAAGGGAAAATAACAAGGGAAGAGAATACAATACCACCCTCCGAGAAACCAGTCCAACCCAGAAGACCCCGTGTCCTTCCGGGTAACTCTCAGTCACCCTCCCAGGCATGACGTGCTGTGGTACGGAATACCTCTTTGGCTAGCTTGCATCAGGTGTCCTGTCTCTGCTTCCTCCCGGCTTCCCCTCCTCCCTGGCAGAGCATGAGCCTCACAAAGTCCTTGGTCAGGGTAAACATTACTTAGCAACAACTGAAAACATCGGTGTTATCAGCGCTGTTCCCAGGCTGGAAGTCAAAACATAGCACTGCACCAGCTACCAAGAAGGAGAAAAATTAATTGCTACCGCTAAAGCCAGGACACTCTAACAAGTTCTGGCATTCCTCACATCAGAAGACACTGAGGCTTGCCACCATCCTCTCTTGGCCTCTAGCCTCACACCCTAACACCGTGTCATTACAGTTCATACCTGTACCTATCGACCTGCTGTCTGATGGTCAGTGTTAGTCTCGGCCTGAGAAAACTGCTTGAGTTTGGTGAATATAAGTTAGTGGGAAGGGCAAGGGAGCTTGAGGACAGGACATAGTGACCATACGGGTTCAAGTACTGTCTGAAGGTATTTACCCTTCACAACGCAACATGCAGAGGTTGGGAAGGCAGGGCTGAAAAAGAAAACTTGCTCAGGTAAGAGAAGTGGTCCAGCAACACCGAGCTTCACAGCAATTTACTCTCCTCCTGAGGATGCTTAGAAAAAAGTCAGTGTGACATGGTGAGATGAACAAGATCCTTGGCTTCAGGGGTGTTAATAAAAATGGGAGAGTCCTCTGCTTTTCCTTTGAGAGTGAGAAAGAGGGAGAAGAGAAAGATTGTGAGAGAGAAAGCCCTGAATCTCAATAGGGAACTCTTCTGGAAACAAACAAGGGTGAGAGTGGATGTGGATGCGTGGGCTGCAGAGTGGGGCCCCGGTGTCAAGGAGCACTACAAAGGAAACCCAAGCCTGGGAACTCTGTCCAGGGATTCCAGTGACTCAGATTTCTTTGTTATTTTATGACACAAGATGTAAAGACGTGTAAGCTGGGAAAATACTGTGCTGTGAACTTTACCCGGCTTTCCTCTTTGAATGTTTCAGTTTCATGGACCTGGTCAATTTGTTCAAAGTTTGACAGTGTTTAGGAAGTTTTTTAAGACTATCTCAAGCATGCCACATGAGCTATAACACAAATAGCAATGGTTAGTATTCTAAAAATCATTGGTCTTTCTATGTGCTTTTCAACTCTGAAATAATTAAGGAATGACCCACTGGTGTCCTTTGCTCACAAGGTTAAGAGATGTGAAGTAGTTATCTCCCAGCTCTTCCCTACAAAAGAACATACTTAGCTGGGTAACCTCCAGGGACACAGGAAATTTCTATCCTTTCTTGTCCCCTTTGCAAGGGACTTTCTCCATAGGACAAAGCAAATGGACCTTAATTATCTGATGGAATGAGAGGAAGCACAGATCCTGAGATCTTGTCTAGCTGCAGATCCAGTCCAACAAATGCCCTTAGCTTAAAACTGTGTATGTGGCTGATGCTGAATTTAGCCCAGCTATTTTAATTAAAGCACAAAGGCTTTAAACTACCTTGCAATATTTGCAGTTGGTGATTTCTTAAAGATGAGGTAAACATCTACTTACAGGCACACCATCTGCCCCGGGGAATCCAGTGACTCCTCTTTGCCCCTAGAATGAAACAGCGCAATTAAAATGATGCTCTGCCCAGTATTTTGCTTGTCAGCTAAAACATCTGCAATTCAGAAGTTACCATTTCTCCTTTGGGTCCACTTATTCCTGGCTGTCCTCTTTCACCCTTGTGACCTTTGGGACCTTGCACTCCTGGGATTCCCATCAATCCTGGTGGACCAGTGAACCCCTGAGATCCAAGAAGTCCTGGCTGGCCCTGATAAAAATAATAAAGAAGCATTTATTTAGGGACAGACATGAAGCTGGATTAGTTACCGCTGCTACAATGGAGTCAATCTCTTGAAGACAAAATAAACACAGAATCCCTTTCCGTTCCAGTAGGTCAGACTCTTTGATGAATGTCATCTGGAAACACCACAGAGAGAAACTCCAGGAACAGTGACCACATTGCACGTGACAAAATCAATGTGTGGAAATGCACACTCAAATCAAGGTTCACTACTTGAATATTCATGGCTGGTCTATGAAAAAAAGTGTTTTCTTTGGAATAAGGCTTCTCAAGAGTGATTCTCACTAGACTGCAACATAACCAATTAATACTCCAAGCAAGTAAAATATGCTTAACTGTGAAATTGCTTAATGGCTCTATTTCTTACAACTGGAGTCTGCCTCTTTGGGGATGACATTTCTATTTATCATTGGAGCCTGGAAATGATTAGATGTGCATACATCCACACAGGTGGAGGAGCTGCATTCAGGGCTCCCTTGTCATTCTCCCTTCCAGAGCTGGCTCGGCTCTTGGGGACACTTCAAACATTATTTAAAAGTAATCCCCTGTTGACTGCCAACATCACAAGGCTCAACTGGGGAAAAAATAATTTTGAAAGAACACAATGTTGATTTAAGTAATGGGTTGTGACAATATGTCTGAGATCTGTGAACCAAAGTGTCTGAAAGCAGTTCCAGACGTAGTGTTACTGAAGGCACATATGTTTTGCATGCTCTACACTACACAATGCACTAATGACACTCACAGTAAATTGATGCAATCTTTTCTGGAAAAATATGCTTCAGTGGAGCAAAGCACCGTTTACTGAGTTCTAATTAAGACAATTCTAATGAAACTATATTTAAAATTAATTTAGATTTTTCACAGACTAGTCTACACCAGCACCAGTATCTTACAAAGCAAGAATTACAGCAAAGCATGAATAAACAGATACCTACTTATGCAAACAAGTGACAAAAAAGATAACACTCTGTTTTAGTATAAAATACTTACAGTCTCGCCCATGCCTGCAAAGAAAGAGCTAGAAGATGAATAAAATCCCGGTCCAGGAAGGATAACACTTCAGTAATGCCATTGAGGTGGGAGAAGTGGAGGAGGACAGTGTGGGGACTTTAAGAAATGAATCTGAAGATACCCTAATTTCTTTTTATTCAGGAAGTTGTAGGAAAGATACTGAGAAACTCTTTATTGATATAAGGTGATTTTTTTAAATTCTCATACTAAAGGATAGGCCCATTTGAGATACACCTTCAAAACTCAATTGTCAACAATCTGTCTATAATTAACATTTATCTAGGCTACAGTTGTCTTGATACCGCAACCCCAAAAACAAAGAGTATGACTGAAACACAGCTTACTTCTAGTTTTAGAAATAAATCAATTTGCCACACTGCTTTTGTGGAAAATGGCTGTCACAGCAGTTGGAGTACGTTTTTGTATTTTAAATCTTATTGTATAACATCAAGTGAGTCCATACAGAGAAGCTGATGCAGCCAAACAAAGTACAAAACTCAGTGCAATATTTTTGGTATTTTATTTTCTTGGAAGAAGACTAGGAATGAGCCTGAGTATGAAGAATGAATTGCATAGAGTTCTTGGGACAAGCCACCAGGATGGACTTCTTACATTATGGATCTTTTGCTATAGTGTTACAATTATTTTGACAAATCTGATTGTTTAGGAGCATTGCCAAGGGACAACAGGGATTATTTAAGTGTTTGAGCTGTCAGCATGAAAGTGAACCTCTCCACATACAGCCAAGCCCAAGTTTATATAGCATACCTGCTTCTAAACCAAGCCTGCTCATGTGGATTCTCAGGCACTAGGAGGCCAATGCCTTTTCAAGCTAACAAACTGAGAAGCAACAAAGGTTATATTAATACATATAAAATATAATACGATTTGTGTTGGCAGGAGGTATATGCATCTGGTATATGCTCATTTCCTTATGTCAGCAATAGCTGGTTATTACAGATGTATCTTTCTCCACATCAGTAGTTTTCAGGTTTTAAAAAATCAGTGAATCTCTTGAAAGTAATCATATGAAGGTGCAGATCCTTGTCTAAACAGATTCACAGCAGACATACTTTTCTTAGTTACCTGACTCAAATGGAAATATGCTGATTAGAAGCACTAGAATGATGATTTAAATCTGAGCCAATAATCATCAGTGTGAGCTCCAAGGTCAGGAAGATCTTATATCACAAAGAAGTCTTTTCTGACATCATGTTTTCTCAACTTTTCTTACTATGGCTCAAAATTTAAGTATAAAGGAATTAAGAGAGAGAACACATGTACATACACCATGAAACTGCTTTTTTTCAGTGAAATAATAGATATTTCATCAAGTTTTAAAAATTCATTGCGTTCTTTATCGTTTTTTTGTAAAGCAGCATCAATTCTTATGCAAATATCAAAATATTTCCTTATTATAAGGCCTTAAAACTTAATTAAATACTTAAGCTAGCTTGTTCTTCCCCATACATCTAAATGTAGAAAGGAACCTTTAAATGGGATAAAAACGTATCTCATACACCTGCAAAGAACACAGAAATATTATTCAAGTCCAACTGTAGAGATTTAAGTTGGCTTCAGTTTCAGTCTGAGAGGTTCTGAAAACAAACGTGTCACTACTCCCACAAAGAATGGAAAACCTGGATTCTGTACCCTGAAAATGCTGTTTCACTTTTGAAGTACCTGAAAAACAAAAGAAGCCAAATAAATTCCAAAAGCTACTCATAAATTCCAAAAGTGCCCATCTGCATCCCTTTTGTGGGCAGCAGGTTGCAGGCAGAAAGTGTGTAAAACATTTAACTGAAACTTCTGATAAAACGCTGGTTATGTTCTTCAGAACTTTCAAATCTATGGATGGCTTTCTGCAGGGGCCATGAAGAGTTGTAACGCTTCAAAGGGGGCATTACATGCAACATGGTTACCTCTCCAATTCCTACACCAAATAACACTCTCCCATTTCCAGTCCCATTTTCTTATCTGGTGTGGAGAAAGAAGTAAATGAGTAATGGAAAACACAAAGAGAGTTAAGTAACACCGGCAGCCCGTTCCCCATGCTTTCCTGGTAATTATCTGGTCATTTGGTTTTCAAAAAAGAGGGGTTATTTAATATTACTTGCAATAAAGACAAGAGCATTGATCCTTCTGTGACCAGTTTAGTATGAGACTAAAGTCAGAGCTTTCAGGGGAAGTACTTAATATCATTTGTGTAATTCTTCAGCCCATTAGTAATTTGACTTCAGTTAACAACTGTTAACTGAATTAACTTTGTTAACCTTCATTAACTTGGACTTGCCAGCTTTTACTCTGCTTTCTTTATATCTTTTGTTGAACAAGTATGGCCCTTTTTCATTACTAAATAACCTAAGAACATTCTTTTGCAAAGGTCACTGAGGAGATTTAAGCAAAGACAATCAATTTGAAAGGCTTAGTCAAGTAAAGCACGACTCAATTATTACCAATTATCAAGGATGCTGGGGAGAGACTCTTCATTAGGCACTGTAGTGGTAGGGAAAAGGGGTAATGTGTTCAAACTTGCACATGGGAAGTCTAGATTGGATATAAGGAAGAAGTTCGTTACTGTTAGGGTGGTGAGGCACTGGAATGGGTTGCCCAGGGAAGTTGTGAATGCTCCATCCCTGGCAGTGATCAAGACCAGGTTGGACAGAGCTTTGGGCAACAAGGTTTAGTGCGAGGCATCCCTGTCCATGGCAGGGGGGGCTGGAACTAGATGATCTTAAGGTCCTTTCCGACCCGAAGTATTCTGTGATTCTATTAGAGTCCCAAATTCCCCTCTTTTGAAACATGGTACTGCTCTGCTGTGCTTCTGGAGGGTCAGAAGTCCTAGCAAATTCTCCAGACCTGTGAAATTGTGTCTGGATTAAACTTCCAGGTCAAAACCCCACCAAAACCCCAATAAAAACCTCCAAAAGGCAAGCCTAGGGAAACGTGCTTTCCTTATCTGTCATATTTTAGACAACTCACAAAGACCTTTCTTCTGTGCTCCCTTCCTTAAATGATAAAATCAATGCTCTAGAAAGGTGAGAGAAGGGTGCTGTCTGGCAGAAGGCTTCCCATTTTGATGAGGTGAACTGGAGCTCTTCCTGAATCCAGAGCAAGGAATGATTACTTCATGTCACAATCATGTCACTGAAAGGCTTATCACAGAATGCATGGCAGCTATGGCACTATGGCCAGCATCAATGAGGGAGCATGTGAAAAGGAAAGGAAAAAGTGGGCTGATGGAATATCTTGGACACTAAGAAGAAGTTTTAAATTTGTTCCAAGAAAACTTCCATGCCTGTTCAGATGAATCACAAAGCTCCCAATGCCAGGATGCATTCCTAAATAGGCAGTCCCTGCTTTGCTCTTCCTGTGACTTCAGCTGACTGGAAGAGGTCTCACACAATTCATGTGGCTGGCCCAGCCATTTGCAAAAGCTATTTACAGACAGGAGCAAAGGTTGGAAATTTAGGAAGCTGTGTGGAAATCTTCCCAGAAAATATTTGCAATGCTGTATATACATTGCCACTTGTCCAGTGACATGCATGAAGGAACATGCTGTCAAGGTTGTGACTGAATTTAATAACTGCATTTTGCAATGAAGTCCCAGTGGACTTCAGAAGATCCTGAACAGCCTTTTAAATCTGTACTGAATGTTCATACTTTGCAGCCTGTTCTTTTTCCAGTTCTTTCAGGATCAGTCAAATGAAAGAGATGTCACGTTGCAATAGTTTCTTCCATCTAATTTACTGCTAAGTTTACAACAAAGCTGGTGGAGGAGGTTGCGCTAATTTTGAGATCAACCAGTTGTTTGAGGTGCTATACAAATAAAGATACAATAAAGGATAGTACTGGCTCCAAAGGTTTTAAAATACAAGCACATAATCACAGATTGCTGAGAAATCCACGTATCAGTGTGGAGATATGAAGAAAAGAGAAAACTGTTGATTTGCAATAAAGAGGAGACAGTATCAGAATTAATTACTGGAAAGCTTCAGAGTCATTGAGCCCATTTCTCCGCATTTCATTACAGACTTCCCTTTTGCAACTGCTTCTGGTATATGGAATGTGATGATTCAGTATTCCCCACACGAAAGCGATCCTTGTAGGCCATCATTTATTTAATAGTGGACAAGAAGAAAGGAGGTTAATTCCCTGACATTTTTAAAAGGTCATTGGAGAAAGGGCAAGTTCACTTCCTCTGGGAAGGGTGATCTGACTGTGACAGACAAGTGGGAACTGGGACTTTTTGTTAAGTTGGCTCAGCCAGAAATGGTTCCTGTAAGAACAGATGAGGAAAGGACGTGACAGCAAGGACCTCAATGCAGTTCCACTACTACAGGGAGACCAACAAAGGGAACAGAGAGAGCAACTCACCAGGGAATAAAATCAGTTATAAGGAAAATGAGCAACTTCTGAGCTGATTAAAAGTGCTAACGCAGGAAAAGGCATCCCTGCAGGCACACAGGAAAGACACAGGGAAAGTTTTAAAAATAATGCTGGCAAAATGCGGAGAATAGGGTGTAAATGTAGGGAATTTGCGGTTCTCTAAGGCATCTTCCACAGAGGTAGGCACAGTAAAACTATCATTGAATCCAACTAAAAAATGCTTAAATTAAACCTTAAATGCTCTCATCACCCCCAAAAACATGAACTACAAGCAACAACTTCAAGAACCCTGTTGCGGCACACTGAGTAAGACTGGTATGGGCATATCACCCAGCATTTCTCTTGGACCGTAAATCCAGGAGTTAATGGATTGAATATTAAAGGGGAATATGTAAGTGAGGGATCTGGGGTTTCAGCTCCATGCAATGTACGCTGTGCCAGAAATCACTCTGCTATGGGGTTGCACAGCTTTGGGCTGGGTGGAAGAGAAAAGCAGAGCACACGGAGCGTCGTGCTGCCATAGCTCAACTAGGTCAAGTCAGTGACTGCTCCTGGCAGTCCAAGACTGCCCAGTAGAGACAGATTTCCAGAGGCTCATTGCACAACAGCCCCTGGCTATTTACAGAACCAATCTCAAATCAAGTTTAAGACCATATGGGATCCTCTCCATGGCAAGGATACATGTGCGGTCTTCCTTTCCTGCCAGCTCTACTAAGATAAAATTTTTGCTTACCCCCACTTTCCAGTGGTTACTGGAATAAACCAAGGTTAAAACACTTTGCTTTCAAAGCTTCACTGGGTACAAAATCAGTCACTGATGAGCACATCTTCCATGACACAGAAGACACTGGTACATTTCCACACCATATATCATTATGCTGTACATTGATAACGTAGTCTGAATGGTTCCATCCACCCCAGCAACTCAAGCGTTTTGCTTTAGTAAGATTAAAACTTTTTTGCAATTCCACCTGAAAAAAGTAGTTCAAAATAATCCATGGAATGGTAGAAAATCACAGAATCATTAGGATTGGAAGGGACCTCTGGAGATCACCTAGTCCAACCTTCATTGCCAAGGCAAGGACCACCTAGAGAAGGTTATGTAGGAACGTGTCCAGGCGGGTTTTGAACGTCTCTAGGGAGGAAGACTCCACAACCTCCTGGGCAGCCTGTTCCAGTGCTCTGCTACGTTTAACGTAAAGAAGTTCTTCCTCACATCATTGAGGTGAAACTGCTTGTGTTTTAATTTATGGCCATTGCTCCTTGTCCTCTTGCTGGGCATCACTAAAGAGTCTGGCACTATCTTCCTGGCACCCGCCTTGAAGGTATTTATATGCATTCATGAGATCTCCTCCCAGTCTTCTCTTCTCTAGACTAAACAGGCCCAGCTCCTGCATTCTCTCCTCATAAGTGAGATGCTCCAGAACCCTGACCATCCTTGTGGCCTCCACTGGACACTCTCCAGTAGCTCCTTATCTTTCTTGTACTGAGGAGCCCAGCAATTCAGATGTGGCCTCACCAGGGTAGAGGGGAGGATCACCTCCCTTGACCTGCTGGCCACAGTCATGAACTCCAGGATACTATTGGGCCTCCTGACAAATATAAATACAAAGGGTATAACATAGCTAATGCTAACCACTGGAAAGAGAGATTATATGGGAGAAAAAATCCTGAAGTTTGTGCAGGCTTGGCTGTTAAACATATTAGCACGTCACTCTATATTTGTGTCTTCAGGACTGTAATAATGACTATTTTCTAAAAGACAGATACCAATCTCAACTTGCAGCTAGCATTCAGAAGCTCTTCACTAGATGGCACCAGCCATTGATACTGCATGCAGCCCCCACCACCACAGGTGCATGTTTCCAGACCATGTTACAACTTCAGGAAATCTGATAAGGAGTTCAGGTATGGTTAAAATATCTTTGTGTGAAGGCTACAGCAACAAAAGCAAATGCTTGGCAGTGAGATAGCTGGGAAGGTACAAATGAAATGAGATGAAATTCATCATGCAATCAAGCAGCATGGCTTCCTGAAGTGCCTGACTCATTGTTCACCCTTTATTTCATATAATAGGAAGGACTTGGTCTTCTAAGAGAATGAGAAAAACTTGTTATTCTATTTCTTCAGTGGATTGCTAAATTTACATTTAATGTCACAGGCCTGCCTCTTCTCAAATTTATGTTCTGAATCTGTATTAGCTTCTATAGGCTGGCATTAGCTTCTACTACCACATGGTTATCAGAGTTAGGAAGGGATGGACTCCTGTAATCTAACTTGAATATTGATAAGCCAGTGAAGCAAACCTTTCTCATATGCCTAAATTATGTGATAGTCAATTCTTGACAGAGTAGCACTGACAGAGTCAGCAGTCTTAAAAAAAAAAAAAAGTACATAGCTAATGTTTATTTCTATTTTTAATTTATTTTTTGCTACTTCAGAGGTTATTTAGCTGACTTTCACATCCAGCTGATTTTCTCAGAAAAGACTTTCCTTCTTATTTGTTAAAAAGCTTTTATTTATACCAAAAAGTAAACAAAAAAGCATAAAATTCATGTTAAGTTAAAAATAACTAAAACTTGAGGCTAGTTCAGCCTAGTGGCATGGTAACAATTTGCTGCTCTTTCAACTACATTGTCTGGACATGCGACATTTTCTCTCAGGACAGTGGTGACCAAATGACATTAACATTAATTCCAGAGCAGTGATTCAGCTTGCAGAAGTTTTGGGCTTTTTTTTTTTTTTTTTTTTTTTAATTATTGAAGGAATAAACATTAAATCTTCATGAAAAAAGAACAATGAGAGGGTTCTCTTGACCAGAAGCCACAGCCCTTTTCTGTAGTCAGTAAATGAAATAAGCTTGTACTGTTCCCTTTTCCCACAGTTTGATCTAATTTGTGATCTTCCAGAAAGCTGCTATGTCACCCAAGAAGATAAAACATGCGCAAAAGAAAATATACACTGGAATATAGGTCAAACACTTAAGAACCAGTTAAAAGATTCTTCATGTCACAAAACACATAGGAATATATGTCACAAGTGCTTTCTGTGCTTTGCAGAGCTGCTGTAGAAAGAATGATACCCAGACCATGGCAATGGTCTCTCAAAGAAAAACATCTGAAAGGGCAAGTCCAGACAAAACCTCACAAGGATTTCCATGCTAAGTCATTAAGAGGTTATTGCATAGAGGAGAGAAGAGGAAAGAGAAGATGTGGGAAGGAAGTGCTGGGCAGAGGGGAAGGGTGGTTTTGTTTGCAGACTCAGTAAAGGAATAAATCTGAAAGTCCAAAGCAGCATCTCTGCTGAAGTATGGCTGCACAAACAAATTGAGAAATCTGGGATCAGACTTAAGCAATTAACCTGATCTTAGAATCATAGAATCATAGAATAGTTAGGGATGGAAAGGACTTTAAGATCATCTAGTTCCAACCCCCCTGCCATGGGCAGGGACACCTCACACTAAACCATATCACCCAATGCCTTGTCCAACCTGGTCTTGAACACCGCAGGGATGGAGCATTAACAACCTCCCTGGGCAACCCATTCCAGTGCCTCACCACCCTAACAAGAAACAATTTCCTTCTTATATCCAATCTAAACTTCCCCTGTTTAAGTTTTAACCCATTACCCCTTGTGCTATCACTACAGTCCCTGATGAACAGTCCCTCTCCAGCATCCCTATAGGCCCCCTTCAGATACTGGAAGGCTGCTATGAGGTCTCCATGCAGCCTTCTCTTCTCCAGGCTGAACAGCCCCAACTTTCTCAGCCTCTCTTCATATGGGAGGTGCTCCAGTCCCCTGATCATCCTCGTGGCCCTCCTCTGGACTTGTTCCAAGAGCTCCATGTCCTTTTTATGTTGAGGACACCAGAACTGCACACAATACTCCAAGTGGTGTCTCACAAGAGCAGAGTAGAGGAGCAGGATCACCTCCTTCGACCTGCTGGTCATGCTCCTTTTGATGCAGCCCAGGATACAGTTGGCTTTCTGGGCTGCAAGCGCACACTGCTGGCTCATGTTCATTTTCTCATCAACCAACACCCCCAAGTCCTTCTCCTCAGGGCTGCTCTGAATCTCTTCTCTGCCCAACCTGTAGCTGTGCCTGGGATTGCTCCGACCCAGGTGTAGGACCTTGCACTTGGCATGGTTAAACTTCATGAGGTTGGCATCAGCCAAGGGAACTTTACCTGACTGCCATGATTTCTCCAATACGATGGCCAGTGACTTAGCAACTTCATTTGCCAGCTCCTTCAGGACCCGCGCATGAACCTCATCAGGACCCATGGACTTGTGCACGTTCAGATTTCTAAGATGTTCTCGAACAAGATCCTCTCCGACAGTGGGAGCAAGGTCTTCATTCTCAAGGTCCCTGTATCTGCCTTCCATGACTTCTTGTTGAAGATGTGCCTCCTCATTGCAGGGTGGTTGGACTGGATGACCCTTGAATGTCCCTGCCAACTGAAACTATTCTATGATTCTATAACACATATATTAGCAACTATATCTGTCTAGTGAGCACACTCTACTGAATTATGGACTTATAATGACTTGAAAGGCAGCAAGCATTTTTAAAGGATTTTTTAATCTATATGCAGTGTAGTCATTCACTACACTGTGATGGTAATATGTTATGGTATGATATATCCCAATGCACATATTTAAAGTGGATATTCAAACAAATCCACCCTGAATGTACCCATTTTTCTTAGCTGTCTACAAAAGGAGCTTCGGTCCCTCACTCAAACGCTGATCTCCACATCGTTGCTTTCTAAACAATACCCCAAAAGATCAAGCCCTGGAATTGTGGATTTAGCAGTTAGAATTAATACTGAAATAAACTTGAGCATGAAAACTATTCTGCATGAAAAAGGAGCTGGATATAAATGCAATACATTTACTAAACTTGGCAGGCAGTATATGTCAGAACAGTTGCTACTGGTGGTGCAAAATAATAGGATTTTCTTAGAAGTTAGAAATATTTCAGTGATCAGATGATAATGGTGTGTGCTCGAAAGTATATGCATTTAATCGAAATATATCATCTGGACTGTACCTTTCTTCCTTTTTTGGCTACTCAGATAAATGTGCTAGGAGCCACAAGAATACTAGCATTTCTACATAGCTTCTTAGTTAAGTTTCTATAATTTTATTCAGGAGATAACAAAATTTCTACCTACATTGTGCACTGCTAAAATTTTGATATGGGGCTCTGGTGATATGTAAGGGAACACAGGGAAATCTTCAGATCTCAGAAACCTGCAGAGCTATCACAGCTGCAGCTGACCGGATACTGTGCAACCTAGACAGATGCTTTGGGTTAGCATGAGCGGAAGTGCGATTAACGGAGCTACTCACTGTATGTTGGTTAAACTGCAAGTACCAACCTAAGATAACTATAAACCCAGAAAAAAACTATGTCGATTGATATGTAAATACTGTCCCTCTGACTTCCAACCAAATAGTGTCTTTAAGAAAGAGTTAACCAGAATAACTTAGAGATGTTACTTTGGATCAACTTGAAGTTGAGATCATGAGCTAATGATGTTTCACAGAACACTAAAATGACATTGATTTATCCTTGCAAAACATTCATTACTATTTAAATAATTGGAGAAGACTAGTTTGATAGCCAACCAAAAATTCACCAGAGAGGAAAAGTCATCTTGCCAAATTTGCTCTTACAAAAGACAAATATCAAGATGATGGGTCTGGAGCAGGAGCAAGCAGGAAACTCCCAGTTACCCAGTCATAGCTGCTGTATTATGTTCATGTAAAAGGGCAGACATTGGTGATGGTACCTATTAAATGTTTGACTGAGCATTTTGAGGGATGATGAATGCCTCACATGTTTTTAGCACAATGAGCATGTTTTCAGAACAGAAGAAATTTCTGTTCGTTCAGCATGGGTTTTGACAGGATTAAAAGAGCCAGACACTTCCCAGGGCACCATACAATGCAGTGCAATCCTCCTAATCTGCTAGTATCTACACCAAAGATCTTTTTTTTCATTCTTTCCATTCATTCCATTCATTTTATTACCCTCACACTATTAAGATCAACTGCTTTTTGTGACTTTTTTAAAATCCCAGTTCACACAAAATGCTAAAAACTTGCATAACACAGTGGCTCGGATAGCTGTAAGCTTGCCGCTTGGCCAGCCAGGCTCCTCACAGCGAGACAACAACCAGCACCTGCTTGCTTTAGAACATTCAGTCATAGACTCAAAAACTGATCTGCCAGCCCAACTGCTTTCAAATGGGTTTCAGCAGTGTGTGGGAGTGTTCTCAAGATCCTTAATTCAGGAAGTTGAACACAGATGTTTTCTGTCAGTAGGCGTTGGAGGCACTGATAGTAACATCTGTTCAGTTTTTTTGTGAGAACATTTTTTTTCTGTCCAAGAAGGATTCACTGTTGAAACTTCCAAATTGTGCAATTGGCAAAAATGTTAAGCTTGTTAGGGTCCATGAGTTTAGGAGTATGTGAAAATTAAAACCCCTGCAGGAGTTCAGTTTATCCTATGCCAGGTTTTCCACTCTGTGCTCCTCTTCTGTTTAAACAAAAGTATAACTATTTTCGTGGTGGGAACAGCTATCAAAACTGACTTGATCATATAAATATAAGTTACTACTGGCTGTTTAAACCGTAGAAATAATTTAATTCTTACAGAAGCACTAACTTTTTAGTTAGTTGTATATCGAGATACACCCTCCACATGGGAGCCCAGAATACACACTCTAGCAGCATGTGCAAGGGACTTGGTGTAGACCTTAGACACCCTCATGCTCCGGTCATGGGAATTTACAGTTTAGGACAGTCTCTGAGTTCCCAGCAAGGCCAGATGATTGGCTCTGAACCACCAGGAGGGATGGGGGGCTTTAAGACAGATGTGTGCAGCAATATGAAGAGTCATTGTTGATGCTGAATAAGAGACATCTTTTTTTTTCCTAACACTTCTGGACAGATGGGTCTCAAGAGCAGTGGGGTGCTGTGAGATCATCTGAATGGAGTTCGCACAGTTGTTTTCTCAACATGATTGGCTAATCTTGATGTTAGTATCAGTGTGGATGCTCTAGAAATGTCAGCAACTGGGACTCTGCACCCATATGCCTTCCAGTGGATGTGGCCTGTTAACAATGTTCTAACGCAATCATTTTGATGGTCTTTAAACTGAGCCTGGCTTCATGTTGGGTTTGTCTCCAAAACCAACAAATAGTCTAAGTAATCTGTAAGAAGTCTTGCCATCTTCAGGTAGTAAACAGAAATACTGAAAACTGACAGCAATTGTCTTTTACACAATACAATTAAAAGTCCTGTCTTTTGTATGCACAGATTAACAGAAGGTTTTTATAATCTGACAGTGCTAGATCAAGCTGAATAATCTAGGCAATGATCTGGAGAAAGTATTATAGCAACCAAGGACTTGTAGAAGTCTCTGTGATCCCACACAAGTCTATTTTTTTTTATTTTTTTTATTTTTTGAAATCAGGAAGAAGGCAAGTAAAACTATTTTCCTTTGAATCATGAAGAAAACAGTTCTATGTCATCAATCTGAAAAGAAGTACTCTTTTGAATATAGCTTGTGATAAGAAACCTAAAGAGGGTTGAGAGTGGAGTACAAAACTTGAACAGGAGGTATAGTTTTCCAGATCCATTATGAAAGATTTAGTTTTTCTGTTATACTCAGTTTGAGGTAGCAATAATGGGGGCCAGGAGTGCCCACACATCTGCAGCTTCCAAAATGTCATCACTCATGGGAAAGGATGTTCTGGAGAACATCAACAGCAGAAAGTTCTACAGCTGTTGAAGGAGAAAGCCTATTTATCATTTCAAATGTTGATTTCAAAAGCTACTGGAATTTTTTTAACCATTTATTGTAGTCAGTGTGGGCTACTCAGCTGCTTCAGCAGAGGATTGGGATGAGAATCAGAGCAAAGTGTTCTGTTTGATCTTTTACTCCTTTTTATTCTGCAGAAAATGGGGGAGCAAAGGTACTAATAAACTGTAATGGCAAGCTGCTTTCACTTGAAGGACATGTCACTTGTCTGACAGTTTTTGATCTCCCTCTCCCCTTTCTCCATGAAAAAAATGTTTCAACTTTAACTCTCTTATCTCTCCTGCATCTGTGAGAACTTATGATTATTACACGGCTTCTACAAAGCCAATGCTAGTTCTCCTATGCAAGTAACACATATATTTTTATTGGTTTTTTTTTTTGTCAAGAGACAAAGAACACTTGTTACATGAAAGTAAACAAACTCTGAGCAATATCCTTATTGAGCACTACAGCACTCAATACAGACTGGGATAATGTGGATGGCTAAATGAGTCACTATAGAGTACAGACTGGTAACCCCAAAATTACCTGGACAATAACCAAGACTAACCAAATATTAACTGCTCTAACTTACCCTGCTTGTAAAGGGGGGGATTGGATGAGATAATCTTAAGAGGTCCCTTCCAACCTCAACCATTCTGTTTTTCAGTGAAATAAGGCAATACACCTGATGTTCAAAATACCTTAAGATCCTGCAATTTAACTGTTTGCCAGCACTATTGCTTAGATTTTTTTCCTCTCTGTGATGTCTGAAGGTTTTTCTATGTCTGCGTATATATTTATTCTCCCTCTTGTTTGCTGTCTTCAGATTTCTGTGTATCTAACACAAGCCACAAAGCCCTCTAGTTTCTTCAAAACATGTAAGGCAAGGGAGCCACTGACATTCCTTACTGATAAAAACTGACAATTACTATGAACTATTCAGGAAAAGTTAGCGCTATTAAAAAAAGCTACGTGCAAGTTTATAGCTATCTGCCCGTGGATACAATAGCTGTGTGCTTGCCACAGGCAGAATTGTGTATATGTGAGTTCGCCCATATCTTTACAGTTTAGATGGGTGCAGTATTTACAAGAAAAGCCAGGCTTCTGGTTCTGCAACACTTTAATAACCTCAGCAAAAACCCCACCAGACCTGTCACTCTACGGATTCTACTGCTTTACTCAGATGTTGCAGTTCTGAACTAGATTGCAAAAGTTTCTGCTGTTATTTGTTTCCACAGGAAAACATCAGTGAGCACTCCCGAGAAAAACTTACTTTATTCGGAACACACCCTGATACTTCACTGCTTTTTGGCATGAGAAATAACTAACAGAATGTGGCTCTAAAAGGAGAGATTTGAAGAAAGTCAGGGAAAGAAAGATGATGGAGATGCTCAGCTTCCTGTGAATACTTCTGAGTTAGAGCCATACTGCTCTTCCTACTCCCGCTGCAACCTCCGAACAAGCAAGAAACCTGTATCAGACTTTGAAACAGATATATGAATGTAAATGAATTTGTCTTAATAAGGCTGACAGAATTTTCAGACAATAAATTTCCAGTAACAAGCACTGTATAAAAAAATCAATGAAAATTTATTTCTAGTCATGCTGGTTGGGTCCATGCAACATTAGTTCCATAAATGTTAAGCCAACTGCAATGAAAAAAACCCAGAAATCTGCCTATTTGCATGTTCCTTTGTGTCTTGATGACTCTTGATAATTTTATCTATCTAGTTGCTGCACATATTAGGTACCTTGAAAAGCTGGAACCAATTCTAAAAGAATATAGTTTAACCACTTGGGAATTACACACATCAGGAAGAATTTTAATGAAGCATCATAGAGAAAGCATTTGCATTATTAACTATAATAGATTGTGGACAGAAAAAAAAATCAAAACTATTTCCTTTCAGCATTCAATAGAACTATTTTATTCTGAAGAGAAATATGGCTTGTTATCATTCCCCAGTTAATTCTGGTTATTTATAAAGGCCTGTCTAGACACTGAGATACAGATGTCTTAGATTTTAAATTATCATAGAAATGTAAATAAGTTTATTTATTTTATGCAAAGTAGTTATGAGATTCCCATAGAAGTCCCTCCTAGACTAAACTTTCCTCAAAAAATTCAGATCTTAGTATGGAGAAAAGCTATGGGGGGGGGGAGAGGGGGGAAATGAAATGCATTTTGAAAATACAGGAGAAACATTAAGGAAGGTATCTGGAAATATATTTCAAGATCTAGTAAAAGATCAGACTTAGTAGACTGTTTTTCAGCTGTTTAACTAGGTATCTTGTTACTTCATTCAACTCATATGTTAGAGAACTGATGAGCTCATTACCCAGTTGAATAGCTAATCCTTGACAGTAGAAATCAGCAATGATTTGATAAAGTAGCTAACTGACAACAGGGCACTATATTCTCTATTGCACTGAGCACACTGTTGCCCTAGACCGCCACTGACAACATCAGTAGTAGAAATAAATAGTTGAAAGTAAGAAATAAACAGCTGAAAGTAGTTGGATCAAAGTAGGAAATGTCAGGGAAGGCAATAGCAAGAGTGAGGAAGACCCTGCCGCCACCAGTGTGGGCAAGGCAGGGATGCCCACAAGCTATAGTCAGCCATTCCCTCCTTCATATGCTATTACTGCAAGGCTGTTTGGTTAACTGGTTCTAGTCTTCCAGTCTTTGCTCTTTATAAAGAACGTTCATTACTTTCATTGATATATAAGATACACCTATCAATGCGTATGTTTTTAAGGAATACAGGTTTTGACTTTGAAATGGACACTAAACCGTACACTGACACTTTATCACTTTATTCACTACAGATGAACAAGTCAGTAACATTAAGGGATCAGAAGTTGTTTCAGGAAAAAAAAGAAACCTACAAACAAAATAAGAAACTGGGGGGGGCAAGAGATATTTCATGAAGTCATGCTGTAATTCTGTTTAGAGATGTTAGAAATTATACATCTGAGGCGGAGGGCAGTTGGGAAGAGATGTGAAGCTACACATAAACACCTGGGAAGAAAATTGAGAGAGGCGGACTTGATGCCAGAACACCTCTATCTCCCACAGTGAGAACGCTGGCACTGAACCATGCTTCAGCTACTGAAAAATACAGACTTCTGGTGGAGTGTTCACAGGCTAACAAAGGAACCTACTAGGAAAAAAAAAAAAGTGTAGATAGCCTTTTTGTTTTGTTTTTGCTTTTTTCCACACTTTCCCTAGACTAACAGTAGCCAAACAGTAACTTTGTTAAAGAACAAATGAATATAAAATTTACTTTTAGCTTAATGTTTGCTTGACATTAGAGTGATTGCAGGATAAAAAAGCAAAACTACCACCTTCTCATTCCTCAGCGTGCAAGTGCATATAGATACTGATGCTGGTTTGAGACTGGTCTGTGCTAAGTTAACAGCAGTATCACTCCTATGCAGTGTTGCAGGTGTCAAACAAGCCCTTCAGAATAGAGGTGAATTTCTCTCAGTTTGTTATTTCCTAATTATTTTTGTTGGACTGCTTCAGCAACAGCAGCAATCCTTCCATGCACAAATAATCAGGACTTCTTTTACTTCTGAAGGGGACTAGGGAAGTGGCATGAAAGAACATTTCAGAAGACAGTTTTTGTGCAGCTGTTGGCAAATTCATAGAGGAAATGCAAAAGGTATGTGTTGGGATAATAATATACAGTGACAAAAATGTAAACATGAAAAGCAAGGCCGTGACTTAATTTAAGCCTTGTTCAGTCATGTGCTAGCTAAAACATGCTTCCGCTTTCATAATTGAAAAAAAAACCCCAGAAGTTTAAAACAACTGAAGCCACACAGCACTAGACCTTCTTGCATTGTCCCAAAGATGTGTAGCGAATAAAACTTAGTTAAATCTCTGAGATTAAATAAAAAATATGTAATCATCCATTTAGAATCATAGAATAGTTAGGGTTGGAAAGGACCTTAAGATCATCTAGTTCCAACCCCCCTGCCATGGGCAGGGACACCTCACACTAAACCATATCACCCAAGGCTCTGTCCAACCTGGCCTTGAACACTGCCAGGGATGGAGCCTTCACAACTTCCCTGGGCAACCCATTCCAGTACCTCACCACCTTAACAGTAAAGAACTTCTTCCTTATATCCAACCTAAACTTCCCCTGTTCAAGTTTTAATTCGTTACCCCTTGTCCTGTCACTACAGTCCCTAATGAAGAGTCCCTTCTCCAGCATCCCTATAGGCCCCCTTCAGATACTGGAAGGCTGCCATGAGGTCTCCACGCAGCCTTCTCTTCTCCAGGCTGAACAGCCCCAACTTCCTCAGCCTGTCTTCATACAGGAGGTGCTCCAGTCCCCTGATTATCCTCGTGGCCCTTCTCTGGACTTGTTCCAACAGTTCCATGTCCTTTTTATGTTAAGGACACCAGAACTGCACACAATACTCCAGGTGAGGTCTCACGAGAGCAGAGTAGAAGGGCAGGATCACCTCCTTCAACCTGCTGGTCATGTTCCTTTTAATGCAGCCCAGGATACGGTTGGCTTTCTGGGCTGCAAGCACACACTGAAGCCGGCTCATGTTCATTTTCTCATTGACCAACACCCCCAAGTCCTTCTCCGCAGGGCTGCTCTGAATCTCTTCTCTGCCCAACCTGTAGCTGTGCCTGGGGTTGCTCCGACCCAGCTGTAGGACCTTGCACTTGTCATGGTTAAACTTCATGAGGTTGGCATCAGCCCACCTCACAAGCATGTCAGGTCCCTCTGGATGGCATTCCTTCCCTCCAGGGTATCAACCAAACCACACAGCTTCCTGATCCCTGAGTTACACCACTTGTTACTTGTCTCCAGCTGGACATGGAGCCTTTGACCACAACTCCTTCTGTGCCGCCAGCCAGCCAGGTCTTTATCCACTGAGTGGTCCACATATCAAATTGATAGATCTCCAATTTAGAGACAAAAATACCTTTACATTACTAATCACTTCTTTTCCTAAATCTAATGGAAAATGTATGTTAGGTTATCAATTAGTATCAGCTCCAGATTTAAAGAACTGATGACACAGTTGATCTGAAATTTTGGAAAATGAATTAAAAAACATTATTGAAAAGACTAGATTCTAGCTGGAATCAGTACACTTGCTCCACATCAGGTGCATTAGATGGCAGGGATTTAAGCGCGATGCTCTGGGCAGAGGCAGCTATCCAAAAGGCATCTTGCATGCCATTTTTAGTGGACACAAATCAAAGAAATCTGAGAATAACTCCAGCATGTCCTCATAGCAAAGCTGATTATCAGAAAGTTACAAACCATGGGTACACAAGAAGCCGTTGAATGGCCTAAGTGAGACCTGAAAGATTGGCACTTCATGACCTTCAAGATACAGCCCCAAAATTGTCTATCTTTTCAGGTAACTTTAATACTGCATTACAGAGATTATACAATATGATAAGGCTTTTCTGGTGGAGCTGGTGCCCTAGAAGTCAGGAAGACTGGCTACATCTCATTGCCCTGCTACTTCAGCCTAAAAAAATGCCAAGTATGAGTTACTTCTGGTTAAATCAAGCTCATGATAATTTCTTGGCTTAAGCTCATCAGTTCTTTTTAGGGAGAGACAGGTGCCATGCAGAGAAGCTGCTCTCCTTGCTGTCTTACCTAAGGCACAGGAACCCAATGGGAAGGTTGAACTGTAAAAAAGAGACCAGTGATTTTTGGTGGTGCCTATTTAATGGGACTGCTCTAGGGAAGTTGTCCCAAACTGTTACCTGCTTCTTGCAGCATTTACCAGAAAAGAGACAGAGATGAGGCATACAACACAGCCCTCTCCATCCCACCCTCTACTGAGTGAATTTCCTTTTGTGAGGGTGGAGGGAAGGGGTGAACACAAGAGATCTTCCTTTATGGGGCCTGTTAATTTGCCTTGCCTAAGGGAGTCTTTGGTGCTACTCTACAATATTAGCTCTTCCTTCCATTGGTCTTCATGTGGACTGAGAGGAGGTGAGGTAGCACTCAGTACTTGTACGCCTACAGTCCTAGTCAGTGCTGCCCACCTTCCTCAAATACTTTCCATCTCCATGCTGTGGATCTGCAATAGGCTTTACAAACAAAAAAAAAAAAAACAGCTTGCACGCAGTACTTGCTTTTCTTTACAAAGTTATGTAAAATAACACTTGGATAGATTCATTTTAATCCCCTGCATGAAGACTACAGACTAAAAATGAGCATAAATACTATGAAAAGTGAATGTCCCAAGGCCGCTTACTATCACAAGCACGAAATACAGAGCTCCTTGTCTAAGTTCTCCTGCACCATTCCAATCCATTCCTCCTCATTATCTCCACATAAAGACTATTCATTCATGACAAGTTGGTTTGGTTAGTCCAGATCATTTTCCATCACTGTTCACATGCTCTGTTCTGCTTCCTGCAAAATCGCTTACATGCTGCAGTCACGTCAACGTTTTTGGGTCACTCTCATGAACTTGCTGAAAAATTTGTCTGTGCTGCCCGACGCCTAAACTCACCAAAATAATCATCCTAATGTCTGTACATGGTGCTATTAGTTACACATTTGGAGCTACAGCAGAAGAAATAAGGGCTAGAACTTTTGCTAGTAATTATAATCAGATGCCTGCAACAATCACTGTGGTTTTGCCTGATCATTGAGTTGTTCCTCAGACAGACTATCCATGACATGAGCAGGAAATTCCCGTGAGAACAGATTGTGGAAATGAGGTTCAAATGGTGCACTCTATTGGTTTGAATGGAGAAAATAAGTTGTTTTTTTTTTTTTGTCAGTTTATTTTGATTATGGGGTAGCCAGAATAAACTGGATACACCCTAATAAATAACATACCTTTTATCACTGAAATGTATTAATTTTTGCATTACTGTATATTTTCAATATTTAAAAAGTTGTGGATAGAAAAGAATTTATTGGCAACTGATACACACATACTAAGTAATTTTATCCTCATTTTATTGGTAAACAATTTTCCGACACATTTGTAAGTAAATAGACTGTAAAATTTATCTCTAGACAAATATCAATGTAGATGGATAAACAGTTTGAGAGAGGAGGTTTCCAAAAAATCTCAAGCTGTCATGTAATGTTAACAGGAATACAGTGTGCTCTCAGCAGCACTACTCAGAGCGAAATGTTATGCCCATGGATGGTAAAGCAATGAATAAGCTGCTGTTAGTCCTGGTCATGAAGCACTGTGTTTGAAGGCTGGACATGAATGCCAAAAAATCTGTACAATTAAGTGCCACTAGTCCTACAGATCCCAAGTAGGCAATGTAAGAGCTTATCATTCTTCTTGCTGTGAAAAAACAAAGTGATACACAAGCTCAACTATGCATACTTGCAGCTTTTCTAGATCTACAGGGCTAAACAAAGCTGGGAACATAAAGCCACACAAGCCACCCATTCTGAGGGCAGTCCAAAGAGAGTTCAGCACTGGTCTTAAACCCAGAGCTGTTCAGAATTATTTTGTAGTTTGCTGAATGTTTTCTTATCAGAAAACAACAATCTGCCAGAAAGGATTCTTTGAATGGATCAGTTTAGAAGACCAGGGAGAGGGAGGGGGAAAGGGGAATGGGACAGAATTCCCAATTCCAAAATGGGAGTTTTAGTCAAAATGAGAGAAGGTGCCAACTCTTGTGTTAGTTCATGGCAATAGCTCTCACAGGAGGTGTGGGAAGCTCAGGTTCAAGACTGAAGCACAGCTGCTTTGCCATGTCTGTATTTCTTTTCCTAAATGTGTTTTTCCATCTCAGTCCTTAAGAAAAAAAAAAAACAAAAAACTCAGTTTTGCCTTATTTAGCAATAAAGTATTTCAAGTCTTGAAAATATTTCAGGTCAGCAAAACTGGCTTTGTTAACATTTGTTCTGCCATATACTACCCAAGAGCAGGCTCCTTGCTTTCATGCTGCAGGACAGCATGTTTGGATTTTGCTGCCTCCTGCCTTTTACACCTGCTATGCTGTGAATGGAGTCAATGTCACCAGGCTGGCTCCCCTGGCCTTATTCCAGCCTATGATTTCCTCATGTTGGAGGGAACCTCTTCAGCTGCTTTGACAGCACAGCTTTAATTCCGCTTTTCTTTGCTGCAGTTTTCCAAAAGGTGGTTGAGCTCAAATTTAGTCTTCCTTATTTTTCATCTTCTTCCAAACAGTGCAGCTTCCGACCAATAGGGCTTCGATAACTAACGTGAAGGAGGTTAACAGCTTGCTTACTCAATTAAATGAGCTTTTATTGTAACTTAGCCTTTATTTTCCCTAATCTTCATGTGAATGGAAATGCAAGCGTACACGCCGCAAATCAGAACTCAGATTTAGATGTATTTTTTTCTGAAAGAATTAGTGAAAAAGAAAAGGGTATTCAAAAGGTAGTACAGACTGAATACAGCACTGGAATAGGACATTCACTGGCTTGCAGCAGCGGATGCAGAAAAGGTTTCCACTGCAACAAGAGACTGATGGTGGAAGTCTGCTACAATAAAGTTCCCTTTGGGTCAACTTCAAGCCATTTACAGTTTCTTTACGCTAAAATCTCTGACTCATAGATTTTTCTGCCTTTCACTATATGATTCTCTTAATTTGTAATTATTTTAGCTTTCAGTACATAGCTATCGCTGCTATTTAAACAGTACGTTGCAATATACTCTACTGCCTTGGCATCTCTTACTAACTCCACTGAGTTCAATTACACCACTCCAGTACTAGACCAGTGCAGCTGAACTGGGAAGAAATTTGGGTCTAACGTCTAACAGATGTGCAATGGGAAAATTTCCAATGTCTCATTTTTTTTCTTCGAAAGCAGTTTAGAATAAAAGCTAGTTTAACTCCCGTTTCTCATAGCTCATAATCTCTCACAATAATAAGCTATAAGAATAACATGGAAATGAAAGAAACCACACTAATACAACAAGAGGGAATAACAGCTCTGCGTAAAATACAAACTATTTCACATGCCTGTTCCTACCCCTACTATATAGAATCCTTCTGCTGAAAGCACTCCAAGAATGTGCCATTTACCATTAAATCAATGAAGTCAAAGAGCATGGGAATGTACTCTGAGATCCCAGAAAAATCTATCCAGATTGCACTATCAACAACCTGCCATGTAGTGCAAGGTTGAGACTGAGCCCGATACTTTGTCCAAAAGTTGGGTGATGATTTTTTTGGAAGGATCAAATGCATGCATTTGAAGAGTATCATTTGTGACTGTTTGTCTCAGGAAACTTAAGCAAAGTTGGAAAACAGTGCTTTCTTAATGAACATATTTTATTTTCTCTCAATCTATATGCAAATGTTTACTGCAAACAAATTGTCTGAACTGTTCTAAAACAACCCTCTAAAATGAAGTAACTGAAGCTTACACAAATACACAGCAGAAGCAGGAATTTTGCTGAGTTATTACATACTCAGCTCTTTTTTTCCCCATGCCTCATGTAATGTTAGGACCCCAGCTTCTGATATAAATATGATTCTTGTATAAACACATTCTTTCCAACAATATTCATCTGTTTCTTTGTGTCTAAGAGAGTATGAAACATTACAGAGGTCTCAGCGCTTCATTCTCTCATTCAGCAAGCAAAAATAAATCTTTTTTTTTTTTTTTTTCTGCTGGTATATAAGATGCAGTGCCAGGAGCTGCAAAATCCTTCCCTTTTCTAGTATTGTCTACTGCACTCAAGAACTCATTGTTAGCCACAGACGCGAAGCAATGTTAAACAAAGTTGCTACTGCATAATCATATCCTCTTCCACAAGCTTTTGCAAAAGGTTTAATATTCAGCTGCACTGGAAGAATATACTTAGTGAGATTTATGTAGCATCATAGCTGGACTGCTTGCGTAGTTTCATTTAGAGCTGCGTCAGCATCCCTGCAAAGTAATCTAGCCAGGCTATTTAAAACACTTTTTAACAAGGCAAGAAATCAGATTTTTCACATTGAATGCTCTGGAGTTTTGACAGGAGCCTGGGGAGGTCTCCACTGCTGTTGGTCTTTAAAAGAAGTCCTTATACATGCAGGACTGAATTCGGATCCTCCTTTTCAGTTTGGGCTACATTTAAACAGAAGGATCTAGCATAGCTTCCCAGCTCCTGGATCCACATGCTTACCCCACCCATCTTCTTGCTGTGTATCAGAATGAGATGCAGGTGCTCCTTGCCTCCTTTTCCCCTTCATCTGCCCCATATGCTACTGGAACAGCATGAAGCTCATGAAGATGGAGGAATAGAGCTTGGAGGGGTACCAGCACTGCAGGGCTGGCTGCAAAGAGGACCTGCAGTATAATTCAATTTAGGCACCACTCTAACGAAACAGGTGGCACCAAAGGGTTGCATGGAGACAAGAAACAGAAATCAAGAACACTACCAAGATTCCATAGTTAAGATAGCATATTAAAACTGCAGAGCTGAGTAGTTTAAGCCTCAGCTCTATCATAGCTTTCCTTCTTAATGCTGGCAAAGCTCTTACAGCTGCATCCGTGGATGACATCTGCTTTCTTCAAAGTCTCTGTCTCTGTTGCTTCAATAGGCAGCATGTTCTGCAGTGGCAAAACTTTCATTTGTGTGACTTTAGTGACTATATCCCTCCTTTCAGATTAGGAACAAGGTTTTGTGTGAATAATCATAGAACTGTAGAATCATAGAATGATTTAGTTTAGAAGAGACCTTAATGATTTAGTTCCAACCACCTGCCATGGACAGGGACACCTTCCACAAGACCAGGTTGCTCAAAGCCCCATCTAACCTGGCAGTAGGATAGCTGTAACTCAGTCTGTCATACTAATTTGTAACTGTTCATTAAAAAAGTCCATGTTTATCTTATTTGTTATTTAATATTACAAAGAAAACTTCACTAAAATGATTTGCACGAATTATCTTCACAGTGAACTCACTATTAATTGCGAGAGAGATTTGTTCAGCAAAAGCATGATTAAGCAGTCTCGTGCACACACACATACACACATGCACATGGAAAGCTCTTCAGGCCTAGCATGCAGGTGTCCATTTTTGTGGAGGAGGGGAACCACAGTTCTTTCACATTTGCTCATCATCTTTACTGTGTGCCTGCTGAACTTCACTCTCTGGAGGTCCACCTCCAGGGAGAGAATTGTGATATGGGCAGCTTTCTATATTTAGATCCAAGAACAACTGAGAAGCCCAATGCTGGTTGCACTGAGCAGCTTTTTTGTCAACTGCCATGTCTACGGCAGCCTTGAAAATTCACACTCCGCATAGCAAAGGGCCATGTTTCTTTAGCAACTACAAATCGGCTTATACTCCATTCCCATTTGTAATACTGAGCCAAGAAAGTGTTATAGATGAAAACCAGAACCTGCTCCACTAAAGCACCCTTTTCAGAGCTACATTGCTCCGCCTGTAATACAGCGCTTCGTACAAAAATGAGGCTATTTTTTTCTCTTTAGTAAGAAAAATGTACTTTTATGGCTGAGTTCTCCACCAGGGTATGCTTCTGACACAGGGAACTTAAAAAAAAAAGATCTTTTCCTGTTTCATTGTCTCTGTATATCACCATGTGCCAAAGGAAGTATGTTTGGACATTATTATGCAGCTTGCTGAGAAACTATCTTAAACCTGAGGTTTCTTCTTTCCTACTAGCCATTATGATTCCTTATCTCAAGCATTCAAACTATTTGCTAATTAGTCGCTCTTCTGTTGGTGTTTTTTTTGTGCTTTTTTGTTGTTTTATGAAGTAGTTGCTATGAAAATAATGATAACTTGTGGACATGAACATTTCTGTCCATTTTTTTAATACTGAAAGGGCCTATCTTTATTGAGTAGGAATGTTAATGTATCTCTGGGAATACCCTTGTAGAAAGCAGGTTGAATTTCGTTGTGAGACTGAAAAGTTGGTGCAACAAAAAGCTAAGTAACTCTTCCTGTGACCAATTGCTACCAGGAGTTATTACTTAAGACTGATCTATACTATTAAAATAAGTAGAAAATAAACCCCCATCATACTTTACATTATATAAGATACATTAGGCATAAAGACTTCAATTATTTTTATTGCAAGATCTAGTTTCCATTTACCTGCTATCTTGCTTGAGACCTAAGCAAACCCCAAACATATTAAAAAATGCTTGGCCATATGTTAAGGTATTTAGGGTGCTTTTCAGACACATTCTGTCCACAAAATTGCCAATGTGACTAAAAGCTGAGGAGAAAAAACAGTGTGACTTGTATGGGGAGATAAGAACCTTTGACAAGAGTTGTGCAGCATTTTGCTCTAGCTAGCACTAGCACTGCTCTGCTAATACACAGCTGAAATTCACAACTAAAACATGGAGATGGACTGGATGTTTCATTTTTAAAAAGGTAGATGGTATCAAAACCAACTTCTAAAATCTTCCGACAGAAACATCTTTCCATCTGCTGCTATAGTTTCTTTATCCTGAAATTGTTCTCTGGAATTTCCTGTTTACTCTTATTAATCTCCTAATTTATAGATCACGTCCTTCAGCACCAATGGAGGAATTTATGTAATTCCTATTAACTGAACTCCTTCATTATGCTCTTTTAGAACAAACTGTATTATTACCTTAATGTGTGTAAGTTCAAGAGGTTTAGCATTTCTTTATAATGAGTATTTCTACAAACTTTAATTTAATTGCAAGTTTGAGCCTCTTACCAACAACTGCCTAATTAAAAAAGAAAATTAAATTAAAACTGCTGGAGTAAAATTTACAGCATATGTAGATTTAGTGTCTCCTATTTATTTACCCTCTTAAGAAATCATTCTCCTCCCCACTTCTGTGTCTGATCTCAAAGTACAGATCTGCCTGGAGCAGATTCTCCAGTGTGACAGCTGGGAGAGCTATAAGTGACCAACTCAGAAAGGAGAACACTGAATACTAGCATAAAAAAATTTCCCTTTCATGGAGTCAGTAGTATAGGCATCCTTTCCATGGGGCAAGCTGTGGGGCTCATCCCTGGCTATACAGTTGCTTATTGAGCAGTGAAGACCACGATCTGGCTCTTCTAATCCCTCCCCCTCTTACTCCAGACACACTTCCTTTACAGAAAGTTCTCTATAGCAAAGGACAGGCACAGAAATACAGCCTGTGCTGTCCTTCCTAGGTAGTGTTTTAGGAGGATGGATGAGTCAGTTTTTCCATCTCACAGAAGTACGCACTTCCATCCTCAGCCCATACAGTGTCAGCAGCCTTCCTGTGGCCTGGGAAAAGGGAGGAACAGAGTCCTAGATTCCTGTGCACACTGTTGCTCCTCTGTCACCCAGGAAGCCTTACAAAATCCACTCCTAGAATGGCTTTGGAAAATTGTGATTTAGTTTATTTACTAAAATAAGATTTATATCGTTAGGTCCTCACTGCATTTTTAAGTGGTTTGTTGAAAATCTTCCAGAAGTTCACATGGGAACCAGATTCATTTTAGCTTAGCAGAAACATCTTTTACTACATTATGTAAGAAGTAAAAGCTATTTACTGCTGACTGGCCACACTCAAGATGTGATTAAATAATCCTCATTCCCATTCACCCCAACATCTCAGTCTCCTCCCCTGAAATAACATGGCAGGAAGGGCCCTCTTGTTCCAAAACACCACTGAGAGAGGGCTGGGTGCTCAGTGCCCATGGCAAGAGAGGCTGAAATGGCACCGATGTCTGTTTAAACAGCATGGTGAGTGAGCTGGCCACTGTTGTACTTTGCAGCCTAACCTGGCCCTCAAATAGAATATCACACTGACAATATCCCAATTCCCTGTTTCCAGCAACTATATTCAAACAGGGAGAGGTACACAAACACAGCAACTTCTGCTCCATAACAGCTTACTGAGGATCATATCCATCATGTAAACATTTACACAGAATGGACTTGTTACCCTCCCCTTGTGCAACCCTGAGCTCTGCTGCGTTTAGACTGCTCTCCTCTACTGCCCAGCTCACTGTTCCCTCCTGCTTCCCACTGCTCATCTCCTCTTCTGGCCTTAGTCCCAGCCATCTGCTGCCAGCTCCTAGACAAATCACATCCACAATTTTCCTCCTTCTGTCTGCTTCACCATCCACTCCCACACCCTCTTGATATCTCTTTGCCAAATAGCCACCTGGCAAGAAGAGCATCTTAGAATCATAGAATTGTTAGGGTTGGAAAGGACCTTAAAATCATCTAGTTCCAACCCCCTGAGGTGGGCAGGGACACCCTATGCTAAATCATATCACCCAAGGCCTCGTCCAGCCTGGCCTTGAACACTGCCAGGGATGGAGCATTCACAACCTCCCTGGGCAACCCATTCCAGTACCTCACCACCCTCACAGTAAAGAACTTCCTCCTTATATCCAACCTAAACTTCCCCTGATTAAGTTTTAACCCATTACCCCTTGTCCTGTCACTACAGTCCCTGATGAAGAGTCCCTCTCCAGCATCCCTATAGGCCCCCTTCAGATACTGGAAGGCTTCTCTGAGGTCTCCATGCAGCCTTCTCTTCTCCAGGCTGAACAGCTCCAACTTCCTCAGCCTGTCTTCATATGGGAGGTGCTCCAGTCCCCTGATCATCCTTGTGGCCCTCCTCTGGACTTGTTCCAACAGTTCCATGTCCTTTTTATGTTGAGGACACCAGAACTGCACACAGTACTCCAGGTGAGGTCTCATGAGAGCAGAGTAGAGGGGCAGGATCACCTCCTTCGACCTGCTGGTCACGTTCGTTTTGATGCAGCCCAGGATACAGTTGGCTTTCTGGGTTGCAAGCACACACTGAAGCCGGCCCATGTTCATTTTCTCATCAACCAACACCCCCAAGTCCTTCTCCTCAGGGCTGCTCTGAATCTCTTCTCTGCCCAACCTGTAGCTGTGCCTGGGATTGCTCCGACCCAGGTGTGGGACCTTGCACTTGGCATGATTAAACTTCATGATGTTGGCATCAGCCCACCTCACAAGCGTGTCAAGGTCCCTCTGGATGGCATTCCTTCCCTCCAGCCTATCAACCAAACCACACAGCTTGGTGTCATCGGCAAACTTGCTGAGGGCGCACTCAATCCCACTGTCCATGTCAGCGACAAAGATGTTGAACAAGACCAGTCCCAACACCGATCCCTGAGGGATGCCACTCGTTACTGGTCTCCAGCTGGACACTGAGCCATTGGCCACAACTCTTTGCATGCGGCCATCCAGCCAGTTCTTTATCCACCGAGTGGTCCACCCATCAAATTGATGTCGCTCCAATTTAGAGACAAGGATGTCGTGTGGGACAGTGTCGAACGCTTTGCACAAGTCCAGGTAGATGACATCAACTGCTCTACCCCTTTCCATCAGTTCTGTAGCCCCATCACAGAAGGCCACCAAATTGGTCAGGCAGGATTTCCCCTTAGTGAAGCCATGCTGGCTGTCACCAAGCACCTTGTTGATTTTCATGTGCCTTAGCATGCCTTCCAGGAGAATCTGCTCCAAGATTTTGCCAGGCACAGAGGTGAGACTGACTGGTCTGTAATTCCCTGGGTCATCCATTTTCCCCTTCTTGAAAATGGGGGTTATATTTCCCTTTTTCCAGTCGTCGGGAACTTCACCTGACTGCCACGATTTCTCAAATATGATGGCCAGCGGCTTCACAACTTCATTCACCAGCTCCTTCAGGACCGCGGATGGATCTCATCAGGACCCATGGACTTGTGCACGTTCAGATTTTTAAGATGGTCTCGAACCAGATCCTCTCCTACAGTGGGCACAAGGTCTTCATTCTCACAGTCCCTGTGGCTGCCTTCCAAGACTTGGGTGGTGTGGTCAGAGCCTTTGCCAGTGAAGACCGAGGCAAAGAAGTCATTCAGAACCTCAGCCTTCTCCAAATCCTGTGTAGCCAGTTCTCCCAAGAGCTTCCTGAGGGGGCCTACGTTCTCCCTAGTCTGTTTTTTATTTGCGACGCACCTGTAGAATCCCTTCCTGTTATCCTTAATACCTCTAGCTAAGTTTAATTCTAACTGAGCCTTAGCTTTCCTAACTTGGTCCCTAGCTTCCCCGACAACATCCCCGTACTCTTCCCATGCCACCTGTCCTTGCTTCCACTTATTGTAAGCCTCTTTTTTCAATTGAATTTTCCTCGGGAGCTCCTTATCCATCCAAGGAGGTCTCCTGGCCCTCCTGCTGCACTTCCTTCTGGTTGGGATGCAACACTCCTGAGCTTGCAGCAGGTGATCCTTGAATATCAATCACCAATCTTGGGCCCCCCTGTCCTCTAGGGCTATATCCCATGGAACCTTACTAAGCAGGCTCCTGAAGAGGCCAAAGTCTGCTCTTTTGCAGTCCAGGGCAGTGAGCTTGCTGCACGCTCTTCTCACTGTCCTGAGGATCTCAAATTTGAGCATCTCGTGATCGCTGCATCCAAGGCTGCCCTGGAGCATCACATTTCCAACCAGCCCTTCCCTGTTGGTGAGCATGAGGTCAAACATGGCACCTCTCCTTGTTGGCTCCTCTATTACTTGCAGAAGGAAGTTGTCTTCTACACAATCGAGGAACCTCCTGGATTGCTTGTGCCGGGCCATACCGTCCTTCCAACAGATGTCAGGGTGGTTGAAGTCACCCCTGAGAACAAGGGCCTGTGAGCGTGAGGCTTTTCCTATCTGTCTGCAGAATGCTTCATCCGCAGGTTCTCCTTGATCAGGCGGTCTGTAACAGATCCCCACAGTAATGTCTCCCATAGCTATATTCCCTTTAACCCTGACCCACAAACTCTCTGTGGACTGCTCACCTGTCCCCAGACAGAGTTCCATACTCTCCAGCCTATCCCTAACATAAAGGGCAACTCCCCATCCCCGCCTTCCAGGCCTGTCTTTCCTAAAGAGCCTGTAACCTTCCATTCCAACACTCCAGTCATAGGAACCATCCCACCATGTTTCTCTGATGCCTATTATATCATACCCCCATAGACGTGCACACATCTCTAATTCCTCTTGTTTGTTCCCATTGCTATGGGCATTTGTATAGAGGCATCTGAGCCGAGCTCCAAATGAAGCCGGCTCATTGGCTGGAGCGGCTGGGATATCTCTACATTGCTCCAGGCATTTATTATAGGTTCTGGCAACTGACTGGGTGTGTTGGAATGGAATGATGCTTCCCTCCCCCAACACATCTAGTTTAAAGCCTCCTTGACCAGTCTGGCAAGCCTCCTACCAAAACTGCTCTTTCCCTTCTTTATCAGAGCAGCTCCACCAGCCCCCACTAGACACTAGATCTTCAGGTTCATCAGGTGCACATTCCTGGAGAGAAAGCACCAGCTAAAAGAGAAGGGTGTGGTTGGCATGGGGATAGCCAGGGAGGAAAAAGAAAAACAAGCAAGCAGGAAAGCAGGGTAGGGAAGAGTATACAAAGAGATTCCTTGGTAGCACGGATGGCCAGATGGGTTTTGGTGAAACTTAAGAGTGAATAAAACACCCTGCCTTAATTGCACTTAATAACCTGGTCCTAAAAGAGAAGAACAAAGGAAACAACAACAAGGGGAAGGTGGCTGGAGTATTTTGATTTTATTTTTCTGGGCTGTGAGAGGCTCTAAAATCTGTTACTGAAAGCCAGCCAGAAACACAACAAGCTAATCTGAAGACCTGCATTTTTTGTTTCAGCAGAAGAAAGTGCAAACCAATCTGAAATCAAAACACAGCTGATGTTCAGGAGACACTGGGTGGTAAGAAGCAGTTGTGTTTTGTAAGAATAAGCCATCAAGAAGAAGAATGCATCCTACTTTGATTTTTTTTTTTTTTCTAAACATGGATTTGAGGTCGATAAAAGCGAATGACCTCACCTCCCATGAGAGATAAAATTCCATTCATACAACTGATTAGCTAGAAGACAGTCCTCATTTCACTAAAACCATTCCAAACACACACCCACCCCCAAAACCTTCCCACAACCCCCCCAACACCACCCACAGTTCTCAGTGCATTGGAAAAGTAGCTGCTGACAAACGGGAGAGAAGTCTGTCTGCTGAGTTTTCCAAGTGTTATGTTTTGGCTATTTATTGGCATAGTTACATTGCAAATGAACTTCTCGCTTGTTGGTATGTTCCAGCAAAATTTTGACCTAAGCAAAGGGTGTCCAGTCATTTTGGCCAACTGGCAGGGGTTGATTAAGATCCTTGATATTTTTACTTTGTTTTGACTGGATTTGAAAAGGCAGTCCTGAACAGGCTTTTCGCACTTTCTGGAATCTTAGGGAGTAGAGAAGGTATCACACTGCACGTGTAGAAACTGCCATGGGTCCCCCTAGTGCTGTGCAGTCACAGGCTGCCACTTATGCATTAATACCTCCACACCCTGATATACTACCCAGCTATGAAAACAAGATACACTGTTGTGCAAGCATTCCTTCCAAACTTTGACAAGGAAAATTATATAAAAAAACAAAGGAGTACACACATATTTCCACAATTCCTGGTGAATGCAATAATTTTCTCATGCTCTCCACCTTTTACCAGCTACAGACTGCAGTTTCTGGCACTTTGGTAAAAATATTTAGAGCCTCCTGGATAGTATGAGGTTCTGACTGCAGACAGAAGAAACCTTCTAGAGACAGAGGAAGGGAATTGTCATACTGACTGAAAATCCTTATAGTATTTGATGCAGATAGTCATATAGTCCATGCAATAATCCTCCACATCCTTGGCCTTAAATTCTTTAAGTACAGCTCTCACTAACAGGAGTTACTTGGCAATAAAATTTGCACTAAATATTGAGCTGCAGTTTTCAGATACGTACACATTTGTCCAATGCTAGATTCAAATCTAGCAAAGAGACATCACAGCAACAACCTAATCCATGATGGAAATGACAGCTGTCTCATCTAATGACCTTTCTTGCCTCTGAGTTTTTGAAAACAAGCATATAGAGGCAGGTATAACTCATAGGACACATGAAGTAATGCCTATGCTCTTCTCAGTATTGATAAGCTCTGGGCCAGGTGGTCTAAGTTCAGTTGTGGACACTGTATTTCAAGAGTCAAGATAAAAACAATAAAAAATGATCTGTAATACAATAAACTTTACCTACAAGTAATAAATGAACAAGTCATCTCTCCCCAGACTACAGCAGCAAAGACTAAGTGGGGCATAATAGCAGAGATACCAGCACATGCCCTTCAGATATGTTGACAAGCTTGCTGGAAAGACTGTGGAGTCTCCATCATTGGAGGTCTTTAGGAAAAAGTTAGACGCATCTCTGCTGGCAACAGTAGCAGAATTGGCATACCTTACAGTTTACTAGAACACAAACAAGAAAAAAAGTCCTGTCAAATGTAATCAGTGCTTATAATTGTTGTGCTATCTACACAGTCTCAAAGAGATAAAGGCATCCATGTGAGAGGCACTCTATATACACATTGAATAACAGTTTAGAGAGCTTTCACTGTAAATAAACAAGAGAGCTGAAGGAGGGAATTGTTGACATTTTCTTTACTAAGGTTGAGAACCTCAACAGTGGTATTAACCAAAAGACAAGAACCTAGTTTCCAAAAATACTCAGTACGAAAACCCTGGCTCCAGCTTCCCTAAGGAGCCCTCAACTCCCAGTTAGCTGCTTCTCAGTAAACAAGCATGATGACCAAAAATAACTCACAATGGATAAAACTCCATTTCAAAAATCCATTTTACTTAGGTAACTAAAGAAAACTGAGCTCTTGAGAGATTCACCTTATATGACTTAGTTTCCAGCAGACCAGGACTCTGTGCCTAAGCCAAGGGAAGTAACGTTTCCTGAGAGCCCAAGGCTACAAGAGGAAAGCTTGCCTGGAGCTTGCAGGAACTCCCAGACCTCGTTTCTACTCATGCGCTGGTTATGGGCACAACTCAGACACTCATGCAGTTATTACTCAACTAAGAGAAAGACATACAGCTGGGCCAAAACCAGTCCTGATTCACTGCAGTAGAGTCAACCGTGAGCTGAAGGATCAGCTCCCGCTTCATTAGCTGGCTGCTAATCCACCTCAGCAGCAGGGACAACTTAATATAGTGTGTATATGGAAGAAAGAAGTGGGTTTTTAATGCCATTTTTTGGTAGTAACTTCCCACATACTCCCACATTATGCAAAGCTGACACTGCGGCTGTCAACTGAAAAACAATACGTGTATTTAAGTACCTTGTGTCCCAGCAGGCCTGGGAGTCCCAGAATAGTAAAAAGTGCATATCTGGTAATGAAATTGTCTAAAGACACTACTGAAATCTTATTTCTTTGGGGACAAAAAAAAAAAACTATTTTGAAAACATTTCGGATTTTCTTTTGTTTTCTGAGCATAGATCACTCTAAAAGAATAACTGATACACTGTAGTAACTCCCAATTTCAACCTGTGTGTTCTTGATTTACATAGTTTATTGTAAAGTTTAAAACTGCTTTAGAAGAAACATGTGTGGGCAAAGGAATGAGAATGGAAGAGAAACTACCTACATGGCATCTGACTAAAATCGGTCCAAAAAGAGGAAGACATGGTGTGCAGCAGGTCAGAGAGTATTCTTCCTCTTCTCCCACCATGGACCTTCATTTGTTTCACTCCAGAGCACACGGAAACTACCAACATCTGTCATCTGTACAGCTCCCAAACCTCATTTCAAGATCCTGAGTGGATGTCAGTAGCCCTTGAGTTTTGTGGGTACCTCTTGGTTCAATAGTGAATTTAGAGAGGTGAAAGTGGACTCTACAGCAAAGGTTGCATGCACAAGTTCTACTGAGTTCACCTGAGTTTTGGGGGTTTTTCACTTAAGAAATCAGAGTGGACAGTTTTAGCCTACAGGAGAAGCATGAGCTCAAGTCCAAAGTAAAAGGGAACTGCCCTACTTTTGACCTGTGAGACTATAAATAAATGTAGACAAAACACAGACAATAGCAGACAACTGCATATTACATGAAATTATAGCAATATTCTTCTTCACAGAAGTTATTTCTTCCCTTAAGCTCTTGATAACTTTCTGCTTAGTGAAAATGGTTGTGTGTGTGTGGCACTTTAATGTAATGACACAATCTGTCAGTACAATAGCCTAAGTTTAAATAATGCTTCCTCACAAAGTTTCAGACACACAACTAAAGAGTTAAGTAGTTTCCATGTTTGTTTTTCCTGGATCCTGTTCTGAGACTATCTTCCATAGCTGGAAAAGGTCAACATCCTACCATTAATACAACATTATTCCCACAAGTTTCTACAACAAAAAGAAGTTTTCATAAACAAAAGCCATTTTTTAATGTGGTGCATCAAGAGCCATGTTTACTTGTGCTGTTATTTTGCCAGTACCTTATGGTTTAGAAAAGATAAGGCTATTAACGGAATTTAAAATACGTATTTTTTGATCTTATTCCACATTAGGAATGAAAGAAAATGTTACTGAACTGTCCTCCCAACTTCCTCTCTTGAGAGGTCAGGCAACTTGGCAATATATCACTTCTGAAAAAAGTGATAGATTTGTATGTTTGGAGGAGCCACGGCATGTAAGATAAATTATATACAATCATTCAAAATTTTCTGAACTTTGAAAATAAATAATAATTCTATGTCATTAAGAAACCGTTTTGAAGTATTTTATAGCTATTACAGTAAAGCCCTAGAAATCTTCTCATAATCAAAATGCTCAGAGGAATTTCTGTACTTTGACTTTTAACTCACTTTGTTCCTATGCACTGGTTGGCAAACACAGTTCATCCGGGAAATGCGCATACATTTATAGTATTCCCATTTCTCAGCTTTCTGTGATACTTCAAGGGAGTGTTCATGAAAGCAATACCAAGGTACTTGCATGACATCTGGTTAAAAACATAAAAGCACAGAATATTGAAGAGAAGTGAAGGTTTTTTTCTTCACATGCCGTTTTCAACTGTGGCATCTGCTTTAATTGCCTTTGTTCCCAAAGTGTATGATTCACATCCCTTCTCTCCAGAGAAATAAATCTGCAAAACTAGTATGTGAGAACCAGAACATGGATCCTGCTATTTCTTCCCTTTAATCTTGTAAATCTAATGTGGAAAGAATGTATTGGAGTGCTGGTATCTGAAAATGAAGGTGTGGTTCATGGAATGAAATATGTGATGATCTTGAACTCTGAAAACTATAAATTGTTATCTGTTAGTTTAATTGATCTGCCTCTTTATAGCATGCCCTCCAGAAAACAATCAGTGAGCTGGCACATGGAGTCTAGTTTTAAATGAGAAATGCTCCTGTGAAGTTTTCTAACATGAGGGTAAACAGAAATCTGAAGGGACAGGGGATTCTTTAACTCTCCTGGCACTGCCCACACCATTTGTCTGTGCTGGTTCATGGTATAGGTCTGTCCTGGTCTCTGGGCCTGTCTCCTTGGACACCTCTTTCTTTGAAGGTCTCTTTTTCCTCTCCATGATCCACTAAAGAAAAGGATTTTGTGACAGGGAAGCAACTTTGTCTGAAGTTTGGGCAAGTTACAAACCTTTGTAAAGCAGCACATACTCAGCGAGGGTTTTTACTTTCTGACACTGCAACATGGTAATATCCCATTGCTTCAGTGTGCCCAAAACCTCACAGCTCCTCAACAGGACCAGGCTTAGTGAAGATGGAGCATCCCATGTTGGGTCTGTGGCATATCCCTGCCAATTCCTTATGTGGAGTGGTGTCAGCCTCACAGAGGCCCGGGTGGGTGCCCACCCCAAAGCTGAGGAGCTCTGGGAGGACCATTCCTATAGCTCCTCTTCCAAACCAGCCTGGGATAGATATGAAAAATGAAAGCAGTTTTCCTGTCCCTCCTCAGCTGGCATTCAGGCAGTGTGGAGCACACCCAGGGACAGCAGACTGGATGGAGAGGTCAGTATAGGCTGCCAGCTGGAGGTGTTGGAAAAAACGGAAGCAAGGTTGTGAAAATGACAGTGGGAGTCAGAGGAAAGATGGGCCCTGGTGGCACAGGAAGATGGGGACTCAGAGAACCAGCACAAGAAGGGGCTGATTTTTTGAAGAACAACCAACCAACCAACCAACCAACCAATCAAACCAAAACCACCACCAACAAAAAGCAACACCAAAACCAAACCAAACCAAACCAAACCAAAGGGCAACTGGTGAAGGAGGGACTTTATGGTCAAATGGGGATGCAGATGGCTGTGGTTTAAGTACAGAATAATGCATAAAGGGAAAGCAGCTGGAATAACTGCAACTTTAAACATTTTTTAATACACAGTTCTGGATTACACAAGAGATATATTACACAGGATCGATGACTGACGAGCAGGTTAGGATTTTGTACCTGAATTTGTGCTTCCATCTAAGAGCTATTCCTCCTGTGCTGTCCCCTCTTCTGAAGACAATGTGGAGAGCAGGTGAGGAATAGGTGGTGACTGCCACCTTAGCTGAAAGATATTCAGTGAGTCTAATCAGAGGAGTAAGATGAGGCAAGTTCCCCTTGAGAAGCTTTCACAAATGCGCTGCTCTTCTAATTTCTTGCAAGGGTCCCTAGGTATCTCATTTAATTGAGGTACAGAATACCACAACCAAAAGAAGAGGGGTAGAACGCAGAGAATGATCTTGTAAGATAGTGATAAAAGTACCAGCATCCTGAAGTGGTTACAGGAAGGCACATAGTAGCACACAACGGAAAGTAAATTCAGTGCAGTTCTTATTACGCAGGCTCCATATCCACCAGCCACAAAGCAGTAAAAATACGTAACACACTAACAGCAACAGAAGAGATTATATCATATAAGGGACACATCTGACTCTGGGTTTAAGAGAATCCAGAGGAGCACAAATCTCAGGCTAAAACCTGGTGAGAGCCAACAGAGCATTACAAGCACCATGGCATTGTACAAAGGCATATGTACTGGCCATAGACTAAACTGGCCTAAATTTCAGGCTCATAAACAAAGCAGGGGACTGTTTCACAGCCCCCATCAGAATTTATTCTTAGCATATGTATCTGCCTGAATATTCAAAAGTCAGATAGGAAGTAAATGAAATTCATCAGTCATCAGCTGGCCAATGCTCCTGCTTCCTGGAGTGTTTACGGTTGTGCAACATTTCCTCTCACAGGGACAAAAATACTTGGTTACAAGACAAAATGTTTTTTTCAATCACTGGTTCTTAACAACAGTTCATTGCTGAGGTTTTCTTTGCTTTGTCTCTGCTTACCTCGTGACACTTTAGCATCTAAACATTAGTAGCTTGTTTGAAAGACTTGCCTTCTCCTTGATTTACATATCACCATGCACATTTCTGCAATTTTTCTTTCTGACTACCACCCTCTCTTCCTTCCAGCTCATCCTAACCAACTCAAGGAAACTTCTGCTTGTGCTATGATTACACCAAAAGCTTTGTGCCCATGGAAGGAGGCACTTCTAAGAAGGAAGTCTTGACGCTGTTTTGCTTTGTGGAGTAGTAGATTCATATCTCCGGATGGTTTTATCTCAGTTCTCCCCTGACAGTCAAATTTAAGCAAAGATGGCTATTTCCTATTTCCACTAAAAGAAACTGAAAGGTTCTCACACAAGGGTAAGGTGAAAACATAAGCATTTCCCTCCTGGACCTTCTGGAATGTCTTCGTTCCTGTTGCAGCTTTGATATGAAACACCTGGGTCTTCCTCTGGTCAAACACAATAAAATCCGCCTGTGATGTCCTTGCTTTCTTACGAAACACACTTTGTGTCTCTCATGAATTCTTAGATGCTTAGTTAGCTCTTAAAAAGCCAAACCTCACTTTGTGCCAAATTCCAGCTCCAAAAGCTAATCCAACCAGCAACCATGAAAACAAGCGAGCAAACTAGAAATGCCCTTCTTGCAGAGCTTCAACCAATTTGTGTCTGGTAGAAACTGCTGCCATCTCTTTAGGAAACACACAGCTGGGGTGGGATGCTTCCCCCAACTTCTTATATGCACCTGCTGCTAAAGGGATTAATTTACAACACATGCTCAAAGGGTATCATGTACTCACTTAAAGATTCTGGTTAACTGACAGATGTTACAAGGTCCTAGGACTGACTTGCTTTCCCACTGAGTGAATTTTGAGGAAGTTCTTCCTTGAACTAAATGGCTATTTAAGGGGTAAGCCCAAGTTTGACTTACATTTCAATTCATGATAAGAACAGATTATAATACATGAGAAAACACAAGCTGACCAGTCTTCTCTAAGAAAACTGTGGTAGATGTTTGAATAAACAAACTGCAGGAATAGAAGAACAATTATAAATTAGGTACTGAATTTCATTATGGAAATGCTTTGAACTGAATTGCTAAAGAACTCAGACTCCACCAGACAGCCCTAACTGCATACACTTCCTGAGATCTCCAACAGAATTTGGTTTAGAGAATTAGGAATATGAAAGAGATTTTACAGTATGAAAGATCTCTACCTCAAAGATCTCTTGAAGCAAAGGATTCACAAGTGGCTGCAAGAGTGTTCCAGTGATTGTAAATACATGGCAGAAAAGTATGTTTATCCCACAAAAGTGAAAAGGATTGCTGTTGATTTAGTACACAGAGGAAGGAACACATTTAGCTTTACAATTACGCTTATTGCAGGAGAGTTTATTCAGCCACTCAGGGTTCTGATTTACACAAACAAAACCTCTTTGAAGTCAGTTAAGTTACACAACATATATAAAACAGTATAGGTCTCTGTCTAGGACTAAGAATAGATGAAGAAGGAAAATCCTTACAGGGAGAAGGCAGAAGACAATGTCTGTGAAGGGGAGAGTAAAAGCAACCCATTCTGCAGCTGTGTAAATTCACCAAGCCCACAGATTCAGCAGACAATATGATGATGTGTATTTATACCAGAGTGTTGGGGCTTTTTAAGCAGATAAAAATAATTTTTTTTTTTTTTTTTTTGAAGTGCACTTACTGAGTATGGTATTTAGTGTTTATTTAGTTTTGGTAAGCATGAAACAGTCATACTTAGGCAGGACACTGGCCTAAGCTTCTAAATAATTTCACAGGACTGAAATTATTTAGAGGCTTTTGGATGATTAAATGTACATATGCTTGATACATTTAGCAGTGGCTAGCACAAACTATTACTTAATAAAACTATTACTTTGTAATGGTATCTTTGATGGCTATACTGACTTTACTAGAGAGTACTCCTGTGTGTAGCAGAAATATGAGGCCCTCTACCAAGGGCTGGACATCCTGAGGATGGAAGGGACAGGAGGGTCTCCTTCCCCTACGGGTGCTTCCTGGTGAAGCAAATCGATCATCCTCCTTGGCCTTGGTGGTAGCCACAGATCCAGACTAAGCCCAACAGACCTGTTCTCCACTTCCATGTATCCAGAAAAACTTAGGCAGTTTCAGAGGCACAATGGAGGAGGATAGCAGCCCAGGGGGCATGAGAAGCAAGCCTGTTTTCTAGCACACTTGATTGCACATCAGGCCACAGAGGTGCTGGATCTTGCCCTGCATCTTTAACATCACTCCAACGCATACCGTTCCTCTTCTTAAGTGATGCTTGAGCCACTGCGCCAGTAGGAAAATATGCCACTACACACCTGCTGGGCGCTGAGAAAATAGCCCTAGAGGTGTAGGGGGTAGCAGGTTCCTGCTGAGACACTGACCATGGCAGTGCCAAGGCCAGCAGTGGGATGAGGGCTGTGCTTCTGACGGCCGTGGCATGGCAAGTGTTAGGTACCAACCTGGGGCACCACCATCATGTCTCCTTCTTCCTCTTCCCTTTCTGCCCAGAAAAAATCCTTTCATTTCCCACCGTGGATGAGCAATGCCAGTATCTCCAAATGAGTGAGCTGGGCAATAGGTGGGGATTGAGAGAAAAAGAGAAGGGGAGGGAGGCAATGGCTGCTGCTGCCCCAGCACCCCTGTTACCTGCTGGGGGCAAGAAGAAAGCAGTGGGGCCTGGTGGCCTCCTGCTCTGCACATGGACCTCACTCTGCACATGGACCCATCCATGATTGTGGGTCTACAGGTCTAAGTGGTCTGCATTTTTGCCTACAGGCACAGGAAAACTCACTTTTTAAGCAGTTTTCTGTGGTGGCCAAAGGTCTGCTGCAGCTATATTTTATGCTGACATTTTTCAGATGGCTTTACAATTCACCAAGTGGTTTTCTTAGACATGGCCCCTCTCCTCAGGCTGCTCTGCTGTTCTTCTGGGGGGTGTAATGTTTTTCTCCAGTCTCCTTTGATGATAAAACTCTCTTCCCCTTTGAGAAGGCTTTGTGGTCTTTCCCCCCTTCTCTGTTCTACTGAGTTCTGGGTCTCTCTCCATGAACTTCTCTAATTTTAAGGCCATTATTTAACTGCCTTATAATAAACTGACTTCCATTTTGCATTTATATTTCTTAGCACATATGCAGCCTTTGAGATTTCACTGCATGGATGTTTCAAACCACACCATAGGATCTTGGCAGTCACACATGACTTCAGAGATTTTATACACATATATCTGACGTACAGAGGAAGTAATTAAACCATATGGACCTCTCCCATACAGTAGGAAGCACAGCAGAAATCTTCTCACTTGATTTATTATAACCTTATGTCATTTAGCAAAACCAACTTTGCAACTGTTTGAAGGAAATAAGCCAGCTGAGGAGGAGAGAGGACCTGCACGGGAGCTGTGGCTCAGGCAATCCGAGCTGTTTTGCATGCCTGTGGCTGTACAGTGCAGTCAAGACCTTGCTGGCAGCACCAGGTATGAGCTAAAAGAGTGCAAACTCTGCAGTTTGGTTTGTGAGATTTTGTAACAATAAGGAAAACAAATGCATCTGTCCTCAGCCTCCACATTTACTTCTTCCTCAGCTCTGATGGCAGAGGCTAAGGAGGAGGGGCTGCAGGGGACAGCATCAGAAACTGTCCCTTGTCACACAGGGGGACACCACCCCTCTATCCTCCAGCCTTGCTCTGTGCACACAGGCCGAGGAAGGATGAGGCTGGGCTCACGCAATTTAGCCTGTCCTGTCTGCAGAGCACACTGATGGTGAGGGAATGGCCCCTACAATCTCTGCCACTGTGCAAAGCACCTAGCAAATATAAATAAAATAAAATAAAAGCTATGGGAAAGGGTGCAAGATAGTGTTACAACGCACATCTGTGCCAAGCTTGTGGAGGAGTGTGCTGTGTAATGGAAAGGGAGTTAGTCTCACGGCAATATAGTGGTAAGGGAATACTCTGCAGTAGCAGTACAGTCATATTTGAACTAAAGAGCTTCCTGTGGAAACTATGTTCTATCCGGAAACTCACATGCCAGTTCTTGCCCTCATTAAATACCATAATAATGAACATATATGGGTCCAACACCCACAGCGTTGTGTGGTGCCTTTGGGCCCTTTGCTGTTGGAGAACTTATCCACTGGAAAGAAGCTGTCACTGTGCCCCTCTGCATGCTGCTACCTCTGCCATTAATGTGGAAGTGCTAGCAATGCTCTTGGCACTGTAAGAAGAGACACACACAGCCAGATCCTACCCCAAGGAGGTCACATCCTAACACAGCCAAGCACAGCCAGCTGTGAAGACCACCGCATCCTGCACTGCAGAGGGAAGAGTTCATCTCACAGAACCAGCTTCTCTCATTCCCCTTCCAGGCCACCAAGAACGGAAGTTTCTTACAGGAAGCCTTCACCATGAAAAGGGTGGTGAAATGGCAAAGGAAAAGGTGTTATGTACTTGGGAGCAGATAACAGAAAGGTCATAAAAGAAACAGTAGAAGTAAAGGAACTAGGAACTGAGAAAAAGCCAAAAGCAAGAGGTGCTTTATAGGGGGGAAAAAAGGGAGTATTTGGATCAGAATAGAATAATACAGACGCATCCAAGCCCTTATTAGACTGGACAGAAAGACTATATTGGCTGCTGTACTCTGAATGGATTGAAGCAGTACGTGTACTGGGGAGGACAGCAAGCACCAGAACTTTCTCTTTCTACTTTGCCAATGTCCTTGGGGCCAAATAAAGTTGCTTTTAAAGAAGTTATAAGGTTTGATAATATCTCTTCAATCAGTGATACTGTATTTGCAAAAATTAGTGTTACTAATAAAATAAGCAATACTTAGGCATAGAATTTCATCAAAAAAAACATGACCTATATTAAAAAAAAGAAAAACAACCCCAAAACACACACAAAAAACCCCCAACAACCCTGAAGAGCTTTTCTTTACTGGCACCTATGACAGCACTAGACAGAAAGGAATCCGATAGATTAATACAGTCTTTTCATAGGCAAATAATTTTAGCTTGTGGGAAAAATAAATGCAGCATGGATGTTTTATTTGTGTTTGCAGCTTATTCATTATCTACAGCTGTTCTCCATGCCTAAAACACAGACTTCTATCCTTCAAGATTGTCTTTCTGCATGCTCCAAAAATGAATATATAATTTTAAGATATTTTAATGCTTGTCATCCTTTTCCTGATGAATGTAATGGAAGCACTTACATAGACTTCAACAGCCCTGCTCATTACACACTGAAAAGTACTCGTAAACCTTAGGTAAAAACTGAGGTAAATAAGGAATATTTATTCTCTTTTAAGTGTCAGTAAGAAAATGCTGAGAACGGGCTTGGTCTGTCCCAGCAGATACTATTCATGATGACTGACTGCCCATTCCCACATTCCTGCTCTCTCCAGGTCAGACTCAAAGGATTCCACTAATAGTTTGGTACTTACCAAAGGAAAATGGGTCAATGTTACTTGCTCCCATGCGACAAAAATAGAGAAAATAGAAACAAGCACCATTTGAGAAACTTGTAAAGCCTTGGACACATGTCATGAGAAACATCTATGCTCTCTTGAGTGTAATTTCAGTGCTAAAAGATGAGCTGGATTATCCTCCTTGGACGCCAGTGTGAGCTACCCAGTTACAAAGCATTACTATCATCCACTCGCTGCACGTTGTTTAAATTCCTGCTCACAGTAAGCAGGAATTGCAAAACTTGACCAAAAGCACAAAGAATATTTCTGTGCAGTAGTTGCACTGTCTACCAGAAGCCAAAGCCTGAAGGTATAACCAAATGGACAGTATATTTGTCCTAAACCCAATCTTAACAGCACATTTCATTTCTGTAATGAAGTGTAACAATATGTGAAAACCAAACAAAAATATCAATGATACATGAGAATGTACTGTACTTGTACAGTCTTGTTTTATCTTCTGCAATAAAATTGTTCTTCATTCCTTACTGTGATTTCTCTTACTTTTTTCTCCATCTCTCAATTAAATTTGTGATATGCAGATGGCCAAATACACTCTTAAAAATGCTGCCCTCAAATTGAATTCCTAAAATAACAGAGAAATACCTTCTCAATTTATCAGCAAACTGCAGTAAGATCTGTTTTCTTATTTGAGTGTAACAAGCCCATAAATCAATAGAATACGTAGGTAAAGCAAGAGGAATCAAATGTTTTCTTTTCAACACAAGAGCTGAATCCACGTTACAAATAGTCAATTCAGCACATTTATTTCAGTCGTAACTTTGTTTAATCTACAACCTTGGTATCCATTTTGATTGATTACACTAATTCTTGAGCTTTATCCAACATTTTTGAATTGTTCTCCCATCACACCAGCTGAGATTGCAAAGGTTTTTGATAAAAGCTTGCAGGAGAAGTAACTGCAAAGATCTAACCTGGATCAATGGACTTTAGAGAGTAAAGTGCAGTATTTGTACAAATGCTGAAAACCTGTAGTTATTTTGGTGGAGATAATGTATGTAAATACATATAAGTTTCAAAAGATGAAGTTAAAAATGTAAGTAAAATAGTGTATGTGTCCTTTTGACTACCTTTCAGTCAAATATCATTCTTTTTCTCCTGTACAGTTAATTTTAACAGATTTTGGAAGAATTTTGCTTTCAGGGCTGGAGCAAAAGACAATTGCACAAGAGAGTGCAATCTGTTAGCGTGGGATGGGCTTAACAATACTGCAGTCCTTTAGATTACAAATACACACAATTTTTTAAGATTAAGATTCAAACAATGGTTCTTATCTGTCTGAATCAGAAATGCTCTGCAAAAGAAGAAAAGAATAAAAATGAGGGAAAAATATTTTTTGGTCAACGTGTATTTTGCTTGATTTGAAAGAAAGACTCCATTTGAGTTTATTTTACCCTTTAAACATTCTTTATTGTATTCTGAATATTTACAAATGAAAATGTGATTTTGGTGTGAAAATTTAATTGCGTTCCTGCATATATTCGAACAAATCACTCTGCTTCTTCTTACATGGTTTGTATTTTTCATTTGAAAAGAATTCTGAGGAAAACTTTTCACCGACTCTTCCCACATCTCAGATTTTGTGTAGAATGAATATATGGAAGCAGGATTCATTGCTTCTTGCTCATGGGAAAGTTATCTAACCTCCCTCCACCAGTTCAAAAAGATCTCTGATGTTGATTAAACATGTATAAACAGAGCTAAAAGAAAAAGGAAACATGCATGCTTCACTCAAAAAAATGTCAGGACAAATGTACTGAAGACCAGCAATTAGCAACCAGCATGAGTACCCCACTACAGATAGTCAGTGTATCCCAGGTTAAGCAATTTTCACTAAATAAAACATTAGATCATAAACCAGTCAGTAAGTTTCAGACTGACTCAAGTTCAAGTTCTGTCAAGCAAACCTGTACCCTGCCTGACTTCAGTAGCTAACTCTAAAGATTATGGGCCTGTTTACTGCTAACAGCTGCTTAAATTAAGCCTTTAGCCTAAGATTTAGATGCCAATGGAACAATATCAAGACTTTAGGGATTCATGCATGCTGTCAAGACCTTGTAAGGCAGTGTTTTGAAAGTATAAATGTAAACAAAAGTGTGCATTTAAAACTGTACCCTCAAACACGTGTGTAAAAGGAAACTGTACTCTTGTATCTGAAAGCAGAATTTAGCTTCACAGTTAAACACTTTTATATGCTAACACTCTTCCTGTCTTTTGTAGCCACCAGTAAACTGCTTTCCAGTACTACTCTGACAAGAGAAAAAAGGAAAATTAAATCTTAATGTACCATACCAGATTTGATTACAGTATTGAAAAAATGAAGGTTGCCTTCTTGTTCATGAATAATGCTTATTAGTATTATAGGTATTTTGCTTTTAAATCTGCTGCCATTACAAATACCTCTCCTCTGAGGGCAGCTCCTCTTCCTGGAAATTTCCAGAGACTTAACCTTGGCCTATAAAGCAATGTGAAGTTTTGAAGCATCATTTTTTGGTACTTCATATCCATTCTAGTGCAGAATCTGACAATACTTAAGAAGACACGAGTAAGTTCGCTCCCAAACACTGGAGAGCAAATAGGACGCTTTTCGAACCATTTCTGTCTTGGGAAAGTAAGAACAAAAAGACAAAGACAAGCAAGGGCAGGCCACTGCAAGGCATGAAAGCTCTGTGAATTTTTTGCTTGCATGATCACTGGGTTTCTTCTGGTGGTGAGTTCATGTTTAGGTGTTTGCTGAGTGGCTTCCTGGAGCGGATGAACTGGCAAGGTGGTTCCTTGACCTTTACTATGTAGGAGCTTGCACAACAGAGGAGCTTACATCAGCCTGTATATAGAGGCTTAGGTCAGCTTGGCTTCTCCTCAAGACCCCTAAGCACATCAGTGAGGCCAGATCTTGCTTGTTGCTACTTAGTTTAACAAGAGCAGGGAAAGGGAAAAGTAATCCCAATCCCTTTTCAGTGGAGAAGTTAGACTAATAGAAATATCCAAGAGCTAACAAATTGTAAGCTCAGGATGCAGGCAGATGCTGAGCAACAGAAAAGAGACCACTCTTCTGCAGAGTGAAAGGTCTGTTTTTACTGATCTATAGAAACATAGAATAGCTTGTGTTGGGAGGGACCTTAAAGGCTACCTAGTTCCAACTGCCCTACCATGGGCAGGGACACCTTCCACTAGACCAGGTTGCTCAAAGCCCTGTCCAACCTGGCCTTGAACACTCCTGGGGATGGGTCAGCCACAGCTTCTCTGGGCAACTTTGGCTGGAGCTTGCAGCAGAGAATGGGCAAAATCTGTAAGTGCTTCTACAGCAATGTTTGAGATCTAAAAACCAAGGTTACAGAACTATACTAATTGGCAACAAACAACACCCCTGATATAACAGACATCTCATGCTGGTGAAATGAGAAAAATCAGTGGCATACAGAACTGCTACGCTGTCTAATTTACATAGGTGACAGAAAATATGGATACAGCCAGAGAAGTGGCACAGCATGTGAACGCTAAAACATAGTGTAACAGAAAAAAAAACACTGAGGGCAATGGGAAGCATTAGTGAATCCTTGTGAGGGGAAATAACAGAAAGGTAGGATTTGGTTTATATTTAGGACTCCCCTGTTAAAAGACACTGATCACAAAATACTCAGTGAAATTAAAGAAGCTTCACAACTAGGTCAGGTAGCAATACTGGCAAATTCCAACTACCAATGTATTGTCAGGCACAACGCCTTCTCCCAATGAGATAAGGAGAAAGAACTTTCAATACAGCAACTGGCCACTTAGTGGTGAGCTCTGGGACCCATAAGAAAGGTTGCAGCTCTGGGTTTAGTCTTGAGTGCTGCACAGGACCTGCTTCAAGAGGTACTAGTGGAAGAACTGCTCTGTAAGAGCTTCACAATATAACTGAACTTAATGCTCTCATGGGATGGAGTAAGCCAAATAAATACCTCACACAGATATCTAATTCAAGAAGGGGAAATACACAAAAATCACAAAAATAGAAGCCTAAAGCAACCTGGAGGATTTTCAAAAACACTGTATTAAAAGCCCTGGTAAACTGTGTGTCACATATCAAAAAGAAAGTAAAACAGTTCAATAAAAACCCTGCACAGCTCATAAAAAAAGCTAAGAAGGCTATTATAGGGAAAAAGGTTAGCATTTAAAAAAATTGCTGAAATGAACATGAAAGCTCATAAAAAACAGATCAAGAGTAAATGGCTACTAGGATGGCTAAAAAAGAATGTGAATGTTTTGCAGAAGATCATCAAGACAATAGTAAAAAGTTGTTTAAAGAAAAGCAAGAAGCCATCAAGGGAAATAGTAGTACCAGACTATGCCAAAGGCTTATAAGGGGCACTTTGGGATGATAAAGCCATAGCAGAGAAGTTTATTGACTTCTTTGCATAGGTCTTAACTGCTGAAGGTGTTTGAGAGGGTCCCAAATCCAAGCTATTTTTGAGCCAGATTAATTTCAGGTAAATATAAAAATATAGAATCATAGAACCATAGAATCAAATCATAGAATAGTTAGGGCTGGAAATGACCTTAAGATCATCAAGTTCCAACCCCCCTGCCATGGGCAGGTACACCTCACACTAAACCATCTCACCCAAGGCTCTGTCCAACCTGGCCTTGAAAAAGTATTAGATAAGATATAGATATATATATTAAATATAAAAGTAGTAGATAAAATATGCAAGGCAGGTGTTACTAAGTGAGTGAACAGGAGCAGGTGATATTCGCCTGTGAATTCCGAAAGAACTCAAGTGTGAAACTGCAGAGTTGCTGGTCAAGATGTGTAACCCATCATTACAAACTGCCACTGCAACAGCGGGCAGCTGCTAACCAAGCTCCCATGTGGAAAAGAGAATCAAGAGGAGACCCTGTATATTACGAGACAGTTTATCTGACTTTCCTGCTTGGAAAAGTTATAGTCTGCCTTAAAGAATACAATAACTGAGCACAAGGATAAGCATGGTAAAGCAGGCCCTAATGACAGTAATGTATTTGGATTTTCAAAATGGCTTTGACAAAATACTTCACCAAAGCTTTTTAAAATAAATTCCCTAAGGGTTGCAAGAGAGGTGCTGTTATGGACTGAAGGCTGTTAAAGGGTAGGAAGAATAGTGCTTGATGGTCACATTTCAAAATGAAGATGCAACAGCAGTGGGTCCTCTCAGACATGGGTGCTGGAACTGGTTTTAGCAAAGACTTCAACAGTGATCAGAAGGCACTGAACTGTGAAAAATCCAAGTCTATACATGATACTAACCTCTCTTAGATTGTTAAATGTGATGTTGGTAAAGGAGGATGGGGAGATCTAGTGATCTCCCATGTTGGGACATCCAGAAGAACCCCACCACACTGGGTGGGCAGATAAGCTTCAGTGTTGAGGGGCATCAGGAATGGTACTGAGGAGAAAACAGAGGATGTCAACTTGCTGCTAAGCAAGACCTTGGTGCACCCATAGTCGTGTGTGCTGTGTACTGTTCTTGTCTCTCACAGAAGAGAGAGAAAAATAAAGGGACTAAGGGTTGGAGTGTTGCCTTCAGAAGAGAACCTAAAAAGGCTGCCACTCTTCCTTTTGGATAGGAAAAAACTGAGAGGGAATATGACTGAGATTTACAAAATTAGGGAAGCAGTTAATAAGGTAAATGCTGAGCTGCTCTTCCCAAATCTTATAGTACTAGAAATAGGGTGTACTTGATGAAATCAGAGGGAGATTGAATTAGAACAGGTTGGACAGTAATCTTACATTATTTGAGTAGTTCAACCCTTAGTGTCACTGGAGGTTGTGAACAAATACACTTACAACAGCTTCAAAAAGGAATTAAGACAAATTCAGGGAGAAACAAAGATACTGAAAGAACATACAAGTAGGGTGATCTTGGGTACAAAGGAAATGGACTGCGCAAAGTTGCCAGACCTCTGTGCTCCCTGTAAATAGCATCTCCTACTGCTACTGCCGGGGAGACAGTAGTGGACTAGAGGAATTACTGATCTAATTTGAGAAGACCCTTCTTATGTTCTTATTTTGTAAAAACAGTAAAATATCAGATTTCATCAGCTATATCAACTTACACTAACAGTTACAAAGGAGCTACTGCCATTATACCAGCTTAGAAGCCAGTTAATTGTGATGCTCAATAATTACACTAACAGTTGATAAAATAATTTTATTGGATTTAAACATTCTCCTAAGATATAAAAATGGAATTGACTTAAGAACATCTTAAGTGCTGTATTTTTTTTTACTGTTTGTTTGTTGTTTTTCTTTTTAATTATAAAGAAAAACTTCTTCTAGATCTATCCCATGTGTTAAGATTTAAACTTGCATGGAAAATGCTCGTAAGTAAAGATCAGACACTAGACTTCACAACTCTATAGCCCTCAAAAACAGACGGGATAGCTTACCCTTGGCCACCTCATTAGTGTAAGCAATGGAACAGATATCTGTAATGGAATTATAATGAACCCTCATGTCAGTCTTAGTTAAAAAGAAATGTTTAGGCATTCCCCAAAAGTCGCCTTTGTGGAGGGACTTGAAGCTGTCTGTTCATTTCACAGTTTCCATTATTCCAGCCCCTAGGAAAAACAATGGCTAAGCGGCTCAAGCACTGTTAGATGCTTGACTCAGAAAGTATAAAGCCAGATTTCAATAGAGTGCATTTTCTCACTCTATAGAAAGATCAAAAAGATTTCTACTCACTTCCACTTTCTACAATGCCTTCTAGGTTGATTATGAAGTGAAGTTGATTATGAACTTCAATAGGTCAAACAGTTGGCCACTGTACTGGAAGGAATTACCGTTTCCTACATAAGTGCATTAATGTTTAACAGATTCTAGGAGTGCATATATTGTACCCTGTGCAACATATGGTTTGCAAAGAACTATAAATCTCAACATTTTAGGAGTTGCAAAAAAACAAACAAATAAAAAAAAAAAAACCCCAAACAACCAAAACCAAACAATCCCCAAAAATTAAAATAGAGGAAAAATAAAAAAAATGAAACAAGAAGTTTTTAGTTTGTTGTTTTTGGTTTTTTTACCCCTTTAATTCAGGGTTTCCGTCAAGGTTTCAACACCATATCAGTGCTTCTCTTTTCTCCTTTCTCTCTTACCCAGGCACCTGGGTACTCCTTATAGTATTTTCTCCACATGTAGCTTAGGGAGCGGTTGTCTGTTGTGATAGAAGAACAACTTAGGAGAAGTTGTCTTAGGAGAAAATAAGAAGATGAGTCTGTCTAATCACAGGGAAAAGATGAATCTGTTGTCCTTCCAAGTTTTCTTGCCATGTGGATTTGAACACTCCTCTAGGAGCTTCACTTCTCGATGAACTTGGCTGAGCTTTTTGCCAGCTGTGAGAAGGGGAGATGAGGGTGAGGCTGGGCTCCTAGCTTGACTGCTGCAGCCCCAGCTCCAACCACCTGCCTAGTTGCAAGGTACGGTTAAATGGACTTGATATTTTTATCCAGCTAACAGTAAATAGTACCTCAGTTAAAGTAAAATAACTAGGCTACAGTGAAAAAAAACAAAGACTAGAATGCCATTAGACACTAGAAAAGACACAGCTTATGGAAGAAGTTCCTTTTACTTTTTTTTCCTCTGAAGGTGTGAACTGAAAATTGAGACAGGAGGTGGAAACCTCAAAGGGATTGGTTGTGTGTGGCCCAGGAAAGACATTCCTTAGAGAAACTTCCCCGAACAACAGCTCAGCATTTGCTGTGAACTGTGAAAACTATGTTTGTACATGGTTATCAGCAATATCCTACGATTCTCTGAACATTTTAATTTGACCTGTTTTCCTCCTGGGAATGAGGCAGAATGTGCTTTTCACAGCCCTGGGAGCAGCTCTGACGAGACGCAAGAGGTTGTAGGTTAGCTGCTGCCTTTGCCTTGCTACAGCAGCTCCCCCAGTGCTACAGCAGGCAGATGAAGCTTCTGCTGTTTCATCTTCCTGTCCCCAGCGGATTTCATTGTCCTGTGTCTGAGCCTAGGGAAAGCTGCAGGGCTGAGTTCACACACCTCTTTTCAGTAGGCCTGCTAGATGCATGCTCTAATTCATGCTAGGTGGCCTTTTGTCCCTAAAAACTGCCTGTTTGAAACAGGATTCAACTTTCGTGTGCCTTTGTGCCTAATCTCATCAGTCCCAAGCCCACAGCAGTGTAGACAGAAGCTCAGGGCTTCCAGTTGTCCTGCGTCTGGACACCTGGCACAAACTACCAAAGCCTGGCTGAATCCTCACACATCTACACAGTGCCTCTCTGTTTCCAGCGCAGATCCCCCAGAAGGTATCAATGGGCATATTTTGTAAAGAACACTTTTTTAAAAACAAAGGCCATTAGATTAAGACAACAAATAAAGAGAAGCATCTTTATTTAAATATCTTTATTATCTTAAATAAAGCCTTTATTTAAATGCTGTACCTTCAGACTGTAACTGAAACAACAGAAAATGAAGTAGAAGCACATATAAATAAAAAGTAGGTATCTCTTCAGACCTTTTCTACTTTCATAGTTTGCAACTGTATTTACCACTCCAATGAATTCACTTCATTCAACAGCTTCTGATATGCATTCATTAGCAGCAATCCAAGAAAGTGGTTTTGTTTGCCTGGTTCTGAGAGAATATCCAGGAGATGGTGGAGCTGACAGCTGACTGCAGACCCTCACGGTGCTGCTCCCACCCTAGCTCCAGATGCCCTGCAAGTGACAGCTCTGTTGCACCTAAGGTAGTCACTGCAGAAGCAGGCTCTGACAGAGTGCTTCAGACACTCTTACAAGTGCAAACATGCAATATGTCTATTGTGCATGTAATGAGTCACTTTGAACAGCAAATGTGTGTCATGCAGAGATTTTGTAGGACATTTTGTAGAAACAAATATTCCCATTGAGGATTAGCATGAGACCAGAAGCAAGACCAACACTGTTCCTTAAACCAGATGTTTAACAGAGGTTGTGACATCTGAAGAGATGAGCAGACACAGAATACATGCAGTGTATGCTGACTCAGAATGAGGCATGTCATTTCAGAGTTAAAATACTATTTTTGAAGTGGTGTAAAATTCTTTACATCACTTTCCCCAATACTGCTTCACATCTTGCACAATTAACCACAAGTAGCAAAACATAATTTATCTTTTGTAACATCCTCCTTTTCTCCTTTTTAATGTCTATTTAAAGGGAGGCCAATGTGAGTACTTACTGGGGTTACTTACTTCCCTGGGATAAATCAAAGAGTGAGAGTGGTAAGTACATAAAATCTGCCCTTACCTTCCAATCTAGATACTAAGCAACTCACTGGGAGCTTCTCATCAGTGGCACCTGACTGGTTCTCTACTCTGGTAACTTAGTATTTTTCGCTTTTCTAAACTATGCATTTACTTTCTAGCTACGTCTTTTGTCCTGTAGACTTGGCAGCTTGAAATTAAAAGTTATTCAGTCAATAAGGAATGTGAAAAATATTTCACTCAAGAAAGTTGTAGTTTTGCAACAAGTATTTCCACAAACCCTAACAAGTACATCCATGCTTTGCTTTTAGAAGCCAAAAAATTGACACTGAAAAGGCATAGCAATGTCATGCTCGAAGCCATTTCATACAGCATTAGTTTGTGACTTTCAGAGCCCTTGGAGGGAAGTGGCAGGAGGCACTCGCCAAACTTCATGTGTGGGATGATGAGGGTAAGGCAGTAACAGCTGGAGGGAGCCTCACTGGAAGCTGTCTCAGGGGAGGACTTGTTTGTCCTCAGCTTCACGAGTTTGCCATTAGCTTAATGTAATGGAAAGCAGACCATGAGAGGATCATAGTCAGGGGATGGGAGTATCACCATTACGGTACTTATGGCATGGTAACCCCAGAATCATCTGACTTCCATGGAGACAATGGGACTTCTGCTGTAAACAAGAATGTTCCTCATCTCCCACCTACACTGTGACTTTCTTACTACCTCTTTCTCCACTCAGACGTGGAGTCAAGCTTGAGGAATGCGATGGGAACAGGAACTGATGTTTCGCTGCATGGAGGAAAGGCAGAGAACTAAAGAATCTTATGAAGTTTATGATAGCAGAATGAGCATATGACCTGCCACCACGTCTCTTGCCTGACCTATTCTTAGAGATGGGTGGATGGAAAAGGCTGAGTCACTGTCTCAGCTGCAGAAGACCAAGCTGTGCAGAAGGAGCCTGCCAGCCAGGGCTCCAAGCCATACAGGATAAGGAACTGCCCTATTTCTTGGAGCAATTTGCAGCAGGTGGCTAAACCCCCCCACCCCATGTCCCTTTCTCTGCCTCATTCTTCACTATTCCCTAAAACAAAGAACAGACTATCAGCAACAGCCTAATGCCAGTAGTCCCAAGCAGTTCCCTTCTAGCAGAGATTTCAGGTTTTGCAGGCCTTGCTCCCTTTCTCTTTAATGGAAATCACATGTATGTTATAGCTTTTCATGAGATGCCATTTTGTTAGAAAGACTTCAAGAACATTGCTGAGTGATTTTGTCCATATTCATTTAGCACTGTCACAAAATCCAGTGATACTGTAGAACATAACATCCCTAAAATTCTGATCTGATCAGCTTGTCGTGGCTATTAGGTCTCTTGGCCCTGATCTTTGAGAGAAGAACCTGCCATATTTCATAACACTGCATTTCTTCAAATCTACAAGCTCTTGAGAAAGTAAGACGAAACAACAGTAACCTTTTCCTGAAAAAGAATAATTGTTTGAATACTCTAGCAGACTGATGCAAGTCCACCTTTATGAAACAACATTGAGCACTGAACATCAAGAATGTTTTACAGGAAAAAATGTTACTTACACGGCTTCCTTTTTCAGGGAAGCACTGACATCCTCCACTGCAATCTCTGCCTCCACATGGTCCTGTGTATGTCTTCCCACCCTGCAAACCAGAACACACATAAAATGAAAGTTAAAAGATATCAGCCACAATACCTGGCACAGCACAATAAGCTTTGATTAACAGGCTTGCTGAGAACTTGCCCAAGCAAAATCCAGGATTAGATCTATGACTTCCAGTTGAAACTTCTTTAATCTCTGCTTAGAAGCAGCCGTGAGTGGCTTTCCAGTTCTTGGAGATCAAGAAATATAATGCTACTGTATTATTTTCCCTTCACATTTTCAAAACATTGCAGCTCCATGATGAGCAGTATCTCGCACATCTTTTTGACACATGCAACAGATATCGTATCACAGAAGTGCAGCTGCTTGGATTCTTCAGGGACAAGGACTAAGTCCTAGGTCACGATGCAGCACATCCTTCTATGCATGCTCTAAATCGTTGCTATACTTTAAAATATTTATGGGTGGACATAAAGGAAGATGTAAGTATCAGGTTCAAAACCATAAGCCAAACTCCTGCTCTCTCCTCTTCAATGACTATCTATTCTAGAGGTACCTAAAACCTGCTAGCAACCAACCACCGTGACCTAGAAGTCAGACACAGATTAAGTAGATGGCTGCAGTTACATCTCTCTTGCCTGTCCAGAACCACCTTGGCCTGGGCTGAAAATGCATGGATCACAAAATATGCACCATTCCGTGTAAATCCTTGGATGGTCTTCAACAGGCAGGCCAGCTCTGATTACACCTAGCACACTGCCTGCACGAAATGCAGCAGCCACAGTCACTCTTGTTCAGAAATTTGAACAGCAGAGATGCTGGGCATGCTGTTGTGTGACTTTTATAACTGTAACTTAAGCATTAGGAATACTATGAAGACCAGCCTGAAGCCCACCTAAGCCCAGGGTTTTGAAAACTTGAAAATGCCCCATCAGCCTAGTCAGTAAACTGGGAAAGGAGAAAGGGATTTCTTGTTGCTATTTCTAAGCCTGGTTTGCTGTGCAGCAGTTAATGGAGCCAAAAGGAAAAGAGAGAAGGATGTCTTGGAGGCACAGCCCCTCAGTCAGGGTGGCTGCTAATTTTCATGTGCACTGCTCCTTAGACAAAACTCAAGGCACCCCAACTGTAGGATACAGGTTCTATGTGGCTTGCTCCACTACTGGATGGAAAAACCCTGAATCCTTTGTTGCACTGCAGCAGGAACAAATGATCCCTTCACCCTTCCTGCCCTTTCATAGCTTGAGCTGGAAGGGAGGTGACAGTGGTATAAACAAGCCCCCAAACAAGATGGGTGCTCTATGCTGTTGCTTAAATAGGCTCTGATGCTGCTGTTCCTGCCTGTAGCCCTGACTCTAGGACCTAAAACAGAGAAGGACCAACACTGCCACACTTTGCATTTTTCACATGTCTCTTAGTAATCCCCTACTCAACACCTGGGGTTGTGGGTCACATTTCTCAGGTACCCACTCCTGCTGCTACACTACCGAGAGCCTGAAAACAGTTCAGAGCTTTGGATTTCTCCCTGGGAGCCAAATGAATAAAAGATACGGAGCAGGTACCAGGCATTGCCTAAATTCTCCTTTGGTCATATTTGCACAACAGACTCTGTATTACTGCTATGAGAAGCAGTAATACAAAGTTCCCAAGGTAAGCTCTCAATGCTTGTCATAAGAGGGTTAATGTCTGTATCTGAACTATTTTATATATCAAAATACTTTCATTTCAGCTTTATATTTAATTTTCACATTTAACACTGGGCTTTTCAAATTGATAAAAGAGGTCCACAGAACTGAAACCATGGCCCAAGCTATTTAAAGACTAGGTGTGTGATTCAGAAAATTATTTCATGGATGTAACAATGTTCTACATCATGTTATGAACTCTGCTTTATGTTTAGGCTATTGTTTAGAGGAAATCATAAACCACGACAGTTTTATAACCTCTACTGCTTGCGCAGGTTGGGCCATTTTTTAGTTAAATATTTGGATGTTCACAAACTCACTCTCGCTATGTTTTGGTGTTTTTTTTTCTCATTAACCTATTTGCAGATGAAACATGCCTCTCCGTGAGTATCTTTCATTTCACAGTTTCCCTCTAAGTTCTTTTTCAGAAATTAAGGATAGTTCTATTCATTTTTATGGATGCCTTGCAGATATAAGACCTGTGTGAACGTATTCCCCTGTGGGATGCAGGACTTCATTAAGGAACACTGTGTTAGGTAGTGCTGCCGTTAGTAAGAATCAATTCTGAACTTTAGAGATCTGTTTTGGTTGGAGCTGTAACAGCCTAACAGTAACAGACTGACAGATACAGTAATTTTACCATATGAGTTTTCAATTATACTTACTGAGAAAACAACAGGGAGAACAATAAGTTTATTTCTTTATTAATTAGCAGAGTGACTCTAAATTTGGTAAACTGTTGCTAAGGAGAACATAGAGTATGAGTAGGAACTATGGCAGGATTATTTGTGTACTTGAGTATGAAAAAAAAAGGAGGTTGCTAATGCATATTTCAACTGGAATAAGTTCAAGGTCTATTGTTTGTGTACTATCCACCATCCAACATTCTAATTTGTATGCCATAACAATACCGGCAGCTAATGTGGGGACACAATTGTTTTCTTCCACAATTTTAGGAAGTTTTTTTTTTTAATTTTCTCATTTTATGTCCTTTTAAGCACATAGATTCCTTAGATAACCAAGAGAAAAATCTGGAAGATTCCAAAGGTAGGGAACATAATGGGAAAACATTTGAGACCAGCACTAATATATCTCTTCTGGATTATACTTGGGCTCTCCTTATTGCCTAATTTCCACTTTTTTACTTTTTGACTGCTAGTGAGATGACCCTGGAGCTTTTAGTCACATGTAGGGTTTTCTACTTTATTATCTATGAATGTTTATAACTCCTTGAAGGCAGATCATTGCGCTGCCATTTAGTCCGATGTTACTGGGAAGTTACACTATAAAACATTATGGTTTAAAGGTTTGTTTACATTAAAAAAGAACTCTATTAAGAATCCTTCTAAAACTTTGTCAAAACCAATTATACACATGGGCTTACAACTGTGATGGAGGGAAATCACATGGACATGCATCAGTCAGTAATTAGAATGCAGAAAGTCCAATTTAAAATTTAGTGATGGCCAAGGTAGTTTTAAAGCACTAAAACTATATATGCCCTGAGGAAAACAAATTTCTGGGAACATAGCACCAATGGTGACAACCAAATGTGGCTCTTTTGATATAACATGGGTGCCTAGACTACTGTTTCAATCACTGGGGAGAACAACCAGTCCTAGGATACAATTTACCCCATCCTGATACTGGCATCTAAACTGATAAACTGCACCCTTCACAGAAAGCACCTACTACTTTCTCTGAAACTTAAAGAGGTGGGTGGAGGTGACTGTCTTACATGCAGACATCCATGCCCTGTATAAGTCTGAGGACAGGGTGAATCAGGTGAATCTCCTGATTTGATCAATATGCAGTTAAATGGTGAAAAGCTTAAAGAAGTATTTGCAGCAGAATGGTGTTCTAAGATTCGTGCAACAAAGCTGGAAGACTGGCAATAGTCCCCAGTTCTGAAGTTGTCTATTGAGAAAACATTCAATTCCAGGTCTTGGTCATGTTCTGGATGATCCCAAATTCCACTAATCTCAAAAAAGTCCAGAATCTAGGAAGAGTCTAGAAATGGGGTTTATATAATCTGATTTAAAATTTCTGCAATATAGGCACAACATCTGGCTGCTATTATAGACCATCCAGAGAATCTCATCAGATCTATTTTAAACGTCTGAGCTAAACCTCATCCTAGAAGGGTGAGTAGATTAGAAAGATGATAGTCTAGGGTAACTGGTTGAGATGTGTTTAAAGTGTAGATGTTCAGCTTCACATGAGACGGATCCTATGCTAAGTGTCCAAATCTCATCCTTAAAGCAAGCTATGGCCTCTGATGGGAACACTGAGTGTCAGAAAATCAAACACCTACTGCTGGGAAAGCTGTAACCAGCAGCCCGCAAACGAGGGTGGAATGGATGGAGAAAGGGAATAAGGAAAGCAATATATGAAAAAGGGAGAAGAGGGTTTTTTCCAACTCTCTTTTTAATATCATTAAAGAACTTTGCTGGAAAAGAATATAAAATTGATGGTTCGGGGAATGTGAATACTACTTAAACACAAGCAAGAGAAAACATGTAAGTGCCATGTATGTTTGTAAAGCTTGTATATTATTCTTGTGTAAACAGCCCTCATTTTTATTTATATAAAATTGCAAGCATAAAATATGTGAGTGATCCCAACATAAAACCTTACTTTTCCCTCTTGCTTTCCTTTTTTTTCTTTTTTGTCACCAAACAATATTACTTATGTACTTACACATCTTCAGCTAGCTAAAGACAACTTAAATCAGTTTCCTTGAGCCAAACTCTTAAAAACCTCAAAAACATATATGTCGCTATCTTTAAATTTTTTCCCACATTAATGATTTATTTATTACTGATCTTGGCCACATCTACGTAATCGTTTTCTCTGTGTGCCTATTCAAGTACCTTCACTTCAAGGGTTGATATTCTGACAAAGAACAAAGGCAACCAGAGGACAGATCTCAAAGTTCTATGAGTACAGAAAGCCCAGGAAATATAAGCCTCTTCCTTACATACAGCTCAAAACATTAGGGAAATTATAATGAAAATATTGCAACCTGGAATCAAAAGACTCTGCACACTGACACCTTCTTTGATAAATTTTATATGTTGCAGTTGTACATTAACTTTTGTCCTGACAATCCCATTGTGCTCTTTCCATCAACCACAGCGGCTCCTCCAAGCCAGCTAAGCTTTACCAAAGGAAGCTTTAGAAGGCCTGGGAGCTTGCTGAAAAGCTGAACTACGACCAGGGGTGCTGACATACCGCATGCCTCTGTGGTGTGGCAACGAGCAGTGTGTTTGGACGACTCACGTGAGACTTCAGCCTGGAAGTTCTGAGGGGACTCCTGGCATGCCTGCAAGGCAGCCCTCTGTGTCACTGCCAGGGAGAACCAGACTGGCCCACACCTCCATTATGGACCTCTGTTTCCATGTCTGACCTTAGGCTGTTGAAACTCACATTAATTTCAAGTTTGGTTTATATGGCCCTGACTTAGAAACATTAATTTTCTGCTTCCTTAGGAAGAGAAAAAAATAAAGTAGGAGTATGACAGGGTACTCCTGCTGTTGATGAACCAGACAGAAAAGAACTTTGTTGGTTACAAATGCGACTGAACAGTTGTATTTGCTCAAAACCAGCATTTTACTCTTTAAAGAGCTGAAAACATTTGTTGCCTGGATGCCAAACTTATTTCTCTAGAAACACATATAAACAACCATTCAAAACAAGCATGGAGAATGCTGTCAGTGGGGGACGCCTGGACTGCCCAGTGTCAGGCTTGGTCTGGAAAACGCTCTGTCCTCAGAGTTACAATGCCAAAGAAGAAACCAGTCATCTGAAACTGCCTGCTCGCAATCCAGTAGCTACTAGTGCACCAGACAGTAAGACCACTGTGAAGACCTTAATTGGTGAAGGAAAGGATTAATTGGCACATTCAGAGAGGAAGGAAAAGATGGGGGTGTGGATCCTCTCTCCAACTGTTCTGAGAATTAGTTTGCTAAGAAATAATTCTTTCTTTCATATTTGAATGGGAGCCAGAACCTTTCTAGACTGGATGCATGGCAACTGGAATAATTTAGTGCGTGACCTCAATATCATATGAATGTTTGCACTTCCCACCAAAAGAAGGGGGAGCCATACACTTACACATCCTTCACTGAAAAAAAAAACCCAACCTGGAGAAGGAAATCGTTCCCAGGAGGAACATGAAGAGACTTACCGTCAGCCACACTAAGAAAGCTGGTCTCCTAACAACTGCCTAATGTAGTCTTCCTGATGAAGTAAGAAGAGTGATGCTTGTTGCAATCCATTATGATTGGTGTGGAGTTTCATGTGCCACCTACCTCTTATAATGGAATGCACAGAGAAAACTGGGAGGCAGGTTGCCAAGCAAACAAGCAAATAAACAAGTTGCTTCAGTTTGAGTTCTGATGGGCTTGGAAACATCAACAGAAGAGGAGTATCCAAAAGCAGCACTGCTCCCAGGGATTGGGATGCCTGTGCTCAATGTCTGGGTCAGGGAAGGAAGGGCAAGAGAATACAAAGTCTCTGATGCTGAGAAGACCCCAACAGACACAAACTTGTCTTCTCAAGTGTGTCTCAGCAAGTATGTTGAAGACAGCAATGGGAAACATGAATTCTGTACCTCTCAGCAGTGAAGCTATAAAAGACTTTCCTCTTATGGGCTGGCTTGTGGCTCTTGATTACATTAACGTTCTGGCACACAGCCTTGCATAGTTTCATTTCAAAGTGAAACTTCACAGCTCTACATGTTCACTTTATTTGAGGTACTATTTACCATCCCCTTTTCAAATTAAAATGTTCCCTTGTTGCATTCTCAAGACATTGCTTTGTAACAACTGCAGAAATCAGACATGATACAGTGTGAACTTACTCTCCACATTTTCATAAAAGCATTTCTAATTTTGTGACTTTCATCCAAACACATATTGACTCAGCAAACCAGATGGAAGCCAAAAGGACTTCTGTTATATAGTAGGAATAAAAAAAAAAAAAAAAAAAAAAGAAGGAGGAAAAAAGTAAGGTTTTTAAGAGGTTCAGTCAGAGAGTAAATCTTAAAAGCTGCCTAAATATACAGTACAGATATTTGAATAACTGTCCAGGGCTCTTGCCCACTTGCCCAATTTGAGGTTATGTGCAAACAGTACGCTTCTGAGCAAGCAGTGTATGCCATGCCATAGGTTTCTGTCAAGAAGTCAGTGAATGGGGATCTCATATTTTACAGATAATGAAGTTGAATTCAGCTGCTTTTTGCCTTTTTATCTGTCACAGAGATGATTATAGGCTATCCTAAGAAAGGGATTAGAACATAAGATGAGAAAATCCAGTTAAAACTTTTTGAAATGTAAAACAAATAAAAAATAGTCACCCCTAGAGAAAAAAATTATCACTCCTACTTGTTTTTGAAGAATCTGTAATGCCACAGGAAAGGGTATCCTAAAAATCAGCCACAGGTCTCTGCATGAATGTGCTGTAGCTCTAGGAGCTATTGAAGGAGGGTTAAGATGCAGAGGGCTTTTCCAGAACAAAATTTCATCCAGAAGAGGAAGAACAATATCCTCTGGCACTTCCGTATCTGAGACAGGTGACTTAAGTTGCCTAAAGGAATGACAGTTTTGGTCTTAATCGTCAACCAAAGCTTGCACATACACCAGCAAGAGAGAGGTGATGCTGGAGGCAAACTAAGCTCTTCGAAGAGTGTGCAGCAATGGTTAAAAATATCTCTTACATCTTCCAAAGGGACAAATGTTACATGGTCATCAACTGGCCCAAAGTGATTACAGAAGGACAATGAAAGTGTTGCTCATGAGCACTCCATTTTCAGTTTTACCAACTTAAGAATCAGGTTTGCTTGCAGAAAAAATCCCTCAGCTACAAGTCTAGTAGAGTTTGAAGATGAAAATATATTAATAAAGGTAACCAAAGGTACATACATTAATTATTTCTATTAGTTAAAGCAAGGATATTGGATTCCCTGATTATGAGAGCTCAGACACCTTGTGAATATGTAGATGCCTAAATTTTGGTGACTTCATACATCAACTGACACTTTGTTTAAACGTGAATTTTTAGCTAAATCTGACAGGTAAAAGATGCAGAAGCATCTGAAGGAAAATCTGGACTGGTAAGTTAAAATATGTTTTGATATCCTCTTAAACTTGCTTCTATGTTCGTAAACATGTATTATTTTAGTATATTGTCTTATGAGACAACAGATTATTCACCTACCATCCAACACAGCATTCCTCGTCTAAAAAGATGGTGGTCTTTACAGTGAAAGTGCTGGGACATCTTAACATGAGCCTTTATTCACAACACCCCACCCCTAGAAATGGAAGTGTATCCTCATAGAAACTACCTAGGTGTTTTTAAATAGTACCGCAGGAATCAGAAGAAATGTTTTCTAGTTATCAGTGATAACGCTCTCTGACTTGGCCAAGTAGATGTTATCACTTGTTAGGGAGTCTGTGATGACAAGCTATGCTGGAAGGCACAGTTTGTTTCTCTTTTAATTTTTATTACATCATTTTACTTTATGTGAAGCCCTGTGCATTTTGTATTTGATCTGTACAAATGTAAAGGCTTATGCAAGGCACAAGTTGGTGAACAGTGTTATCACCTTGTATGTGCAGTTACACTGCACTGTGGATCAAAAATATTTTCCATAAAGAAATGAGATAAAGACACTGACAGCCCTTAATCTGAATTTGGCTTTTGTCCAATATCTTATATTACTGGAAGAAAATATCCCTTCCCATCCCTAAGAACAGAAAGGCATTTGTTCACATACTAGTAGCATAATAATGAAACACAGCATCCACTCATTAAAGTAGCAATTTCTATATTTAACTACTTTTAGTTTCCAAAGTCTAGTCATTTTCAGTTCTGGAAAGACATCCAAATAATGATATCATTTGCTTCAAACAATAGAAAGTCTGGATACTATTCTATATATGGAGTTTTTTTTTAGTCTATTTATAAACCAAGCCAGCTATTTGACCTGTCTAGTTCACTCACCTACGTAAATTGCCAGACTCAGGAAACTTACTTAAGAACATATTATTCTTAGTGATTGGCAAACTTTAAAAGTTGCTAAATTATATTTCAGATCTGCACCTATTACATTAAGAACACACCAACCTGCCAATTTAGGAAAGATTTTTGCTTTTGAACCAGCAGAATGCAATTGCATTAGCCCTGCTTCTGGGGAAGCAACTGACACAAACCAGCCATACAGCTGTTTGCATGGCTCTATCATCTGTATTTGTTCAGTGCAGTGCAACAGTGCCAGGATTCCCCAAAACGTAAGCATAACCACTGAGATTTTATTCCAGTTTCATGTTTTCTATAAAATGCTTGACTATGTATGAACTGCATTTATAAACTGAATTAGTTATTGAGTTTTCCTCTGAAGAATAGCTGTTTACAGCAATAACCTGCTGACCTGGTTCTTATGCATTTAAGGATCTGAGGAGGGTTTTTTTTCCCCTTGGGAGGGGTGAGGTTGGTGATGGTTTTTAATAGGTTTTTTTAATCTTCTTGTGACTGCAGAATCAAGTATAGCAGAGAGAGAGACTAGTTTCAGTTCTTCCTAAAGAATTATTTACTAAATTGTAATTAGAAGTATACACCAAGAACTGGAAGTATGGAGCTATCATTGAGAGAATGATTTGAAAGGAATAGATTTCCACACATTAACTAGTGATGGCACAGACTGACTGACACTATCTTTACCACATACGCTGATGAGTAAGTCTAGTCCAGTGCAACGCTTACAGACCTGGCTCAGTTTTCAGAGTTGTCTGTTAGACAAACGACTACATCCACACTATTAAATGCAGAAATTTGCTAAGCAATTCTTCAGAACTGTTTCTTGAGACTTGACTAGCATTTCCTTAAAAGTAAGAAGAATTAGATATGAGGTTTGAAAACTGGAATAAGAATTGCATTTGATGATGGAATAATTTACAGCTAACTGCTTGGTCAGATGCAACACCCACAATTTCCTTTCTATTTCAGACATTAAAAAGCCCACAAGAACTAGGTTTCTTACTGACCCATTTCATTTTCCACTTTAGATTTCAAAACTTAACCTCCTCCCTGGGTCACCTTCTCTCTGCTCTGAGTTGATCAGTGTTGCCACTGGTAAAAGCCTTGGCTTTACAGCAGGTTGTTATAGGGGGTATACTACATAAAGAAGGTATATTAGAGGATTTTACATATCAGGACTATGTGAAAGGTTCACTATTTGCAATGAGGTCAAGGAAAGTAATCTAAAATACAGAAGGAGGTGTTCAGAAGAAAGATCGATCTCTTCCTTGTGGGTATAAAAACTTATAGTTAACTATTAGTGATAAGGTCCTTTCTCACTCATACACTTTTGATTAGCAACATGTCTTAATATATTTTGCCATAAGAGAAAAGAAGGGACCTGTGAAATTTCAATTTTTTTATTTTTTATTTTGCAAATAAGATGTCCCAATGTGCACAAGAAACACCTGAAAAATTCAAACAGAAGCAGCATAGTAAATCCTGCTCATAAAACTTACATGATGTAGTTCAATTCCCACTTCTACCAAAAAATAGTTTTAGTCACTTACTTGCTCAGAAGAAAAAAAGTCTCAATATAGGTTTTGGACAAAAGCTCAATGTTTTGTGTATTTGTATGAGTAGAAACCTGGAATGGCCACATTAAATTCTCCTGGATAGTAAAAAATAAATAAGAACCAGGTTTTTCTTTTGTGGGTTTTTTGTTGGTTTGTTTTGTTTTTTTTTTTCCCATCCTTCATATCTGCTAATACATAAATTTCATGGGAGGGTTGGGAAATTTTTTTGGTGGGGATGGGGGGAGATTCAATTTCCTTCAAAATATTCCATTGACTATACAAAAGTATTAACCTCACAGCGAAATGTTGGCTCAGGAGAAGATAATGTAGAATTTACATTTATGCAGAATAAGAAAAAATAGCTTATGTTTCCCATATGTGCCACTGACCTGTGACTTACAACCTGCTTTGGTTCAGTTCCACGGCTGGGCTGATTTCTGCAGTGTTGCAGAACTGAGTTCAATGCACTTTCCCAGAGCCGCCTGATGAGTCAGTGGTTCAGCACGGTCTGGGACCCAAGACCTTCGGGCCTTCCAGTCCATTTCCCTAACCAACAGACAAATACTGTCTGCATTGCTGCAATAAGTCTTGTGGCTCAGTCTCCACACCAAAAACACTCTTACCAAAAACCAAACACTGCATTGATGCAATAAGTCTTGTGGCTCAGTCTCCACACCAAAAATGCTCTTATCACAATACAAACAACTAACATACTCAGATCATAACCAAATACCAAGCTTCCTTAAACTGTCTTAAGTGATGTCATTTAGCTTCCCTTTCAGATCCTTTTCCATTATATGCTTGTCTTTTTTGCAAACAGATCTACGAAAAATTGGAAATGTTCATGCCTCGGCAGTATGGAGTAGAATATAGACAAGAATAAAGTAAGGAATACACCTACAGTTCACTGTATCAGAAATTAGGTGGGCTTGACTCTTAGAAGAGGTAGAACAAACCCTGCAGTGCTCATCAAGCTCTAAGGTCTTAGCAACTGCTAACTGATGCTTTATTCAGAAAGTTTCCTGTATAAGTTGTATACCCTTCCTAACTCAAGAAGAGTAACTCTGAATGAGAAATCCAGCAGAGGCAACCAGCAGACTGGATGTATTATTCAGCTTTGCCATAAGAAGCATTCTATGAAACTCCTCATATGTGATGTTAGCTCAAAATGTGGATTTTGAACCAGATGCCCAAAACCTAAGAACGGATCTTAGAAATACTTTATCAGCAGCGGTGTGGAAATAACCTGGGATTGCACGGCTCATGCCAAAGGGTCATGGTAACATTGCCGCCCCCCCCTCACCCCTCCCCCCCCCCCAAAAAAAAAAAAATTAAAAATTTCAAGTTCTATCTCCTTGCTTGCCTCTCTGAATCTTCACAGATTGTACCTCATGCCTCTGCCTGGAGCAAAAACCAGTAATGAGACTGTTGATGTCCTGGGCGGGTATCACATTATTAGGGCAGTGGCCAGGCCTTTCTAAGCTCCCAAACATAAAAACTCAGTGGCTTTTACCTGACATTGCAAGACTTTGCTAAACTCTAAAGCCTGGTAGAGGAAAATAGCTCTCCACATGAGGAATCAGGTCTCTAGTGAACCATTACCACAAGAATGCCTCAACCACTGTCAAGACTGTTCTGCAAGGTCCTTTGCTCTTACAGTCAAAGAAACAGCTTCATTCTCAGGCATCGGAAGGTAAAAGAAGAATCACATATTTGTCTTGTCTTTCTTTTCCCTAATCATGGAAAAAATAATATCTACGACACATTTTGTGAGCAGGATAGATGTCAAATGCAGTAAGTTTCTGGAAAGGCTCCGCTATGTTTCCTGTCCTAGCAGAATCCTCTCTCATTCATTTACTTTTAGAGACTCAATGCATGAACTGCTGAAAGCAGGGTAAACCTAGTTTCATTACTGCCTCTTCAGTAGATCTTTCCTTCTGTGTTCTTTTTTTCCCAGCCTCTCATAAATTACTCCAGCTTATTTTTTCATTAGAAGGTAAGAGTACTGGCATGCTGGATCAGTAATGAGGTTTCCAATCCTATTACACTTTGTCAGCAACAGCTGCTGTTCATGGATGGATCTCATTAAGCATGCATTTGAGGGGCTGAGCACTGACTGTTCAGTGCCTGCAAGCTGCATAACTAGAACCTCATTTCTCAGTCTAATGAGATAAGCAACAGTCCCCATAAAATTCCCACTCTATTTATACTGCATGGTTTGTAATCTCTCCCCTTTTGTATCCTGAAAGGGAAGAAGAGGGTTTCCTTAGATGGCAGATCCTGGAACCTGTTTAACTGAATTGGAAAGATGCTAAAACAAGTCTTGGAGGAATTTACTCCAAACCTCATCCTCTTTATCTGATGAACTGGGTTCCATTCAGGCAACAGCTTCTCGGTAGCAGGAGACCTCAGATCAGCAGCTTTGATTCAATTTCAGTTTTGCTGCTGAAGCACAATCTTTAGCACAGTTGCACAATTCCCTGCAGCTCACAGTTTTCATGGCACCAAATGTTCACACAGTCCATTCAGAATATTTATTCTGCAGTTCTCACTTCAGATAACCCAAGCATAATATTTCAATTTCCCCAGACTTTTTTGACTGTTGCCCATTATCTTCTTTATGCATACACATGCTCTGTCCTCTCTTGTACAACACTTAGGTCAGCAGATCATCTGGCGAGCTCCTAAGTGGTAGATTATAGTCAAACCAATAGTAACCCTTATTTTGTGGCATTAGTAATTCCTGTTGTCCACTATTATGCAGAACATCAGCTTTAGTAGCTTAGGAGAGTGCTTCTTCCTACTGGTGTTCCTGTGCTTCTGTATTATACACAAGCCAGAGTTTGGAATCCAGGTCACCACCGATACAACTGGCCAAGATACTACAAATATGGGCATGACAAAAGCAATCCTTGAAAACCCTGATATAGTAATAATAAAGCCCCCTTATGGATTTCCCTTCTATTTACTAAGAAAGGGTATCTATAGCAACAAACTTCACCATATTTCTTGTGACTTTCTGATGTTATGATTCTTCTTATTCATCTAAACTATCTTTAAAAACTATCCTGCAGTGCAAATAGGCAGTAGATCTCAACTCAACTGTCCCACTAAATTCATCTGTACCCCTTAATCATAGAAACTGATCCTCTTGTTGCATACTGGAGAACTTCATCACCATTAGAAAGTTTGATGCTCTTGGTTGTGAATTCCTGCTACTATGTGAACTGGGATCCCATGGCAAATGAGAAAGTTTTTTCTGCTTCTGCTGATTTTATTATCTTTAGGTAACTAAGAAAACATTAGTTCTTGTGTTTTCCACATTAAATCACAGCAATAACATAAAAATCATGTAAAAAAACTACTCATAAAATCTCACAACAGCAAAACCACTCATCCTCCACACAAGTTTAACTCCTATAGACATAAACCCCAGTAAGTCAATCTTTCTAAATAACACAACAAATGTGACCATTACCCCATGCTGGTAAGAGCCTCTCTCCTGTCATCTTTTTCTAGGAACAGGAGACCTGAATGAAACATGACTACATGACTGAAGACAACAGTTTATGTCAGATACTTAAAAAAAGCAATACAATGCATTACACAAAAAAATGCTGGGTCTTATATTTTGACCAAAAGTACACATAACTAGCCACCCCTGCTTCCTGTCTTATCTTTTTTAAACAATTCTATCCTTTCAGGGGGAGAGCAGAACAGTGCTGTCATGTTTTGTTGTGTCTATATTGATAGGAGTAGCTGGCACAGCTGGCAAAAGGAAGGTTAACTTGTTTCTCACTTCCCCACTACTCCCACTGCCCCCCATCCCAGGAAGGCAGTAGGAAAAAGGAATTGTTCTTCTGAATTGCACATCCGTCCCGTCTCCTTTTGGGAAGAGACAGCTATTCCTTATCTTGGCTGTTTTACATCACCCAAATGTGAAGGAAGGGTTTGAAGGAAGGAAGTCAGAGAAAAGACAGAGAGACCTCTATGTTTCAGAGCACTGGAGGGAACTGCTCTCTATGTACCAGAAGAAGGGTGGGGAAGTTGGTGGTGGTGGGGACAAGAATGCTGTAGATAATGATGAACTAGAAAACCTCCACTGATAGAAAAATGAATTTTTTTTGGTGAAAAGGTGATCTTTGATCTGTTATCTACTCTACACTCTTGAACAAGACACTGAAGTAAACTCTTTTACAGTATTTCAGCCTGCAAACTTCTTGTCAATAGTGATTGTCCTCTGAGATCATAAAGAAAAGATGTGGCTGACTATGTTATTCATGCCTTAAAGATAGAAAGGAAAGAAAAACATCCTTTTTGCACTGTTCTAGGACACACTGCCCCTGGAAATAGGGACTTATGTCTAAATCTAGCATAAATAATGTCATTTGGTAATACTTGAACAATTTGGCCTTCCCTCTGGGGATCACAAATGAACACATGGGTTCTCAGAGAAGACACAAAGAGATTTTAATTACCTTATTTTGAAGAAGCTCTGCTTAAAGGACACAGACTTGAAACACTTGAGGGGCAAACTTAAAAAGATCTGGAGTTAAAGATAAGCATGCAAAATGGAGAGTACTTATCTAAAGCTTATCTGGACTATCTGATGCTCTGTGAAATGGTACCAGAAATCCTGTACCAGCAGGCCTTCTGCCATAATTTCAGAACTTCCTTTCAGGCTAGAAACTTGATCTGTTTGGTGGCAATTCCTCACCTCTGGACTTTGTGTAATGCTGACAGTGCAGCATGAGAACACAAACCCAAGTAACTTAAAAAATTCCTGTCATGGAACTGCTACCCAGGCATTTCAGAACTCAAAACTTCTCATAGAGCAGCGGGGGCTTGGACAAACTCAGCCAGTTTCTCCTGTGAAAGCAGACGGTCTGAAGAGCATCTCTTTCCCAAGAACTCCCACGGACAATGAGTCTTCTCTGCAGCCTAGAGAAGGAGCATCATCTTTTGGTATATGCTAGCAAGGGACTAAGGGACCAGGTGTTATCCGGCTTCACCAAACACCTATTTTCTAGTATTTTGGGCCTTTGTGTTAAAAACAACCTAGTTAAAAAGTGTGGAAAATAGTGCATACAAACACATTTGCAAAAACGTAGGCAACTTCCCTGCAGTAAACACTGCCCTAATAAACTGTGCTGGTCCTGAGAAGTGGAAAAATGTGTCTATGTGGGAAAACAAATTCCAAGATGATTATTTCTTCCTTTCTTATTATCTTTAGTAAGGAAAGAGCACTTAATTCAGTAAACCTGTTCTGTGTGGTTGGGGCTCTGCGTTGATTCCTGCACCGCTGCACTTTCTGTAAAGGACCAGAAACACCACTGTGACAGCTGAATGGTAGTTGGAGACACCAGAGAAGGGCAAGTCAGGAGGCTGGCTGCCAGCACAGCAGTCACAGCTAGCACCAGGCAGAATCAGCATCAGCAGCAACTAATGGCAAAACCAGTAGTGGAGCTCAGCACGGCACGACACGTGTGGGGATTAGGTCTGGAGCAGGTTTGGCTGCAGATAGTACCCATTTCCTGCGAGACCTGGGCACCCTCCTCCTGCAGATAGACAGAGGGGGAAATGTCAAGCCACAGCAACCATCACTCCCAGCTCCTGGAGGACAGTGTGATGCTGTGAACATACTCAGTGATGGCAGTTTTGCCTCCTGCTGTGGATTACTTAGGTTTTCCGAAATGACGTATGATTAATTGGGAAGAAGAAAGAACAGGGAAGTGTAAAGATTTATTTACTTAGGCCCTTTTGTTTGATTCATTGTTCCTGTGGAGGGAAGTACTGCTCAATAAGAGAGCGTAATTTAGATGCCAGATTTCTGGGTGGAGGTTCCAACCGGGCAGTTTGTTTGGCTCTGCAGGGTTGGGTTCTTTTATTTGGTAACGGAGAGCTAAAACTGATTCTGACCTATACTGCTTCTTGCCAGAGAGGTTTCTCTCACGTTGAATTCCCTGCTGGGTTAGACATCAGTCTACCTGAAAGATGTGGACAGATATGGACCTCTGAAGAACCAATGCATACAAACAGGTATCAAATCTAGAAGCCAAGCTATCTCATAACATAGATGGACGTGAAGTGTAATTCATCACTTGGATAGCTCAGCCAGGAAAGGCTGCTATTGCAATCACATTGTCAAACTACACTGCTGCCAATGGAATACCTCTATGCAAAACATACAAATAGGGAACAGTGCAGGCTTTGCCTTTCTGGCTTTGTCTATAACAGCTTTAGTCAGCAAAACGTATACGTGTAAACCACAGATGGCTGGACTGCAGACCTGGCTAAAGATTACTTAAATAGACCCTTACACTTAGGTAGGAGACTAAAAGGATGCAACTGAGATGGCACAATGCAACACTGTCCATTACTTTGTAATAATAAGTTTACTTGTAAATATTAAATGCCATAACAATATTATTCAGGTAAATGCTTATATAGTGCATGTTTTTGAGGTTTTATTTTTGAGGGAGATCAGCTGAATTATGCTAATTTGTTCTCCATATTCATTCAGATACATTGCTTTTTATTTCTCCGTTTTCCTTTTTGGAAAGAAACATCAGCAAAAACTGAAATTCCAGAGGAATTAATTCTTTTTTTTTTGGAGATATAGCTGTGAAAACATGCAGAATTTTCTGCTTTCCCATAATAAAACTTCCTTGGCCTCTAACACCAGAATCGTTCATTCCTTGGAGAGCAGAACACACTAATAAAATATTTACCATCTAGGAAAGACATTGGCAGTGTTTTTCATACCATCTGCATTTTGACTCCAGGACTTCTCAAGAGCTGAGTACGGGTACTGCTTGGACAGCTTTCAAAAATTGGGCAAAGAGTGCTTGACATGCCATGGGAGGTGAAGAGTCCGTGAGTGTAACTGTTACTGATCCTTACCACCCCAGTGCACCTCACACCGCATCTGCAGCCTGGACATTACATTCCAGCTCTGATAAATTCATCCACCCTGCCCATATTGCTACAGTAGGTCCAAAAGCATTAATTGTTTCTAATCTGCAGTGCTGAAACTCTGTTAGTATGTCAGTCACTTTATTTCATCCTGAAGAAGCTCTGTTTCCATAACATAGTACCTGTGGCACCTACTTTGTACCATGACTACTTTGCATTTGCTTGCTGCAGGGCTAACATCTATCCTACCTAAGTAAGTCTAGCTGAAAACTGTAGCATCTGAAGAACCAATCAAGACCAGAAGTACCAAACATTGTCATTATGCTGTTTTTTAACAGCACATTAGGCTGCTTTTGGCAATTCTTGTGCTGGAAGTTCAATATAGTGCCTATAAATGCATGTATATGATTTCTGCTACTGCTTTTTTCTTTCTTTTTTAATCCTTATGCTCAAAAATAGCTAAAATTAATTGTGTGTGGTAGGAGAGAGCAACAGTACCAAAGCACATAAAAGCCTTTAGCTAGCCAAGGCAAAGTTGGGTAAGATTATTTACACTGGTGTTCACATTGAATTTTCTGGTATTTAAAAAAAGAAAAAAAGTAAACTACAAAGGTTTTTTCCCCAACTTTAACTATGTTTTAGCTCTATACCGTCAGCTCAGAAAAAAGTTACATGAATGCAACATGCTTTCAGTGTAAATAACAAAGCATAGAAAACTTCAGTATCAAAATGATGGGTCGCTTGAGGGATTAATTTATTCTGAGTAGGAAAAATATATTTTTCAGATATTTTTTCATAAATATGCTTGAAACATGGCTTCCTTTCTTTAGAAAAAATGTAGCTTCTTAAAAGTAGCACACACCTTCAGGAAAACAGTAGCAATAGAGAGATCAGGCAACTTTCTTTTCCAGGCCTTTACAGACTCAAGGCGCCTGTGCTCTGAGACTCCTCTGCCTCAGGGAGGCTTGCCCAGCTCTGCTTTGCTGGGTAAATCTGATAAGACTGTGGGCTGGACTGACAGGACTGCATGCCATGCAAGGCTGTTCTAGCTGTCTCCCAAGCACAGCTGAAGACTACAGCTACTGCTGTAGCACAGCCTTCAGCATCAGATTGCTAGTCAAAAGAAGAGGAGCATCAATGGAATATGAATGGCAGTTTTGGTGTCACTTTGCCACCTGATCTTAAGACTACAGTCTTTCCATGGAGGACTTCTGTCTTGTTTCACTAAAATCCTTTCCTGCACTGAAGACTGTTCTCCTGGTACACAGCTGCTCCCTTTCTTTAGGACATGGCAATGCCTACCACATGAACAAAACAGACAGTACCACAAGCAGAGCATGGAGCAGGTTCCTGGCTAGCAAACAAGAACATTCTTCACTTGCTTTCTCATTTGCAAAAGATTGACACTGCTGAGAGCTCTCAAGCCTCTGTTATCTCTGCGACTGATTCTTGGTGAACAGACAGCAGCAAAATGAACTTTCCAGGGTCTCTGAATATAAAATTAATGTGGATCGCCTAGACTAGAGAACAGTACTATTACTACTTATCTTGTTATGACAAAACATGTTAGTATATTTGTCATTCTTTACTTGATAAATGGAAGCATCACTTATCAAGAAGACACAAGGGGTATGTAAGGAAATAACATAATTTTCTTCCATCTCTCAAAACCAGCAAAGCTAAATATCTTCTCTGTAAGCAAAGCATAGTCTAAAATTAGGAAAACAAAGACTGCAGAAAGGTTTCTGGGACTTAGTTTTCTAATTAAATAATGGGAAGAACATCCTTCCTGTTCCCCTCCATGTCTAACTGTCAGCAGGTAGATGGAATGACAGTTGTAGTTAAGAAACAGTTGAGTTATTTATGACAGAAATCGAACTTCAGTGTTAAAGTAATATAACATGGGGGGGATGTGTATGTCCCAGACTTGCTTGAATGATGGCAACATATCTCACTTTCACAAGTGGGTATATCCTCTGAATTCAGAAATGAAATTGAATCCACAAATTCAAACCTGTGCAATCAATTTTTTTAATTCTCTTGCTATATACACTTGCTCCCATAACACCCAGCGTTCTCAGCTGGAGATGCAGTCATCCTATTGCCTTCTTTGCAGTACATCCATGCTAGGGGCAGCAGCAGAAATAACGTACTTCTGATTTTGCCTATGGGCAGACGGTGACTCAAGTGAGCAGACCTGGAAGCTGCCATCTCTGGCCAGCACACACATATCACTTTGAAGCAATATGGCTATATGGCTATTTCATAAACCAAAATACTCTGGGAACCACACAGGAGCCTTCAGCAGAAAGAAAACAGAAGTTATGTCCATTTGAACTGAAAAAAAACCATTTGGCTCCTTAACGCAGCCAAGTTAAGAGGTCAATCCTGGTCAAACCAGCCCGTCTACAGGTTGAGCTTTGGTATTAGAGATCAGGAGTCCTGTAAATTGTGTTGGCCCATGAAGGGAAAATGCTCATCAGTGCCAATCCCGAGACTTATGTGTAGGAAATCCACAACAATAAAGTAGACAATTTACAATATTGATACTATGCAGCTATCATAAAGACTGGGCTGGAGAGAAAAACATGATGACTTCTAGAGAGCAGAATTAGGAAACCTAAAATCTCAAGGAGCAGATTAAAAAAAAACACTTATCATTTGACTGCTACTCTGAATCTTCTGACTGTACTAAAAGTCATACAGACTTCTTTGCTGCTGCTTTTTCTTCAGCAGAAGTATGCAAAGTAGCTTTAAACTTATCTCTTATCTCTATGCTTGCTGTATATGGAATTTTCCAGAGGAATTTGTCTAGCAGATGTTTTTAACTACAGTTGGTTAAAAACATGACAAAGCCCCAGAAGGGAAAATAAATAACAATGTTGTGACACTAGGAACCTAGTTGTCATCATTAGTGATGATAAAATATAATTGCCTGCCCTGAGCTGGAGTGTTCTGGTGGTCTCAGTAAAATCTAAGATGGAAGAAAACAAGCTGGACCAAATTCAGGGAAGCATGAGTATCTGTTCATATACCTTTCAAATTACAAAAAGCCATGATCAGTTATCCACCAGTCATCAGTATTAGATTTTAGGAGCACTTGCTCCTTCTTTTTATCTGGAAAATGAAATATCTGGAAAAAGAAATTGCCTCTCATCGAACTGGAAACTGAAAATGAAAGGTTAGGGTGCTTGGACCTTTAACATGGAAAGTATTTACCTACAAGTAGTTCTTAGAGTGCTGAAGATAGTCACAGGGCAGGGAGGGAGAAGGAATTGGGCTCTCTTCATTCTACAAGGAATTTTGCAAAGAATTCTTTCAGTTTTCTCACAGAAGATGATCTGAACTCTTAAAGATTAAATAAATGCTCCACGAAGCCTCATGTGAACCAACTTCTTGTCAGAAAAGCCTGCTTTTCTACAGGCAACACTCTTAAAAGTTCCTATGGAACAATTTAATATAATTAGTTCCATCCAGTCTGCACCACTCCACCACTGATGTGCTGTTTTTGCAATACCAGAAGCAAAATTGAGCATGACTGAACTCTTTTCCTGCAATGTCATGTTGCTGTACAAATAGTAAGTGGCTTCAGGCTACAACATCATGCTGCCCTTTGAGTCCAGGTTAGCCTCTGTGGGGTGGCTGCACTCTCGGGCCTCTTTGGAGAGGCAGTGAATGGACACTGTGGGTGGTAGGTTCCCACAGTGCTAATGGTCACAGAAAAAAATGAAGCCAGACATAGGGCAGGGAAGGAGAAAATAGAAAGTAGGACCAAGAACTGGAAATCTATTATATGCCCTCAAAGCTCAAAGGGAAAGAATAAACAAAGGACTATTATTCCTTCTGTTGCTGCTTTTTTGCCCCCTTTTTTTTTTTTATTTTCTCAGTGTTGTTTTTCTTTTTAACTTTACTTCTTTCATCTTCCTGTCTCCTGATCTTTCTTTAGCAAAAAAAAATACCATGTTGAGATGCACTCAGGCTTAAAAATGATTAAAACAACCCCACTGTACTTGTCCTCCCAAGCATCCCTTTGTGTGGAGGCACTTCCCTGCTTCCCTGCTGACCGTGGACCGGGATGTTGAGCCAGGTAGCAAACATGTGGCACGTCACACTTCACTTCAGCAGGCATGCTGCTTCCTCCACTTGACTGTGAATCACCAGAGAGTGTGAAGCAGGGGTGTCACACATCCATTCTTCGGGGAACCCTCAGCTCCCTGTCCCTGGCACGAGGCGAGGGCTGAGCCAAGCCTGCCTCAGGAAAGTGTGCAGCAGACACTGACAGCTGCGAGCAGTGGGCAGCAGCTTCCCCCAGTGGGCAGCTTGCCCCAGAGATGCATTTGAGAAAGTGGAAGATATTTCTTGTTGATGCATGTATGACTGCAAGGAAACACAGCTAAACTATGTCCTGCAGTTTCCTTACAAAGAGAAACCTCACAGCAATAAATAAAAGTGCCTGGGGATTTAACACACTTGGAGGCAAAGACCATGCTAACATGCACAAGCCAGCAGTATTTTCTACAGAATAAGCGGCTATGGATACCTGGAAGATCAGGCGCACTGATGAAACACCTCAGAGGGGCCTATTTGGCACTTATTGCTGCCTGTGCAATGAGGGAAGAGACACAGACATCTCTAGAGGGCAACCAGATCCAGCTGTCATGCCTCTCCAGAAAACCAACGTACAACGCCCAGCAGGCACCTCTTCACCTGCCCAGACCTGCTACTGAGCCCTTCCATGGCTGACTGAGGCTGGGAGAGGGGAAGCTAAGCCTTTTAAAAACCTGAGTTCTCCGAAGTATCCCACTTTGGACATCTACTCTTGGCAGTACTTTGACGATGATGAAGGGGAAAACTTTGTATAAATGAGTTTATCAGGTCAACAATTTACATCAGCAAGTAAGCAACAAGATTTTCAGGTATAGAGCTTGCTTTTTTCCTCCATGTGTGGAGAAATTATTGGTTTAGCAGCCAGCAAAAGGAGGGATGGATGTGTGGCATGCATTCGGAAGTATGAAAAGAAACGCAAGGAGTTAGAAATGCATACCTGATGTTTCAACTTACTTGAGAAGTACATTTTACTGTCTTAGTAATTAGTTTCTGCAGCAGTTTCCAGGAGATCCTGTATCACAACTATTAAATTTACAGTACTAGAAGGAAGGCTTCCTTCTCTTCCTTGAGACACCTCCCAAGAGAACCTGGCACTGGAATGCTTGACTCAGTAAATACTTATTTTTGGTAGTATAGCCTTTTTTCCAGCAATTGTGTGACCTTTGGTTATTTTTGCAAAAGAAGAAATTTGGAAATATCTATCTGCATGGTATTCTTTAATAGGCTGAAAAAAAAAAAAAAGAAAATTCCCTAAAAGGAGACTTTGAAAGTTACTAAATTTTGTGAGTTACCAGAGTATAATTTATGAAATTCACAGAAGGGATCACTTTCCATGTAGAATGAATGACATATATTATACAAACATGTAGATACTGGGAAAAATTAGTTTGATTAACCCAGTAACTCTGTCCCAGGCAAAATAACCTTTCAGAAAACACCTTTTCTACACAGAAAGTAGGACCTCAGCCAGAAGGTGGACTCATAAGAATAGGTTTAAAATAGTCAGTAAAGCCAAAACTGCCTTTACTGTGTGCTTCTTCATGAGCTCAGACAAAGATGTATATATTCCAAGATACGCTAAAATAACTATCGCAGAAGATACTTGGTTGCATGATATTCTTATAACATGATGCCATCAAACAAGCTCTTGATTTCAAAAACTGTAAACTCAAAAGAGCCCTCAAAACAACTGTATCCAGAGAGATGGACTTACTTTACAACATAACACAGGCCAGTGAATGGTAACATTAATTTCATCCTTTCAGTCCAAGAATGGCTGCATTTTCTAAGGACACTGACTCTTTCTTTCACAGTATTTTATCTTTGCATTATTTTATCACAAACACCTCAGTTAGGTAGCACATAATCTCTTCCTATTCCCACTGTCATCCTTTAAAAGCTTAATTTAAAAGTCTGAAGAGAATTGTTTGTAAACAACTGTCAACAATTCTCTTCTTCAATGGTTTGACCTCTTTTCCTACGTATCAAGTATCACAGTTTGAGTTTCAGTCTTCACCCTGTGAAGCTCCTGTTAGGAAACACTGATGTAAACAATAGAAAGGAGAAAACTCCACCAAGCTCTAGACCAGCTGAACTTAAAGAATTTAACATCATCTTAAATAAGTTAATTGACATAGGGTGGTAGCTTTTCTGATTAGTCTTAAGAAAATACTGCAGCCTTCCCACAGTACAATGCATTCCACCCCCAAACCATGCAATTTCAAATGAATCTGCATCCATATAAAGAACAGATGCTGCATTACAGACCAATTCTTAATACTTCCCACTATTGAAAAATTGACAGTGACCACCATGGCTAGATGAACTGGATTTAGATTTAGGATTTTTCCAGTGGGTAGAGTGAAACTGCACTGACTGATGAAATTTTAACCTTAGAAATGTCAAGTTATACTGTCCACAGTAACAGCATCTTGGCCCAACTCCACATGCCAAATAAGACAATGAAGTTAACAACATCAGGGTAATATTACATTTATGGAAATAGGCCACCTGATGAATGATACATATCTGAATTTCCTCATTTCCTTCCAAAGAAGAATTCATTATGAAATGTAAAAACACGAGGGCCCTATGTGAAAATAAGTAAGACTGGTGGTTAAATAATTTTAAAGCACCATAGCTATCTTAAGAGAAGGCAAGAGATTTGACTGGAATCCATTACACTGTAACGAGTGGACACACCAATCTCAGGTTACTACTTTCAGACTAGTACACATAATGGGACAAGAGGGCAAAGGCAGAAATTAAAGAAAAACAAATTCCAGCCATCAGGAAGCATTTTTCACATGAGAATCATAAATGTTGGAATGCTCTATCAAGTAAGGTTAATGAGGCTAACAGCTAGCAGCCAAGGAACATAAAATTAGATGGCATCATGGGTGGATGACAAAAAGGAAGTAATTTCGTAATCATCCTGAAGGCAAGAATGCTTCTGATGCTCTTTGCATATCAACATACGTACAGACCCACATTTGCCTTTCACTTACATCTGCAAAAACCAACAAACATCCCTAGTAGAATTACACAGCATCAGTGACAGGATAACCTAGTGCCTGGGTTTTATGGAAGGTATGTAAGAAATGAGAAAGGAAGAGTTATTTTTCCTTAACTGGCTGTGATTTAAAAACTAGATTGATTTTTCTGATTTGCTGTACTTTGCAAATTTCTTATATTCACTTACAGTTTTATACAATTAAGCAATACCTAAAGAAAACCTGTTCTTGAAACTCTTCTCATGAATTTCACAGCATCACTCTGACTTGATGCTGCATGACATTCTGATTACGAATCATGTAGGAAATTTCCATCCAACAAAATCAACACAATGTATCTTAAATGGGTTTAAAATATATATTTTAAGTGCCAGATGAAATTTCAGTTAAAGAGATGTGGGCTTTTGGTGACGCCCCATAATGATTGACTCTTTAGCAGTTGTGTAAGTTACATGGAAGAACGTATAACATTTTCACTGACAAAGTTAACCGATGTCATGAAGATGGGGCACAATAAAATAAAGTAGAATCTAGATTAAATGCTAAAATGGAAGAGATGAAAATACATTTTAGCACTGCCCATTGTAAATTCTTATCTATAAACAAAGAAACCTGGGGCACAGAGAGTAAGAGGGACTCTTCCTGTGTTACTTGGTTCTCGGGCAAGAGGCATAACAGGGTTTTGATAATCCATCAGTTCAACATGAAGTCCCAGTACCACACTTCAGAAGAGAGAATACAACATTTAGCTCTGTAAACTGAGTAGTACTGGACAAAACCAAGGAGGTCATGCAATTTTCTTAGGTAAGACTAATGAAGTGCTTGGTCAGTTGTGACTGACAATTTCCAGTACGAATGGAAGAAGATTTGGAAAAAAGCCATAGGGAATGATCAAAGACTTGTAAAAAAGGATTCCTCAGTGGCAAATTGCAAGAGGCTGATCTATGTAGCTTCATAAGAAGAAACTGAGAAGGGGTTTAAAACAATTATTTCACCAGATACTGTCATCAGCATTGGTAGCAAACATCATGGACATGCCATTCTCCCAGCTCCAAGTCTGGTTTCGTAATGCTCCAAAATGGGTTAAATGCAACAAGACACATCTTTCTCTCTAAGTACCTACATAATGAAACCAATAATGCTGAGCTCTTTTATCTACCTTGCAAAGGTAAAACAAAAGCTCAAAGACAGATTTTAAAGCTAGATGAATGTGGTCTGTGTTTGTTTATTGCAAGAATAAACTACTGGAACAACTTAGCAAGGGCTGTGATAGACTCTCACACACTGGAAAAACAAAAAATACAGATGGGATGTTTCACTAAAATTGGCACAGTAATTCAAACATGAATTAAATTCAGGAAATCCTCACAGCCAACATTATAAATATTAGTCTTGTTTTATACATTCCATGTTTTTCTTTACACCAATATGCCACATGAATCAAGTGTACTCTATTAAACTGACTGTACTTTCAACTGGTGATAGGCAAGGACTGCAAATGAGAGAGAAAAGACCTAACAGTTTAGTACTGTAAGTCTTACATAAGGAACTGTTATGTGGTGGACTGTCATAGGACTGAAATGAAAAAAAAGTAATTCCTAGCTGGCTTCTCGTATGATCAGTATTTAAGTCAAACCCCAGCCACAACTTTACTGGTTGATAACAAATGTAGGTGACCAGTTGGGGATATAGTCTGACTCATCCTTCTAAGACCCTATTCAGAACTTCTGGTTCCTAGAAATTCAAAATTGAACCTGCTTACAGAAACATTTCTCATCTCAGACAGAGACATGACATACAACTGCAAAAACCAGGAAGGCCAAAAGATGTATGTAGTGTTAAGTCACTCATTATTACCTGAGGGAGGCTTGAAAAGCAGAACTTCACTAACGATTAACATGAAACTCCAACTGTCAGCACACATGGGTAGCATTTCTATTAATTGTTACCCCGAACATTAAATCCAGTCAATCCTATTGTGTGCTGCTGTGTCTCCCAGCAACCAACAGAAAAGCCCGAATGCTTACAGACTGATCCAAAGCATGCTCAAATCCATTGATTTAAAAGGAGTTTCTACAAATATGCTTTAATCTCACTTTAAAAACTGAATTAAAACATTAGACCATTTGATAGCACCATCTTAAATTAGAATTTTCTGTTGAAGACAACATGCTGTTTTGATTAAATCTGGTGGCATGAGATGGCTCTCATAACACTGCAGTTAATCATTACAAAATAGTTAAGCCAGGAAAGTATTGTGTTCTTCAGACACAGTTATTTAGACTGAAAGAAACTGGTCACATGTCCTTAATAATTAGACAGAATCCATGTGATAATATACCAAGATCTCACACCTCTAAGTCTTTACCAAGCATGCTGAATATACTCTTTGGAACATGTGACCTTTTGGGGCACGTCTAATGCAGCACATAGCAATATAGCACAGAGATTCAAAAAGCAAGTCTCAAATAACCCACCCTGAGTACTGTATCTGGCCTGAACAGTGTGTGTTGCAGTGCATTTGTATAATTTGCTAAAGGAATTCATTAGGAAAGCTCTAGCTGCAGAAACACAGGGCTTACTGAAAGTAACTTTTATCTTGGCAAGGTAGCAAGCTTAGTAACCTGCAGTGATGTAAATCAGCAAGCAATAGCATGCTACTCTGAGTGTGGAAGGATATAACATTTCTTTTCCTGCTATTTTCAGTGTTGAGAGGTGTTACTGACAACGTAACGCAACTGCAGTGTGAATGTGTGTACTGGAGGAAAAAACGATTAATGGCCTGCTTATAGCCAACAGGGAGAACGAGTTCCTTCTCCCCCACATGCTTGGCTAGGTAATATTCAACTATCAGCATCGTGTAGATTGAAGCATGGCTTACCTGCATCATGGCTGCAGGAAGAGCAACACTACAGGGACGGACAGGCAGTAAGTCCTGACTTGCTCACACTCCCTAATTAGTCAATACGGCTCTCATGTTGGGGTTATCTTTTATGATATTTGTGGCTCTGCTGTTGTGGAGGCTGATGGACAGTCTGACACTTACGCACGGAGAAGGAGAGCTGTGTGAGTGTACAATGGCCAGCATTTCCAGATCCCCACAGGATTGGTCGTGAGCTCTGTCCTGCAGCTGGACCCCTTAGGGAGCTGCTGTCTGCTTCGGCTTGTGAAATGCTGGAGCTTCTCCTTTCCTCAGGTCTCCAAGTTTTCTGGTATTTGTCTTGCTGCTTTTAGACACGCAGAGATTTTGGGAACAGATCATCAGATCAAAAGGTCAGAAGTCTTTCCTGCTTGTGCTCTGGAACATAGCCTTTGTGTACGTTGCTCATTTGAAAGATGTAAGGGACAGCTGGCATTACTAACCAGACTCGCTGCAAAGGCTAAGCAGACTATATAAAATTACATTTGGTTCTGAAGTGACAAGCTATGGCAAAACTGAGTGGGTATTTTATCCAAAAAATATGAAAGAAAAAAAAACCAAGCCAACAACCTTGTACTTTTATTTTAATTCACAATTTTCCCATGTCCTTTCACAGGAAAGCAGTACCATCTTTTGACAGCAGGCAAACTTGGAAGTAGGAAATACAGCAGAAATTCTGAGACTGAACAGTAAGACTTCTGCAGCTGAAACAACTTCAGGGCAATCAGACCACCAAAAGCCTACAGAATAGTCCCAGGCCTGGCTTCTCAACTACTCAGGAATCGGACTTTCCTCAAATAAAAGAGTACATCTGTGTTTTCAGAAAAGTTGTGAAAAGTGGGGGACCTCAAGATGCGAGTTGACTAGTCTTAGGATGGATCTCATCCATCTTTAAATAAAAAAAAAAAAAAAAAAAAATCCTGGGTTTTTTGTATGTATATAAATGACTTTGGAGAGTTGACATTTCTGCATAGATGAATGGATTACCATGGGGTTGCCCATCATCTGCATGCAGCACTGTAATCTCTCTACAGACTATGTCTGGGTAGGTAGTAAAACTACTTGACATGTACATTTTCACACCCCTTTATCTCCTGAGAAGTCTGAGCTTTAATCTCCTAAAATTAATTACGCTATTCTATGAAGTCATGTGACCCTGCCTTAATGGAACATTTTTTTTAAATGCCTAATGAAAGATTGGTAGCCTCAAGGCTAGAAGTGCACGGCCAGGGCAGATCTCAGTCTACCTATCACTCATAACGAATGATGACTGTACTTCAGTTCCTCTCCTTGTTTACAAGTTATTTGCTTTATTGGAAGACAGTGAATGATACATGACTAACACTGAAATCACCTTAAATGAAAATGAAATACCTTGAAGAGGCAGTAAAAATGACATCATCCCTAATTTGAGATGGTATACTTCCAATGAGGCAGCTGACAAGTCTGCAGTCCACCTCATGGAAACTGGATTTGATGCACAAAGAGCTCCCAACATGCTGGTACGATGTTTCTGAGTGCCTGTGATTTGGTCATAGTAACTGAATGTTTTTCCTTGGGAAAAAAAACACCAGTCCCGTTGGTTCAAAGCATGAAGCCCTGTTAAGCAGCACAGGATCATGCAAGCATGGTGCTGTAGGGCTCACAGGGATTCCTTACTCAGACAAATTCAAGACTACAGTCCCAACCTTCAAAGAGATTTATGATCTAGCCTCAAGCTACCTTATTAATCACCTATCTACTCAGTGGTGACTCTATGTAGTACTGTGTCCCTAAGGGACAATACAAACCTCAAGCAAGAGATTAGAGTTGTGAAGCAGAGCTAGTATTTTCTTGAAGCTCTCCAACATCTTAGACATAGCACATACCTTATCAAGAATGGCTACTATCTTATTCCCTTGAAGGCACAAACAGACCTATTATGAATGAGTAACAGCAAAGAGAGCTTCAAGTTGCTCATCTTAGACAGAAAAATAATCAGATTAGTATTGGTCAGAGCATGCACTGGATGGATGGTGTGAGATGTTTGGATCTCAATTTGGTGGCATAAATTCATAAAAAGAAACCAATATTAATAAGAATTTTTTTTTTCTCAATTGGTTCCCAGTCCATCTGCCATATAAGTTTATTTAAAAGATCATTCCTTGTAAGGGATTCAGGTATAGTTTGATGCGTGAAAATAGTACCATATTTTACACTCTTTGAGTCTAATTAAGTCTATTTACTCAGAGGAAAGGAATACTGATTCCTCCAGTCCCTGGGTCACTGAAAGAATGGAGTTCCAAGAAGTCCTCTCCTTATCCTCTAAGACCAGATCAAAAACTAACCAGACTACCTTATAGAAAGCTGCAGTATTAATAGTTTCATAGATAAGGCAGCTGGGCTGTGAACTGCCAAACAAATCAAAACCATTGCCATAGGCAAGGGCTGGAATAGAAAAGTAAGAAAGAAATCTAGACTGGAAGCTGGCACTGTGTAACTGACAACTGACAAACCCCAGTTCACACCAAATGAGGACAATTAAAACCTCTGCCTTCTACTACTCACCTGTCCTTGACTTTATTCTAAAACCAGAAGGTAAAGAATACATTTTTGCCATTCCCCTGATATGAGTGAACACTCCAGGTGGTCTCCAGTGAGAGGGAGACAGTTCAAGGAGTTGCACTGCAGTGTTCAGTTCTCGAAGAACAGACCAAAGTACAGTCATGAAGTGCAGCATAAGCCACCAGGAAACAAGCACGTAGCCAAGCGCTACATATTCCAGCCACTGTCCTTTCCTTCGGAAGGACTATTTTACCTAGTGCTTAGGCATGACAAAGAGGTCTAGTAAATGGTGTTTTGATGCCTCTGCTTTTGCAATTTTGTTTGTGACCTGTTGCCATTCACATGCTTATTTTTGCCCTTTTACTTACATGATGTAGATATCAACAAATAGGGCATGATAATGTGCCATGAAAGATCATATAAAGGTTAAAACAAAAGTATCAGGAGGGATTTTGGTTTTCCTCTGCATAAATTTCTTATTTGAGTGGGTGACATAGCAATACAGTTGCAAAGCAAGCCACAAGTATTCAGAATGCTGAGACACTTTCTGCACCTGGCTGCAAAATAACTCAGCTCTTCTATTTCATCCGTACTCAGGTAAAACTACGGAATACACTGATTGATGTGAGAAATGAGAGTGGGTCCTTACTTCCAGGCAGCTCCTGTCACAGTCTGAAGCACACATGCTCTACATTAGGGCATTAAGTCGCCCCTGCTTGACCATCTGTACTACTTTTGCTGTCAGAAAGGTCCTGTGCATGCCTGTTGCTTGGGCTAGGAAACTTTTGCTTGCTTTGCTTCAGCAAAGATGTTTTTGTGCATGATGGAGGAATCAGTATACTGTAAGGACCACAGGCAGCCTCTAAGGGGCCACCCTGTTTTGGAAACTAAGGAGGATAACTACTGTTATGGTCATGGACAGACCATGCCAATTGACCACGAGGGCAGAGAATACACCTGGGACTCTGTGGTTTACTGTAAGGGATGCAGCCAGAGAGGAAGCAGGCCACAGGCTTTAGCAAGTTAAGAGATAACAGATGTGCTGGCTACCTCGTGGGCATGCACAGAGGATAGAAGATTTGAATCATAGAATAGTTAGGGTTGAGTGACTTTATTCCTATCCCTTTATACCTACTCTTACCACACACCTGCAAAGCACTTGGGAAAAATCCATCTTCAGCCCCACACTGCAAGGAAAATGCTTAAGTTTCCCTGTTCACTTCCTTCTTCCAGCCAGCGTCACTTAAGATTTTCCAAGTGTCATGCAAAGATGTTTGGGGCTGTTTCCAGCAGACTTTCTTTGGCTGACGGCTTGGGGAGATATGCAGGCTTCCCATGGTCTGCGGCCCCCGTGGCTATTCCCAGCCCTGCGCATTCCTTTCTGCCCACTCCCTTTGCTGTGGCTCAGCCAGGGACACGCCAGCAGCCCTGGTGAGCAGCTCCACTCTCCTCCCAGCACTGCTCCCCACTGTCTCCGAACACATGTTCAGGGTGCTGTGAGACTTGGACCAGGTGGCTGAACATCAATTATGAGGCAGGTCAGCGGCTCGAATGTAAAAATGCTTTTCCTCATCTGTTTGCAGCATGCCTGGGGACTGCACAGCAGAGCAAGGAGAGCCAGCACTGTGCCGAGAGTGAGACACACATGAGCACGGCTGGAAAAGCCTACTAAGTTTTCCCAGGTTTCTGCCTTAAGATATTATTTTGTTCCCCATGTTTGCAAGGTGCAGCAAGTGTGGGCAGGACCTGACAATGGACACTCCTGCAGTACAGGCGGTGAACCGCTGATTTGTATAGATGCTTGTTTATCCTTTTTCTTTTATCACTGAAGAGGAGCAGGTTTGTTTCCAACCCTGCATTTCCACAGGATCCCAGGCCATGCAGGAAAGGGGTCAGCTTCCTGCCAAGCCAGGAGCTGTGGCCTCCAAGGGATGAGGACCAAGGACTGGCAGAAGGGCAGCCTAGCTGCTCTGCTTCCATGTCAGGCACCAACAGCCAGAACACAAGTTCCAGGAGCTGCATTGGATGTAGAGACTCAGGAACTCAGAGCTGTGCTTTGGGACAAAGTTTAAACCTAAGGCAATTACTTGTTTTCTAATAGTACACACACACACAAAAGAATGACAGCCCCATTTCCTCCCCCCCCCAGAACCCTCCAACTCCACTTACAGAACAGGACAAATGGAAGGGTTTGTGCTGTGTCCAAAATATTTCACTTTGCCCAACATCCCTTTGTGAACAGCCCACTTCTATAGTCAGGAGATAATTTTGACCAGCAAAGAAACTTTAAAAGCCTGGTGAAATATAAAGGACAAGAATAGTTGGAATAAAGAATTTATTACTTCGTTCCACCAGCCAATGGTGAGAGGAGGTGTGGGCATGATCTGCAGCTAAGACCTGCCAAAAATAAGCCAAGCCCTATTTTATCTGAATGATCTTGACTTGCTGACTTCAGAAAGCTACTTCAAAATAAAGGTTGGGATCATTTATGAATAAATAGGACGCCTGGAATATCGCAGTAAGCATACATTCTGGGTAACCAATATGACCTAAATGCTCTTCTAATCTTGCATGTCTAAAATAAAAATAGAACTCATTGGTAAATTTAGGTTGAAAATCCATTTTTTTCTCTTGACAAAAAGTTCTGTTTTGACGAACTCTGTCAGAAGAAGAAAAGCCGAGTAATGCCGCCCTTTGGATTCACACAGAAGGTTCTGATCAGTTTTGAAATCCTCTTTGGGCCTTCCAGAAACACGCTGATCTCCCTGTAACTTCCATCGAACTTTAAGCTCACGTCTGCTTCTCCAGCACACGCGTTTCCTGTCCCAGCCTTCCCCCAGCACCGGACCTGCCTCCACCGCTGGCAATGCCTCAGGCCTCTCTCCCCAGCCAGCCCCAGGGGAGCCCCGGGGCCAGCCGGCCACCTGGGCGCAGGGCCAGCTCCCGGCGCAGCTGCGCAGCCTCCCCTCGCGCTGCATGGTGATGTGAAATGAGCTGTGTGGGAAAAAGCCCGTGAGAAGTGGGGCTTCCCTCTCGGCCCACCAGCGGATCACTGAATGCTGGGCCTCGGTGCTGGCATGAGCTGTGGTCAGCCATGGGCCACCCCGACCTTGACCTGTGTTAATACCCCAGTGTAACCTCGGCCTGTCCCCATCGCCATGGCCCTGCCCTACACTCCAGGGCTGTGTCTGACCCCAGTGACCACCCCTGCACTATGAGGGTGAGGGCCCAGCCTCTATCCATGCCTCTTGTCTTCCCTACCCACGTGGGGCAGCAGCCTAAGTCTGGGTAAATAACGTCTGCACGACACCCCATTGCTGTGACATACAAAAGCAAAAGTGAAAGATGGTGCAAAAGCACATGTGTTCAGAAGATTCAGCAGCCTTGTCAAACAGTAACTGTCAAAGAGGGGAAACCATGCTGCAAAAACATGATGCAGGTGAAGGACGTACAATTACTCATGAAATGCAAGTTCACTTTTCTGCAAGAGCTTTCTTCCTTGCTGCACATTATTTCTAGGGTCTGAAGACAGGCTGCTATGCTTGCAAAGTTGTGATTCACTCCAGCACCTTAGCTTACAAATGGACAAAAAAGGGCACATGAAAACCAAACACGTCAGTCCTTAGTCACTCAGAAATATCTGCATCATAAAAATCACATACATTCACTGTGAGCTGAGTCAACTGCTCCTGTCAAGCAGCTGCTGCCATTTTAAAGAAAATAACTGTTGATAAACATCAGGAATACTGCAAACTTCACTGTGTTTTTGATCCTTAGGAGCAAATGAGGTACTGTGAACAGCGCAAGGCATTTGTTTCCTAAGGGAGAAGAGGTTAGAGAAAACAAGCTGCCTTCTTTGGCAAGCAAAGATATCATAACTGTAAGCTACTAAATTAACTTTGAACTATCCCAGGATCTTGGATCAGTATAAAATACAATATAAAGAATGCTCCACTCCTTGACCAATTTTTGGCTTGGAAAAACAAAAGCAAAGAACTGATGGAGTCAGTCTGGTCTCAAACAAGAAATTCATTACTGCAAAAAGAAATAAAAAAGATCCACTAATACAAGCTGTGCTTTTAACTATGGAACTAAAATATTTATAACAGATATGTTTGCTATACTATAACTGAGTAAGCCACAGCACAGCTTTACATCTTGGGTAAGGCAAATCTGTTTGGACTTATAATTTTTTTTTTCCACAAAATTTGAAAACTAAATGCTATGGCTTAGTACCATAATGCATAAAGGCTTCCTGTGGTGCAACTACTACACAGTAAAACCCAGACATGCTACTTTAAAAGCTCAAGGAAAAGCGATGCTGAATTTTTGAAACTGCTGCAGCTACTTTCTGATTAACTTTCAGATTAACGTGATAAAAAAAAAAGACATAATTTTGCTACATGATAGTTTACGTTGCTCGTCTCTCAGTATCAACATTTTAACTTCTGAGAAATACAGGACACTGACAGAACTCTATCTCTTCTCCTACCAAACGCAGCATGACTATATATCCTGCAATAACTCTTAAAAATTATTATCGCACTCTGTGTATATTATTGTAGACATTCATTAAGCATGCTTCTGACCTACTCACAAGAAAAAGTGAGTAAAGGATCTATGAGTGGCTTTGCACTGGGAGATTAACGTGGACATGTGTGAGAACCTCCTCCTCACTAACTCCAGGGAGACACAAGGCTTTTAGTGTAACCTGTCTTTAGCCCTAGAATGAGTAACTTAGATCACTCTTAGGATATAACTTCATACAAAGAATAGTCTCTCTAATTGAATCCACACAGTTACAGCAGAAATGGCTCTTCCTAGGAAGAATGATTTATTAATAAGAACTTAGGATCAGTCCTGGTTTCATAAGCATGGCCACAAAAAAGAATTTCAAGGAAGAAATTAAGGAATAGTGAGGGAAAGAGACATTTAAGGAAACTCTCTTCCTAATGAATGGAGCAGACAGCATACTAGAAAGAAAGGACCACAAACAGGATTTTAAAGCTATGGAACATGACCACATTTCCATGTATGCAATACTTGCATCATATGAGGCCTGACATCATACGATGCTGACATGTGAAATCCTGAATCTGATCAAAAAAAAAGTAAAAATTCCATTTTGGTAGCCATCGTGCTGCGCATCTACAGCCTGATGCACGCTGTGACCCTCAGCATGGAAACACCACTGCCAGATCAAGGCATGTCTGTTGGTGCTGGTGAAAGTGAGGGATTTTGCCTTATATAGCTATCTGGATGCCACCTTCTTCACACAGCACTTCTCATAGTTCTTTATCAGAGATGCCCTGTCTTCACAGCTCCATGAGTGAATGTAGACAGAGTCCTCTCTGAACTACCCAATTATTCTTTCAAGGTTCAAAGAAATTTTGAATAAAGTGATCAGATGTGCTGGAGGTTCCCCAAAATGCTGGGTTTTATTTTTTGCAAGGTATCACTGCTCTGTCTGATTTTCTTACAGAGCACCACTCTTACCCAAAGATGAGCCAAACTGCACACTTACTTAAACAGGTATGAAAAAGCCATGTCTGCCAGTGTGGAAATGCCTCTAATGTTCTAAAATAGTGATGTTTCTCTTTATTGGGAACTCCTAGGCAAAAGGCAGAGTTGTTTTTGAAGCAGTGCATAGGTAGGGAGTCTGGTATTTTCAGAAAGAGACAAATAGGCTTTGCATGCACTAAGAAATGTGGCAGAAGAAATTGGTATGTCAGATTGACAACTCATTCCTGGATTACCTGGGAAGAACACATGCTCTATTATGCTCTATTATATTTTGCACACTGTGGTACATTCACAGTGGACATGTCCAGCAGGATGGACTCAGTGATTACTTAATCCTGGCTTCTTTCAGCCTGAAAATCCTGGGTTAATGTAAAAAGTGTTCCCATTTCAGTGAGAGGGGTTTCCAGACGGAATGAAACAGGACACACCTGGGAAAACCTGGATGCAGGACAACCACAGAACACTGACACATTTTAACTCAGAGCAATAATTTAGACACCCATGTCAGCAACCTAATTTCACTATGAAGTTGATAGAAAAAAGTACCTGGTACTTTTGGTCTTGTCTTCTCTTTTTAAGGATTGCTGCTTCTCCCATTTTTATGCCATTCCTACTAATACATCCCCTCGCAATGTCACAGAACACAAGAGAATTATATCCTGTAAACTACTTCAACTGTATTTTTATTTCTATATAAATCTCTGTATATATGTTCTCCCTTAAAAATGTCAGTTGTGATCTGTTGTTGTTGTTTTTGCAAAAATGTTAGTCTAACTTATTCTCCCTCAAATTTCTTTTATTTATCTGATAGTCATTCTCTTCTTTTCTGGGATTCCATTGCTCTCAATGGAATATAGCTTGGGGAAACAAACAAAACACAAAAAAACACCCCCAAAAAATCCCAAAACCTCCTCCCCCCAAAAAAATACAAAACCCAAAGAACAACCACAAAATCAAAGCTATTTTCATTAGGGGGAGTTTAAAAATATATACCAATAAAGTAATCACATATCACAAAACTACTTATGAAGAAGGGTGCTTTGGAAAAGACAAAAGACAAAATAAATCAGCATTAGCAGAAGATACATTCTATCTGAAAAGAAAAACAATAAATAATCCAAGAATTGTATTTTGGATGCAATACATTTGCAGGGACAGAAAGAGGGAGAAGAAATCTGCAAACCTGCCTGATCTTTGGGGAGTTAATACAACTTAATTTTATCTAACCCATATTCATTCTTAATTCTACAATTTAGACTAGTTCCAAAGTTATTTAAGGCCTTTAACATCACCAGCCAGTGTATGCCAAAGAGTGCTAAAGATAACTGGGGCCTGATCCACACTCTTTGGCTGTGTCTTCTAGTATTTCCATTCAGTGACTCCTCTTGCTTAATTTTCTTTAAGCCTGCAACTGGCAGCATCTCCTCTTGCCTGAGACACCATTTCTTCTTCCCCAGTCCTCAGATATACTAAACATCCTTCTTTTTCTTCCTCTCATTTCCTTTCTCTGCTGAGAAACATCCATCTCCCTAACAGCTAACAGCAGCCTCCAGTCAAATGCTCTGAGTTCTGCTCTCTTTCCCTCCATCCTGGCTTTCTCCTTAATCTCATTCTAGTTTCTTCCTATGTGCAGTTTCACTCATTCAACACTTATCTCCAGCAGCTGTAACTCATTCTCACATATACGGCTGTCAAACCCAGAAGCTCTGCTTGTCTCATTACAGGCAGAACCGTGACTTTTACAATCTGGTCCCACAGACTTTAGCAATCTATAGCAGTTCTTTTTTAATATAAGCTAATAAAACACTTTGTAACTTCATCACTACATCAATCTGTGTAACAAATAGTAGAAGATTCAATGTGACAAACAGGATTACAGTGTGAAGAATACGACTGCCAGCAACCCACCCGCAATCACTCAGGTGGTGGTGCTGCTTCCCCGCCACACATACTCTGTGCAAACACACTTGCCCAGAGCTGATGTCACTGCAAGGAGCAAGCCCACTCCCAGCTGCCTATGCCAACCCAAGTTTCTATGAATACAAGTGGTGACCTGATCCAGGCTGAAGTTAGCTTTCACCCTTCTTCACTTTTGGGGTACTGATTAGTTTAAACGAGTAACTTTCCAATGCACCACACAACTATAGAAAGTTGTGCTGACCAAGGGAAGGGAGTAGCATACAGGTGGAAAATGGGATATTTTGGTGGCAATGCTGTTCTATTTTTTTTTTTCATGGAAACATGACCAAACTTACTCATATTCACTGTGGCTTTTCACCTCCTGCACAGCAACCACCTTAGGAGCTGTTAAATCATGGAATTAAGACCTTCAAGCAGGCAAATTTGCTCTTCAAGAGACTAGGGGAAAAACAGCATGTCGACATTCAAGCAGCCATGATCAGACCACATCTACTAAACGAGGTAGCTCAAACACCTCTTCAGTATGCCCCTAAAATTAATGCCTCAGACTTCAGTCTACAAACAAGAACATGAAGGAGAATGAACTAACCTATGCTACAGCTAAAGCTCAGGTATTACGCTACACATGCTACAGCACAACTTTACAAAAATAGGAGTCATACCACAACAGCTGCTTTTGTTATGTCACCTGATCCCAGTGATTTCATTACCAAGCCTAAACCACTTGCATTATCATCAGCCTGCTCTGGTTTCAGCAGCACACGGTAATATTATCACCCATTTAGTACTACTCAGCAGAATGATGTTTCTATCAAAACATGGCAAAGAAAAGTAGCACGTGACACTGGAGGTCCTAGCTGTTGTCCCTTCCCATGGGGCTGCGGATCCCCAGCCTGCCTGCACTTGCTCAGCCATGATGTAAAGACATCAAGCAGCCACGCAGACCAATGGGTAAGCTCTGCGTGCCAACTGCACATGTGGCACAACCCCTGCTGCAGAAGCCCTAACATTTCCCATTGCTTAATTATCTTATATCATCTTACCATGAAGGTGTAACCGCAACAGATATCTAGAAGCAGTGCAGTCATAAAAAGGAGATGAAAGTTGCAGACAGTAGGACTGGAATCTAAGTAGGGTAGCTTAAGAAAAAATGTAATCAAGGTCCCACTTGCCCATGACCACGAAGCTTTACCCATATGTGGTGGCTGACAAATGCAGCCACAAGGCCTGATCCAAAGTGTACTGGCATTAATGACAATTTTTCCATTAAAATACAGTTAAGCTTTGCAACAGGCAAATGTTGCACTCCCATATACGTTACCTCTCACTTCTTTCACATCCCTGTGATGATGACCCGCGCCACCTTGACAGCACCTGACCTACCTATTTTGGTTTTAACAATTTAATTTAAACAATTTGTTTATAAACATGCTTCTATTTGTGTAATAGCCATAACATCAACTTCTCAGTCCTCAGATAAGGTCTGTACTTCACTGAAGATATTTTATTTGCAGGTTTACTTCTCCAAAGTACTCTCTGTTATCTATAGCACTGCATTTGCTTTTCTGACAAAAATGAAGCAGCTGTGGGGCTTGCTTCACTATTGCTTTAACAAATTACCCAATCTGAGCGAAAGTAACAGCGGAATACTTCAAACAACCTGTCACTGGAGCCTTACGCTTCTCTGCTAAACATCATGTTGTTGAAGGCGGTTATCTGTAAGGCTCGCAGAGATGATTTGTCGGTTGTTTCTTTTAATGGCATGATAGATAAGCCATCTGGCAAAGTTCCTCACTTTCTGGTACCAAGGAAACTGCTTTTTCCTCCTCTCTCCTTAAAAATCATAAGGCATTTTACTTACGGCATCCACTTGGACAGCTGACAGCACGACTTCCATCAGGATCAGCAGAAGCCCCAGATCCCTGCAGGGAAAGGTGAATAAGCATGATATTATTGTTTTAAACGAGCCCAAAACAAGCACGTGACAAAACTCTGCCGCTGAAGGTGACAATACGACTTTTAAATAGTTATTTTCAAAAGCCTACCGAGCAGAATTACTTACTGACAAACAAAAATACGTGCGCAGGGAAGCTGCGAGATGTCCATTTTCGCGCCTTCTCTGCCCTGGGGCTCGTCTCAGGGCTTCCTCCCGCAGGACGGCAGCTCCTGCAAGGCAAAGAAGAGCCCGCACATAACGCCATTTCCCCCGCCGGAGGTCTCCGGGCTCGGCGACGCCGCTGCCGGGGTAAGGAGCGGCCCAGCCGGCCTTGGGGCGAAAGGCGAGAGAGGAGGGGTATTGCGCCGCAGCCACATGCGTGAGCCTGAACACCGACGGGAGAGCAGTGCCCGCGCCTCAGCTCCTTCCCAGCCCTAGCCCCTTCCGCCGCCCTGCCCCGCGCCCGTTCCTCACCGTTGCGCGCCGAGCCGCCGTGCCCTCTCGGGCGGCAGCGGCGGTGTGGGGCGAAGGAGAGGCGCGCCTGCCCTCCCGCCACCCACCCGTGGCAGGAGCAGGAGGAGCAGGAGGAACTGCGGCCAGTGGGGAGCGGAGCGGGCGAGGTTGCGCCCTCCCAGGCAGGGTCCCCGCCCGGGGGGAGGAGAGGGGGCTGCCACCGCCCATCTGCTACGGCGCGACGAGTCCCTCACCCCCCAGGCATTACAGGCGCCGAGGCCGGCACGGAGGGGAGTGAAGCGCATGTGGGGCCGGCCCTGCGGAGCCCCACGCTGAGCCGCCGGCGCAACGCCGCTTCAGGGACAGACGGCGCGGTGCGGTGCGCGGCAGCATGCGGCTCTGGCTGGGCTTCGGGCTGCTGCTGAGCGCCGAGCTCAGCGCCGTGTCTGCCGCGGTGAGTACGCGGACGAGGGATCTTCTCACGGGGCAGCGCGGGGACGGGACAGGGTCTGCCTAGCGTCTGCACTGCGCGGCGCCGCGGCTCTCGGGAAGGCGGAGCAGCCAGGTGGGCTTGGCGGGGATACCCTGTTGACCAGCGGCGCTGCGCCCGTTCGGCGGCCCTCCGCGGGCGCACACAGGGGAGGCCTCCCCCCAGGGCCGGCGGCGAGGTCCCTGCTACAGCCGCGGGACGGGCCCCGCCGTCCGGTATCTCTCCCACGGCTCTGCTCGGAGCGCCGCTGGCTGGGGACGGAGTATAAATCGCTCACCCACCCATGGCTTAAGAGTAACGAGTTGTGTGTCCGCGCTTAAAAAGAAAAATAAGAGTTTTTCTACGGAAAAAAAAAAAAGAGAAAAAGGATAATAAATAAATACTTGGTTGCTTGGATCCCAGTTGCCGTGCTCGCTGCCTTTGACCTCCTCGATGGCAGTAGTCCGGAGACCAGAAAGGATCCTGATGTTGTTAATGGTTGAAGTTGAGTTTTGGCACTTCTCCCGATGGAGCAGATTGAACTACAAATTAAAATCGAAAGCATGCAAGTAGTCTGCAAGTTTTGCTAAGGGAGCTAATTTTATCACTGAGATAATAGCTATCCGCTGTCCTTAAGTTAAAGGACTTTCTTTCCTGGTGCTCCTGGAGTGTTTGTGCTGTTCCTTGTGTACCTCTTGAGTAAAGGGCAGTGACATAATAATTTGAAATGGCTCAACTTTTTGTGTCTCCTTGCTTTCTTGCGTTTGCTTAGGTTGATCCTGTCCTGGTGAAATTTGGGAGTACAAGAAGCTCATCAGTAGGCATGGGCAGATGGATTTTTTTGTGCTTCCTGCTTATAGATGTAGGATCTTGTACTAGCATTTTAATCAGTAGAGAAAGTATGGGAAAGGTTCGTATTAAAATTTTTCTGCCGTTTCAGATGAGATTAAGTTCTATAATGAATTATAATATCTCTATGTGGCCATGGGGATGGTATGTATGCCTTGAATCAGCTGAAGAAAGGCACTGAACTTGTCTGTTGCTCCTAGGCTGATAGTATCAGGCGTACTGTGGTTGCAGTAAATCACTTGGTGATGCACCTCTGACATGATTCACCCATCACTTGGCATTAAGCTGTATTCCTTTCAGGATATAATTAATTTTCATTAATTAAAGTCTTTTGAAGTAAATGATTCACATTTGCACTCTGAATTTGGTATTCCTGGAGGTATAAATACCTGTTTGTGAGATCTGTTCCCATCTTGAGCTGTGAAGTCATTGGGTAAACCATGACTGTCAGTCAAAGACAGAAAACTATGTAGGGAAGAGGTGTTTATTAGAAGACAGTACAAACTTTAGAATTAGTTGTACAATTTCAGGTCTTCTGTAGTAACTCTGAAGAGGCTCTGTTTTAGAATTGTCCTGTATGTGCGGGACAGGTTGTTTTATTTATGCCCCATCACTGGCAGTGTTCAAGGCCAGGCTGGACAGGGCTTTGAGCAACCTGGTGTAGTGGAATGTGTCCCTGCCCATGGCAGAAAGGTTGGAACTAGATGATCTTTAAGGTCTCCTCCAAACCAAACCGTTCTCTGATCCCATGGTTAAAGATTCCTTAAAAGTATAATCTGGTGCTTTTAATTACATTATGAAGTTATCCTTATAATTGATTATTCCTTCTATGCTGTGCTGACTGCAGATTTACAGTTCTTATTCAGCACCACTGGGAAACACATGTATGCTGTGGAAGCTGAGCTCCTTGATGTTTTGTAGCATTAGATAAACTCCCAGCTGTACAAGGGTGGCCTTTCAGCCAATGCAGTTCTGTTGGTGTTGTCCCCAGCTCCATGCTATTGCCCATCATTAGCAAACGCCCTCAAGGTGAAGGAAACTGCTGTTGGCCTGCAGCATACCAGGGGTGGGTGGTGGTTGTGGGGTTTCTTTTTGGAGGTCCTTAAGCTGGGCTGATGCCTCTGAGTAATTGTGGTGGGATGGTCTGATCGACTGTATACCTGGGCAGGACTTCTCACTTCTGCTTTTGGAGAGGTTGCAGAGCTGGCCCAGTGCTCACGTTGTTCTCAAACAAATGTGTTCCCACTGTTTTCATTTAAAGAGTAGTCATGTTAGCAGAGGACTCCATGGTAGGCAAGGTTATATGCAGTACTGCTTGCGACAGTCTAAATGGAGTGATCACTTTTCTTCTGTATAAAGTGATGCTGGTTTCCCAAAACAGCTTATATTAACTAGATTTTTTTTAAGAACTTGTATTTGTGAAGCCACAGCCTTGTCATGCTCTTAATTCTTCTGTGGCCTTCATCACAGAATCTCTGAAGCTGGAGGGCACCTTGGAGATCATCTAGTCCAATGCCCTGCTTAGAGCAGGGCCAGCTACAGCAGGCTGCTCAAGGTATGTCCAGCTGGGTTTTGGGTATCTCCCAAGGATGGAGACTCCTCAGCCTCTCCGGGTAACCTAGTTGGTAGTTCTTCATCCCGTCACAATAAAAAATGCTTCTTCATATGTGCTTCATGTTGTGCAGGGGTGACTAATTGAGACTTGAGACCATGTCTGTGAATGCACATGTAGCAGAAGCAGCTTGTGCTTGTGTTGTTGGTGGTGATTCTGCAGTGTAACAGAATCGCCAGGCTGGAAGAGTGAAAAATTGGTTTTATCACTGACATATCTGTGATTAAATACATACAAGGAGATTTGGAAGGACTGCTCTCTCAGAGGCTTTGACGTAGCAAAGCCAGCCTTGAGCCAGCTACTGTCAGGATCACGTGCCTCAGTACAGAAAAGGGAGCTGCTTGCTCCCTTGCAGCTCCCACCGGTTGTAATTTTATCACTATAAAACACATCCAGATGTGGCACTAGAAGCTCAGTGTTTTTTATGTTGACCAACTATAATTAAAATATTAATTAGAGCCTACTGGGCTTTTGTACTGTTCTGTGTTCTTTTTAGGCGATTAACTTTCAAATTTTAAGGAGAATAGCGTAGAAGAAAGGGCAGTGGATTTAGATGTTCCCAGGTTAGGCTGAGAGACTGCTCCCATGAGATGGTTACAGGAGAAGCTTGTTTTGATGGATCTCTGCAGGGGCTCTCATTTCTGACACTCTTCAGGCTGCCATTTCCTTTGAAGAAAGTCCATTTCCTAACATTAGTACTGCTTGGTTGAGAGATGACAATGCCACAGAAATCCTGGTTTCATGTTTCGGTACCTTGTCAATGCTGCTGCAGCTCTAGCCCCTGTGCTTCCCGCAACAGGGCAAGATCCTCCAGCTGTTCTTGAGCCCTGGAGCAAGGCATCTTCCACATAGGTGGGCTGGCTGCCATGTGAACCTGGGGGAATGATGCAGATGCCCTACCTGGGCTTAGCAGTCTCTCCGAGTTCCCAACCATCTCCCTTTCCACTTTTAGTGTTGGCAAAACAGGAGCTGGGCTAGAGCTGAGAACAAGCTCTGTCCAGCGACTAGGGGAAGGCAGGCCAAAACACTGATAGAAATATGCATAATTTTTTCCACAAAGGCAGTGCTGATTCCACTAGTGCTGTTTGTGCTGAGCCTGTGGTGGCAGCTGGGGATGTGCTGGTGGGAGGCCAGGAGGTTCCTGTCCCCGGGCAAACCCTGTCTAGGGAGTGGTGCCCTGTCCATAGCCAGGCAGAGGCAACTCTGCTGTATCGCTCTCACGCCTTCCTTGTGTCAGCCCTCCTATTTTTAAATTGTATTTCGGACTGCAGTCTGACACACATAATTCTAGGCCTAAACAAAAAGAATAAATTGCTTTCAACTAATCTGAATAATATTTTGGTTCCTTTTTCATTAAAAAATGTGGTTTATTGAGATGAAGATGTACAGAACACATAAATCAAGAGCAGAAAACAAAAAAAAAAACAAAACCACCAAAACCACTGGGGCTTTTGGCATGTGGCTGAAGAGAAGTCATATGACTGAGCCTGAATGATTGGCAGTGCTTCACTTAAGTGTGCTTTTACTAATGAATTAAGACTGCATTGGGTACCTGCCTTCTGCAGCTATTGTGTCTAGGGCTGACAGCTGTCTTTGATGCTGAAACACCTATCACCTGAGGCCATTTGGCATCTTTGTCTCTGAATGTCCTCAAGGACTTGTCAGTACCAAGAAGATGTCCAAAAAAACATTGCATGTTTCAATTCAGGATGGAGATGAAGTCACTTCAATTCAGAAAATGTGGCCAGAAGGAGAGACCCAAATGACTTCCCTGTAAGTTAAGCACCTGTCAGGCTTGAAGGGCTCAGAGGGGAATGGCAAATGTGTTTGGTTTTGCCTGCCAGACTATGGCAGGATGCAGGAGGGTCTGAAGAAGAGAAGTACAGCACTTCCCTTTCTTCCTGTTGGAGCGAGGTGGCTTGGCAGGAAGAGGTATGAGACCTGGGGTATCCAAGAGTGTACCCCAGAGGGCTATGAGAGCTTGGGCAGGCAGGTGGCCTTCCAGCCTGTAGGAAGGAACACTTGCTGGGGGGGCAGTGGTTGCTGGGTTTGTTTCTCCAGTCCCAGCACCTCCCCCGAGGAGAGTCGTTCGATCAATATATATCCAGAGCAAAATATATAGGCACATCTGGGGATGAAGGAGCAGGCTGGGTGACTCTGGGGAACGTCCTTGTCCTTGCTGTTCATCCTATCCACTTCCCCTCTCCTTCTGGCCACCTTTTGTACAGCATCATGCACAGGGTATTGTGAGAGAAGTTAGGCTGCTTTGGGAGCACATACCTGTTTGCCACTGACTGTTGGAGAATGCTTTTCCTGGGCCGCCCTGAGCAGTCAGTCCTGACTCATCTCTGCGAACTTCATTCCTGGAGCCAGCTGATGAATGTCAGCAAACGCAAGTGCGTTCCTGGACCATTATCCCAAGTAGCACAGTTTTCAGTTCCGAGCGTTTATGTGTATCGGATGCCTGCAGGACTACTGCAGTGTTTCGTTGCAGCTCATCCGCTTGGCATATATATATAATCCTGGGGTACAATTAGGCTATGTAATTCCTGAAGTTATGCTGGATATACTGTCAGCTCCCTTGGTCAGGTAGAGAAATGTGTTATAGCTGCTGCAGGCAGCTAACACAACTGTTTAAAATGTCAGAAACCATCTCTAGGAATAGGCTTATGAATATTGTTCTTTTTATAGAACTAGACTAAACAAAGGAAGATTCAACAACCTCAACATGAGAATAAATTGACTTACTTCATCAGTGTTTAAAAGTTGCATAGTGCTCCCTTCCCAGAATTTCCGTTGACTTTCCCATCACAAAGGCCCTTAACACCTTGCAACAATTGGTCAAAGGGAAGAATTTGGTCATGGACTATGACCTGATTTGAAGAGCAACCTGTGCCTTTAGTGAGTAGTTGAGGGTGTGAAGTACTGCAGCAATTTAATGATGTTTGTGGAAAGATAAATTTTTGATTTCTCTGGATTGTGTCTGGCTGGAATTATTCTTGGTGATTTAATACAGCAGAAAAGTGTAAATGGCATTAGCCCTCCCAGGAGTCTTTATATAGCAGTATCTTGGACAATGTGGAAGTAAAACACAGAAAAAGTTAAAACATTGTCAATATGTCAGTTACTACCATTATACCATTCTAATATGAAGTGACTTGCATTAAAGGAAAAGGCAAATGTTCTTTATGAACAGCATAAGTAGATGGTGCAAAAAAGCATGGTCTGATGTTACTCTGGGATGTATAAATAGATAAAGGATGATTAAAAATTTCATCAGAGAAAAATTGTGTGCATTATAGCTTAAAGTTTCTATTTAATATTGGGAAAAACATGTAAGTATGGAGGTTTGAGTAAATGTTTCAAAGACCAAAAACCAGACTGTTTAATCTTCCTTTATCTCTGACATATTCTCTCACAGAAGGAGGAAATTGTGTGAACTTTCTAAATAGAAAAAAAGAAAAAGTACAGTATTATATATTTAAAAGCACTTTAGCTTCCAGTCACTTGTACTTTGCTATGCTCTTTTTAGATCTGGATTTACTTATTAGCACTTTGATTGATCCAGTGTCTCAAATATGTTTTTTTTAGGAAATTTCTTACTTTGTGCCTGCTTCCATTGCATTTCCAACATGGGAAAAAACATTATAAGCCTTAAGGCTGTATTAGCTCTCCCTATGGGTAGGAGCCTCTGATTTGCCGAGTCATCAAGTGTCTGAAAGCTGGTACTTCTGAGTTCCAGTGGGAATTGCTTTTATACTATGGTTATGTGATTCTATACCTGTGTTGGGTGTTTCAGTGGCATCGGTGCAGTTGTGGTACAAGGTGCTGAGGCATGGGAGCAGGCAGCAGGTGCCGTGGGAGCCAGTGGCCTGGGAATCTGCTTGGGTGCAGATGAGTCAGCCTTGCCTCACAGCCCACAAATAAAACTTCTTCTTTTCTTTCTTTTTATTTTCTTTTTTTTTTTTTTTTTTGGCCTGGATTGCCTTAGAGTAGCATAATAAAAAAGCCATTACCAAAGATGAAATAAGGAAGCCAGAGAAGAGCTGGAAAAGGATAGGGTAAGTTAGATCTTTCACATTCAGAAGGGATACAACCTTTTACAGATAAAGCATGGGACAAACTATCCATTACTCTGGCTGTATGTGACAATGTATACCTTAGAGAACATTTCAAATGCTACAGCTGGGAGCAGGCATAAGGTATTGGGTGGATAAAGTTTGTCACCTCAGTGAAAAACCCTGTCCAGCTGTTAAAGTAGGAGCAGAAAAGATGCTCTGAAGAGCTCTATTTTGCAGACTCCATGCTTCACCTCTGAATTGAAATGAGATAAAAGCCACAAGTCAGTTCTAGATGTTGAACTTCTTTAAAAGGTGTCAGAGGTCTGGTGGTGTTCCCTAGCATTTGCTACAAGAAAATGGATTGAGACAATTAACATTTCTTTAACATTTCATGACATTCTTGAGGCAATTTACATTTTCTCTACCACCTTTAAAAAAAAATGTCCAGCTTTTTTTTTTTTTGCCCGTGTTTGCCTCTGCTGCTCTGGGATTTATAATATCTCTGGCTACAGGGGAGGTCTGTGGTTTCACCAAGGTGCTCAACTTTACTTTTAGCCAAGGTGTCCTCTCATATGTCTTCTATGCATGAGGATGTTGTCTTAACAGTGGTTGTGAACCTGGTAGAGCGTTTCTAAATGGTTTCGTGGGTGAAAGTGTTCTAATTCATCAGTATAGCTGCTGCCATTCTTATGTGATGATTATTTCTATAGATACTTGTGTTGGGAATTCACGGTGAAGTTGTTATCATTCATGCAAATAATCCCTAATTTAGGGGAAAATGGTTTATTAGCTGGTTTTATTTTAACAGATAATTTATGGGGTCCTTAATTTAGTGTATGGATAGCAGAATGAGACAGGTTTGGGGGTTTTTTCCTTTTTCTTTTTTTTTCCCCTTCTTTTTTCTTCTTTTGTCATGACAAATGTTTTAGTTGTAGCTAAGGGATAAAACAAATTAGCCCATTTTCACTGGATAGCTATGTGCTGACTGGATATTTGAAGTCTTTTGGTCTTATTAGTCCAGTTATTTATGCAGTGGAAGAAAACTTGCTTTCTAGTCTACTGAAGACTTCTGTTTGAATATTTGATAATCTAAAAGCATTGAAACAAATCCTAGGATTGTAATGAAAAACCCAAATAAGGCTGTAAAATTACACTGGTATGGACTTATGGAGCTGTAAAGAATTAGAACAAAAGTCTGAGGAAAAATTAGTACATTAATGGTTTGCATTCATAGTGCACATATTAAGGGAAAAATCAGCTGAGGATGAGGGTAGACTCCAACATTCCAGGAATTTTCGGATTGTGCTTGAAGCTCTGTCCCTTTTATGGCAATGGTAAGTCAGTTATCTGCTAGCAGAATAAAAAAGGATAAATATTGGCTGCCATAAAGCCAAAAGGCATGTGCACGCAGTATTCAGGGCCAAAACTCATAAGACTTTAGCTGTAAATACACATGTAGCTTTAACAGTTTGTAAGAACAGGAAAGACAGACTAAAACTACTTAAATGCTTGTGAAATTGCAGCTTTGTTTGGGGAAATTATGATTTTTATTTTTTTTTTATCACTGAAGCTATCAGATTATTTTTCTTTAGCTGAATTCTATTGACTGGGGCTGTATCTTTGTTAAGAAGAGTTCAGTTTTTGGAATCACTGTGGAAATATTTAGAGAAAAACAAGGACTAGCAAGAGGTATAAACATAAGTGAGAAGAAAGTAAAAAGGTTAAAATCATCCTAGGAAGTCTGTCAGTTTTATCCTTTTTATTTTTTTTAAAATGGTACAATGACTCTGAGGAGTTAAGGCTGCGTGACTTATCCCACGTGGCTGGAGCAGAAACCAGGGTGGGAAGCATCCCGGAAACCAGGGATTAGAAGAGATTGTCAAAAACTTGGTATTACAAAAAGAAGTCATGAGAGAGGGAAAGAGCCAAATGCTCGAGCCCTACACTTAGTTTTGCTTAGTTGGAGCACAACTGTGGGAGCTGACTGGCTCCTGGCCCCTGTCACCGTTTGTGAGGACCCCCAGCTGGCAGTCCCAGTCTGGAAGGTGGTGTTCCTCTGATCATTACTGATAAATCCCAGCTGGGGGAGGACTCAGACATGAGTTCTGGCGCTTTTAATTTTTATGCTGTGTAATCCTACTGTCTGTGACTTTCTATTGCTATTTTAAAACTTGCTTCCCATTATGGACCTCGGTGATTCAGCAAATGTTGTACCATTTGAGTTAAATAATGTCTCGGCTCACGCCCTTGAGAATGCCAGAATAGTAGTCCAAATCATGCAGAAAAACAAATCCATCTTGCTGGGGACATGCCTTTGAACATGTGCTTTGATTCACACTGGTCAGACAAACAGTAGATGCTGAGTTTTGATGCATTTTCCAGGAATGGTGTTCTTGGTTGGGATGGAGCTTGTGATCCTGAACAGACCGGATGCGTCATGAGCATAGAAAAGCTTTGGATCATAGCCCTTGGACCTGCAGACAGGCGACTACCTATCTCAGAGTGATTCTAGCTCAGTGCCCTCTGTCCTGTCAGGTGCAAAGTCATTTCCTCAAAGTTGCTAATGATTTCAGCTTCCATTTAATTCCTTTTTAGAGTAGTTAAAGGGGCTAAGGATGTGGAAGGATTTTTTTTTTATATCAGCAAGGAGACCAAAGAAGATGATGGTGACAGGGCAAAGCCTGGAAGAAAACTGCTTAAGTCAGATATGAGAGATTATTTTGTGAGGATGCTTCTGTGTGCTGTGATTATAAGGCTCATGTTTTCTTCTTAATGTCTTCAAATAAAATCCTCAAAGGATCAAGCTTAGCAAGTGATTGCCTCATTACCCACTTGTGTCATCTTTGCAAAGGTAACATACACACCTATTAAAAGGTGTTTGTTCTGAACACCTTCTGTACATTCAGAGGCACTTTACCATGGGAACTGTTGGTCCTGGAATGGACTTGGCAATGTGAGAGCAAGAGGAGAAGGTCTTTGCCATCCTGTAGGTAGGCTATTCCTGGATGTTTCCAGGTCTTCAGAAACTACAACTGCACAAAACACATGTAGGATATCAAGCCTGACTGAACCTTTGTTAAGGCCTGAGCTGACACTTGCGTGGTTCCCTGTGCAGCTTGAAATGAAAGCCAGCCTATTATGATTTTGGTCCAGAGTTTGCAAATTACTAGTTCTATGCACAATTTTAGTCACTTATATGATATGAGACACATCTGTGTCTTGACGGACATGTAAGTCTGGACTCCATTTCAGCAGAATGCATTTTATATATGTTTAATATAGATATACCATTTATTTTATTAAATAGTCTCCTGATGGTTAAAATTAAATAGAATTCTCCTAGCTTATGAAAGAGAGGAGCATGCGGAACTTACTGCAATGCCAAAACATCCCATGTACTGAGTGTCTATCTTCTGTTCAGCTCAGGTTTATTTTTGCTCCACTGTTACCCTATACCGTAAGGCCCACAAGCAGTTCTTTGTTTTTGTAAATCCCCATTTATTATCACAGATTAAAGTCTGAACATTTCATGAACAGAACGTGGAAAGTTCTGCATTTCCTTCTGTGTGCTTGCTCAAATGCGTGCCATGATTGCAGCAGTAATGGGCAATTACACGGAACAGGTTTGCAAATGGCACACTGTGTATCTATACTGTCCATGAGAAATGTGTGAAATTTATTGATACGGGAAGATGCATGTGTGGTTATGTCATGTCCTGTGTTGTTTTTGATAACACCCCTAGATTTCTAATAAATGCTGTTCAGCTGCCTAGAAAATTCACAGTTCTAAATCCAAAGATACATAAATCATATCAAATCAGTTACGAAGATGGAGACTGACTTCTCTCTGAAGTTGCACATATTGGATAAAGTATTGCTGAAAAGAATTGAATGTTGTGATGTACTTAGAACGTGAGCCTCTTTTATGAGTTTTTCTGTACCTGAAGACAACTAATGAATTTCTGGAATGTTAGGTTAAATGTGAAGTTTGGGTACAACTCTAGTTAACACAGAATTTATAATACTGCACATGAAGCGATCTGTTTCTTGTTGCTATTCGCTGTGTTAGAGAATGTAAAGTGCAGGATTCGTGTCCTTAGATTTATAGTATTAGATGGAAGCTGCCAAGAAAGCATTTTTAAAAACTGAATCATACCATGCTAAAGGCAGAATTATGACGTACCTTCATGATTAACCAATCTCAAAGTTGTTGCTGGTGTTGGTCAGTGGTCTGCGTATTCCCCTTGGTACCAATTATTAATCCCAATACTATTTATTAATAGCTCAATATCAAGTGAGGTAATTCATAGGAATTAGTTTGGTGCTGATGCTTCAGTATCTGACTGGCTGCAGGAATTATTTAGTGACCCATTAAGTGTAAAGCAGGGTCTGTCATGGAGAAGCCTGATCTCAGGCTTCTGCTTCTTCAGATTGGTTATTGCCTGTGTTTGAGGGGCAGAAAAGGGATGGAGCTCTAGAAGAGTCAAGGCACTTTGCGTATTGTGGTGAAATACTGAGGTATGAGCTGGACAGAGAAATTACTTATAGGTGTGTTGGCTGGGCAGGACCAACGGCCGCACTTAGCTGTCCCCCCATGCTTTCCCATGTGTGCTGAGCTCCCTGTGGGGTAGGTGGCTTTCAGCCTTCACCTTGCACCTGCTTTACTGTGGTGGGTGAAAAAGGCATATGGGTTTTCTCTTCCCTGGCTATTGCCTCCTGCATTTGAAGCAGCAGTGTGGCTGAGGCTTGGGCTTATCAGTAGCAGGGATGTACTTCTGCAGGACGAGCGGCAGTACCTGCTGCCCTTCATCCCACAGGAGAGGCAGAGGAGTGTGCATCAGCTGGCGGGCTGTGCATCCCAAGTCAGACGCTTAGCGGTCATACCTGCTTCCTGTGAACCTGAGGATGACCAACAGGGATCCCACATTCTTGGGCTATCCTGCTGGGGTGAGAAAGATTTGACCTCCAGAGGAGCCTGAAGTGGTAGTGCTGCCCTGTCCCTGCCTGGTGTTCCCTTTGAAGCTGAATTCTCTGGCTGACGACAGTAGGCAGCAATAGCAGCTCCTGTGGCATCCCCTTCAAAACCTACAGGCAATGAGAAAGATGAGGGAACAAGCTACAAAAAGGCGAGAAAATGTCAATAAGATCTATGAGTCTTTTCTTACTTTTAGGGTGCTTCAGCATTTTGTTTCTGGCATGAGAAATTACTTCTGTTGCTGAAGAATTATGTGCAGAGAATTAGGCTAGTGGCTATTAGGCTAGTCAGCAGAGAAAAAATTAGTTTTGTCAGCTTGGTTGTCTGAGGGTTATTTGAAATTAACAGGTTTAGAATGGGGGAAAAAAAAAGAGGCTGGTCAGAAAAAGAGAAAGCAGGTCCTGTGCCTGTTTTTTTTTCCATTTTAACCAGTGTTACACAGTTCCCTAGACTGAAAGTCCAATGTCATGTCTAACCACTTCATTTATTTCATATGTTTGTTTTGATTTTGGGATGTAGTGATGATGGGCTGATATTTAAATTTAATTTAAATAGAACTTGTGAAAATATATGCTATTGTCCAATGTCAGGAAGCTGTTAAAAACTTCTGGATGTGTTAACAGTGAGAAACTATCTAGGTGTAGTGATCAAGGTAAATTAGAAAGGGAAAAACACCTCCTGAGGCTCTAGGCTGAGTCATCAAAGAGATTTTTTTAAAATAATGAAGACATTAACCAAGAGACATCTTCCCAAATGTTGCCAGTAGAATACAAGGCAACTTTTTCTGTAGAGTTTGGTTTAGTATTTATCACTGTTAAGTGAACACTTCAGATAAGCTTCAAAGACTCTGAATGTATTCTGTGGTACCTGTTTTTTCTCCTCATTGTAACTCTTAACAGTGCAAAAGAGACGGTCTGGTAGTCTTTTAGTCCAGATGTGTTGTCAGGGAACAGGGACTAAGAGTGGGAGGTTGGCTGAAACCCATGAAATTTTGTGGCTGTGACCAGCTGGTGTATTGTTTCTTTATTTAAGGACCACTGACGGTACAAATCACAGCATCTAGAATCCCTCTGAAATGCAGGAGGATGTGTTTGGGGCAAAAAGCAGCCCAAAATGTTTAGGAATAAAAGGTGACATTTGTTTTTTTTGGTTTTGTTTCTTTTCCCAGGCCTTATCAAAAAATACGAGAAAGGAAGATTTTGGAAAAAAATTCGAAAGAAATGTCCATAATGTATTTTTGTCTGAGAATAGGCAGTAAAATAATTGCTAGGGTAATGATAAAAATATTACCGCTGGGCTTGTTTATTGAATTCTTTCTAAAATTATAAATAGTTTGAATAAACAACTTAATTTTGGAGCCTGCAGTATCAGCCAAACACTGTTCCTGTGTGCTGTGATCTGTGCTGTTCTCAGTCCTGTGCTGTGGTGTCTATATGTTGGCATATTATATTTCTTGACTAAGATTTTTTCACCAGAAGCATCTTCTTTCTTTTTATTACAGAATAAAGTATCTGTGCACATGCTTGTTTCCGAAATCTTCATTTTTGTTTGCAATTTAATGATAGTGACGCTTTATCTCTTTCAGCATTTCTTTTTTCTCTTTTGGTGCCTATTCACAGAAGTATCTGTTAATAGAACCCCCTCAATATTACATGTAATATTCAAAGGTTTTTTTATAAATAATTTCATGCAAACATATATGTATCACTGCACACTCCTTTTAAGACTAAGGGATGCATTCTGCATAATGTAGTTAAAACCTCATTTTGGTAAGCACTTACCTGTTGCAGATAGATATGTTTTTTTTCCTCTCTCTGCCCCCCTCTCCCCTCCTCATTTTCCTTTTGTTTTTCATCAGGAAAAGTATGGGACCCCCCCTGCCCTTTTTCCCCAAACCATTAAAACCTGTGGGGACTTCTCAAATCTAAGTCAGGACCATGGATCTAGGTAGATAATCAAGGGAGAATAAGAGGTGCCAATGAAATCCTGCCCCTTTACTCTGCTCTTGTGAGACCTCACTTGGAGTATTGTGTGCCGTTCTGGTGTCCCCAACATAAAAAGGACATCGAACTGTTGGAACAAGTCCAGAGGAGGACCATGAGGATGACCAGGGGACTGGAGCACCTCCTGTGTGAAGATAGGCTGAGAAAGTTGGGGCTGTTCAGCCTGGAAAAGAGAAGGCTGCATGGAGACCTCATAGCAGCCTTCCAGTATCTGAAGGGGGCCTATAGGGATGCTGGAGAGGGACTCTTCATTAGGGACTGTATTGACAGGACAAGGGGTAACGAGTTAAAACTTAAACAGGGGAAGTTTAGGTTGGATATAAGGAGGAAATTCTTTCCTGTGAGGGTGGTGAGGCACTGGAATGGGTTGCCCAGGGAAGTTGTGAATGCTCCATCCCTGGCGGTGTTCAAGGCCAGGTTGGATGAAGCCTTGGGTGAGATGGTTTAGTGTGAGGTGTCCCTGCCCGTGACAGCGGGGTTGGAATTAGATGATCTTAAGGCCCTTTCCAACCCTAACTATTCTATGATTCTAATTTCTTTGCCCTTGCCAATGAAGTTGGCATAGCTCATATTCTGATTCTGATATCATTATTTTTTTTTTTCCCTCTTCTTTCAGGTTAAATTATGAACTTTTTTACAGTGCAGTCTAAGGTTTTCCAGTTTGCTTTGTTCTGTGGCATGTTCATCAACCCTTTTCAGATGTGAACAGGACAGGACATTGAGCCCTGTCCAAAGGTAGGGTGTCTGTTTCAGAAATAAATCTGTATAACGATGCCCCTGGACATACACTGCCATGCCACAAAACCCTTGTGGGCTTTAAGTTTTTGTCTGAAGGTTCCAATGTGATTATTAGTTTTCCAGTTATTCCCCTCATGTTGCACATCCACCTGCTCCCTCAGCTACAGTAGAATTGGAGACAGGTCTAGGTACTGCATCCTGAAAGGATGGGTCCAGCAGATTTGCAAGGAGCTTGTCCTAGAGTAGCTTTTTGGTACTGTTCTTTCTCTTTCCCCTTTTTCATTTGCTGTGTACAATGAAGTGTTCTCCCTGAGCAGCTCTAGCTGACTGCTTAGTTACCCTGGAACAAATACCATGGATCTCTAGCTCCATAAGGCTGATCAACTGCTTATCTAGTTCCACTCCTAGGATAAGGTCAACTTCTTGCTGCTGTGGTGGACTGAGAGAGATGCTGCAGGCCATATCAAGTTGAGCTGAAGGTGAACATCACTGCCTGCACATACGGGAGCAGAAATTCAGTCCTTATTTTGCCACAGGCTGCTTTGGCAGACCTATGCAGTATTTTAGTTTTCCTGTGTCTCCTTTTCTCAACAGTGAAGTAAGAAAAACAACGTCTTGGTCTTCAAAGTAGAATGTAAGTCAGTTGTGTCATACACTGTGACCATACAAAGCCTGAAAGTATATAATAAAAGTAAATTTGATAAAGATTGAAAATTATTTTCTTAGAATTACTAGCATGAGGAATAAAAGGAATGCGCATGTCCCAAAATTTGGCAGTGCACTCACACTCATCACTCATCATGTAACTCTGTGTTGTCTAGCTTTTTCCTGTGTTGATCTTTACTGTTCTCATTTTCAGGTGTTTCTACATCAACTGCAGAGACAAAAACTTTAAATAAAGAGGCTAAATATCAAAGTGGGAAAAAGGACAGATGATAAAGAGGAATTTTGTCACATGGTCAGGATAGTGCACCTGATTAGCTGTGAATTTCCATTTGAAGCTTTTACTTTTGGCTACTTCTTCATGGCCCTGATGGAGAATAGAATTGTTCCTAACTTTACTTAGAGTGCATTTAAAAGCATATTTTCTAAATTGTTTCTGCTTAGGACCCCAAATTAGAATTTTTTTACTAATTTTTTTTTTTTCCCCACAAGAAAAGGCAAGGTTGCACAGAATTACTGGGAAGAGTAAAGGTAATGGATTTGAATTTTGATATTCAGTATAGAGGAAGACAATAAAAGCAATTGGACAGCTTTAAACTCATACATCTTACAAGGCCTGCCAGTTTTCTAAGGGAAAATCAGCCAAGATCTTCATATTAAATTATTTTAATGATTAAAAAAGTCTTTTGGAAATGGAAATTTTAATTATTTTTTTTTCTGTTTTTTTTTTTTTTTTTAATGTGGAATTTCTTTCCAGTGAAAGAAGGGGAAATGAATGAAATAAATTGATAAAGGAAAGGCTTGGCAATGACTGATAAGCTTTGGATTGTTATAAGTAACTATAAAAAGTTCATTTTCATAATATGAGAGTATGTTACCTGCTCTTCTCTTCCCCCGCTGCTAATTGAAAATGAAGGGGGAGCGATTTAATTCTTTGTGATCAATTTTACAGCACTGAACAAGATAGGGAGTCGAGGCTGTTCTCAGCTGGATAGCAAACAGTAGAGCTATTCTTTTGGTCCAACAGCCCAGACCTCGTAGGGAGAAGTGATCCAACTGCTTCCAAAATTGGCACATCTCTATACTGTAGTACTTTGTTTCTCAGGGATACTTGATGTGCACTCCACCAGCCGAAGTATGGGTGAGATAAATGTAGAGTTCCAGAATAAAAGGCATGGAACTAAACCTCATCCCCAAAGTTTTAGGAACCTTTATATGTGTTTTGTTTAGAAAAAGCTATGTCAATATATTTTAAGAAGTACAGCAGACAGCTTCTGTTCTTCATTCTTCTCACTACTTGTAGTTCCTGGTGGGCACCTGAATACTTTACCTGTCTTAAATACACTTAAGGAGACTAAATCACTCAATTGCATCATTATGAAAGTAAATTTTTCTGTATTCAGGTGCTGAAAACCGAAATGGTGATGGAAATGCAAAGCAAGCATCCAGTCGGTTTGCTTTGCTCTCTTTTTCCCTTGAAAATGCAATGCGTTTGAGATATTAAGAAGAAACATTGAATTTAAGCATGACTATAAACTGAGGGGTGGATGTGATTTTACTTTTGTAGCACTAATTTTGCTTGTAGACAATTTTCTTTATTGAGTCCAGAATACAAGAGCTCCCAGCCGCTTGCCCCAGTAATTTCAGGTAGCAGTGAAGTAAGTATTGCCAAGCCCATCGAAGTGGAAATAGATCTAAAAGAGTAACAAGAAGAGGCAGCCTTCTCAGCAAACCTTCATTCAGCTGTCATAGTTGCACTAGGAGAATAGATTGGTCACACTGGCAACATATTGGGAGTTAAGGTACTTGGTCTCTGTTGTGAATGCTCTATGATTAATTTAACAGTGTTGGACAAGATAGGAAAGCAGACTGGACTGACTTGCTGACGGATGCTAAAGAGACTGGATCTTGCAGGGCTGTCAAAAGAGACATTTCCACTCCCTTTCCTCATGTACATCAGTGTCAGTGTTCATTTTGTTGTAAGCTGGAGCCTGTTTCAGCTCATCTGCTTCCCAGCGCTGGCTCCTGGTAAGGCTGGCTGCATGACGTTCAGTGTTAGCGCAGGAGAGGGAGCAGGAGTGGGGCCAGACCGCAGCTGTTAACAGCAGCAGGGATTTGGGTTGTGGTGCAGGAACTGTGTTAACCACAGCTTCAAGGTGTGGTTTCACATCAGAGCTGGACTGGCCTAGAGGAGGGGTGGAGGGTGAGTGCGGCTGACCTTCTGGTCACAGCTAGCTATTAGCTGGCTTCCCAAAGCTGCAGCCTTGCTCCCACTTGTCTGTTTGCTTTCGGAGAGGTGGTGGCCATTAAATATGTTTGCGTGATGTATAGCCAAGTGCACTTCCTTCATACCACTGCCCATATGCTGACATAATATTAACATAATTTCCCACAGAGAAAATGCTTAGAGTATATTCTGTTTTCATAGTCAAGCTCTTGTGCAACCTAAATATGGGCCCCTTTTGCATCATATTAGCCTTTAATTGCTTGATGGATTTCACAGGATCCCATCTTGTTCAATATGCAGAACAGACTGTGCTTAGTGAGCGAGGGAGGATGCAGGGTTATATTTTTTGGAGTTGTTTCTTAAGTTTAAGATCTCATAATCAAGTTGTGCTTTGAAGGCAGAATAGCTGCCTTCAGCTTCTTATGAGCTTCCTATAGCTTTTATCACAATAATACTTAAATGCTTTAAAAAGAACACACTGATTTTTAGAAGCATACCCTCAGGTGGAGTGAGGCAGAGTATTGCTGCAGGTAGCCATTTCACCCCATTTTGTCTATGTGATCCAGAGTGGTGCTTGAACCATTCCTGAAGATCTCATAGCTATTTGCTAACTGTTTGCAAGAGGAAGCATAGGGAAGGTAGTGTCAAAAGTACCTCCTAATTAGCATGCAGTAGCATTTCATAGTTTGCTTTTAACACAGTAACTTCAGCTGAAGCCAGGTCTTTTGAGATCTTTGGTCTGAAAAAAGATCCAATGCCAGATGCGTAGAAAATGGGAAATATGTAATTAGTGATTGCCTGTGAAAAGTGTAGAAATGATTTGTGCAGCGTCTTCAAGGGATTTCGTGGTAGAGGCAGGGCCTGGATTGTGTTCTCAAAGGGCACCGCTCAACTGCCTTAACTGTCTTTGCAATTGTCCATCTCGGCTTTCCATGTATCTTAAGTACCTGCAGCAACCAAACAGAAATCAATGGAAGGAGAAGGTTGTAAATCTAGAACCTTCAAAAATCATTGAAAGAATAAAGTGAATTGAAAAAAAAAAAAAACAAAAAAGAAAAAAGGAAATAATTTTTTCATTTTGACTGTTTCAAAAAAGAAGGTTGTGAAGTGTAGCTCTGCCACAAGAGCAGTTCCTTGCTGCTCTCAGTTATCCCATCGCTTTCTCAAGGTGGGAGGAAGGCGTGGTATTTAAAATCCTTTCTCAAAGGCATCATAGTTATTACTGAAAGCAGTGGTGAAATGAAAATTAATTTTTCTATGTCTTATCCAGACTACTGTTTTGCTCCAGTAGACTGCACTCATTGTTTTTTTCTACTCATTTTCTCAACACAGTGTCATTCCCCCAACTGTATTAATTATTTTCCTTTACAATATCTATTTATCTTATCTGTCATCCTGTTTTTCCTGACTCCCTTGCCTTGATAGTCCAGTTCCAGTGTGTTTGACTATCACCTGTAGTCTTACCCTTCTCTCTTCACCTGAAGCCACTTGACCTTATATATATTGGCAAGGCTATGAGCTTTGCATGTAATAAGGAAGAAAAGTGTATGCAGCAAACCACAGGTTTTGATATTATCAAATTATGTGCTTTAGCGTTGTATTTACTTGAGTATTTTGCCTTTTAGCTGCTGATGAGCAGGCAGCTCCCAGTTTACAAGCTGCTTAATTTGTTTGATTACATCAATGCTTAGTCTGTGCTCCTCTTTTGGTGTTCCTTTCTCTCTGTTGAACTATTGCCAGATGCAACTCGTATGTCTGAAAACTTGGAAGAGTTGATGAAACAGTTGTCTTCCTTTTTCCCTGAAAATTGTTCAGTGGGTTTTTGCTTTGGCGGGATTCTATGTTGTGTTTGTCACTGACCCCTTGGATACTTAAAATCGCCATGAGAAAATTGAAATGTCAGATGCTGCAGGACTTCCTTTCAAACCTGCTTTCCGTCTCATTAATCTAAAGCTTTTAAAAGTAGCTAAAAGCTTTGTTGAAACAACTGGAGAATGATAAAATCTATGAATTCAGCTGAAGTAATGGTAAAACAGCAACACAGTTATTTTTAGTTTTTATGTACACAGAGGTTTTTGCAACCTGTTTCAAATTATCCATGGTAATAGAAAATTGTATATTACTATTAAATGTATGAAACTTGAAGTTCACCTAAGCACATTTCCCCTTAGAGAGCATCTTTCTGAAGATCAGCTTTTTGGCACCATGACAAGTCATGTCCCTCTGCATATGGTGCCTTACATGCACTGTTGGTAGCAGGTAGTCCCAGCTGTCTACTGCTGGCAGTGAGCACCTCGAAAGTAATTGTAAAGCCGATGTGCATTATAGATGTATTAAACACACAAAGTATATTATGAGATTATTCTAATGATCTGTTTAAAGTAGAAATATTTAAAAAAAAAAAAAAAAAGTCTTGTCCATAAAGGTCATTATATGCCTTTCCTGAATAAAGTAATTTGACACTGTCAAGCTGGGTAAGCATTGTGATGTAATTTTATATAGCCCTTAGGACAAAAAGAAAGATTTTGTTTTCGATCTACTAAGAGGCTGAGCGGAAATACGGTAGAAGAGAGAAATTACTAGGATTGAGTATAATATTATGGCAGGTGTTTTATAGCTTGTACATGCAATAATTTCAAAGCTCATGAAGCTTAGAAAGCTCCCTATAGTTTCAGAGAGTTTCAGTTTAGGTCTTGAGCATTGGGCTTTGGGCTGTGCTAAGATTAAGAAATGAAGAAGGAAACCAGAAAAAAAATGACGGCCAAAAATTCATGCTCCAGTGGAGTTCTGTGTTCTGATTTTGCTAAATGGGATCATTAAATATTGACGAATAATTGCAGGTAGGTATCACAGACTAAACATAGAGTTTAGTAAGAATGAAAAGTTTTTTGGGTGTAGCTGCTTTGGCTCCTGATGGTGCTTAAATAAGAACTGTTTTCTTTTAATTTGAAGTGAATAAATACTAGAATTACATCACATGTCTTTTAAACGTTTATGGGTGTTGTGACTTCCTTAATGCATAAAACTGCAAGGAAAAAAGGTTGTGCTTTTTGAACAGCAAGATTTAAAATTCTCACTGTTGGTACTTCATTGGGATTTAGGAGCTTTAAAGAATTTTGCTTTTAATATAAGTGAGTAATTGTTTTACATTTTCAAAGGAATAATAATGACATTGTGTTGCATTCTAGATAGTTCGGGGTTTAGGAATGCGACTTTTATTTTAAGGTTTCATGGGATATCCCCAAGGCATTTTGCTTTTGACCTTTAGATGAAATAAGTGGATGTTCGCTTTTTGTAAAACGGACACAGCCTGCTGGCGGAGTGTAAAGGCATTTCTTATTTAGCACAAAGTCATGCTTTATGTGGAGAATTAGATATACAGATTAAGCAAAATGAAGTAATGCAAATATAATGCCAATCTTGTTTTCACCCTAAATAAGTTTACATTCTTAGACTCAATCTGCTAATGTACATCTGTGTTACGAGCTCTGCCTTTAGCTTCTTTGCTTCTAGTTTTCCATTCATAATTTCATAGCAATAGAAATGCCTATGCGTATATGTGTGAGCTGAGGGCCAGGCTCTATTTCTTCCAAAGTCACCTGGGTACCTGCCACATGAGATAGTACGTATGTTTGTTAGCAGGTATGTCCAGTTCTCACAGTAGAACAGTTTTGGTTGTAGCTGATAGGGAATACATAGGTGCCTAGATTCCGACTTCTGCAGTACATGTATCTTATACTGTGTCTTCCTATTATATGGTGTCAATGAAGGGACTGTATGTGCAATGGTTCTGTGTGGCTTTGATTTTTTTAATAAAGTGGGTGTGCTGTAAATGGATTTTATATGTTAGAGAAGGCAAAATAAAACAAGTGCCAAACACTTGTTTTTGCAGAAGATGGAGAGATTTATTATGATGCTCTGTTATCTGCAGAAATTCGTTCCTGGATGCCATCAGCTGTGGACTCTTGCCAGGTAGTTTGTCCAGCTTTCCAGCAATGGGATATGCCACTGAGGGGTGGCCAGATTTTCTCTCGACAGCTGCGAGTGTTGCCTTGGGCAGTCTGCAGATGAGCAGTGACAGAGGTTCCCTGTCCTGACTGGGGCTGCAGCCAGCCCTGTTAGTTTTGCTTGAACAATGTCTACCACAAGGAGGAAATGCGAATGCTGTTTCCATTTATTTACAGCTATTTGACATACAAAATAGGTCAGAGTGATGTTGAAACATCAACTTCCATTTTCAAGCACTTGGTTTAGATGTACCAGCAAGGATGACAGAACTTGCCAACCTCCTTCCTCTTCATCACCTCCTCTCAGCTGGATCCACATAGCCCGGGGGGAAGTCAAGAAAAAAATTTATGCAGAGAAAGTATTGATCACTCTCCCATAAACTTGTTACTTTGAATCCTAAGTGGCATAGCATGTGGTAGAATGTATCCTAACAGCAGAGTGTGGCCTCAGCACTAAAGTGCAGTGCATTTGCTTCTTCAGGAAAGTTATGAGTTTCAATATTTAAATAGATCATTGCTCAGTTAAAAATTTTTACAAATTTAGGTCAAAATTTGAATCTTGCACAGGCCGAATTTCATTGCAAAACAGGACTGAGCCTGAAAGGGATTTCACAGAAGCAAGGTCTTTTGAAGAGCAGCTGTTTCTAAAACTCTTGTAGAGGCCTGAGCTCTGAATGGTCTGAGTTAAGTCCAAATGATTTCTTTGTTTCACTGGGCCTCCTCACCTCTCTAGTTTGAGCCCCAATTTGTATTTAGATGAAAGAATCGAAGAGAAAGTTAAAACTTGCAGGCCACAATAGTGCCTGCAGAGTTGCTTTTGTGAGTGAGAGATGGCTCCAGCAGATGAGGAGAGAAAAGAAGATGCCTTTGTGCAGGCTCTGGGCTTTGCGGCTTTCTTTTTGCTATTTGTTTTGTAGATGCACTCTTGAGCTTTAATGAGCTTTCTGTACTGCTTGCTCCCAGTGCTGGGCTCTGGGGTTATGAAGAGAATGAGTTCTCAGCTCTTTCCCCTCTTTTGATTTTATCAAAGGTAGAAACAAGGGAGGGAGAGGCATTTCCCTTCCCAGTATCCTTTTCAAGTGATAGATGGAGAGAGCATCCAGTGTGTCCACTTTCTATGCTAAGCAAGTTGGACTGGGCACCAGATATTTCTACTCTTTGCTGGTAAGGATGCAGAAGAAGGTGTTTGTCCTATTTGTTTGTCCTGTGGGATTTTTTGTCTGGTGGTCAGTGATATTTTCATTTTGGAAAGCTGTGGAAATGCTTCTGTGCAGGTTTTCAGTCTGGTTTTGCTTATGGGAAAGTGGAAGGGGGAATACAGTTGTAAAATAAAATTCTTACCAACCTGCTTCAAACTATAAGTATATGAATTTGGGGAAAGTTCTTTTAATGAACTGTGCCTGTGTTAGAATAACCAGGTGGAAAATTGGAAGCAAAAGCATTGGCAGAGCTCCCTGTTCCTTGCATGGTGAGGGAGCACAGGGACCAAACCATGGCTGTGTAAGGGTGACGATGGGAAGCAGTGTGAATCAGATGCACCCAAACTAGTTTCCTGTTTTATGGAAGCAGTGAGTTCAGTGATTCCCTTCTCTGTGCTGGCTGCAGTAAAAAAAATTCTTGAGCTTTTCCGAGTATTTAACCTGTCATCCAGTTAAAGTTGTGAAAATAGAAAAAGCTTGGAGTCCATAAAAGGAGATAATTTGAAGTTAATAGGGGCAGCTGTGTCACACAGAAATGGAGGAACACATGTCATTGTGCATTTCACTCTTGTGTTCTGCTCTATTAGATTAATCTGCCAATTTAATTCATGTCTGTACTAAACAAAACTTTACATGGCATAATAGAAATGAGCTTGTGTTTCTGCCTTGTTCCCTTGGCTCTTTCATAATACTGCAGCTTTCTGTGAGCCTGAGAACAGCAGTATGAGCATCTGCACAGGTTGAAATTGAATAGTTGAAGCTCAGGAGTTGACTAAAAGCTTGGCCAAAATGCCCACCCCCTGTCTCTGCTGTGCTCCCTGACACATATTAACCTAAATTGGTTAAATATACAACTTGATTTATGAAGCACAAAATTGCTTTTGCAAGTGAAAGCTACCTAAACCTGTAGATGTAGGATATGTCATTGCCTTGATTTTTTTTTTTTTCTTGAGTTAATAAGTTAGTATATCAATTACTGATTTTAATCTAGGGTGCAATAAATGAAATTCTGTGCATCTGGGTATGTTAGATGGGGCAGGAGCATCAAAATCAGGTGGGCCATGTTTGCCCCTAAAGTTCAAGGCTGATGGATTTGACATCAGGGAACTTCACATGTAAAAAATTTATCCTAAACCACTTCAAACAGAGATTAGAGAGGAAGCAGGAGTGCTTATGTGGCTGACAGCCGTGATGGAGCTCACCTGGGAGTCTGGATGCCCTTGGTGCTGCATGCTGTGCTCTCCCTCCCCTGTGTTGGCAAGTGTGAGGGGTGGGGCCCCAGTCTACCCAGGATAAACCTGTTTCTATTCAAAGGGGCTTCCATGTTTCTGGCTGCAAACAGAGAGCAGCAGGGGATGGAAGTAAGCCTGTGTTATGTCCCCTTGTTCCCTGAATGGGGATCTTGTTGCTGAAGTAGGAAAGAAGTTGACAGTGGGGAGGGGAAGGTGACTGTGATGGCAGTGGTCCTATAACCCTGTTTTTAGCACTTTTCCTCCAGGTTCAATCTCGCCATTGTTTTTCTGCCTTTATGCACTTTTTGCACATCTCTGCAGTACAGAGATGTTCCTCACACCTTCCTGTCCCTAAACTCTTCCACTTGAGAGTTAGCCCTCCTCCTCACCAGCTCCTTTATCCCTCATCAGTTCCTATGCTGGCTAAGCTTCACACCCCGTCCTCTCCTACTCCCCAAGGCCTGCTTCTTGTTTCTAGAGGCTTTAAAAAAATAATCTGTGATTATCAGAGATCTACTTAGATAGGAGCACAAAGGGAAGGTGAAGATGTAATATATGGGAGCCCTAATATTTGCAGTCTCGCTATGCTGACCAAATGTGACTAATACTTGGAAGATTAATGGTCAGATGCCATCATTGATCTGTTAATTGAAGATGGCTTTTGTCTTAATCTCCTATATTGCAACATGTTGGAGATGTGCGTCAGTAGATGTTTACAGCTGAGGATTACTGATGTTCTTCCAGACTGCCTTGTGTATGCTCAGTTTTGAATGCTTTGGCACAATTGTTCCACAGTGAAGTTTAGAAACATGTTCAGGAATATATATTTTTCATATTGCATTTGTGCAGCTGCAAACAAAAACTTGGTACTATCTCTTACTTTAGGGATAAAGTAAAGAACGTGCTGTACCCATGTATGAGTCATGGTTCATTTATTTTCTATGAGAAATTTTAAATGCTGTATTGCATGACCTTTGTCATCTTTGTGTACAGTGGAAAAAATATACCAAGCCAGGAATATCAATGAAAGTCATCTCAATAACCAAAAACAGTCAAGTAAGTTCCCATTGGGTCCTGGGTTTTTTTTCTTCATTAAATGGGTCTTTACTGTGGAACAAATGATGATGACTGCCTGAGAATTTATAAGCTGAATAAGCTTTGAGATCATACAGCCTCCTTGACTAACCAGCATCCTCTGATCTTACATCAGAGGAATGGGTCTTTTTTGGCAAACGGAGTCTAGAGTGAACATGTCTGCTTCGATGTTTTGAATTGAAAGTATATTATTAATTTCTGGCTAATACAGATAATGCATTTATTGCAAGTGGTGCTTGTAGCTACACTCTGTTTGTTTGGTGCTGTACTGAAAGGTGGTAAGGGATAATTCAAAACAACTCCACACCTAGGCCTGACGTGCAGCTAGGACATCTAAGACAAGGTACATCTTCCAGGTTGTTTCCCTCCCATGCTTCACGTAGTGTTATTACCCAGTGCACTGTGTAATGCAGCAAGCATTTCTCAGCCAACCCCTTTCCCCACCAGCGCCTCAGTTTCTTTTTCATTGAGAGTTATTGTTTGGCTTGGTGCTAACCTAACAGCTTACTACAGCTTGTGCTGTGGAGCCCAGCATGCCTTGTAATGGATTAGACGCAGGTCCTTAGAATAAGAAGCATAATGTGTCTGCTGTCCAGGGATATTTGTGGGGGTGGCAGAGAAATCAGAATGGACAGACAATAAAGTGCTCTTTCATTCATGCCACAATTTTTGTGGAGTTTCATAATGCTGGTTTTTGTGAGTGCACATTTTCCTAGTCTGTGTTCTTGTCTTATAGTTTTTATTACTTAATATCCTGTTTATTAACATACATCCTACAAAAATGATCCCTAACATAAAGGTACAGCAATTGCCTGGTATAGGGTTTGTCATAGGAAAACAGGCAATTCAAAAAGGGAATAAACCCAAAAAGGGAATAAACCTCTAGGAAGTACTTTAGGAGTATTGGTGTTTAAGATCTGATTTTCATTTAAAAAAAATAAATAAATAATTTTTGAAGATGACTGTGAATTAAGAGTTTTCATAGTTTCTGAAAGTGGAAGAAGTTGAAAATGGTTGAAAGAATAAGGGTGAAGTTGTTTCTTTTCGATAGACTCAGGGATGGTTTGGCAGGATCCTGTTGGAAACAAGACTAAAAAATTAGTGTTGTACCTTTAAGCAGGATAAACTATACAACCGCAATGGGAATACCAGAAAGCATAATTGGAAACTGGTTGAGAGCTTCACTGAAGAGGTGGAATGAGTTGGAGCACATTGCACAGAAAATGGCAGTGAGGCCGGATTATTTAAGAACCATTATAAGTAAGTACCATGGGTATGTAGGCAAGAACTTGGAAAGGGCAGAATGAGATAAAATGAACTGGGCCTATAATAAAGAGAGAATATTCCTTGTGCTTACAGGCAGTAAGAGAAAACCAAAGGCATTAAGTTGTGCCTTAGTAATTGGAGCTGAAAACCTCATGATGAGTGAGGCTTATATGTTCAGGTGGTTTACACATGCATCATCAGGCATCTGAGCTATCTTGGGGAAGGAGCAGGCTAGAACCTACTTAAATTAGATGCATATTTTAAAATCATTTGACCCTCATGACTCAGACTCATGGCAGGGCTCACAGTCTAGTTTTTTTAAGCTGCAGAGCCATCAGACGAAGCAGTCTCACTCTCCTGCCCCTGCCCACTCCCAGGAGCTTACTCCTACTCCTGAACTCTGCCCCTTCGTGTACTGCCATGGGAGTTCATCCAGTTATGTGGTAAAACAGGGCAGGGAGTTGATTTGGCTCAAAAATGTTGATGTTTTAAAAATCCTTTGCTATGTTAGTTTTTGAAAAATGACTTTTACCAACCCAGTCCATTCTATGCTGGTAGGAGGGATTGGTGGCTGTGCTAACATCAAGTGCTGGTGGACGTATAGCACTGCCCCATGGACTGAAGTCTGAACTTCCAGGCTGTAAGAGCTACTGAGGTGTAGTTGTATGTTACACCTGACCCAGCTCTATCTTCTTACTCCTAGCACTGTACTTTTGTTACTTCTCTTTTTGCTGTAAATGCTTGTCCTACTCTGAGCCAGTTCAACTCGGTAGCCTGTAAAAAGAATTATTCATTATAAAATAGTCTTCTTTTTTTTGTGAGGAATAGGATGATTCCTTGTAGTAGCAGTGATTGTTTGACAGACTGACTGAGACAGACTCAGCTTCACCTTTGGCAAGTAGGCTGTTGTAATCTTACAGTCACTAGCAGTTATCCTTAAGAAGTGATGTGAGGTAGGAGCATGGACAGAGCAGCTGTGATATCTGCTTCTGTTTGCTTTTCTTTACAAGGTGGGGAAGGAATACCCGGGAACTTGATACAGACTAATCAGTTTTTCTCATGTCCTAAAAAAGATCTCTGGCTGACTAAACAGAGTGGAAGCACCCATGTAAATAAACACCCACACAGCTCATGCTGGCACCATCCGTGTTAAATCAGTTCACTGGCTCTGTACCACGGTTAACAAGTGGTGAGTGGTGAAGAAGCAGATGACAGTGAATTCAGTAATGATTTTAATGTGTCTCATCTACTTCCTGATGCAGATGTCATGTGCAAATGCCTGGTCAAATGATGGAGAAAGACAGTAGTATACAGTCCTCCATGGGAGGCTTGTGTATTCTGTCTGGAAAAAAGGATGGGCATTGCTCCTCTGAAATGAGAGGAACGAGAGAAAGCACAGGTCTTGAGCAATATAAAAAGTTGTTGAGAAGTGGGTAAGAATAAATTCTCTCTGTCCTGTAGGTAAGAAAAGAATCATTAAATTGTAAGGAGAAGGATTTGGGTTGGTCATTAAATTGGTAAGTTTTAAGGAAGACCAGACAAGCACCATGAGGAGGGGGTGTAGTTGATCCTTCCTTGAGACAGCAAGTGTAGTAGCTTCTTGGGTTCCTTTTTCAGATATTATTTTCTAGGTTTTTAACTTACAGAAACATGGCACTTAACTGCTAACATATACCAGCAGAAATTCAACATGTAGACCCTGAGCTACAAGATGCCCTCAGAGAAATTTGTTTTGCTTCAGAGGAAGGACTGCTAAGCAATACAAGATGTCCTGTAGTTGTCTCAAACACTGGCAATTAAACTTGGTTTCAGTGTGCATCAGTGAATACCTGGAAAACTAATCAAACCTATTCACATGCCATAGTCATGTGGTTTTCTGCTCCCCATCTCCCCTTTTGTAGGATGCAAGAGGGAAGTCCTTTTCAAAAATTCTTTTTTTGTTTGTTTGTTTTTTGTTTAAAGAAGGAAGCCATGGAAGATTGTTACAAGAAAGATGGCTTTGTTTGGGCACACTTCTAACTGAGTGAAAAATAAATGTACAACAGGTTTAGAGGATCTTAGCTCTTCTTTTCGGGTTGTGCACCAGATGGAGAGCCTATCTGCCTCTTCCTCCTGACCTTTGGTTTACATTTTTTTCAAGTCTCAGCAAAGTGGAAAAAAAAGAAAAAAAATTAAGGAAGAAACATTAGCAAGGGTTTTCCTTACCAGAGAAATAGGACGATTTAAAAAACGCTTCACAGAAAGGACTTACCTCCATCTGATGCTTTTCTTTCTTTGTAGCTAAATTTACTATTCTCTCAGGTTCTTAATTTTTTCTGTAACGGTGAATTCTTAATCATCTTTGAGCCTAGATGTGCATGGGAGTTATGAGGCAGTTTGAGAAACTGAAGTGAATGTGACTGAACTGCCTAAGGACTTGTTTAGAAGCGGGGTTTTAATATTTCTCAGGACCAGGGATGTGTGTTGCCAGCATGCCAATGTTGAAGAAAACTCCAGCATCTTTTGAAATACCCTTCCCTCACCCATCTTGCTTGCCCTCCCACATAGTGCAGCTTCTCAGCACTGCCTGGGTTTGCACAAAACATATGTATTGGGGTAGTTAAGCAAGAAAACAGCTGATATATTGTTCTCCTTAATTCACTTAACATATGACCTTGCACGTATCTGCGACTTACATTAAATTACATGAGCTGTGAGTGTACTATTTTGGGTGGGTTTTTTTTAAGCAATCTATTTGTTATAAAGATAATGCTTCCCCTAGTGGGAAAAGGAAGACTGTATTGTTACAGTGACATGTCTTTGTAATTTGAGATGACTTTTCGTTTCAGAGCTTAGACTTTGTGTATGTAATTATAATAGTGAAAAAAACAGATCTTTGTTATTCTGCACTGCAGGCAAGCACAGTCCAATAGAGGGGTGCAAACAATTATTTTTGTAGTGGTTTTCTTCATTACTTAGAAGCACCAAAAAAAAGGATGAAAACTTAGCCTGAGTTACAGCTAGTGTCTCCATCTTTACCTTTCCTGAGGTACCATGGGCTAATGCCCTTGTCCTGGCAGTCTCTTCAGTCCATCCCCCTTTTTCACAGAAACAAAACATTCCCTCTGACTTTGAGCAATTTCCATCCTCCCTCTCCCAGTATGGAGAGCCTCCTGAGGACTTTGTTTGCTGCTGCTTTTCTCCATCAGTCCTGCCTGGTTTCTAGATTTGTTGCTTTAATTCCTTCAATAAAATACAAGTGTGCCATGGTTTGGAAGTATCCTAAATATCTCTGCTTGATCGATATGACCTTGTGATGACTTCACTGTTAAAGGAAGCTGTTTCTCACGCAATACTCCTAGAAATCAGGGGTCAAAAAGCTGTGTAGATAAGTGGTGACTAACCATGTTTAAGAAAATTTCACGGTGTCATTTGAACCAGCATGGTTAATACTGTGTCAGAGTTTACAACATTTCCTGTTTTCAGTGCTTTGTAATTGTAATCTAATCTCTTTTGGTTTGAAGGGGAGATTAAATCACTGCCAGGGAATAATTTTCAAAAACTGAAAGTACATGAAAAGTCAGCTGGTTTTGCTTGAAAGTGAAAATACAAAGTGGAGTAGGCTTCTATTTTGAAGTGAAAGTAGAATGACAAACATAACAGTATTCATCATAGTCACTGAAAAGCAGTTGTTTAAATAACCTCAGATGTTATTTTTAATAGGTAAAGGCAAAGATTTTGCAGAAAAATGCATTTTTGTAATAATCCATTTCTCTAATGGTATAGGGATCACATCTAAATCCTGAAAGTACCTTTCAAGAATTCTGACGCTAATGCCTGTAAATTAAATTTTATTTTTTTTAGCCATTTTACTGTGGGATATGCACTTTTAGGAGTTATTATAAATGAAATCAGATATTTGATGCCCAAATGGCTAACATACTGCCACCATTAATTTAGAATAAGCAGATTAAATTTGATAATCCTGATAATCCTTCGATAGACCTATATATGACTCTCCTTAAGTATGTGTGAAGCTGCTATTCAAAGTTATTCTTACTCTGCGTTTTATGCCTCATCATATTTCTCTCAAGGGGTACCTTTGCTTTACTTGATAGTCATTTAAAATTAATTTACTACATCTTCAGAATGGTGAAGGTTGCTAATCTTGAAGAGCAAACTGGTTTTGCCTGAGAAGTTGCTGTAGTTGCTCCCGCTACCTGGGGAAGGAACTGTTGGGGCAGTGTCAGTGGCTTCTTCTGCTCTTCCTTCCCTCTTGGGTTGAACCGTAAACCATTCAGGAGTTTATTGAATATAGGGCACACAACTGGAGAGAGATAAAATGGAGTGTATATGCAGTGCACAGAATGCACAAAAGCACAAGACTACTTTATTAATTTCTCCCTATTTCCTATTTCTTCCCTTTTTCCCTATTCCTAAAACTTTGTATGTTCATTGGTGTGAACCTAAGGTGACAGAAGAGTAGAGGTCTTGAGATTTTTTTTTGTCATGAAAATGAGCAAGACCCTGCAAAAAAAGGAAAAATTAATGGCCATTATTCTCCTCTTAGATATGAGAAAGATTATAAATGCTCTAACTGTAGGAAAAGCTACACTGAGGATTGGAGCTGTACTGAGATATCTGAAAATGGGGGTTTTTTGGTCCTTTTATTGTTGTTTTTAAACCATAGGAATGCTTTAGTGCCTGAAAGTTTTATTGGTCTCCAGAAAACTGGTGTAGTCTGTAAAGGGTACATTTCCGCACTCTTTCACTCTAGCTTTCATACATTGAGGGGTTATAGAGGGGATGCTATTTGTACAGTCTCTTCCAGCTAACTTCCCCCACCTCTCAACCATCAAGTTTCTTTTCAGAGTTAAGCATCCTCAGGTTAGATCTAACCCATATCCTAACCTCGGCAAGACCCTGCATAGCATAGATCTGCATCACCCAATGCAGATAAGATTGTGGATCCCATTCGAGTGTCATCCAAATACAAAGAAGTCAGGATTGTCATAACCGGTCACTAATGCACACTTAGTGTTATCATAGACAGGGAGAAAACAAAGTTGTTAGTAACTGTTAGTACAGACCATGTCAGAGAGAGAAAATGAACTGTTGTTCATAAGAGGAAACAGTTGCACCTAGTATGTTTCAGATGTTTAGGAAGGGGGTCACATGGCCACAGTTCATCCATTCAGGTGGGTTTGCACAGCAAAAGACAGCATCATCTGTTCCAGAGCTGGATTTAAAGAAGTCCCCTTAGTGGAAGGAGGCACAGTAAGTGGCTGGGTTTTTGTTTTGCTTTTTTTTTTTTGCTAAAGGAATATGCTTTTGTTCTGGATGAGGATGAAATATTGCAAGACCAATAATTTTTTACATTCTGTTACTTTTCCACAATGATTTAAAAATTCTGGAAATAATATAGATGAGGTTTTGCAAAGATAAAATTCAGATTCTTTCTTCTGTACAAAATGGTGACACATAGCCATCGAAGAGGAAGGAAGGATGTGAAAAATAAGACCAAAGGAAGAAGGTAGCTATCCTAATGAGTATAGCAGAATCTTCTGTGGTACTAATTGCCTAATGTTTCCATCTTCCCACAGATGCTATTTTTGTATAGAGTTTTTCCAAGGAATGAAATGGTGGTTCCGTGATCTAAAAAGTGATTTGAATTACTGTTACATCAGGCCTTGATTTGAGTAGTGTAAAAGTATTCATATTTTTGATACGTGGACATTTCATGAAGACTATTTCAGTGCATTCTATGATGACCTGCTTCTGAGCTAAAAACAGATTGGGTTTTTTTGCAGTTAAAATAACTGTCTTTACACAAGCAACAGCTAACTTTGGTTGTGATATTTTGGCTCTTTTCAGAAAGTCTGCCAAATGTGCAGACATGAGGTGACTTCATAACATGCTGGTTTTAAGCGAGAATGTAACATTTTTCACACATGGAGAGTATTACTGATATGTTGGATGCATATATATTAGGAATAAATACCAATAAAGAAAGGCTCCTACACTGGAGGTTGGAGAATTCATGGTGGTCTTGTTTTATTTGGCCAGTTGGATGCCTCTTCAATTCTTAAAAGGTCTGTGACTGGAAAATCGGACAAAATCTAATCATACTAAATAAATGGGTGCCCAAAGTTATGCTTCTAGAGCCAAATCTAAATGAGTAACAAGATCTTTCAAACCCACCAGGCACTTCAAAGTTTCTGATCATATTTTTAGGTGATGTGATGCATGTGACTCTGTATTGGAAGCTGCGGTGGTTGGAATCTGCTCAGTGCTTTGCAAGTTTGAAGATTTTGAAGCTTATTTTGATCTCTACAGAGGAAGTACCATTACTAATATGAATGCTGTTGCTAAACTAAGCTTTGCAGGTGTTTTTCTCTTCTCCAGTAGTGTTTCCCATGACTTTTATTTTTTAAACTTGGATGCTGCAAGTGGTGCTCCCCTCCAGCAGTATTCTCAGTTGCTCAAAACTTGTTGGATGTTCAGAACCTCTTGAAGGCCTTTTGACTCACATGGCCTGTTTGGCATCAGTTTTATCTCTTTTTTGAAATAATTGTAGGAAGGAGTCAGATACTATGGGTGCATATCAAAGAAAGAAAACAGCTGTCTTTTCAGTGTGGGTGCATTTTCTGTTTTGGCAAACAGTATCCACCTTCATAGCTGTTCTGCTGCTGTGTACACTTTATAAATCATTGTGGGGTATGTTCCTTCTGGGAGATGCAGTGGCAGGAGTGTATTTGTGACAACAGATGCTTGGATGCTGAATTCTTTTGAAGTTTATTTATTAGAAATTAGTTCTTTTTTGTTTGTTTGTTGGTTTTGGTTTTTTGGGTTGGTTGGTTGTTTTTTTTTACTTTCAAATTTAAAGGAAAGCCAGATAGAATAAGACTGCAGTGTGTGACCTTAACTCTGTTTATGTGGAGATGCCTGCAGGTTCTGGAATCCAACTGTCCTCCTTCTCAAACCTGCTGCTGTTCTTTGTGCTGCTGTATTTGTCAATCAGAACTCCTAATCCCACATCTCAGTACCTTTTTCTACTTTGCTTTCTCCAATTTGGGTGTTCTGAGGGGTGCCAGCCTAGTGTGGTGCTTATAGTTTTGTTTGTGTGTGACAACAGGGATGCAAACTCTTCCATTTCTGATGACTGAAAACTGCTGAAAGTTTCACAGTGTAATTATTAAAATCCTTTTATATAAAGTAACTTCTGTTTCTTTCTAGCACTATATAGACTTTGATGAAATGTTTTATCTTAATAGGGTACTTTTCAAAGCCAAATTACTTTACTTGAAGATCAAGTAAACTGTTAGAGACAGGGAACAATAAATATTGTAAAAATGTAATATAAATAAATACCTCCTTTAAAGCAAGCACCAGTGAAATTAAGGGACTGATTTCGTTATAAGACTTTTGTTTACATTAAGTATGGTTAAAATATGCTAATGGCAACTATCAGACTGAATCTGCCCTAAAAGCTTGAATTATTTAATATTTCACTTTTTTTTTGTTTTGTTTCAACTTCTGAATTGTATCAACTAAAAAATGATCCAGGAGCAAATCCACATTACCATTATCCCTGTGCAAAAAATGTGAGCTGGGCCCAAAGCGAGTGTGAGTTTGGCTTAAAAAGAATGTTTTGGTTTTTTTTAATAATTATCCTTCAGTTTCTTTTAAATTTATCTACTGTTTTTGGTCTTTAGATTGCCAATTTCTGATCTATGAGACAGTTGAGAGGATGGCACTTTTTCAGCTAAAAAAAAAACCAAAACAAACCCAAACAAAACTTGTTAATATACATAAACTCACATAACTCCTGTCTAAAAAAACAGTGCCAAAAGTGAAAGGACCCCCCCCTTTAAGGTGGTACTAATGAATTTAAGGTTATGTATAGGCAGCACTGATGCCGTTTTGGTTGACAGGACACTTGTGATAAGTAGATGTAGTGATTTTAATGACTTCAGTTTTCTGTAACTTTTCACGCAGTGTAAATATGAAATTTTTGAAAAAGTGTTATTTAGATGTGTGGTTAAAAGTGTGGTCTGTTCTAGGGAGCAATTTGGGAATACATCTGGTGCATTAAGGATGTTGCCATGAGAATGACATGTTCTGAACTTTGAGTTTTAATACGACTTTTGCAGATGTGCTGGCGTTGAAAAGCAGTCTCGTGATATGACTTTGGGTGGTTTTGCTTGCATTTATCACTTTTATTCCTGGTTGTTTTTTTTTTGAGGGCACTTATTACTCAAAGTTGTCAATATTTGCATTTTGTGGCGTATTGGAATTGTTAAGCTGAACATTTTTCTCATTCATGCAGGCTGTTCTGAACTCTCTAGGCTAATTTGTAGTACACAAACAGCTTTAATTCCAGCTAAGTCCTTGTTAGTTAGGACTGTGTGAGTCTTCACAGTTATTTTGTACATGACTTGAGGTAAATTTTCATTACCTGAGAATAATTTTATTGGATTTATGCGTGTGTGTTTGTGTTGGGAACATACTGCACATCGCAAGGATGCAATACCTAAGGATGCAGGATAATCAGAAATGTTAAATCTCTTTAGCAAAATTACATACTGTGTGTACTGCTAGATGTACTTTGGATGATGTCTGCCAGAGGAGTTCACAGGCTGGGAAGGCTCTAGGAAGGAGCCTTGGGAAGCTCCTTTTCAAAATCTGAGGTCCCTGAAATTTGCAAATTATGGCATAAGGCCATGTTAGTAGTGACACAATGTGTGATCATTTTTGATTTTTGGCTAAGCTTGCAGTCATATTACAATTAACTGCTATTGGGAATTCAGCTAATATCCATAATGATGTGAAGTCGCTCAATCTATTTTGAAAAAAAAAAGGATGCCATCTTAAAAAAACCTATATGATTCTATGATTCTATATAGAATGGGGTTATTAAACAGAAGTCATACAAGTATAGAAAATGGAAAGTAACTGTCAAATTTATTCAAGAATTTAGATCAGCACAACTTTAGGGATACTTTGAACCTCCTTTCATAATACCAATAAAAACTGAAGTGTCTTTGTTAGTAAGTGGAAGTTACGCCATGGGAGAAAGGAATATGATCAGTGATATTTAATTTTAAAGGTGAAGTCTGGGGATCTCCATCTCTTTCTGTCACAGTAGCATGTAGTAGCTCATAAATATATCATTTATCTGAGTGCCCAATAAAATGGTAAGTGCCTTTGCTAATTAAAGTACTTATGAAGGCTATGTCAATCTGAACCCCCATCAGACTGTTCCTGGACAGTTTAACCACCTGTGGTGCTGTTTGCATCATTTTGCCCTCCATTGTGGCAGCATTTTTCTTTTTACTTACCCCAGCATGAAGGTAAGCTAAAATGGACCATAAAAAAAAAAAATGGGCAAGGAGGGAGGGAAATCACTGTATTTAGTCATTATGTAGGTTAATCTCAGGATGGGTTTGATGTGTGCTAGTGGCAGCACAAAAGTAGGGCTAGGGCTGTAGAAAGGAGAGGACAAACCTGTGGCAGGTTCCACCAAGACTGGGCTCCATGGCTTTACCTGTTGTGAACCTGCCTTTCAGTGAGTTGCAGAAGGAATGGCTTTTGATGAGTTCTTGGCCTTTGCTGTGTCCTTCATCTTGCCCTTTGGGCGCCTTGAGGCTCTTACTGGCAGAATTCTTTTTGGAAGGGCTCTGAAAATGATCTGAGCCCTCTTCAGTAACCCATGCTTATTGATTTCAGAAAATTTTTCTACATTTCTTTGACAAGGAATGAGATCTTTAATACTGACCTTTTACTGGATGGGTGAACTTACTGGTTTTAATTCTACATAGCAAGCAAGGACTTTGAAACCCCTTTTTGTCTGCTTGCTTGTTAGTAGTAAGTGTAAGAAATCTTACAGCTGAACATTATCTGGCTGCTTCTTACTGTTTTTAAATAAACTCCTCACAAAATATTTACAGCTATATCTCAGTGTTCATCAATGTTTACACTTCTGCTGACCTCTACATGTGGAATGCAGGTTAGGCAAATGTTTAATTTTACTCAGCTATAGCTTTTCCATCACTAAGGAAGTTGCCATATAAAAGAACGGATTTTCAGCTTCTCTTCTAAATCACGTTATTTCCGTTTGTGCAATGAAAGCTATTTACTTTTCTTTTTGTACTTAATTAGTAAGGAATTTTTGTAAACTGTCAGCTATTAAACACTTTCCTGGATGCTCATGAAGTATGCTTTTATTTACCAAATGCAGTCAGCAACTGAAGTGGTACAATAAAAATTACATTGTATGCTTTACAAGAGGAAAAAAATCAGTTTTTGTCAGCTTCCTGTCTAGTCAACAAAGAAACATGAAAGAAAGAGAGGACTGACAAGTTTGTTTCCTTTTGTGTCTGGCGAGTGCTGCACACTAAAATAATATTTCCTGTTGCTATTTTGCTGTAATGTTCCAACATTTAAATTTTTGTTAAAACTGGATTTTCAAATGTCAAATTTGAAAAATACGGGTTTGATAAAATTGTGTCTGTTTTTCATTTGGGCCAGACAAGTAAATTAGAGTACATGTGGGTAGTACTGATTTTGCCTTGTGACTAGATTTTAAAAATGCCAAAGGAATTTGATTAACTAGCCACATCACTAAAAGTGAGTTCCACAGCTGAAAAAGAAAAAAAAAAAATCAGCTGTTTGATAATCAGCCTTCATTATTCTTTAGTTACTGATTTTGAGACAAATTGCTCTTTAATAGATACACTTATTTGCAGTGGAACATGCATGTGGAATGTCACAATCCAATTGTAAGTGAAAATGTTTTCTGTACTAAATTGCTGATTTGTACAGGAAAAGCTGACATTATAGTTTCTGCCAGCATGGATATTCTGGTGTGTTTATGTAAGAGTTGAATTCAGAGCAAATTAGGGAATTAAGGCTCCAGGACTTCATAGCAATAAAAGCCACACTGATGACTTGCATGGCCTTTCTCTGAAATCCTTTATGGCATAGCTAAGAACTGGATTCAACATGAGGTGTAACCACCTCCAGCGTGGATTTAATGGGCCGAAGTGTGAGATTTAGAACATATAATTTGCACTCAAGTTTCCCTTCCTTCCCATCTAAGTTTGGTGTTCATTGGATGAATGAGGAAGACAGCAACATCCTGAAACCCAATCCGTCCACTCCCTGTAAGCCTAATGCACAGTTCTTGCAAGTCATGCAAGTCATTCCTAGCTTTTACATCCCAGTGTGGTAATAGTTCTGCCCATCAGGTAGCAGAAGACATAGAGTCCTCTCTGTAACTCCTAATTCTCAGAGTGTTGGGAGTCCATAAATTAAGTTGTGGTAAAGCTCATCTTCATTCTTGTTATGAAGTGAGGTGGAAGGGAGTCATAAACCATCCTAAACTGGGTGTTGGCTTATGAACTAAAACACTGATTTGAGGGTTGTTTCTCAACTATCTGTCAGGTTGCTGCACTTTACAGGTGGTTTGAGGATTGCAGTCTGGTTTGTTTTTTTTTCCCGTTTTCTTGTCTCTAGACCATTTCTTAAAGGACACACCACTTGGACAAGTCCCTGAGTATCACCACTTAGCTGGTGCTTCTCAGAGAGGAATAAGGAGGAAAGAAAAAATGGGTTTTTTGACCTTTAGTTGGTCTTCTTTGTACTTCTGAGCAGTAGTTGAGTCTTCACTTCTTTACAGAGCAAGGGCAAGTTGGGACTCTTGAACAGCCATGGCCATCTGAGGTCTTTAAATACGGAGTAATGCATTTGAAATGTAACTAGAACTGAGTGAGGTGTTTCTGGGGTGTGCAGTCTTTAGGGGAAAAGATACTGGTGTGTCCTGAAGAGAAAGCAGGTCATAGTCAATGGCATCCTTGAGAGCAGACGGTATTCTGTGGCCTGTTAATAAGGAGCAGAGAAAGCAATGCTTCCCCTTTTTAGCAGTCCAAATAGAAAAATGACTGATAATTTATTGCAAAAAATTATTAGTTTAAGTGAACTGAAGTTGTAAGTTGGAACTTAAGAGAAGATGCCCACGTAGATTGTTGACTAGCGATTTGTTAAAATACTGGAGAAAAAAGCATAGGGTAAACTTCTGGTCTATAAATTGTGGTAAGGTTATAATACAAATATGCCCAGAACAGATTTCACTTTATGTAATATGCTTCCAATTTTAGGCCTTCCTGTGATGCTGCAGTTTCTAGAACTGGCTGGCTGCAACAACTGGCTGAAATCTTTCACTAGAGCAATTAAATGCAGCTTTTTTAACGTAGCAGTGGTATTGCCATAGGATGAACCTGTTTGGAAGAGCTTTGAGATCTGTGGGGAAGAAAAATAGGCTTCTAAAGTGAAATTTTGTGTATATTTTGGCTGGCTGTTAAGAAGACTAAACATGCTACATGCTTTTTAAACCCTGTGTTTGGCAAGGATTTTGAACTGCTGTGGTTACTGCTGCTATTTCAGAATAGCATAAGGTTCTTAAAATTTACCAGTTAATTGCTCATTGACAATCTTATTTGGTTGAGTCCGCTGGCCAGAGTGAGACTATCATCTCCTCCTCTTTCCACTGCTACTGAGGAGCTAAGTGACCTAGCCTCCTATCTAGTGTTGTGAAGTATATACAGTGTATTTAAAATTGTTTATATTAATCATTTATAATTTATTATTTAATTATCAGAATTTTTGAAAATGTTGAGGTTTATTTTAAAAGAAAAGACAACTTCATATGAAATGAGTGTTGATTTAATCAGGAAATAATTTAGACAGTTCTGATAAAATCATGCAATAAAAATTGCATACAGTCTAGTAAAATTTGATAGTCTTTAAACAAGCCATCTGACCAGAGTCCTTCTGGAAGGGAAGTCATATACACTTGCAATATGCCATGGAGGTCAGTGTGGACTTCCCTTAACGTTTTCCTTGCAAAAGCTGCAGCATTTGACACACAGGGGCAAATCTTGTTAACAGGATGCTGCACCACCTCTGGTCAGATGAAGTTGTGCATTCAGGATGTTCATGCCATGCAAGTACAGCCTCAGGGAGCAACCTGAGGAATGGCTGCCAGGGCACACGCAGAGTCCTTGCTGCAGGTACTGCATAGCCACTTAAAGCTACGTTGTTTCCTAAGCCATGAAAACTCAGGCTCTGGGATGGCTGAAGGGTAAGGAAGTAGTGCTGTGGAGCAGAGGACTAAGAAGGAGCATATGGACACCGTTCAGGCAGGGTGTGTGATGAGGAAACAGGAGGCCTCCTGGGCAATATTGAGTCCAGGGTGATGGTGTTACCTGCATGTACACACAACCTTTTCCACTGGTGATGAATCACACTGCAGGAGGGTGTTCAAACTTAGAAGTCTAGCTTCCTGTGCTTTTCTCACATTCTTCGGCGCATCATCTCAACTAAGAGGGTTTCACCTCTCCGTTTATTTAGTCTAGGCAAGTATGGCCAAGGAAGAAGCCCAGTGCTGTGTTGTTTTAAAGTTGTTACTTTTAAATTTATTTGTTTATGTTAATGCTCATGTTTATCAGTTAAGGGAAGGGAAAGCACTGCTCATGGACTTGCTGTAAATATTTGCAAAATGGCTTCACTGGCTTCCTGCACATCCCTCCTGAGGCATCTAATTTGCCTTCAGGTTTACAAAACTGCCTTAAGGAGATTTGGAGGGCTGGAGGGCTGCATCTCCCCTGCAGATTCGCTCTTTCACTGCCCTCCTCTGAGAAACAGGGTCTTGCAACAGCCAACCAAGTACTGGTTATTAAAGGGAAGACCTAGGCATGGCTGTAGTTTGTGTGGCAAAGAGATGGCCTCTCCATCAGGATGATGGCCCTGCAGCTGCAGGGATAGTCCTGGGTCCTTTGTGGCCCATGTCAGTGTGCACAGACTGGCTCTGTGGGTGGTTACTGCCATGTTTAGGCTGCTGTACTGGGTGTAATGCTTGGTACCTAAAACAGTGGTTGTGCATTCATGTCTTGCTAACCATGGGCAAGGAAGCAGGGAAGTTACGTGGCCATTAAGAGGGATATTTTTCTTCTCCACTTCCTGAGAATTTGTGCCACAGCAAAGCAGCTCTGCTTGTGGCCACACTGCTGTGGTTTGTCCTTCTTCCAGTGGACTGGCCTGTGAGCATGAGGGCTTGCTCTGGTTTTGGCAGCCACCTCTTCCTGTGTTCCCAAGTGCTACTTAGAGAGAGCTGCTGTGTGTGAGAGAATGGAAGGAGGGAGTCCTTCATGTCAGTTTCCTCTCAGGCTAGTCCTGCTTCCGGCTTCAGTCAGGGGAAGTGCTGGAAGGTGTAGGTTGGCCAAGAGGGGCTTCATCGCTTGATGGGCTAATGGCCAGCGCTGCCTCTCCCTCAGCCTCTGCCTAGTTTTTGTGGCATGGTGTGGCATTTTGCCTGCCTGCTGGAGCATTTTGGGGCAGGCTTTTCAACCACATCGAGCATCCATACATGAGCTTTTGGAGCAAGTCCAGAGGAGGACCGTGAAGATGATGAAGGGGCCAGAGCACCTCCCGTATGAGGACAGGCTGAGAAAATTGGGGCAGTTCAGCCTGGAGAAGAGAAGGCTGCATGGAGACCTCATAGCAGCCTTCCAGTATCTGAAGGGGGCCTACAGAGATGCCAGAGAGGTGCTCTTCATCAGGGACAGTAGCAGTAAGACAAGGAGTAATGGGTTTAAACTTAAACAGGGGAAGTTCAGATTATATCTTTCAGATACAAGGAAGAAGCTCTTTATTGTAGAGGGTGATAAGGCACTGGAATGGGTTGCCCAAAGAAGTGGTAAATGCTCCATCCATGGCAGTTGACCAGGTTGGATGGGGCTTTGAGCAACCTCGTCTAGTGGAAGGTGTCCCTGCCCAGGGCAAGGGGGCTAGAACTAGATGATCTTAAGGTCCCTTCCAACCCAAAGCATTCTATGATTCTATGAACTTATTATGGGTACCCTTGTGCTTGTGAAAATGGGGATGTGTGATGAGCGCCGAAAGCACAGAGGCCAGAGAAGCTCTGAGGGGTTTTTAGAAAGTAGGTAATCCCTGCTGATGTGGGTTTAATGATAGGACAGCAAGGAGACTGTTGCCTGTCCCTCTGGCATTCCTGGACACCACTGGCAGAGACAGCTGTTAGGGGATACCATTATAATGACTCTGTTTCCATCTTGCCAGGTTATTGCTGGATCCAGCCTTGTGCTGGATGTGATTGTGAGGATTTGTCCTGGAAGGCAGCAAGAAAAACAAACTCTGTAATTTGTTTCAGAGTCTGCACTCTCTCTGCCTCCTGAAGAAGAATGAAGTTTGATGTTTGGTTTCCCTTCAGCTACTGCTAGTTATACTAAAAACATGTGTTAGTAGGCAGGGTGTTAGGACCTGCTTTGTACAGGACAAGGAGCGGTTTGCTTTGTACGCTCTAGAGCAGCTGCATATGAGGTGGATGGTAAGTTCTATACCAGCCATGGTGTTTCTTCAGCAGATTTTCCTTAGATTTTTTTTTCAAGTTAGAAAGATAAGAAAAGGGAGCTCCTCACCTGTATTGCCTGGATCCAGTGTGCCCATTCACAAAGAAGAATAAGGTGGGGATTACTGGCAGTGTTTCATAGAATCATAGAATAGTTAGGGTTGGAAAGGACCTTAAGATCATCTGGTTCTAACTCCCTGCCATGGGCAGGGACACCGCACACTAAACCATCTCACCCAAGGCTTCGTCCAACCTGGTCTTGAACACTGCCAGGGATGGAGCACTCACAGCCTCCCTGGGCAACCCATTCCAGTGCCTCACCACCCTCACAGGAAAGAATTTCCTCCTTAGATCCAATCTAAACTTCCCCTGATTAAATTTTAACCCATTACCCCTTGTCCTGTCAATACAGTCCCTGATGAAGAGTCCCTCCCCAGCATCCCTATAGGCCGCCTTCAGATACTGGAAGGCTGCTATGAGGTCTCCATGCAGCCTTCTCTTCTCCAGGCTGAACAGCCCCAACTTTCTCAGCCTCTCTTCATACGGGAGGTGCTCCAGCCACCTGATCATACTTGTTGCCCTCCTCTGGACTTGTTCCAACAGCTCCATGTCCTTTTTATGTTGAGGACACCAGAACTGCACACAATACTCCAGGTGAGGTCTCACAAGAGCAGAGTAGAGGGGCAGGATCACCTCCTTCGACCTGCTGGTCATGCTCCTTTTGATGCAGCCCAGGATACGGTTGGCTTTCTGGGCTGCAAGCGCACACTGAAGCCAGCTCATGTTCATTTTCTCATCAACCAACACCCCCAAGTCCTTCTCCGCAGGGCTGCTCTGAATCTCTTCTCTGCCCAACCTGTAGCTGTGCCTCGGATTGCTCCGACCCAGGTGTAGGACCTTGCATTTGGCATGGTTAAACCTCATGAGGTTGGCATCAGCCCACCTCACAAGTGTGTCAAGGTCCCTCTGGATGGCATTCCTTCCCTCCAGCCTATGAACCGAACCACACAGCTTGGTGTCATCAGCAAACTTGCTGAGGGCGCACTCAATCCCACTGGCCATTTCATCAGCAAAGATGTTGAACAAGACCGGTCCCAACACTGATCCCTGAGGGACACCAGTCTTTACTGGTCCCCAGCTGGACATGGAGCCGTTGACCACAACTCTTTGTGCGCGGCCATCCAGCCAGTTCTTTATCCACCGAGTGGTCCATCCATCAAATTGATGTCTCTCCAATTTAGAGACAAGGATGTTGTGTGGGACAGTGTCGAACGCTTTGCACAAGTCCAGGTAGATGACATCAACTGCTCTACCCCTGTCCATCAGTTCTGTAGCCCCATCATAGAAGGCCACCAAATTGGTCAGGCAGGATTTCCCCTTAGTGAAGCCATGCTGGCTGTTACCAAGCACCTTGTTGATTTTCATGTGCCTTAGCATGCCATCCAGGAGAATCTGCCCCAAGATTTTGCTAGACACAGAGGTGAGACTGACTGGTCTGTAATTCCCTGGGTCATCCATTTTCCCCTTCTTGAAAATGGGGGTTATATTTCCCTTTTTCCACTCATCGGGAACTTCACCTGACTGCCATGATTTCTCAAATATGATGGCCAGTGGCTTAGCAACTTCATTTGCCAGCTCCTTCAGGATCCATGGATGGATTCCATCAGGTCCCATGGACTTGTGCACATTCAGGTTTTTAAGATGGTCTCGAACCAGATTCTCTCCTGCAGTGGCCCAAGATCTTCATTCTCACAGTCCCTGCGCCTACCTTCTAGGACTTGGGGGGTGCGGTCACAGCCTTTGCCAGTGAAGACCGAGGCAAAGAAGTCACTCAGAACCTTCAATTTACCATAATCAATTTAGCTTTTGATACCACCAGTGATTGTAACACCAGAGGATCCTACCGGCACCTGGAATTGTTGTCACTTCTTTGAAAATGTGACTGAAAGTAGAGTTCTTAAATAGGAAAAGGAAAAAAAAAAACCTACTGGACCAATACTCACTTGGTAAATACAATTTTCTCTGCTTGCTGAAGGCTAAGCAGTATCTGGCAGTCTGTGGAATTAGACCTCCTAGTAGATAATGTTGATGGGAGGCTGTATATTTTAGTGATAACACAATTAGTTTTCACAAACCAGTTATCTGCTTTGAGCTGTGCAGAACTGAGTGATACAATGTGATATTCTGGAAATTTTCACTGAGTAAGCAAATACCTGGATTGTTGCCAGAGCTTCCTGTAAAAGAATGTACGTAGAGGAAACAGTTGCTTTAAATGTCATTTATGTCCAAATATGGAACAACAGGAATAACTTTATATTTCCTGTGAACTAACTAGAAGCCCCCTGGATTTGCATTGCTTTGTGAAAATGATGTTCACATCACCAACAGGAAAGTCATATTCACAGAGCAGCTTTCAGGGGACTCCCATGACCCTATCTCCAGGACAGACCCCTGGGGAATTTGGAAAAGAATGTCAGAAATGAGGTCCCAGCAACAAAACATTTCAGCTGCAGCAATCTGGTATTCTTTTGACTAAGAAGATGTGACTCTCTTTTGTAACACTTCGCTTCTTTTTAGTGAAGTACATCTGACTTATGCTAATTTACAAAACAAATATTTCCTGAAGTAATTAATATTAAGATTTTAAAAATTAACTAATATTCCCTTGAGTAGCAGAAATCCACTGGATGTCTCTGATAAGAATCTGTGGTCTGTCTGCAATTTTTGTATGAACAACCTGTATGATTCTGGTAATACTAAAAACAACAACCACAAAACAACCCTACCCCATTCCCCCCAGCCAAAAGGAAAAAACCCTGCCAAAAACTACAAACATCCCCCATGTCCCAAGAGCATAATGAATTTTTTTTTTCTGATTATATTCTGTAGAGCTTTTCTTAAAATCAGTAGATTTCCTGAAAATTGTACAAGGCTTTAAAAATTGTTGTAATTAGTTCAGATTTCATCATGCAGAGTGGTATTTCAGACAGTAAGTTGCCATTTCTTTCAGATATTATCTGTATGGTAATTTGAGACTCGAAGTTTCCCTTGGACTAACAAGGATTCTTAGTTGATGCTCTGACATACTGTTGTCCATGAAGTACCACACTTTTCCACCGGGTAGGTTTGTTCCAGGAGATTTTTCATCTGGTCTAAACATACTTCTAGAAGGTTTATTAGGAGAACAGCTCTGCATTGACAGAAATGAGTGGACACCACTTCTGCTTCCTTCTGTCCTTCTCATGTACAACAGCCAGGAGGTCTTCAGGAGAATGAGCATTTTCATTCTTCTTATCTGTGCAAAGTTTGAACCTTTGGAGATTACTGGGTTGCACTTATTTCTGTTGCTTAAACGTAAGCATCTGTTGCCATTTGAGATACTTACATAGGCCTAGCAAATGTGACTCTGGACTTAGGGGACAGCCGTTGCCACCTGGCCTGGGACATGGAAGCAGATGATATCCCATAGGTCATTTTGAATAGTTCAGTTCTTCTGTGCTCTGTGAATACTGGAGCTTCAGAAAACTGAAATGACACAACCAAGGACTTTAAATAGCTACTACATGACAGAAACATCCAGTGGTTGTTGACTAGAGCTGACCTGAATTTGGTGACCTAGAGGGTGAAAGCTGTAAAACCAATAAGCCTTCCCTTGGTTAAGGGAATTCCCTGAACAGTCATAATTGAAGTCTACCCATGATTTGCTGGGAAAAAAAAAGAAAGAAAAAAGATATTAAGATAAGCTGCCAACTGGGTTTGGGTGTGTTGGGTTGTTTTTTTCTTTTTGTTTTAGGTTTTTTTTTGGTGTGGGTTTTTTTTTGTTTGTTAGTTTTGTTTTGGGGTTTGTTTTTTTTTTTTTGTTTGGTTGCTTTTTGTTTATTTGTTGTTGGTTTTTTTTTCTGGTGGGAGAGAAAAAAGGCTTGGGAGAGAAGGAAAGCTCAAGCTTGAAACATGACCAGCAGGTCAAAGGAGGTGATCCTGCCCCGCTACTCTCGTGAGACCCCACTTGGAGTATTGTGTACAGTTCTGGTGTCCTCAACAGAAAACGGACATGGAACTGTTGGAACAAGTCCAGAGGAGGGCCATGAAGATAATAAAGGGGCCAGAGCACCTCCCGTATGAAGACAGACAAAGTTGGGGCTGTTCAGCCTGGAGAGGAGAAGGCTGCGTGGAGACCTCATAGCAGCCTTCCGGTATCTGAAGGGGAGCTACAAGATACTAGAGGGACTTTTCATCAGGGACTGTAGCAATGGGACCAAGGGGTAATGGGTTTAAACTTAAACAAGGGAAGTTCAGGTTGCATATAAGGCATAAGTTCTTTACTGTGAGAGTGGTGAGGCACTGGAATGGGTTGCCCAAAGAAGTGGTAAATGCTTCATCCCTGGCAGTATTCAAGGCCAGGTTGGATGAAGTCTTGGGTGACATGGTTTAGTGTGAGGTGTCCCTGCCCATGGCAGGGGTGTTGGAACTAGGTGATCTTAAGGTCCTTTCCAACCCTAACTATTCTATGATTCTATAACCATAAAATCATAAAATGTTTCATTTTGTTGGTTATTTATTGACATCTGAAATTGATGGGTTTACAAATGAAGTGAGAACTTTGCTCAATTTCTGTTCTTTGCTTTAAGTTCTGAAAAGGAATGCAAGACAGATGTTCCTTTTCATGAACCATTTTGAGAGTGGAATTTCAAATCATCAGTCCAGGACACCTTACTTTATATGAGCTCCTATAGGGGAACATAACTGAACATTGCTAACTTGCTAAGACAGTCTGGATTTTTTTTGTTACCCTCTTTGTTCTAACTGAGTGTAAATCAGAAATTTTAGTAACGTAATTTTTTTTAAAGTTGTTAATGGGCTGCAAAATCAGTTAAGAAAAATGTTAAGGTGAACTGGAATATAGCAGTGATTTCTTCTAGTGGTACTTTACACACAAAAGAGCAGTTTGACTAATTCAATGCATTAATATCCAAAGGGTCAAGACAAGAATAGCAATACAGCCAGGGAGCTATTTTGACATTCTGAAGAGAGAAGAAAATATGAGAGGAATGCAAGATAAGTGTCCTGCAGTTGGCATCACCTCCCTATTTCTGTATTTGGTGGGATGTGAAACTTGAAGATATCATTGATCTAGCTCTCTTGTTACAGCTACATGAGTTATGCATACGTGTGCTTAGGAAGAAGTACAGCATTTGCTACAAAGGGATAAATTTCTGTTGGCCTTCCCTGTCCAGACTAGGGTAACATAGTGGTGAAAAGGGGTGGATTTTGTGGAGGCAAGACACTGAGACTTGAAGCTGTCAACTGTCAAACGCCCATCTGTTGGCATAGACATTCTTGGTGTTTCAACTTGAAACTGGTATTTGAATTCAGCTCAAATTGGGGTTCAAAACGGAGCAATGTGAATGGGAAATCTACAGTCTTTAATCAGAAAACATCATCAGTGCCATTTCTAAACAGAAAATGCCATTTTATAATGAATAAATCACAAGATGAAACATGTATGATTACTTTTTGAAGCATTTCAGCTGTGAATTAGAAACACTGTGAATAGTCACCATTCACCTGTTCACAGGATTTTCAGTCATTTGAAAGACATTGGATTTTAGATAGGAAAAATTGACTACATTCCCCAGAATGACATTTTTAGCATGGACAGAGTTAAGTATACAGTGAGACTTTTATTAATTTTCTCGCTTAAATGTGTACTTTAAAGGGTAAGTTTTGAACTTGATTGGTACCTATGCAATTAGCCTGAGCTGATGTTGTGGGAAAGAGAACTATGATTTGTCTTGAAAAATGCACTTCTGTAAGACAGTGGAATGTCCAAGAACTGACTTGGCTTTTGTGGTTTTTTTGAGATCTCTGTATCCTCCAGAAATGGTGCATTTCCAAATACGGCAGTTGTTTCCCTCCTAGGCTACTCATCTGGCTGTTCCAAGCAGTAGTCCTCTAATGCCAGGAAAGTAGCTAGACATGGAAAAACAGGGCAAAACGCAACAAAAATCTGCAGCTACGATCTGACAGATGTCTTACAGGCTGCATTGCAGTGCAGAGTTTCTTCATTTTGCTGCAACAACTATTAGAAGCCTTCTCAGCTCTGTCACTGACAGGGCTTAATAACCCTAAAGCTCTGTACGTGATTCATGGAAGTTAGAGGTCTGGGTTGGGGTGCCCATTCATTAGGCGCACTTTTTTTTTAACTATAAGTTAATATGATAGTAAATGAATTGCTGTTCTTTAGACAAACACTTGGTCTGCATGTAGCACAGTTGTACGCACAATGTTGAAGGGACATAATCTTTTTATAGTTTAATACTGATTTGCTAGCATGATTCACTAAGCTTATCAGTTGCAGACAGTCTGGGAGAATGAAACAGAACGGAAATGCTTGTCAAAAAATGAAGCCATTAGTATCACTAAAATGAGCTTCTGCTTCTGGCCTGAGTGATATTTCGTGGGTGGAATAAGATGAAATGAATTTCCTCAAGTATTATGTGAGAGGCTAGCCTGTGGTGTAAAGAAGCTATGGCTATTTGAAAAATGCTAGCCTACCATGTAAAGTAGGTGAGGTATGCAACATTCCCCTTCTGTTTTGCCACCTGGAGGACAGCAGTGATTGCTCCAAATGCCAGTGTCTTTCTGGGGAAGACATTGTTTCAAAGAGGATGTCTGGGGGATAGGACAAAACTATTTCTCTCCATTTGTCTCTTTATTTCTAGTCACGTATGGCAAGAAATCATGAACTGAATTCTTCATAACATGAAACTGATTGTAAATCATAGAAGTTTAGAAATAAGCAATAATTTTGCATAGTTTCAGCTTACTTACCTTGTGATTATTATTCCTTCAGGGTGAAGTTTCCCACTTAGGACTTGATTGTGTAGGGTTCTTAAGTCATTCCTAAGTGAGTACCAGAAATGCAGATCTCCTTGTTCGCAGTTCAGAAGATATTCAACTAAATTTCTAATGATTTCTGAGGAAAGAAGAGCTATTGTTATAATCCCATTCTGTCTGTAACTCTAGCCCGCAGATCCTACCCATACACTTTTCATTTGTAGCCTTGTTCTCTTGCATACCCCATGCTCAATCTGCCCATTTGTCTCCACTACTTAGTTCTCCAAGGTGTGCTTCATCTACATTGAAAGCAAACATCCAAAGTAGGTGAGATGGATTCCAGCACAGAAGTGCGCATTTTTTTTGCCATTGAATAAAGGGAAGCTGCAGTGACTGGTAGAGATATTTGTACCTCCACTGGATTAGGTGAACAGAGACCCTGATTCTTGTACCTGCTGTAACCATCTTCCTTTAACCCAGTATCATATTGCTTAAATGCCCCTTTGACCTCCTTAAATTGACCTTTGATCCACAAGCTTTTTGCAGTCTTGCCTTCCCATCTTCCCAGATGACCAGAAGGAAAAAGCTCATATTTCATCCCAGTATATGCAGAATTTTATCACATCCCTCAGATTCAAAAGTACATTTAGTAGCTGAGGATAATAACCACTAGTGGCCGTCATTGTTGGTCAACCTTCCATCCACTTGCAAAGGTTACAGTCAGTGATAGTGGGAGATGATGCTAGTGCAAAATAAAAGCAGAGTTTTGTAGGGCAGGTGGCCTGTTCTGGCATAGCAGGCTACAGCACTTACCTGCACATCGGGCCTTGTGCAGCTGTGGTTCCTGATGCTCAGTACCTTCTTACCTTCCTTGCTTTGGTTATTCTGAGACTTAAGAAACAGGAAAAATAGAATATTACAGTGTCATTTTTGGAAGCACAAAAGGAGACGGAAAAGCCCAAGTCCATTCTTCTGGCCATGCTAAACTTAAGAACAAACCCCAACTTAAAAATAAATAACAACAGGTTTTTGGGGTTGTTTTTTTTTTTTTTCTAAAACAGTACATGCTGAATAACAGGCTGAAGGAAATATGTGGCATTAACTTGAAAACAGATGTTTATAATGATTCAATGACGTATTTTAATTACATTCCCAGATGCAATTAAAACAGACATCTTCTGAATTTAAGGGATGTGTTGATAAAACTGATAACCTTCTACATGATGCTGAAGGAGGAAGAATGAGCTGCAAGCATGCGTCCTCCAGCCGTGATCTTATCAGGTCTGAAAAACTAAGAGAGGTCACACTGGGTCATTTCTTTAAATGGGAGGCCCGATGTTTTTCCAGGCATAACCATGTAACTGCAAGGAGTAAAGTCGATTATTCAGTGGGTGGCACTTTTCCCTTCTGGTCAGTACTGAGTTGGCATTGCAGCATGAGTTGGCATCTTTTTCTGATCTAATTCTCTTTCTGCAGTAAATAATAAATTTTCATCTTTCTGTGCATTTGTAATATAACGTGGCAAAGTGCTGTAATAATGTAAGAGAGAAAATGTGGTTATTTTTATGTGAATGTGGAAAAGGTTTGACTTCAAACACCAAATTCAATGGATCTACATTTAAAAGAAAAGTATCTCAACAAAAGCAACATTTTTTTTTTCAGGAGCTGGTACCTTAGTTTTATTGGACAGTCTTCAATGTTTACTTTTTTTATTAATGTTGCTGTATTATTTAAGTTTCTGGAGTGATGATGCTTATTGGTCTCTCATTGGAGGTTTTCCAAATTCAGAATAGATTCAGCATATTTTTTCTCAATTTCCCATAAGTACTGAGGTCCCAGTAGGCTGTGGAGCCCGCAGGTGTGGAGGGACAGGTGCCCAGCGTCTGTGCTGAGAGCTGACTCTGAAGAAGTGCTGTCCCTGACTGCTTCCTGTTAATGGCTTAATGAAACTGCTGAATTATCTTGTGTGCGTTAGTGCAATATTCAGTGATATAAATATTTGGTTTGTTTTCCTCCCAGTTGGTTTCTGAGGGACATGACAATAGCAAAAGCAATAGACTGCTGAGTTACTCACCAGCTGCTTCATGATTATGAGGAGGAAAAGTGGGGAGTAGCCCAAGTGCACTTAAGTGTACAGAAATACTTGGTAACACAAAGTGACTGAAAGCTTTTACGCTTGGATCAGTTAATCTGACTTCTCTCAGATGTTACAACCTTTCATGTTTTGCAAAAAAATAATGAGTGGCTTTTTATGTCATTGAAGTCATAGAATCATAGGATGGTTTGGGTTGGAAGGGACCTTAAAGGTCATCTAGTTCCAAGCCCTCTGGCCCAGTCAGGGATACCTTCCACTAGACCAGGTTGCCCAAGGTCCTATGCAGCCTGGCCTTTGAACATTTTCAGGGATTGGGGCATCCACAATTTCTCTGGACAGCCTGTTCCAGTGTCAAGTTTATCCAGTGTAGAAAACCCATGAGGTGGTGCTGTTATAAAGAAAGGCTTTCAGAAAACAAGGATCTCTATAGTGTTTCCTGGAGAATAATTTGGACTGATTATGTTTTTATTGATGTTTTCTGTGCATTCTCCTATGCAATGAATGCACTTTTACTTAGTGGAAGGTTTCCCATCATAATGACAATTGCAGTTAGTCATTATAGAGGGCAAGAAAGAAAAAAGATCACTTGAAATGTGGTAGATGCAAGAAATAGGACCAGAACACTGAAGTTAGATATTGCCTGGCCAGTAAACAACATTAACAACTGCCTCGATATCTAATATTTGCCATTAGGAGCAGTTTGCTCTCTGAGGGGCTGCAGTTTGACTTGATTTCATAAAGTACACCCAGGCATACTTCTTGATATAGTTTACTGTGGTAATTATACCAATATTTAACTTCCTGTAAACACTACTTTTTTCCTATCTGAAGATTGGCAATTACTGAAAAAATCAGTAAATCAATATTAAGAAATCTCATGGTAAAACCCCAATGTGTATAGATGTTTTTTATATTTGGAAAAGAAACACAAAACATATTCTTCAGGTTTGATATTTTTCTTAAGCATAGAAGATAAATCATGAACTGCAGTTTCACCATCCCTCTCTCCTCAAAGCAATGGCAGATATTTATAGAGCTGAAGTATTTATGCAGAATGCAAGCCATTTATTAACAGAGACCTAAGAGATGCTTCTACAGTTGAATTGATTTTGTTTTAAATATTTTGTTGGGCTTTGAATGTGTGACTGTAGTATCTTAGAGGAGAACCTACTTCTTTTAAATTGAGATGTTCATATTGCTAGATGCAGAGTGTGTATTCTATAAAAATTAGTTATTTTTTTAAATGGTGACCCTAAAGACAATGATTTAGAAGTAATATAAGTTTTCTATGGTTAAAAACTATAGCAGATATTTTTCTTCTTTTACAAAGGCTTCTCTTATTGGACGTGGTATGAAACCAGAAGTGTACATCTATATAAATTTAATAGTGTTTTGTTGGGCTTAAGTGAACATTTGCCATGCTGACCAGCCTTGCACTCAGCATGGTACTGCTGACATCCCTGGTTTATTGTGGTATGTTCTGCCTGTCATCCAGTTCAGACAATTAATTCTCAATGTCTCCTTCATTTTCAGGGTTGTTCCGGCTGTGGAAAATGTGACTGCAGTGGAGTAAAAGGGCAAAAAGTGAGTAAGCCAGCTCTCTCTTCTTCATTATCTTGCTTATTTAAACCACACAGTGTATGATCTACTGGGAGGCAGGTGAGCCATTGGTTCCAGTGAACACTCTGACATGGCGCGTTTCCAAGGCCAGGCCACATGCCCTTCAGCAGGATTTCTGAAAAGCAGCCAGCTCGGTGTCTGCAGGAGCAGGATAGGGCAGGAGGACCAGGGGTGGGAGACAGATGAATACCCTCACTGCGGGGTGAAGCTCCTAGTCCGGTGCTTGGCTGTGCCCTCCCTTTTTCTGCGTTTAGTGGGGTGCTAACCTGGCACTCTCACCTTTCGTACACCTCACCTCCAGTCTTTTCAGTGGATAGCAGGGTTGACATCCTGAGCACCTCTGGAAGCAATTCTAGCAGTTCAGTTCCAAAATGCTCCCCTCAATGAGTTGTGCAGATTGCTCTCCAGGAATTCTGTGATGCATCAGAAGCAACTCAACCTTACCAGGGTTAGGCCTGGGAGGCAATGACCTGGAATAGAAAGAAATAGGTTAATAATCAACTTAAATACAGAAAAGTATTGCACGTCAAGTTAAAAAATAAAATACTTAAAACTTTTTGACAGAACCTTGCAAATGAGTTTTAAAGTTCCCATTCAGCTGTCCAAACTTTCTGTGTGTGAAACAGAAAAGGCACTTTAGAGGCTTCTTTTAAAGTAGTAAGAGTGAAGAAAAAATACAGTGTACTTAAGCATTCCATGAATTCCCCTGTAAATTACCTGCTTTTGTAAATAGCATAGGCATTCAATCACTCTCCTTATCTTTTCCAATTTTGCTGTAGAGATTTCAATCTGTAATGTGTTCTGTTGTGCATGCACATGTATTGTATTATCTATAATACATTATAAATTAGTGCAATCCAAAGGTTTTATCATCCTGTGATTGCAGTGGGAGCATTTTTTGAGGTAAGTTGTTTAGGTCAATCAAAGGACTGCTTTGAAGAGGTGGGGGTTTTGTTTGTTTTTTGTTTTGGGGTTTTTAAATAAAGGTACAGCTGGTGTTCTACCTTGTCTCACATGTGATAGCTGCATATTTACTGATGAAGGTTTTAAGAATGTTTGTTGTTGGCTTTTCTTTAGTGTTTTCTAGAACAAGGAACATAAAGTACTTAATTGGAGACCCAAGCAAAGATAATTTTCTTTGTAACAGAACATGGATTAATTTGTGAGACAGATGAAAAGAGATTCAAAATTTCTTTTAGATGTTTTAATGGCCCACTAGTATCTGTTTAATAAGAGGCAGCTATATATTAAAAATAAATAGCGCAAAGATTTGGGAAAGGTCAGGAACTCTGAATTTATTCCTTGATGTCTTGATCTTGGTTTTCAGTAACAAGTACAAATAAATCATTCTAGAATGAGAGAGAGATTACGTTATAACTCTCTTGTTGAAAGCCATTAGTTTTCAGTTCTTAGAGTATGCCAGTATGTTGCAACTAGATATTTAAAAAAATTGTAGTTTGGGGAAATAACTTGGCTTCATTTATTTCTGGCTGAAATCATGACTCTTTGCTAGAGCTGTTGCTGGCATTTTTCATTTGCATAGTCCAGAGTCTCAGAAAGTTCTCCTCGGAGTAAATAGATCCTTATCTGATATGCTAGAAGCCAAAACTACCTCAAATTAATGTAGGCTATTTTAAAATGTGGAAGAGAGAAAATATCAGCCCATAGCAACAGAAGTCATAGTAAGTTCCAGATTTTGTGCAAATTTGTCCAACAAATCAGTGTACGCCTTGCTCTTCCTAATGGGTTTCCATCAAAAACTTCTCTAGCTTTAAATGTGGGTGTAATGGTATATTTACATATTTTCAGACTGTGTAGGAAATTTAATTATTGACATTAGAGACATTTAGACAGGTGAATGTATAGTTAACACCTAGAAAGCAATATTTAAGGAAGGTATTTGAAGGTATTCTGGAGTGAATTTAAAAGTAACTTGATTCAGATAATAATGCTTGCTCATTATGTTAACATTCTGAGGCTTTCAAATGCATACTTAGGATTTTGAACAAAAAAAAAAAAAAGACTTTTATCTAAAAATGTCTGCCCCTGCCTTTTTTTCAGCCTAGTGCAGCTTTTCATCTGATTCTTTGCATTTAATGCCTTTTTGGAATAAAGACTGCCTGGTACCCAGTCCCAGGCCTGAAGACAGAAGTTGGTAGGAAAGCAGGGGAAGCATCCTTCCTGCTTGCCACTGAAAAATTTCTAGAAATGGTTTTTCCACCCGATGCATTTGTCTTTGAAACGTATCTCTGTAAACACAGTTCCCATTAACGTGCACATCAGTACTGGTACCTGCTACCTCAGAAATATACTTAAATGTTGCTTAATCAGAGAGGGACAGATTAGAAAGACTGATCCTTGCCAAGATCCAGGCCAGAAGAGGGCTGCCATGCCCAGCTGTTGTGGTACCCCAGGAGACCACATTAGGGAACATCTGCTCTCCACTTCTCATGTAGCCACTTGCGTGGGAAGTATATATCCATCCTGCCCAAGACCATCCCCAGCCAACATGTTGCCTACACTGGAAACCCTTTTGATCTGTCTTCCATGTTGTGCAGAACTGCACAAATGCTGAAGGGCCTTTTCCAATCCACCCACACTCTTCAGCAACATAACCACACCAGTTCACTACCATGGGATCTTCAGGAGCTGCGGAAGTGGGTGCTGGGTTTACCCTTTAATGCTTTAATTATTAACATCTGGAGATACATTTCTTTCCACACACAGTGTGGGAAGAAGTTCCAGAATGAATTGGGGGTGGGATTTAATTAAAATACATTTGGCCAAATAATATTAATGATCTCACCACAAAAAGTGCTGAAAATAGTATTTGACTTAAAAGCTTTTAAATTCCCAAGAAATATTGCCCGTCAGCATTTCAGACATGGAAGAGTAAGTTATATTGCCATATTTTTCTCTCTCATTTGAGAATCTTTTAGTCAATATGACCATTTGGATGGCCATATTTAGAATACATTCAGTATGTTCTCTCATTACACTGTTTCCGTGAAAATTGTATCTCTATGCCAAACTCCTTTAAGATGACTCATACTTTATCAAGGGCATATAATTGAGAAAGTCTAAGGGGTTTTCATCCCTTTCAGAAAATTTCAGAAGGTGAGTGTAATTGGAACAGATGGTTCTTATCCCATAAAGCCTTTATTATTACACTGAACATCAGGCTGTTATTCTAAGCTATGTAGTGTCAAGTATCACGTATTTACTGAACAATAGGTGCAGAAATTTTAGAAAAACATAATATTGCTAAAATAATAAATAATGCCTTGGTGTTTTCCATTAGATAGATTAGCCAAAAATCTTCATTAGTTTCCTCTTACACTTTCTATTTGGTTTTCTGCATAATAACTTGACTGTTCTTTCCAACTGCACTACAAGTGTGAGATCTGTTTGAACTGGTTAGTTTTGAATGCTTGTCTACATTTTACTGAGTTACTCAGAAGCACGCAGAAGCTGTATTTTCTCTTTTATGCCTACCTAGATTTTGAGAACAATTTCAAGCAGCTGTGGAGATAAGAAGTGCTAGCCAGTAATGTGTGTAGAAAAAGCATGCAAGCATTTAATTACCATTTAGAACAAAGACTTTATAGAGCCGAGTAAAATTCTCCATGCACTGGCTTTTTCCAGGAATGTTCGTTCTCTCATTCATGACCATTTGCACTCGTTTTACTCCGTATCAGAAACGTGTATAAACAGAGGCAACACTGGAACTTTGCTGTAACTAAACCAGAATGATTAATCTTCTAACACTTGTCAGTTAGAATGCATTGAAGTATAAGTCTTCATTCTTTAATATAAATATCTTACAATGATTCCCCTGTCTCAACTTTCAATTATCCATTGAAAGTTCAAGTCACAAAAATCTCAAATGTGATTTTTGTCATTGGACATGAAATATTGCACTTAAAAAAAAATTATATCTGCTGGGATATTCTGGAAGAAAATAGAAAATAAAAATAGAATGAACTCATGTAACTGCTGATTTTGACATTTTTGATATGAGGTGTAAGAAAACTTGTGCAAATAATTTTATACTGGCATATTTTTGTTTGCCTAGTGCCTTGTTCTGAGGCCCTGTCTGTATTATTATACCTACATAAGAATTACTTCTGTTTCCCTTGATGAGCGCATTATCCCTGTGTGGATTGACTGCATTGACTGTGGAAGTACACAGACTGACTTTGCTTGAGGTGTTTTTGGGCCTGGCAACCAGGTGGCTCTGTTACTGCCTTAGGTTGACAGTTACTGTGACGCCTCTGTGGTCACCCATTAACAGGATGAGTCTTTTCTCTCTTGTGCAATTCTACAGTCTTGAAAGTCACGCACGATTTTCCTGTCTGCAGGAGATTGTGCAATGGTGAGTTGACTGTTCCAGTGGACTGTGTCCCTATATATTTGGTTTGGCTTGGTTTTTTTTAAGGTTTACCAGATTGGGAAGGCCTTCAAGGCTTTTCCTGTCATTTTAGGTATCAAAAGATAGAGCAAAAATATTTATGATATTGATGAGTTAAACCAATAGAAAAACCCTTGTTAGAGAGAAACTCTGGCAGTCAATGGGATAATCACTATTAAGTAATTCTGAGTTTCCTTTAGAATATAGTAAAGGGCAACAAATCAGTTGCTTTAGTGGAGCGAATCAATAATCACTAGATCTATGCTTTTCAAATTCAACCTATGCTAGCAGCATCAACACTCTTTTTTACCAAGAATGTTAATTTTTCAGTACTTTCCATTGGTACTGTTTGTTTTTAATAAGCTCTTCCATAGTTTTGCTCAATGTTTCTATTTAAGTGGCTGCTGTGGGAACTTAATCTCATTTCCAGCACTTGTTCATGTGCAAGTTGGAAAGACTATGAACTGAGGACACTAAGGAAACTACAGTTAAGTAAAGGCTGTAAAGCTGACAAGAAGGATGACAGTGGGAGGAAAGATTGTGTTTGCAGCTTTAGTTTGCAGCTAATAGTTAACATGAGGTCATCTAATAATTCCTGAAAGGGGGAAATCAGAAGACTGTAATAAAATAAGCAAAGATATTGATCAGCTGCAGATCTGATATCCTACAAGGGTACTTGTGGCTCTTATTTTTGAAAATTAGGCCATTGTCACAATGTTTATGTCACTTCTGCAGTGACATTAGTATATTTTTATTGATTTGCCCTTCATGCAGAGAAAAATAATGCTTTTAATTCAAATCAGGGAAAAAGAATACCTATGTTTCATGAAGAAAACACATAAATAATGCTGCTATTCTTGAAAAGAATGAGACATCAAAAGACCTTGAATTATATTGAGTGGAATATGCTAAGTATTGAAAGTTTTATTCACTTTCCCAACTGTAAACTGTAAAGTGGATCTGTCAGCTTTTCTTAGTTTAAAGTTGTCACTGGGACCATTTGTCTCAGTTGTCCAAATAGGACTGAATGTCTGTAGCAACATTTTCTATATTAAGATGTATTTTTGCACTCAGTACAGTATGTATCTTTGATTGACACAAACTAGTGGATTACACTGATGAATTTACCTCTTTGGAAAGAGTGCTATAAAAGCAGATATCCCAGTAATACTGTGTGATGGGGTATGCTCATATTTAGTTTTCAGAGCTGACTTCTAAAGGTTTCCACAAAGTGATATGTCAGTTGGCATAATATGATCTTTTAAGCAGCTTTTAAGTTGCCAGATGCATATCTTTGCTTGTAAAGCTATTGGTATAATAAGCTCAGGCATTTCTTCATGAAACAAAACATGCTTTCTGACCTCACAGAGTTTGATTTTACATTTGTACAACTGTTACTGTATGTCTTCATTATGGTTTCTTGAAGGATTACAAGGCCTTGTTTTAATATGAAGCATGTAAGCCTCCAATGAAGTCAGTAAAGTTTCCCAAATGTGAGATCAAAGGAAGATGAGAAAAGACCTGTAGGTCGCCACTTCTCTGAAATCTGCATGCTCTGGACGTGAAGCTGCTACAGTCCCTGTGGAATACCCACAGGTAGTTTGGAATCTTCCCAAATTTAAAATTTCGTTCATGCAAACAGAATCACACTTCCATTATATATATACCAACTACACAGTGATCGTTAAACTTATGTTGCAGCATTCAGTTTTTTAGTATCTGGTTGTATGCATGACAGCACCTGCAGTCTGTATTTGTACATCATTCATCTTACTGCCCACTAATGTTCTGTGATACTGACAGGTTTTTGTGGGTGTAGATTACAGGTCTGAGATAGCAAATGGCATAGCAATGGGTATAGCAACCACAATAGCAACATTTTGTAGTTTACCCCTCAGGCTTCTTTAAATCATTCTGCAATTCAATTTATATTGTGTTTGCTGGGGATCTCAGACCAAACAAGCTGTTATAATTGATGGTTCTGTGATATGTCAGTTCCCACATGAGAACTTAATACTTGAGGCACTTAATAATCAGTCTTTGCCTACATTTTCTCTGTAGTAGTATTGACAAGAATTATAGGTAACATAGCAAAGAAAGTTCAGCTAAATGGCGAAAATAATTATTAGCTTTCAGTAACAGGCAAAATGTTTTTCTATATCATCTTTAACAGGAGAAGAAAAGCAAAATTAAGGTAAAGCCAAGGGACAAGCAACTTAGACTACCATCTGGAAAATCATGTTTCTGTCCCTTAGAAGGTTCAACTGTAACTGGAAAGGCAAAACCTACCCATAAATTTTGTAGCTGTTAAAGAAAGCATGTGCCAGCTTCCACTGCAGTTCATCTGCAACATTTTAAAATGCTTTTATATGCCAACAAAAGTAATTCTTACCAAGGTTTGTGTCGAAGTTAAAGTATGCATGGTTAAAGTAAATACTGAGTTGAGTGGGTGAACACAGGCATTGGCATCAAATCGGATGTCCTTTCACTCTTTTCTCATTTGACACTGTTACTGACTGTAAAAAGATGCAACAAAACTGTTTCATGGGTAGCTAGCAGAATACTAAAGCCTTGAGGAGGTTTGGTAACCCTTGATTTTGTTAGAACAGTTTGCTTGCCTACCAAGCAAAGATGCTGCAGAACTGCAACAAAAACAAAAAAAAAAAAAAGGTTTAATGGAGGAGAGGGACTAGCAGAGAGGGGCAGTCTGAAGTGCCCTCTGACTCCAGTGTCAGCAGTTGAGTGAAGAAAAGGGAAGAATACCAAAGGTTGGTATTGTGGAGCAGTGAACAGAGAAGCCAGTTCTGTATGCAGCACCTGCAGTGAGATCTGTGAGTTAAGGTTGCAATTGCAGATCTTCAATTCAAACTTCCTTTCTGTCTGAAAGTGTGGAGATGGAAGCTCCGGAAGCAGGATGGAAGCAGGTCCAGTAGAAACACACACATCTTCATGAAACTCCTCCAGAGGGATCTCTTTAGGAATCTTTAGGTATTAAATACAATGAATTTATAGTAATGCCAGGGCGTGGGAACTAAGGGACACTGCTCACCTCAGGAAATAAATGAAAAAGGTAGCATTTGTAAAAGTGAAATTCTCCAGATGCAGACAAAGTACAGACTTTGATAGCAAGACTGTCTCTGCACCCTACCTCTCCTTGGGCAGGCGCGGCGGGCAGGAAGGGCCGGGAGGATCCGGATGCCGGTGCGGGTGGCGCTGGGGGGGAAAACCCGAGCCGGTTGGCTCCTATCATCCTTCATCCCGCAGCTGTGTCACTTCCCCGCTGGCTCCTCTGGGTGGCAGTCAGACATCACGGAATTCCTGTTCTCTGGCGGGCAGCCTTGCTTTTTTTTTTTTCTCTTTTGTTCTTGTTTGGGGTTTGGGTTTTTTTTTTCATTTTTAGTCAAAAAAAGAGAAAACCTTAAGGCCACTTGCTAAGCAGGAGATCAGCTGGTGGGCATTCACTGAAAATGATGCTGCAGCAGTATCCTGCACAATATCAAAATAAGGAAAATATTTGTTTTCATTACTGTTAATGATTACTGCATCCTTGTTAACTTAATTGATTTAGGCTGAACAAGCTTGGACGTACTATAAAAAAATTATATTGTAGTGTCTGTTCTGCAGTGGATCTGGTTGAGTAAAGAGACTCTAGAAATTAAAGTGAAGAAACAATGATTTACACTTCTGAGGCACAACGTTATCTGCCTTCTGGTATTTTCATAGAATCACACAGTCCTTTAGATTGGAAAGGACCTTTAAAATCATTGAGTTCAACTGTAAACCTAATGCTTCGAGGTCCACTATTAAACCATGTCCCTAAGCTCTATATGTACACGTCTTTTAAATACCTCCAGGGATGGTGTCTCCACCACTGCCCTGGGAAGCCTGTTCCAATGCTTGACAATCCTTCCAGGGAAGAATTTTCTCCTCATATCCCATTTAAACCTCCTCTGGTGCAACTTGAGGCTGTTTCTTCTTGTCCTATGACTTGTTACTTGGGAGAAGAGACCGACGTGCAGTTGTAGAGGGTGGTGAGATCAGAAGCCAGAATATTTTCTCCTCCTTCCCTGCGGGAAGCAACTCTTCTGTAACATTTAAATATTTAAAACTTTAGAAATGCCATTTCTAACCTAACCCCAAAAAGCAGCTAGAATATTACTGTCTCAAATAGTAATGTCTGTCATGTACTCTCTAAGATATGAGCTACTTCATTATGAGAACTTTATTGCCGTCTGTACTGTCCAGGACGAGCTGCCCATGTTTTTACTATTTATGGAAGAGATTACTTTCTGTAAATATGTCCATGACAGACCTTTGCCAAGAGAATAAAACTTGCATGTAACGTCACATTTCATTGCAGGCCTAGGGTCTGAACAAAAATAAAGTAAAAAAACCTGAAAAGTTCAAGACCTTTTTTTTTTTTCTGCTGTTTCATCTTTAAATGCAAGCCTTTAAACAGTGCCAAATGCAAACAAGTGCTAAATAATTTACACTAATGAATAAGGAAGGGCGTGGAGCATTTTTACCCCTTATATTCTTGGACCTTCAACACTGGAAGTGATTTAACACAATGTGCAATAAAACAAAGGAAGAGTTAGTCAGACGTAATGAGTTCAACAGATGATTAGAAGGGGTGGGAAATATAACCTTTTGATTCAACCTGTTCCCAGGTGGTAGAATTTCCTTTTTTTTTTTTTCTTGCAACCTCCCCTTCCCTCATGTTTTTTTGAGGTTCTTCTATTCCCCAGCGTGGCTCTAAATGATGGGGAGGAGGCTCCTTGACCCAAATCTGATTAAAAGAGAAAAAAAGGTTTGGAAAACCCCATACGTACTTTTGGTAAAAAGTTTATATGACTTCCTCCTGAAACATCATGAGAGCTGTATTTTTATTTTTACTTTTTTCCTAAAAAAAATCAATAAAAATTTAAAGCTAAAGACATTGAACCACATACCTTAGTGTTACCTTGTCAGGCTTTGTGTAAGCAGACTTCCACAGTTGAAAATAAAGTTCACCGCTCATTTGTTGGCTTCTGCTGTCTTTTAGTATTGTCTTCAAATTTGACCTTCATATACCATGCCCTCAGTCTTGCTTTGAGGTAGACTACTCCTGGCTTATAAAATGTTCAGACTAGGGGTCATACATGCTGTCATTCGTGAGTGACTGAAAGGTGCGTGTGCCTCACTAAACTTCAGGCAGCTTTTCTTTTTTTTTTCTTTTTTTTTTTTTAATGGAGGGAAAACAGAATAATTTTTTTCTCTAAGTACAAACACGTTTCTCCTCAGCACCCTGGCTACTTCTGGATCATTCATCTACACTGGAGTCAAATATCACACAAAAAGTATGTCAGCCAAAGACACTCACACTGGGAGCTTAAGTGTGTACATGGCTCAGGAAGTCCTAAAAAGTGAAATTTGGGCACCTCCATTGAAAAAACTGACTACTGCAGTTGGAAAATGAGGAATAACTATGGGGTGAGCAAGAAGAGGATTTAGATGAAGGAGGCTTGGTAAATTATGTAGGGAGGGGCCATTACTTATAGCTGGTTTAACTGAAATTGTACAATGCTGCTAAGCAACCAGTTGCTTGACTCTAATTAAATGGAGGCCGAGTGTGTAGCCATGACTGACTTTTGCATGTTGATTTTACTTCCCTTAGCTTATTTTACTTATTTTTCGTCTTCTAAATCGAATTCACACACTGTATATCCACCCATTTACTTGCACACCAACTAAGCACATACATACTGATATCTATATATCAGAAAAGGATAACCAAAGATTGTTACTTCTATTTTTATACTCCTGGGAAGCACTTGGCAGCTTTCTGAGGAATGCTCTGTGCAGCCATGAGGTGACACTGAAATATGCTTTCAGCCTAAGCATTCTTTTGTATTTAGGAGGCAGAGGCGCAGGCTCACTCCCTGAACTGTAAACCTGAACAGCAAACCTGAACAGCTTTCCAATTAAATGTTTATACAGATGGATTCACTATTTTTGGGCTCATTTTATATCAAGCTGCACAGGTTCCCCAGTGTGGTAAACTCATGAGGCCCAAGAAAGACACTTTTGTAGTAGGAAGAGTGATCTTTTCAGGGAGTGAGAGACCAGAGCTGGGTGAGGTGCCATCATTTGGTGATCAAGAGTGCAGCTTCTGCCCTTCTGTATGGGCATTGGCTTTTGCACCGTTAAGTCATTGCTTCTCAGAGTTCCCACCTTGAAGTGCAGCCTGAGAGCTGGTTTAACTGACCGAAGGAGTCCCACGGGTGAAGGTCACCAGGGAGGGAGCAAAGGGAGAAGGAGAGGGCAGAACTAGCATCATGGCAGAGCGGGCATGACTAGAGAGTGCTATTCCTCGGCAGCTGTTGGCGTAGCTCTTTGTCAGCATCTGCTCTGTCTGTGTGTAAAACAGAGCAACACTGCTCTTGAAGGTGTGCAGGGGACTCATCCAGCCCACAGCTGGCCTGACTGTGGAGCTGTGCAGGTAATATAGAACTGTCAGGGCTGCTCCTTCTTTTAGTCTTGCCAAAAAGGCTGGACTTATGTTTCCATGCAAGTGAGTTTTCTCAGATGCTTCCTAGCAATGCAAGAATCCAGATTTTGCTGAGTCTCCCCCATCTTCTCCAAGCACTCACACCCTCTAACCCTCTCTTCTACTCTGCATACTGTCAGGAACACAGCCCCAAAACTTCTGGGTGAGCCAAGATGTTTACAGAACTCCTACACAGATTCTTTGCATATCTTCATAGTTATGTTTATGTAATTAGTTACTCGTTACTTGTGTAGCTCCAGAATTATATAGCTATAGCACAGATAGACTGTAGTGCTGAAGGATGTGCTGTGGGAATTTTGTAATGTGAAGCATCCATAGTGCATTTGAGGACACTCTTGCTCTGTGAGCATATAGCAGTACTTATGTTTGACTGATATCCACTTCACACTTTCAATAAAATACTGAAAATGGTAAGTGCAGCTGAGGACAAACAGATGATATTTGTCATACGTGTTTATTTTAATCCTGAGAGATATTCAGGGCCAGTGCTCCCTCTGGTGGTTTAAAATACTGCTTTAATAAAGAAATTCATACTGCCCACCTCTGTCTTCACTGATGTAACACTGAGCCAATTACAATTCTGTAACACATGATTAAAAGAGTGTGGAGAAATGCAGTGACTTGAGTGAGCTACTCGGATCACACAATAGTGTTTCCCACTGTGCACTGTAATTACTGGTCTAACAGCTCAAAGCCAATTCACTTCAGCACTTGCAGTTATATCAGCGGAAGGAACAAATACAAAGCCTGTATTCACTTCTCATGTGGCTGGGTAGAAACCATGTAGTGCATTGCAAGGCTGTTGTGAATCTGTAGATTTTACAGGGTTATACTGGATCATCAAGGCATGATGAATGATTTGGATGGTGGGTTTTCTTGTCAACAGTTGCGTCTATGTCTGAAACGAATTTCTTTCAAAAGCAATGTTTGAGACTCTTTGTAAAATCAGACTTGAGGATAGGAGAAAAAAATAGAAAAGAATGCTGAATTTGCAGGCCCTATTTCTTTCTTTGGAAACTGCATCCTCAGTTTCCATCTTGAAGCAGTTGCGTTTCTTTGGTATGCGTGCGTTTCAGTTCAATGAACATTAGGTTTTGGGAAGAGGGGAGCATGTGTGTTTGTGAGAGAGGAAGTCTATGCTTATAACAATGTTGGAGTCAGCAGGAACATTGGTCTGAAGATGGCTCTCCAGCAAGGTCAAACATTTGTTGGCTTGCAGCTCAGCTTCTCTTGCAGCGAAGGCACAGCTGAGGAACTCTGGTGGATGAACTCCAACAAACCCCACTGCGCTGGTGTGAGAAGCTGCTCTCGCTGCCTTTCCGCCCTGCATCGCTATATCCTCCTTGCATCAGCTGCCTGGCCTAATGAGCTCCTTAGCTCACCAAGGCCAGAGCAAGCTTACTAGCTAAAGGAAAGTGAGTAAATTTAGTGAGCTGAACTGGTGCAGTGGAGGCTGAGGGAATTATACCAGGTGATGTAAAAAAGAATGAAGTAGCACCATGCCTTTAAAAGAAGAGCTACCTTTGCTGGGTAGATCAGCTCAGCTGCCTTGTGACATCACTCTGTAAGACTTTTATGCCTTTTCAGTTGAAGGGCAGGCACGTGCCTGTCCTGCTGTCTCAGCTTCAGGGCGATTGCTGGGAGTGGCAAATGAAGCATCTTTCAGATGGCTTCAGGAAGATCCGCACATTGTTATTCACCATATGCGTGAGTCTCTGAAGAGCCTGGGAACATTATACTCATATGGGCCCAGACACCCTGTGAGCCCACACTACCTAAAATCTCCCAGTCCTGCAGGCCCTAAGCAGAATAATAGCAGAAATAATTTATCATGGGATGGTGATTGTTTCCCCCCCCCCCCCCCCCCCCCCGCACTTGATTTATTACAGCTGAATCTTCTGAAACTGCTTACTTCATGTGACTCTCTTGCTTAGCAATCTGCAGTTGTTCCATGTGTCAAACAGCATTTCATGGCAAATTTTGAAGGGTAGGTGCCAGAAAAAATATCAGCCCAGGCTGTTATGCTTAGAAGTCCATTCAGTTGCTTTAAATTGAACTATATCTAATATCTAATATCTAATATCTAATAACTATATCTAATGCAAAGGCATTTGGATACGTTTCACAAAAGCTGGGCTAACACAGGCATCTTGCTTACTAAATGAGTGCAACAGTGACTGAGTGCTTGCTGTCTTTTTATGTAGCACCTCCACATTTTCAGCAGCTGAGTGGCAGAATATTAATTTTTGTGAGCTGAGTAATGAATTCTCCTTTGTGCTTTCTGACAGTTTGTATTGAATCGGCAGAGGTACAGATGACTTGGTTACATCTGTTTTAATTTTTGAGTCTCATGAATTGATTTGTTAGAAGCAGAAGCTCTTTCAACATTACTTGCCAAGATTTCACAGCTGTGAATACTGGAACTTGAACAATACATAGCCCTTGCAATCAGAGTCTCATGCTCTTCATGCATCACAGCTAGAAATCTCAGTGCTGAGGGAAAAATAAGTGGGTAGCAGCAGTGATCTGGTGCTTGCCAATTTATTCTGTGTGGATGCTTAATGAGTAGCAGCATAAATGTAGTGCAAACACTAGCTCTTGGGCGGCTTTATTGGAACACTGAGTGAAGAAAAGAACTGGGCAAGCAAGCAGGGAAAGGATGCTGCTCAAGTATTTCCTTGCAATGCAAGGCATTTTCAGGACATGCTTATGTCTGTATCGCACAGCATAATAAGCAATAGCTTCATCTGAGCTTGAAATAAGATACTGGGTAGGAAAGCAGCAGTGCAAATGTTGCTACCTCAGTGATCTCTGTGGGCTAATCTGCCCGCTGACATTAGGACACATAGAGCTCTGCGTTCACATGCATCTTTACAGCTCTTAGATGGTAGAGTTCCTGTACTCTCTTGTTCAGTGTAGATATGTAGAGACTGATAGAATTTTACTGTAATTTAGTGTAGTTTCACCAATGCCAAGAAATGTCTTATGGTGGAAGTTGGTACTAACTGGGGCAGGACTACTGAAATAAGACCTTAGTTCGTTAGCACTGCTTCTTTACTTACAAGTTTTGACACACTAGTTTTCTAAGACTGATACAAAGAGGCCATCTGCTAACCGGACTAAAGAAAGGGACTGGAATCCAGGGGACAGACATCTCTAGGTCTGTTACAGGGTTGTGGTGAAATAGGTTGTCATAACTTCTCTGAGTTTTTATGGATGACATGGAGAGGTAAGGTCCCATTAACTGTGTAGCATGGGACTGCACAAGTTTGGGCTACTTAGTCAGTACTTACTTTGGACTGCTTACTCAAACTTACTTTGCAGTAAAATGAAATGGGAAGGCAGAGTAGAGGGAGAGGTGTAAGCAGTGTGAAAGTCCATGTTCCCCTGTTAGAATAACTGGCTAAGGTTGCAGGTTGCATGCAGGGAGAGATCCAGCAGCTTTCACACACGCAGTCACCTTTACGTTTCCTTACTTCCATATGGCTAATCAGAGGCAATAAGATGAGCTCAGTTCTAGTATGAGAAACCATGAGTCTGCAGTATCTGGGACAGCACAGCCCTCACAAGCTCAGAAGTTATGCTCTCCAGGCCTTGGGATTTCCAGTAGCTTGACTGGATGTCCAGAAGTCCTGGACAAATAGCCAGTTATTTTTATTTTTGGCCAAGCAGTTCAAGTCAGTAAAGTAAAATGTTCCTAGGGAAACCTGGATGTATCTCTGCTCAGAGTGACTTGGTATGGTCTCGGCTCTGCTCCTGCAGCTGTGTTTTACCCCTCAAACAGGGCAGCCTGGGAGGTTGAAGACAGCCTTGAGAGAGCTGACTCTAGTTGCCTTGGAAACCCAAATTTGAGTTAACCTCCTTGGCAAGCTGAAGTGGTCATTGCCTTAGCAAGTGATTTACAGGCATGTTAAGGCCTTTTACAGGGCCAGAACCGTTTTAAGGGAGCCTTAGACTAAGTGAAAATCCGATCTGTAAACCACAGTTTTATCTTTCCTTAAGAACGGACAAAAGCATATTTCCCTGTGTTTTGTTCAAAGTGTGTTGAAATCCTCTGAACTCCTGACTACAGAATTAGTTGAGCTGCACATGACTCATTTTCTCTGTGGGTGTCAAAATAATCTTGTTTTCTTTTCATTTGCACATATTGTGCTTTTCTTCAGGAATGGAAAACCCTGTTCTATATACTTGAGTGTCTTCCTCCTCCTTAGTCCATCTCCCAGCAGGTCATGAGAGCAAGTGCCCAGGGTTCAGTGTGAAATCGTGGTCTGAAGCGAGACAGCATCTGATTTCGTGCAGTGCCAATTAGCAGGCCAAAGTATGGGTTTAAGAACCTCAGTAATCTGTTTACTATTTCAAATAGCCTTCAGGTTTTCAATTACTTAATTGAAATTACTTAAACATTTATCCTGGATCCTAATACACTCCTCCTTAAAATATTATTCAAAACAGTTTGTAACTTTAGAACTTGGACTTTGTACTTCTTACAGCTGACCTAGAAATGTATTTCTTCAGCTGTTCTGCTGTTTGCTTTGTTTTGCTATGTTTTGTGGTCTAACATACTGCCTTGTACTTGGGTTACTAGAAAACTTTATTCTCAACCATGACAAAGAATACTGGAGAGTAAAGAGAGGAGATTATGTCCTTTTGGCACTGCAAGGAAAAGCTGCTTGTTTGACTCAAAAGATGCCTTTTTACTGAAAAATGTATTTTTGTAGGAGGAAGGGAAGCAACAGGAGGTTCTTTTCCTGGCAGGATTGTTTAATAAATGAGTGCTGTTTTGATTTCACTTTCTCATGCTCTTATCAACTCAGTTATAGTTTTCTCCCCTCTTTTCCTCCTTGGCTCTGCTCATATCTGTCAGTCACCTCTCTTCTCCCGTCTCTTCATCATCTTAACAAAATCCTTGACAAGGAGCTAAAAACAACATCAACCCAATAACTCTCATCTTCCAAAACTGTAACTTGCACCATGTGTGTGGGTCATTACTCAAGTTTTCTCTGCCTGCATAATATAACCTTTTCTTTGCAGGATGCCTGTTATACCTACTTGAGAAGTGAGCTCTCCAAGACTTAGATGTTCTTCTTTTCTTGTGCGCTCAGTCCTCAGGTGACCCCTGCAAATTACCAGCATATTGGTGGGAATCTCTGTCCTGAGCAATAGGGGAAAAGTTTTTTGCCATTTACTGTCCTAAAATCCAAATACCCAATTAGCAAATAGTAATCTTATTTCTCTCATTGTTTTGCAGAAAATACTTAAATATTTGTGTAGCTTCATTTTGTTTTGAACCCCGTTGATTTTATTTTCCGGTTTGTATGCTTTGAAAATTGGTCTATGTTTTGAGTTTATAAACTATTAGCAGGTGCCATGTTTTTTTGTTTTTTAACTTGTATACCTTTTCCTTTTTGCAGTCACTCACTAATATTTTATTCATTTAATGTTCCCACATTTTTGGTCAATGTGGAGTGTTTCTCCCTGTTTCACACCACCTAGAAAGGACAACTCTGGTTACTTCCTTCATGGAACATTTGGCTTTTGATTTGCTTGATTTGCTGTTTTCAGGCTCCCCTATATGCAGACTTTGCAGCTTTTATTCAGGCAATGTTTCTCTTGGTTTCACTGGGAGCTCCAGTATAGTGAATGCATAATAGTTGAAATATTGATCTAGAGCATGGATTTTCTGCCTCTAGTTTTATCTAATTTAAATACAGTTAGAGGCAGCACAGAAAACTCAGGTGTCCCATACAATATTAAAGAAGAACCTAAAGGATGACACATACAATCTGTAAGTTCAGCTTCTTGGGAAGATCCTGTATCTTAAAGCACTCTGAACCACTCTGAAATTCAAGAATAAGTGACAAGCCTGGTGTCCTTAATCTACTGTTGTGAATGATGTATTAGAAGAGGAGTTGTATCAGTATTCATACAGTAGTGACTGAACATTGGTATTTGCGGTTTTCAGGAATTTAATTGCTGATTTGGGGTGTTAGATTTTCTACCAGGATTTAGCGGTATCTCTGTAGGAATGTGGATAGGTCTTATTAGAGGGAAAGTGTCCTTTCTGATCCCATGGGAATAAACATATTATGAACAAGAGCTATTTGGGGAGACAGAAAAAAGGTTTCATTGACATTCAAAGAGTGTTTTTTTATTGTGCCACACTCAGCTTCTGCCAACCTATTATTGAACCAGAAATTTATCTTTGTTTAGAATAATCCTTTCAAATACCAACATGAAATGTTTGCTGTCACATGTAGATTCTTACCACCCAGCAGGTTTCTTGAGCACAGAAATGGGGAGTATGTGCGTTGCTTGAAGAAGTGGCTTCAGTTGTTTAGTTGCTAATGAGTTTTCTGCTTCCCCAGGGAGAAAGAGGCTTGCCGGGACTACAGGGTGTGATTGGGTTTCCTGGAATGCAAGGACCTGAAGGTCCCCCTGGGCCACCAGGGCTTAAGGTAAGAGCTTAAGCTTCAGTATTTAAAACACTCAGATTTCTCTAAATTGTTGTCCCTAAGAAAGACAAAGCTATCTCTTTTCCTTTGCAGGGTGATACTGGAGAACCAGGACTGCCAGGAACAAAGGGAACAAGGGTGAGTTCTACCTTTTTTGCAGTTCTGTTCTCTATGTGTTTATCTCTTTAAATTTCCATGACTGCCTTCAAGATAGGGTTAGACTTTTGTTTGAGTTAATGACATCCCCTTGTGCTGCACAATAATTTCAAGATTCTTGCATTTGCTTTTGAAGTTCTTTCTGTACTGGGCATTCAGTACCTTGCCCATTTGCATTTTCACCATGTACTTGCCACTGCATGAACAGCACTTTCAATACGTCTTGGATATCTTTCTGACATACCAAGAAGCATTTTTGCAGCTTAAATATGAACCAACCTTATTATCTCATGCAAAATTCTTGTTTATGTTTGCCATCTAAACTCCTTCAAGCACTCCAGCAGAGAAGCTGACACACCCATGAACATATAGCATGTTAAAAGTATTCATAAGATGCAGAGCCTGTTTAAAGCCAGGGACAAAGGACTCTTGACTTTGCTAGAAGAGGCTCTGAATATACCTGTCACCCTCCTGTTGTCATTTCTGTTTAATGTGGCACTTACATAACACTTATTTTAGCACATTATATTAACCAGGGCCATGTCTTTTGGGGTTTTGTGAGGTGCCAACCTCATTCTGAGCATTTTCACATTTCATAATATGATGGTGAAAGAGGATTCAAATGATCTAACCAGTAATGATGCATATATTTTTAGCTATATCACCTTGTCCACAGATTTTCAAAATGCTGTCTCAGTTTTGTTCTGCATTTGCCTGCAGTTGCTGCATCACATCGATTTTATTGAATCAACTGCCGTTTCTGAACTATTTCAGAGGGGTTATTCTGCTAGATCCAGAAATCCTTATTTCAGTCCATGATGTTCATGATACCCTGGGGTATCCTGGGTGTTAATGTAAATTTGGCATCCCCTGACAAATGTGTTTGTGTGCTACAGTGCAAGTAGACTGTATTTTAGCAATTACAAAGTTCTGGAAGATGCCAGTATTCTATCTGAGCACAGTATTCCCATGCATCTTTTCAGCTGCTTAATACATGTATTAGAAAATACTGCATGATTGAATAAACTGGTAAGAAGAAAATGATGTGCGAAGTCAGACTCCTGATTCATTACACTGAAAAGCTGTTCAAGGAGAGAGCTATCTCAACCTACAGTAGGCTCTTTGAGAATAAGGATGAGTTGCTACACTGATGTGGAGTATGAAGACAGAGAAGCGTTTTACAGTGTGTTAACAACCTCTTCTGCTATGAAGAAGTGCTTACAGTAAATTTCATTTTGGAAATGCTGGTTGTAAGAAGACAGCACCTCTGCATTCCTTTTTATCTGTACATAAGGCCCTGGTCCAGTTCCTATTGAAGGAAATCCATACTGCTGCTTAAAAAGTTAAAGAAATATAAAGAGTTGTTTTCAGTTATTGATTACTTAGGTGCCATGTCTGAGAGGTTTTGAAGATTAGAGCTGTATTTTCAAGGAAATTTAAAAGAAACTATTACTGTATTTTGACTGTCACCACTGGAGGTGAGACTTGGGCTGCAGCTTGTCATTGCTGTTTTATGGGTTTGCCATTTCAGTTTATGTTTTTGCAATTGCAGGGTCCCCCAGGAGTATCAGGCTTCCCAGGAAACCCAGGCCTTCCTGTATGTATGAAGTATTTTTACAAAGAACTTCAAAGTTCTAATTGTGGCATCCGAGCTGGATTATTGCTAATATTGCTAATTTCTTTACTTCCTTTTCATGTAGGGCATTCCTGGACAAGATGGCCCTCCTGGTCCACCTGGCATTCCAGGATGTAATGGCACGAAGGTGACATTTGCATATGTTTATAACAGCATCTCTGTTTTGAAATAAAAAACCCCCTCAAGCATATGTTCCCTAAACAAAACCAGTTTCTCTGTTCCCCTTAGGGTGAAAGAGGTCCTGTAGGTCCCCCAGGTTTACCAGGGCTGACTGGGAGCATAGTAAGTAGATTCTTTCATGCCTGATTCACTTGTTTCACCCCTTATTCTTGAAATGCAAATGTAGCTATATGAAAAGCTATACAGTAAAAGATGTAAAATATACAATACTGAAGAACAATAATATCAAATACGTCTTTTTCCACAGGGACCCCCAGGACCTCCTGGAATGAAGGTACATTTTACTCTGTGTTGATATCCTGCTTTTAACAATAAGAATTAGGGTGAACTTTACACCCTCAAAGACTAGGAGTCCTTACTTAAGGACTGAAAAATTATACCATGTTTCATTTTGTACTCCGTTCTGCAGTCCCACTAAACAAAGACAATGGGGAGACCTCCAGTTAATAACAGTTGAACATATGTGTTGTTCCATGCAGATCTGCAATGTGTGTTACATAGATTACAACAGGAAAAAGTAGTACATATCATTGATTATGTGTAAATGGTATGTAAACTAGCTAACTAGATATCTGAATGCATTTTGTGAGCAGGAGAATGAAATATTGAATGTCAACAGAGAGCTTCTTTAAACTCAACAGACACAATTTGGAACTGTGAGCTAAATCTGAATCTAAATGTAATCTTGGATTTGTAATCACATGGCTACCTGAAGTTTTAAAATGCTCTTTTGTCTTTATCTCACATGAGAAGAACCTACTTTAGTTTATAAGCACAGAAGTACTCAAATGTTTCTTTCCTAAGCATGTATGCATAGGTATGCAACTCATGAAAAAAAATCACAGTGTTGAAACTTTTTACAAAAATGCAGGAAAAAAGGGATCTTTTACTGTAAAAAAAAGAAACATAAAGAAGTAGATAACGGTCAAAATAGTTTTCTAAACTAAGACAAAGTGGATGCCTTTTTGGAATAAAGAGGATGCCATAAATAGATTTTATGTCAAAATATGGTATAAACCAAAGATCTTAGCCAGGAAAGGGGATTGTGAGGTTACTGCTTCTCTTAGCAGCTAGGTCAGATATTCCAGTTGTGTGGTGACACTGTAGTAGTGGTAGATTTGGTGGGAAAATCTTTACTATTACCCATTACAGTATGGGAAATTAAGGTATGAAGGTAGATTTGGTACTGGAATCTCTTCAGGTGGCTTTAAAGGACATTTGGCAATTGAGGTCTTAACTTTAAAAATCTCTTGTTATGTTTCAGCTGAATTAAAAGAAGGTGACGTTTTAAAGTCAACTTTCCAAATGATTCCAAACTTTGCATAGCTCCAACTTTCCTCTCATCTCAGTATTGGTGTCTTTGAATGTATTTGAATGGATCTTCAAGTATTACTGGTTTTTCTTTCTTATTACAGGGAGATCCAGGTGAAGTGATTGGTCTTTTACCTCCTAGTCTGCTAAAAGGTGATAAAGGCTTTCCTGGCCAACCTGGACTACCTGTAAGTCTAAATGATGTCTGAATAGCAGTGAGCTTAAAATTCAATCAGTATTACGGCATTTCCAAATAAATATCACTTTTTAATTATGCCTTTTTAATTTTTTATAGGGTCCTCCTGGAAATCCAGGGTTTCAAGGACCAATGGGGCCACAAGGCCCACCAGGAGAGCCAGTAAGTTTCCTTTCATGGTGATTTGCACTTTACTGATTGAGTTTTATTATAGGAAAGTTCCACAAGGTGTGTATAGCCAGTGTTTGTTGGGATTTGGGAAAGATAACGTGTGGTTCCAGGCTTCATATTTAAGCTCCTGGACGCTACCATGAATAAACAGGTAACATAGGTTTTCAACAGCAGTTGCTCCTACAGTGATCTCTTCGCAAGAGGCTTGGAGGGTATTTTTGTGCGGAAGGGGCTGTAACAGTTATTCCTCTTTTCCCCTCTTCCCACACTTCATTTATAAAAAATGAGCCACACTACTAGACAGATCTAAATCAAAATGTTTGCCAACGTTGTACTTACGGACAGCCACAGTAAGCAGTACTGCGGAAAGCAGGATATCAACTGTCTGTTATTATGGAAATTGCCACATGCTGAAGGCACTTCAGCTATTTGACATTTTGACAGGTCTAACAGATATAATATCTTCTGTTTATGTACTGGATACAGGTAACATTAGCAGCAATCAGTTATTTCTGTCTGGTGAAAGTCAGCCCAGTGTTTCTGGCTATTAAAGTGTGGTGTGTGAGATTTCTTACCCTTCTGAAGAAACTGAAAGTGATATAAAGGAAAATGGTAGTGCAGTTTAGTCATAATTTGCACTTGCTGATGTGACAAGGAAGTTTAATGAAAGAAAGATGAGGACTAATATTTAGCCTGCAGAGCTGGGAAAAAAAAAAAATCAGCAAGATGATTATTTTACAGTGCAGTGCCATGTACTTTTTTTTTTTATTGTCTCTTGTCTAGGTGCTGAGTAGACATTACTAACTGCAAAATAAGGTGTGATGAGGTATCTTAGACAGATTCTGTTGGATTTTATTATTTGTGAGTCATGTACAGTAGCAGAAAAAGATTTTATATCTTGGTCTAAGGGAAAGATTTGCATTCTTGCTGTTTTTCTAGAATAAAGCATTATTCCATCTATATTCCATTATATATATGCTAAAATGTACTGTCTCTTAGGGTCCTCCAGGGCCACCAGGACTCCCAGGTGAGAAGGTAAGACTTTTTGTTATAAAGATTAAGTCTATTAATTTGTTATTTGGCATACCAGATCCCCAAAAATCTGGAAATTAATGGTCATAAAGGTCAGGGTTTTTTACACTTTGGGATCTGTTTATATCTTAATGGACATCTGTTAGCTCAGTTGGTCTAATCAGTAGTGATTACAACATTCTATGATTATTTGACCTCAGCTAAAAATGTCAAAATTTTCACTAAATTGTTGAAGAAAAAAAAAAAGAGCATACTGACAATAAAATAATTTGATAAATTTCTGTCTAGATTTTCACAAATTGCTGTGATACAGGACTTAAAAACACAGCAGGAGGTTTAGGAAATAAATACTTGTTTCACTTGTGCATTTAAAAGACATATTCCATCTTTTATATCCTCTCTTTGCTTTGCGGTGTACAGAATACCTTCATATGTGTGTATGTATGCATGTATGTACTGCTGATAAAAACTGGCTAAGTACGTGTAATTTGTATTTTCAGGGCTATATGGGCTTGGGCTTTCAGGGTCCCAAAGGTGAAAAGGTAAGTCTCTTGAAAACTTCTAGAAAACAACTGTCAGACATATCCTATTACTTTGTTTAAAATAAACAAACTGTTGGAATCAGTCCATGGAGATCACTGTAATTTTTGGAATGCTTGAGTAAATCTGTAACTTACACCTAAATGAACAAAAGTCATGAACAATGAACGTTTATAGACTTTGTTCATTATGATGTTATATGTGACACTGATTTAGCTCATTATCCCGATCTTCTTCCTAAAGGAGGCACTAAAAAAATTTGTCCTATTACAATAATTAATTGGATGTGTTCCTTGTATTTGGTATTAATCATTCTTCACCCTACCAGGGGATTCAGAGATTTTTCTTCAGGGCAGTCTCTATCTGTTACCCACTATATAGCTGTGTCTCCTATAACTGTGATGTAACCCTTTCTCTGGCTGATTTTGCTGAAACAAGAATTGGAAAAAAAAAAAAAAATTTAGCTATATTTTTAAAAGGAAGTGGTAATTCTCTTTAATGTTATTGGCCTTAGTAATGTTTGTTCTCAGTGTCAGTACTGTTTTCAATGGACTGTCCTGCGTTTGGTGTTGACAGGGAGAACAAGGGGTAAGGGGCCCCCCAGGCCCACCAGGACCAGCACCACATATGAAAGAAAAAGGGAGTGAAATTATAAGAGGAGAAAAGGTGAGACCTTAAATGATTAATCTTGTTGTTTTTTCATTAAAATGTGATCAATAGGAATTAGCAAACAAAAGTAAGACAGGAAAAAGTATAATAAGTCACCTACAGCAAATTTTCAAATGCTTCTTCCTGTTTTATTTCATGAATGAATTTTGATTGTCTTTCTAGCAATTTCTCTGAAAAATATATGATAAATGCATAAATAACTGCATGAATAAGTAATGCATACAGCAGAGGACTTTCTGAGGAAGGAGGATTGATAAACGTAGTCCTGTAAACACCAAATATTCTGTAAATTTGAATTAAGTAGCTTGTACTTGTCATGGGCAGAATCACATTCATGGAATCTGAGTGTTAATTAATTTTTCAGTTATTGAATTAGGCAGTCTAAGCAATATATACTACTACAGTGAACTAGCTTAATGGATTTACGTTTTCTGTTTCTGTAACTTGCACGTCATACTATTAGACATAATACTTGAAGTAGCAAACAGGGTTAAATGTGCTTTTGCTGACTTGAAGAGTTAAATGGTTTGCAACCTAAATATATAATGGTTAAGGTTTTGCTTACTAATCTACTTTTTTTTCTTTTTTTATAATTTCATTAGGGTGATCCAGGTGAAAAGGGTGAACAGGGAGTTCCAGTGAGTATTGTGTAGATTTAATTTGGTTTTATTACGATAAAAATTGTGAAGAATCTGATAATGGCCCTGAATATCTTTATAGCTGTTGGATAAATGCAAATTTACTTTAGAATTTGGCAGTATTTTTAATCTGATGTATATTTATTTTGCAGGGATTGCCAGGTTCAGGTTTCAAAGGTGAAAAGGGCGAACCTGGGAAGCCTGGTCCACGTGTAAGTATGCTCAACTTTATCAATAGTATAAGTACAGTCATCGTATTGTTTCCGTAAACTAATTTAACTTCATATCCGTTAGCAAACCAGCAAATTTGGTATATTTCAAATAGGCAAGTTTTGCTGTTGGACAGGTGTACAAGTCAAGGTAATGATAACATGCAGTAATGTATGTAACATGCTTTCAGATAAACAAAACCACCTAACAGTAGCTTGCAGTGCTGAAGGCAAAGGCAAGACTCCCATTGATCCCAACTGAAGCAAGATTAAATCATTCTGGAACACAAGGAAAAACAAAGCAAAACATATCACTTTGTTGGGATGACTTTAGCAAAATGGAACATGTTGAATTTATTGCAGATCTCTTACATGTAATCTAAAATAAACCTGCTTAGCCTAGAGGTACCATTTCTTATAAAGAAGACAAATGGAGCAAAAGCTTTAGATGACTGGAATATGTTTGCTTGCTGGTTTCTAGCCTGACTGTAGATGCTTGAGGCCATAAGGTCTGTTACATTTGCCTGGTCTGATCTATAGCATAAGTCTTATCCATACAACGTCTACATGAGTCATGCTTCATCTTTCATAGCTGAGCTGGTAGCAAAACCATACATTTTCTACATGCAAACGTACTTAAAGTGTTGCATCTCAAATTGTGGGTCCTCATAAACTGTTAGAAAAGGACCAGCACATGTATAGGTGTTGAATTGTACTTTAATCTGAAAAAGAGAGAATCTTGCTCTCTTCTGTACTTCAATGTCAAATGTTCCATATTCCTTTCAGTAATGACATGTGATGGGATTATCCTTGCTGCGTATGATTTTTTACTCTTACAGTAAATCAGGGCTTGAAACCAGAAAAAGTGGAGAAATGTTAGCCTAAAAATTGTAGAGGAAAACTGTTCTTTGAATTGTTAAAAAATACAGCCTTCAGTTTCTTCAGAGTTCCCTGAAAAAAGTTCTTAAGATATTTTGTCTATAATTGTTGCTGTTCAAGGAAATCATAGCTACTTCTGAAATTGAGATAAGGCTTGAAAGACGAGCAGATGAACAAACTTGATATTCTAGTTTCATGGAATGAAACTGTATGATTAATTCCAATCACAGTGAACATTTGAAGATTCTTGTGACTTTACAGCTCATTTTTTTAATTAATTGTTTAAAATCACTTATGAACTTCTTTATAAGATACCATAGCTGCACACTTTGGTGGCCTGTTCACATTTGTTTTATCATTTTTATCATTCAATTTCATTGTTCTAGACAGAGTTTTTTGACCTAAACTGATGGGATTATTTTTCAGACTGAATTGCATGCACTATTGCTTTGTTCATTAAGTATATACATTTTCTCATTTTATGGGACATACTCATACTGCTTATGATACACATACAGTCTAAAGACTCTAACACCAACTAAAAGCCAACTTTCACTGGGTTAGGCTACAAACCTAGGTGCCAGTCCCTTCATGGTCCATAGGAAGAGGAAGGGAATGCTGAAAAGTAGGTTAGTCCATCTAGGTCATTTATCACTAATCTCATCTCCTCTATAGGCTTAACACAGTGGTCTAATAGTGAATCATTTTGCTCTGGAGGAAGAAGTCGGGGATTCCAGGTTATCATATGCCTTGTGATTTGAAATTATAGCTTTCAATTTACCACTAGATTACCCGCTGTCTGATATGGGGCTGCTCTCCAAGCCTTCTGCTGAAACTGAGCCACTGAATGTCTATGAATAAAGGTTTTGTGAGGTTGGAGAGTATATATATAGAAAGGGATTACTATGAAGGGAAATGTTTCTGGGTCTGGTTCCAGTTTCCTGTGCTGTTGATAAATTTTTTCTTGAATCCTCCTTGACTGGGAAATCCATATGTTATTCCTGGATCTGGGAACAGATTTGCAGGATTTTATTTAATTCTGCAGCTTGTAGGATGTTGAGTAACATAGGCATTAGGCAGGCATAGTTTGCCTGCTTTGTACCGTTTGCAGTTAGCTGCATTAGCACACTTTAATTCATGCATTAAAATAGTGGTTGTTTTGTTCTAGTGCTTCACCCACTGTATTTAGAAATTGCATGTGTGTAGCTGTCTAAGTAGAGTGGAACTTGGTGTTTTACAGGGAAAGCCAGGAAAAGATGGTGAGCCAGGACCTAAAGGAGAAGCCGTATGTATTTTACTGAATTTCCAGTACTGTTTCTTGTAGTTTGTGTATTATAAATGGTAGAAATTTTCTAGCCACCTGAGTTGTTTACTTAAAGTTGTTGCTTTTGGTGAATTAGTGACTGGCTTAAAAATTTAAAACTTCAATGCTGCCAGGGCTAAGATGCAACTATACTTGTCTTTTCTGGTTTTGCTGTCTTCTGCACACAGGGTTTGCCTGGTGGGTTTGGGATTCCAGGACGACCCGGGGAACCTGGTGCCAAGGTGTGTAGTAGCAGCCTTCACTTCCCATCACATAGAAAGAGAAGTTAAGAGCTTGCATGACGTATTCATAGATGTGCATTAAAGCAATAAATGCATATTAAGCAATATTAAATGAATGTAACCAAGTTGTAAGTAAAGTCATCAATCAGAGTCTGAGAAAAGTCAAAATTAAAGTAGTGTAGGTATCCCTGGTTGAGATCTCTTACACAAATTGATTAATGCAGGCTTTATTTTCATAAATTCTTTGCCCAGCCAGCATATGTACAAATGTACTTTCCTAAAAAATCCAGTTTCTCTTTACATAGCGTAAAGCAGTACAGGCCTGCAAACTAATTTTTTACTGCTTATTATAATGGTCCAGGTACTTACCATTTGGAATTTGCATGATTCTGTATCAAAGTGTTCATTAGCTAAGGAAATCCTATTTCATGGGGAAGAAAATCTGATCTGTATTTAAAATGCGCATTGTATTTTGATTTAGGGTGACAAAGGTGAACGAGGTTTTCCAGGACCTCCAGGAAGAGTAAGTCAAATAAATTACTGTTTTATTTTAAACTTCAGTGAAAACATAAGTTCTGTGAAAGCCAAAGAGCTCAAACAATGAGGAAATAAAGAGAGACTGTGTGTGTTCTGATCTCATTCTAATCAATCATGTCCTAATTTTCTCTTAATGAAAACAAAAGTTGGATACAGTTCTTTTAAGTATGTTTGAAATTTGGGAAAGGAGCTGTGAAAAAATATGATTTTCAATTATTTTGTACTGTGAAAATAATAGGCATTGATAATCAGTAGAAGTATCCAAAAGAGAATTCAAGAGTAAGTCTGTCAGCCTGCAGTCTGTAATTTTTTTAACATTTCAAATAAAAAATGGGATTAGTAAGCAACAAATAGATTATTGATGGTGCTGCTTCACCAAGAGGGGGGAAAATTCCCAACATCTGCTGATTTTATATTAAAACTTGTGCATACTTCCTGAGTATTTTATTCTAAATATTAGTATCCCATATGTCAAGCTCAGATCAATGTTAGCAGAAATCACCAGAACATAGTATTTTAAAATTAAAGGTAATACAAACCTTAGACCGCGCTGAGGTTTCTTGGCATCATTCTTGTTCAGAAAGGTGCTATAAAACTCTCCACTTAATCCTGCTACTTATGTGAAGGACTTTGGTAGAACAGGATATATTTTTCATGGTAATACCTCGGCAGCTACATCCCACTCACAGCAGTTGTTACACGTCACTAAAATTGCAGATATACCAAATCTGCGCAAAATTGATAGTACAGACCAAAATGGCCTCTGTACCATCAGGTCAAGAAGGGAGAGATACAAATGAGGGCACTGTTGCATGTTTCTAGTGTCCTAGCCTTTGTCCTGTGATTCAGATTATAGATACTGGACCAGTAGATATGTTTGGTGAAAAAGGAGAGCCTGGACTTTCAGGTTTGCCTGGGCTGAAAGGTCAAAAAGGTGAAAAAGGTATGTGTTTTGTCTTTTTGATTGAGTTATGATTTTGGTTTTATTACTTAATTTAAATTAAATTAAATTAAAATTGCACAATCTGTGAGCTCAGGAGCTCTGTACAACAGTGAAATGTTCCAGTTATTTAACTTCTTTCAGGTTATTACATTTGATGGTAATTTGTAGGACTCTTTTCCTCATCATAAGTAAAACTGCCTTTCAGTTACAGATCGGAAAAAGATAAACTAGGATCTGGTTTTTATGGCAGTTAAATAATGCAGTGAGATTATTTAAGATGGAAATCAGTACTAGCAAAAAAGAGGATAATAATACAGAGAATCTTGAGACTTCTTTAAAAAAGTCAGTAGCTAAATTTTAAAATTTGGCTTCCATAATTTATAAAATACTTCAGTAAACAGAAATTAGCAATCATCCCCTTTCCCATTTTCCCTATTATAGACCTTTACACTATTGAAGAAAGACCAGTGGAGAAGATGGGTCACAGCAGGGCTTTTTGCCTAAGTGCATTGTTTGCAGATATCTGTAGATTATTTAACTTAACCTGTGATTCAGTACATACTAGCTTCTAATGTGTACTTAAATAACATGTGCTAAAAGTTCACTGATGTTTGTTTTTCTGACTTCCTTGCCTAATTGAAAACCTCTCTTTCTAAAGGTTTCCCTGGTATACAAGGAATCCCAGGACCTCCAGGTATGAGTTTATGGCCACTGATCACATTTTTCCTGCGTTGTTCTTGGGTGAAGAGTCCTCTGTAGCTACTGCCAGTTACTTGCCTGACTTACAGAATGCCCAGGCAGTGGCCTCTCCAGATGTCTAATCATCCCCCTAGACCTTTCCTGTAGATTGTTCTCATGTCTCTGATGTTATCCAGCTTTACCCTTTGTGTAGAGCCCTGATAACTTCCTGCTTAAATTGAAGAAGTACTGTGCACAGGTCATCAGAGATAGCCCGGACAGTATGGCTCCACTGGGCAAGACTTATTAAATGTGAATATGTGAGTGGATATATGCATATGTACCTATGTATGCATACTCATATATAATTTTTATGCTCTCACTTAAGCTTTGTATGTGGTTGTATGAGTATAATAAAATAAGGTTCACTGGGAGAAATAATGGCATTTATTTCATCAGTCATTCCTGAAAGCTTCCTACTTTTTTGTCACTTGCTGTAATAAGAGTTATTTCTTTTGCCTGCAGATGTTGCCAGTTTCATAGGCAACAATGCTTTACCTACCTGTCTTCTTCACATTAAGACAACGCTGCTATTGTGTATATATCCACATGTACGTGTGTTTGAACTGAACTACAATATTTGCTTTTTTAAAATCAAGCAAATCCTCTGTGGAAACCTGACTGTAGTGCATCCTACAGGGATACTGCTGTTACTTCCTTTGCTTGCCTTTTCTGTCTTGACAGTGAGCTAAATATGAAATGAATGTGAGCCAGGGACAGATAGTTTCTAGGAAATTTTTCACAGTTTAGGGAGGAGATACTATATACCGTAGGCTGCAGTAGTCTCTAAAGAATTCTGTATGACAAGGAAAGAAGAATGGTAGCTCTTAGTCTGTCATTACCCTGCAGAAATTGAGATCTGTGTGACTTTCACGTCTTTCTGCAGTGTTGAAGAAGGCTGAAAATGGTTTAGTAATCATGTCTAGTGATCAGTTAAGAACTGAATTAACTCATTAAAGTATGAAGACCTGTGTGGCAAACAGGTAAAAGGAGATCTTAAGCAGGCTTTTTCCCTAGCTACTTAACTGCTTTTTATTGGCTGTTGTTTGCTTATTATTCCTACAGTTTTAGTTTTAGCATTGTTGAAATTTGCTAGCATTGTTGAATACTTATTTACAGAAGTTCCTAGACATGCTGTCCCTTTCTAGGTCTGTTTAAGATCTGGTTTATTATGAGACAAGTGTGTAATAGTTTCTAAGTGTAATAGTTAAATTAACTCCTGTGTTGCCAGTATTACTACCCAGCAAAAGTTGTTTCAACTAAATCTCAGGCAGTTAGTATAGAATAAGTGTGTTTGTCTAGGGACCTAACTGAAGTGAATTATTCTGAGCTGTAGTGAGTATGTAATCTCGATTTTGTATAAATCACCTATAGTAAAACACAGTCCCTTTTTTATTGTGCACTAACATTTCTCCATTTCTCTCTGAACCCTAATGGAGGCCAATGTGTTGTTAATGTTACTGTCTTTTCACTTGTCACTTCTTTCATGTATGTTTTACTATGTCCAAAGGTCGTCCACTGCCAGACAGGGTAGGATCACCTGGTGTCCCTGGAGAGAGAGGTGAAAAAGGTGAAAAGGGTTCTCCAGGATTCGCTTTGCCTGGACCCCCAGGAAGAGATGGTTTCCCAGGTCCCCCAGGGTTGCCTGGCCCACCAGGTCCTCCAGGCAAAACAGGTAGGTAAAGCATTCAGTTGCTTTTCACAATGAAGATTCAGTAATGCACTCTGCATGCACGTAAACAAGAAAAATGCAACAAGATTATAAAAGCTATAATCAGAATGCATCTTCATCATGGAATAAATATATCCGAGCTGTTAATGGACCAAGAAAAAGCTGTTCCACGGTGCAGCAAGCTGCTTGCTTCCTTACTAGGACAAGGATTCTTTGCTAAACTATTTTTTTTTTTAATTTCTTCAAAAGTTCATTGTGGACTGTTACAATATAACCAAATAATTGACCTTAATGTATACTGGTTTCCTCTGTGTCCTAATGTTCCAACCTAGAGATATTTATAGATCTTCAATTTAAAAAATAACAGATACTTATATTGTTCTTAGCATGAAAGATAGCCGTTCAATATCACAATTTACAAGTCTGCAGTTCCAATCTGTGTAACAGATTGAACACATGTAAAAATTGCAGCCTGAGGTACTAGCCTGCCATAAATTTTTATTGTAAAAATTATCTTACAGGAGAGTCCACACATGGTTTATAGAGGTAAATGAAAAGCTAGTAATGATATGATAAATATGTAATAATTAGTAATAATAATATTATGCATCTATGTATAACTACATCTGATGAAGAAATAGAGAGAAAAGAGAAAAAAGATTTTTAAAGATGAAATTGTTTTGGTTTTGCTCTGCCGCAAAGTAATGAAAAAAGTACATACAAAAGTGGTCCGTGCTTAATAGCTCCTTACAATTGATGTTTTAAGTCTTTCATTGGAGGAAAACTTTTGCTATAAGTGATACTGATATTGTGAGTTATATCGTCCTATCAGAAAGAATGATATACCTATTACAGTAGCTTAGCTAGTCTAAAGCTGTAGAAAGGAACATTAATGTCTGTGGAATTCCTAAACAAAAAATATTTTGTTCAAAAACAGTTTAAGATGCCCTGTTGTTGCTGTATTTGTCAATGAATCCATTTGCTAATGAATCCATTACCTAGAAAATGGAATTAAATAGTGAAATCTTTCCTTGGCCTAAAAATAAGAGCAATTCCTGGTTTTCATACAACATGTTTCTTTTACTGCTTAATTCAGCTCCTTCCCCAGACACCTGAGCTTTCTTCAAGTACATAATGGGAAACAATTTGTTTTCATTTAACTGTTGTTTGTCAGGCTTTACATTGACACTTTCAGTACTGGCTTTGGCCAAGATGATGTCATATTGTATTGGGTCAGAACCTGTGCCATTATCATCAAACAGAAGCAGCACAATTTGTATTCTCATATCAAGTCTGCTAAATATTCTTATTTGTTACCTATTTCAGTTCCTAATATTATGAAATTTCTTGTTTTCAGGAAGCTTGATCAATGTAAAGAAGTTAAATAAATGTTAGCAAGCTGCTCTTCACCTACAAAGTTTCCTAAAATATTGGGAAAAAAAAAAAGTTGCAGTACAAAAACCTCTAATTAATTAATTTCTTCAGAAGTCAATATTCTCCATTCTCTTCAGGGTCAAAAGAGCAATTTTCACAAACAGCACTCTTAACTAAGTCAAAACTTAAAAGCAGATTTTATGTGAAAGTTGTTTGTAACCTTATTATGGTAGAGCTTGTCTTTTCTTTGTAATGCTCGGCGTTTCTTAAGCAATGTATGTGGAATCAGAATACAGAATCCCAGTTAAATTTGTCAAAGTAAATAAAATAGAAAAGTAAAATGCTATCCTAACTTACCACTCTTCAGCTGGGCTATTCATAAATGCAGCCCTATAATGGAAACTGGAACTTGTCAAACAATATTCTTCATTGTATTTCCATTGCAGATGGAATCGATCAATGCCAGCAAGGGGAACCTGGTGCACCAGGTAGTCCTGGACTTCCAGGGAGAGATGGATTTCCAGGAGAGATGGGAGAGAAAGGTAATACTATTTTAAAGTGATTGCTTGCAAATGCTCTGTACTCTGGAGCTTGGGTATGTAAAAAGGCTGAGCAAGTTAGTCTGGATCCAGAGAAAGCATGCTTGAAGTTAGTTGAATACTTCATGGGCATGGAAGACTTTTCTTGAGTCTCTTGTGAGTAAAAGAAGGATATTGTGTTTTGAGTTGTGTGACACAAACTGCATTTACATTTCTGTTGGCCTACACATTGCTGTTAAGTGATAAAGGATAGTGCTGGGCTGAGAAGGGAGCAGGGAAGAGAGAAAGGGTTGAGTATAGCCCCATTAAGTGTAAATTGAACTGTTCATGGCAGTTGAAGGTGTGAATTCTGAGATAAAGAATTAGAGAGGGGCAGATGATTTGGGAATGGAAATGGTTTATGAATCATTGCCACAAGTGTAATTGAAGCTAAAATTGTAACACCTATAGATAGCACTGTCAACCATGGGTTTTAACAGCATTGACTAAATGGACATATAAAAAAAATGAGCTGCACTCATTTACACAATGGTTGATCCTTCCTAATCTCATTCTGCTCACTGCTTTTCTAAAGATGGAAATTGTAGTTAATATTAAGGTTCTTTTTTTTCTGCTTTAATCTATTTTTCTATATGCAGTGTATATTTCTTTTTTTCTTAAGTTGATCTTCATTCCATTCCTTTAAAATTTTTTAGAAATTTGAATATAACTTTGCTTTTGCTTTGAAGGATGTAACTAGAAGTAGCACATTTATTCTTTCAACATGAAGTGTATTAAATTGACATTTGCCCCTGAATCCACCTGCTTGCAGTTATCTTAAATCTTTTCATTGTTATTCATTAGCTTTGTGGTGTGATGTTTTTTTTAAGGTGACAAAGGTGAATCTTGTGCCTTATGTGATAAAGTAGGACCTCCTGGACTTCCAGGACCACAAGGACCACCAGGGCCAGCAGGTAAAAACTGATTAACTACCTGGAATTAACTACATAGGCTAAAATCTAAAAATGTATTATATATGATAAAATTGATTGCATTTTGTCCTACTAATCAAATTACTTGTGAAACTAATGTAAGGAGCATGGAATATTCCTATTTTGGGCCTGATTCCACATTTCCGAAGCAATCAACAGTTACTAAGGGGGCAAAAATTTGCCACAGGAAGGGTCTTTGCAAATTGTGGCCCAAATATTTTCATAAAAGATTGTGAAAGTTAAAAATAATCTGGGAAGCATTTGCCCTGTGTGCCCAGGCTTGGCAGTGGCCCATGCATACATTCCAAATCCTAGCATTAAATTCTGTGGCAAAAAAAAATAATTTTTCTGCAATCAGATGGGAGAAATTCCACATGCAAACATGTTTGTTTGTTCTAGTGGCTGTTGAGAAAAAGTAGTACAGTTTAGGTAGTTTCAAGACTGCAGTGGTTACATGATAGGTCTAAGTAGTAAGGTGAATTCATTCCTAAATCAGATGAATCATCAACTTCTGAATTTATGAATGCAGACTCATATAGCACAAGAGCACGTGAATCCAGACAACCTCACTGACTTTAACAGCATTATGTTGATGTAAGTGGGGTGAAATGAGACACTTTGAGGAGGATCGCAAAGAATTCATGAGCTATTTGTAAATGCACGTAATAAATTTAACTGTATTTTTGTCTCTGTGATAAGGTTTTCCAGGGCAAGTGGGTTTCAAGGGTGACAGAGGCTTACCTGGACTTGATGGCCTTCCAGGGGTACCTGTAAGTAATGCCTTGCCAAATGCTATATGTCCTATGAGACATGCAATTAGAAAAACATGTGATCATCAGTGTGGAGGTATAATAGTTCTGTTTAAAAGCAGACCAGCACAGTGATATGATAAAATTGAGGAGCTATGCCTAGGAAAATAAAATAGGAGGCATGATTGAGCTATGAGAGGAAAAAAGAGTGGTCAGAAATGGGTTATATTTCTGTGTTTGCCCATCCTATGAACTCAGCAGGACACATGACCTGGCTGACCAAGCTAAGCAGTGGAGTTGAGTAAAAAGTAGGATTCTGCAGGAAACCGGTGTAGGTCTGCCCTGTCCTTCTGGTGAATCTTTGCGGTAATTCTTTGCTGTTATGTACATATATATTGAGAAACAGTGCCATCTAGTGTAGTATAAGCAATGTAATATTCGCATGCAATATACTTTGGCATTTTGTCTGAGTTTTGGGAAATATGTGCAGCATGTTCCATAAAATTTATTTACTTAGGAGGGAAGCTAAGTAGTATTGAAGAAATAAAGGAAGTCTCTGGAAGTGGATAGTATCCTGACAATATGATCACTTGTAAATTATGTTGATGCAGTACAACAGGACTCTTAGTGAGGAAGGGCAGATATCAGAAGCATGTAAAATGTAACACAAATTACTCCTAGATGAGCACTGTACTAGTACAACTACATTTGATCTTGTCTGAGTTCACTTGAGTGTCCCAACATAGTGTGGTATGCTGTCAAGACCTACCTTAGCATACATGTTCCTGTAGTATAACGTGAATTTTGACACCATTCCTAATGTAAGTAGACTGAGTTTGTCAGAGTCTTCCCAGACTTCTTTTTCCAAAACCTTTTTTCTTCTTCCAGCTGATCACTTTTGGGAATATAACTTCTCAGCATTATTCATGTGCACTAGCTTTAACACATACGGGAGGTGCACAAACTCCCTCTATCACTAGTGGTAAGAGAGAAGCACCTTCAGAAGTTAAACCAACCCCTGCATGAATTCCTTCTTCAAGGAATCTGTTTCTTTCCCTTGAGTATGAATAAAGCCTAGATGCTTGATTTCAGACAATGAAAGTTAGCTAAGATGGAGTCCATTCTCTATTTCTACCATGATAAATAAGATGATGTTACTCGGCGAATGAATTTACTATAGTATCAATGGGATCCTTGAAAGAAATAGTGGAGAAAAATGAAAGACATCCTAATATATTTAATTTTTTGGGGGTTTTGTGTCTAGTATTTGTTCTCAGCACATGTGTTGCCACACCTTTATATTTTCCCTTTATTGCTTTTTAAGTTCCATTCATGTCTTTCATCAGACAAGGACTGGCTGCTGTTCTGAATTCTTTTAAGCTTGTTTTGCTCCACAGGGTTCAGCCAGGTGGTGATCCAGCATATAGTTTAGCTTGGAAAAACTGCATAGAGACCAGCCTCGCACACTCACATTGCTTAGAAACATGCCAGAGCCAGATTCTGATCCAAGACCCACCAAAGCTAATGGAAAGATCACCTTTGACCGTGTTCTGGTTCAGGTTTAAGTGGAGGGCACACATCAGTCATAATGAGTGGACATTGCCCATGAAGTTTGTGCTTTACTACCCTAGTGAGTAGCTCTGATTCACTTGAAATTAGAGAGACTGTTTCTATGAGAAAAGTTCATCTAAGTCCTAGAAAACATTTAGGGAAAAATTTGAATTCTGGAAATCCTATAGGTATATTATTAGGTAGATAATTTCTTCCAGGGATGCTTAGAAAGCTCTTTTCTGAGCATGTGTGTAGTATATTGATAGTACCTACTGACTGTGATTGTTAATTTTACGAAATTGATTAATGTTAGTAGTGAAGGGAAATGTGGGTTTGTGTCCTCTAAATGTCATAAATAAACTACCCAGGGAGAAGCTTTCATCCTTCAGCTAACCTTAGCTCTTGTGCAAATAATGTTTGAGTTTTGTGTAAGACAGTCAATTTCGTAGATAATCTATATATTTGATGAATAGTTAATTTAAAAGGTTTTGAAAGAAAGAAAATAATGGAGGGCTTGTATAAGCAATTTAAACCTCTAAGTTTGGCTGAGTTTGCATACTGGAAGTTTGTTATTTTCTTGTATTAGTTCTGCTGGTATTGTAAATTATCATGGAAATGTAGAAGTATATTTTTTGCATTTGTATCAGGGAAGTAGGTTCCACAGAGTTACATAATTCAGCATTTAAAGGTTGGGGCAGACACTTCAACTCTGAAAATGCCTTTTTAAAAAGCCTTACTTACGTTAATGCTGATATTGCATAAATAGGCATAGCTGCAATCCAGTATTGAAAATTCAGAGTATGTTTTTGGTATCTTGGCCTGCAGGTCTTGTGTAAGTGTTGTCAGTTTATATGTACATTCTAAAATGTGATATGATAAATGACAAAATGGTCAAGATCTGAATTAATTTCTTATTCACACTTCTGTGTCCTAGATTCATTTGGCCTTCTCAATTGAAAATTTAATGGTTTTGCATGATTTGGATCTACTCTTTAATTTCTAAAGTTTTGTTTTCTTTTGCATCAGTTGGAGGGTTGGTAGGGCAACCGATGACATCTGACTTTATGAAATTTCAGGGGCCCCCCGGCACTCCAGGACTTATGGGCAGCCCTGGGGCAAAAGGAGAACCAGGAGATTTTTCTTATGATTCTATCCTGAAAGGTGAAAAGGGAGATCCTGGTTTCCCAGGACAACCAGGTATTCCTGGAAGAGAAGGATTACCAGGAAAAGATGGATTGCCAGGTCTCCAGGGTCAAAAAGGAGCACCGGTATGTGTGTTTATTTATGTTTACATACTATCCTATGCATTCTGTCTTTCAGATCAAAATTCACATGTTTCTATGCCCTAACATGCTTTATGTTTATTTGCCTCATTTATTGTTCCGCATCATGTCCTTACCTTGAGTAGTTCATTCTTTCTCAGAGGGAGACTCCATTTTCCCTGGAACTAGTGGGGAAGAAGGTCTTTCAACAACAGACTGTTTTAGATTTTGACCCTTTTTTGCTTGTCATGCAAATAAGTGATCTGACTCAGATGTATTCAGCATGGGGTTGCTACTTTCAGGGCTGTAGAGCAGGGATACTTCCTCCACAAGGTTGTGGGCATAGATAACAGTTTTGCTCCATTCTCCCTTCTCACAGCTTAATAGAGAGAACTAATGTTGATGATTTAGCTGATCCCTGGAGATGATTGAAGGAGTGCAGCTATCCAAATAGAGATTGCTAAGGCAGGGTTCAACTCTGTTCTAGCATACTTCCCTTCTTGTGGAAACTAATGCTTCAAAGTCTTGCAGCTGATACAGATGTGGAGCTGAAGATGAAGCTCCCTATGCTTCCAGATCTATCACTGGGAACATAGCCTCCATGGTCCAATTAATTGCATTGCATACTAGTTATAATTTCCATGTGGAGCCCAGTTTCCACTGAACTCAGTGATAGAAAATCCACTTTCTTTAGTATTACAGATACGTGTGCTAAATCCAAGTTACAGAATATTCAGAGAGGATGATGTGTTCTGTCTTGCCAATCAATCAGACAAAAAGTACACTTATACTTTCCTAAAATTAGGGTACAGCTGGCTTGAAAGGAGAACGTGGTCCCCCTGGCCAACCTGGATTCCCTGGAGTACGTGGTGAAAGAGGTTTTCCTGGCCCTCCTGGGATAGGCGCTGCAGGGTTACCTGGTGACAAAGGAGACAGAGGCTTTGCTGGAACCCCAGGTTTACCAGGCCTTCCAGGTAATGCTGTAACATGCTTTAAAAAAAAACCAAACAAATAAACCCAAACAAACAAAACCCAAGACCAACATTTGTGCCCTTTAAGTGATACAACCTGCAGGACCACCAGCATTTAAGACTGAAATAAAAAAAACCTTTTTAATTTCAATTAGTGTTTGATTTCAGCAGTATAACTGCTAATCTTTGAGAGCAGGTTTCTTGAAGAATTTTTTTAGGCCAAATGGAATGGATTAGCTTCATCTTAATTTTCTATGAATCTTCTACAAAAAAACTCCCTAATAAGACAGTTGTAATGGTATGGGTGGACTAATATTGCTGGCTGGGTGAAACTCCCATGTTTAGTTTCATCAGTTCCTGTAGTTAATCTTTACATTACATCTTTACATCTTGACATTCACAGGAGCAAAAGGCGAAGCAGGACGAACTGTAACACTCCCTGGACCTCCTGGCGCAGATGGCCTTCCTGGGCCGCCTGGTTTTCCTGGACCCCAAGGTACAGTAGCCTGTTAATCTTTGATGATCATAATGGCTCTGTTCCCCAGAAGCTGGCCTTTGTATTAACGTTTTTCTTGTTTTCACTTGCAAAGGTGACAAAGGGGATCCTGGGCTTCCAGGTAGACCTGGCCTTCCAGGAGAAAAAGGGGCTATTGGGCAGCCAGGTATAGGGTTCCCTGGACCTCCAGGACCCAAAGGTAAGATAAAGTTATCCATCTAACACTGTTGGTATAACTGGAGTGTGGATGGAGGTATGCACTATCACTCAGCCATGGCTGCATGAGATTTGGGAGGTACAGCTAAAAAACCTTCGTTACGGAAGTCCACAAGCGCCACAATAAGCATACTTTCAACACACACTTGCTTTGCTTTGTGCAGTGATGTGCAGATATAGTATCAAGGCTACTCCCAGAATAGAAAGTGATATAGTGTAACATCTTACCTTGCAGCAACTGAGGTTGCTGAGAGATGAGATGACCTTTCTGAGAAATGAAGCACCATGTGTGGTTGGTTGAAAAACCATGCTGATGTAACATTTTTGGGACAGAGATAACTCTGCTGTGTCCCAGGTGGCTGAGAGTGGTTTGGTTAGAATACCAGCTTGTTCAGCATAATTTTAATCTTCCCTGCATGGCCATTGTCAGAGTATGCATATAGCTTAGAGGGAGTCTAAATGCTTTGTATTTTGGGGAGATGTGCTTAATAGTACTGTTACTAATTTAGAACTGGATGACTGGGTGACATGGTTTATTGAGACAGAGTCTTAGATGACATGATTTAGTGTGCGGTGTCCCTGCCCATGGTGGGGAGGTTGGAGCTAGATGATCTTTATGTCTTTTCCAACCCTAACTATTCTATGATTCTATGACTGAGCTTTCAGAAGCCACCTAAATCCCCAAAGTTCCTGTTTGTCTTCATTATTATTTCATTTATTTGACTCCACACACCAATGAACTGGAAGGATCAGGAAGACATAACAAGCAGAAAAAGCAGATTTTTACCTGTGACTACCTCCAGTTTTTCCAAGATTATTGTGGAATGAGCCTGAACAGAAAGAAGAGGCCTGTTGCATCTGGAAAGGGATTGTTGAATGGTCTTTGATGCCAGCAAGAAAGGCATGGCATATCAAACACATTTCTTTCAAGGACCCTTCCTTGAATTCAGCTCTACCTATTGTCTTTCCTGGGGCTTAGCCTAAAAGCTATATTTTCCACTCCCCAAGACCTTTGCCTGGGAGAGAACCTTCATCTCAGTTTATTGAGCATATACTGGTGTTGAGTGAATGGAAGATGTGAATAGTTCCATTAGAGGCTTGAAGAAACAGCTGAGGACACTTACAGGCAGAGACAGTAATGATGTGAGTTTTGTTTTGTTTTGTTTTATAGGTTTCCAAGGTCAGCCTGGCTCACCTGGTCTTCCGGGGACCCCAGGAACCCCTGGCCTGGATGGCTTGCCAGGTGTACCAGGTTTACAAGGTCAAAAAGTAGGTGTCACCTGGTACTGCTATTTGTGACTGTCCTTGCTAAAAAGAATGTGTGTAAAGATCCTGCTCCTAAAAAAAAAAACAACCCAAAGCTTTCCAAACTGTCCTTTTTATGTTTCCTACTATGCACACAAAGGAACAGAGTAGATGGATGAATGCTTGACATTAACACTAAGGGGCTTACAGCTCTCCCCTGTAGTCATGTATAGTGGTTCAATAGCCTCTGAGTGATTTAAATAGTCAGTGAATGAATTCTTGGTTTTGATGTGTTGATTCCTAATGTGTTGTGTTTCTTTGGCTAGGGTGAACCTGGTGTAGGAATCCCTGGCCCTAAAGGATTGCCAGGCCCTCCAGGCCCAGCTGGCATCCCTGGAGAAAAGGGAAGTCCAGGACTGCCTGGTTTACGTGGTGAGCAAGGCTTTCCCGGCATACCTGGACAGCAAGGATTCAGAGGTAACATTGCCAGAAATATATTCAGATCTGTAGTTGTATTTCTTTTAAAGTTACTCCCACATAGATGCAGCAAAAAGCCTATTCACTACTGAGATGTCCTGCTGGTATCTGCCCTTTTTTCTTCTCCTTATTTTCTTCTACCAACCACCAGTAAGAAATGCTAGCAGCAGAGCAGCCCTTCCTCCAAGCAGAGACAGGGAGGCATTATAGGCTCAAATGATGCCCTGTTGGCCAAGTAGTTAAAAACACCCTGTCTAGCATCTTCAGCACAAAGATTTCAAATGACGTCGGAGGACACTCAGTCTCTGCCTCTGTTTCCCCACAGGCGACCCGGGCCTCCCAGGACTGCAAGGCTCGCAGGGCCCTCCGGGCGCACCGGGGCTGGGCCCACAGGGATCGCCGGGACCCGCTGGGCAGCCAGGACCACAGGGACCACCAGGTGAGAGGAAAGTACTCTGCTTAGGAGTGGAATTTTGGTATAAGTAGATACTGGTGTTGGTAAAAGCATTGCTTGTGAACTGTTTTGTGGTATCAGGTTGGTGGGGGTGCATGGAAGGGCATGTTGGTGGGCTGCCTCTGTCTGGTCCAAAACACAGGGCGAGGCCTCCAGGAAATGCCTGCCATTTTGTTTGTTATCCTCAGGTCATTGGTAGATAATATATATAAGGTTAGAAAACGAGGACTATTTCTGCTGTCTGCCTTTGGGTCTTCATTCTTCATGCTATGTAATTCCTGAACCGCAGGTGGACATTATCAGATATTCTTGTTAACCACGTTCACCATGCTCTATTAAGGACTAATCCTGTATCTGCTTTTTTTCCTAGGGTTTCCTGGAATAAAAGGAGAAAGGGGCTTTCCTGGTATCCCAGGTCTAGATATGCCAGGACCAAAAGGGGATAAAGGTAGCCCGGGCCAGCCTGGAGTACCAGGGTCTGTGGGGTTACCTGGCCTGCCAGGTCCGCAGGGGGCCATTGGACTCAAAGGATCATCAGGTAAACAACTTTTCCCTCAGAAGCCATCATCTTTGACTAGTCTTTTGTTAAGTTTTGGGATCATGCCCTTTCACTCAGTCAGGAATTGATCCATCAAAGAGCCCAAGCCTGGGAAAGCACGCAGGCTTACATCAGTAAAGCAGCTCTGTGCAGATGTAATTGAACTGCTATTCAAGTCCTTTGGTGGGTCAAATCCAATGACTTGCAGGGACTAGCTTTTAGCCTGTAATAATAAAAGAGGATTATTCTGCACGGTTTCAGTGACAGAATGGGGTTTTAATAATGCCTTTCTTAATGATAGCATTGTTTACTGTAATAGGAAATTTTAAGAATCTATCAAAAAAAACATTACAAAGTTTTATTCTGGTTTTCATAACACTATTTTTTACTGTTGTTTTCTCTATCAGGCTTTTTTAAATCATCTTCTTTGTCCCATTTTTCCTTAAGTAGTGCAGTTCCTAATATGGTAGAGAGTAAATGATTCTGTTTTGTGTATTTCTTTACACTGCTTGCTTTGTGTCTGTTAATCACGCTTTCACTTTGATTTCAGGAGCCAAAGGAGAAATGGGAGTTATGGGAACTCCTGGATTGCCGGGAACTCCTGGACCAGTTGGAGATCGAGGGTTGCCTGGTGAAAAAGGTAAGAGAGATTTTCTAAAAATCGAAGCTGTAAAATTCAATTTTCTTGGCAGAAGGCAAGTCTGGAAATCACCAAATTGAGTATGCTTGGCCTAAGGAATGTTTTACGTCAAGTAACTTCCCTTTAAGTTAGAAATAGCGTAATTTAGAAAGCCATATCCTAGGAGCTGTCATGTATTTGAGCACTGAGCCATGATTTTTGATCCATTCTTCAACAGTGTAAAGGTTTGCTAGGTGCTACAGATATTACTCCAAGGAAAGCACTGTATCTGAAATTATAAAAATCCAGAAGGAAAGTCTTATTTAAATTCTTCAGATAATCACAGAATCATGGAATGGTTTGGGATGGAAGGGACCTTAAAGATCATCTAGCTCCAACCCCCTTGCCACAGGCAGGTACACCTTCCACTAGACCAGGTTGCTCAAAGCCCCGTCCAGCCTGGCCTTGAACACTTCCAGGGATGGGGCAGCCACAGCTTCTCTTGGCAACCTGTGCCAGTGCCTTATGACCCTTGTAGTGAAGAATTTTTTTCTAATGTCTAATCTAAATCTCCCTTCTCTCAGCTTAAAGCCATTTCCCCCATCCTGTCAGTACAACGTTCCTCTCCAGATTTCCTGTAAGGCTCCTTTAGGTACTATAAGACTGCATTACTGCCAAACTCCTACCCCTGTTATTTTCAGAGTCTAAAATTAATGACTGTGAGGCAGGAAAAAATATCTCAACTTTTTGACAGAGCTGTTGTGAAGCCCTGGTATGAAAGTCTTGATATTAGATAAATGAGATGTTCCAAAGCATGGTATTCGGTTCTTAAAATCTGAATGAATAGCTAATTTCATTTGTTCATGTTTACTGGATATTTTATTAATTATAAATTTATATGTCACTATAATATTCTGTGCTATCCCTTTATAGGTAGCCAAGGTTTCAAAGGTGTAGTTGGTCCACAGGGTGATCCTGGTGTCAAAGGAGATAAAGGTGAAGCTGGCCTTCCAGGAAAACCTGGAACAATGGACACCATGGATATGGTTAGTCTCAAAGGCCAAAAGGGAGATCAAGGAGAAAAAGGTAACTTTAGTTTCTAACTGTGGGTAAGTGTAATCAACACTATATACTGTTAAGCAGCAATGCTTTGAGTTCAGTTGTATCTTAGTTTTTGAAGTAAGATTAAAGTATTTCACACAGCAAATGCAGATACGTTTCTGGTATCTTTCAACTCCACAGAAATGAAGATTAATCACAGACAGAGAAAGGGGTTTGGTTGGATGGAAGAAGTTCCATTTGCCCTTGTAAAGTCCATTTTGCCTCTTTCATCTGAATACTCTCAAAAGAAAGGAAATTTTAAAAGTAGAAACTAGAGCTTAGCAGAAGAGAAAAGCTGTCTTTCATGTAAACCTATAACGGAAACACTGTTGGCCATGTGGCCACTGTTGTTCATGTGGCCATGAAGACCAACTGATACTGTAAGAAAAAGTGGGTTGCCTTTTTTTGGCACATGTGTTTTTTATGACCTCAGGAAATTTCAGGGAAGACACATTGTATGCCATCAATACCAAAAGATCAACTTATATCGCTTTAGAAACATCCGGAAATATGCAGGAGAAAGACAATCAACTTTCTATTTAGAAACTTAATGATGGTAGAGATATTAGGGGGTTTTAGATAATGCATTCTTCTTGGACTTTTATTTTCAGCATTACATGAAAATTTAGTTAAGATCATTTTCTCTTTTGTTTTTCCTGTCAAAGAAAAGATAGTGTATATTTTTTATACTTTCATTATTTGTCCACTTTATGTTGTGATTTGCTTTTTATTAAAAATATCCCATAAGAGTTTTTAAGTAAATGATAACTGTTTAGTTAAAATAGAAGTGTAAGGCTTAGAAGGGAGCTACTGAGATCATGAAGTTTTCCATTTCCCTCAACCAGATCCTTCAGCCTTTCATTATAATTCATGTTTTCTGAAATCATTATCATTCTTGTTACCCTTTCTGACTTCTCCCCAGTTTGGCTGCATCCTTGTTAGAGCACACTTTGCGAAAACAAGTGAAGCACTTCAATTTGGGTCATGCTAGAATTAAATTTCCCTTTCTGAAACAACAGAAAACTCAGTTTATGATTAGTTATAATCCTTAGTATTTTACTTTTAGACTGGTGCCTATGCAATTTTTTTGATGCATGCTTTTGACTTCTTATCACGTATGTGGTGTATTGCATTTTTTGAATTTCATTATGTTGATTTCAACTTTTGCTCGAACTCTTCTGCCGTCTAATTCTGTCTTCTTTTTAAGGCTTTCCAATTTAGTGTCATCTGTATGTTTCATCTATTTATTCTCCATTGGGCCCAGGACAAAGCACTTGAGACTCCTTTTCAGTTTGGCAGTGATTCACCAATAACTGTGCTATGCTATATCTGAACTATGGGAACAGGATGGTTTCCTAGGCTATGTACCTTTTATGACTATGTCCTGACTTCTTGTTAGAATGGGACCTGGGCTCCTGTGTCCTGGTTGGGTCTCAGAAAAGCCTAGGCATGTGGATAGGAAGTGTCTCCAAGCTTGGACACCCTTGAACTGCAAGGGAGGGCAGGAGCAAGTATGGACTGCATCTGTCTCTAAGCTAAGGTGCAGCCTCTAAGAGTATTTGATGAGGCTCCCAGTCTATAAAGGTTTCACCTAGATTAATTTTCTCATTTGTTCCTGATCTTGATATGTATGGTTATATGAAAAGCTTTAAACCAAATCTGCATAGGTTGTTTCTCATTACTTTCTTATCTACTGCTGAAGTTGACTGATTGATAATTAGTTTTATTTTCTTTCCAGACATCCGAATTAGGCACACTGGTTACATGTATATAAAGAAGCCTTTGCTGAGAAATTCAGATAATTGATTTCTTTGGTTTCTAACTTCATCTCTCCAGCACTGATAATGAATGCTTACTAACATCTATGCTGTACCTTTTCCTGGCCACACAAAGTCTAGAGATTGGCCTGGCTCATGCAGCCTGGAAGTTTAGGTTCCAAGGAGATCCCAGCCTTCTATTTTTGCTGTTATTCTGCCCATCTCGTCTTCTTCAACCCAAAGATATTTAGTACCAGTAAAGAAGAATAATCTAGTTATTCTTTATAATTTTATCATCTGCCTTCATCTCTCTAGGCATGAATATCACAGTAATGCTTTAAAAAGCTTCTAAAATACTAACTGTGCAAAAAAGACACAGTATTTTTATGGAAGATGATCAGTGATGTTTAATGAAAAAAAAGTTTCGGACATCTTGGGGCCTTTTGAATTAAGTCTGCTTCCTTAAAAACATTCAATGAACTGTTTTTAGTAACCTATTGCCCTCTGCCTATATGTGACACTAACAGAAAGGATTATGACCAAAAATCAGGGACCTTAAACCTAGATAAGAGGCACACTACAAAATAAGAGGTGAAGCTTTCTGGAATGATGAAGATACTTTAACATTAGATAGAACTGAGGGAACAGCAGATTTCTGGCTGTGAAGTGGTTGTTTACATGTACCTTTTTCAACAGCAGGTCAAATCAATAATTTCTGTTAACACCTGAGTCTGGCACTTCTGAAGTAACTCATTAATCTGACTCAAACACATGTTCAATTGCAATTTCATTTAAAGACATAACTTGCCTTGTAATTTGCACAGACACCTATAAAATTGTAATTGTTTACTGCCTTTCCTCAGCACTGGTTTAGTAACTGGAAAGTTGTGTTTTACTCAACTGTGACTTTACTGTACAGCATCTTAAGCTTGAATTCAGCCATTTCCTTATTCAGTAGAAAGAAGCAACAGTGATCAAAAAATAACTGGAAGGACTATTATATGGCATTACAGTAGATTTTCATAGAATAGAACTCTCTCACTGTGTTTGCTTTCTTGGTGTCCAGGGGACCATGGACCAACAGGAGAAAAAGGGTTACGTGGGGAATATGGAGAACCAGGAATTCCAGGGAAAGATGGTGAACCTGGTACTCCAGGACAGCCAGGTATGTCTGAAGCTAGCAACAGAGAGACTGTTCATCAGGTATTTGAAACCTTGTTAATTAATGGGACTTTTAATTTCTCTGCTGTCCGTAGGACCAAAAGGTGATCAGGGCCCCCCAGGATTCCCAGGGGATCCAGGAGTTCCAGGACAAAAAGGATCGGTTGGTGAAATGGGTTTGCCAGGTACTGACTGCTGGTAATTTCCTGCTATTGTTTTCCACAAATTAATATAGAACATTATGAGACCTGTATAGGATATTTGTTGGAGTAGATCTACTAAATGGTTGCACTGTTTGCAGTGTCTGAACTTTAGACTTTTGGGACACTGCTTTTTCAATCCTATTGTGATATACAAATAATAGGATGGTTTCCTAAGTTTCTACGTGAGAATCATTTAGCTGGATTTGTAGGATTTGTGTATTTGTATCAGGCAGGCAGTTTTCGAAGTGGTACCTGTTTTTTCTGTCTCTGTCTCTGCTAGTATATGAACTGCATTAAGCTTCTTGTGTATTTACCACCTTCTAAAATGTTTGGTGTGTTGCTGTCTACTGCCTTTTAACTACAAACTGTAGTGGTCTAGGTCTTTGTGAAGGGAATTGGTAAAGAATAGAATGGAGAAGAACTTATGTCTCATCACGGAAACTTGGTCTCTATTCAGATGGCCTTGTGCCTAGATATTTAGGAAATCAAAGGTGGAAGACTGAAATGGTAAAGTGGGACAGAAAAATTTTCTACAGCAGAGTCCCTTTGTCACTGTTGGCCTGTTAGAAATTCTTCAAATCAACATAAAGTTTTATTCAAATCTTACTTTTAGCAGGAGCTCTATCCAAGATTATGACCTTCTCTTATGAGAAGAGCTTATCTTCCCATAAAAGTCGCATTTACTGAGTGAATCTCAAAAGTTAATTTGCTACCTATTTTTAGTGAGTTCCATTGCTTTTCTACCTCTGAATGACCAAGGTAACACTGAAAAATCATAGTCAACACTGCTAAGGTAACACTAGTTCTGATATATCCATTTTTCCTTTTCTCTTACTAGGAACACCTGGAGAAAAGGGTCTGCCAGGTGTACCAGGTTCACCAGGCACACCAGGGTTCCCTGGGCAAAAAGGTGAAAAAGGAGACAAAGGAGCACCAGGTTTTCCTGGAATTGGCTTTCCAGGGTCTCCTGGTGAAAAGGTATTTATACCCCTAAGGATTTAATAGTCTGTCTCTACCAAATACCTTATTTGAAAAGACACTGTTGGTCTTTAAGCTATCTTATTGTATTTTCAGATGTGCTTATTCAAGTACCCGATGAGAAACTTGAAAGGTATACATATGTGCAGCTTTAGGTGCATTCTGTTTGATGGGACCACTGTCTCCAAGATTTTTGCTTAGAATTCTCTTCAGAATAGGCTAATTTACAGTGCTAGAAATGTGGGTGAGGGGAAGAACTTTTTAAAAATGCTAAGTAAATAAAGTGAAAAGGGCTTTTTACAAACAGAGCAAATAATCACACTGAAATAGTATTTCTGTACTTTGACAAAAATACTGGGAAGCTGAAAAGAACTCTAAAATGCTCAGATATTACTGAAGAGAGAACTGTATTAATACAGTTCTCTAAAGTTAATCTGATCTCTAATACTGTTCTAACAGGATTCTCATTTGTTTCACATTCTTTTTCCTAGCTATACAATGGCACTAATAATGAAATTATAAATAATAATTGTAAAAATAAAGCCAATCTGGTAGCAAAGTTGCTGAAGACTTAAAGATTGTTTTGAACTGAACCCAGGACAATAAGCTAAGAGGCTAATTTGGTAGAGACTTTGTAAAAACTGTCATAATAATTCATAGAAAACTGTTCATTTTCATGAGTAATATGTGTGTATTAAGCAGTTGCTGTAGAAGTCAGTAATTCTGATAGTGGAATCTCATGCCAAATTTAATCCTAAATTACTTTGTTTATAAATGGAAAAAAAATTCTTTATACGTCTGATGGTTCAGAGGGGTGACATATACCATTGCTAACAGAAAAAGCTGATTCATAATCAATGTGTGGATTTTATAACGTGTGTTGCTTCTTCTAGGGAGAACCAGGAAGAACGGGTAGTCCAGGTTTATCTGGAGATAAGGGTGAAAAGGGTAGTGCAGGAATTCCTGGAATGCCGGGTGCCCCAGGTCCCAAAGGATCCCCTGGCATAGCAGGATTTCCAGGCAAGTCTTTATGCTTTAATAAAACATAAATTGCCATGAAAAATTCATGTGAAACTTATATGAAATATCCTGCATATAAACCCATGTCTTCTTCCTTTCTTTAGGAAGCCCAGGCCGCCATGGAGAAAAGGGTGAAAAAGGACTTCCTGGTTTAGCTGGCATTCCAGGTTTAAAAGGAGAACCAGGTGAAAAAGAAATATAAAACACCAAATGCTACTTAAATTATTGTTCACCTCCAGTTAGTGGCTAAAACAAATACAGTGGCATCCTACACTTGTTTTAGCTCAGCTATTTCCTGCTACATTTGTTCATTTCATAAGCAAAATAAGACAGCACTGTTTCTCAGCTAAATCTGAGTCAATGTAGTGTGGGACTAAGACTTCTTTTACACTGTTTATAGAAGACATTTTACCACCTTCCACAGCACTGGTTGTTGCTATAGACATTATTTCTCTTGTTTCTGAGTTAATTTAAAAGCAATAAAGTTGATCCATGGGCCTAAACCTCAGTCACCACACTAACATCATTCAACAGATGTTAAAGAGGAATAAGTCCATTTATGAATATAACAACATTTTTGAACTTGGAGTCTTATGTTTTTAGTTTACTGGCTGCAGGACACATCATCTCATTGGAAAATGGGCTGTGCCATTCACAAGTCTTTGCTGGAGTTCATGCACTTTAAACTCACTGAAATTCATTATAATTAGCTATGTCAAAATTGGTAATACTTGAGACCTGTCTCACACTGATTTAATTCAGAAGTAACCTCAAAGAAAAATTACAGTGAAATCATCATGCAGCTTCTGCTTGGTCTCTGTGGGAGCAAAAGAATAAGTGAAGCTTTTCTTTAGAGGAATAAAAGGTGTAACAAAAAGTCTGATGAAAGTGAAATAAAAATGGGAATTTTTTTTTCAGGTGAACCTGGCCTTCCAGGTCCTGCTGGTTCCATTGGACAGAAGGGTGAGCCAGGTTATGATGGGATTCCAGGTGCTGCCGGTGCAAAGGGTGAACAAGGTACTGCGACTCTCGTATTAAGTTTATGCGCTTCAAAAAAACACTGAGACAGGCTACACAAGAGTAGCTGGTAGAGGGGTGTGCTGGGTTTGAGGTACTTTGAATGGAACCTTAGAAAATAAAGTTAGTATGCTGTCTTGCAAGTTACTATCATCCATCATTGTAAAGATGATCATTTAGATGAGCAACTGTGTTTAGTCAGTGTAATCTTGTAAGAATTTATTTCACAAAAGCTGGCAATACCTCAAAGAACTGGTATATTTTGAAATTAATTTCAGTCTTCAACTTTGCTGTGAAATAATGGAGCAGGCTTGCCTTTTCTTATGGTAGGGTTTTCAGTCATATGGGACCCATTTTCCTAGATACAATACCAATATATAACAAAGTCTCTGCACTGAAAAACTTTTGCATAAACCGTTTATTTAGATTTTATACTTGCTTAATAAATTTTTGTTCATTACATGTTAAATTTAAGTCTGTTCCATCTTCTAAGTTTTTTCTGCTTCTCTATTACAGGTGTTCCAGGTAGAGGAGTTCCAGGATTTCCTGGTGCAAAGGGAGATAAAGGTAAAACGTTTTTTTAAACAAGTAACAAACCTCCCTCACAACATAATATAAACATACTTCTGTAATTCAGACATACTTTCTACTTCATTCTTTCACATGCTGTACCTTTTCAGAGTAGGCAGAAACTCTGAGAGGTTTAAATACTTTCTGTTGCAGCGACAGCATCTTGGACATGAGTTAGCTATACCCTAAAATAGGTAATTATTCATAGTGTGGAATTTACTGCAAGCTGTGCTGTGATGAGGTAATATAAATAACTCATGTATTTGTGTGCTGTGCTTTTGACTCCAAGTATTCCTGGTTTTGTACTAATTTTGCAAGAATCAAAGTCTAGTGAGGCACCAGACAGCTAAAGATAATAGTTTCATGGCCAGGATACTGCAGTAATTTTTTTACCTGAGTCTGTTGTGCAGCCCACATGCTATTTTATTAATTGCTAAAACTGTTATTCTGTATAGCTTGGTATAGCATGTCTAAGCTATGCATGGGAGCATGGTGCAGAGGTGCAAAAGGTAGCAGAGACCTGATGAGATCTTCCTGAAAATTATTACTACCTGGACTCTGGACTTACTAGCTATCACAATTTCAAGACCACTTGTGGTCTTTGCAAAGAGTGTCTGCACTACACTGTGACATGAAAACAGCTGATTGGCTTGAGTTAGTGTTTGCTCAAGGTGTCTGTAATGCACCATGCTCCATTTGATGAAGTAAGTATGTCCTAGACACTATGTCCTAGACACTATGTCCTAGACACTGGGCTGCAATATCAGAAGAAACTGTTTGAAGAAATATCAAATAAAGGAAATTGTGTATGATTAAAGAGTTTTCAATTTTTAAAATCCAGAAAACAAAAAGATTGAACTGGCCCATCTATGAAATAAACGCGACATGGCAGATTTTTAATAACTTACATAGCTTGAAATTCCAATGCCCTACCTCACTCATTCTTCCTATAAATACAAGAAACTTGTGTGGACGATCAGAAGTGGTAAACCAGAATTTTAATTAAATTACCATCTTGGAGCAATTAACAGCCATTAACTACTGAGAAAGCCTGATAATAGAGAACTTACTTAATAAGTAGATTTTCTAATCATGGCTCAGTAAGGCATGAGGAATGCTAGATTATAAGAGCGCTTTTCTCACCTTATCCATCTCATTTTGTCAGCACAGCTCATTTAAAAATATCTGGGTTCAGAGTAAATAGATAGCCAGCTGCCATCATTTGTGCTCCAAATGTATTGTACTTGAAGAGATATAAGTCCAGGATTTAAAGTCCCTGTTCTGTTTAGGCAAAAAGACAGGGATATTGTTCTCTATAAATTTAATTTGTCTTATTATTGTACTTATGCCAGCTAATCTATATTCTTCTTAATCATGGACTGGATTGCAAATTTTAACCATTTGTACAAGCCTTAAAGTAAGTACTATGTGTCTAAATCTAGATGTTGTTAGTAAAAAGAACATTCCATTTTCCTCCAGGAGCAAGTCCTTTTGTGCTTAGTCAAGGAAAACATCCATTACTCAGCTATGACAATAATAATTGTAACGGAGTAAGGGTTTGAGGGCTTTACATTCCTATTGGAAAGACTGATAGAGAGATTCTGAATGTTTGTCTATTTTTAGAGTGGTTTAAAATAGCCAGTGATCAGTAAGCTAAGAAAAGGTGTCAGTCAGACTAGTCTTTTCCTTATACTTTATGTCATAATGTGGAAAATAATTTTCCAAAATTTTACATTTTTATACAAATGTATAAAGGCAAGGTTCAATATTTTCTTAAGGAATAAAGCTTACTGTGAGTGTCTAATAAGGCAGAAGAATTCAGTAATTGTGAACCTTTCTCTAATCATGTTTTATTTGTGGGTTGTTTGGTTTTTTTTTCAAATCTTAGGTGCAAAAGGTGATGTGGGCTTTCCAGGATCCCCAGGAAGTCCAGGGATCCCAGGCCTGAAAGGAGAACCAGGATATGCTGGTCCACCAGGCCCTAAGGGCAACCAAGGTTTTCCTGGACTACCAGGAAGTGCAATTGAGGGCCCTAAAGGAGACAGAGGACCCCAAGGCCAACCTGGCCTTCCAGGTAATTCTTTTATCTTTGGTGTTACAGTATCACAGTATCACAGTATGCTAGAGATTGGAAGGGACCTCAAAAGATCATCTAGTCCAATCCCCCTGCCAGAGCAGGAGCACCTAGATAAGGTTACACAAGAATGTGTCCAGGCGGGTTTTGAATGTCTCCAGGGAAGGAGACTCCACAACCTCCCTGGGCAGCCTGTTCCAGTGTTCCATCACCCTCACTGAGAAGTTTCTTCTCAAGTTTAAGTGGAACCTCTTGTGTTCCAGTTTGTACCCATTACCCCTTGTCCTATCATTGTTTGCCACTGAGTAGAGCCTGGCTCCATCCTCATGACACTCCCCCTTTATATATTTATATACACTAATAAGGTCACCCCTCAGTCTCCTCTTCTCTAAACTATAGAGACCCAGCTCCCTCAGTCTTTCCTCATAAGGGAGATGCTCCACTCCCTTAATCATCTTCGCTGCCCTGCGCTGGACTCTCTCCAGCAGGTCCCTGTCCTTCTTGAACTGAGGGGCCCAGAACTGGACACAATATTCCAGATGCAGTCTCACCAGAGCAGAGAGAGGGGAAGGAGGACCTCTCTCGACCTACTAACCACCCCCCTTCTAATACACCCCAGGATGCCATTGGCCTTCTTGGCCACAAGGGCACAGTGTTGGCTCATGGTCATCCTGTCGTCCACTAGGACCCCCAGGTCCCTCTCCCCTACACTGCTCTCTAACAGGTCGTTTCCCAACCTATACTGGAACCTGGGGTTGTTCCTGCCCAGATGCAGGACTCTACACTTTCCCTTGTTATATTTCATCCCGTTATTCCCTGCCCAACTCTCCAGCCTGTCCAGGTCTCGCTGGATGGCAGCACAGCCTTCTGGCGTGTCAGCCACTCCTCCCAGCTTAGTGTCATCAGCAAACTTGCTGATAGTACACTCAATTCCGTCATCTAAATCATTGATGAATATATTAAATAATACTGGTTGCAGTACTGACCCTTGAGGCACTGCTGTTAATCAAAGCTCAACTAATGTACTGCTGTTAATCAAAGCTCAATTAATTAATAGCATAATAAATATTGCATATACTTGTTATATCCTCTTCTCACAGGTCAGAGAAAAGCTCCCCTTGATATTGGCATTATGTCCTAGAGCAGGCTGATTTCATGCCCTTAGGCAGTTGGTTTTGTCCAGAAGTCTTTCTTCTAATGCTGAGAAGAGTGCCTCCCATTTCCATGTTTCCTTCTGGGCTTTATTTACTGTTTTAAGGCTTCCACAGCTATATGCTCCTATATCCTGTGGTGTTAATGTGCTTAAAAACAGCCCAGTGTGACCTTATCTTGACAGTGAATGACTCTGTGCTAGAGGATAAGGAGGAGAGTAGAGAAGAGCTGCAGTATGTCTCTACCACATTCATACCTGAAAACATACCATCTGTTTTGCACATACAGAAAACTCTCAAGTATTTTCTGTCAGCCACAGGCTGATAAATGATGGGATGTGGAGTCATGTGGACATCACTGCAACAGATTCTCCTTCTTATTTTCCTGAAATGTTGTCACGATAATTACTTTGATACTGCCCATTTGTAGATTGAGACAGCTTGTCCTTCATCAGGTACTTCTCTGAATGAATTTTGCCGCTAAATAGTCACTTGTTCTGGTTTGTAGGTTTACCAGGTCCAACAGGGCCACCAGGACCCCCAGGTCTGAAAGGGGCCAAAGGAGAGCAGGGGAGCAATGGCTGGCCTGGGACTCCTGGGAGTCCAGGAGTCAAAGGTGATCCAGGTTTCCAGGGACTGCCAGTAAGTTACTTTCAGTACACTCCAGATTTTCTGAAAGCTGGTTCTTGTAATTTATGGATATATTAATCATAGATGTTTCATGTTCAAAATAATGATGCTTTATGCTTAAAGTGCCTTTGGGACTCTCTGCTGAGGATGTGAAGTCAGTTTGAAAACAGTTCAATTCTCTCCTTTTAAAGGCTGCTTACCAATAAGCCCCAGTGAGCTAATGAACTTAATAGAAATTTATAGATAGTGAGTGGGAACATACAACACCCAGAATATAATTTACAGTGTATTAACAGTACAGAATGGCTGCAGCACATCCATAAATCCTGCAAATGCATTAGTAGTTAATTTTAAAAGTTGCATATTTCACGATAAATTGCCTTCTGAAAATACCTGAATTGTTTGGTTTTGTTATGAAACCTTTCAAATAAAGTGCACTTTCAGTACTGTCAGTGATGAAATATAGCTGCTGATTTAGAAATACAAACAGGCAATGCTATTAATACATTGTTGGTACATATTATTCATTTTCCCTAGTGTAAACCAGTCCCTTTGGTGTATATTAGGGAAAATAAAGTAGAATAGGACAGTTACCTAGAATAGCTGGTCTTCTATACTCTTTCACTTAGACTGTCTGTTACCTTTTTCCACACTGAAAAATATGGTCTATATTTTAACTTTTAATTTCCTCTTTCCTACTAAGAAAATAATAAAATTTATAGAAGAAGGAATAAGAAAGTAGGCAGATATGACTCATCAATTCCTGGCGTACAAGGAGAAGGAAGACTCAGGAATAAGGTCCTGATGTGAAAAGCAAAATACTGATAATGGACTTAAAATGTCAGCATTATTTTTGATAATGCAAAGATCTGCTACATCCTTTTCTGCATCCAGGATTCACTTTGCAGAGACATTAAGGGTTTGATTCAGTGTTCTAACACTAGATCTTGGCTTTATCTTTTTGAGACCATACCAGCTTTAAAGGCAGTAAATTTCAAAATAACGTTCCAGTATATTTCCACTGTTTTAAGAATTTGCAGTGCTTCTGCAGAGAGCCAAGTTTTTATATGCCAGAAAATTCTAAAGTTTTCATGGGTCATTATTCTAGTCCAAGACTCTTTGTTTCTGAAGAATGTGGAATGCCAAAGGATTTTGATTCTGTGCTTTCAGTCAGAAGAAAATGCTTTACTATCCTTGTGCCACAATGTGTTGGGTTGTTAAGTCAGTGTGAAATGCTCCGGTGAGAGTTATTTCAATATTAAACTTCCTCTGGTGTTATATACTATGATGGGTTTCTAATGTCTTCATGCTCCCCAATGTGACAGGCTCCTGCTCTGATTGCAGTTCATTTGCTTGTACTGGTCTCCAGGTACATGGTAACCTATATCACAAAAGAGATTTTGTTACAACATGGGTGACACAGCCTGTCCAAAAATCCAATTAAAAAAAAAGTGAACATGGAGATCAGAGCATGAAATACAAATCCCATGGGTTTTCTGTGCATTTTAAAGTTGAAATGAGAAAAGAAACACTTTCATAATTTTCATGAACTGAAACAGTTTTGTTTTGTTGGGAACAGATCCAAAACAAAATGTTGTTTGCCGAGCTATATATAGTGTGGGGGGAAAAAAGTTCAGGAATCTGCATACTGTTGTGGAAAATGTATTTTGTGGAAAGCTTCCAATAAACTTTTCTTATAAATTATTACATTTTATAATTATAACCTAAAAAAAAAAGAGGTTATTAAAAAAACTCTTATAGTGAGATTCTCTGACTGATGACTGTCTTCTGAATGACTGTTAGGCCTCCTGTTTTGTGCTAGAGAAGCTCACGTTATGATACAAAGAGGGGACCATTTCTTTAAACAATCCTGTGTACTACGACTATGTGGCTGAAGGAAACTAGGGAACCTTACTTCATTAATACCTCTCTTCACTGTTCCAACGGTAGCATTTCTTTTGTTTAACTTCAATAGACTCATTGCTGACATCCATTTTTAAGCAAGTTATCTCTTCTCCCTTTATAGTCAGTGGAAAGAGAAGTTTTTAGGGAGCCATTCTTCTCACCTTAGTATAAACATCTAACATACATCAAATGAAAAATCACTCCACTGTGTGTCTACCCTTTTGCTCTCCAAATATGATGAGGGGAATCTCCTGCCATCAGTATTATTTTTCACTGAGTACTCAATTCACATCTCCAACCTCTGATCAGTAGGTTACTTAGCAAAGGGATTTTGTGTCTTTCTTCCACCTGTGTTCACATTTTATTAGATAGGGGACTGTCACTGCCATATTGCTTCAGCCAGGGAGAAACTCTAAACTATACTTACAAGCTTTTTGCAGATGCTCTGCAACAGACAAAGAAGAAAAGGAAATTGACTGTCATTTAAGTTACTATTTACAGTGTCTTTTGAAATATGGGCTTGGTTTTCCTTGAACTGAGGCTATATAGTGAACTTGTTACCATTAATTTCAGGAGAACAGTTTATAATAGTGAAGGCAGAAGGAAGAGTTCGCATTGTATTTGAAGTGTTTAAGTCCTTGTATATTTTAGCCCTGTTGAGAAATAAAAATCTTCAGAGGATTTTAAGTTGTTGAGCACATTCAATTTCATCCCGCATGTGAAAGTAGAAGGTTTCAAGTCTGATATGATCTAGAGTGACCCCATTCAATTATATGACTAGCCACTGCCTTGTAGGACTGCACTGAAATTAGAGTTTGCTGAGCTTTGTGCTTGCTGATGTTTTTCATGACAATATATACAGTCTATGGTTGAGAACCGTTTTATTAGCTATACTGTTAGTGAGACCTTATTCTGAACTAGTATTTTTGTAAGGCAAAAAATAGTTTAGTAAGAACAAGGTGTCATGCTTTTTCCTAGAAAAGAAGCTTCTTATCCAGTCATGATAGAGAATAATCATTCCTTAAAGTTAATGGCTTTTCTCTCATGTTAAACGTGCTTTTTATAGGTTTCTGAAAATATCCAGGCTATTTGAGATTCATATCTTAATAGTGTAGGATAACTATATTTAACTTTTTCTTTTATACAGGGTAGCCCTGGTTTACCAGGTGATATTGGTCAAAAGGGTGATCTGGGACCTCCAGGAGTTCCAGGTGTACCAGGTGAGAAGAACATTAACCATGTTCCTAAAAAGTATGTCAAGATGTCACTTTCAATATCCTTCCTCTTTCGGAAAAGATGCTCAAAGTATGTTGACTGTTACGAATTACTGAAACAGGACATTGAAAACTGCATGAGAAAGTATACAAGAACAATGGAGATTTTTCTCAAGGTTTTTTGCCTTTTGTCTGTTGTCTTGCTTTGTTAATTTTAAGTGTATTTAAAGGTATTAATAACTGAAGTAAGGTAAATTTGGTTTCAGTCATCATTTATTTGGTTACTTAGTGCTGTTTGTATCTTGTTCTTGCAAACAAAAATTACTTGTGTAAATAAGTCATGGCCTTTACATGAGTGGTGGGGTGGTGACCTTTACAGGGTCATGGGGTGGTACATGATTATTCTGCACATATCCTTCCAAATCAGGAAGATACTGAATTTTCATGTAAATATTTCCTTTGACTTCAGGTCCAAAAGGATCTCCTGGCTTCCCAGGCCTTAAGGGTGAACGAGGTGATCAAGGTCTCCCTGGATCTAAAGGTATAATATGAATGCTTTTTTTTTATCCCAGATGTTGTTAAAATGTAACTAATAATGGTATCTCCTTCCCCCTTATATTCAGTGTCACAAGTTAGAATATTAAACTATATATCATGGTATCAACATCTGAATCACAGAATCATAAAATAGTTTAGGTAGGAAGGGACCTTAAACGTCATCTAGTCCAACCCCCCTGACATCAGCAGAGACACCTTCCACTAGATCAGGTTGCTGAGAACCCTGTCCAACCTGGCCTTGAACAATTCAAGGCCCACAGCTTCTCTGGGCAACCTGTTCCAGTGACACATCACACTCTTTGTAAAAAAAATTCTTAAGTCCAACCTAATTCTACCCTCTTTCTGTTTAAAATCATTGCCCTTTGATCTGTGACTATAGACCCTGGTGGAAAATCTCTCTCCATCTTTCTTTAAGCCCCCTTTATATATTGAAATGCTCCAATAAAGTCTCCCTGGAGCCTTCTCTTCTCCAGGCTGAATAACCCCGGGTCTCTCAGCCTTTCTTCAAAGGGGAAGTGCTCCAGCCCTCTCTAATCATTGTCATGGCTCCCCTCTGGACCTGCTCCAACAGATCGATGTCTTTCTTGTACTGGAGACCCCAGAGCTGGATGCAGTATTCCAGCAGAATAGAGGGGAAGAATCACCTCCCTCCACCTGCTGGCCATGTTTCTTTTCATGTAGCTCAGAATATGATCAAATTTCTGTGCTGTGACCACATATTGCTGGCTCATAGACAGTTTTTCATTTATCTGCAAGTTCTTCTCTGCAGGGCTGCTCTCAGTCCATTCATCCCCTAGTCTGTATTGATATTGGGGATTGCCCCTACCCAGGTGCAGGACCTTGCACTTGGCATTGATGAACATCTTGAGGTTCACACTGGCCTACTTCTGAAGCATGTCAAGGTTCTGCTCCATGGCATCCCTTCCTTCTAGCTTATTGACTACACCACTCAGGTTGGTGCCATCTGCAAACGTGCTGAGGGAACTGCAAACAACCTAAGGTCTGGGCAGCTATTTCAGTCCTTGGGAGGTCTGTTTGGATGGAGATGTCAACATAGATAGGCTGTAGTGCTTCTGTTTGGGTTTTAGCTACAGCCTTGAAGTTGTAGATGCCTTTTTCATTCCACAGGTCAGAGTCTTCTTGCAATTCTTAGAAAAATAGTCCACTTTAAAAATGGTAATTCTTTTGAATGATGTCATCCTTCTAATTGTAATTCAGTGGAGATCTCAAGCTTCTGGGTAGGCTTGCACAGCCATCAGTTGGCATGACTGTTGGGGCTACTGGGGAGCAAAGCAGGCAGCAGCCCAGGAACTGGCAAAGTGTGCAGCTCTTCTGAGCAAATTGTTGCACAACCTGCCAATGTCACTCCCATCAGATGCCACTCCCTGTTTGCACACCCTGGTCACAGGGCTTCTTGTCAGAGCTACATCTGTGGGCCTGCTCTGTCCTTCCTGGTTGGACATGGGAATGTAGGAGGTAGCAATATGATTTTCTATATGATATGTCACTGGAGGCTTGTGAAACAGCCTAGGCTGTTTCCCCCATTGCACCTTGAGCCCTGTTGTCTTCTACCCTCAGTCGCTTTTGGGTTTGGCTCTTTAACAGGTATGACCCTACTCAATGCCCATATGAAGTCTTGGACACACTGATACCTTGTATGTATAGGCTTTGTCTGTTTTCTGACTCTAAATGGCACTACAAGGTAGCATTGTTTTCTCACTTTTTTATTGTACAATACTAAATATGTGATTTCCTCTGTTAACTTTGGCAGGTTTACAAGGCCCACCAGGCCCACCAGGTGCGTTTCAGCTTGTTAAAGGCGATCCTGGCTTACCTGGACCTGTAGGACCAGTTGGTCTCAAAGGATTCCCAGGACTTCCAGGTCCCAAAGGACAGCAAGGTGAGAGTCTCGAAGTAGAAACACATTTTAAGTAATGTAAAAATAGACCAGTGGTAGGCTAGACAATAGAAGATTTTTGATATAATATTGCGTAGCTTTTTATAAGCCACTTAAAATAGTGTCAGCAATGAGGAGGAGAGTCCTTCATTTTGGAGCTCATCCGAAAGAGTCCCAGGAGCAGATGCGTTCCTGGTGATTTTCATATATGCTCTCACTCTGCAGTCAGCCCATCAGTATCTGAGCTCAGCAGTAAGCAGAATGACTGGCGACACACTTCTCATCCTTTCTCCAGAATGTATTTGTTAGGGTATCTTCTGTCTTCAGTGTTGAATCCAAACTTAATTACTGTGTCTGGGAGAAGACAAGCATAAGGAAAAACACTTTGATCCTGGAGTGAAAAGTACTTTCTTCCTGAGGAACCTTGTTTCATAGTCCTAGATTGCAATTTTATAAAGAAAAGGTAAACTGCAAAAATTAGACGCGTTAGAGAAGTGAGTTTAAGAGAATAAATAAGAGAATGGAACAAAGGGTAAGATGAAATACTAGCACAAGGACACATGTCCTTCAGAATGACAGGACATGGTGAGTAGGTGCTCAGAGGTGTTCTTAAGCTAGTAATATTCTGATGGAAATCTTTGTTCTTGATTGTTTTATGAGAAAATAATAGGGAATTACAGTGGAATATAATGAATATATTGTTTCTATTTAATATAATAGATAATGGAAGATTGCGTTTGAAGGTGTGGTTACAACTTTGTAACTGCTGTCCATTAAGAAATAGCTAAGAAATAACCTCGGTGATTGAACACAGCATGGGTTTGCTTGTAAGGGATGTGTCGCTATTCTCTGTAGTCACTACAATATGTGAACACAATATTGCTTTTTTTGAGTGATCAGGAAAATGACAGCTGTGCCTAGCTAAAGTGTGTCATGTGTCACAGAAATGTTGCTATGGTGCTGATGGTGTTAACTTCTTTTTCCCAGTCAGTTACTGAGTTTATGTAGGACTCAAAGCGTCCCTAGAAATTGATAAAGGGATGACATAATGTATGTCTGAAAACCTGTTTAGGAAGAAGCTAAGAGAATACTGATTTACCCACTGTTCCTGACCCAGCTTCTTTATGGTTTGTTTCAGTTTGAGTCATATGATAAGCAGAGGAGGAGATTGCTGACCTACCTTCCTTTTCATATTCCAGTAGAATACTAATTGTTTTAGAAGTACACGCTCTTCTTACTTCTCTGTTCTTCTCTATTATAATCAGTTTGCCTGCAGTAACCCACATATGTCCTCTAGGTATTGAAATATATGCACTGAATATGCATGAGTTTAGTTTATGCTGAGGTGTGCCTGTGCTGTACTGAACAAAAAGGCAAAATGTCAGAACTAACAGGAAGTAGTATCTAGTAATAACTATTCCTCGTTTTTCAACAGGGGTGACAGGACCTTCAGGTGTACCCGGACCACCTGGTAGTCCAGGGTTTGATGGTAAACCTGGGCAGAAAGGAGAAGCTGGTCCTTATGGTCCCCCAGGTAAGTCCATGAGTTCAAAGACTTGATTCCTTCATATAAAAATAACATAGGAGACTAGGTGTGAATGTGTCTAATTTACCTTATTTAGTTATATGGGCAGAGTACTGCTGTCTGAGAGGTAAAAGGAGACTCTCTGTATTGTAGGGCCCAGAGGATTCCCTGGTCCACCTGGCCCTGAAGGTTTGCCTGGGGCTATGGGCCCACCAGGTGCACCATCTGTTGCTCACGGCTTCCTTGTTACCAGACACAGTCAAACCACTGAAGAACCAGCGTGTCCATTTGGAACAAGGCTGATTTACCATGGCTACTCCTTGCTTTATGTACAAGGCAATGAGAGAGCCCATGGCCAAGATTTGGGTAAGTAGAAAACAGATTAGAATTTAATTAGAATTAATTACAAACCAAATGTTTCTTTCATTTGTAGAACTGTAGTGAACAAACTGTAAAATTACTCTGGGCTAGGTGGTAGTTTATTATGCCTTCTAGGTTGGTACAAATAATGGTTTGGTATATAGTGGAAACAGTGCCAGTTTACCTAAGAAAGTCTTTATCAAAGCCTTTGATGTGGTCATCCATAGTATCTTTGTAGTCAAATTAGAGAGATATGGGCTGGCTAAGTAGATGATAAGGTCAATGGAAAATTTATGGGTCCATCAGGTTCAGAGGGATGTGATCAGATGTACAAAGCCTGAGCGGTGGTTGTTGATTAGTGATTTCTCTCAGGAATTAGTATTGGGCAAATACATCCCAATGATTTTATTAATGACATGGGTGAGTGCACTCTCAGCAAGTTTGTAATGTGTAATGCCAGACTGGGAGGAACAGTTGATTCCCTAGTGGACACAGCTGCCATTCAGAAGATCTGGCCAAGCTGGAGAAAAGGGCTGAGAACCTCACAGAGTTCAGTAAAGGCAGATGCAAAGGGGTACACCTAGAACAAAATAACCTTGTGCAACAGAATAGGCTGGGGAATGACTATGCTTCCAGTGGCAGCAGTACAGAGTGCTGCTAGAAAGCTGCTTTGCAGAAAAGGACTTGGGAGTCGTGGTAACCAGCACTGAGTATGAGTTATCCATGTGCCTTTGCAACAACAGCTACCTATTCCCTCTTGCCCAACTTACTGGCTTCTATTGGCAAGAGTGCAATCAGCAGATGGAGGGAAATGATTTTTCCCCTCTGTTTGGCAGTTGTAAGACTGCATCTGGTATATATCTGTGCCCAGACTTGGGCTTCCCAGAACAAATATATTATTGTCACACCACAGTAAATATAAAAGCTAGCTACTAAGGTGGCTAGTGCGTCTGGGCAGTGTGATGAGACTGTAAGGGTTTGCTCAGCCTTAACAGAAATGTAGGGAGAGGCTGTTATTGCTGTCTAGAGCTGTCTACAGGGAGGGCAGAGAAATGGAATCAACTCTTCTCAGAGCGGCTAACCAACAGAAGAAGCAAGGGACACAAGTATGAGGTGTATTTCAGTGAAACATCAAGAAAAGCTTTTTTTACCTTGCTGGTGCTCAAACACTGGAATGGAACCCCAGAGAGGTTGTTGAACCTCTGTATTTGGAGATACTCAGAACTCAAACTGGCTATGGACCCAAGCACCTTTTCTAACTGTCAGGGGCTTGGGATAGGTGATTTATAGAGGTCTGTTCCAACCTAAGTTACTCCATAATTCTACAGGCAAGACTGGGCTACTCCTTGCCTTGCCCTGTTCCTTCCTTAGGGAGTAAGAGAAGTCACTTCCTCCAAGAGAACTGGACCCTTCAGAACAAGTGAAATCTGCTTTTTACCTGCTCCTGGAAATCTTTGCTTGGCAGTTGGCAATGGTTCAGCAAAAATGGGTTAACAAGGAACCTTTCACTTGACTTTTCAGGCACGGCGGGAAGCTGTCTTCGTAAATTTAGTACCATGCCTTTCTTATTCTGCAATATCAACAACGTATGTAACTTTGCATCAAGGAATGACTATTCCTACTGGCTGTCCACTCCTGAACCCATGCCAATGAGTATGGCTCCTATCACTGGTGATAGTATCAGACCATTCATCAGCAGGTACAGTTTCAGTTCTGCTGTGTTTGTAAAATGAAGAAGCCTGTGAAAAGCGCGTATGGTACATTATTTTTCTGGGAAAGGCTTTTAATCTGTACATTTTTATTTCCTGCCTTTAAATTTAGAGTTCCTTTGATGAAGTGTTTCAAACCGTGCATTTTTTCAGTTTAGACTTTGATCAAAAATAAATCCATTTGGAGGGAAACCCAAACAAATAAAGTAGTTTATTTTGAGTCTAATGCAAATGAAAAGATTTACTTTGAAATGTTGTTTGTAAAAGTTATGATGTACTTCGAATGAGAAAAAGTTTTGAATTTATTCACAATTCTTGTCCAAAACACTTGTTTTTTGATTAGCCATAGCTAGAAGCTTTTCAGGGCTCAATTTTCTTTTGTTTGAAAATGGTAGCGTTTTTATCATTCATTAGGCTGCCAGACTTCTTCCATTGTTTTGGCAACACTGCTTGAATACGATTGTTGTGTGAATTAAAGGAAACAGTTGCAAAATCAATCATCTATTTTTTTAATAATTCAGATTCATAGCTGGCATAAAGTGTGGTACGTAACTGTTCTGCATCAATCCAGCATGTCAAACTTTTGGTCCGTTTTAAATTTCAAGACCTTTAGCAAAAAATATCCTGGCATAATATTCCCAGTGCTGAAGGCAGAGGTGTGAGAAGAGCGTGGTAAACTGTACCACTGTCATTAGATAAGAATCTGACAAGGAATATCCAATCTATAGCTCAATTGATAATTGTTAGATATAGGCATTACTTTGATTCCTATCATTGCTTCTAATTTGTATCAGCTCTTGCTGATCCCTCTTTCTGCCACGTAAAGTGAATGGGAGTGGAGATTGCTGTTAGTGTTTTCTCGGGTCTGTATAAACCACTCAAGAGAAAAGACAATTCAAGTTATCAGTGGGTTGTAGTCTTGACATCTTGGTATGTTCAAAAAAATATTTGTCTCTACTGCAAAACATTTGATATTTATTTTGCATAATAGAATCCATCTTGTGTCTTGTACTCTGTGCTCTATTTTTGGCTTAGTGCTGTAGAAATTGGTGTGCCTTGGAAATGAGTGAGCAGATTGAGGGCAAGATGATCTCAAGACAGGCTGTAGTTTTTGTTGGTCTTATTTTTTCGGTTGTTCATTGGATGTGAAAGGAAGGGGCTTGACTTGCAGCAAAATTCAAATGGACAACCTCTGAAATTCATGTTGCTTTTATGCATTCCCTATCAAGCACCCAAAGTAGCCTTTAACAATCACTTATGAAACTCTTTCTCAAGGAGGTACCCACCAACATTTTGCCTTATCTTATGCAGATAGAGTAGCTTTTGCGCCATAAAAAAAGTATATGTGTGTGTTTGTGTGTGTATATATACACACGCATGTGTATGTGTGCATGTGTGTGTATATGGGGTTTTCATCTTTTAGCCATAATAGAGAGTGAGATAATTGTAATACACATTTTCTAAACCACCAAAGAATCTGAGAAGGATATTCTTTCCATTTATTTTATTAGTTGAGGCTTTTAAACCAGTAGCTTTCCCTGTCCAAAAGTTGGAAAGGTGTAGAAGTGTCACTTGCAGCCTTGGGTCATGGGACTTCTTTTCATGTAAGGCCTTCCACTGAAATACCAGAAATCTCTTGAAGCAAAGCAGAGCTCTGGGAACAGGAGCATCTTTACATTCTTCTTTTAACTTACTCTTTCATCCATGTGTTTCTTAAAATAACTCTCTCACTTCTGCACTGAAGATGAAGGCAGTAGGTATGAAAGCAGTCTTCACAAATCAGAAATAGAAGGCTTTAATTCTCAATTCCTTTGCTTCTGTGCATTTTTCAGTATCCAACTTAATCCATTTTGCACTTGATTCTTTCCACTGCTATGATAAATGGAATCAGACTGTTTAGTTCTGTTTTGAATCATTTTCATCATTGCTAACTGCAGTAGCCAGTTTAGGCATTGTAAAAAAGAAAATGGATTGTATCTACCAGATTCTTTATTACCAGCTCCCATATTAAATTTCCAGCTCAGCTCATATTTGTTATGCTTCTCCTGTGAAGGCATGATTGGTCATTGGATTATTCAGTAACATAGCAGTTCTGAGACGCATTGAATTTGTCTGAAGTGAAAGAACTGGTGCTGCACAGCTTTCTGGAGAGTTGCTTTCAAGTTCATTGTTCAAGTTACTTTGCTAAAAATCTCTTACTGGAGATAAATACCATAACTGTAAATAAAAGCCACTTTCAAGGAAAATGCATTGGGAAGAGTCTGCATTAGATTAGATTAGCCTTGTAAGACATTTACCAGAGATGTTGCTTTCTTTCTGGAAGTCACTCAGAGCTATGTTTTAGGATGGTGAATTGCTATGACTTCACTCTGATCACAGTAGACCGCTTTTAATTGATACTTGCTGAGTTATAATGATTGCCTCTCATATTCATGACATTGAGCACTTTTAGAAACTGCAGTACAAATGGGACTGGAAAAAGACAAATATATTTAAATATTCAGATAAGAGGTCTCTTGTTCTTTGCTCATAGGAAGACTAACAGAAATAAGACTTAAGCTGTCCCCAAATAGAAAAAACGGTTGTTTTTCTAAATGAAACATTTTAGTTTTATTTTTTTTCTGAAAGTGACAACATTTTCTAATTCAAGATTTCTTAAAGAAAGTAAATTCTAAAAATCATAAGTAATACTAATCCTCAAGTGCATGTAGCTCATTCATGTCTTGGTCTTTCTAGATGTTCTGTGTGTGAAGCTCCTGCTATGGTAATAGCCGTTCACAGTCAAACAATTCAAATACCACCGTGTCCTGAAGGCTGGAGTTCACTTTGGATTGGTTACTCTTTTGTCATGGTGAGTGCACTGGGGCATACTCTGGGCTGAAGAAAAGCATTTGTTTCAGCATTTTATCTACACTCCTGCTCTGAGAAAGTTAGTATCTGACTGTGCTTTAGAAGGGCATTAGACCTCTATCCTTTCTGGTGTCATTAAAAAGATTCTGGCTAATTACTAAATGAGAATGATACAGTGGCAATTAGTTGTTCACTTCTGGGGAGATGCACACAGCTTGCTGGCTTGTTTGCAGCTCCAGGACAGAATCCAAGTACTGAATAAATGAAGAGATAAGAGCAATTTTCCATTGTCTTTTTACATCTATGTTGCACTAGCTTCCTAGAGTGGTAGCATGTCACTGCTTGTCTTCTTCCCATTTTTTTGATGAATAAGCCTTCAGTTTTCAAATGGCATTTTTGACCTTTTATCCAGTTTCTTTACCTTTACCTATACTACTAAAATAAATAGGGCTAAAGAGTGGCCTGGAAGAGCTGCTCTGTTAGTCCTCCACAGTGGTTTGTTAGCATGCATGACAACAATGTCATGCTCACACCTGTATCAACAGGCACTCTCCCAGGCAAAGTCTGGCCATGGTCTGAGAAATAGCACGGATTCAGAGCTCCTAGCAGTTGGCAGTAGGAGAGAGGCCACTGTGATGTGGGACAGGAACTGGGTTAAGCTATTCAAATATAAACAGTACCAGTCTGTATGCATTTTGGGCAGAAAGCTGTCCTTGGCCTGTTGCTAGCAGAGGTAGCTTGGGTCCTACTGACAGTCTTGTAGGATTTCTGTGCCTACAGGTGCCCTGAAGTTGATTTTGTGGGTGTGTTGTACTGTCATTAAGTGAAAGAACCTAGTGCCGCCTCTGGTTCCTTCAGCTCTACCTTCTTGCTCCTCCTTAAGCTAGTAGTTCTCTGACTGATGCTTTTGCATTTTTCTAGCACACCAGTGCTGGTGCGGAGGGTTCTGGCCAGGCCCTGGCGTCTCCTGGTTCCTGCCTAGAGGAGTTTCGCAGCGCTCCCTTCATTGAATGCCATGGCCGGGGCACCTGCAATTATTATGCAAATGCTTACAGCTTCTGGCTTGCCACTATAGAAAGGAATGAGATGTTCAAGTAAGTTCATGATTTATTTATCAGTATTTGAGATTCAGTCAAGCCATGTCCGTGAATAAGAGAAGTATCGTTTGAATGATATACATGGTTCAAGTATGGGTTGCGCCCCAACCTCGTTAATATATGCAGTTAATGATTTTCGTAACAAAAAGAAATTGTAATAGCTTTTGAGGAAATTAATGAATGTATCTTCCTTTAGTGTCATTTGTATCTGGCATTTTGCTTTTCAGAATAATCTAACAGTGTTTGCATTTCCACTATGTTGGATTGTATTCACGGAGCTGTAACTGAGATAGGCTGACATACTGGTTGAAATTAAGTTAGAATACCGCCTGATGAATGTTAACACGTAATAAAACCACTTGAAATTTGCACAAGTGTTGAACTAAGTGAGCTGCACAATTATTTACTTTTCCCTAATATTGGAGGAAGTATGTCTGAGTAAAATGCAGCTGAAGGCAGAGGCCTTAGGTATTTCTTCGGTCCTGCTGAGGTTCTGATTTCAGGAATTAAGTGGTAGTAGGCTTTGTTCTGGTCTCCCACGCATAAGTATTTTTCAACACAGTCTAATTTGTACCATATGAGTTTTACTATTATATTAGCATATACACCAGTTCCCAGGTCTGCACAGTTTACCAGATGGGCAGACATTCCTCTGGAATGCTGGCAAGCACCCTCTTCTGCAGCAGTCCAGGCTGTTGCTCCTGGTACCCTTCATCTGGTATCCTTCATCTCTTCATGTCTCCTAGATCTATGAATGCCTCTCAGCCTGTCTCATTCAAAATGAATCAGGTTGCTTAGCCAGTTTTGACTATGTGTCTATGAGATCGCTGTCAACTGAGTAGAAAAATTGAGCACTGGGAGTGATTATCACTGGGGCTGTGATAACCTCATCAACCAGAAAAGCTACTGAAAGAGCCCATTTGCCCATTTGCTTACACTGGGGTAAGCACTGGCCCCCTAGAAAAGAAGAAAGCTGGTCAGAGAAAAATTCAGAGGAGTCAGCGCTGTATTCATTGAGTCCTACCCAGAGACCTGTCAACTTCATACCCTTTTCTGGAGACAAACTGTATTTCAAATTAATAAAATGATTCCAGGTCAGGGGGCCTGTCATACCATCATGATTCACAAATACTCATCATTTTCCTATAAACGTATCATCTTTTTTGAAGAAAAGTGTTAAATGTAAGCACACTCGTGCCTGAAAATGCTTAATTTCCAGTTGCTAGGAGTACCTCTTTATGATAGGTTAGAAAGTAAAATATTTTGATTTGTCTTTTCTGTAGTATATCACTTAATTTGTCTTTTGGCTTTTCACTTTTATGTAGTCACAAGACTTAGCAGAAACTCATAAAGAGTCAAATGTCTTCAGTTTCTTTGCCTATTTCTTTTCTGCTACCTAAATTCCAGCATGTTCTTAAATTGCTGATTAAACAGGTAGCGTCTTTTGGTTAGGCAAATGTTCAGCCTTGTTACAGAATTGAATTCTAAACTGGAAGTGGACAATGTTTGAAACTAATCTTGTGACAGTTTGTGACCAAAAGTGAATATACATTGGAGAACTTAGGGACATCTTTATTCAGCACACCTTAAAGAGGCATTTGGCTCCATGCAAAGTCTGTGTTGTCAGTTCTAAACTTGAAGACTGACTGTTGATACCAGCAATTGCTAATGGGTCTTCTCATTTCTTTTTTTTTAATAGGAAACCAACTCCCTCAACTTTGAAAGCAGGGGATCTGCGCTCAAATGTTAGCCGTTGTCAAGTCTGTATGAGAAAAACATAATGACTTTTGAATTTCAACTAATTTCACACAATATGGTGCTATTCGTTTAACAGCAATGAAGCCTAGACATATATCATATGTACCTCATTGTTGTCCAATATGAAAACAGTAAAGTGCCTTTTTAGGAACTTGCATAACTAACACACACTGCTTTACTGGCCCTGTCCTTGCTGAAGAAGAAAAGAGACAACAAAGATAAGCTTCAAATGTTGACATGCCAAATGGCACTTTTGATCAAAATATATGTATTTTTTATATAAATGCAATGCACTGATAGAATAAAAAGTCAGCATTTATCCAGAAAAAATGCAAAGGTGCTAGGAGGTATGCAGTTCTGCCTTATACTGTTTGACCCCCCTTTCTCATTTTTGTATTATATATTTAGATTCATTTTTCTTCCCCAGATAAGTTTGTTGTTACCATTATCTAAGTGTCTCAAAATCCCAGACTCTTGGGTATGTACTTATTGTTCCTGTACAAAGCAATACTAATGTAAAAAAGAGTTTTGGGATTACAGACTGTGGTTAAGCAACATGTAACCATCTTTTCACAACATAGAGTGCCATCCTGCAAACCTTTGCTTCTGTTTGTAGTCTTTAGTGCTGTTGGTTTTAACGGGACTACAGCTGGAAGAGATTGCCAATTGGTTTCCCAAATAGGCAAGTAAGTGTTTCTGCCATGTTGGTACTATGCAGCTTCTTCATGCAGTAGAACAAACTTTCCTGTGGAATAAAGAATGATCCAGCAATGGTCAAAAAAAAAAAAAAAAAAATTTTAGTAATTTATATAGATATTGACCATTAGGTAAATCAAGCTCTGAGTTTATCATTTCAAAAAGAAGCTTGCCAAAGATTTCTTCTTTTCAGTGTCATAAATTAGGTGTTTAATGCCAAAATATGATGTGAAGTGTTCATTTTACAATAGGCCATTTCAATGCTGAAGTTGCAGAGGCTGAACCCAGGTTAACAGCTATTTTTGTTTATTCTAGTAAATCCTGCTTTAAGCTTATAGTCTTTATTCTGTATTTAATATTTTTCAGGGTTTTAAACACTACTCACACACTGAATGACTTGATTTTGAAAAGCATAAGGCCTTAATTTTGTTAATATTGTGCCAAAAAAAAAATCTTCAAAGTGGCCTCAGAAATATTTCTAAAGAATTTCTATGCAATTATATCATTGTTTGAGCACATCTGTGTCCAAAAGTGTTTTATAGCCTATTACCATGCAAATACCAAAGGATTCTTTACAAATGCCAAGGCCTTTGTGTAAATTCTTATATGTGTATTTCTTAAGAATTCAAGTTTGTAATAAAACTATTTCTGTAAAAAAAAAAAAAAGCAGAGGAAAAGAAAAGGTTTTTACTAATTTGTTATTAGCATTCATTTACAGCAATGAATTAATTTTTAATAAGCCACCAATAAATGCACAAGCTTGATGCAATCCTAGATTATTTTTGTTTTGCACATCTCTCAGATGTACAAAGCATCTTCCAAAGGGGAAAACAGGACACTGTATCAACACCTCTATTGCTATCTCTGAGAACTGGTACTAATAGACAAAACAGGGGTTATGTGTCTGTTACTGAAATGTGCTTGATGTGAACATGTTACAAAAATCTGCTAACCTCATCCTAGCTCATGGGAAGCAATCAAGTTACATGCATTTTTCACTCTTTCCTGGAATTTTCATGTACAAAGCAGAATTGAATTATACAGGAGAAAAGTTGAAATATCTCATATAGTTCTGCTTGTTAAGTGGGCAAGGTGAATCTTGGCTCTGGTTGGTTGGAGAGGAAATGGTCCGTGGTATGTTTTTCCTTGGCAAAAGCACAGAAATTGTTAATGTTTCATGTTGTTTTCCAAAAATTGTGAAGAGGCTGCTGCTGCTGTTCTGAGCTCACTTGCACTTAAAATCCTTGAGGATTGTCTGGCCAAATGGCTGAGGAAGGCCTCCGTATAGAAATTGGCCACCTCCTTTGGCACTGATTCTTAACTCTCATGGAAGCTTTGACAGATGATCATTTTATTTATAAATGACCAGTCCTCACAAAAGTCCCTTACCATAGTACAAAGTACCAGAGTCTGGTTATGTCTAATCAGCCTGAAGCAGGGTTTTCCAAAGTGCCACTTGTTATTCAGAAGAAGAGGAGAACACTGTGCTAAGGGCAATTCATTGTGGACTCTAGGAAGAATTAAGCATTCAGCCTGCTCTAGCTCAGAGGATCCAGGCTGCTGCTCAGGCTTTTTAATTGCACTCTACAGCTTGTCTCCTGGTCAGCTAGGGATTTAATTTTCTTAATTTGAATTGTTTCAGAACTGCAAGACAGTTGAATTTATAAAGTCCTTCATGTATGTCTAAATGAAACCTGTGCATAAGAATACAATTCATTTTGCTAGTGAAGGGACTGCTCCCTGCAGCTGATCATGTACTAATCTGTGTTTTCTCAACTAGAAGCCTTTTGGAAACCAGGTAATTTGAAAATGTTCAAAACCTGTTTGAACTATAGTTTGATGTCTTACTTCTATAGTAATAATTATTTATTCCATGACCTCCAGCTCATAAAAACACCTAAACCATTGTCATGCTAAAGATGCTATTTCTACTTAAGTCAGTGAGTAAACGTTTCAGTGGTTATCAATCAGATCTCTTAAAAATATTGTGAACGCTGGAGTCTGGTGCCCTGGGTGAGGAAGAGCCCATGTACTAATGTGGAAAAGAAGTGTGAAACACTTTTCTTGCTTTCACAAATCTGTAACTACCCCATATTCCATCATTTATGGCCAGCATTGTGGCTACATACCATTCATTGTGTGAACAGGCAACAGCAAACACATCATTTGTTAAAATTGCCTTGCATAAGATCAGATTTCAGGAGAAAGCTTTCCTAAAGAAGTACATCTTGTTTGGTAGGCCTGTCTGTTTTTGATTGCAGTACTTGAAGAATAACTTTCATGACCCAAATAAATGCATTTCTAAACCAGGAGGTGGTGCCCTTGCTCTCTTTATGGTAAAATTGGAACTAACAACTACACTAACAAATACCTTGTTCCTAATCCACTAAAATGTCAAGCAGCCTGAGAGTTCTCTGTTTTCCCAAGTCTCTGTCTCTTTTCTGACATGTTCCTTCTGAAATAGGAATGGAGCAGTCTTCAGCTCAAAAAGAAAAAAAAAAGCCACAACCTCCAAAACCCCTATACATAAACAAAATAAAAATAGAATATGATGGAATAATTCAATATATATTTTGACACAAATGATCTCTTAGCCTGTGTGTATCTTTTCTGATAGATGTATATTCAGTTTATAATTATATCTTTTATCCTTTCCATAGTGGTAACTTCCTTGATGAAACACTTCTTTCTGCGAAATGGTACTTCTGAGAACAATATCCCCCGATTAGGCTCTCAGAAAAGTGGTTGTATTAAAGCCATACCTTTATATGTCTAAAATCATAAAGCTCAATGACTTCCTCAGAATTCCTTTCCTACTTTTTTCATATTTTACAAATCCTGGGTAATCTGCAATAACTACACAAGGCAGAACATCAAGAAGTAAAACAGGGGCAGGCACGTGGGTCCCAGAAAGCCCACTTAAACCCAGCAAATAGAAAATCATAGAATCATAAAACCATTGAATGGTTTGGGTTGGAAGGGACTTAAAGACCATCTAGCTCCAATTACCACTGACAGGGAGACCTTCCAGTAGGCCAGGTTGAATGGGATGGGGCAGCCACAGCTTCTCTGGACAACCTGCTCCAGTGTCTCACCACCTTCACAGGGAAGAATTTATTCCTAATAATATCTAATCTATCTTCTTACAACTGTCACAAAGAAAGGCCACTGGCAATTTGAAATCACAGGTGTCTTGGTACCTGCCTGGATTTCTGTCCCTTGCCCTGATATCAGGGACTGGCCATGACTGCACTTCCACCTTCAGAAGGAGTCCCGCAGCCTTCTGCCTGAGGCTGCCACAGAGATTCCTCTTCGCTGTTCATGGCAGCACGTTTCCACCGCTTCATACAGAAATAGTCTTTCTTACAAACCTCACGTTCTGAATTAGAGAATGAGACTAGTGTGGATCCCTATATGCATCCATCAGGTTCAGGGTAATGCCAAGACCAATGATGGTCTGGAATATAATTAGTTATTATTAGGAAAAGAGCTATCCAGTGGCCACATGGAAACATTCAGCCTCTCTGTTTTCCGGCTGAGGTAAAACTAGAGAGAAGGAATTCATTCCACCCATCCATTAATTACAGTATAGTTTATTTAGTAAGATCTTGGTATTAATTGTGTTTGTAATATTGGGGGAGGTCTGTACAGCATAATTATAAATAAAATAATATGCAAACTTGTAGCACTAACAGCTGAGCAAGAAGCACCACATGTTCTTTGTGAAAGATGTACTAACATTCAGAACAACCTCAAAAATTATTTAGAATCATAGAATGCTTCTATGATAATAGAATTTCCTGAAAGTATAATTTTTTAAACCATTCTCGTCCTTCAGAGTGTCAGAAGAAAGTCCTTCAAAAAGATGCTAGGAGAGGGTGTGTGTGGTTTTGGTTATTTCTCTCTAGCAAACAGCATGCTTGTTGTGTTGCTTGAGGTGTTAATACCTGTGGGAGGATAAATCAGTATGACTTCCCATGAACCCAGAAAAGTTTCCTATGGTAAAAGGTATTTCACCCAGCCAGGCTTCCTGACACCACCTTCTGTCTTCAGCTCCCACTGCAGAGGATGTTACTCTGAGCTGAATATTCCTACTTACATTTCAGTGTTGATTTTAAAGATATATTCCTTTCCAGCTTCTCACTATCTTCAAGTAAGACAAGAGCATTACTTTTCTGTAAACAATCAAAAGATGTACAAATGTCTGAATCTTTTAGTTTTACATACGTTAGAGAGCTGCCTTTATTTTCCTCTGGCTATATGCAGTCAACTATATTTATTATAATTGGCATGCAGAGGACAGAAGACTTGACAGAGTGAAAGCTATAGATGGAACATGATCATTTGACGCTCTGTCAGCTCCTGTCTTGCCTTAAGAAAACATGTAACATTTAATGCAGAATTGTGGCAGGCTTCATTTGTCATCTCAGCTCTATGAAGTATGATTTACTCTGTAGTAAATAAACATGTAAAATGGCCTGGGCAGTGGAGAAAGTCCTTGTAAAACGGTTTAAAGAGCATTGATCAATCTTTATTATGCTTAGTGCACAGCTATTAGACCAGTGTTACTCACTGTATGCTTCCGCTGTACCTCTCAGGCTTGCACCATAGTGGTCATATCTCACTCTCAATTCCTGGAAGAGGTGCCAAGTGGAGAGTGCTAGCACATGCCAGGTGCTATCTTCTGCTATCAAAGCTTTTGTTATCTTTGTGGGCTAGTAGCTGGCAGTGGAAGATGTTGCCCTCTTCCTGTTCCCTCTAAATAATTATATCATTTTTTCCAGCCTAATTTTGGACATGAAACTGTTTGAGACGTGGCAGCAAAATTATAGGGACTTGAAATGCAATCACAGGAATCCCACGTCAAGAAGTGTTTCTGTGTACCGCTTTCAAAAATGTATCTGGGAATCCCCACACTAGCTGTGCTGTCAGACACTGACTGACTTCCCAGGCAGTCCCAGTGAGTATCTGTTTATAGTTCTATTGAGATGTATATTATCCTCCCATTACGTTAGCATGGATGTGCTGCAGTGTCTGCAAGAACTCTTGATGGGTGAGGAGATGAGTATGAGAAGTGAATGACCTCTTGGTAGCTCAAGAGGCACATCTACAAATGGAAGGACTGTTTGCTCTCTTTCACATAGACCGACTACAGCTTTTTCACAGATTTTTTTACCACCTTTGATCAGCAACTGGGAACTGTTGACCACCTCTGTTCAAAGCTAATACCTGCCAGGCCCTGTAGCATTACCCTGAACTAAGGAAAGGATCTAGCCCGGGGCAGTGAAAGATACCCCCTTGTCTTAGTCCCAGCCTTCCCTTTCCAAATAAAAAACACATAGAAAAGAAGTGCTGGCCTTCCAATAAAAATACACTGCAGCTTTCATTCTCCTGTTTCCAATGGCAAATCTTACTTCAGGGATAGATGGTGACCTCTTCAAAATGGGAGGGAAAAATCTGAAATGGAAATTTGAGAAAATACTCTCTAGATTCTATATTAACTTTATAACAACAGTTGCTCAGAGTAAAAAAAGCAATATCTGAAATGCTATAAACACCTACAGTTATGAGGGAATTTGAGGAATTCCTTATAAAGATGGGGATTTCTAAACAGGAAAGCTACAGAAGTTATGAAGGCCAACTTAAAAAAAAAATACAGAAACACACTGGCTAAGTAGAGCACAACTTACACATTTGAAATAAAAATCATCAGATTCTGAAGGTCACTGTGACTGTTAGTGGTGCAAACCAGAAGCACAGCATTTCCTAGAGGAAGGCACTGCAAGCTGGGGATCACAGGTACAAGTAACTCTGCAGTGAGAATGATTGGGGTTCTGCTCATATGAGGTGCTCTGGAGCCCGTGCAAAGGTTCACTCACAGTCACTTGCTTTTTCAGAGGCCTAACCTAAAAAACTGAGTTGGACATACTAATTGAAGCCTGAGATTGTCTGAAAGGACATTTGTGAAGAGGATCTATTAACTGTGGCCAAGCACTTGATTCACCACTACAGAAAAAATGATCTCTTCCATGCAGTTTTGGTACCAACATATTTTTTGGTATTTTTTTGTCCTCATCTGTCATATCAGATGAATATATCCAACAAGAGTATATTAATAACTATTAACAAGAGGTAGATTTCTTTCTAGAAACACACAGTACAGTGGAAATTGTTTAGGTTTTCCTTCTCTTTTTCAGGCAAATTGCAGAGAATCACAGAGAGAGAGAGAGAAATTTTGTAGTTGTTTGCTCTTGCAAGGCACTGAACATGACCCCTCAGGAATGTGTAGGAGAGGAAATGAAAAGCAGACGTGGGAAGCTGAAAAAGCTGCACTTCTCCTCTATCATTAAGTATATAATAAGGTAGATTACATCAGTTGTTGGCCTAGTCTCCCTGGTGAACAGGTGTCATAGATACAGCACTGTCTAATCAAATATTAACTCATCATGTGGCAGCAAGTACTAGGAGAGGGAACATGTAAGATCATCTACCTCCTTTCACATGCAGCCAACTCTTCCATGAGGCACTAAGGTTCAGCAGAGGACATTCTTGTCATTCTTATGGAGTTAATCTAATTTTGTATAGTTGCATAGACTTGTGACAATTTTTTTTCTGCTTTCTATAACAAAAGTATGTTGGATGCTAATAAATGAAAAGCCACAAACTCAAAGGGTGACATTTATGTATGTATCTGTAAAGTTAAACCATAGGAATTTAGTAGTAACTGTCTCCAACCATTAGTTAGAATAAAGTGACGTACAAGACTTTTGATTAATATCTTTCTACACTGCAAATAAATGCCATTGCTCCCAGTTTACAAGCAGGAAAAATGGAAATGAAATTACATGTAGTTAGTTAGAAAAGAAGCCAGTCCTTAACTCCTGGATTGGGCCTGTCCCTGCTGGACCATGGTCTGCCCCAAAGTGGGCATTCCTGAACAGGGGTGGAAAAAAGAAAGACTTGTTTGTTTTTTGAATATTCCATTGCATTTTTTAGACTTTATACAGCTTTATAGAGAACCCAGAGGGTTGCAGTAATTTTAAAATTACAGCTGGATCAGTTATGTGGGTATTGTACGTTGTCAAATAACATGAGAGAAGGTGCCTAGTGAGTCTGTCTTCCCAGTGACTTTCCTGAAGAAGAAGAAAATCATTAATATATGGTATTCAAAGTAGAAGCAAGCTAATGATAGATGAAATGAGGTAAGAATTTTCTTTTCAGGAAAGACAGTGTATCACTTATTCTGTTTTCCTTTGGGGTCCAGGAAGAGTCAGGATAGAAGGAGAAATGATGGCTAGGAGACAATATTCTGGATAAGTAGTTATCCTGACTTGTGAACTCTGATAGGTGTCCTCCTCAATCCATTCTAGCTGTCTTTCTTCTGAGATCAGAAGCCTAAAATTCCCTCACACAGTTTCAAGGAGCGCGTAAAAACTCTTCCTGTTGAATAGAGAAAGGATTTAGTAAACTGGGTATAAATTGATCATAAAGAAATTCAGCCTGAAGAATCCTTTATAACCAACAAAGAAGGGAGATTTGGAGCCTGGGCTGGCAGAACTGAAGAACTAGGAGACTTTCCATCCCAAGCTGTGTTAGCACATACCGAAGAGAAATGCACATCTGTACCTGTAGTTTCCTATTATCAGATATTACTATTCTATGTTCTGGTGGGATTATGGATTATATATCTATATAGATATACATAGATATATACAGGCACAAAATATATATAAATAAACCCAAGAGTTATTTTATATATATATTACATCTAAGAACTATTATCCCATTATCAGTACTAATTGTCCAAAACATATTAAAATTCACCTGACAGAAAAGTGAACCTAATGTGTAAGTGCTCTGTAGTTTTTCATTATTTAATGAAGGCAGGAGATGTGCCAAGAGCTGAAGAGATCTAGGTGTGAATTTTAGCTTTGAATCAGCTCCACCTTGAAGGAAGATACAAATGCATACTGTTCCCTCTTCACCCCCCCTTGCTTTTGGGAAGAAGCCCGGTGGCACAGGAAAGGGGGGCAAGCTAGTAATGAGCTCCATCAGGTTCATGATATTGGCACTCAATGAGTTAGGACTGGTGGATATGTTGTGGGGTAGATTTGCTCTGGGGTTGTGACATGGCCAAGGTGCATGGCCTACAAACACAACAATTGCCTCACTGTGCAAATACTGCTAGTGTCACTCTCCATCTGCTCAAGTCAATGTTAGTCCACAGGAGCAGAGCTGTTGAGGCTCGAGCACCTTGAAACACCCCTTACGATGTATTTAAAAAGAAGCGCTCAAAACAAGCACTGCCTGGCCACCTGCTGCTGATGGTAAACCCTTGTCAATTTATTTGCGATTAATTGGAGATGTCTGCACGGGTTCTGTATTGCATCACCTTCAACAACTTTTGGACACCTTAACGTGACAGAGCCAGTGAAAGTAAGCAGTCTTCTTGAACTCTCACTTCTGGAAAGGAGACCAGTAAGAGCTTGTCATCAGTTTTTATTAACACTAAATATTTTAGCAAGCTCCTGCCATTTTAAGTATTGTGGGGAAAACAAAGCAGTCATCTGCCTCCTCTAGCAATTTTCGTAACTCATGAGACTAATTGTTCCTGTCAGGTAGCTGCATAGCTTTTTTTGTGCTTTATAGCTGACAGCCTTTTTGCATTTGGTATTGAAAGTACAGGCTTCAGCATTATGCTACAGAGACTATCCTACATATTTTAATCACTTCCTAGAATCATTCACCTTTTGAAAGAGGCACAGCTCTGCACTGCAAAGCACAGAAAGGACAGTGTTGAGTCTACAGATTTCTTACCCTCTGGAGGATTTATTGGCAGAAGTGTAGTGCTCTCAGTGAAAGGCATTGAGAACAGGCTCCGGTGTGGTCTTGGTGAACTTGTGATCTTTACTTTTATTTCTTTCTTAGTGTATGCTGTGAGTTGACCTAAACTATATTTTTTTATTAAATAAGCAAATCATTGATGTGTCCTGGAGGGCTTGTTACAACAAAGAAACACAGAATAGGAATATTCTCTATTTTTTGTAAGAAGTGGAGACTCGCTGCCAACAGAGATTCTGCTGCAGCAAACTTGTACTGATGGGACAGGTTTAAGCACTTAATCCTTTTGCTGCTCCTGTTATAACAGTTCCTAGAATATGGCAACACTAACAGGATGTTTTTTATAGAGATTAAAAAAGGATTATTCATTTTAGTGACTCATCTCCAGCCAATCCATTGTTGAAAACTGCTTCTGATTGTACAAACAGTATGTTTTCCTGATGAAAGGAAAGCAAACTGAAGAGTTTGCTTTCAGCCACCAGCTGAAAAAAAGAGTTCCTTTTTAGCCACCAGCTGTTCTGACTTTTGCTCTCTGTTAGGAATATAACAGTTAAAAATCCCAGGAAAGTCTAGTTCTCTTCAGTGTGTCACATGCGTTAGCCCAAGCATCTGTTTCTCCCTGTCCTCTACTCCTACAGATTATTCAGAGGCAAACACCACAACATCACATAGTGTCTACCCCTCTGTTTTGTTTCAGAGTGGTGTAAAGTCTGTGTGTCAATATTAGGGGCACATTCTCATCTGGTCCCACTTAGAAGTTAATTCTGGGAACAATAGGCCCAAGAATATTTTCTGCAACAAAAGAAATCCTCTTTTGACAAGGTAACAAGAGCAGCCTGATGAATGCACAAGAGTGAGTAAAATGCTCCACCAAAAGATACAAAGGTATCTTGCTTTCTTACAGCAAGGCAGGAATTGTGGTGCTGAGTAAAGCGCTCTACTCTCATATTCCTCTACTACATGCCCACAAATTCTGCCCCTTTTCTAAGGGCAAGCTATAAACTTCTGATTGACTTAATTTTCTGTTGTCTTAGTCTACTTGAAAAGGTTTAAATAGTGAGAACAAACAACAAAAACCTTTACTTGAAAAAACCCTACAGCTTGGAGTGTCTCTTTTAATATTATTTTTCCTGGCACAATAAAGGAGCTTCTTAACCTTTTGCTTAATAACAAGGGTTTCTCTGTGAAAAGCTTGCACTTCATTTTTTTCCTATGTGGGATACTGTTTGCTTTCTAAGCACTACTTCTAATCTTTCAGTTTTGTAGGTCTTCTTTTGCCTCAGTACCTGCTACTTTATGGATGTGAGTTGCCAGAAATCTTTTGAAATATACAAATGCATATATACAAGATAACGCTTTGAAATATATTCTCTAAGCAACTAATTGTACCCAGTAATGAAAGTAATTTTCTTACATTGTAAACAAAATGGGCTTCAGTTAAACATCATGGAGCAAAAATTGCTTGGATGGATGATTTTCTTGTGAAGCAGGAAATACATGTTTTCTTGCCATCTTTGACACTGTACATACCGCCATCTGGGTGTCCTGAGAAAGCACCTGGCTTGCTTCCTTACCTGCTGCTCTCATCCTTTCTCAGTGGCCACATCAAAGTGCACTGTAAACACAAAAATGTCATCAAATGCCAAGCTTTCAACCTTACATAATGCCACTTGCTCTGGGCCTCTGCAATGTGACTGATCATCCCTGATTTGCAGGTGGAGGAGCTGAGGCAAAGATGCCCCGAGAGCCAGGGACTAGAGCTAGAGCCCAACTTCTTCACACTCTCAGTGCTACTCTTAGGCCACATCCACACCCCCTGCTGCCCTTGTGCCCACAATTACTGTCAATTACTGCCAGTACTTTACAGCTGTATAAAAATATTCCTTCTGAAACATTGAAGCATCTTTAAAGATGATATGATAGTACTACATTTGCTCAGCTTTCCAGTACAAGACAGACATGGAGCTCCTGGAGCAAATCCAGCTCACAGCTACTAGAATTAGTAAGCATCTAGAATATCTCTCCTATGAGGACAGGCTAAGGGAACTGGGCCTGTTCAGCCTAGAGAAAAGAAGGCCTAGGAGGGATCTGATCAATGCATTTAAATATCTGAAGGGAGGGTGTCAAGAGGATGGGACCAGACCCTTCTTGGTGGTGCCAGGCAATAAGGCAAAGAAGCAGTGGGCACAAACTAAAACACAGGAAGTTCCACCTGAACATGAGGAAAAACTTTACTTTGAGCATGACTGAGCATTGGAGTAGGTTGCCCAGAGAAGTGGTGGAGTCTCCTTCCCTGGAGATAGTCAACAGCCATCTGGACACAATCCTGAGCAATGTGCTCTAGGTGACCCTGCCTAAGCAGGGAGGTTGGACTAGATGATCACCAGTGGTCCCTTCCAGCCCCAACCGCTCTGTGCTTCTGTGACAAAATGATTCCCACTGCAGTACTAACCCCAACTCAATCATTGCTAACATTAAAGGCACTATTTCTGCTCCGCTTTCTTCCTCTGAGCCTAGGTAGCTGAACGCTGCTGAAGTGCCTGATTTTACACATGTTATTTGAGAAGTGTCTATGTGTAGGTCACTAAGAGTACATTAGGAATGCAGTGACATTTGTCATTCAAACCATCGCATCAACCGAGCCTCTGCGAGTGTTAATTATTTCACAAGTGGCTGCACTCAGTCATGTGTCTCAGGTTGGTGTGCTGCCAAAGGAGCGTGATTTTTTTTGTAATGAGTCAGAATTTTCTTTCCTCACCCATACCCTGTTAGATGGGATCACGGTCCTCACATGCTTCCAGAGGGATGTGAAGACACATTGGGTAACAAACAAAAAGAGGTTAAAATTGCAAACTGCAGCTGTCCTCTGTTTTCTGTCAGATTGCTGAGGTTCCTGCTACACTGTTCAATCTTTCAGGAAACTGAAAGGCAAGAAGCTATTTCATTGCCCACAGGAGCTCAAGGGGTTTTGTATTATAGTCAAGTAGCAAAGAACCGTTTCAATTGGTGCTGTTGCCAGGAAGATCACAGTACAGTTTAAGTCTTTGTCATGAATCCATGAGGTTTTTGCTTACCATAGGCTGAAGCGTGAACCGTAAACTGAACTAAAAATTGATATAATTTAGTAATGTATTATAGAGAGACCACATGGGATTTTTCTAGAATTTAGGAGCAAATCATCTGTAGATGACTGCTGATGGCTTAATCTCCATTTCATTCTGTGAACAACAGGACATACAGCCAGCTGGGGTTTACTAGATACTTCCAAAGCATCGTTATTTCCAGTTAGAAATGCTATCAGCTGTGAAGTCAAATCCCACAGTGGAGGCTGCTGAGACTTTGCACTCTGCCAGAGTAAAGGCGCTACCCTGATCATATGCAGCCCAACTGGAGCCATGGCTATGACAGGAAACTGAGCAGAGACAGGGCAGCCTGGAAACTATGTCCCTGGTCATTATGTTCGTTGCTGCTATAAAAAGACTTCAGTCAATTATGAATTTTGTCAGAACATTCTAATATGGGTAGAAGGAGAAGGTCACTTTGAAATTAGCTCATATTTATTTGTCTGTCAATGCTCATAAGAAATTATACACATACACCAGATGCTAGACTGGCCATGCCCTTTGTTCATTACACAGGCAATTAAAACAAAAAGAAGAATGTCCAAGTGGTAGAGTTTTAATAATCCCAAAGATTAGCAACTAATCCCAAACCATAATGAATTTTCCATCAGCATGACTTGTAGGTCACTGTCACTATAAATCCAGTCCAGGGAAGTCCATTACCCGAAGGAATGCTCGTGGACTGCAGAAAAACAGAACAGAAGCCAGAGTCAGTGGTGGAAAAATAAAAGCAGTAGAACATTGCCCACAGGGTGCTGTATTGACAACCTGGAGATGGCAGTGTAGTCAACTACGACTCATACTCCACAAGGAAAATCATCATCTTCCATTTACATCACTTTCTGTTCTGTCGCATCTTAATAACACAAAGTCCTAGTACTACATGGCTACTAAATCCTTGTCTTAATCACAAATGTGCTTTGAATGACTGTTACGCATATTGGATGAAAAGATGTAGACTTCTGCTTAACTGCCTGAATTCTGGACAAAATAGTTCCACCTCTGTGACCCTATAGAGAAACAGCTGAGTGAAGTCAAAAAAATCCCCTGGGCAGAGCATGCCTTTGCTCAGTATGTTATATGAGCACTGCTAGTGTAGCATTAAGTACCAAAAAGTCTGTCTTAAATTGCTCTTAATGACTTAGGTACCTGAGGCCACAGACCATGGAATTCTGAGGTTCTGGTGCGGGTGAAGGATCTTAAGACCAAACTGTGAACCAGAAATGTCTGTATAAAAGCCAATTTATCTGGGAGGGAAGAGGAGTCCATGTGATTATTTAATTTATGTTGTGACTAAACTGACTGACATGAAACCATGACCTGAGTGAACGTCTGAAACGGTATCAAAAACATATCCATGTTAACAAATGAACATTTGACATTGTCTCCTGCAATGTTATAGCCTGTATAGGCAGGCAAGTAGATTGGTAAGAAACCAGTTGGGTGGTCAGACTCAGAGGGTCATGATAAGTGAATCATTTTCTGCCTGGAGCATGCAGCAGAGTGGGTACCACAAAGTCTATCCTCCCGCCTGTGCTGCTTAATGTTGTTGTTACTGACCTGGAAGAGGTCATGGAGCACACTCATCAGGTTTGCAGAAAATGACAAATTAGAGGTAGCCAGCCAATACTCTCCATGGAAGAGCTGTCATTCAGAGGCTCCTAGGCAGGCTGGAGGGGTGGGCCAACAGGAACCTTATGAAACTCTAGAAACCAAATACAAAGTGCTGACCTGGGAAGGAAGAGTCTTTTGTAATGATAAAGGCTGAGGGCAAACTGCCTGGATAGAGGGTCTTGGGACGGAGCTCTGGGGCAGTGAGCTAGATGGGAGCCAGTAGCAAGCCCTGGCAGCGGTGACAGCCAGCAGCACAGAATCATACAGTGGTTTGGCTTGGAAGTGACCATCTAGTTCCAACCTTCCACTAGACCAGGTTGCTCAAAGCCCCATCTAACCTGTCCTTGAGCACTTCCAGGGATGGGGCAGCCACAGCTTCTCTGGGAAAACTGCCAGTGTCTCGCCACTCACACAGTAAAGAATTTCTTCCTAATGTCTAATCTAAACCTTCCCTCTCTCAGTTTGAAGTCATTCCCCCTTGTCTTGTCACTACATGCCTTGTATAAAGTCCTTCTGCAGATTTCTTGTAGGTGCCCTTTAGGTACCGGAGTGCTGCTCTGCGATCTCTCCTGAGCCTTCTCTTCTTCAGGCTGAACAACCCCAGCTCGCTAGGCCTGTCTTTATAGGAAAAGTGCTCTAACCCTCTGAGCATCTTCGTGGACCTCCTTTGGACTCACTTCAATTTGTGATGCTATTCCCACCCAATTTATCTGGTGATAAATCCTGTCTGGGGACAGTAACCCAGACAGTTGCATCTTGACCACTGGCATAAATCAGCATTGATTATACTGACTCAAAAGTGTTTAAATATAGCAGAGGCTGTTGCTCATTTTTTACTATGAATGGCAAATTTGTCAACAAAATATTTCAACACTTCTCAAATATGGAAGAAAGAACCAAATTAAAGAGTTCTGTTTTTTTTTCCATCACTACCATTCACCATCAGTATCCTGTAATGGACCTGAGTGGGACTTAAAGAGCATACTTTGTTTCTAATTTGTTCTTTTTTAAAAGTTCTCTTATAATTTCAAATTTCATTAGTCATTCCCTGTGACTGGCGACATTTCACTGATCCCTTTAGCTTCCACTATCTCCTCCCTTTTTAAAGTTAAAATGTATCATTGCTGACATTTTTCTTTCCTTCCCAGATTCTAAATATTTATTTTGAGGATTTCTTTATCACCCTGCATCTTTTTTTTTTTTCCCCTTCTTTTTAGTCCTCTGAATATTTCCTGATTGCTCAATCATGGCTTTTAATTTAGCATCCAAGAACTAGTTGTGAGGCATTTCCTCCTGTACTTTTTCAAAGCATTTCTCACTCTAGATATACAATTCCAGTTTACAATGTTGCCAATTAGTTCATACATTTAAAAAAACACCAGTTTAAAGCTTGATAAAATATAATGCTGATTAGTAGCAGTACTTCGGTAAAATAGGTTTAACCCAATAATGATCATCAATATACAGTCAAGCATAAATATTCTAAGTAGCAGTGAATATTTGCTTGTCCATCAAAAAAAACTCTGACATGCCAACTCTCTTATTGTCACTTTCTATGGATACTTTAAGGTCTCTGTAGTTAATTTACCTAACTCTTCACCCAACTACTTACACTTTTTCATACTCCCATGAAAAATGTCTGATGTCATCCAGTTGTTGCCACCACCTAAAAAAGTGAGGCCTTTCTCCTAAGTATTCCTAAGGTAGATAGTTCCCACAGTGCAGCTAACACATGGACAAGGTGACTTCCATGGGTGCCTTCCAACCTCAATGTACTACTAATTGTGCTAATATCCTGCAGTACCTTCAATATCTACTTCAGTATTACCTGTTCTCACGGCCTCCAATTTTGTGAAACATCTACCCTGTCATTTTTAATTGCTTCTGAGTACATTATGGAATATAAAAGTGCCTATACTTCAAAGACTCTTGAACCTGGACAGCACCATCACTCATAGAAATGGGTTTCAGGTTCAGAAGCACTATCTGGTGTCTATAGCCAGTGGAATCCCATAGACCCACTGCTTTATACAGCAGTGCTGGTTCCATAGCCTTTCTGAGCCGCTAATTACGGAGATAATTCTCCTTGTTAGCTGGGGAAGCTCTGGTTCCTAGTTAAATGTAGAGCAGGAACCTTGGCAATACAGCAAATAAGGCTGAGGAATGGAGAATCATAGAATAGTTAGGGTTGGAAAGAACCTTAAGATCATCTAGTTCCAACCCCCCTGCCATGGCACGAATGCCTCACACTGGACCATGTCACCCAAGGCTCTGTCCAACCTGGCCTTGAACATTGCCAGGGATGAAGCATTCACCACTTCTTTGGGCAGCCACTGCCTCACCACCCTCATGGTAAAGAATTTCTTCCTTATATCTAACCTAAACTTCCCCTGTTTTAGTTTAAATGCATTACTTCTTGTCCTATCATATAGCATTCTGAAAAATGAAAACACTCTGTGAAGACCCTCCAACTTTGATCTCACCCTTCTAGCATAAACTTGGTTTAGACAGTGATATTGCACAATGTTGTCATTCCTTCCTCAGCCTGATTTTCTTTTTTCTTACAGAACTGAGGTCCAGGTTATACAACCCAGGGATCCTTTCTTCATCAGCTTTCTAGGAAAAAAGCATTGGAAGACACAGAGCATTTTTCTTGTACAGACACATGCCATGCTTTGATAGCCTGTGATGTCTCCACCACACACCTGGGCTGTACCTTTTCCACTGGGTTATGATGCCTTCAGTACTCTGTGCTTGTGCTGCTGTTTCTTCCCCCCCTTCCCATCAACTACTTCAACTTACAAGCTGAGAAATTGCACTCTCAGCATTTTTAAATGCTCCAGTAAGTAAAATCTAGCACATGTAGTAAATCATTGATCTTCATTTTTATTAACTTGGTGCTAGAGGTTCAGAATAAGAGACTCTTGAGCCTTCTGAGAAATAAAAAAGCAGGGGAAGTAGGGAAAGGTGTGCTCACTCCATTACTGACTGTGTTCCAGCAACTGACACATCACTGGGTGTAACCCACAGCAGCTATAGGAACTGCTGTGATTTAAGACCATTTCTCAGGGATTTTCCACTGGCTTCAGATCCTTCAGACTTATGAGTTCTACAGTTGTTCCCCACTCTACCTTGGAAAACTTCTGTATCAGGCTTGTGAAAAGGGTTACCTATTTTGGCCCTGACCTACCTTTCTTGGGTTGAACCAGACCTCTGAGGATCATGCAAATTCCCTAAATGCTGCTTAATTATTTGTGTATATGTGGGAGGGGTGCTCAATTAGTCCCTTCTAGTTTCTTACTTGCATGTACATAGAATCAGATAATCATTGAATAGTTTGGGTTGGAAGGGACCTTAAAGATCACCTGGCTCCAATGCCCATGCCATGGCTAGGAGCACTTTCCACTAGACTAAGTTGCATGTGGTATCCATGGATGTGCAAGGATATGTGCATGTAGTTTCAATTGCTCTAAGATGCAGGTATTAAGCTAATCTCTACCTGGTTGAGGGTAAAAGGAAAAAAAAAAAGAAACAGTGTGCTGGAGTTAAGAGAAAATGAGCTCTCCAGCTGTGAACCATCCAAATGTGTGCATCAGAGACTTCAAATTTTGCTGAACTTGTAATCAAGGTTGTGCAGATGCCCATGGTTTTGATGAACTGGACAATATGTGCTGAGCAAAGATAATGGTAGATGGGAGAAAGAAGAAAGCTAAAAAATTTCTGATCTCAAGTGACAGGGTGTTGTTACTTGTGGAAAAGCATATGGGGTAAGCCCATACATTTGGAAGAATCATTGAGCAGCAGTTAACATCCAGCCACACAGTGTCATGCTTTGAATAAAATTTTGAGGTCAGATCTTGTGGGAAAGAGAAGGGTATCCTTGTAATGCAAAAATGCATAGAATGTGGTATCCAATGTAAAGGAAACAGACACAGACTGAAAATAAACAAGCCACCAAGCAAAGGACATAAAATGAAAACACCTGTACTGCCTATTTCATTTCACCAAGTAAGATATGCTGAACCTTACCTGAAGGATGCATTTGTAAATGAGTGGATGCATTTTTAATGCTTTTGTAGCTGCTCTCATTCAGAAGGTGCACTCCTTTATTTCTGCAGTCTCTAAGAGCAAGTGTTTTCCCGTTCATGCTCTCATTCCCAGCTGAGCTCTGTGTCTCACTGTTGTGCAATCCTGTATACTTGTACTGCATCTAATGGTTATTAAAAGGAGGTGAAACAGCAGCACAAAGGAGATGCCTGGCAGTGGCCTTTTACTATGTGGCAGTACTTTAAATTGCAGCAGAGGTAAGGAGCGGCTCTAACCTCTGTCTCTGACTAGCTACCATTAAAAAAAAGAACTTTTTTGCCATTTAAATGCAGCATCTCTATGCTGACAAGCTTTCCTGAAGACTTTCCCAGCATTGATGTGATCTGGAGGGAGGATCCTAGCGCCCCTTTGGGCCTACTTGCTTGCATATTTTAAATGTGTGAGTTTCACAGGAAAAAGAATATTGACAAAGTTTTAAATTACTTACATAGTCAAATTAAAAAAGGCACAGAGAATAAATAAACTAAAGTCTGCCTACTGAGACCCAGCAAGTGTCTATCTTCACTCTGACAAAGAGATAACCTAAAAACCTGACTTGAACTAATTTGGACACTTGAGACAGTCCAGGAATGTACTAAAGAAAGATATTTCTTCAAGAGACACATCTACACTGATAGGTAAAATATGAAGTTATCCCTATGTATTCCATAAAATTGCTTGTTAACTCAAAAGCTGCTGCATAAAGTTACTTTTTTATTAGCTGCGGAAACTTGATGACTATCAAATGCAGTAACACAGTGACTTTACTTCTAAAATTGCAAGGTCCATATTGCTTGAGTCAGTCCTATTAAATCAGAGTTCTTATCAAGTGAATTTAGCTACACTTTTAATAATCCTTAGCATACACCACTGAAACCATTGTCCTTTATTATCCAGAAGCAAACAATGCTGATCATTTAGCTAGATACTGGACAAAGCACACCTCTGTCAGAGCCTTTGGCTCTAAGCAGTTTCTGGAAAAAAACCCAGACACTATCTGGGAACACATATTACCTGCATGAAACACTCTGGGTGGCAGAATTAAGTAGCTAAAACCAATACAGCTGAAATTTCCTGGAAATTTGGAAAGCAAATGGCTTGAACAGTGCTTCATTCTGTATCTGCACTGACGAATCTGCGGAGTTTTGTCATATATGCCAGAAAGAAAAGCCAAGTGAAGTGAAGGAGCCCATGCTGATGTCACAGAAAAAGTCCTCATCCTGGAGCAAAGGAGACAGATTTGTTTGTCAAGGAGCATAGGAGTGGAAAAGATCTCTGGATCTTCAGTATGCTGAATGGAAAAAAACCCGTGTCCTTGTAAAATCTTACTGCAAGGATACCACCTTCTTAAAAGACACTATAGCTAAAACAGGTGATTGTACAAATGAAATCTGCTTTTGCTTGACATGTATTTCACTAAGTTCTAAGTGCAACTTTGCCCTGGACTTTGAATCCTTTGAATCCTTTTAGTACTGAAAAGCCAGTACAGCTATGCAGCTGGACAGTGGGGCACAGTCCAGTGGATGTGAACTCAGGCAGATGGAAAAGATCATGTATTTAATCAAATAAATCCAGCTTGGTAGAATATAGTGCTAGGTAATTAATACTGATTAGAAAAGACAGAATGGTCATACTACACACAAAACCAGTCTAAAATTATACTGATGAAGACTGGACTGTTCCCTCCTGCTACTTTAACAGACACAGGAATGGTTGCAGCATGAAAAACATCTCCAGGCCACAGTGAACCTGGACACAGTGAAGAAAGATTATTTAAGACCAAAGGTTAGTAGATACTCCCACAGTGCTGTTTGAATATGTGTCTAACGATGTAGTGAGCACAAACTTGCTTCCTATCTACACTGTGTTGAAGACAAGCTGGGAGAGTGGGGGATGCTTGGGCTTGAATTGACTGTGAGTTTGGGCATAAATTTACCCTTTACTCCAAACCCACCCAAACTGAATCAGGTTCTTGAGCCCCAGCTTCGGAAACAGGCTGGAAGTGTGTACAAACCACACGCATGAGGCTGCTACTTAGATTCTTTAATAGACTGGTTATAAATATCACATTAACATCATGTAATCGTTGTCACTTCTGTTATCCTTAACTGGGAAAAGAAAGTATTGGGAATTATATTTTCAAGGGACTTCTCTGCATGTCAGCTGAAACTAGTTATGTTACACTCAAGCTTGTGTTTATGTGCTGCTTGTCGGCTGGAGCCCAGACACACAGTCAAAAAGACTTTGTCAAGCCCTTGGCGCTGATGGGGGAGTAAGGAGCAAGCAGGTTATTTCTAAACTTTAGCAGCTAGCCTGTGTTAGTTAGCTCACTTCTACGTGCAGCCTGAACACTCCTGAAATGTCTGTCACAGGACATAAACATTTATGATTTTTTTAATGCCAAATCCTTGGGCTCAGAACCAGTTAAGCTTAAATGAATACCAGCTATTATTCTTCACTATTTCAGCTTAAAGTAAACTCAGTATGCTTAACTATTTAGCAATCAGTTACTTCATGCTTTCAGTGTGTGAAAGGACAATTATGCCTGTCTTACTGGTTCGCAACACCCAGCAGACAATCTCAGCTCCTGGTGTGAAAGAGTACACAGGGCCACCCATATTGGCAGATGTGCCACTGCCGTGTGACTTCTGATGAAATGGACTGAAAAAAACCTTCACAAAGAGAAAGAAAAAAAACATTTGAAATAAGGGAATGCCAGAGGAGACTCATCCAGTATATTTACTGGTGTTAGGACCTGATTCTTAAGCTTTAGGTGTAGCTCCCTGCTCCGCAGCCATTTCTTTCTTGCTCTCCCATTTGTTCTGGCTTCATGCCTCTGTTTCACTTCTTGCTTCTATAACATACTCCCATGGCACACAGACCCAACGCCATGCAAGCTAAGTTATATGTAGCTACATGACATGAAGCAGCAGCCCATTTTTCTGAATAAAGACCATAGATTTTATTCTTAAGGGGCTTGAGATTTTGCTAAGGAAATAGTTTTGCTTAGCAAGGAGTTTGTGCAGCCAGTTTCAAATCACAGAAAAACTTTCAAGATATTTGTAACACCTTCTTTGCCTTTTGCTTTGCATTGGTATATTCGCACACATAAAATTATCAGCAAGAGGTGTTTTGTTTTGTGTTTTCTTTATGCCATGAGTCTTTTCTGCATGACATGTTTGGAACTGAGCCAAACTTCAGTGGTATAGCATCAGTGATTTTACCAGGAGTAAATACCATCTATTTTTCTTTTCTGAGAGACTTTAGATGGTAACCCCACCCTTCAAGGCTGCATTACGATCGCACCACTCTCTCAAAGAGGACAAGTTGGGTTGCAGTGCTCACTAGGTTAACCAAACGTAAAATGTGAATGCAACAGTTCACAATCACAATGAGTAAATGCCCTTGAGAAACAAGAGTTCCAGTTTAACAGAACAACAAATTAGCTTGTTATGAATAACATTTACAATAACTTCACAAGTAAAGCTGCCATTCTGTTCTGCGAACTGTATAAGACACGAAGTCACAAGGTGAAACTACCAACTGCTAGGAAAGAGAATAAAATTCACTCCTTTGCATCAGTGCTGATTAGAGATAACAACTATTGCATTTCAATTTGTGTTCTTTTTAACCTGCTTTTGCTCAGCTAAAGGTCCTTTTCACTGATGACAGTTTTACAAGATACATCTTGCGGGTGCTGGACTGCATTCAGAAAGCACAAATCACTCTGTAGGCTAAGAAGAAGGTGAACCTATTCAAGAATCATCTTATGGTCTTTTCAAACCTAAATGATTTTATGTTTCTATAAGGAGTCTTTGATTTCAAATGAGAGCTGTGATATGATTAAATTTTCTCATATGCATATCTGTTTGCAAGATTAAACCTGAAGCATGAAACTTAATGCATGATTTTAAAAAAGAAAAAAGAAAAAAGGAAGAAACAGGTTTTTGGTGAAAGAATAGAGGAAATAATGCCTTTTTATGCTTTACTGACTACATATACCTTTCTACTTAAACTATGTATATTGGTTAGTGATTTTCAATTTGTGTGTGTGGTGGAGCAGAGGACAGAGTTGCAAAACCAAGTAATGAATAAAAATAAGAGAGAATACTTTTCGTCATGTGAGAAAGCATAGTGACAGAGGTGCAGAGTCTGGTGTTGAGAAGCATCCAGAAAGCAAGGCAACAGCAAAACTCTGCCTCTGCAATTTTAGGGTTGGAAAGTGAAGGGACAGGTTTTGAAAGCAAGATGGATAGCAGTTACACGAAAAGTCCTAAGCAAAGACACACACGAGACAGTGGTCAGCAACATATTCTTCCCCCCTTCCTCACACTGTGATCTACTTCAGAGAGCTTAGCTCAGAAAAAAAATAATGTTTACTATACTTTTGGATGGCATGACATTGTTGTAAAAGCCACACATTTATATCAGTAGCAGAATGTCTGTCCAGAGACCAGATTTCACCACATTTTCTGCATCTGTGGGCATTGGCCTCAGACTAATTTAAGAGGCTGAGCTTATTCTCTGACACCATTTCACACCTATGCAGATTCTGTTTTATTCTTGAAGGACCTATTTGGAGCTGAAATTTGAGCAATGCACAGGACAAGAAGTGAGAGGAAAAAGGTTTTCTGAGATATGACTGAAGGGAAGGATAAGGTAAACTCATTTAAGCAGCAGCACGTTGTGGTCAAGACAGGAAAAATACAGAGACTACAGGGAAAGCTATTAGATCCACAGGCATATGGTCAATATGATCTTAGCACTCCAGAACAAATTAAGGGATGTAATGAACCTCACCCTGAAGTGATAGGTGGGATTCAGTTTGAGTCTAAGATGCCCAAATTATGGTTATGGTATGTAGATGTCACATATGGGCCACTTGTCTAAGCTGCTGCTACTGTCTTCAGAGGTTTAGTCAATGGGATCCAGAGAGAAATTCAGCAGACAAGTTGCTTGCAGCATGATTCGGCTGTCTAAACATAGATATCTAATGCCAGTAGAGATGCCCTAGGCTGTGCCATCTGGCTTACAGCTGCCACTCCTGGAACAAATAGGGCAAACAGATCAGTATTATACCTGCCGGCCCACACAGATGTCTCAGATACCTGCAAGCATCTGAAATGGTTGCTGGGCACTTCTGTCTAAAGGTACATCCAAACCAGGTGAATCAAGTCCTAGGCACCTATTTTAGAATGAACCTCTAGAATACTCTCCAGGGTCTCCTGAATTTGTTTTAAACCTGATATGATTCCCATAGAGATGTTAATTCCAAGTTAGCCAGTATGACTACCCTCTCAGTTGTCCATACAAACAGGCTTCTACTGAAGCCGAGGCATGTAATCTAAAAATGGTACTCAAGATGGTACCAGGGGACACCTGCTGGTACTCTGACATACTTTTTGGTTTTAATCAACTACAAATGGAGGTAAGACTGAAAAGCTTGCACTTCGGTGTCTGACTTTTAAACATCTAAAATGAGGTGAAGTGAAACCCAGTCTAGGGAACTAGTTCCAGAAGAATCAACATGATTTAGGTCTGGTCTACACAAGAAAAAATATTTTCCATGTGATGCAACTTTATCTGAATGATTTCATACTGGGATGAACACTTTTATTCTGCGACCTTTTTCCAATTTAGCTTACATTGCTTGTGAAGAGACTGAAGGAAAACAGACCCAGGATAAGTGTGCCTGTGTGGTATAGCTCATAACATTTCTCTCCAGAGAAAAACGCTTGGGGATAGAAGCAGAGGAAGAAGAGAAGTGCAGGTAAAACCAGTGTCACGGGGGAGATTAGTTAAACCATGGACAAGGGTAGTAACAGGAAGTCTCATTTAAGTTCCTTCTGATTGTATAATAGTGATGATAAAACGTGTTCTCCATTTGCTTTGTTTTTAAATGGTTTGTGTTTTTATACTTACTGGCTGTTCCTTTCATTGTGAGCCTTTTGTTTGATACAAATTGTTTCAATATGTCTTTGAACTGCATGTTTGAACACACAGCTTAATTCACTTCCATTTTCAGGAAGAAAATATCCCAAGCACTCAAAAGCATTTAGAAATAACTCCACACTCATAAAAAATTAAAATCTTTGCAAGTGCCTGGAGCAGGAAATGGTGCTGGTTTGTAAGATGTGCAGTCTATTTGAAAGCCAATTGTGTATTTCATTTAAAATGAAAGTATGTAAAAACAGTTTGTTGGTTTAAAGCAATTTTGACTGAAGTTGTCCTTTTAAATGACTTCTATCCTCAAAGCTGCTAATTTTTGCTGCCACTATCAGCAGTCTCCAATCCCACAAACACCTGTGCATGACAGGACAATTGCTGTAATCTAATTTACTTCAATGGAACAACAGAGAAGAGTAATGTTACATCTGACAGTTTTTGCGGAAGCAGGGTCACAGTATTCCTGCTTCCTAACTGAGGGACCTGTCTTCAGTTGCTTGCATGGTGTGTGTAGGAACCAGATCAGAAATTTTCTTATATTGGAAATCAAGTAAGCTGGTCTTAGCAACAGACCTTACTGTAAATGTTCTGAAGAGGTTTCTAATCTTTCATCTTATTAAAATGTTTGTCAAACTTACTAGCCAGTTACTGCTCACTGTGATGCAACCTTTCTTCTGAAAATGGCATGGATTGTGGTCAGATGAGACCACCCATCTTGGAGTTACAAGCATGCTTAAAGATGTGTATCTGTAATCATGCTCAAAACAAGGAATAGTTTGTGTTACCAAAGACCTGTGGTACAGTTATAGAAAAGGATTTTGTAAAAGGTATTAAGAAGGAAGCAGAGAAGACGTTCTTTCAATATCTAGTTTGCTGTGCCTTGTTTCATGAGCCCTTCAACTTTGCCACTTCAAATGAAAGTTGTCTTTGTATAGGGTTTTTTCTATATATAATTTTTTTTTAACATATCATTTTGCTGACACAAAGCCAATCCAATTATTCCCTCCTAGGAAATGTCTGAATCACAGTCTTCAATGTGGAAACACGGGAAACCTAAGTCACCTTTACCAAGGAATCCCTTCTATGGAAAGTCTGGAAATTTTAGAGTGTTATTTGCTATATTGGCTGTGGTATTTTTGTTCCATTAAAAACAGATGCTATTCCTTAGTATTAAGCCAGATTAATTTCACAGATACAATGGAATCACATTATAGCAATCTGGTTTTGTTTTTAAACAGAACAATTTCATCGTATGCATGACCCCTGGTTATAATATAACTGTTTTGATGTGCAAATGGAAATCTGAGAATCTGACTTTCTTACACTGTATGTAAAAGGTGGCTATATTTGTAGACTCTAAAAGTGGATCCAACTGTACAAGTGTTTGAATACATACCATCTGTGTTAAACATATGTTCTTTTTAGGCCTGAATTTGCCACTGCCATTATTTCTTTTAAATGACTATAATGCACTTCCAGCAGACAGGGCATTTCAGAATTCAAGATTAACTGACAGCCATGTTGTAAAAACTCAACACCTGTTAATTGTCACTTGCTCTGAAATTAACAAAAAAAAAAAAAAAGAAAGAAAAAGGATTAATTGTGAGATGAGGCACTTCCAAATGCTGTGAGGACAACTTAGTGTGGCCCAGGGTGGAGCCGTGCACAGATTTGATCTTCAAAAGTGGTGAGAGAGGACCTTGGGAGCACAGGAACAAAAGGCAAGTGGAAAACGACCAGCAGCCTGCGGTATTGTTGTCACATCTGGTCGCAGAGACGGGAGTGAATGGAGGGCTGTTTATAAACAGCTGAGCTGTGGCACAGTTCTCCTGCAGGCTTTCCAAGTGAGGTAGGTTTTCAGTGAGTAGAGGCTTAGTTACGGAATTTAGTTCTCTTTCAAGAACATCTGTGGCTTGCTTTTCTAATTAAAAGGGCAGTCCACAAACAAACTGCTTTTTATGGTGGGAGAAGAAACAATGTCTCAAAAAACAGCTCAGGGCTTTTAGATGCAACAGCTCACAAGGGGGAAGTATAATCAGGCAGTCGTGCTTTTCAGAACAACCACATCTCTTTTTGATAGTGTTGTGTCACTGAGCCCTGACAATTACATGTGTGATGTAAAATGAAATGTCAGTGGGTCTTCCATTTATTATACTCCATCATAATTGATAGCCTGAGTCTTTCCAGCACTGACTTTGATCTTGCTGCTTGATTTATGTAAGCTGACTCTAGTGCCCTGGAAAACCTCGGCTGAAATCAGTAGGGTTGTGGAAGGGTATGTATATTTGCCCTGCAGCTCAGGCTGCAGGAGAGGAAAATAATTTTATAATACTGAAAATTGCTTTTTGGATTTGCTACTATGAAGTGCCAGGCTAATGTACTCAAAATTTTCATTTTTGTACGTGTGCCTGTTGGTACATGAGTGGGGAATATGACTTTCTGGAACACTGGGTTGGATCACCGAGCTCTTCCCGGCCAACGCTTCCCTGACTTACAGGGCATTGAGACTAATGAGTGGATACAGAGATCTGAATTTAGCCCACAAAAATAAATAAAGAAGAGGAAAGCAGATTGTAACAACAGCAGCAATAAAAAAAAATAATTATTTCATATCAAATGGTTGAAAAAGTTCTCACTATTTTCCCAAAGTAGGGAAACTCAGGTCCCACCTCTCACAGCCTGTTCATATTCTCAGACTTCTTCCCTGATTCCTCTTTAAGATTTGTGGTAGCTCATCTCTTGGTGACTCCTTACTCAAGACAACACCAAGTTGTCAATTTATAGACAAGGATGCTGCTTGCAGGCCCCCTGAGCCCCGAGGTAGTATAATTTTATTTATTAAAATAAAATTCGAATTTTATTATCTTCCAGGGCAATGTCCCTGTACACTTCCTGGCCTGTGAAGAATAGAGGGACATTGTCCGGGAAGCTAGGGATCAGGTCAGGAAAGACAAGGTCCAGTTAGAATTGAGTCTGGCTGGGAATGTCAAAGATGCTTGCCCATTTTGTATTTCTTTTCCTTACCATTCTTGTTTCCTGCTTTTTTCCTGCTTTTCAGGAACCAGAATCTTCAATCTCCAATCTGCCCATTTCTACCTTTCCACTTCATTCCAGTCCTTGGGCAGGTCCAAATCTCCCTTCACAGGCTTGTTCTTCCTATCCTTCTCAAGAGCTTTCCTTCTTCTGCCTCTTCCCCCTGCCTGCAGCCCCCTTCCCACCCTCATCCTGAAGTCCTTTCCCTAACCTGGCCTCTCCTTTTCTGCTCTGTCCAGGTAAAACTGAAGTCTTGCTCTGGCCTCTGCAGCTTCCACCTGGAACATGTGAAGAAAGAGTGGAATTTCTCATGTGAAGAAAGAGTGGAATTTTGTTCCACCTGGAACATGTGAAGAAAGAGTGGAATCGTTTTTTCATTTTAAATACCAATTACTGAAAATTCTAGTAAAATATGTTACACTGACACTGTGGTTTGGTGTCGCCTCACCCAAGTCATAGTTAAGACAGCTCAAAAAGCATACTGACTTTAGTTATCTTTGTAGCAAATTCTGACTGAACAACCAATCATAAGAGATAAAACAGATAATAAACATGACCAACTTTTTATTATTTCTTTTTATGTGAAATTGGAGGAAGGAGGAAATAACAGGCTGAGAAATGTTTCATTTCTTCTTGTCAGGGTGAAAGAAAAGAAAAATACACCCAAGATGGCTCTTTAAAAGTGCCATTTAAATGAGACCACTGTTGAAGGAGGTAATTATTTTTTTATCATAAAAGCTTGACAGCCTCCTTTTAAGGTTGAAATGCAGAAACAAAATGAAATCTTTTGTATGATGGATTGAGTTTAATGCACAGCAGTTTTCTGAGTGGGAAAAACAGAGAAATGATTAGGTTATTTTTATTACTTTAGCTAGAGAGACTGGATACTGCTGCTATAACTAGTCACTGGGGTATAATTAATAGCCCATTTGCTAATAGAATATAGAGCTTTAAAGGCAGATGCTCTTTGGGATTTCAGTTGTCTTGCTGCATCCCAGAGGGTTGTAAAGAGCGTGGAGGTGTGTGGCACAGACTCAGTTTTTTCTCCTGGACCCTACGCAGTTAATTTGAATTGCCCAGAGAGACCTCTGCTGTGCAGAGGTCTAGGCAGACTATGGGGCCTGCCTGGCTGCTGCGGCTGGGCTGTGAGCCCTTTGGCAGCCTTCACAACAGGGTGTGTGCACTCGGCCGCCAGCTGTGCCAGGTGCCAAGTCCCAAACTCAGCTCGGCAGCCGGGATAGATGGGGCTGTTTTGCAAGAGGAAACAAGGGACCATTTTGACCCTCCCAAGCCAGATGGTGAGGGCTGGCTGGAGAAGAGAAGAGCAACCCAAAGCCTTTGTTTGAGCTCTGACCTGCTGGTACACGGTAAAATCTGTGGGTGCCACAGATGGAGTGTATCTCCATGTCACCCCATCAGAGGCAATCCTTCTTCCTTGTCCACTTGCATCCATGGAGATGTTGTCCCCTGAGGCTAACCCAAGGTTAGCTGACAGCAGAGTAACTTTCCAGCAGGTCTTTATAAGAAAAAGGGTGAGGAAGGAACCTGGTCTCTCTCCAGTTGCTTTGCATATATGTGCTTGTCCAAAGGGAAAAAACAAGAAAGTCAACCAGGAACTTGAAAATAGTATGTATAAGAGACTCCCTGACACCTAATCCAGTGCACATATTATCCTGGTTTTAAGATACATGTCATCCTTGCAGAGCCAGATTCAGGTTACTGTGAAGTTCAAGCTGTCCCAGTTTGTGTTGGAGATGGGGGTCAGTCTCCCATTAGGCTAAGAGTACAAAGACCAGAACCAGGTCCCACTAGTATTGTCTCCTCTGTTTCTTATTTCGCATGTAGATAGGTATATGGACCCAAGCACTCATTTACATGTTCCTGATTAAAATGCTATTTACCACTGAAGGAAAGAGCATTAAAGATAATGAGTGTGGGAGATATTAAGAAAATAAGTGCAATGAAAGCTCTGAAGACTTCCCGTTTTACCCAGAAAGGATGCTAAGAGGGTGAAAATGTAATTTGTTGTGTGTTCAGTGTAATCTTTGACGATACCCAGTCTATTTCTCTGCTTTTCTGACACATTCTGCTGGATTCCAGAAATATAAGATTCAACAGTCTCCAGACCTTTTTTCTATTTTATTCTGAATTGTTTGCGGCAGTGTAGATGTCCCTATATGCCTTGTGTATCTGTTTTCAACTTTTCTCCCTGAATCCCTGAGACTGCAGTCAGACAGGGAAAGGACATCCACATGAGCTCCTTCTCCTGTCCCGTGCTGCCTCGCTGCTGTCCGTGTAGATTTTGTTTCACAGTTTCCATTTACCTTTCAGGCCACACAGAGAGAGTAGATTTTCCAAGCATGGCTATTTTAGCAAATGTTTGTTTAAGCAATTTAGAGCCCATTAGTGTTGGGATGGCTCTGAACAGCTTCCCTGGGGCCTCCCCCACCTCTGGGACCACTTTTGTGCCCAGCCCCTGGCCTGTACTGCCTGCTGGAGTGTCTGTGCCCAACTTTGCTGATCCAGACCAGCCTGACCTTAGTCCATTCCCCTCCCCACAGCCCTGCCTGATTCCAGTGACCATCCTGGGGACTGCGGGTCTGTGCTGGGTGGGTGGGGGCCTGGTTTGCCCCACCACTGCTGCCAGAGGTGTTTCCCCTGCCTGTGCAGGGCAGTGCAGTGTTGTACCCAGCCTCATACTCAGATCTGCTTCAGGGCTGATTTTTCTGTTAATGTGTTTTTACCTTTCATTTTCTTTTTCCCCTCTGGGATAGCTGGTACCACAGCAGGTAATGCTGCTATCTGTGGCTTTTGAGAGCTACCATGGCACACTCAGACATACAGTGAATTTAGTTTCCAGAGCTTAACAAACTACTGCACACCAGTGGCTGTGGTAGCTGCCTTGGTACGTTCTTAGTCTGCAGCAAATACAAGATAATTTGTCTAATCGTAACTCTTTATTACTGCAGGCTCAATTAAATCCAATTATCTCACATTTGTGAGGTTACACACACACAGAGGATTATTGCTGCTCAGCTGATGGTGGAGAATCTGACAACAGCTGAGCCCAGCCTAAATATTTCTTACTACTCTTAAGCATCATTTATACTGCTGCCTGGAACTCTTCTGAGTTTGTTCCCATAAAGCTTTATCTCCAAGAGAAGGTGGTACGCTTCTAAATGCCAGCTCGTGTTAGGAAAGGAATTTACATTAGGCTAAACTGGTGACAGTGGAGGAAAAGACCAGGCTCCGCAGCAAATGGAAAGTCTTAGGCTCAGGCTTACATGATACTCTATGCATTGAAAGGTTAGGAAATTCCCTTCCAGGAATCCCAGGCCCTGCACAGCTAACCAGAATTCATCAGGGACGTTTCTAGGGATGATGTCATGCAATATTTTTCTGTTACTAGTTGATGTGTTTCAACAAGAGAGAAGTTAAAGCTCCTATCTCCACAATACATTTACAGTTAAGTTTTGGAGAAGCTTACAGCTAAGCAGGTACACAGGATGAAAAACCTAACCAGAAGAGATGGAAGAATTCAAAGTATACATGAAAAAGGATAAGTCCAGTAGGAAGTGTCAGTGGGGGAGAAGGACAATACAGGCAAACTCTGAAGAGACGAGGAACTTTCTTAGAAAACTAGGCCAGAAAGAGAAGAAGGGCCATTATAATATGGTATATATTCTAAGGCCCTGATGAGTAAGATATTTATAGAAAAAGAATTGCACACATGTGATGCTCTGCCATCTGAAGCTTAGTGACTCCCAGAAATCTGCTACTTAGGCAATTCGTTATTTACATGATAGGAGCGCATGATAATGATTACAAAATGAGGTGCACACTCTTGTTTGTGTTCACAGTCTGGAGGGCAAGGTGAGCACAAATTACCTTTCCACATAAAACAAGTAGCTGGCGCTTCAGGTAAGATAGTAATGGCTTGTTACGGCGTAACTAAAAAAAGAGATCTTCATCTATTTCCCTCAAGCAGATTTTATGGCTTTTGAAGAGCTAATTTTGTATCAGAATGATCTTGAGTGCCATACTGCTAGCACTCCAGAGAAGTATTCCAGCACCTGCTCTCACACAGAATTAGATATACTTATACTCCTAAAAAGAAGACCAAGCGAATTATACTATCTGCTATTAATCATTTCACACATATCTCCCCTGATATTGTAAATATTCAGCAGTTTCTAGTCATGCAGTAATATAAAGAAGTAATACACTGCATTATGGATAACTTCAATTTCAGAACAAGTGGAGGACCAAGTGTTTGATCTCTATATAACACAAAGTACTTGAAAAATGTATACTCCCACAGTTTTGTTTATTGTTCAATGACAAAAACTAGACCAGAACGAACTATGGCCATGTCAACTTTCTAGTAAAGCACCCTTTCTGAACACTGTGATGGACTGTGAGTCAAGTTGCTTGCTCTTCATGTTCAGTGCATACAACAGGGATTTCAATAAGGTCAAAATCAGTAAGGTAAACCTTGAAAGCATTTGCTATTTATAAATCACTGAACTTCAAACAAGTACACATCATACACTGGAATCTGACCTTAGCAGAAATAAAGTCTAAAGGGGACTGAAACTCACACAGTCCTTATACCAGTTCTCACACAATATCATATTTAAAGCACATTCTCCTAGGAGCTTCTCCAGTGAATATGGTTTATAGGTCAAATCATTCAGCTTCATATATCACAGCCTTAAATATACAACTTCCCTAAGTGTGGGTGGCTTTAGAGAAAAACAAGTCATGAAGAAAGAAATTGGGAAATCACATTTATATCAAGGTAAGCTCAAAACCAGGCTGAGAGGCATGATTCTGGAGTCCAGTATAGTCAAGTTACCTCCTCCAAGTGGCAATACTGGGACAGACAATCAAGATGATTTTACAGTTTAAATTCAATTCTATCAAGACTGATAATAAGCACAGTACTGATTTTTTTACTGTTCATATTTACTTGTAAAGATGTTTTAATATAGAATTTTCCAGCTGAACTCTGGGAAGTGTCTGTGACTGCTTTCTGTGGTTTTATATCAGATATGCACTGAATCTGACCTGCCTCATTAACTGCAGATATGATATAGAGTCACAAGGCGCACAGGTGATTTTAGCTACACAGAACTGTAAAAGTCAGGGCAAAGACATTTGAAAGCCTGTATTACATGCAAACCTTCAAGTTCTTAAGGTAGCCCTGGATAGGGAAGTATGAGCAGATACCCTTAATGCTGGCTGTGCTGTGGTAACAAAACAGCTGGGAGGGAAGGGGAGCTGATATTGCCTTCAGTTGACCTAGATGAATTTGGAAGAGGACATATGCCTACAGCTTCAGCCCGGGGTTATAAATACGGGGTTAAGTTCACATTCCTTTATGCTACACTTCCATCTAGGAAAGCTAAGTTACCTCAGTATTTCCACATCAGTTGTGCACTACTGATCTTTGCCATAAAGGCTGAATAGCCACATTTTCTTTCCAGAGCTGTCTGTCTACCATTTATAGGTCACCCATTAAAGTGAAACCCTTAGTGAGTTTTTCATATAGCAATTGTATTTGGGGATCAAATCCTTTTGGTGCTAAACTATTATTCCTATGATTGGCACTCAGTAAATGAAAGATATGTTTCAGATTTTGGAGACAGATGAAAGGTTCTATGATCCTCTTAACAATCTATCCAAAATGTGGATAATAGATAAAGAGAAATGTTACAGCCATGGGAAAGATCAGTTAAGCTGCCTGAAAGAAGGAGAAATTATGGGAATGAAAGAAAAGGAACAGAAAATTGTACTCTTCATGGGACTGCCTTCAATCTCTTAGCAATGTCCTCAGCTCTCTTCAAGCACAGTATGAAGCCCAGCTGTTGATCAGCCACACAAACAGAATGGATGTGCCTCTTACACCACATTTTAACCATGCCAAAGTGACTGTCAGCAGGCACACTCCATACGTAGTCCTGTAGAAAGGAAAGAGGGACAAAATAAAAATAACACTAATTTAAAGATGTGCTCATGTGGGAGATGGAAAACTGGTCACATCAGACACCATAGTGCACAATTAGATCTTGTGCGTTCATCTAGTGGTGACTCCTGGCAGCTGAAGCATTCTTCTGTTTAAGGAGTAGCTGCTGAGTGACAGAAATCTGGGTTAAGATGCCAGAGTGAAGGAGTCATTTTACAAACTTGGCCAGTTAAAATGTAAGGTCTCCCCACAGCATATTTAAGAATCTTCACAGCCTTAATTTACTCCAGTCTTGCTGGTCAAGTTCACGTCTCCTACCTGCAGGTACTAGCTAGAAAGACAAATGTTTTGATGGAGAGCTGAATCAGGAATGAACCTGTTAAGAGTTTGCTGCTTTACTATTACCATGCAGGGAGCAGGCTTTGGGAGGCTAAAAACAACAGCAGAAACACTGACTTGTAAAGTACCAAGACAGGCTGAGACAGTTGAGGCTGTTCAGCCTGGAGAAGAGGAGGCTCTGTGGAGACCTCATAGCAGCCTTCCGGTATCTGAAGGGGACCTATAGGGATGCTGGGGAGGGACTGTTCATTAGGGACTGTAGTGACAGGACAAGGGGTAACGGGTTAAAACTTAAACAGGGGAAGCTTAGATTGGATCTAAGGAGGAAATTCTTTACTGTAACGGTGGTGAGGCACTGGAATGGGTTGCCCAGGAAAGCTGTGAATGCTCCATCCCTGTCAGTGTTCAAGGCCAGGTTGGACAGAGCCTTGGGTGACATGGTTTAGTGTGAAGTGTCCCTGCCCATGGCAGGGGGGTTGGAAGTAGATGACCTTAAGGTCCTTTCCAACCCTAACTGTTCTATGATTCTAAGATGTACCTTTGCTTCACAACTTGGCCATTCTGTCAAATTCTGTTAGAGAAACTACAGGTGCCTGTTTTTCTCAGCCTAAAAGGACAGGGTAATCTTCTGATACTAGGCCACCTGTGATAAGTTTGATAAACACCTGGGGCTAAAAAGAATGACTCCCTATGCTGAAATCTGGAACTGAAAGTCAGGCAGTCATTTTATTAATGATATTCCAGGGTAAAAGAGTCCTCACATAATCTTTTTTTATATCACAGTATACTGTGAGCAATTGTGCTGAGAGTCAGGGAAAGATGAAGTAATGACTATAACAGATAGAGTGGACTTTGATTTGGAGGTAAAATATGTCCTCTTTCCACTAATAATTTAAAGGGATAAAATTTACACTGATTTCACTAGGAATTTGCCCCATGTGACATCACTTAAAGCACTCTGAGGTTTGAGCCTTGGACATTTGGAAGCAACGAGTTCATAGGGAAAAATTAGGCTGTTCACTTTACTTTCCTGAATTTTGCTTTATTTCTGTGATTAAAGGAGTACCTGCACCTCTGTCCCTCTTTAAGGTTTCAGTTTTCCAAGATGATTATGTCTTTCAGAGTCTGTGTAGGGGTTACCTACCACCTGAAACACACAGATATTATTTTTATACTGACAGGAGCAGTCTCTGATCTTCAATACTGTGAAATATTCAGTTGTGAAATGACCTATATCCTACTGACATGTGACTATATTTACTTCTCAGTCAGCTTTCAGTGTTAAATGCTAAATGCAGCATATAAAGATGTTAGATGAATCTGCATTATTTTATGGAAGAATCTGGGTCCATAGCCTTTTAGTAGCCTCACAAGCACAGCAGTAAAAGAACCACCTTGTTTACTTGTGTAAGATCTACAAAGTTACATTACCTGATATAAATAAGCCCGAAGTTGCAAAGCTGACAAGAGTTCATAAATGCCCTAAATGGGGGCATATCGTGGAACAAGGAGTTCTCATGATCAAACCAGGTCTGGATAAAGTGACCCAGGATAGATAAAATCAGTTTATCCAGCACCAGGCTCTGAAGAAGCCCTAGTTCAGAGGTGACACTAGATCCTGTGCTGGGATGGAGCTGCACTGAGAATTCATCCAACTGTCATCTGGTATGACTGGTACTGTCTCATGCTAATATTACCCATGGCTTTTTGCTCATTTTAGGAATCTGTAGATGGTGTAAGTGCATAGGTTCTGATGTGTGCACTGCATGCACTTTTAATTCAAGGAAATTTCTTCTTTTCATCCATGTGAAGCTCACAATGAGCATGAACTTGTCCCTACCCATTCTACGGAATGAACTGGGCACAAGCTTTCTAAGTGTTTCAGAGCTCTAGCTTCAAGGGAAAAAGTTTGCCCTGATGTTTATAGGAGCTGCTTTCAACCCAGCAGTGACCATTAAGCAGGTAGCCACATGGAAGATGATTTGGCTGAGTCTCTCTCTCTAGTTCAGTAACCAATCCTCAGCCCAAGTGGTACTAGCCTTGGGCTGAGGATTATGTCAATCCAAACCAGGGCTAACACTGGTTTAATAACTAGATGTTATTTGCCTTAAGGAGGGCAAATGAGAATCGTTTGAAACAACAGCCAGGCAGTGGGAATGATGAGGTCTCCAGGAGCTGAACTGATTCATTTGTCCTCCTGCTGAGAAGCAGAGACTGTATTTGCGGCTCCCAAGAGATGTGTCACCTTAGAAGGGGGTGGAAGGAAGAATGGCTCTGTCCTAGCCTTCTGTAAACCAACCTTCAGAAAAGAGCACAAAAAATATGTGTCACTTTTAGAGATGCCAGCCTTCCAGGAACTCCTCAGGCAGTGTTTCTTTACACTGCTCTTTTCTAGGGAAGTCTTTATCCCACATGATGCACCCAAAGGGAAAGAAATATGAGTCTCCCTATCTGCCTTATCACACCAAGAGCTCAGAAGCATTCATGGTACTTGTGTATGCTTCTTGCTCCTCCCTGTGAGGCAGCAGAGCCTTACTGTCTAACCAAAAATGTCTGTGTGGGCATACTGAGAACCATCTTTGGCCCCTTCCTTTGGACACCCCAGTTTGGAATTGTGCCCTGTGCTGCAAAGACCAATTTACTAACACTCTTAGGTGTTTTTCTATTTTTGGACATCTACAGAAAGTATTTTATTTGGGATTTGTTTTCCTCCACCACCACAGAACTGTGAAGTTGTTCTTTTGTTGTTGTTGATCGTCTACATCAGTTGAAGGAATTAAGCAAACACGCTTTATTTGTCAATCTGGCAAATGGAAAGAAAGAGAAAAGAACAAATCCAACATCACAGGATGTTAAGAAAATTACTTCTATATTTAGCCTGGTACATTTTCAAACATGTAAACACCTCTGTAAATCGCAGCCCCTGTGGCAGTGCTCTAGGGATTATTGAATTGCTTGGAAAGCTGGCAGCCCTATATGACATACCAGTGAAGGACTTGACAAGGCTAATTGTGTTCCAAGTTGTTTTCAGCACCAGTGGGAAACGAGGTCTGTGTCCTGGATGTACCGTACAAACTCAGTAGTACTGACGGAGGAAAGGGAGGTGGGAAGAATGAGGTGCTGAATATAGGTAACAGGATCTATAAGCATATGACATTTAACTAATATATTTGGCCTCTGGAATTTGAAAAGTAGTTGCATGTTTAAAGGGAGTGAGATATACTATCTAGAGTGTCTATGTTTCCCTTGGAAATTTTAAACGGCTGTTAGGTCTTGAGCACATCCTTCTATATATCTTCCCTGTAACAGTAAGAATACAAAATTCATTATTAATGAAGTTTCCCCTCTAGACATGGAATTTTTTATATCCAGGGAAGACATTTTTTCTCCTTCATACACTTATGAAGCCTAAATTTTATGTCCACAAATTTTCAAGCTCTAGTAACAGCACTTCAGGATTGTTATCACTTAGAAATTCCCAGTAGTAGCAAATGATATGTAAATACCTTTTTACTTGCCTTTCTGTCTTCAAATATGGACTTCCACCTAATCTATTGCTTGAGAGACTTATCTGCTGTCCTGTGAAGTGTTCCTTAAAGAGTACTTAATTCAAAATCTGTGCGAGCAGGTGAAACTTTTGTGGTGTTTACACCTGTTTATCTCACATTTAAAATGTGTTCTGTTCATCAAATTCAATATATTTAATCAAACTATTTTCACAGCATTTGGAATGCGTTCATCAGCCATTTATGTGACTCTCGGGGCTCTGGTGGGAGGAGGCAGGTAACCTTTTATGGCTTAGAGCTCCTGGAAAACTAGCTTCCTTTCTGTGCTGCAGGAACAAACATGCCATAAAAACACCTCATTGAAGCAGATTTAACAACATTTTCTCTTTTTATGAGCATAGCAGTAGATTTGTGCTAGGTCTGGCTTTGGTGCCTTGTTTTTCTCTGTCATATGTTGTTAAGCATACAGTCTCCTGCAGAAAGTGCGCTGTTTCTTCTTTCCTAGGGCATATCTTCCAGTCTTACAGTGGCAACGCAATCTAAGATTCTGATCATACTCAACTGTGCTAGCTCTTCAGAGTTGGTGTTATGAACCCTCTGACTGAGGGTTTAATAAGAGGAAATTTTGGGGAATGGAATCTCAAAGGGAAGTTGTTGGCATCATGGGGCTCAGGAATAATCTGTCTACCAGAATAATAAAAGGGAAACCAGATAAATGGATGAAAGGACATGAGAAGAGAGGAGGTATGGAGGACTGGATGCTTGGGGAAAATAGTGAGGAAATGAGAGAAGGTCTGGAAGAATATCAGGGGTGTGATGGAAAGAGATTGTGAGGAAAAGCTTCTCCAGAATGGAGAAGCCTGGGAAAGGAGTATGAAGTGGTATTAAAGGGAGTGATGCATGGTCTGGCTTGGGGGCAGGAGCAGACTGAGGCTTGCAATGCAAGCACTCTTCTTCTAGGGCTCTGGGCCAGAAAGCAAAAGGATTTTTCTGTTTGGGTAACAGGCAAACTATAAGCCCATCTTCCTAAAGATATTATGCAGCCTATTGTTGGTACACTTAGAACAACTTGGTAAGGGTGTTACTTCCCATCAAATTTGTTTAGCTATATCTGGAATGGGCAGGTCCTGAAGGATATATGCATGCCACTAAAAAAAAAACCAAAAGAGTGTACAGTGTGTTCTCTGGTCCACCAAGCAAATGTCAGTGAAATGACAGGGATAGAATCTTTCTTCTCTCAACTAAATAAGCTCTTCTTATCCATTGTTTCTACTAGAAACAGGCCTTTGCCTATGTTTTCCCCTGAATCATGCTTGAATAATGGCTGTGAGGAGCTAAACTATGCGAGGAAGCCTACCAAGAGTGTGTCTGGTCCATGGCTCAGTTTCATTTCCCTGCAAAGTCATAAGCCCTGAAAGAAGGATGTCTTGCTGTGGAGAAATTCTTGAGTTATTTTTTAGCTCTGACAATGAATGTGAACTTTTCAAGGGATGTTTCCAGGCAATGTAGGTTTTCCTTCTTTCCACTATGCCTGGCATAAATGAGATCAGCATTTAAAACCTATACCAGGATGAACATAGGGCTGGTCTCTCCCAGTATCCCTTAGCAGAGTGATGATGACCAATTGACTGGGGTGCCAAGTCACCAACAGAGCCTTGGGATGGTGCCAAGGTCTATGATGATTTTTCAAATAAGCTTGAAATGTGTCAAAACCTGTTGATTTAGGGATTACAGATTCAGTATAAGGATAGTCTCCTTCTGTGAGGATCCTGAATATTTAGAAATGAGTTAATTGATGAAGGAGAGGGATTAGAGAGATAGGCCCCCAAAATGGTAAAGTAAATGTTCCTTACTGTTTTGCTATACTATCAAGAAATTAATAGGTAATCTGCATTGGTGTTTGTCATAGTGTAAACTGCAGCATGGTTTCCTGATGATCTAATCTGGTTTCATAACTGGAGAGTGCATCTATTCCAAATGCCCTGTCCTTTACATAGTCATAGGATAAAAGGGCAAGGAAAGTAAATCGTGCATCTCTTTGCAAAATAGAGCTAGGATGTAGCCAAAGTACCTGTGCAAATCCATAAATTGAAGAGTACTCAAATTTTCCATTACATCCTATGCAGTTGTATTTATTTTTTGTTTTTGTGAAGCTGAACTTTTTAAGAAAGTAATAATAAATAAACTCATAAGAATCTATTCTGCGAGAAACTGTAACTATGAAGACCAAGAGCTGCTATGATTACTCTGCAGACTTCAGCACAAAAATTACTATATATTCTGCCAAAAAACAATGTACTGTTCCATTGCTGTAGGACCCAAATTGCCATCTGTGTCTCCTGCAGTTTTCAGTGTCCCATGTGGCTAATTAGCTGGCATATGCCATCATGTGAAAAAAGGAATTGTTCTATCTTGTTGGAGGGGTTTTTTTTTCAGAATTTAAGTTATCTACACTTGTTCATCTCAAAGGTTAAGTGTCTATTAAGGGGAACCATAAATGTTCTGAGTACTACACAGAACAAATAGGACACATTATCTTGACCATAAAGAATTTATCTAATTTAGACAAAAAGCTGAGAGGGGCAGGTAGATGATTAATACATTATCAAAACTGCTTCAGATAGAAAACTGTTTTTTCAAGGAGAAACCATTCACAAGAAATTCTTGTTTTGGACTGACTCAATTTTAGGTAGGAACTGACTGCAAGTTTCAGTTCAGATATTCTGCTGCAGAGTCTTGCAGAAGTTATAGTTAGGCTGTTTGGGGGTTTCTTTCTTCTTTGTATGTAATTCGCCTTCATGAACTGAACTGCAGTCCCACAGATTCAATCTCATCTCTTGTTAATAGGAGACCATGTGCTCTCTCACAGAAGATGTAGGCTAAACAATAAGCCATGTTTAAGGAGAAGAATATACAGCAAATCGTCTGTAACTTCCAGTGGAATAGAAATATTTCACAAAAAAAATGATTTGCGACAAATTTTCACAAGGCAATTTAATTTCATTGTTTTTTTCTGCCTTTGCCTTGTGGAAGGGCTCTGCTTTGATGCCAAACAGACATCAAGGAGCCAGAAGGGTGGGGGATTTGTAGTTGAAAATATGAAGAGGGGAGACTGGTTTCTGAAACAATTAGAGCTGACAATATAGCTAATAATCCGTGCCTGTTTTTTAAAGAATTATAACCTGGCTGACTCATTCAACTTCTGCTGAATCTAAAAGGTTTTTGAGATAAATACATGGTTGCTTACTTTAGCAGTACGTGTTTGCCTAAATAAATTTTCAAACCTTAGAGAAAGAGAAATTTGGTCTGAGACAGCTATTCTGAAGTCAAGAAGCAATGAAATCCTGTATAGATATATTAGCCAACATTATTATTGATAATTAATACTTATTCATGATTATTATGACTAAACTCATATGTAGCTATGGCTAAAATGCTTCTGGTGCAAGTGCTCTCGGATACAAGGATCACCTTTTTTCATCCAGAAGCTAGGGGCAGTACTGAGCCACTCCTGTTTCATATACAGAGGATCTGCTGAAAATGAATTCCAAATTAAGCCCTAAAGGCAGCAGGAAATTTGGGATGCAGCAGTAGGCCTCCTTTAGCAGGAATCTTCTTGGTACTTCATGGAGTTAAGAAGTTGTTCTGGGAGCTGAATCCTATACATGAAATAATTTCCTATTGTTTGTGGTTTAGAAAGTAATTATTAGGCCATGCCCAGAGAAAATTCAGGATAGATGTGAGAACTCTTCAACAATTTAGCTGTGAGCAGAGCAAACTAGATCTCTGTGGAGATAACTTTAGGTAAGTCCTGCTGACTTTCTGCTGGGCTTTCAAATGCTGTTTGCAAATTCAGAACTGCAATAAATTTGTAATAATTCACCTCAGCAGCCCCCTGCAGGCGCTTTTATCCCAGGTAGTTTGCCAGCTTTCTTAAACATGCTTTACTGTATATTGACACTTCAGCTTTTTGGGTATCTCTGTTTCTTTGCCTGTATGAACCACTCCTTAAAATGGCCTGTTTCCCTGGCACTGGGAATGAAACTGGAACAGCTTGTCCTGGCAACTGTTGCTAGTCTACAGTAATTGGATGTATTAAAAATAAAAACAACAACAAAACAATTGTTTTTCCTCATTCCTTCCCAGTAGAAATCAATTAGTCACAGCCTTTATTTAGCACATGTGACATTTACCTAAGCAAAGGCAACTGGTGAGCCGGTGGATGTGTAACAGTCCTGGGGAGCACAGATCTTACTCATGCTTCAGGCTTTGCTCAGTTGTCCTGCTTGTCACCAAGGGCTAGTCATTATTCATGGCAGTGCAGGATGTTTCTGGAAACAGGACAAACTGCTATGGGATCCTTATTGCCATAGATTTGAAAGGAATTGAATAGGGGAACCGGATGTTTTACTTGCCATTGGGAGTACCCTCCAGCAGCACACCACGCAAAGAGCTTTCCCTTGTGGGCTTTATGCCAGGGCCACATCCTCAACATAAACTGCCACCTTCAGTGCTTGCTGGCTGCTGTCCATCAGATCCCCATGTGCTTCTGCCCATGAGAGGCCTCAAGCAATAAATCACCCATTTGTTCCTCCATCAGACGGTACCTGCCCACTCCCTCCCCATCCCCATTCTGACAGTGCTTATCTTCAGGCTCCACAGAGAAGTGGGGGATCGTTGTATTTTCTTGATAAACACCTGACTCATGACATGTGGATGCAGTTGTCTTGGAAATGCTGCTCAAGTCAGGTCAAAATTCAGCAGTGGACAAAACCAAAAAGGATAATCAGTAAAGCTGTGGTTTAGTTTGTGTGATTTCATTTTGGTTGAGGCAAATCTCACGGAAGGCTAGGGGAATTCCTGCAGGTATTAATTTTACTTCTTGGGCTGAGGTCATCTGGAGCTACATCACCGACGTGTGACAGAAACACCTTGACCACCTGGCACAAAGCAGATGACCTTTTGATAAAAACCATGCAGTTTTGACTCCCTAACCTGCTTGTATTGGTATGCATTTGGGCTGTTGTACAGCTGGGGTCTAGCTACCTGTCCTGTCACATGCTACATACCCTAATAACTGTTGAATTTCCTTCCTGCAGACTCCTGCCACTGTTGCAACTCCAGCTCATCTTTTTCTTTGCATTTATTACCTGCATCTAAGAGAAAATTTAGTAAAATTAAATGTTTAATGCAACTTTGAAGTATTTTCTCAAGGTTTCCCTTTGTTTCAATAAGAAATATCAGGAATAATTCTTGGTTTGTGTCAAATTAAATTGTTCTTTTTGTTTTACCACCATTACTGTTACATCAGACCTTACCTCTGTATCAGTTATGACTGGCCTTCTATGCTGCCTGTGTTTTGTGTGTTGCCTGTGTTTTGAGGTGTGGCTTCTGTCTGTCAACTGTCTCGCTCAGAAAAAACCTCTTTCTTTCCTCTGACAGTATCTTGAATGAAAAATAATGCTCCCACCTCTCATTTTCATCTAGGCATCACCCTGCTTCTGCAAAGCAAGCTATTCTGGTGAGTACATTCACATGAGAATGTTCTTTAACTCTATCAGCTGGTGAGTAATCATTGCTGAGGTTCAGAATATATAAAAAAATTATTTTTAAAAGATACAGTGCTATACATAAAAGCCTCTAAGGGTGACTTTGAAGTCTGAAGATAATTATTTGGCAAGCACTGTGGGGTCTGCTGACATGGTTAGTTAAAGAACATATTGTGCTAATTTGCAGTTATACTAACAAAGATAAGAAACATGAACTACAGAACTGAGTACAATCAGGGATATGTAAATGGGACCTATGTTATGTCTGTCTGATCTCCTGAGGTTCTGGCTCTATTTTAGAGCATTTCTTTATTTAAAATACCACTGTCAGAAAGAGAGATGTGTTGAATGCTCCAAAGGAATGTGAAAGCTGGAAGACTTGCCAGAAAATGAGTTTTCCCTTTAATGCTTGATACACGATTTATCTATTGTTACCTGCTTTTCCTCTTCTGTCTGATTACAGAACGTATGAATTTTAGTTCCTATTATAACACATCTATCAGTGTTAAAGACTTTATTGGATGAATTGATAGGTTCTGAACTTCGTAAAGTCTCCACAGGCAAGGGTGTAGGTCAGCAAATAACTGTAAGGACATTGGTCTTCTAGTTTGGCCTTACTGAGAGTACCCAAGATGAACTTTGGTTATTTGTGTAGGAGTGATTTAAAATACCTGCTCCATTTTTCTGCCACACTCTGTTACCCCAGCAGCAGTGGCAGCAGAAAGGGTGATATACCCTTCTCTCAGCTACAGAGGTCATAGCCTGGTGTATTCAGTGAAACTGCAGTAAGTCTTAGCTTTTGGGCAGTAATTTCTGGCTGTGTGCACAGGCAGCTGAGAGTAACAGCCTCTTAAATTATTCCAGCGTACATTGCAAGAACTCATTTAGAGGTTCTCTGCATAATTTCGGGCCCATATTTGCTAAGGTGTATTTCCCTTCATGAAGCTTTGTGTAAAAGCTGTATGTTTGCACCTATGCACACGTGGTCATTAGGCTTCTCATCTGTGCATGAAACTGTCAAAAATCACACATGAAATTGTCTTGCATCCAGCATGGGAGGATATCCATAGTGCCACTGATCACAGTAATGTCCTGGTGCCTTTAGGAATCCTGTTTGTCTGCCTTTGTAAACTACTTGATAACGGCACCATGCTGCAGCACCTGGCTGGGAACCCGAGATGGCAACTCAAAAGTCAGACATTTCTCCTTCACACCAGTGGTCCACAGCATGCCAAGATTTGTATGCGTTATCTAAACCCCTTGAAGTTTCCCTGGGGTTCTTACAGAAAGCAAGAGCAGGGAGCTGCTGCCTCTCACTGATGCTTGTCAGGACACCATTTCCAAATCCTCCCCAGCCCTGTCCTGCTGCATGCCACTCAGGAGCTCCCTTGTACCCCAGGTTTGGCGTCTGTGCTGCTAATTCCTGCTCATCAGTGGAGCTGCACTGTTCAGAAATCAGTTCGATTACCAGTATCTTTGGAAAATCTCTCATGGCATAAAAGTTTTGTGGGTTAGAAGGCGATGGCTATAAAACTGGGATAGTTGTGACTTTGTTTTTTATTTGTTGTTTGGTTGTTGGGTTTTTATTGTTAAAGGGTTAATGATGTGCTATAATCCCATATAATCATTATATTCTTATTGGAATTAGATAGTTCTGTTGTTTGTGCTTACTAAAGTATAGTATGCATGCATGTGTGCCAGGACAAAGATGCAATATCAGTGGAATTGCATATGAGGTTTAGCAAATTGATATCAGAATGAATAGTTAACAGGCACGTCAATCATGACAGGTGAGCCTCCACTTAAGTTCATATGGCTTGCAGCTGAAGTCACATAGAAACTATCGTTAATATTAGCCAATCTCAGTTAAATCTTAGTGATCGTGCATGTTATCAGATCAATAAAAACCCCAGTCTGAGCACATTTATCCTCAGGTTGGCATCTGGAACTTGAGTTTCCTAGAAACATCTGACAACTTCAAGGCCAGTAATGTTAGAAGCTTACTTTAACTCATAATGACACCTCCTTATTCTTATGAGGATGACTTTTATCAAGTCTATTTTCTAGTTTTGATTCTTTTCCTCAGAAAATGAAGATTACTCACAGGGTCCAAATACATACTCAATTTTGAAAGGGTTGATGTTTCCTTTATTCCATATAATTTTTTTGCTGCCTTTTCCTTGAAATGTTTCTGTTCTCCTCCCTCTACCCTGAAGAATTCTGATAATGGTTTTGAGTGAAGTCATCAAAAACTAAAAGTAGTGAAATGCATGAAAAATCAGAAGGGTGTCTGCTTTCTTTTGATTGCTTCCTCCAAATAAGGTCTGAAGCAGTTTAAGCAAAACATGACCTTTTCTTCTTCCATTAGTGAAGGTCAGTTATCAGTGGGTTATATATATGTAGAGAAGTTAGTTACCTTACCATAAATGCAATTTCCACTCTTATTCCTTAAATTTACCTTGATGATAGCCATGCTACACTGTATAATGTGTAATCATGACAAAAAAAATAAAAAATCTCTAAGCACAAGCTGTAGTTCTGATTAAATACCTTTATTACTTGAAGTTTTCAGCCCAGTTTATATTTGTTTCCCTTCTTCTCTTTCCAGATTGAAAATATTGCAGTAAATGAAGACTCAGAATCTGAATTTCTTCTGAAGAACAATGATCTTATGAACGTTGTTGACTCTCTTCTAAGAAAGAGAACCAGTAGCAAGAAATCTGGTACTGAAGGCATTTTCCCTCATATCCCTTCCCCCAAACCTCATTCATTTGTTTTCCACTCTGAACCTGTTTGTAGTGACTTTTATACTTTGGTTTCATATTGGGGTGTGTGCGTATTTTCGATGTAACTGTCTATACAGAGGTAGGTATCTTGTGCCTGAGAGCATTTCAGACATACTGTTTCTAGGATTGCTGTATACCACCTGCACCAGTTTTCAGGGGAGATTTTCGTTGCAAGAGAATGTCTATGCTGCAGTGGTCCACTGTTCAAAAAGCAAACGTGCTTTCTAATTTTCTAGCTTGCTAGCTCTCTAGAAAACTGGCTCTTGAGAATCAGTTAATGATAGATCATATATCTGAAGTTGGCACTGCATTGTGGAGTGCAGCCACAGCCTTAAGAGCCTTTAAAGGATGAGTGGCTATTACCGATCTATAAAACATTATGGCATAGCAATTTATTCCACAAAACCAAAATGATACACGGAGAAACTATATTCATTACATAAATAGCACACTTTAACAAACAAGACTGATATTCTATAAGGAGCACACATGCAGTAATGAGAACTTTATAAAACAAATTGTGAAAGGAACAAACTGTTACAGTCTGATGTAATTTCAGTAATTTTGTAACTGAGAATTTCCACCCACTACGCGTGAAAGGAAAAGTACACATAGCCCTGCACACCCATTACGTATTTACTTTTTTGATAGTGGCAAGCATGTTAGCTGGTGAAATGATGGCTTTGGGTCCTTTCCATTATTCCTTGACTGTTCACAGAGGTGTCATTGCTTCCTAAAGTTCGGAAGGGGAAAATTTGAATTTTGATTATTAATATAACTCCTAACAGGAAGAAATGAAAATTTTAACCAAAACAAAACCATCTACTTAACTGGAGCTTTTTTTCCCCCAGCAAGAGAAAATAAGTGTATTGGGAGGAAAACTTTATGATAGCTTACAGATTATTTCTTTCAGATAGCAGTAATGGAAACTGTCCTTTTGAATATAATTACATATGTGAACAATCAGTGAGACCTGCCAAGGTTTTCACTGCTGTAAAGTTAATCTTTCATCTTTTCAAACATTTATTTATAGATCCAGATTGATTACAGGAAGAATAACAGCAGCTATGGCCTCAGTTGTAGACATTCGTACTAATTGGTAGAAAAGTGTATGTGTGCATGTACCTATATACACAAACACACACACCAGTATTCCAGACGCACAGCAGAAACTTCTGTACAGCTAAAAGTAAAATCAAACACATATTTTCCATTTACATTTTTGAACCTAACTTTTTATTATGCTGTAAATTTTGCTGACTTACTAGGTTCATATACTGCTTATCATTCAAATTTAGGTTATTCATACAAACCAAACCTGAACATCAGATATTGGAAGGTCAGTTTTTGGCACGGTACTTCTGGAAAGATGTGAACCAGTTGGAAGGAATCTGGATGAATACAACAGGAATTAACAGAGGTCTAGAAAACATAACCCATGAGAAAAGATTGAAGGTACGTAGGTAGTTTAGCCTAGAGAGGAGCAGAGAAGCAGGAAAAATTTTAATAGTTTCAAATATCTAAAAACAAGCTATGCTTATTTATTTTCCAAGCTGATGGCTGAAAAAGCAAGAAGGAATGGTCTTAAACTGTGGTAAAGGAGAGACAGAGACACTAGGAAATACACTGTAATGGTATGGCCAGAGAAGCACTGGAACAGTGCTGAAATCTTGATCACCTGCAGATTTTAAAGAGTATGTTAGAAAAACATCAGCCAAAAGCAGACCTTGGAGGAGCTGGAAGAGGGGCAGGGGAAGGAGTGAAAGCAATCTTTTGAGAATCTTTTGAAAACTCCTTGTTTCTGGGTGACATGATTTCACATCCTGGGCTGTTATAATAGGGCATCACACTCCCTTCAGTATTCTTTCAGGCATCCATGATGGCCACAAGATACATCTCATTTTCTGGATCAGAAAGCACCAGTGGAAAAGGTTACCACCCCATGTCCCTGCAATCATTTCTTTGTTCTGTCTTTTCAGTCAGCTTCAAGAGTGGCTTACATGGATGCTCCAAAATAACTTCAGTCAAAATAACTTAGTAAAGATCTATTTAAAATGTGTATGTTAACCTGGCTATCTCATTTGGCTGAGCAGCTTCTGCTAGTAGGTTTCTAGCAAGATCAATGATAAGGAGGAGGTGAGGGTGGGATATTTGGTCAAGCATGTTTTCTTTTCCCCTCTTTGGACTTTGCAGACATTGCTCTGACCATAACTGTCCCTGTTAATCTTGCTACTTTCCCACCTGCCATCCTTTCTTCAAGAAACAAATCTCTTTACCATTTCCTCACATCCAGCTAATTTTTAGGTAGTTTGTATTTTGTTGGACAAAACTCATTGCCAACCTGATACACTCTCTAGAGAGGAAAAGGCAGGAATTGAGAGAATCTGCATGCTGTGGGAAAGATCAGGTTCGATATCATCTAAGGAAGGTGAACGTGCACAAGTCCCTGGGATCTCATGAGATGCATCAGTGAGTTCTGGGGGAGCTGGTGGATAAAGGGATAAAGTAGCTAAGCAGCTCTCCAGCATATTTGAGAAGTCATGGCAGTCCAGTTAAGTTCCCACTGACTGGAAAAGGGGAAACATAGCTCCCATTTTTTTAAACAGAATAAAGAAAGACCTGGGGAAGTACAGGCCAGTCAGTCTCACCTCTGGGCCTGGCAAGGTCATGGAGCAGATCCTCCTAGAAACTTTGCTAAGACATGTGGAAAATAAGGCAGTAATTGGTGACAGCTAGCATGGCTTCACTAAGGGCAAATAATGCCTGACAAATCTGGTGGCCTTCTACAACAAGGTTATTGCATTGGTGGATAACGGAAGAGCAACTGAAGTCATCTACCTAGACTTGTGCAAAGCATGTGACATTGTCCTGCGCAGCATCCTTGTCTCTAAACTGGAGAGACATGGATTTGAAGGATGGACCACTCAGTGGGTAAGAAATTGGATGGATGGTTGCAGACAGAGTTGCAGTCAGCAGCTCCATGTCCAAGTAAAGACTAGTGACAAGTGGCATTCCTCAGGGGTTGGTATTGGGATCGGTGCTGTTTAACGTCTTTGTCGGTGATATGGACAATGGGATTGAATGCACCCTCAGTAAGCCTGCTGAACACCAAGCTGTGTGGTCTGGTTGACATGTTGGAGGGAAGGAATGTGTCCTGGGTTCAGCAGTAGCAGTCATGTTTCTCCTTCTTGGTAGCTGGTGCAGTGCAGTGTTTTGACTTTCAGCCTGGGAACAGAGCTGATAGTGATGTTTTGGTTTGGCCAAGGACTTTGTGAACCTCATGCTCTGCCAGGGAGGAGGGGAAGCCAGGAGGAAGCAAAGACAGGACACCTGACCCAAACTGACCAAAGAGGTATTCCATACCACAGCACGTCATGCCCAGGATGTAACTGGGAGTTAGCCGGAAGGGCGGGGAGACTGCAGAGCTGGAGGAGGTATCGGTCAGAGCTCGGTTGGGCTAGGGGAGCGAGTTATCAGTTGGCTGGTGGTGAGGTGTTGTATTCTCTTCCCTTGTTGTTTCCTTTATCATTATTATTATTGGTGGTAGCAGTAGTGATTTGTGCTGTACCTTAGTTACTAAACTGTTTTTATCTCAACCAGTGGGAGTTGCATTCTTTTTGATTCTTCTCTCCGTCCCTCCAGGAGTAGGGGGAGGGAAAGAAGGGGGGGAGTGAGTGAATGAATTACCTGACCGGGTTTAAACCACAACAGAATGCCATCCAGAGGGACTTTGATATGCTTGAGAGGCGGGTCGGTGAGAAGTTCAACAAGGCCAAGTGCAAGGTCCCAATCACAAATACAGGCTTGGGCAGAAAATGGATTGAGAGCAGCCCTCAGGAAAAGGACTGGGGGTTTTGGTTGACAAGAAGTTCAACATGACATGGCAACGTGTGCTTGCAGCCCAGAAAATCAGCTCTATCTTGGGCTGCCTCCTTATGAGGGTGGTGAGGCACCAGCACAGGTTGCCCAGAGAAGTTGTGGCTGCCAGATCCCTGGCGGTGTTCAAGGCCAGGTTGGACGGGAGTTTGAGGTACTTGGTTGTCCAGTGGAAGGTGTCACTGCCCATCGTAGACGGGTTGCAACTAGATGATCCCAAAGGTCCTGTCCAACCCAAACCATTCTATGATTCTATGATTCATGCATCATGGCTTGTACCTCCGACATTTTTTACTGGACGTGAAGATAATATATGTCAGGATAAGTTACAGCCAGTGCAAGACAGACTGAGGCTGGAGGCTGTCATTGTCCTCAGAAAGAAATAGGGAAGGTAGATAATGTTTTACCATTGTTTTAAATATTATATTCATTTTGATATATTGCCTTTCTGTCAAACAGGTTCCATTCTTCAGGAATTGCCAGCAAAACACTGCAAAATCAGTCCAAGAAGTTATAGCGGTAACTGGCAAGGCCTTTTCTTCTCAACTGCCTGTTAATATTTAGAGGATAACTTGGGCATTTCTATTCTTTGCTAGCTGAAAGTCAGGGTATACCTTTAGATTCTGGGGAAGAAAACAGAAACTAAGAGTCTCGTCAAATGAGACTTCTATGAGACAAATGAGAATTCTCAGGCTTATATGCTGATAACCCAAAATGTCTCAGAAGTTGTGTGCTTCACTTTTTGATGCCTGGATTCCTTTCAATGCCTAAATTTGAGTCAGACCAGCAGACCCAAGCCAGGTGCAGCCCCTTTCTGTATTGTACTGGGAGAGGAAAGCACCTCAGAGGTGGAGGGGGCAGCAAATGCCTGTGAGCTGGGCAGAAAGCCACCCCAGGTGGCTGCTGGAAAACAGAATGGGTGGAGATGCCCTGAAAAGCCTTGTTTTCTCCTGAGGCCTGCCCTAGCTACTGGGTTGTTTGGAATGGTGTGAGGCTCATACAGATCTTCTCAAAAATGGGTCTGAGTGACAGGCCACGGAAAGGAGATAGAAGTGAGAGGGCAGGCAAGGGAAGGAGGTCCTCTTCAGTAAGTGAGGCCACGTGGGAGCTAGTGTGAGCCTTATAGCTGTGATATGCACCAGGAGGGCAGCCAAGTATCTCTATTGCAGGCAAAAATGAGAGTGCTTCTTCCTACCTGATGCCTCTGAGTGAATCTGTAGTTACCATACCACTGTGGACTCATTTTGGCCAGAGCTGCAAAATACCTTCAGCCTTGTGTCTCCAGCACCCCAGAACTATCCCCTACCTGTGAAGTCTCTGGGTGGAAGGAGGAAGTTGGTTCCATCATATTCTCTTCTTCTAGCTACATCTGACAGGGGAAGAGTCCTCACCTGCTGTAGTTTTGAAACAAAGGTAAGAAAAACATCCAGGAACGGGAATCTTGAGGGAGATAACTGAACAAGGCACATACATCTCAGAATATAAAACAAAAGCCTTCCTGAAATAACCCTTGGTTGTCTTAGCTGTGTTCATACTCGGTATGTAAGCTGGTTTAGGTCATTTTAATCTACTTGTTTGCAGTATTTCCTGTGCTGGCCTCTTTGGAGGAAGCACTGTGTTGCAGGACTGGAGGGAAAATACTAATGAAACAATTTGAAGGTATCATATCCTAGTTAACTGCTGTGTCTTTTTTGAGACTATGTAAAAGAGAAGGGGTAGAGCTGTGTTTTTGACAGCGATAGTCTTTGTATTACACAGGTATTTTGTTAGGGACCTCATGAAAGTGGACATGGTTAGCAATACACTGCAGACTGATGAGCTTGAGTGCATGGCTACTAAAAGGCTAAAATGACCCCAAAAATTTCTTCCATTTTTTGAGACCTTGCACCCATCTGCCATATCTCTTGTCCTACCTAGCATTTCTGGACCTTCTATACATCCCAGGTGTCTGTAAGCATGACTCACACAACCTCCATCTGCTCTGTGATCCATGTTGGGCATAAGAACCTTACATCAATGCCATGAAGCCAAAGGGCTCTCTGCAAACCAAACACACTTTTGGGGGTGGGAGGGTATAATGTCATCTTAAAGGGATACTCCCATCTGAAGATTTTATTGCACTTACATCTAACTGGATGATGCAGAGGGCTATAAAGGTTTGTATCCTTGTTAAAAGTGAGTATACGTTCCAAAGAGCGGAACTTTCTACAAGAGTTCTTTGAGATTTAGAATTGTAGAATTTAGCATGACCCTGATCATTCTTGAATTAAAGACTTCAAGTTGCCCTTGTTTTTCATGCAGTCACTTATTTTATAATGACACTTTGCTAATTTTACAAGAGACACTGTATCTTGGTCTATCTTTCTGTACTGACTATCTGCTTTCAAAGGCAAACACGTGCCAAGATGCATTTCATTCAGACTAGTTGAAATCCCTGCCAGATACAGCATCACACTAATGAAGATCAATGCAATTTGCTTGGAGTGCTGGAAATAGTTATAAAAACAGAAGCTAGTTTCATTCTGTAAGTCCTCAGTTTACAGGTTTACTTACAATTTGTCATGGTTTAAACCCTAGCCAGACAGCTTGTTCACTCACTCCCAGTGAGTGGTGCCAGGCTGAGAGCAATCGAGCCCCCCCCCCATATTTATACTTCAACCATCATCCTCCATACCGAAGAGGCTTTAACCTCTTGGCTTGTTTAATTGCAGCACATGTTTCACACTCATGAATAACCTGGGCAATAGTGTCCATTGTTAAGTCCACCCCTCGATCACGGGCCCATCTATTATGTTGCATCTCTGCCCTGATGGCCTGAAGTGTCATGGGCCCACCAGGCCAAAAATAATTCACTTTTATTTTGCCAATCTAAGTCCATCTGAGCCACTTCAATCTTAGCCGCTTTATCCACTTGTTGGTTGTTCTGGTGTTCCTCAGTGGCCCGACTCTTGGGTACACGGGCATCTACATGACGTACCTTCACCACCAGGTTCTGCACCCGGGCAGCAATATCTTTCCACAGTGCAGCAGCCCAGATGGGTTTACCTCTGCATTGCCAGTTGCTCTGCTTCCACTGCTTCAACCACCCCCACAGGGCATTTGCCACCATCCATGAGTCAGTATAGAGATAAAGTACTGGCCACTTTTCTCGTTCAGCAATGTCCAGGGCCAGCTGGATGGCTTTCACCTCGGCAAACTGACTCGATTCACCCTCTCCTTCAGCAGTTTCTGCAGCTTGTCATCCAGGACTCCATACAGCTGCCTTCCATCTCCGATGCTTTCCCACAATACGGCAAGAGCCATCAGTAAACAAGGCATACTGCTTTCCACTTTCTGACAGTTTATTATATGGTGGGGCCTCTTCAGCACGCACCGCCTCCTCCTTTGGTGACATTCCGAAATCTTTGCCCTCTGGCCAGTCCATGATGACTTCTAGAATGCCTGGACGACTGGGATTTCCTATTCGAGTTCGTTGTGTAATTAGTGCAGCCCATTTACTTCATGTAGCATCAGTTGCATGATGTGTAGAGGAGACCCTGCCTTTGAACATCCAGCCCAGCACGGGCAACCGGGGTGCCAGGAGGAGCTGTGCTTCAGTGCCAATCACTTCTGAAGCAGCTCGAACCCCTTCATAGGCTGCCAGTATCTCTTTCTCAGTTGGGGTATAGCTGGCCTCAGATCCTTTGTATCCCCGACTCCAAAAGCCGAGGGGTCGACCTCGAGTCTCCCCTGGAGCTTTCTGCCAGAGGCTCCAGGTAGGACCGTGCTCCCCAGCTGCAGTGTACAGTACATTTTTTACATCTGGCCCGGTCCGGACTGGTCCAAGGGCTACAGCATGAACTATCTCGCGTTTAATTTGCTCAAAGGCTTGTTGCTGCTCAGGGCCCCATTTAAAATCATTCTTCTTCCGGGTCACATGATAGAGAGGGCTTACAATCGAACTGTAATTCGGGATGTGCATTCTCCAGAACCCCACTGCACCCAAGAAAGCTTGCGTTTCTTTCTTATTAGGTGGTGGAGACATTGCTGTTATCTTGTTGATCACATCTGTGGGGATCTGTCTACGTCCATCTTGCCATTTTATTCCCAAAAATTGAATCTCCTGTGCAGGTCCCTTGACCTTACTCTGTTTTATGGCAAAACCGGCTCTCAGCAGGATTTGAATTATTTTCCTCCCTTTATCAAAGGCTTCTTCCTCTGTATTGCCCCACACAATAATGTCATCAATGTATTGCAGGTGTTCTGGAGCTTGCCCCTGTTCCAGTGCAGTCTGGATCAGTCCGTGGCAAATGGTAGGGCTGTGTTTCCACTCCTGGGGCAGTCAGTTCCAAGTGAGCTGGACACCCCTGCAAGTAAAAGCAAACTGTGGCCTGCACTCTGCTGCCAAAGGAATTGAGAAAAATGCATTGGCAATATCAATCGTGGCATACCACTTGGCTGCCTTTGAGTCTAGCTCATACTGAAGTTCTAGCATGTCCGGTACGGCAGCACTCAATGGTGGTGTGACTTCATTCAGGCCACGATAGTCTACTGTTAGTCTCCATTCTCCATTAGACTTTCGCACTGGCCATATGGGGCTATTAAAGGGCGAGCGGGTCCTGCTGATCACTCCCTGACTCTCCAGTCTACGGATCAGCTGATGGATGGGAATCAGGGAGTCTCAGTTGGTGCGATATTGCCACCGGTGCACTGTTGTGGTCGCAATTGGCACTTGTTGCTCTTCAACTTTCAGCAACCCCACAGCAGAGGGATCTTCTGAGAGACCAGGCAAGGTGGACAGCTGCTCAATTTCCTCAGTCTCCAAAGCAGCGATACCAAAAGCCCACCGGTACCCTTTTGGGTCTTTGAAGTACCCTCTCTTGAGGTAGTCTATGCCGAGGATGCATGGAGCCTCTGGACCAGTCACAATAGGGTGCTTTTGCCATTCCCTCCCAGTCAGGCTGATTTCAGCCTCCAGCACAGTCAACTCTTGGGATCCTCCTGTCACTCCAGAAATATAGATGGGTTCCACCCCTTGACAGTTTGATGGCATCAGGGTACACTGTGCACTGGTATCTACTAGAGCCTTATACTTCTGTGGGACTGATGTGCCAGGCCATCTGATCCACACAGTCCAGTAAATCTGATTGTCCCCTACCTCCACCTGGCTGGAGGCAGGGCCCCTCTAATGGTCATCACAGCATTGGATACTTAAGTCGTGGTGAAAGGGATTATTCTTCGTTATCACAGGAGCTGGAGTAAAATCAGCTCTTCCATTCCATCTGGGAAACTGCTCACCAGAGACTGAAGCCGTAGCTCTCATGGGACGATCAGTCTTGGCCCTTGCTCCCCTCTTCAGTTCACTCACCCGTTCCTCCAAAGCTGAAGTAGGTTTTCCATCCCACTTTGTCATGTCTTCTCCGTGATCCAGCAGGTAAAACCATAGGGTAGCCCGTGGTGTATACCTCCTGTATCTCCTCTCTCGAACAATAGGATGCCTTTTGTTAATAGCTGAGACGTGAGGAGCTGGATAAATCAGATAGATCGTCCCTCAATTGTTTGAGGTCCTGGGACAGTTTTTTCACAGCTGAGATGATGGAAGGGGTGAGATTGTCTTCGAACTCTCGGAGTTTATGGACCATTTCATCCACTGTTAGTGGTACTATGTCATTCCAGGTCACTGTTGCCAATGAATGGGCATATGATGACGGTGCATTCCGTGTAAATTTTCGCCACATGGATTGTGTACATTCAACTTCATCTGGATCTATGGGTGTATCCCCATTATTCGGCTTGATGTGATAGATCATCTCTACAATGGCTGATTCCCTCAGAGACTGGGTGCCTTTGTCTATAGTAGTCCACTTGGCCGAACGACTCATAACATCGTCCTTGTATGGAAACCTTTCTTTCACAGCTGCCAAGAGCCTCCTCCAAAGGCTGAGGGACTTTTTCTCTCTTGCAATTGCTTTGTCAATTCCCCCTTCTCTAGCAGCTTGGCTTCTGTACCTTCTAGTTCGTGACCATCGGCCCCATTGTCCCAGCATCGGAGTAACCAGGTGATGATGTGCTCCCCTGGTTGACGGGTAAAATCTTTTCGCATATTCCGCAGCTCAGTTGAGGTCCGAGGTTGGGAAGTTACCTCTTCTTCTTCTTCTTCATCACGTGATGATGACTCCTGATCAGATGCTAGACCGGATGGTGAATTCATTGTTTCTTCATCTCGCTTCACCCTTCTTGCCTCTTTTTTGCTTGTTCTCTTGCATACAGGGGCAACTGATATTGGTACGAATTGGTCCTCTGGTTTGGCTGCAGTGATTATCACTGTGGTTTGAGTAGCAACTGTACTTGTTGCTGGGGGTGGTGTAGCTGCTGTGCTTGGAGCTGGGGTAACCGCGCTGTCTGTTGCAGTCGAAGTTTGAGCAGCTGCTGTACTTGCCACTGGGGTAGTTGTGCTGTTCATTGCAGCCAAAGTTTGAGTAGCAACTGTACTTGTCACTGGGGCTGGTGAAGCTGCTGTGCTTGGAGCTGGAGTAGCTGCGCTGACTGTTGCTTTGCCCTCAGATCCAGGGACATTCTTTTCCTTTTGAAGGTGGATAGTGTTGAACAAGGCCCTGTAAGCATAGGCCAAGCCCCAGCACGTTGCCATGATTTGTCCATCTCTGGTATGGCCAGAATGACCACACACCTCAGTGTGTTTTACTAATTTGGCTGGATTTTGCAGTTGTTCAGTAGTGAAATTCGAAAGTACTGGAGGGGCCCACTGACCTAGGTACTTGCCCATACTATCCCACACACCCTGCCACTCATGGCTGTCCAGCCTCAGGGAAAATCTCTCGGTCCTCCTACATCGTCGTTTGACCCCAGACAAGACCCAAACCTGACTCTGCTTAACTCTTGAAATCAGTCGTGGGCAAAACACATTCTGTATGCGTGCTAGCATGGTGATTCCCATCACGATCAGCAAACAAGTCTCAACAGCATTAAAAAGTCATTCAAAAACTTCAAAACTCTCAAATGTAAATGGTCTGGGGGGAGACCTGGGAGGGTAAAAGGGTGTCTCCTTCACAGGTTGAGCACCTGAGAAGGAGAAAAAAGATGTGTAATTGCTAAGCACTTTTATTATATACCTCCCAAAGTATAAAGATGTTGACCACACTGGGAACATAAGCCAGATCAGTTTCATGATCAATGATTCTATTGTATTACCAGTCATTACCATAAAGTACAATGAGACAAAAACCTTAGCCCAAGCCCCACACTTGAAAAATGCTAATACAGCAAATACGGGATGGAAGTAAGATACGATATACTGAAACTGTGAGATCAAGAGGAACAACCTTGAGAGCAAATAAATCAGCATTGTGACGAGTGACTATTAATCCAGTCAGGTCTGTCGTTATCTCAACCCCTCGTGCCCCACTGTTGTGGTTTAAACCCAGTCAGGCAACTTGTTCACTCACTCCCAGTGAGTGGTGCCGGGCTGACAGCAATCGAGGCTTTCCCCCCCCCACGCTCTCCCCCTTCCCCACTCCTGGAGGAACGGGGAGGAGGATCGAAAGAGTGTAACTCCTACGGGTTGAGACAAGAACAGTCCAACAACCAATGTACAACACAAATCACCACTGCTACCACCAACTACAACAATGATAAGAGAAAATAACAAGGGAAGAGAATACGATACCACCGGCCAAGAAACGAGTCCCACCCGGAAGCCCGTGTCCTTCCAGGTAACTCCCAGTTACCCCCCCCACTCCAGGCATGATGTGCTGTGGTATGGAATACCTCTTTGGCTAGCCTGGGTCAGGTGCCCCGTCTCTGCTTCCTCCCGGCTTCCCCTCCTCCCTGGCAGAGCATGAGCCTCACAAAATCCTTGGTCAGGGTAAACATCACTTAGCAACAACCGAAAACATCGGTATCACCAGCACTGTTCCCAGGCTGGAAGTCAAAACACAGCTCTGCACCAGCTACCAAGAAGGAGAAACATGACTGCTACTGCTGAACCCAGGACACAATTTAAAGATTTATTTGCATTAATCTAACGAAACTTAACAAAATAGTTAAAAGTTTGTCCACAGTTTCTTTTAAATAGTTCCTTCTATCAGCAAAACAATTCTGGAAACACTGTGTGAAAAGATAGAACTTAGAAACCAATGGCAAAAAAGTGTGTTGCAGAGGAAATAAGCAACACTGTTATTAAGAAGGACATTATTTTGCATGTATACTGGTCAGAATAAAAAGACATTTCCGAGAGCAAAACCTACTATCTAGAAATACAACATTGCCTAAACCATTTCAGCAACATAGCCAAGGAATAAGTAGGTTCAGGAAATGAGAAGTAGCCCTGGTTTAGCTCAGGAAAGCCAGCTCCTTTTCTTGAAACAATTTCATAACCTTCACTTGCATACAAATCACAAGTAATAAGAGGCTTGTAAGAGTTGTACAGGCACGCTTTGTATGATGATCAGCCTCCTCCCAGCTGCAGTTTTCAGAGGCAGGGGGGAGCAGTAGTAGCATTCTTCATAGGATTGCCATTCACACTTCAAACAGGACATATGTGGGAACTAGAATAACACTGGTACTGTTCTGAATGTATATTAGAAAGTACCAAAGTGGGTATAATTTATCCCTATGGCATCCAGATGCCATGGAAACCCACCTCATATAAGCCAGGGTGGGTTTTTTATGATTTAAATTCCATTTCTTCTGTCCCACATGAAGTGTATGAATTACCACCAAGGGAGAATTCGCATATAAACTACCATATGCTTCTTAGCAATTTCAAGCCTTTTCCAAAATGACAGTAAAATCATTTGTATGATCCCTGTGTACATTTTCAATCCCTTAGTTGCTTCAGGAAGAAGCAGAAAACTCCTTAATGTAAAAATTTTATGTAAAGCTCTGTCTGTCATTTTAGTGTGAACACTCCTACTCTCTCACACAAAAACAGATTGCATTGTGCTTTCACTGGATGGAGAAGTGGCCAGGACAGAGAGCCTAAGGAAGATACTATTTCCTTACAGAGTGTCTAAATAGAAGGACCTTAAAATCTTCCTTAGTGGTTTAAACAACCTTTTAATCTCTTTTTGTAGCATAGTTCTCAATCTTGGAAGATTCCCATTCATTGTGAGAAGAGAAATAGAGAATTCATATACTGAAGAGGAGTGTAAGATAGCTCTGTTGTTGGAAATCAACTTCAGGAGCAAAGTTTAACCTGAATTTTTTTAGAATATGGACAGGCTGAATGAAAAACTGAATTTTCTGTAATATGCTTAAAGTTTACTAAGGACCAGCAGAAGACTTGATCATTCTTCTTGTGTTTTTTTCAGAGGCAAATAAGCAAAGTCATTAGAACTGTTTGAGTCCTCCCATGAAGTTTCTGTGGTTGAGTTCCATGTGTTTTCTTCATGTTGTTGAAGACAGATTTTATCTCTCAATCACTCACCATCTTCAGCTCCTTCACAAATCTGAAATGAATCTTACTGTGTTGAAGCTTAGAAAACCCTTTTCTCTAAAAGTATTTCTTGTTAGCAGATGACTATTCCTTGCTATCTCTGCCTTCTTGTGCTACTAGGAACATTCCCCCCCCCCCCCCCAATATTGCCTGTGCCTTCCTATGTCTCAGTGCTGCAACTCTTGCATAGAATCATACAGAACCATAGAATGGTTTGGGTTGGAAAGGACCTTAAGATAATCTAGCTCCAACCCCCCACCATGTGCAGGGACATCCCAGGCATTCAGAGGTACTTTGTTTTTTCACTATCTACAGCAATTTGTATGTATATAAATACTTGGGAGGGGAGAGGGGGAAGTGAGTGCCATGCTTAATGCTCTGGAAAACTTTGATAATGACAGCTATATGTTTATTTTCTTTGAGATTGGTCTATAGCTATTGACAAGGTGCAGTGATGGACTGTCAGATCAGTTGAAGCTATATTCTACAATAGAGTTTATTCATTAATAAACTCAGTTTATTTAATATTATTATTAAATATTTACACAAATATTTTCTTACAAGTTCTGAGACTAACATGGTGTGTTGCCCACAATATATGTTTTGCCTCCAAAGACTGTTTTGGTAAGAGCCACTCTTTCCTGCTTTGCTGCTTTATTCCCCTATTATCGCAGAGGAGCACATGAGTAGGCTACTGGATTAGCTTTGGATACTATCACCACTAACCTGTATGAAGTTATTACCCCAAAGAGGGGGAGCAAAGCAGAACATGTTCCCACACCTTGGCTGTTCCAGTTCATGCTTAACCTGCTGATGGCAGTGGATTCACATTAAGATGTCAAAGCACAAAGCACATGTATTTCTGCCTTGTTTCTTCTGCATCAGTGATGATGACCACCAGCAGAAGTAAAAGCAGCTACAGCACAGAGGAGACCCATAACATTTTCAGTTGCTACAGCTGTTGAATAGTGAATGTGATTATCTGTCAGACTAACTGCAGCCAGAGATAATGCTGCAAGTTGTACAGATATATCTAAACATGCTTTGAAGCAGCTACCTTGGATACAGCTTGTGAAATAGCTGAGGTGGCACAGAGTCCGGTGCAAGCTATGTTTCCTGTTATTTATTCAGCTTCTCAGGTGGTTTCATAACCCAAGCTGAGTTGTGCTGCCATAGCTACATGGTAACATCACTCCTCCTAGTTTCAAGTCAGACTGTTCTTGTGTGCATGAGCTCCAGTCATGGATCCACACAGACCAGTTCTGCCCTTATTTGTTTGTACAGTGGAGTTTCAACTCCCCAGTGGGACCTTCAGGCACTGCTGCAATAGAAATGATAATGAATCATTAATAACTTCTGCTGAATCATATGAAAACTGTTCACTGTGCAGTTGATGTTTATTTATTGCAGAATAGGTAATGCAACAAAAGTCAACAAAATTAGCTGTGGACTGTTTTACTCCAATTCATTGAACTTTTTCTTCTGGGGATAATTATATCTTAAAATGAAAGAAAATTATATGCATTTGTAGTTGGAAAGATTCCCCTTGCCTTCAGCAAATATCTTGAGTGGCTTTATTAGTCCTGGTATTGCTTTACTATTAACACAGTACTGATAAAGTGTCTGGAAAGAGGTGTTTGGTTTGTTTTCAGAATAGAGCTATGAGATGTCAGAACCAATTATGTTCTGTCCTTCTGTTAATATTTCTGCGTTCTTTTGGCACAAATTCACACCAGCCTCCACCAAACAGCTAGATGGAGCTCTTTCCTCTTTAATTAACAGGAAACTGTTTAAAAGAACTAATTTAAAATGTTTAAACCAATCCTTCCAATGAAAATATTCTCATTTTTTAAATAAGATAGCTCTGAGTAAGAAGTATGTAGGAAGGTTTTGCATGATTAGACCCAAAGGCCTTATCTGGAAAGATGTTAATAATGTGCATGTGAACAGAGCTAGTTCTGCAGTGCATGAGCTATTGACAAAAAAAGATAAAATGAAAGAGAATGAAGTATAACTTGAAGGTTTCCTGACAAGCAGTATCTCTGTAATTTATATGAACACATATACAAAAGATTGGATAGAACGATATAATGGTCTTTTTTTGTCTCTGATTCAATGAATCTAGGTAGATGTCAAGTACATTCATTAGTGAAGGTAGCCAAGATGCTGCTTGAAACAAGCTGTGTTGAAACAAGCCAGGTAGAGGTCTATAATCTTAAATAGCATGTCCAAGAGAAGACTAAACATTGTCTTGAAAATGTACAAAGCAGGACAGCAGTCGCAGATATTCATGCTAGCTACTGTTGCTAAATTAGGAAAATCTACTCTAGTATGGATATAATTCATTCTATTAACCCTCAGGAAAAGAAGATGAAGGAAAATGGAGAACTGTTTGCCTTAAAAATATGCATAGTAAAGATATGCATCATTTATATAAATGTAATTAGGTATTACATTTTTTGAAATGTAAAGGTAACTGTAATAAACAAAAATCTGATGGTGTTTACTCTTCGTTTTCCCTTTGTAATGCATACACTTATTCTGGGATTGCACTAAAACCTCTTAGAATTAATGGAAGATTTTCCCACTTATTTGGGGGAACAAAAAAGAGACTACAGTACGTAATGATTTTCACACACAATTCATCAAATTCCACTCTTGAATCTGTGCTTCAGTCAGCTACTAACAGATTCTGGTTATAGACAGAGACACGACTGAGCTGTCTGCTTCTGCTTTGTTCCACAGTCTATCAACACCATAAACTGGCAGAGGGAACAGAGTTGAAGTGACGCTTTGTGGCACCCACACATCATCTCAACTTCAGAGCACAAAAATGTTTTCCAGAGGCTCCACAAACTCCTGATAGTTTTACTGTCTAAGACCTGGAGCCTATCTTCCCAGGTGGCTGAAGGGTGATGGGTATACTTGCTTCCTGTAAGTAACTCCATTGCCATGGCTGGGGATGGAGGACTCCAAAGTGGACCCTGGGATTTTCTCAGCTGTACATGGTACCATGGACTTGGAGGAGTCTGCCTGAGCTGTGCAATTCAATCTCATGCTGTTACAGTCAGTCACAATTTCTATTCCTCTTTGCCTGGTTAGCTCCAGCTAATAGTATTGTTTGTTGACAACAGCTCCTACTGGAAAGCTGTTCTAGGATCATACTGAACAGAAGATTAGAAACCTTCTAATCTCCAGACATAACTTATTAATAGCCAGTTTATACTTACCTGCTCTCTTACAAGTATACCTGAAATCTCAAATAGACCTTCTCTCTCCAGGGTGCAAAAGGTTCATTTTGTGGCTACATTAGCAAATTAACTTCAGTAATAAGACTGGATCGGCAGGCAGAAGCAGTGCCTAACAGGCAGTTTACTTGGCATGTGATTTCTTCTGGTTGAATGCTCCCACTGCACACGTGGTTCAAAGCTTTCCAAAAGAAATCTGCAATTTAGACCTTTTCTTCTTGAATCTCAGGTTCCTCTCCAAAGTGCTACACTGTCCATCTGCCTCATGCAGATGCTCACAGCAGTTTCAACACTGCTATTATCTGTGTAAATTCAAACATATGAAAGTATCACTTCTGCTCTTTTCTCATGCTGTTTTTGCATGACACCACCTGCAACTCCATCCACCTCCCTCCTCATAGTCTGCACAATGTCTGCTGCACTGTGTTGCAGGCAAGGAGTGAATCCTGTGGCTTCAGTAGGTACCCCAGCAGGACAGTGAGAGCAAACTGACACTTGTTCTCCTGAAATTCTGTCTCTGTTCTAATTCTTTTGCCCAGGCTGGGTTAGTGTTGAATTGAGACTACTGGGACTACATCACCATTGGGATGACCAGTAGTGGGTATGAAATTTCCCATTGCAGTGTAGAATTTCTCTTGTGAGCTGGGGCCAGGACCTTACCCTCCTGACATGAAATTTTTGCAAGCTGGTATCTGTATTCAGTATAGCAGCTGTAGCCTTATGGAGCCTTATAAACTTCAAAGCCTCATCTGTGGCTAACCACTGTGGGATGGCAAGTCCGCCATGTGTGGGGTTCAGAGAAGCTCTCCAAGATGCTTCCTACATAGACTGCGAATATCAGCAAAATTGTTGAGACCTTTGCAATCCAAGGGTTGCAGAATTGTGTGCGTCTTGGAGGAGAAGAGCAGGGCCCTTCTTTCTTATCCAATTCCCAGGGTATAGCAGCTATGATCACCTAAACTGCAAAGGCTATCATCATTTGCTGTTCAGGACCAAGGCAAGCCAAGATGCCTTGACAGAATTCACCAAAAGGGCTCAGGATACTCATTGCATCCTGCAGCTCTGTCCGTGAAGTCATCTGGGTTCTGGCACCCTCTTTCCAGTGTGAACAAGGGTCGTTCAGGGCACTCAAGCTCTGTAGAGATGCTGCATACCCATGTATCACTTGATCATGAGTCTGTACTGAGGACTACACTACCAAGGATGGGAATGCTTCCTTACTGCAGGGGGCTTCTGACTACATGTGCAAGTCACGTGCGTTTGGCCAACACACTGCAAGCTGGAGGACTGCACAGAGCAGCAGTAGTGTCAGTGCCCTCCAAATTATGGGCGTCTGCTGTGTCCTGCAGGGTTCTGGGAGAACACACTTTGAACTGAAACCATGAGGGACAGTTTCTTCAAAAAAATTGTGCACAACCTGTTGTACTCTGCACACAAAACATTCAGTACGACATGCACGCTTGGGATGCTAATTGCTCCTTCATTGATAGAGAGCATCTGAGACAAGATGTTTAAATGTCCCTGTCTTTTCCAGAAACGAAACTTCGTAATGTAATTAGAAGGTTTAAAATAATAATCGAAAAAAATGTCTTTAAGTCTGCTTAGTCTTCCTTTTGTTCCAGGAGAGGCTACAGGCAATTTCTATACCCCTAGGCGGGGTTTCAGCTGCTTACTGATAGCACTCAATGCACTATCCCTTTTCAGCAAACATGTTAGCTACGTCTCCACCAGCTCTCTCTGCCTCCTATGACTTTTTCTGCGTACCAGCATGTCCTTTTACTCAATAATTCTAAGAAAACCACCCCCACCCTCTGTTAAGGTGGGTCTCCTGCCCTTACAGGTCTTTCCTGGAGTACTGCTCTGGGGGATGTAGCAGCCAGAAAATACAGGCTGCTCAGGTGAAAGGGGCAGTGGGTGGGCATGGTTTTTGCTGCTCAGCAAAGATCTGACAGGAGAAGGGGGACTTGAGGGTGGTTTGCTTGCATGTGGCACTGCAGGCAGCTGGCAGCAGACACAGTGGTGGGAGGGAAGTTTGTTGAAGACTCAATTAGTTCAAGCTGCTTGGTGGATGGGACAATCAATAAGTGGAGTAGAAGACTAGCTGGCTCTGAGTGGCAGGAAGGGACCCCTCAGCAGGAAGATTCTCCTCCTGTGTCTGACAAAACTCTTACGCTTCCTTCATTTTCAAATTTTAGGAAAAATTCTCACATCCGTTCTGTGCCTAGGCTTTTGCCTCACATGTTCAACTCACAGAGAGACTGAGCCCTTCCAGCCTTACAGGTTGCCCACATTCCTTGCCCCAGAAGGACTTAAAGCTGAAGTCTCAGAAACTGTGCTTGCCCTTTCACACATGTAGCACTTAGTGGACAAGCTTTCTGCAATGACACAGCTATTCAAGGAACCACTACTATACTCTTCCCATGCTATGATGGGCCATCAGTTCCTACAACCCACACTCCCCTCTCCAGCAGCTTGCTCTTATCCCACGCAAAAACTCCTGTACACGCTAGGATGGCCCAGAGTTTTACATCAAGATAAAATACCTGAACCTAAGCAGAAATAGCTGAGCACAGGTGACTTAATCTCCTGAGCTGACAGGCCCTGTCACTTGTAAGGAGATCAACATGACAGAGGGTGGGAAAGTCAGTATGTCCAAAAACTGCATTGGAGCAAAGACCAAGAAAGACAGAGAGAGAAGAGAGAGGGAAGTCTCTGTGAATCTTCTAGGAGAATGGGCAGGTGTCTAATAATATGACAGACAAGAGAAAGAATGAAACAGTGACAAGTTTGGGCAGCTGACCCAGGGGAAAGGTAATTTGCAAAAATAGCAGGGGCGTAGCAGTTGTTGATAAATAGAAAGGCAGAGATGGCACTTCTTCCTTTGCATGGCAGGAGAGATGCCTTATGATGTTGTGGGATCTGTGGAAGAGTCAAGAGCCTCCTCACAGCACAGATATTTCACATGACATCTAGTGGCAACGTGGCCCACACCCTGGCTTGACACCCACAGTCTCCATGGAGCATTGGAGCAGTTCTGAAGTGGCAATTTTGTTTTAGTTTCCTCCAAGGGGAATTTAACTTGTGCACACCAAAATCACTCTGCTGCTTGAATCAAGATGCTGGAACAGAGTCAAACAAGGATGTCTCTTCAAAACTTCATGGCTGTTTCAAGTCACAGTGTCCATGTAGACATTTCCTTACACTCTCTTCTCAGCCTCCAGATGGTGAGGGAAACAAGCTAAGACTTTGATGTTGGTGTCCTGGCCTTGTAGCTGAGATGAGGCACTGTAGAATGGTGCAATATCTACAGGATCCCTGGTCTAGTTTCCATGCCTGCTTTCTCTTTTGAGGAATTCAAGTATAGGGATGCTTATTTACATCTGACCCACTCTAATATTACAGTTATTATCTGGGAACTTGGAAACATCTATAGGTCAGGAATATAGACACAACTTTTAAGCTGCCTCCCCTGAACCTACTATGTTGCAGTATAGATGGATGCCTCCTACTGTGTCCAAAAAGGCTAAGGCTGATGGCAAACCTACCTCCTTAATTATACGTAGAGGTTCTTTTTTTTTTTCTCATTTAGCAGCACACAATCCATACTTCCCCCAAATCCTATAGTATTGAAAAGATTGAACAGAAGTAATCTAAGCAGCTTGGGACGGTAAACTTATCCCATTGGATCTATGCACTTTTTTCATTTGTCTCCTTAAGTGATACTTCTGGAACTGAACAAAGTGAAAAAAATGGACTGGATTTTTTATTTCACCAAAGTGTAACAAAGGACTGTGGTTTAAATCAATTCTGTTTCCTTTCCTTAGGAAATAATGTGCAAGACTTTTGCACATAATAAAGCATAGTTTAAAGCAAATCTTTGATATAAAATTATAATTATATATATATAAAAAACAAAACAAAACAAAACATGAAACCTTTCCAATTTGTTGTCTGGTATTTCCTCTTCACTACTGTGTATCTTCCAGTTGGATAAGCATTAATGAATCATCACAAAGATTTTGCCTGAGGTTCAGCAGTGTGATCATGTTTAACTTTGTTCCTCACAACCTGAGGGATTAGCAGGACCATAAATTAAGCATTTTATCTACTTCAGCCATTAAGCACAAATATCCAAGTTTTTTATACTTTCTTATACTTACTGTGTGATGATAATATGAGATTTTTGTTTTGTTCTTCTGATGGGTTTCTTTGGAAACAAGATACTCCAGTTTTTCAAGATGAGTAATAGCTGAAATTTTGCAGACTATCAGGCACCAAAATCTCCTGAAATACTTGACTAAAGGTGTTTACAATCATACCTGCTTAATCCTAAATCACTCGAGTCCCATTTCTGTATATGCTAGAAGAATCTTTAGTCTAACAAAAGGGTGACAGGAAACCAGATAACCAGGTATTTGAAGAAAGTAAGAAGGCATTAACCAGGCCTGATTGATATTGTACAAAACAAAGAAGAGTAAATGCCAGTTCAGAGTTCAGAAGGACAGATGAGAAATGATACTACATATTGCCTCCTTTTTGCCCTATTAACATTAGGACGTGAGGTGAAGAGTCCCTAGAATACCCATAGGCCTTGCAGGAAGCTGCCAGCAAAGTCCAGCCACACATGCACTGTGCAGATGAGGCTCAGAGACTCCACCTGGAACACGAGGAAGCAATTTCTGGCATTCAGGCAGTCCTAGTTGGTTGGCAGAGCCATAGGAGATATATCAAAGCAAATCCAATTTTAAAAAACCCTGTGTTATGGGTGCCCTGCTGTGCTGGTAAGAGTAATTTTTGGTGTCCTTATTTTTCTTCTCCCAGTTTGAAAAGCATAAAAAACACATTCCAGTGTAGCTCATAAACCTGCCTGTTACCTGCTCCTCCCTACCTTCTACCACAACCCTAGCTTGTAGTGGCAGTGGGGATTCCTGTTACTGATTAGTCAATAAGAAATTAAGCTTCACTTGATTTGGATTCCTGTAGTTTATCTACATTGTCATACACACAGAAACATTATGCTTGTCATCCTTCACTTTCTCCTGTTGTTTGTAACACTCACTTGAGTTATTTCCTATGCTAAAATGTATGATGTTATCAGATGTCTGTGGAATGGAAGTGAGCATGTCTATAAAGGGATATTCGACATAACTAGATGCTTCTCTGAGGTGTGGGAGTATACTGACACAACCGTTTGTGCATCTGAGCCTTCTCTGGTTCCTTTCAGACCCCTTATCATACCCAACATGTAAGTGCGAGAGTATTTTTGAATTCGTAGTTGAATACTATTTCTTGACTTGATAACATGGTTGGGGATCAGGTGAGGAAAACAAATGGTGAAGATACTACGCCATGGGAAAAACAGAAATTTAAAAAGATTTTAAAAGTTGTCAGACTAAAATGGATCATTCTTTTCCAGGCAGAAGCCAATATCAGATACTTCAGGAAAAGTTGCATCTGATAGCCACAGAGTTGGTTTCTAATGCTGCTGATGGGATTCTTTGCTGATCCCTTAGTGATCTGAAAAATTTCCTGTCTTTGTGTATATCTGAAAAACGAGTCCTAGAATGGATCAGGATGGTCTAAAATAGAAAATCAGGAAGACATTGCTTCAAACGGAAATGTTAGGATTAACCTTTATGATGACAGTCATAAAAAAAACAACAGCTGTGAAATGTCACCATCAAACATACCTGTAAATTAACATATCTATACTCTGTTAGGGAAAGTATTTCTTTGTTTTCTTATTAATTTTTTCCTTCCTTCCTTCCTTCCTTCCTTCCTTCCTTCCTTCCTTCCTTCCTTCCTTCCTTCCTTCCTTCCTTCCTTCCTTCCTTCCTTCCTTCCTTCCTTCCTTCCTTCCTTCCTTCCTTCCTTCCTTCCTTCCTTCCTTCCTTCCTTCCTTCCTTCCTTCCTTCCTTCCTTCCTTCCTTCCTTCCTCCCTTCCTCCCTTCCTCCCTTCCTCCCTTCCTCCCTTCCTCCCTTCCTCCCTTCCTCCCTTCCTCCCTTCCTCCCTTCCTCCCTTCCTCCCTTCCTCCCTTCCTCCCTTCCTCCCTTCCTCCCTTCCTCCCTTCCTCCCTTCCCTTCCCTCCTCCCCCCCTCCCTCCCTTCCCTTCCTTCTGTCTACCCTCTCCACTGCCCTAAACAAGGGATCTAATCAGGGTAGAGAGGGCAGGTAGGAAAACAAAGAGGAAACAGCTACTGGAAAGGTATGGCTGGGTAGTTCAGCCAGGTGATGGATGATACTCGAGAATGTTCACACTTTGCCTCCTAAAACTACTTTCCCTGAAGTGGTGAACTAAAGAGGGATGGGCGGATTTTATTTTAATTTGAATTGCTCACATGACCAAAGTTTCATTCCATCAGACCATTTTTCTTGTCAGCTTGAGCTCCCTACCATTCTATCAATGAATATTCTATTTTTCTTATCCTTTTATATGTTCTATAAATGTTGCTATTCAGCTTTTTGAATAATTATAGCAAGGGTAATGATGGATGTAAAAGGGGAGAAAAACGCATGTTTACTCTTCTTGAATTACATGCTACCTGCTAGAGTGCAGTACAAAACATTGTCTGTGTTACAAAATCTGAACATATCCAAGTAAACTATTAAAAGAGAACTTATGCCCCCACATCACCCAATTTAAGCTGTAGGGAAGATCCTAGGTAGACATTTGATATATACACTCTACATCTGATACTAATGAAGGATAAAATTTAAAGCTGCCATTAGGCACAAGGTAAAAAGTATGAAACAGCAAGCAGTGATGGGCATAGTCTTTCTCCCATGGAACAACTGTAGCAGGCTGTAGATACAGGGTTGCACATCTTTTCCATACTTTCCATGCCAGGACTAGACATTCTGCTTACAGCCTTAAAAGCCTGTGCCCTCCCTGAGGGGTTTCCTACCAAAGGGACTCAAAGTGGAGGCTCTATGCCTCTAAAGTCAAGGCTTTAGGGCTAAGCTTGGCCAAAGGTATTAAGCTGCTTGCTCAAGGCATCTTCATTGCTCTTTTTGTGGACTGGAGGTGAGGATGAGTAGAATACGGTCTCTGAGCAGTTTGGCAGAGGCATCGTCCTTCTGCTTTTTTCATCTGGGACCTCAATGTTCATTTGCACAAGTGAGCAGGCCTTTGCCTATTTCAGATTGTGCAACGTGAAGTGCATATTCAATGACAAAACTTGGATATTTACAGTGCAGTCCCACTTTGCTAATTAAACCTGAGCTGTGTTCAATTTATTTTGACAGTACACTTCTTCCCCCTATTCTATTTGTAACAGCAGAAATCCTACTCTTTGGCTAATAGTTCCACAGAAACATGCAATTACAGAAATTGCCTATCAGTCTTCATGTCTCTTGTCGTGGCCAACATAGTGAAAGCACTGAAACTTATTTGTCCTGGGTGTGTGCCATGGAGGCTTTCCTGACCCTCCAGGCAATTGCAGCCAGCACAATTTGTGTGTCAGGGAGGGGACAGAGGCATAGCTACAGATGTTCTTAATGACTGTCAAACTCCTCAGTTCTATTTAGAAATATGCACTGTTCTTCCTGATCGCTTGAAGTAATGCTTAGAGTAGACTTAACTAGTTACCTAACATAAAAAGTGAGAAAGAGAGTAGGTGTACGGTGTGAATCCATAGCAGATATGCTATATGATTCACAGACTAGATGTTAGACAGGGTAGGAAGAAATTATGTTTCTTTCCATCTATCAGCTAACTGTGAGAATGGTAACCAGAGAAAATACACCCCAGTGGGAGAAACTGGAGTCTACAATAGTTTATCCATTGTGACTCATTAAAGAAAGATATAAGCAGCAACATCTGGATGTGTAAAAGAGAAGAACCATTGCTTTTGGCAGAAGAAAAGCTGATGGCTTCTTTCCTTCCACATCTGTACCTTCTGTGTCTGTACATTCACCACTCCCGGGTGCTCTTTGAGCAATGGTCCACAAGAACATCCACAGAATTCAGAAGATTCCAGAAAAATGTTTGAAGGTGCTGTCTTTGTCCATTATAAACAACATTTTAAACTGCAGCTGAAAATACAACGCAAGAATTCATTAGATGCCACCTCACCCATGTGAGACAGGAAAGGGTTGCCTTCTCTATTTTGCAAAGAAACAATAAACAACAGCAGTTATTAATACTCAAATATAAAGCTATGACATCAGTAACAATGGTTAAACCGTGATAAAAGGCTAAAGTGCAGTGCAGCTTTCCTCTGTACAACTGTCATCTTCTTCCTTTTAATACATTTGCTGCTTAAAAATGAACGAGGAATTCAAGCTAATAAAATACATGAAATTATTCATTTAGGCTAACCACAACTTCATGAGGCCAGTCTCTCGAGACACTAAATGCAGAGGGTTAGGATGAGGTGCCTACTAAGGGAGACATACTTTCTCCTTGTGTCCCTCTCTCAACTTTGGAACACAGGTGACCAACTACACATGGCTCTTTAGCAGTCTGGAGAAGACTGCTTGTAAGAGCAATGCTAAATGCTTGAGGTTACACAGGAGCTGAAACCAGAGGTCAATGCAGACCTTGAAGCAGAAAGGCAAATTGCAGACTCCAGCACAGGGCTTTCACATCCCCTTCACACCCCACAGTGAAGCAATGAGATCCTTGGTCAAAACAACCTCCTTCCCCCTGGGACCAGCTCTCATGTTCCTCTTCTCCTTGGGTCTCCTGTGTATGTGGTGTGCACTTTATGACTCTTGATCATACAGATATGCTATATGGCTTCTACTAGCAGGAAGACCAATTACCCTGGAGTAATTTAAGGAATAATGCTAAAATTAGCAGGGAGATGCCTTTCAGGGTGACATAAGGTGGTTTTAAGGTATTTTTCATTTCAATTGAAAACAAATTCTTATAGTATATGAGTCCCTGACAACATAAGAATTAATCACCCAAGCACCTCTACATCTGTGGCTCCTAATCCATGCTGAATATGCATTACCACCTTAGGCAAAACAAGACACTTGAAGGTTTAATGTTTGATCTAAGCCCTCAGCTGACATTTATCAGAGCTGGTCAGGTGCCTGTTCATTTATTTTTTTCCCTGATAAAAGTACTTCCACATTTTAAGATAATTATTTTAATTATTTCCCCTAATGAATTAACTGATTACACAAGTATTTCACAAGGTTTTTTACTTTCTTCTCTGACTTATTCACTTTTTCTGTGTGTTTGTCTTAGCGAGGAAAGAGAGCCAGGGTTTTGCAGCCAACATAAAACTGCAACCCTTTGTTTTTTTAGTATACAATGATTTGCTCGGTGCCCTGGAAATTTATTTCCATGACAGCCTTCTTGAATGGCATATTTGCCATTTTCAGTTTACTCTGCGTGTGTTTGCGTATGCATTTGTGAGTGTGCATGTGTCCCGGCAGGGGGGTGTGTCTGCAGGACAGTTCCCATTGACGGGAAAGGTGAGGAGGTATTTAGGAGATGTTATGAAAGACCTACAAGGAAATAGCAGGGATAGCTGCTAGAGCAGATTAATTGTTAATGTTTATAGCTTAAAAGTCTTCAGAAGCCCAGCTGTTCAGGGCATATGTGTGTGTACGCAGGAGTGTGTGTACCTATGTGTGTGTGTTTATGTGTACAAATATGAAGGTTAATGACTCACACCATGCTTAGTCAATGAATGAGTAAAAGTGCCCAGGCTTCAAGCAACAACTAGCAGAGATGCCTGAGAATGTCCACCCTAGTAATCATCACCCAGAATCTGTAAACTGTGAAATTTCATTTGCTTGGGACTTTCTGGCAGCCCTGATGTTATCATTGCTGTTTATGGGGTCCTTTATGATGTGACAAAGAGATGCACAGCTTTTTTTTTTTTTTTACAGTATTATCACACATGTTTACAGGTGAATGGTAATACTTCAGACAGCAGACATTGTTTTATTCCAGAAGCTGTGTAGCTGGTCTGAAATAGCAGCAGTCTGGTATTCCCAGAAATGACCTGTATTTAAGGAAACTGTTGCACAATTAGCCAATATTCAGCTTGGCATGAGAACTCGTTTTGTCTTAGTTTCTGAATAACTGATGGAAAGATTTCATATGGAAAAAATCTCCCTAATCCAGACAAGCAGAGAGAGAGAGAGAGACAAACAGTTAAAAAATTAAAAAAAAAAAAGCATTAAGACACTCCAGCTGAGCAGAAAAAGAGTGTAATAATTTTTTTTTTCAAGAAAGAAAAGAAATCACATTTGTTTGATTTTCACCCCTTCTCCAGGAGCAAGAGTTTTCACTAACAAGCCAGAAGGCCTAGGTCTTGCTCTTTCCTCTGCTTAAGTGAATTTGCATCTGGACCTCCAGCTCCACAAGTAGTGTGTCTGAATACTCTGAAACGAGTTATGCATTAACTATTAATATCAGTCTCTCTAGCTGAAGCTGTCCTAATTATATGGGATCCTGAAACATGCACTGAACCTGGTATATGAAACCATGTACAAACTCCTAAAACACCCAGGAATTTAGTCTTTCTGTACCTATGAGTATCTAAGCACTTGTCTATAGGGAGAGGAAAGGAAATATTTTCAGATGGAGGAGCAAAGTAAGCCTCACATTCCCACATTTTGTGTATCTGAAAAAGTAATGGAAGATTTTTTTCTTTCCATGACATTTTGCAATCAATGCCTACATTTATTTTTTCTTTTCCAGTCTCTCATTTTTGGTTTTAATTAACTTAGAAATAAGCAAAAGTTTCATTTGTTCTAAGGGTTTGGCTTTTCCTTTTTCACTTGATCATTTCAACATGACAAATGGGATATTTTTATTTGCTCATATCACAGCATTCCCCAGCTTTTGCTCTCAAAAGCTTGGTTGCACCTGTTGCATTTTCCTTGCTTAAAACTGCAGCAAACCAGTGCTCATTGCTGGCTGACGCATGTGGTCCATGACTGTGTACAGAAAATAGTTTAGCCAACAGTAGCATCACACTTTTCAGAAGTGGCTGCGGAGAGCAGGCAGAAAGGACTCATCCTCAGAGCTCTGAGGTCCTTACTTAGAGAAAGAACAAAAGCCAGACTAAAAGAATTTCAATAATTCTTTGCTGCTTTTTGCAAAAGAATTTTTATAATGTTAAGATTAAATATTTATATAATAAAAATCTTAAAATCTTTATATAACAAAATATTCTCATATATATACATATATATGAGAAGATTTTCAGTAGTCAGCAAACTCCATCTAAATTTAGATTTCTTTCTTCTTTGTCACTTTGCCAGGTTTAATCAGAGACTAAAGCCGTGACATCTACACCCCTGGCTTGAAAGGTTCATGCATAAGGAATTGTGGCAAGAACTGCAGGTTCTGCTCTGGCAAACTCAGCCACATGCACTCTTGAGCCTGGAAAACCAAGGAAAGCACAGGCAGAAGGTTTTCATCTGAGAAGGCCCACTAACACTGCAGATGTAGAAACAGTATACTCAGGTAGTATAGAAGTGGTTACCACCCAGAATTTGAGTCCACCTGCAACATACCAATTACTGTTCACAGGGGGATTAGGTATGGTTGCACATGAAAAGGTTAGAAGTTAAGAGGACGGTATGTTCCTATCAAATTACATTACCAGCTGCAGCTCTAAAACTTGGCTGATGAGGGTTCTGAAGTCCAGATAGACAAGTTTTGTACTGCTTATATGTATAAGATACACAACATCCAGAAGTTCATCTTCTACTGTCTTTATTTTAGTAGTCCCACCTTCAAGTGTAAGGACAACAAGCCAAGTGTCAGTGAATATGAAGTCTTCATGACTTTCCTTCTAGAAAGACAAAATTCAACTGTAGCTTGTGCGTGCATGTATGTCTGTGTTTGTAGAGATGAGATAGCAGCCGCTGTCATTGTGACAATAAAGACATGCTTTGCTGAAATGTGGGTGGTTGAGGGTGGAGGTTTATTAAGAGCTAGGGGATTAGGGCTGTGGGGCAAAAGCCCAACATGATGTAGAAAGGACATAGCATTCCTCACCTAAACAGTTTTCCTCAAAGCCTCTTTCCACACAGAACTTCCCTGACAGAATGTCAGAGCTGAGCAATAGCGATGTACCACATATCACACAAGTGTTAAAAACCTAAAAGATGCAATGTCAAACACATGCGCAAATGAAACCTGCTAAGCCCACATTCATGGAGGCCTCATACCAAATGACACTACCCTTGGAAAGAGGGAGGTGCCTTACCCCTTATAGTCACAAATACCAGCTTCTGTCCTCATGTTTTGTCAAATAAATATTGAAAAATGGTAGGGAAATTTCTTCAGCATTCCTAAGTGTGTAGACTGGGTACGGCTGGGGGCTTTGGGAGTCTACCCAGCCCATATAGATGTATTTGTAAAGTACTGACTAGGTAACTGAGGAGTTATGGCGCACCTCAGGCTTTCACAGCAGTACAATTCCCTCTTCAAGCTGCTTTGTGTTATGATTACGCATACTATTTTGCTGTTAGCAAAAGCAAATTAAAATTATAATAGACCCACCTTCATCAACATCTGACCACCTCCAAACAGCCAGGGGCATGAGCCATGCACACCTGTTGATCTGTAATTCCTTGACTCTCAGCAGCTGCTTGTCCTCCTCCCACCTTTTCCTCTCAGGGCACTTCCTACTTGAGAAGCATCTATGTCTGTGGCAGACTTTTGCCATCCCTACTATTGAGATTGATTTGGAGAAAGCTGAGGCTTGTAATGACTTCATTGCCTCAGTCTTCACTGGCAAATGCTCTGACTACACCACCCAAGTCCTGGAAGGCAGATTTAGGGACTGAGAATGAAAACCTTGGGCCCACTGTAGGAGAGGATCAGATTCGAGATCATCTTCAGACCCTGAATGTGCTCAGGTCCATGGGGCCTGGTGAAATCCATCCATGGGTCCTGAAGGAGCTGGAAAATGAAGTTGCTAAGCCACTGTCCATCATATTTGAAAAATCATGGCAGTCAGGTGAAGCTCCCGATGACTGGGAAAAGGCAAATATAACCCCCATTTTCAAGAGGGGAAAACAGATGACCAGTCAGCGCCATCTCTGTGCCTGGCAAAATCTTGGAGCAATCTTCTTCTGGATGGCATGAAAAACAACAAGGTGGTTGTTGACACCCAGCATGACTTCATTAAGGCGAAATCCTGCCTGACCAATTTGGTGGTCTTCTATGATGGGGCTACGGAACTGATGGACAGGAGCAAAGCAGTTGGCATCATCTACCTGGACTTGTGCAAAGCATTCGACACTGTCCCACACGACATCCTTGTCTCGAAACTGGAGAGACATCAATTTGATGGATGGACCACTCGGTGAATAAAGAACTGGCTGGATGGCCGCACGCAAAGAGTTGTGGTCAATGTCTCAATGTCCAGCTGGAGACCAGTAACGAGTGGTGTCCCTCAGGGATCAGTGTTGGGACCGGTCTTGTTCAACGTCTTTGTCGCTGACATGGACAGTGGGATTGAGTGCGCCCTCAGCAAGTTTGCTGATGACACCAAGCTGTGTGGTTTGGTTGATAGGCTGGAGGGAAGGAATGCCATCCAGAGGGACCTCGACACACTTGTGAGGTGGCTGATGCCAACCTTATGAAGTTTAACCATGCCAAGTGCAAGGTCCTACACCTGGGTTGGAGCAATCCCAGGCACAGCTACGGAGGAGAGATTCAGAGCAGCCCTGTGGAGAAGGACTTTGGGTGTTGGTTGACGAGAAAATGAACATGAGCCGGCTTCAGTGTGCGCTTGCAGCCCAGAAAGCCAACTGTATCCTGGGCTGCATCAAAAGGAGTGTGACCAGCAGGCTGAGAGAGGTGATCCTGCCCCTCTACTCTTCTCTCATGAGACCTCACATGGCTTATTGTGTACAGCTCTCCAATATGAAAAGGACGTGGAACTGTTGGAACAAGTCCACAGAAGGGTCATGAGGATGATCAGGGGAATGGAGCACCTCCCGTATGAAGACAGGCTGAGAAAGTTGGGGCTGTTCAGCTTATAAAAGGCTGTGGGGAGACCTCATAGCAGCCTTCCAGTGTTTGAAGAGGACCTACAAGGATGCTGGAGAGGGACTCTTCATTAGGGACTGTAGCAATAGCACAAGGGGTAACGGGTTAAAACTTAAACAGGGGAAGTTTAGATTAAACACAAGGAAGAAGTTCTTTACTGTTAGGGTGGTGAGGCCCTGGAATGGGCTGCCCAGGGAAGTTGTGAATGCTCCATCCCTGGCAGTGTTCAAGGCAAGGTTGTTCGGTGTCTCGGGTGAAGTGGTTTAGTGTGCGGTGTCCCTGCCCATGGCAGGGGGGTTGGATGATCTTAAGGTCCCTTCCAACCCTAATTATTCTATAATTATATATTAGCATAGGTCAAGTTTAACACAGTTTTGTGGCTAGCTTTGAAGTAGGAGTTCTGAGGTATTTGAGAAAAGAAGGGTAGAAACGTGAAGCAATGTACTAAAGTCAGTTTCTTTACCAAATGGTGTGATGGCAGTAAATGCTGCATCTCTCTTTCAGAAATGTCATAAGGGATGTTCATGAGATCAAAACCAGAAAAACCAGTTCTTTAGTAACTAGTAAATGGAGCAGTAACCAAAATTTGAATTATAAAATGCTGTGGTGAATATAACATATAAAGGGCAAAAAAGTACTGCCTTTCCAAAGAAAATGTGTATTTGTGAAAGCCCAAGAGCAGATTGAAAGTGATGGGACTGAAAAAAAAAAAACCAAACAAACAAAAACCAAAAACCCAAGAATTGCATTTTGCATGAAAAATTGATGTTTGAGCAGTTTGGATGCTGTCAACTTCTTTGTGAAATGCCAGGAACTCCACACACACATAAGTGGACTTCAGCACTCAGAGCAGAGCCTTGAATCTTGGCACTCTTCACCCAAGGAAATAGCCCTGACTCTACAGGACTGGCAATCTACTTCCTTCCCTCCCTTGTTCTCCCTCTCCCTAACACACAGACACTTATTTTTGTCACAATTTCTTTTGATCTTAACACACATAGAAAGATTCCCCTTGAATGTTTCTCTAAAAGGCAGAACATTTCAAATAAAAACTGAATTCCAGTATAAAAATATTTTGTTGAAGATTTACAAACCATCCTTAATAGGAAAGCATGCAGCTCTGAGATCCAAAGTGCTTTTATTAAAGCCTGTCACAAAATTTTTATAACTGTAGCTACGTATGACAAATGTTACCTATTTTGGATTAAACAGAGCTTCTAGGTATTGCTGGAATCAAAAGTGACTGTCAGCATGCAGCAAAAGCATTTTTTTTACTGTCTAAAGTGTAATGAAAATCTCTGTTCATAATAACATCAGTAATAGAAATCAAATAATGTTAAGATAGACAAGAAGATGGTTATGTAAACTGAGAGTATGCCAAATGATGGTAGTCACATCTAAGAACAACAAATGAAAACAAAATAGAGACTGAACTGTAATTTTGTGGCAATGGGCTAAAATCATGAGGATTATGTAGAAACCTTTGCATCATGAGAGCGTGAGATAATTTGTACTAGGAAGGAGTCAAGAGGGACTGGGAGATAGGTAAAATATTGGAAATTAAATAGAGCATATAAATTGGGAGATTCCTTTTATGGGTCTCACAACACAGGAGAAAGGGGATGGCCTGTGAATTTGAGAAACAACATGTTTAAACATGATTTAAAGGAAATGCTATTTATGCAATGTGGAATTATCTGTTAGGACTGATTACTAGAAGATAATTGAGGCAAAGGGCTTAGCAGGATTTGAAAAATGATTAGACTTTTATACAGGCAATAAGAACATTCATGGTTAATTAGAGAGGATAAGAAATATAGAGGTTATACGTACAGTGTATTATGGTGTAAGAGAATTACCATTTACTGGGAGTTAGGTAGATATTTCCCCCATGGCTAGGTTATTCTGCACCTGTTCATTCTGGGGTTTCTTTCACCTTTTTCTAAAACAGTTGCTGTGAGACTCAGGGTGTCAAACCAGTTTGTGGATCAATGTCGTGTTGTCAAATTATTATTCCCATGCCACAAAGGCAGTAAGGTTAGGGAATTGTGTATGTTTAATTCTAAGATGTGGAACTGACTCTGGGAGAGATGAGAACTTGTACAAAACCAGTATTTTACTCTGCCCAGGTGTGTCTCTTCAGGCAATGAGCACAGTTGTTGAGGCCCTCATGATCTTGGGAGCTGAAGCTTTTTGCCCTCTGCTGAGCTTGGGCAAAACTGTCTGATGCCTTCCCAAAAATGTCTGGTATAATCAACATGGGATGTTTTGTCTAAGAAAGGTTTTTTGAAGACAACAACAACCGGAGACTGCGTCAGATGAGCACTAGGTCAGGGCCCAGCTGGAACTGATGGATGTACTCTCTGGCTGCAGAGGTGATGATACCAGAGGATGACACCAGCAGTTCACTGTCCCGTGGACCTCGAGGTCTTGGTTTCCTGAGCTCCATTCCAGCCCCAAAACATCAGTGCCTTATCTGTGAAAGCAGTGAAGAGAAGAACAATATTTTCCCACCCCTCACAGCAGAGCTGAGGTCTGATGGTAGCACTTACCTGGAACTGGGGATTGGGAAGAAACCACTGACATGATTAACATACACGGTCTCAGAGATGAACTGAATAATTTAAAAAGGATGAGGAAGTTATAGCCTGATTCATACTAAGAGATGAAATTCTCTGCTTCTGCAGCAGAAGTTTCTTTTAGATTTTCAGGGAAATATGTAGGGAAGACTTTATCCATTGACCTCAGTTGTACAGCATGTACAGCAGTTTTGCCATCCAAAAAATGTTGCTGTTGTCACAGTTCTGAGCAACTGACCTACTCTCAGTAATGGTGGGATGAAGATCCATTAAGGGTGGCAAAAGAATATAAATCTTTTTTAAAAAGCGGGGAAATAATTTCAGAGAGTGCAAGAAAAATAAATAAAAAAGTAAATTACTATCTTTGCTAAGCCTGTTTATATTCAGTGTTCTCAAGCAGATTACAGTAAATATATAAGAAGACTGTATGCCTGTTTGTGGTCATTCTATGGGTCTTGCTGAAGGATGGCACAAGCTTAGATATGGTTATCTACTAGCTGTTTTACTAGAAGTCTGTCTTCCCCTGATTTTAAGATTGTTCTTAGAAGATTATATGACTGTTGTTTCTGAGAAGCTCTTTTCTCTCAATATTACATGTTTCTTTTGTAGTCAGGCCTAGAGAGCACTGTCTTCTGCAGTATTCTGAAGAAAAGATTTCTACTCCAAAGTTCTTATGTCAACAAAGATACTCTTTTGTCTTAAATCTGCACTGTAAAAGTAATGTTGATAGCAGATGCTTGACTTTAAAATTACTTAAATTCTTATAATAACTTTAAAAATGTGTATTTTCATGGCTTATTTATAATAAGTAAACGATGTTGATCCCAAATGTTAATGTAATACCATTCTCAGTTGTCGTAATAATTGGATACAACATTACAAATAACCTTTACAGCTTAAAATGTGTGGATACACAGTCAAGATACATGTGGTTTAACCAAAATAACATAAAATGTTAAAATTAAATTGTTTTTTCATATAGAATAAGCTGACTGGTACCTACATATGGAACTGGTCATATATGTAATGTAAAAGTTTTTGTTTAGATTAAGGCTTAATAAGGCTTAAAATTCTGACAAGAAAAATATTACATTTTGAAATGATTGAAAAGTAACTGTAATGTTTCTCTGCACATTTCCACAATAATATAGCATATTTTGAAAGTTCTGTTTTGTTTCACTGGGTACATCTATTTGATGAACTAGTTTTTCTGATACTTTCTTAAAGAACAATTGAAATTTTGGGATGTGTACAAAAATTCACAGCTATTTTTTAGTAGTTTGTGCTTTTCCAGATGAAATCTAATATTCCATGATATAAAAACTGTGTCAGAGATTTATTTTTCTTACTTACATACTTTTAAGAGCTTTCATTGTGTGTCTATACAGTTTATATGTTTCTGGTAAAAAACAACATGTTTTGCAATAGGCAGAGATTCGAACACCTGTGCAACAGGATACAGAGATTTTTAATAATTAAATTACAAATGATGTGGTTGAGTGATGTCATATCCCCTCATTTTTATTTAAAAGTAACTGAAATAGGGCCAGATTTAGAGGCAACTGTTGTCAGAAGTGATGCTTTCTGTTAAAAAGCAGCTCAAATACATCTATAAAGGAATTAATTAAATGATCTCTATATATCAACAACCACAATACCTTTTAGGCAAAACTTACACACTGGTATTAAATTATTTCCTATGAGAAGATATTAGTTTTTTGTGCTTTCTAAAAAAAAATGCTAGCAATGCTACTAGTTGGTTTTAATGCTGGAGAAACCTGTTAATAGTTCCAGGTTAGACCATAATATGGTCAGTGAAAGAAAAAGGGAATATGCTCATGTTTATTAAACAGCCAGTTGAGATAATGTGAAGAAATCCTCTGACACAAATCTGATCTCAATTACACTGCATGAAACCAGAATAATTCTGGAATTAGTCTTCAAATAATTCAAGGAAGTTCCAAATCAACATTGCAGCGTTTGGTGTAAAACTGTCCAAGACTTGTTCTGTCACTCAGCTTTAATGTTTCAGGTTGTTCTGAGGTTAAATAAATTCTTTTAAATCTCCTTGAAATTGCTTTAGAAGTTAAAGGAATAAAGTTTATATTGTCATCACCGCATTTAATAAGACTCAAGCCATTGCTTGTTCTTACTGCTCAAGTTACAATAAACTGAAAAAAATCTCATAATCTGTGAGGAGTGTGACTTGTCTCACTGAATAAGGTACTGCTTACCATCAGGAAGGATATCAGAGCTTTTATCAAAAGATTTTGATAATTTTCTAAACTATCCTTTTAGATATTTAAAATGCTATTTTAACCTTTATCTTTTAAACACACCTTTTTCAAAGTCTTTTAACAACTCCTTTATATACTCCATTCTCATGACTTGTCTTTAGTGTTCATTACCCAGACTAATGATCTTTCACTGAACTGGGAGAATCTGAAAGGAGAAGAAAAGGTCTGGAGGAGAAGGGAGAGGGCAGCAGCAGCTCCACAGAGTTGCAGTTGCATGTTAACATTGGGTGAGTTAGTCCGTGTTTGAATGGTTTCTGAACCAAAGGTGTGGAGATAGATGATAATTTCCCAAGTTCTTTTCATACCTCTTCATGAGGGTTTGGCCATATCAATAGTAATAATACAAGACTGTTTCTGTGTATAAGGTTTAATAACAACATAATTACACGGTGCTTTCAAGCCATTCCTTCATCCTTTCACTGGTTAAAATATAACATGCTTTTCAAATCTGGGCACCTTACTTTGTCTCCTACAGAAACAAATGTGAGGAGTCTCTCAGTCTTCGTGAGTGCACCTGAGAGCCTTTCCTGATGAGAGCCCTTTCTTCCCCAGAAAAAAGGTTAATTGGCTGATCAGGTAAAATGCAACTTGCTGTCTTGCTTCAGGTTAATCCTCAGTGCAGCTGGCCTTGGCACCACTGTGCAGCACCAGATGTGGTGCTGTGCCTTGCCCTGGAGACCTGCAACCCTGCAACACAGCAGCCTGGCGGCTGTAGTCCTGGAAAGGAAGCAGGTAAGGTTCCCATGGAAACTTCCAAGTTCTTTCTCCAGGAATGCCTGCATATCCATCTATGTGCACATACCATGTTATTTTTCAGTCTGACATGTAACATGTCTGTTCTCAGTTAGCAATAACTGATGTCTTCATATTTTATTTGTTTTTTCAACAACAGTTATATGTGGCTCAGCTCTGGTGGTAATTCTGGTAAAGATGATGGTGGTAAGTGTGTTCATGAAAGCACAGTGAGAAGTAATGCAGGATATACTGTTTTCTGTTAGATCGAAGGGAGGTAGCTCTCTCATTATATGACTCTTTTATTACTGCTCATGTTGTGTAAACATACATGCTTTCATGTCTGGCTACTTTGTTCATCATGTGGCTGTTCATATACTTACACAATTTCTTAATTAAAAATTGCAAAATCTTTACAGTTTCACCTCCCTGGTCCTGTCTCAAAATTAACCTGATGAAAGAAAATGCTGCCATGCCAGCTGGGTGCTGTACAAGGACTTGAATAACCAAGGTGCCTCTGTTGCACTCTCCCTGCAAACTTGTAGAACAAAACAGGTTAAACAAAAGCATCCTCATTTGCCTATGAATTTTTTCTATTTGCCATGGAACCTCTGGTTTGCTTGGTGGTTCAAGCACCCAGTGCTAATACTGGAAACTCACAGGACAATTTTATCTTAGAAGTTGCTAATTGTGGATCAAGAATTTCTCCAGTCTTTAAATATCTAACACTAAAAAAAAAAATAAATATAAAAAATTAAAATTCTGTTCCTCTGAACACTGGAATACTAAGGAGGAGGCAGCTTCCATTTTCAGGAATTCAAACATGCTTTTTTGATTAGTACTTTCCCCTCCCAGAAAAAAATATTATTCACCAAAAAAAAGCACTGCCTGAAGGCAACACACACAACTGGGTTTCTCTTTGCCTCCTGGCATTGTACTTACTTTCTGACTGTCTCACACCCAGGTGCAAAATAATTCAGTACTACCAGATCCTGTTTCTGCAAGCAAGCCCCTGGGAAACTTATCACTTAACATAGCTTTGGTTTTGCTCTTGCTTTGTTGAGCCTTATCTTAGTACTGCAGCTGCCACTGACCAAAGGATGTTTAATTGCTGCTTTAGTATACATTGAATGAAGGATGTTTAGTGTGTGCATTACCTTTAAACACAGCTATACCTGATGGTAGGTTTTACTGTCTTCCAGCTGGCCTTAAGTCTGTTCTGTGCCAGTGCACAAGTTGCTATACCTTAGTCCATATGACAGGAGATCCCTATACATTGGACCACCAGATCTGTAAGATCCCTCATTTGACTGTGTTGTGTGAAGGGAGAGGCTTTGATGTGAGGTTGAAGCCTTGGAGAATTTTACTTTTTCAGCGTATATTTGAGATCCTTTCTGTGTCTAGTACAGTTGACCAGCTGATCATAGAAGAGGCTGACCAGTTAATTTGGATAGAAGATAAACTGTGCATAAATTCGTGGGATAGGGCCTTTTTGGTGGAGAAGGTGGGCATCAGATGCTGGAATCAAATCAGACTTCATGAGCCTGTACAATGGACCTCTGTGTTTCACTTTGATAAGTCACCAGACATACTAAATAAGTTAACACGTGAACACTTGCTCTATGCCATAAGGAAGTAATATTTCATATTCACTCTGAACTGCAAAGAAAAGTCACACTCAAAGATGCCAGGTATACACTAAAGTCTAAGTGACCATACAAAGGGAGCCCACACTTGGCTTCCTGGGAGAAACATCTGCAGAAGAGATGAGGCACAGCCCTAGGCATCTCACCTCTCCTCCTGAACTCTTCTGTGGGGATTCTGTCTGGAAACTGATGAGCAGTTGATCAGCCGTCTTTCATTCTTACCTATAGCAGAAACAATTGCCTACACCTCTCCAATCCTGATGTAACATTTACTGAAGACAATAAAAAAGATTTGATTTCAGGCTTGAAGAATACATGCCTATCCAAAATGCTGTCTGGCTTTTACTGTCTGGTTTAATAAAAGGTATTGCATATTCTCATCAAGGTTTGCCTTACGTAGCTTTTGGCTGTTCCTTCTATAGCAATACAATTAAAGCTGCGCTTGGCTTATAGAGACACAGGATTAAGGACCTATGCCCCCTTAACAAGTGCTCCTCTTGGACTTGAGCATCTGAATGTCCCTAAGCACTCCTAGGCTCTGAATGTGGTATTAAGTGCAAGACAAATGGTGTCTAAATAAGCAAATAAAAAATCATAGAGAAGCTCCTCATCTGTTTCAACTGCAAAATGACTTCCTGTAAAGATTGTTCTGTATATTACTTCTTGTTTTAAGTATGTGCTGTGAAACACAGAATTGCATTTATATTTTAGCTAGAGTTCTGTCCCTAGTTTACCACACTATAATTAGACTGAGACTTATCATTTCTGTTTTCATCAACTAGGTTAACTATTAGCTGTCACATTTTCTCCAGAAATGTACATTTATATTCTACATAACTACTCTCCTATGACAATATCACCAAGAGGAACTGTTAGAATTCCTTGCTCATTCCCTGGGATGCCAGCTTCTTAGATACCACCAGCCAGAGAATAGCGTAGGTTCAGCAATAGAAACCTTCCCTTTAAAGTCTGTCAGGTCGCCACAGGTTTCAGCTCTGACACTGACCACACATCCTCTGCTGACAGCAGAAATGCCACAGCTGGAATGCTTGGCAATCCCCACCACTGTCCCCTCTGTGGATGTGCTTGTGCTAGCACTTTTTATCCTGTTTCAGCTTTAACCTGGCTCATTTTGATGGATGCGGGTCAGGGACTGACTATCCAAGCAGCTCAGCAAGCAGGTCTCTAGGACAGTAATCTCTCGTAGCCTGGCAGTGATAGATCTTAAACTTGGGCTCATCACTTCTATCCCCCTGCAGGTAATAGAGAGGAAATGGTGACCTAATCATTGAAGGTTTTGGTTGTCCTTTCCTTATTTGGAACATTTTTGCCTCTGAATCCTCTTTAGCAGCTGGTAGTCTAGTGGCAACATGTGCTAGGGAACAGACATATGAATTTGTATAGGAAGAGATATAAAAGGAAATACTAAGTGTCGGAATATAGAGGTTTTATTTTTCCAGGCATTAGTGAGATTATACAGCTACAGAGGAGGACTGTTTTCATGCTTCCCCTGAAATTCTTTTCTGTAGCTCACTGAACTGATTCATTCATTCTGTGCAAAACAGAGTGATTACAGACTTTTAAAGCCTGTATCTTTATTACTGTGGGTGTACTCTTCCCTTTCTTTTTTTGTTGCTAAGATAAATGGGCAAAAAGGAATTTCTGTAATCTGTCTTTTAGTACAGAACTCATTATGGGGAAATATTAACCACTATTTCATAACTTTTAACAGGCAAAGCTTTATCTTCTGAGGTGTAAAAATGTGTGTCTTAAGGAAAATGTCTTTTTTTCTGTAGGCACTGTCACTGACATCCTGCTGCCTGGAGATCAGAGGGACCCAGATTTCTTCCTGCTTGACTAGCACAAGGGCAGACCTACATAGAGACTGGCAGACACTTCCCTGGGAGAAGCTGGCACCTCAGGCATAGTGGGAAGAGCGAAATGGCTGCTTACCACCTCTGTGTTCTGTCAGTATAGAAAAAAAGGGGGGGAAATGAGTGGTTCCTCAAAGCAGCATTTCCCAGACCCTGCTACAGTGCTGTAGAGAGAAAGAGGTGAGTGGGCAGGTGGCAGCATGTGATGGTACCATTGGCCTTCTGTACTGGGGACTGACTGGAAGGTCAGCACAGGATGTCAGGGAAAACAGCTTACTGATGATGCTGGTTCACAGATGCAGAACATATTCTCTCTACAGGTTTTCTACATCTGAAGAGAGGTCACAGCCGGGTGAAAGGGAGGTACACTGCTGACTGCTTTGCAGCAGTCTGATGCCAGCCACTTGAGCTAGAGCTGCACTGCTGTGCACTTCAGCTTTGGCTTATATTGGAGGAGAATGCAGCAGAAAAGAGTCTCTCTTCATGCATTCTCCTTTCTGTTTCCCTTCTCTGACCATTTCTTCTTTTCTCCTTCTTATGCCTGGTGGCTGTTGAGACAACACATAGTCAATGTTGGCAATGTCTTTCTCACTGAGGTTGCCTAGGAATCCTAATATATTTCATTATTTAGTGAAAAGTTTCAATGTCTTATATTAATTTTGAATTGTGTAACAACACTGAATACTTCACACTATTTTAGTATGTTCATCAGGGGTTCTCCAAACCTTTTCAGTGAGGATGGTAGGATTTCTATAACTTCTACTTTTCCTAATACATAGCGTGGTAAACTGTGAGACATAAACGTGCAATCTGTTCGTTTCATGAAGCAGTTTGTTCAAGACCACACTAGGGTCCACAACCTGGATCACCTGTCGAGTCAAAGTTGCAGGATGATAATAGTGCTACAAAATGGCATTACAATCTTTTTCATTGAAAACAGTCTAATGAAAAGTATGTAAATGTTTGACTTGTACATCAAATGCATTGTCCTTGGGTAGACAGGCTAGGAGAAAAGTCACTGTTCTGAAGCAGGAAGTCTGTTCACATTCACATCCACCAGCACAAACTTGTCTTACCTGTTCAATACCATGAAAGCATAATGCCACTGAAGCTTTCTGCCAAAAAATATCCCCAGGATAAGGCTGCATACAAGTCTCTGCCATTCATGAAATTCTCTAAATATTCTCTCTCATGTGCAATATTTCAAAGGCATAATAGTAAGAAAATGTGTGCTATTTTACAAGGGTGGGTGAAATGCATTTCTTTTGCCTTGTGCTTGAGATGAAACGAAGCCAGGCAATTAAGTAAGGAAGTCTGGAGCCCATTTTATGGCATCATATGTGACTGCAAAAGAGAGAGTGGTAATTGCCATTGGTGTGTGATATCCTTTAGCAACCTGACTCAGAGAATATCTCTGCATCCTAGAATGCTGGTGTTTTATAAAGCCTGCAGGCATGTCAGTCCTCAAGATGAGAGCTCACCCCATTAAAGCATTTAAAATTAATTTTAATCCAGGGAATTCAACTCCTGTCTTTAAACCTTTACAAACAAGTTTAAAGCTGCCATGTACCATAAATTCATGGTGGTCTACAGAGGGTTTTTTTTGTAAGCTGAACAAAGCATGACAATTACATGAGGGATTTAGCAGGGCCCAGTTGATGTGTACAGATAATACACTTAGAGAGGAGTCCTTCCTACCTTTTATAATACCGACTGTATGTATGAAGTCTAGAGAAAAATGTCACTGTGATAACAACTATCCCTTAAGTTACGCATGTTACAATGAAATGACAGTGCTGCTCATTTATCTGTATGACAATGAAAGAGCAAGGTAGGTATCCTGTCCCATAGCCAGTGCATTGTAATATAGGCGCAGTTTGCTATATACCAGGATGCTGAAATTTGTCCCATTCTGCTGTAAAATATGGGAAATTTTGTTGCTGCTTGACTTTATGTGTTCCTTCTTACTGAAGTGTGCAAACAAATATTGCATGTTCATAGCTCTGAGATGAAATATGGAATTTCATCTCTTGCCCATTTAATTTCACAGTTCCAAGACATTGTACTGATAATGGCTAATATGCAGGCAATTTTTAGCTGACCAGGCTTTGTCTTCCAGGCTGCTCATTTTTTTTTTCCTATTCAGCCTTTATGCTCTTATGTAGTAAGGCAATGTTGGCTCCCACCTCCTCTTTGCCAAAGACTCTGAACTTTGCTACCTGTTATGTTTCAAACAAGTGCTCTGTGCTCCCACTGCTGCTATTTTGTTCTGTAAACACACAGTTATTGGTGCTAAGACTCTCCCCTGGAGCCAGCACACTGACACTGCTGCTTCTTGAGCTGACCCTGGCGATGTTGCCGTGATGCTGTGCTCTTTGGCAACAGTGTCCTGTTGCAATCCCAAAGGCACCAATTCCACTGCAGGCCCAGGCTTAAGCACCAAGTGCTCATGGGGCACTGCTTGCCGTCCCACCAGGTTTGCTGATCCAGCTCGCTCCAAGGTTACATTCCATCCCTGAAAAGTGAAATGGTCCAAGCTAACAGCTCCCCCCAAACCCTAAAGTAAAAATAGTGGTGGTCTTTCAAAATGTGACCATTTTTTCAATCATAGAAAAAAGCATCAGAAATGAAAGAAGATGGATGTCTCTTAAACCTCCTTCCCTGGGGAAACCTTAAGTGAACCATTATGCTCATTTATTTTCCGTTGATATTTACATGCTGACCCCAATCATAATTAAACTGCAGCCTCCTTAGGGCAGAGACTAGCCTTTTGTTCTGTGTTAATTAGCAGTTTGTGCAACAAGGCCTCTGTGACTCCACTTCTGAGTGAGACAAAAGTCAATGTGTTCTATTTTTCAGGTTTGGGGGAGGCTCTGGCACAGAGAGAAGATTGGCAGCTGGTTTAGATTCATAATGCATGCACATTGGTTGAGTGCTGCTAAAATGATAAACAGTTATAGTTCAGTTGATGCTAAGACTTGACTGATCATATTAAGGATTTTGAGTTAGTAGTCTTCTGTAGTCTAGTCACTCCCATCTCTCCAGACTTTATTTCAGGCTGTATGCAGACAGTAAAGGAACAATACATTGATTTACTCCTGGTTCATATTGTCAGTGTATTCTGGATTGGTTAGGTTTGGAAACATATTTATTTTCCTAAGTTAAAGCTTGGATTCCTGGGGGATTCCAATGGGCTGCTAACTTTGTAACATGTATTTGTGACAAATAAAAACCACATGGGAATATAAGTTATTGTTTGTATAATGTGTCAGAGAAAGAAATGTAGAGGCAGAGGGCTGAATCTAACCTCATCAGACACCTTAAGCTGTGCCATCCCCACTAGTAAATCAGAGCCCATAATGCTGCCAGTGAGGAAATAGCATTTTGTTTTCACTCTGTTCACTGAGATAGGACTTCTTGTGAGACCTCTTTTTAAAATAATAGTTTCTTGTAACAGAAGAAAAAGGCTCTTGTATCTGTAATCAGATGCTTATTTTAGAGGCAACAGTTCTCAAGACACATATTACAGAAAACCTGCTAGCCTTTCCATCAAATGGTAGAAAAAAAAAAATTCATTCTCATAATTCCTGATGTTTGATTTTTTATCCAGCAGAATGGAAAAACTGTCTTTCAGTGAAAATTAAGTTAAAGCAGAATTTAATTTGTGAGTGTCCTATTTTTTTCTCTTGGTACTTTTTAAGTTTTCAGAGGAGAGGGATTTTTGCACTCCCGCTTTTGTAAAACAATATGTAGCAACACACTGAGAGCCCTAAACCACATAAAACCATGCTGGATTTTTTTCCATTTTTTCTCCCAGATAAATTAACACTTCTTGAAAAAGCAGTATCGTCTTGAAAAATCTTCCATCAAACACACTGGTCACGGTTGCATTCCATCTCACACACACATGTATCTATTCTAGCATTCAATATTCAGAACACCATAACTTCCTTAAGCAAATTGAATTCATTTTATGGAAGAAATGCGAGTTCTTCTGTATTGATTAGTAAATCAGTTACATTGGAAATTTTTCTGCCAACTGACCTCATTTTAAATACCACGGCACAGAGGCTTTGCTTCATCTTTCACCAGTGCTTATTTAATTTTGTTAGTTTCACTGAGGCTTTCTTGTTTTACTCTGGTAAAAGCATGAAAAAAACCCCACAGGTTTATTGAGTCTGAATGCTTGAGCAAACAATGCAAACACAGATGTGGATTCATGCCATTTATGCATGCACAGAATACACAGAAAAGGGCTAGGGTGAAATTGCCTTTCAGTAAAGTCCAGGTGAAAAAAAAACTCTTAACTTAAATAAACGGGTTTTGGTAACATTCAGCCTTACTTTTTTATTATTATTATACATCTTTGAAAAAGAATTTTCAGGAGGTCTAATAATTAAAGAAGCGATAGAGCCCCTGCATGCCAGTCCTAGCCCAGCTCACGCATCTCTCCCACAAATGACTTGGGACATTCATAGTTTGCCACTGTTATGCTGGCACGTTATCATACACTTGGTGATTTTCTTTACCATTTAAAACCCCTGCAAATGTTTCTGAGAAGGACACTTCATGGCAGCACACGAAGCAAGCAAGCCACTGCCCCCCCATCAGTGCTGAAGCAACAGTTACATCCCTGAAATAACCAAAGTTAGAGTTTTTTTTAAAAACAACTTTCAAAAAGTATTGGTGGGGTTTCATTTGGTTGTTGGTTTGGGGTTTTTTAAACCCAGCATGGTGGCTACCACAGCTCCACAAAATTAAACCAACACAATTGAGGAAGCAACCAGTTATAGCTATGGGTCAGGAATAAGCAGCAAATGCAGGAACCTCTTAAATCAGCTGCCACCTGGAAAAAAGTTCCTGTAACTATATCATTGTGTGATGTGCTGGGGGAGTAGAAGAGTATTTTTATGAATATAAGTGCAGTGATTCATGTGTTTGGTGTTCTGGAATGTGTTGAGCATATGGTATTGCAGGCTTTATGTAAGTGACCTTGTGAGTTTGTATTTTTAAATCTATTATGGAACAACTAATGAATAGGTTCTGATTTCTCCTTCCTACTGGTATAAATTTGAGTTTCTGGTAAGTACACTGTTTGGGGCAGACCTGTAGTCATTCCTATAGAACAAGCCTTTGAGGAACTAGGAGTTCTCCACAAGAATATCTTTTGGGAGATTTTTGTTCCTGGCATATGCTACCTTGTTTTTTTCCATGGGAAGAAACGATGTGAGCCATAATAGCAATGCAGAGATATACTATATACAAAGTCTTATTTTCCAGGAGCGCAAATAAGCTAGGAGTTTTCCCGGTGTTCTTGTTCCTTGTCAAAGATGTAAGGCTGTGACTATACTAGTGGGTGACACGCGGCCAGGGAGCATTAGTGGGAGAAGAAAATCCCTCATTCCTGATGCTGTGCTGCTGGGTGTTTCCACCATGGGCTTTTGGCCTGGCATCCTGTGGGTGCTGTGATGAAGAAAAGAACTTGGTCTGGACTTCTCAGTTAGTTTGGTGACCACCTCAGTAAAAACTTGGTACCTACACATCAGGGCCAGCTGAATCTTTCTACTAAGTTTTATAGTTTAGCAATGAATACCCAGTATGTCATGGCACAAAGCATTTTTCATGGGGACCCTCAGGGCCCTAACAGCGTATTTTAAGCAAATATATATCCTCTGTATTGTGCTGAAATTCCTACACTAGGCATTTAATGGTTGCATACTGTGTTTAACTGGCTTATATATAGTGCCCTAGAAGTGTGATCTCTGTATTTTTTTCACTATAAATAGTTAATGCGAAATATTAGATCAAATACTGTTGAAGCCTTTTAAGTCAAAGGCCTCAATTAGTATTTTGTGGAGTTCTGGACTGCCTTTGGTGACACATATGGTCTGCAGGGCCTCAGATGCAGAAATTGATCAGAATAGCTCTTCCAAAATAATTATTCCTCTGAGCCATTCTGCAGGCATTAATCCAAAATGTAAATGAGCATGTTCCAGAATAATTACGCTACTTACAAAGCAGGGTAAATATCCTAAAATGAAATAATTTCTATTCCAAATTAGACTCTCTTTATAGAGGGGTCATTCTAGAATATAGGAATAGAAGAAAATAGGTAGACTGTGTTAAGATTTTGATTATTCATAATCCTGATGTTAGTAATTTTTCTAAAAATTCTTGTATTTCTACATGTGTTTCAAGGACATCTTCAAAGCTAGATGATTTTTTCAGATGTATTTGTACCGAGTAAAAAATAGAGTTTGAGTTTCCAGGTTTGCATGTTTACTATGGAGATAAGGATTTTTTTTATAGCTTGAGTACAGCACATCCAATGTAATGAACTAGTTTACGTCTTGAATGATAAATTGACTAAGGCCCCATTTAGATGAACATTTATTTTTGTGGCAGGGCGAGTTCACATGTCGTATCTCCTCATCCATACGCTCTCCCATTGTACAGCTGCACAGTGAACCAGGCTGAGAAACTGAGAACCCAGAAAAACACCCACAAAAAAGTGCATCTTTATAATCTGTATTAATTCCTCACTCCACTTTGGGGCCCTTATTTGGCACCACGCACAGTTGTACTGCACGTGGTGTACAAAGGGAAATGAATGGCAGGCTGGCAATAACAACCCATTTTCCTTTTATTTCCTTGGAACCTTTCATTGCTTTATCAAAATGTAGAAAACTTTCTGCAGTTAAAAGTGATAATGAATAATTTCCAAAGCAAAAATGACTGTGTGTGTTTATCCAGTCACTGTCAATCAGTCCAAAGGCACAGTGTTGTGAAAGAGGGTCATATTCCTTCGTCAGTTTTCAGTATCTATATTAATTAGTGTTAAAACTATGTTAGCTTATTTTTTTTTTTCTTGATAAGATACTTTGCTGACTTGTCAGTATTTTAGTTCTTTTCTTTTCCCAACGGCGTCTAAGAGTTTGGTTCAGGTCTCTACAAGTAGCATGGCCTCCTTGAAAGTGTATTATAACACCAGTTTTAATTATTTGCATGCAAAGTTAAAATGCAAGAGAATAATTATGCCAAAAATGTTCTCTTGTCTAGACAAAACCTTTTAAGGATGGGGTGATGTGGAAAGGCTTCTGTATTTGTGTCCAAGAAATTCTGACACCCACCATGCAGAACAAGCATCCTGAGAACTAAGCCTCTGGGACATGTCAGACCTACTGGTTATCTGTACGCATGCACCAAGGCTATTAGTTTTTGACAGGGTCAGACTGGCTGCTCACAAGCTACCAACTGTGTACTACGTGGAGTAAGGCCAACATACCTTGGCTTTACATTATACCTGACTTTTGCATCAAAAATGACAGCTGACTAATAGAGTCTTCTTCAACTGAGACAAAAATTGTGAGTGGTAAAAGACAACTGGTCTAGAAATCCATGGATATATCAGGTCAGGCCCCACTGTAAACCTAATCTTAGGAGAAGCCTTTCAGATAGAACAGTCAACTGTGAAACGAAGCCTGAAAATGTCCTCTTGGAGGCATCCTGCTAATTAAAGAGCTGAAATTCAGGCAACACAACCTTAGGAAATGTTTTGTGCTTATCTTTGTGCATGTGCCAGATTTCTGAATGTATAGCTTTTCCATTGCCAGGGATATGAACATGAAAATGTCTAATAAGTAAGCTTTGAGCCAAGCAGAAAGGAGAGAGCCAAAAAAAATCTGGCTAACCCAAGCCACTGTTTGATATTTCTCTCTAGAAGACATGTATAAAGCACTAAATTTTAGGACAAGGTTTTTTATTGTTCCTCAAGTGTTAGCAGAAAGAGCACAGTAAAAAGCTGGGGCCAGTAAATCGTTATGAAAAATTGTTACTGAGCAGACACAGAAGCCAAATTAAAAATAGGGTTATCATCACTTCATTAAGAGTCATATTTTTTTAAAATGCCTGCAAGGCAGTGCTTCTCTTAGTTTTGCCCTAAGACCAGATTCTGGTTCTGCACACAGACAAGCACACACACTTACACAGACAGCTTTATTTTAATATGTACACATATCCTGAACAGCAGAAACTGTACATGTCATATCTTGTGAAATGTATTCTGTCCACAAGCTTAAGCAGCCTTCACAGGAATGCAAATACAGGCTGTGTAGTTACTTCCATGATTGAGTTCCATGAACTGGGTCAAATGATGGGTGGCAGCAGGCCAGGGTGTGGAAGTCATGTGTTTGATGTGCATGTTTGCTGCCATGTGATGGGGACATCTCAGGGCACTGCAGATCCTATGCTGGGAGGGCATGAGAGAAGGGACGGCTGTACTACTGGTCTGTGAGATGCCCTGTGGAGACACGATGATAACTGAGTAACTAAATAACTGGCTATCTTCCAGCTGATGAATGCCAAACAACAGCTGTAGCCTGAAGTAGAAGAGTAACCATGGCACTGCTCTCTATATGCATCATGTTGGCTTGTTCAGGCAAGCGAGCATCCATGTACAAACACAGGGCTGATGGCTTCTGACCTTTAAATCATACCAGAATATTCTGTTCCTGATCTGTCCTTATGTAGGGAGTTTTTGAGGGGAGAAGATAACCTCATGGCCACATAGCACTTTGAGAGTGTGGACTTTGTTACAGCTGCCTGAATATGACCTGAAGTGAGGAGAGCATTGGATTATCTAATGGAGAGGCCAAGGTTCTGAAGGGAATGAGAGGTAGATCTTGAAGTTGCCTTCCTCCTATGAGGATGAGATGTCAATAAGTGACAGTAGAGAAAAAGGCTGAAACTGTATTTGAGAACCAAGGATCTCCCTAACAGATGCTGGGGCTGATTAACAGAGGTATTTTTTGGTCTTGTTTATGTGATGGCCCTCTGATCTGTTTCTTACAGTAAGAGGTGGGTCTTAATGCTGTTTCATATTTACTGAATTATTTATTGCCATACTTTCACAAAACGCTAGCCAACAGTAAGCATGGCAGAAACTTTCTGTTCTTATGATCAGAATCACAAGAAGGCACTATTACAAGACCAGCTAAGCTGTAAAACAGAAGTTAGGGATCAGAACCCTAAAAGTGTCAAACGTATATGTCCAAACCTGCAATTTTAGATTACCATTTAGGTACTGCCTTGACTTGGACTCTCCTAGATGAGAACTCTGTGGATTTTCCACTCACCCTCTGTGAACACTTCAGTTCTCAGAAGTGTGATTAAAATCTAGCTGCTCAGCTTCACTGCATATAATTACCCAGAGGATCCTAATCTATTACGCATTACCAAAGCACACCTACAGCATACCCACACCATAGGGCTCCTCAAGCAATGTTATTGTTTCCATTTCTTAAAAATCTGGATTGAAGTAGTGTTCTTTCATAATTTGGTGGTGAGAGCATCTATTTGGAAAACCCACTTCAGCCCCCTCAAGTCAACATCTATCTAACCATGTTGTTCTCTACCAGCTTCTCTCCTCCACCAATTAAAGTTATGCCACTGTACAGGAGAGACTGCAGCCTTACTGGGCAATGAGACGGAGAGACATATTTGTGATACTGCATCTCAGTGGCCATAGCACTGAGCCGAGAGCATGGATTCCTTTGTTTTCCAAGATAAGTTCTGTATGTCATCCAGTAGTTATTTTGTTTAAAACACAAAATCAAAGCTTGGAGAAAGGACTGGAATCCAGATATACTCTGTTGTGCCTTCAACGATAAGCCAAAGAGTAATTCTTTTGTCTGTATTACATGCTTGGTCTCTAGCCCTGCCATTTCTGTGGTAGTCCCTTCTTCTCCATTCACTGCAAGATGAAACTTATGATGGCTTTCATGGAGACCAATACCAATGATCGCTGAAAAAAAGCCTGAATTAATCTGGTAGCTTCACAACTTGCCTTATGCTGCTGAGAAAGGATAGAACAAGTTCTTCCCCCCAACCCTCACACACATTTGGTAGGACAAAAGGCTTCTAGCCTGAACCACTCACAACTAGTGGAAAAGGCTAGGGAAGGAGTTGGACTGGAGAAATGATTGCAATTGACTTGCCTAGACAAACAGAAAAATGAAACGGGAGAGACAACCTGTGCTGATGGAGAGGCTGTAGAGAAATCCAGAAATACCAGTACGATAGCAGAATTTTCCCTGTTAGCTGTCCCTGAGCAGGTTTGCCTGAAGAGAAATTAGGTGAAAGTTATACTCCATCAAAAGCTGAAGAAGTGGAAAAGTCCTATGACACAACCATCTCAGAAGAAATTCTCCCTGCCAGCATTTGGATTCAAAATCCTAAGGACAAAAATGAGCTTGAGTTGCTGCGACCCAAAGAGATACCATAATTTGACTAACTTTCAGTTGCTTTATGCCTTCATTGCTATCCTGCTGGAGAAGATGAGGCACTAACTTGCTTGGATTCCTTGAGAAAAGAAGACATCCCAAGTGTTTGCACTGCTTACATGGGAGAACATATGGTGAGGTGGAAAGATGGAACACAGCCATCCAGGGAGTACATTTCCAAGGGCTGTACAAGCAGTATCACATCACTGCCAGAGTGGCACATGCCTCAGGGCAGTTGAGTTCAGGTCATTTGCCCACGTTCCCTGCCAGCAACCTTCTTTCCTTCTCATATCATGGGCGATGAAGAACCCTGGTTCTGCAGAGATGACCTGAAGGGGCAGCCTGCAGATAATATAGAATTGTGTTGCTTCTGCTTTCTCCCACAGCTGTCATGGCTTGTTCCTGTATTTGCTTTCAAGCCAACAGCAGCCTCACCTGTTGTCAGTATTCAGGCTCTCAAGCTCTTCTAAGATCTTTGCTGAAAGATGCTCCCCAATTGTCAGCTGCAATCATGGCTGAGCCACAGCAGTAAATGTGCAACCCCAATAATAGTATGCAGAAATTATACTGAAGTGATAAACACTTGAATGATTAGTCATTGGTCATATGATTGGCTCTAATAAGCTAAGCTAGTATAGCATTGCTGTCTTCATTCAGGCTTTGAAAAGAAGTAAGGTGGTTGCTGCAGAGCCTAAAGACAAACAGCTGCCACAAAGCCAGACCCCTCTGCTGGGTTTCAGGAGGCTCTGTCAGTTTGGCCTGCCTTCTGAAAGTGCTGGGGGGACACCTAGGCACAACCATTTCCCAGCCCAGCCTGGAGGTAGAACCTAAGATCTGTCATTTCTGGATTGCAAGGTAACCTGTTGCCCAGTGAAATTGGAGCCCAACTTAGTTGTAATGTTGTAGTTTTATTCTCTAACAGTCTTCCAGACAAAGTTATTGGAAGCATTTTTTCTGTCGACAGTTCTGTCAGTGGATACCTCTCACAAAGCCAACAGAGACCTGGTAAATACAATGACTGTGCTAATGACTGATTAATGAAAGTGAGGGCCAAGTTATCTTGGCATCAGCTTTTGGGAAACTAGCAGCAGCAAATATGATATTTACTTCCTTACATTTTAGTGTGTACGTCCCGTTGGCTACTGAGATTGGTAGAGAATTGAACTGCATGGCCGGCTGGACTATGTGGTCATGTCTTCCCTCACTAGCTGCAGCAATCCTAAGTCTCAAACTTTGGTAAAAACAAGGATACTTTAACGCCAAATACTGAGCGCTTCCTTAGAGCTGTTAAAATGCTGTATTTAAATATATACATGTGTGTGTAGGAAAATGTGTCTGTAGTAAAGACAATTATATTAGCACTGTAACAGGAAGGTAGATGGCCTTTCTTGTTTGAGTACAAGTAGTCCTTTAAGTAATAGCATGGTTGCGTAACAGCAAGGAAATTTAAAGCTGATCTCTGTTTGCTCTAACAAATGTAAGGCTGGCACCCTGTCAGTTATGACTCAAGTAACACATTATAACACTTCAACCATATTGAACTGTGCGTCACCAGAGGAGTTGTTTCGTACTCTATTTTCTTACTTATGGAGGAAGAGCAAGTGGCAGAATGGATGATTTTATTTCTTTTGGTGAGCTGTTGGTTTCCATTCGCTTTGACCAGGGTGCTTTGTAATGTGATACGAGTGAGAGACTGGCTTTCTTACAAAAACACCCTACTTGAGTAACAGTGTTGTTTCTAGAGAGGAACTGCACTTTACACTGTACTCTCTACTTTAAGCACTGGTGAGGTAACAAGGTCATAAAAGTCAGCAAAATAAAAAGATTTAAGGGTTTTAGTTTCACGGTTGGCCAATGTGGAGAAAGTAACTCCCTCTGTTTTTCTCTCTACTAATCTGTAGAGGTCTGCAGTCACTGTTACTGAAGACCACTGACCAAGCGATAGAGCTGGAGCAGCTGTGATTTCATCCCCTCTTTACCTGTGTTCAGTAATATTGCCTTATCCTTTATTAAGCTTTGTGGTACTCTGAAGCAAGTAACACTTGCAGTTTTGTTTACTGTGTTGTGGGGTTTTTTTTCCAGATTCTATTTTAATCTTTATTTTCAGAATTAGGCAGCTTCTCATGTTAGCCATTTTATCTTTCCTTTGAATAGCAAATCTTTTTCATTCACTCACTTATTGTCACCATTTAAAAATCACTTTTCCTCCTTTATGTTGCCGGATACAATACTCATGCATGTCATAGCTGGCTGCTTAATCTGGTGTTCAGCTCAATATACAGTTAACTCTTTTTTTTTTCAAAGAGAAGCTGAGTAGGTATCTTCCTTTCTTCTCCCTTTGTTCTAACAAAAGCTTTTGCTGTCTCTCCTTCTCTGTATATTTGAGATGATGTAGTTCCCTTTTCTGCTACCAGAAGATGCGATTGAAATAAAAATTTTGCGATTTCTCCCTTGCTTAGCTGTTTGAAACAGAACTCTGTGAGCAGTGATATTCTCTGTTGCCCAATAGTTATTCAGCAAGTTCTCCTTTACTTATGGAAATCCTACAAGCAGCAACATGAGAAGGTAAGCCAAACTACAGAACTTGTCCTAGGCATTAAGAAACAGTAGTCTTGTCCATAACTGCTTTTAACTAAATGTCTCCAGAAATCTTATTTTCTGAAGTATCTTGAAGGCTTGAAACCTTTAACCTCATTAAATTAGACATAGATGCAAAATGGGCAGGGGTTATCTTTGACAGTGGAATTTCTGGATCCTTTAGGCACTTCAAATATTTTTGTGTAACCTTAAGCTATAAAGGAGGCTACTCCAGGTTGTCAACAATATAGAAGAAAAACATGTCTAAGATAGCAAGCTTAGTTTTCACTACTTTGGAAATCAGTGAAAGAATCAGCAGTTACAGTACACCACCCTGTTTTCAAATATTGATGCACTCCTTTACAGTGTCAAAGGTGCTACAGGTAAATGATGATAAAAATAAAAGTCAGTTTTCACATAGCAATCTGATGCAGAATAAATGTGGATTCTTCACACTACCAGTCCCAAGGTGTTGTGGTTCAGAGGATGTTTTTAAAATTGACTTCAAAACATTCATAAGTGGTTGTTGCCATTGCTGATAATGTGCAACAGTCTCTCAGTCACAAACCAGCCTGAAACTTATTAAGATCCCAATATTATTGACTCCACCTGAAGACTGTCTAAACTTGGGCTTTGACTCATGTTTAGAAAAAGGTGTAGCTGGGAAGTGTCCATTGTCCCAGCTGCCCATCCTGCTCAAAGCTCCAGCCAGAATACAAAAGTGGTTTAAAAGCGATTGACATCCAATCCTCCACTGCTGCAATCTCCAGCAGGATATATTAATGTATGATTAACATAAAACCACTACCAGTTTCTGTTTATGACTATAGGACAAACTGTAAACAGAGGTAATTGCGATATATGCCCTGCTCAGCCACTGGAAGCTCAGCTGGAAGAGGGATAGGATAGTTGTGGATGCAAGCTGCCTCAGCTCTCACAGCTGAATTGATCAGTAATGCAAGCCTGAGAGTTTTAGGAGTTGTATTGTAAGTTTATTCCACCAGAGCTGGAGGTGCTCTTTTGTCTATCTAGAAGTTCTGCTCAAAGAGATCCTGAGTTCCAAGATCAGCAACAGCAACTAAATAAGTCCTAATTAGGCTGGAATTAGGGCTGACATTATATTTTAGAGGCCTAATTGTTACAACCCTTGCTTAAAACATGCGAATGTTGGGGGCGGGGGGGGGGGGGAAGAGGAAAGAAAAAGGGCAGTGAAAACTTTGACATCAGCTGAGCTTGCAGGTGACTCAGGTTTTTCTCCTGCTTCTTTTTATCTTTTCCTGGGGTGTCCTGTCAAGGCTGTAAGATAGCAGCTTTGAGCTATGCCCTTTCAAATCACACCTACCACTCATTCCTTCCTTACTTATTCATTGCCTCGACACTCATTCCTTCCCATCTATCCATTCGCTAATGTCATTCACTACCTACTTCCAAATTCTCTCCCCATCTACTCACCAAATAAGGGATTCAGATAGCTCAAAGAGTTTTATTTCGTATTTTAAACTTATTTTTCCTATACTCTGGAGGGTTTCCTCTATGAGATAAAGCTGCAGAAACCTGTGGAACTTGAAAAGAGTTTGCTTCTGGCACAGTCTTCTGTCCCCAAAAATGCCTCGGCGTACACAGCTTTTGGCACTCTCCATTTCCCTCCCTGTTGCAATTCAACAACAGAAACTCCATGGAAGCAGGATGAACTTCTCTGTTCCCAGGAGATTTTTTCACTCACCACACTTACAAAGCATGTGCTGGGCTCTGAAATGCTCCAGACTAAATTACTGGCTGAGGTTAGTCACAAAAATAAAACACACACAATGCTTTTTATTAATCATAATGTTTGAGCTCAAACATTTTCTGCAGTTTATCCCCATCAAAATTATTTTATAGATAAAACCCAAAACCTTCAAAATGAAACTTTTTAGACGTTAAATCCCAACATCAGCATTTTTGGTGGTAAAAGGTCCAAATTATCTCTTATCTGAAAGCATTTTCTAGTGCTGAACTTACTCCGCAATTCCAAAACTTTAGATAATACTTCAGTTCACAGAGCTTTGTAACATCATACTCTTCTTTAAACCATTTCCCTTAAATACAGAAGAGTCTCCATCTTTTTAATAGAAGTTTTCTAGCCGTTATCACTATAAAGATGCCCAAGGCTTAAAACCAAACATAAATGCAAAGAACTGCAAATTTATCATACATAAAATGTGATGTTTAAGCCAATCTCATTATTTTTTCCTGACTTATTATTTTTTCCTGCTGTGATTAGCAAAAGTAAACAAAAAGTCATTAAAACTTCACATTTTTATACTAGCAGCCTTGAAATTTAACTTTATTTTCTTTTTTTTTTTGTTTTCTAAATACAAAAGTTCTCTCAAGGTCGTGAAAATCTCAGCTGTGGCCCACCCCTCTCCACCTCATTTCCGAGCTCATTTAAAAATGATTTTTCATTTCCCGCTTCCAAAGGACATACCTGGATAAAATGAACAGGACAGTAAAAATATCATCTGGCAGCATATTTGAGCTTGAGAGAAATTTTCCTGAAGACTGAAAAAAATGATAGCAAAACCAAATTTGAATGAAACAAAAGAGTACTAATTATGGATTTGCTGCCACCATTTCATCTTCCATGTGCAAAATGTAAATATAACTCCACTGAGCTGTGTAAAATATCACATCTGAACTACAAAACGGCATGTGCCATAACCTTTTGAATAACCATGTTTGCACAGGGCCAATGTATTGAGTGACTGAAGGCAATATGCCCGTCACTGTGAATGTAATGATATGCTGTACATCTGTTGACAAAATGCATTCATGTTTACCGAGCTGGACCCTGGGTGCTTTATGTTTGTAGGTATAAAGTATATCTATGTTTACAATTTCCTCAGTGCATAAGTATGTTAATGAATCACATTCTGTGACCATGGGTAACATCTAAAGATGACTTACAGGTGAATAAAAGCAAGTTTTTATTAAAATGCCTTGGGAAAGGAAGAGCTAGATTCATTCACACCTTCCTGTTAGTGTGATGTCTGGGCTATGTTGCTGGACTTTGTTCTGGTCAATGGCCTTTTGCTTGCTGTGGAAGTTTCCTCACCAGTACTACCTCACACACATTATATAGCTGCGTTGGGTGGCCTAAGCACAGAGAATAAGCTTGTATTTTCCAGCTTCATCTCCCATACTCAATGGAAGGTCTCTTCTCCATCTGTTTTCCTCTACTCTCCACTGACCCTGTGACAATTGTGGTACTACGCTATGTGCTTGCCTCTACAACACACATATTGGTGAGTATAGCGAAGCTTGTATCCAGCAACTCCATTTCCCTCACTGGAAAAAGATAAATCAAAGCAAACTGGCCATTGCACCAGGTAGGCTGAACTGAGCTGAGCATCTTTTCCTTTAGGCATCACCATCTCACTACCTCTGCTTACAGCTTTGCAAGACAGGGGTTTTGACTTTGCCCTTGGACAAGAGCTGTTCTTGTCAATAAATACTAATAAAAAATGTTCACCAGTTTCTCAGGCTTTTTTCTTTGGTTTCTTTCTTTCTTTTTCTTTTTCTTTTTTTTCTTCCCTGCTAGAATAATAGCAGGAGGAGACACTTTTCTGTTAATTTCATTTTGCTTTACTTACCAGGACTGCATTTATACACTGAAAACTTCTAAATCATAAGCTGAAACTTTGAGGCACTGAAGAGTTTCGAGTGAAATCTATCAGCCTTTCAGCCTTTGTCAAAGAGCCCCTAGAAGGCCATATACCAACAGCCATAGGAACCACATGGTGGGCTGGGCAGGGAGCAGTGTCCATCTGAAGTAACCCCAGCTCAGCACCTTTCTGGGCATGGCCAGTAGGTAGGGAGGTCATTTTTAGCTTGCCGAAGGGAGCTACTGCTTCTGGCTGCTGGGGAGAGCCCAAGCAGGAGTCTTGGCTCTGCTCCCTGGCTGGACTCACTCACAATGAGCCCATAAGGGCTCTGCCAACTCCCTGCTGGTGTCTGGCTGCTGGCTGGTAGATGTAAATGGCTCCTTAGCTGGAGGGTGACCATGGTATTCAAAGCCAACACGCATACACACACAATGAGTATTTTTATTCCCTCATATAAATTGTTAGACATTTGCTGCCAATTATTTGCTAGAAGTTAAGGCTTAAAAGCCCACTGCAGTCATTTTCTAGTTCTTACCCCTGCCCTCAAAATACAGCATTCAGCTTCTTTTGTCTCTGAGCAGTTCACGTTTTATTACTTACATTTTAGGTGATAACTGGCTGCTGGTATGTCATGTACATGGCAGGAAAAAAATGTTTGTTTTCCCAGGCAAATGTTTTACCTCTCACACATGTTGTCCTGCTAGCAAAAGAGGGCCTGATTCTCCAAAGAGCAGAGGTGCTTAGACCTAGCTTTGCTTGGGTCTCAGAATAAGCATGGTTTACATTTCGGCATTACCAGGAGTTTTACTTGAGACAGGGACGGCAGGAATAGGCCAAAACTTGTCCAAAAAGGGAAGAGATCAATACTGTCCTTCTCTGGCACCTCTTTTAATGCCTAAGGGCATTAAGCATTATATGGAAGCTAAAGTTTTGATTAATATTTTGCTGCTTGTAAAATCAGACATCAGCAGGGACAGGAATTTGGCTCTCTGTTTCCACTTCCCACAGAAAACAGTGAAGAAACCTTTAATTAATAAGACATTTTGCATTGCAGGCAACATGACTACTGCCTTGTTTCCCTGGTTAAAAGCATCTCTCTCTACTCAAAGTACCTTTCCCTTTCTCTCTAAAATCTAAGTTATGATGTTTTGACAGAGCTTCTGCAGATTTCAGGAATTAATTTCCTTCAAGTTGTTCCTGTTCTTCTTGGCATTCTTCTAAGATGACAATTACAGAAGCCTTTTATTTTTGTTTTCTTTCCTATTTTTGCTGTCAACATACCAGAATGAGGACAGCAGCTTTAGAAAGTATACTTACTTAGTGTTTTGACATGTTAAATATACCCGCACTTTGAATTTAAAGGCAATGGATTGCTGAATCCCCAGCTAACTTGTAATTTCATACATAGTATCTTCAGGGTCTGCAGAATTTATTTCAGCTCATATTTATTGCTTCTTTGTTTTAAAATGTTTTGTTTGAGAGGGAAGGTGGCCTTTTCAATCTGTTTATAGTGCTACTACTGCTGTGAACTTACTATCAGCCAAGTACTTAAAACAATACACAAAACATGTAGGCAAAGCTCACTGCAGGGAAAATATTTGATTCCAAGTCTGTGCAGACATGGAAAGGAAAAGGGACTAAACATTGCCAAATAACTTAGCTCTGTGGAATAAAGCTGTACATAGGTGTAGTCCCTAAATGCAGGCTTCCTTGCATATTGTTTCTGTTGTTAGTAATCAAAGCGTCTATTTTCTCCAAGCAATACCATTTTTGGCTTGCATCAGTGGCTTTTGACAAATTTAATGTTTACTATTTTGTGGTTGAGGTAGAGATAAAACTTACTTCCAAAATGATCTTTTCACTGCTCCAACATAAATCCATACCTGTACCTCACAACTATTCCTGTTTTTTATGCTGTGATGTCACCCATTTTAAACCTTAAGATGCAGACAGTAAACAAACTTAGTGTCTGCTCGGTATTGCTGCTGAAGGCTTTTCACTGCAGAAACAAGGAGCTCTATGAATTCACTGTGAAAAGGAGGGGTTAATATATAATGGAAGAAGCCCTTTACTAATTTAAGCTCTATATATAAGTTCTGTGCCGTTTATACTGCCTGAGCTTCTGCTGCCTGCCAACTGTATCTTGAATTGAAGCTTTGAAACACCAGAAGGGATGTCCGTAACCTCAGTAGCATTACTCTCTGATGGCATGAGTGGAATGTTGGCCCTGCAGAGGGAAAACACGTCTCTCCTTGTTAACTCCTACTGATAAAGCAGTGCATGAAAGCCATGGATACATCTCATGCATAAATGGATTTGATTTGTTTGAACCGGAAACTATCACAGCTCATTGAGCTTTGATTAGTTTACCAACAAAAATGTAAAGAGTGGAATCTGTGAGCCAATGCACAGTAGAAATGATACACCCTCTTGCAGAACGTGTTGTAGAAACTTTTCTTTGCATTCTCTTGTGTTGTCTAAAGGAAATAAAAAAACTAAACTTCTGTTCATTTCTTTCACCAGCTGGCTTACAAAGCACCTGCCTGTTTAAATGTGAATTGTAGATCTCCAACTAAAGTGTAAAATTCTTGCCTACAATAGCAAAAAATATGAGAAAAATGTTCAGCCAGTTCTTCATCCAGCACACCTTGAACCTACTCATCCTACAGTTAGACAACTTGTCCAGAAGGATGTTGAGGGATAGTATCCAAGGCCTTACTAAAATCAAGAAAAACTACATCCATAGCCTTCCCTTCATCCAGTAGGCAGGTGACCTTATCATAGAAGGATACAAAATCAGTTAAACAGGACTTTCCTTTTGTGAACCCACATTGATTATGTGGAAGACAACTTCCTTCTGCAAGTAATAGAGGAGCCGACAAGGAGAGGTGCCATGCTTGACCTAGTGCCCACCAACAGGGAAGGGCTTGTTGGAAATGTGACGCTCCAGGGCAGCCTTGGATGCAGCGATCACGAGATGCTTGAATTTGAGATCCTCAGGACAGTGAGAAGAGCGTGCAGCAAGCTCACTGCCCTCTTCAGGAACCTGCTTAGTAAGGTTCCATGGGATACAGCCCTAGAGGGCAGGGGTGACCAAGACTGTTGGTTGATATTCAAGGATCACCTGCTACAGGCTCAGGAGTGTTGCATCCCAACTAGAAGGAACTGCAGCAGGAGGGCCAGGAGAGCTCCTTGGATGGATAAGGAGCTGCTGAGGAAAATTCAAATGAAAAAAGAGGCTTATAATAAGTGGAAGCAAGGACAGGTGGCATGGGAAGAATACAGGGATGTTGTCCAGGAAGCTAGGGACCAAGTTAGGAAAGCTAAGGCCCAATTAGAATTAAACTTGGTTAGGGGTATTAAGGATAATAGGAAGGGATTCTACAGGTACATAGCAAATAAAAAACAGACAAGGGAGAACATAGGCCCCCTCAGGAAGCTCTCGGGAGAACTGACTACACAGGATTTGGAGAAGGCTGAGGTTCTGAATGACTTCTTTGCCTCAGTCTTCACTGGCAAAGGCTCTGACCACACCACCCAAGCCTTGGAAGGCAGATGCAGGGACTGGGAGAATGAAGACCTTGCGCCCACTGTAGGAGAGGAACTGGTTCGAGACCATCTTAAAAATCTGAATGTGCACAAGTCCGTGGGTCCTGATGAGATCCATCTGCGGGTCCTGAAGGAGCTGGCGAATGAAGTTGCTAAGCCACTGGCCATCATATTTGAGAAATCATGGCAGTCAGGTGAAGTTCCCGATGACTGGAAAAAGGGAAATATAACCCCCATTTTCAAGAAGGGGAAAATGGATGACCCGGGGAATTACAGACCAGTCAGTCTCACCTCTGTGCCTGGCAAAATCTTGGAGCAGATTCTCCTGGAAAGCATGCTAAGGCACATGAAAATCAACAAGGTGCTTGGTGACAGCCAGCATGGCTTCACTAAGGGGAAATCCTGCCTCACCAATTTGGTGGCCTTCTATGATGGGGCTACAGAACTGATGGACAGGGGTAGAGCAGTTGATGTCATCTACCTGGACTTGTGCAAAGCGTTCAACACTGTCCCACACGACATCCTTGTCTCTAAATTGGAGCGACATCAATTTGATGGATGGACCACTCGGTGGATAAAGAACTGGCTGGATGGCCGCACACAAAGAGTTGTGGTCAATGGCTCAATGTCTGGCTGGAGACCAGTAACGAGTGGCGTCCCTCAGGGATCAGTGTTGGGACCGGTCGTGTTCAACATCTGTGTTGCTGACATGGACAGTGGGATTGAGTGCGCCCTCAGCAAGTTTGCTGAAGACACCAAGCTGTGTGGTTTGGTTGATAGGCTGGAGGGAAGGAATGCCATCCAGGGGGACCTTGACACGCTTGTGAGGTGGGCTTATGCCAACCTTATGGAGTTTAACCATGCCAAGTGCAAGGTCCTACACCTGGGTCAGAGCAATCCCAGGCACAGCTACAGGTTGGGCAGAGAAGAGATTCAGAGCACCCCTGCAGAGAAGGACTTGGGGGTGTTGGTTGATGAGGAAATGAACATGAGCCGGCTTCAGTGTGCGCTTGCAGCCCAGAAAGCCAGCCGTATCCTGGGCTGCATCAAAAGGAGTGTGACCAGCAGCTAGAAGGAGGTGATCCTGCCCCTTTACTCTGCTTTGTGAGACCTCACCTGGAGTATTGTGTGCAGTTCTGGTGTCCTCAACATAAAAAGGACATGAAGCTGTTGGAACAAGTCCAGAGAAGGACCACGAGGATGATCAGGGGACTGGAGCTCCTCCCGTATGAAGACAGGCTGAGAAAGTTGGGGCTGTTCAGCCTGGAGAAGAGAAGGCTGCATGGAGACCTCATAGCAGCCTTCCAGTGTTTGAAGGGGACCTACAAGGATGCTGGGGAGGGACTCTTCATTAGGGACTGTAGTGACAGGACAAGGGGTAACAGGTTAAAACTTAATCAGGGGAAGTTTAGGTTGGATATAAGAAGGAAATTCTTTCCTGTGAGGGTGGTGAGGCACTGGAATAGGTTGCCCAGGGAGGTTGTGAATGCTCCATCCCTGGCAGTGCTCAAGACCAGGCTCGACGAGGCCTTGGGTGATATGGTTTAGTGTGCGGTGTCCCTGCCCATGGCAGGTGGGTTGGAACTAGATGATCTTAAGGTCCTTTCCAACCCTAACCATTCTATGATTCTATGATTGCATTGTTCTTTAAATGCCTTTCAATAGTATCCATAAGAATTTTAAGTCATGCCAATAGTTGGTCTATGGTACAGACAGTGCATGCACAACAGGTGGCTGCTGGAGGATTTTGAGCACATGCTGCAACTGACGTGCTCTGGTGGTGGCCCTCTGTATTCCTTAAACCTTGATTCCCTCTGGAGGGGAAGTGCTCTGAAAACCAGCTATGTGTTTGGTTACACATCACATCTCTAAGTATAAAAGGAAGGCAAATCCATGTCAAAACCAACCTGCTTTGGTACATTAAGTCACTAACATAGAAACACAGACTGCATTTTCATGCTCCTCAATCATTCCCTTATTAGCCTTACAAGCATGTCTATATATGTGATATAGTCCATGAATTTTCTAAAGTATATCAATAATGATATTATAATATATGCCTTATAAATAAGCGCATAATAAATCATGCAAAATCAACATTACACACCTAGTTACTAGTTCATAGTAATGTGTTTACCTTTTCCAGATCTTCTAAAATTAGTACTGGGTCATGCTTCTAAAGTCATATTTTCACTGCAATGACAGATCATTCCACTGTTTCTATGGGACTGGGTGCTGCTAGTTGGTAAGCACCATTGAAATGCAATCCATTGACTTCTTTCTATTCATGACATGAAAATAAGATAGGGTTTTTTTTTTTGCAAATTGTGGAATTTATTGTGCTCCTATAATTGGCCTGTAATTATGTAGAATATATTATTACAACTAAGTAGTGGGAAGATCTTAGAGTTCAAAAGCTAAATGGACCTGTTTGTTGGAACGTAAGAAACAGGCTGTGTGATTTGAATGGCAATACTCCATAATTTATGACCTTGTAAGGTGATTTTGTTTTAGAGTTCAAACTCTCTTATTTTATGCCAGAAGTCTTTCAATATCATTATGTGTTCAGAGCCTCTTAAATATCTGGATGTTGCTGGGTTGCGGGGGTGTCAATTCGCAGAAAAGGTAAATAATTTCTTTATTATTATCATGTCAGAGTTTAATACAAACTGTATAAAGCAAATAAGACAATATAGCTGCAAGGTTTAGGTTTAATAAAAGCAGCATACAAAAAGATTTAGCTATTCTACCATGAGTAGAAAGAAATCTATAGGCAAGGGACAATCTGTAATGTGTAAGTATTTGACTTACTATGGAATGATTCACATCTCAGCTGTATGTGAAGTACAGATAGTAGATATTCCAGAGCAAAGCACACGCTGTACCCTCGACTGCAAAATAGCAAGAGTCCTTAGGTCAGAAAGAGCTCATGAGATAGGCACAAATGCTTTAAACACTGTTATGAACGGGGGAGGACAACCATTCCGGATTTAAGCTTGCTGTAACAGTAGTCCCCATGCTCAGTGGAAATTGATGCCTCTCATGTGATGAAGGGTAACCTTCAAGACTCTGACATATGCCAGGCAACTAGATGCAGAATGTAAAGTGTCCCCTATTAGCTCCTCCACGTGATGTGTGATGTTGGAACCCTTTAATTGAATTGTAGTGATATATTTTGTTTTGCCATTTCTCAACTCCATGCATTTTTCCCTTCTAAAATATAATGCAGAATTACTATCTTAAGGATATATAATTAGTTTTTTCTACCCAATGTGAAGTGAAATATTGATGTCACAAAGTAGAAATGCTCATCAGAATTCACTTTATCTCAATAATTTTTTTTCAGTTTTAACAAAGAAACAAGAAGAGAGATAAAGCTTTCTCTGATGGACTTATGTGGCAGATAGCTAAAACACTTCCTAAAGAATAATTTACTGCTATTTAAAATTTTTAAGAATATAAGCAGTAGCATTACAATAGCTGCTCAGCTCCAAAGACAGCAAATAAAATTCCTAGTATGTCAGCTACAAACTTGTTGGCAGTCAGGAGGAGAGGGATTAGACATTTCTAAGCTTCCTTGCAGAGATAGTCAGCATCATGCAAACTGTTATTCAAGTCTTTGACCTTAAGACATCACTTCAATTTTATTTCAGGACAGTTGAAATAAAATAAGTCAAATAAGCTCTCTGTAAAATAAAACAGTTTTAGATGATAATCAGCAGTAGATGAAAATTATGCCACTCCTAGACTGTGTAATAAAAAGCTGTAGGAAATTGTCCACATCTGGTCATTGGAACCATTTAAACTGCTCGCCATAAACCTTCATAAATAAAAAGTCATGGCACAGTCTGCAAATAAAATGTAAATGTTAAGAACAGAAATATCTGATCCTAAAATTTTTGGAGCACTGTTCTCAGACTTCCCTTGTTAATTTATTTATTTCCCCAGATGCCAGTTTGAGAGCACAAAATACAAGAACTTACCCTCATATTTCAAGACAATTTAGCTTTCTCTGTCCTCCTCCACTGAAGCAGCTGACTTTGTTAACCTCCTCCTGCAGCCCTCCTGAAGTGACCTCATGTATGAAACATACATACTTTTAAATACATTAATTTCTTAACAGTTCAGCCTATCCTTCTCATTGCTCTGCATCACAAGCTATTTCAAACATGAAGCCGGACTTGTTTCAACCAGCCACCATACTCCTACAGGATTCATTGGTGAGAAATTAGTCTTTGGCAACATACATGGGCACCATCTCCTTTCAAATATATTTTTAAAAGCAGTGAAAAACTACTTATTTTTCTATAAGCCCACTCTTTATCTGCACTTATAGTTTTGTTGGTCTGCTACCTTTCAGAAGACAATTCGTCATCCATGGAGAAGTGAACATAGCGGTTTGGTTTCCTAGGGCTTCTAACTGCTCTGCAGTAATGATGTTCTTGCTGTCACGGGATCCTATGCAATGAACTACATTTCAGAGAGAAACTGCCAAGTTCCTCCTTGAAGACTGGAAAAATATTCTCAATAGTTAAGTCCTCAAGTGCAACAAAACATGGGAACAAAAACTCTCTTCCCATAATTCCAGCCCTCTGATTCTAGATAATTTATGTTTGTTTTCCCCACTCTTGATCACATTGAGTAGGTTCTGAATGTGCAGGTTATTTTGAGTAAGAGTGGATGGGAAGAGCAAGAATTTGTACATAGACCCTCAGGGGAAAAATGAATTCACTAAACTGTTGTCTACATCTGTGTACTGTGTATTTACAGCACAAAGTCTTTAGCAGATACAGATTAATATACACTCTTCAAAACCTAGGAACTGTTCTGATTTACAACAGGCAGGTATCTTGTCCTTGAGCATCTTGTTTTCTTTGCTCTCCTGGATCCTTACTAGTATGTGGGGATTTACTTTTAATTAATTTTAGTAATATGCAGTAATCAACGTCAAAAACTTATCAACATAACTTTTAGCAAAACACACCCTAATTTTTGAGATACAGACAACTCTTAATACTTACGGAAGCTGCTGGGAGCAAACAGCATAGCATTTCATAAAACGGTCCTAGGTTTTTGAGACTAAAATGACCCATTTTATGTCATTCCATACTTACTGAAAACTGTCTTACATAGTTGCCTACTCAGTTTCATGACTTATTCTGGCAAAACTGACATACTATTTTTAACTGCTAATAAAACTGTGGTGAGCTTTTCACTGATACCTGAAGAGCGGTTATGGTGGTCCCCATTCAGTACACTGGAGTTTGTAAACGTAGCTTTTAATATGAATCTAAGCAAGTTAGTGTTACTTTGTGGCTAAATTTTTAAGCAAAATATATGCATTTGCACAGCCTCGTTGATTTATTAGTTTTAAATTTAGAAACACAGGACGTCATATACTTTCTATAGATCTTATTAGTTTTAAAGTTGCTGGAAAATTGGCTTAAACCCACAGCTTCTAGGTATTTTAGAAATAGTTCTCACTGTTTTTCCACGTATAAGGGAATATAATTTCTGCCAGCTACCTCCACAAAACAATTCATTTATTTCACAGTAACTTTAGCTGCTGCTTGCAATGACCTTAGCTATAGCTTTAAAAGCTATCTGGTCAGGCTTGCCAGTAATGTTTAGCAGGTTTTAATTCCTTTATTTTATTTGTGGAAACCACCACTTTCCTACAGAGTTTTTCAAGGCCTACAAGAAGAAACTGATATCTGTACATCAGAAAAGTTAATTAAAACAAAATTTCTTGCCTGAGACAGACCAAAAACCATAAAGGATAATCTTTGTACTCCTTGGTTGGCACAACTTACCTTTAAGAATTAGATAAACAACAAATAGAGCTAAATATACTTTTTGGGTTTTCTTGAATGGCGTATGAATTTTGGTGTGTCAGTCTTTGGCAGCTTAGTCTGAACTGTTGTTATAAGGTACTAAAATTTTAGAAGAGGTTGTGTTTTCTAGTCTTTTGATTTGCCTACCATGAGTATGTGAAAATTAATACATTCCAGATGTGGTTTCATGGCAGAAAGTGCTCTGTGAAAACACTGGATGTAGATACTCTTTTCCCTTTTGTCCTCCTGTCACCCTGCTCTGTGGCATGTGGCTGAGGAAAGCTGCTCAGACCTGCTGAAAATTTCTTTGTGGTACCATGCTGTGTGGTTAAACATAGAACTGAAAGTCTTGCAGATAAAATCTTTGTAGTGTGAAATCATGACCCAGAAATCAGTTGTCACTCTAGACGTGGTAGGTCTTCCTATTCCAGAATTTGGAAAATCTTTCTGCTCTGTTGCTTCCATTTCAAAGACATTCATGGTCAGAAGGAGGAGTTGATTACTCACATTGCTCTGCCTCTGATGCAGGAGGTAAAATCTTGCACATCATGGCATCTTATGCTAGAAGGGAACCTATTCCCCCTGCAGCCTTCCTGGTAAATTCAAGACTGATTAAATATTTCTGGAGGGTCATTCACTGTCAAATGTTCCCTACAGGAGGCAGAGTACATGAAGAATTACATAATGCTTTTAGCTAAAGATAGATAACACGCGGGGCATTAAATGACAGTGAAAACCATAATCTTGTTGAGAAATAACTTTTCCTTAGGTATAACTAAAGAAGAGTATTTAGAATCATAGAATAGTTAGGGTTGGAAAGGACCTTAAGATCATCTAGTTCCAACCTCCCTGCCATGGGCAGGGACACCTTATGCTAAATCATATCACCCAAGCAATTTTTTTTCTCATTGCTGGCACATCTCATTAATAACTAACTGAATGACTCTGCCCACAAACACTACCTGCTACTCTCTCAACAGTGTTCACAGGCATGAAGACATTCAGAGAAATCATAAATCTTGACTTCTTTTTCTCCATCAAATATGACTTTTATATGTTAACTTAGATATTGTACTTAGTTGTACCCTAGTACAGAATGGGATAGATTGCAATTTACAATTATGTGTGGGTCTACAGCTAGTAGAAGAATAATTAGTAGAAAATTAGGAAATGCTGATTTGTTGGTGCTGATTTTCTCCACAAGAGGACATAAGATCATATATTTTTCAATTAAAGAAAGTCACTTTGCTTCTAGTCATAATCCCAAGAGTGTTTTGCTAACAGAAGTCTAACTATAACCTCACTGTTACAAGTTAGCAAATTACTTATGCTTTTTATTTATGTGGATTGATAGGGCATCTAGGAAATGATTGTTCATTAGGAGAAAGCTGACATAAATACATGAAATTTTATTTTAAGATATGACAAAAGCATTGTGCACACTGATGACATTAGAATGATTTTAGCAGCTACTTGATTAGTATATTTAATTACAATTTTACGTACTGTTGATACTTGTGCTATAAATAACGGAATTACATGTGGGTCACTCCAGTGTTTGGTTGTGGAATTGTTTACTTGACATACTGATGTCATTAAATTATTATTCCAGATCACTGGGTAATCATGGTGACTTTTCACAAGAAGGAATCATCTTTTCATTGAGTCAGTTTCTAATTCAGTACCTGAATCCCTTTAGTTCCAGATCTATTTTGAGCAAAACATACAGAGGGAGTACAAGTGTATTTGTGTTGCTTACATCTCTTTGTGTGAAATTCAAGTACAAATAACTTGTTTTGGCATTCCAGTTTTTGGATCCTGACCTAAAGCCCGCTGAAAGTAAAGGAAGGGCAGTCAGCTAGCTTGATATTGAATAACAAAAATGGGATAAGAATGAGTAACTGGCTGGAAATCCACATGTTTCCACTGACCTGTACCCACACTGCTTCAAGTTCGTCCTTCTTATATAAGAATTGCCTTGAATGAGCAAGATGTGACAGGCCAGTGCAGAACCAGTGAGTGAGATAGATAACAAATCATCTGTGGTGATGATTAAGACCAGGGGTAGAGCTTACTCACTGGCTCTTGCTTATTTAGCCAGGTGTACTTTCACTGACCATCCTGAGGTCTGGGTTAGACATTTGCAATAGTGTCATTTGCTGCTGGCTCATTTGGTATTGCATGAGCAATATATGTAATGGATGCAGTCATGACTGACAGTTCATAAAATTTTCATGAAATTTGTCCCCTTGTTTGTATTAAATGTTATGCGAATGAGAGCTCAATGTGACTAATTTGATTAATACTAGGTGAAAAGCACGGCTGTGTTAGCTAAAAGGTGAGTATGAGTTCAATTTCACAATAGCTCAACTTCAGTGGTAAAACTAGTTTACTGAGTTCTCACCCTTTCTCCTCCCCCATCTCAGTCAGTCCCTTTCTGCCCTCAGTTGCCCATTCCCATGCCCTGTCCCCTCCTAAACAAATGTTCTTTTTAATCCAAATCAGTTCAGCGATCCACTTTAGATTGCAGTTCCACAAACAGTTGTGTTGACACAACTGTGGAGGTGGTACAATATGGAAAGGCTGGAATAAATGGTTAGGGACAGCCTGTTGTGAAATGACAGCTTGAAAGTGATACTTGGAACAGAAAGACTTTTTGGACCTATGGAACCATTATCATAATTACACATCAACAAATCAGAACATAAAGGTCAATAGAGAAAGTCAACAAAATAAATCACCATGTCTTCGTACAAACCCGAAATCTGGGGAGTTCTGGTAATCTGCCTTTCTCTGTCTTTAGTTCTGCCAAGCTGAAGCAATAGCTGAAATGTTCAAGACTATCTTGAATTGTAAAATGGGTTGCATATGTTGTTGTTTTCCTCCCTTCCACTCCCGGGTGAGTTTATTTTTCATTTTGGATGTTTATGTCAAACTCCATCATTCTACTGGACATTTAATTCCTCATTCAGTTTTATAGCTTACCAGTAGCTAGAAGCTATCACTGGGGGAAAAGCATATTTTAGTTATTTGATGTGATCCATATAAACACTCCAAAAGTAGCAGTAAGAGAATTGCAAAGAACCCATTCTAACCTCAAATTCAAAATAAAACATTAAACCGTGTAGCTTAGAACAAGTGCTTCTTCTCAAAGCCATCTCCAAACAAAGTACAGTGAGGTTTGTAATTGAGAAAAGCAAGACTGTTTTATTTTCTTAAAGAGTTTGAATGGAGGGAACTCAGGAGCAAGCACAATAAAGCAGGCAGCTTTATAACGGGTGCAACAGATCCTTCCCACATCTCAGTGCTTCTGTGGACCAAGTCCTCCTGTTTAGAGGTTTGTAGTTGGACATACGTTAGGAACAAGCTGATGTATAAATGTGAGCAAGTGTCTCCAGTTCCTCAGTCTTCTTTGCCGCACAGCAACTGAGACATGGGCAGGCTGAGTGGGAAATGGGCAGTGGGGGGATCAGGGCAGGCATGACTGCCAGAATGACCAGATGTTGCCCTTCTGAAACCCACTGCCTGTCCCTCTGCTGTGAAAGATGCAGAGAGCTTTTCAGTCCTTCAGAAAATCTTCCAGTAAAAATCAGAAACTGTTCTTTTAAAAAAGTATTCATACAATCAAGAAGAGGGGGAAAAATATTTATCATCCTTTTGAGTGCTAATAGCCCACAGAGACACTTGGGATAAGAGGGAAAGGCAAGCAAATAGAGGGAAATATATCAAACCCTGATTTTTTACTCAGGAAAGTAGTGGGAGCAGAAAAGAGACAGTGTTAGGCAAGCTTGAATGAAAACATATTTGTAAGAACTTTTGTCTCTAAAATCTTTTCTGCCACATATTAACAGCAGACTCCCCTCTATACAAGGCAAGACAAGGCCTTAAAATTTACTTCATATTTCTTTTTCTATTGTGGTATGTTTATTGGTTGCAGTAATTCCATGATATCTTTTCAGTGGCTTAGAGGTGCAGAGTATGTTTTATTTCTGTATCAGTAGGATAACAAAGTGCGTTCAGCAAACTGCTGAAATGCAAATCTGCTAGGGTTTTTTCACTGTAATTTCTCACCTAACCCATGGCAAATGAGTTTTGGCAGATCTATCATCTATCTCCCTCACTCCACCACTCCTCGACCTGACTCTTGGCTGGTCATGACTCCAGGAGCACAGAGGACTTCCCTCCCCTGGCCAGCCCTGGAAGTCCCCTTACACTGTCCACAGCCCAGGAGTCCATGTCTGGCTCTGATTCCCCTCACTGGGCCTGATCCTGACTCCAACATCCCAGTCTGGGAATCACCTTCCTCTTCATTTCTCCTCTTCATTTCTGTGATGTGTTGGCTGAAATAGTCTCTATTTTTCACCATTTCCTTCAATGGCTCTGCTGAACTTCTACTCTTCCTCAGAGGCTGTGAGCACCTAGTGCACCAGCTGAGCTACCCAGGTATCTCTCTGCAAAGTAACCACTACCAAAGCTATCCATACTTCCACACAAGTCTAAAAATATTACCACTCCAATTGGGTAGATACCTCCATACCTATTGCCCCTGCCTAAAGGCAAGATATCTCCAGGGTGTTCATTGCTGGGAACCCAGGCACGGACTTAACAATTTCCTTTTGGTTATTTCTATGCACTATGTACAGAAAGACTGTGTGTTTCACAAATGCCACAGGTTGTGTGTTCAAGCTTTTGTCTGTTCTGTGTCAGTTATTTCACACTTTTAGGCTAAAGAGCCAGGTAATGAAAAGTTGTGCATGATGGAGGAGCAAAACCCTCTTCTGAATCAGAAAAACAATTTTTCAACTGGAAAGAGCAAAGTCAGCTGTTACAGGGCTGCGAATTCAGAAGCCAGGCAGAATGCTGAATAGCCTATAAAATTAGGAACCACATAACAATTTTGTTCTGTGAATAAAAATTCCAAAGTATTCTGTCATATCTGTGGATTTCATAGTTATGACTAAATTTATTGTCAAGATTTCTTTGCACCACAGGCCTTCCATATCATAGAAAACAGGAGTTCTGGTTCTCCAGAGGAGGAACTAAAACATACAGTACCTAAGGGTGGAGGTTCATGAATAATTTTCCCTCTGACAGTGATTCTTCTCTAGCCACTTGCTTCCATTTCCTCACTGGTATTTACCTCCTCAGTTCTGCCAGTGGAGCCATTGATTAGATTTTCCTCAATATGATCAGAAAAATGTCCTAAGCTAAGAAAAATCCTTCAAAACAAAAGTCTTTTCAACCCAGATTATTTCCCTCATCTGTTTCAGAGAATGGCACTGAACACTCATTGTCCTGCAACATGGGCACAGCTAAGGAGGTGATAAATTGTGTTACAAGGGAGGGAATGAGTAATCAACGTGAGAAAGGATGGAAATCTATTAAATTGGTTTTGCCACCAGAGAAAATGAAGTCTGGAACTATGCTACAGCCCTTGTCTGAGTAGGGCTGGATGATATGAAGATTAAAAAGCACTGATAGCTGACAGTGGCTCATCTATATAGGGATCCTGCAGAACATGTTGCAGATGCCATGCAACAGTGGGGAATTTGAATAAACAAAAAAGTGGTGTTAAAACAAGGCTCCTAAGGTTAAGAGTAGTTTGGTTACAAATTTAAAACAAGTCTATCCTTCAACAGCAAATCGTCCTCATATTTTTCTTGTGGAAAAATAGAACAAGGGCGGTTTATTTTTTTCTTTTAAAGAAGTATATATTTACACATCTAGGTTGCTTTTGCAAGAGATCTGTGAGAAAATCACAAACAAGTAAGAATTGAGACTGATTGTGAGATTTTGAAGCTTTACAGGGAAAGTATTACCTGGGCTTGGCTTGAAGAAGGAGAGTTTTGTTTGGTATGTGTAGGTGTACGCTCTTAATGTATTAGATGACTCCTTTAAGTCTATGGTGTTTTCAGCGTAGGTGCTGATTAAGAGCTTAGACTTCTGATTACTTTATAAGCAGTCATGGCAATTTAAGATGTTTACACCTGACATGTGGCTTGGTGGTGGAATCATCCTCCAGCACAGGTGTTGTGAGGGATCTTGAGAGGTTTCCTAGTTACAGGTCTGGTCAGGTTAGTGCCCTTGTGGATGCCTGTGGCAAGGCAGGGGGAAACACATTCCTGAGCTATCCCTGCTGTCTGCTGAGCTCTGGGGGCAAAGCTGTCTGCTGAGAATTAGTAACAAAGCTAATTATAAGCCCCAGTTAGACCCAGAAATGATCACCTCTAGCACTGTACAAACCAAATTACCTGCCAGAGAGCCTCTGTGCTTCCCCTGTTCGCCTCCTCCCTTCATTACACTGAAGTGAAACATGATGGGATCTGGCTCTCATCAGAGTTTAGGAAATTAGCGTACTGAATGCTAGGCTTGAATGCAAAAACTTCAAAATATATCTGTGATGATAATATGTAAACCAGAAATTTCTGTGCAATAATATTAATATTTTTTATAATATTAGCTTTGCCAGTGGTAAAGTGCATTCAATTCTCAGCACTTACATGGTCTCTAATAGACCACAAAATTGTTGATTGCTAGCTGAAAAGGAGCTTAAAATGCATACTGATTTGCCGTGATTTATTATTGGCCATTCTAGGGAAAAGCATGGAATTAGCTGAATACTTCTGTCACTAATAAAGTTATACTGAAATGGGATTCCATGGGATTCTGCTATCGTTCAAATAATATTAAACATGCTTTTAATAACCTTGTACTTTTAATAACCTTGTGCTGTTAATAACCTTCTACTGTTAATCTCTGCATGTGAAACTATGAATTAAGGAGTCTTTTCATGTACAGGGGCAGAACTTCATTTAAAGACCTTGATGGTGCAAGAAGCATACTGAAATAAATCTACATTGCAAACAGTCAGCTAATGGATGTTGAGAATAAGAAGGACTTGTGAAGACAGAAGCAGTGCAATGTCAAATCTACTTTTTGCACAATTTCCTACAGAAAATATACATATTAAATGCAGGAGTAGAGCAATACATGAGAGGTTTGTGCAAACTAAAAAATTTAAATGGTAAAAATGATCAATGAGGTTGATGAAATAAAATTTGGTCAGATGGAAAATGAAGATTAATGAACTCTTGAGTAATCCCATATTTAATTGTGAAAATCTACTAGCTTGGCAATGCTGAATATCCTATTCAGTATTTTTATCTCAATTTTCAAGCCAAAACTTATGCTGGTTTTATAAACACTATTTGCTCTTATCTTAATTTACCATTCATGCTTATCTTAATTTAACTTGGATTAAACTAAAATCAGATCATGGTATTGGTGACTTTTATTCTAAAATTCATCCTGCAGCTTTTTTCTTTTATTCTTAAGAGCAACACTGTTTTATTTTAATTGAGTAATTGAAACTCACTAAAATAATAAGGCTCACTCAACTAACATATCCAGTTGGTGTACCCCTGCCACACAGCATGGACAGATCGCAGTATTGGCAAAAACATTCTTCTGGCAGCAATCCTTTCAGGGAAAAAAAAAAAGGCTTTATTTTTTCTTTTTTATTTTTATTTTTACAAGTCGGGGCGGGGGGGTGTTACACAGAAAAAAAAGCACCTGGTTTTGAAATACAAGCATGATTTACAGAGCAAGGTGATTATTGGTAATTATTTCATAATTAACGAAAAATAGTCTTTCTTCCTGCAAAGCCTTCTGCTCTTGTGTCTTTGGCCCATCCCAGTTACAATACTATTACCAGTGTTTTCATAACAAAGTAGTAGAAGAGCATGTACTGTTCAATGCATTTATTTCAAGCCTGACACTATGCAGGCAGAGCTGCGGAAAGAGGAGAGTCACACCCTTCAGCCACATATTGGCAAGCCATTCTGTCTTACAGCAGGGCCCACTCCCACTGCACAGCTCTGGAGGAGTATCTCTGCTAAATAAAGGGAGCAAGGACCAACTCCTGCTGCTGAAAACCAACTTGCACCTGGAGGTTTATACCCTCACTACCCAGGAAGAGCTCATCAAGCAGGATGGGCATCTGTGCTATGAAGCACATTCTTCCATAATCTCTGCAATGCTGTGGAGTTCCAGGACTTAATTACCCTTCTTCATACTAGAATTTCTTTTAGAGAAAGAAGAGCCATCAATATCTATGACCAGGGGTCCAGTGCTCAAGCTCTGTTTATGGGCCTATGTATCTTGTCAATGGGTCCTTCCTGTCCCCAGTACAGCATACAGTATACACATGCCACTCCGTTCTAGTCTTACAGAGCTTGCTCACATCAGCCAGGGGCCTGGAACATTGCTTGAATTGTAGCTGTTTAGATCTGAGGATATATGAAGCATCTAGCAGTCAGCCACCCAAAAAGCTACAGACCTCCAGCCAGGAGAGGAAATGGAGGAAGTGCATTCAGACAGGGAACGATTCAAAATTGAACAGTGAAAAGGCTCAAATCTGCTTGGTCGCAAAACGTTGAAAAGTGTGTCATGAATATGGCAGAAAACTTCAAACAGAAACATTTCAGTACCTGTTTTTAATTCATTTTTCTGCACATCCATCTAAATACACCTAGAGACTGCTCAGCTGAATGCTAAGCACTGGTAATTGCAGCAGAAGTGAACAGGAACTGTACTTTGACCTTATAAAGGCCTAAAATTGCTAAGTACTCTGAAAAATACAGCTGGAAAGCATATTACATGGGGGAAACAATATTAAAGGACTGGTTTTACTTTTTTCAGCATCTCCACTCACAACATGTAAGAGGAAGATAATAATACCACTAGGGCGTTGGGAAGATAATTAGTATTTGCAGAGAAATAGAGTACTACAATGAGAGCACAATGGAAAAGCCCATGAGAAAATGAGTGATTCTCTGTTCAGTGCAGCATTCAGATGGTGTGCAGTAAATAATGGATGGGGCACATGTTGAGAAATGAGTCTAAAAAGAAATATTGAACAACTACCCACTCATTGAGCTCTGTTCATCCTTTCCTGATCCTGTTATCTGCACCTCCCATGATGTATGTAAAAGGAAAATAAATACTGTCTGATTTTGGAGCAGCTAGGTAGCCTTAATCTCACCTAATTTATCTTATAAAATAAGGTGCCTTGTCTGTGCTTCACCTATAGTCAGTGGAAAGAGATAGGTACCTTAAGAAGCAATTTATCACACTACCTCTGACACCCATGTTAGAATTGGGTGATCACTGTCTGGGGGCATCTTTCTCTTTTCCTGGGCACACAGTGAGGGAATGCAGAGAAACAATTTGGTTCAGTCCTCCAAGCACTGAGATGACTTCAGTGTTTAGATTAATCCCGCCTTAAATCTCAATCTGAACAGCACAGTGTGCCATCCCAAAACAAGTAAATCATTTTAACTGCCTTGTTTTCTTTCTAGTTTTCTATGAATCATGATCTGCTTTGCACTGTAAAGAAAAGATGCTGAAATTTGCATTAGACCGTTGCTGACATGGTGCTTCAAAGATACCATTTGTGGGGCAGCTGGAGAGTGATGGAGTGATACCTGATTAGATGTAGAACAGCTGCTCGTGGTGACTGGTATTGATTGAAGAAGGATCCCTCCCTTTCTCTGTGTCACTGTATGGAGAAAGCTCCTTCATAGCACATGTGACTGAGAAAAGTACATGATTTAGAAAGAGGTTGTTTTGCATTAGGAAACAAGCATTCTTTCTCATCCTGGAAAAACTATTTTAATCATTCATATCACAAATCTGACCTTTGTGTTATGCCAGGATGAGAAATCAGATGTACTGCATAAACCTGTTAGGAAATAATGCAGAACCAGTGGGAAAAAAAAATGTATTTCATGGTTGAACATGTATTTAATTTTAAATCCAAGATAGAAGGGAAAAGTAAAAGCTCAAAGCAAACAAAGCTGGTTGCATCTAGATGGGGGAAGGGGGGGGGGGGGGGGGGGGGGAGGGGAGGGAGAATCTTCCAGGCATGATTTTTTAAGAAATTAATTTATTGCCTTCTTGTTATTCAAATGGAGCTGTGAGAACTTACCTCTGTATTATGAGGACAAGTCCCTTATAAGCTTCTGAGTACTGGGTTTCTAGCTTTGAAATGACAAATAACTAGCCTAGATTTAAATAGTGTTTGGTTGTCATTAAACTATTTCTGAGCTCAAATCCACTTGTATTATATCTGCCTTTCCTTCTTTTTCCTGGATTGCTATTACATGGCATCTTCTGTGAATGAAGAACATGTCCATATTTTTTGATGGTTAAACTGAAAAACTTACTTTAAAAGGACATTTCAGATTCTGTAGGAAAATACAGAATAAAGAGGTTAATTAATAGAATGCTCAACAATCAATCATCTTCAATTAAAATTTGGCTATAGTTAACACAGTCACCAGTCTGTGTCAGTCTCTGTGCTCCAGGGACAATCAAATACATAATGCAAATCCACCCTACTTCTCTTCATAACATTAATATTCATTCTATAAAATTTTCATGGTAGGTGAAGTTCTGCATTTTATTTTCTAACAGCAACTCAGGATAGCAGTTTTATGCTGGTCCTTTCATTTGTTTTCTTCATTCACTAAACACTTAGGTTTCTTGTCCCGCTGACAGGTACTTATGCCACCTGCTTACACTGAGCAGGTCTACTGCATCTTATAATCATTGCTGAAAACAAACCAACAAATAAAAGAACTGACCAGAGGAGACTATCAAAGATAGGTCTTTGGTGCTCACTGTTCACTAGGGCTCTAGAAGCCACCTTAATGAAAGACATAAGATTCCAACTGTCATCTCCAGCATCTCTAAGAGTAGAACTGCCAAAGATGTAAATTCTCTACTTTTAGCTATTGGTAAGATGCTGGGTTTTGCATTTCTTCAGTGACCTGCAGGAAGTGATCATTTGTAGATGTCTCTTCAGACTGCTGAAGAAACACTTTCTAAATGCTGGAATTTGTTTTATGTCTTTCTGAAAGTCTGCGAGGGGTATCCTACCTGTTTAATGCCCCAAACATGTAATGGTACTCTCTATACTCTCATCTATCCACAGGTTTGCAAAAATGAATGAAAAGGCTTCTGTACAATCCTTCCCTCAGCCTTTATCTACATGTATTTACATTACTTTGCTAATTTATTAAATGCCTGAATTGATGCCAGATGTACAATGCAAACTTCAGCCTATGAACAGAAGTTTCTTCTGGGTTTTACTGTGCCTTGATTTACCACCGTTGTAACACTGTCTGCAGAAGTACTCACGTGAGGGCTCTTTAACTTCTCTCAAAGTCGGTCTGGATAATGCAAACCCCCAGAGCTCTTTCTGTGGGTAAAACTATGGGTAAAAGGCAGAAATAATGAGCTGAGGAAGGACAACCTTTGGCCAGGACAGCTGCTTGAACAACTATCTGTGGCTGCAGAGAAGTTTAATGTGGAATAGTTTCAAGAAACTAAAGAGCTGTCAAATGTTCATACCTGGTGATACTACTTAGAATTTACTCAAGATGTTTTCAATGTCTAATATCTTCCAGGAAGGTTAATGATCAGTCATCTCACTTGCCATCAGTAAACAACTTGATTGCTATTTGCAAACGTGAGGCAAAACATTACATAATGTTTTGTTTTTTTTAAATGTGGGTTTGGTCAGTTCATTTTTTACTTCAGCTTTTGAGAGTGTAACAGTGAACTATATGATTATTAGACTTAGGGAGCACATTAGATTAGATTGATTTTATTAACACTATAGTTACTCATCTGTCCTATGTCACCTAATACTCTCTTTCTGAAAGGTTGTTTTGGAAGTCAGATATTTTAGTTTACTAGCAAGGTCTGGTTTGAAGAGAAAAGTTGTCTTATGCAGCTAAATTTAACCAAAATTCACAATGCAGTAGCTATAAAGCAAAACTAAGTAAACAATTTCTTTTTAGTGCATAGACATTTTTCTCCGTGCTTCAGGGCCTTCATACTGATTTCTTTCATGCTGACCTTTGCTCTTGTCGATTGACTCTTCTGTCACTATCTTCCAGTTTTCAGTAACCATTCATGCCACATACACTGTTCTTTCTTCAGCTATTCCACAGTGTTTCTTTCTTCTCCTCAACTCTCCTCCTCTGAAAGCCTTGAGGAAACATCTGAATAAAAATCCAAGCTAAGAATAAGTTATCTGCACTTTTTTTTTTGTCTCCTGAAAAGGCTTAGAATTTCTAGAATGTGCTCATTTAGCTTGCTTCCTCTGCTTTTCTTTTTCCTTCTTTTAGTTTTCCTTGCACAGTAGCCCGTGTTAAGCTGCATTACCTTTTATTAAATGAGCTAAAATGTTGGGCCAGGTAAGTTGAGGACTTTAAGAAATCTGCACTGAATTTTCTGCATATATTAATTTATTTTTTTTTTAAGTGAAAAGCAGGTGAAAGACAGCGGCCTTATCTAATTTGATAGGGATCTCTCCTGAAACAGTCAGGAAATGTTCCAGTTTTCACTATCCTCCCAAGCAGAACTTTGTGAAGTACCTCCTATTTTCCTGTTTTGAGCCAATGTTCTGAGTTGCTAAACAGGAGAACCACTGTACAACTAATATTATTCCAAAGTAGATTGCTGAGTGACATTTTGAATTATGTATTCCCACTATTGTGCCTAACCCCTTTCCAACCTCTAATTGTGGGTCCCTTTTTGTGCATGTTTTTCATCTTGACTGAATTCTAATTTTATCTGAACCTTTGCAAGTATGTATTCTAATTATAGAAAAAAATAATTTTTCATTCTTTTTGAAACTAGAACATGTTTTCAACAAAATATTTCCATTTCATAAATGAGAAATTGCAACTACGCCTGGCTTTGTCACTCAAAAAGATTTTATTAGTGTTATGGTTTTGAATATATTTATGAGATGCATATAAAATTTATCACTTGTTTTCTGTAGTTCATAGTAGCACTATTGTTAATAAGACAAAAAAAAACTAAAAAATATAGGCATAGATTTTTAACACAAGACAAATATAAGTTTTTTATTCTAATGTTAAGGAATCTTTTTGCAAAAATAGATTATTCCCATTATTAATTTATTTGAGCTATAAGATGTAACTCCATTTTCATTTTATATATTTTAAATGATCCCACTCTACTTCTGATTACACACATAATAGGTATTATTTTAAAACTAAAGGAGCCGCCAAGAAGATAGCTTTCTAATTATTTTTTACTTAGTACTGAAAAGGAAGGACAATGAAACACAAATGATCACTTGAAGATGTAAGTGCTTAGTTATTAAATGATTGAAAATGTAAAGGAAATATCTAATTTTAAAATCAATCTGAAATGTAATTCCTTGTTATGTCATCAGTGATCCAGGCATACTATGATTTGCCAATGAAAAATTCAGCCTCATGTTAGGAAAGAGAAGACGTGTCATTAGTTGCTACACCTCATTTACATTGGTTTTCAACAGAGACAACTTGATGCAAGCTGGATAGATGCATTGTTTTGAAAAATTCACAAGTTATTTAAGTTTATTACAGAGGTTTAACAATTAAAAAAAAAAGCTGTTGATGAATGCATTATCTTTCAGTATGAGTTAAGAAATTTAGGTCTTGCTATTCCTACAGTTCTTTTGTAAACTTCACCTAAAGCTTTCTTATAAATAGAACTCATCGTTTTCATCATAGAAAACAAATACTGCAATGTCTTCCCAGTGAAATGGGACAATGTGCTGCCATTCTCCTGTAGCTAATAGGACCTCTGCCAGAGGAGTCTTTATTTCAATTCAGTCCCAAGTATTGGCAGTCTATGAAGATGAATAAAAGGAATGGATAGAAAACTACGTGATAGTTTTAAGAAGGTTGAGGTTTGTTTTTTGGTTGGTTGGTTTGTTGTTTTTGGTTTTCATACGCCTATATTTTAAGGAATGCTGCCTCTGATATATCCAAAGCAAAGCCTGGTAAAGTCCCTCAGATAAAAACTTCCTCTTCTAAATGTGAAGAGAAAAAATTATGTGATGCTCCTATTAAAGGAAATGGGTGGAGGAGCACTCCATTTTCATAATGAAAAATGGAGAAACCACTTGAAACATGTTAAATACGTCAGCCTAGAGGTGGCCGCTATCTAGCCAACAGAGTAATCATGGATGGTCTACAGAAACGTTTTTTTCATTGTACTATTAATTTCCTTAGTGTTTCCCAGTCAAATCATATTGTGTAAAGGACATGAGGCTTGCTGTAATTCACGTTGTATCAACTGACTCCTTGGGGAGAAGATATTAACATATTTTCTGCTGTCTCAGATGTACAGCTTCACATTGCTATGGTTACACTGAGAGCAGAGTACCAGACCCATGTTCTGGCTTGGGTATGGCAACACCAGCTGCAATAGCAGTAGCTGTATTTACATGCTATCACTTGGAAAAAGTATGTGATATCAGCTGAAAATGCAACATAGCAGCAAACAAAAGAATGCTTTAAAAAGAGCACAGTTGAGGAAACTTATAATAGTATGTTGTTTCTGCTAGCTGCTCTGACTGCTCTGCTTTTCTGGAAGAAATTGTTGCCCCTTTGTAAACCTGAGAGAACAGGCACTGTGTCTACTCTTCAGCTGCCACAGCTCAAGCTTGGCACTACCTGCAGTGGCCATCAATCCCAGTTACACCTGATGCACTGGACTGTGAGTTGGTGTGGCTCAGAAGCAAGCATCCTGTTTTTTGCTCTAGGCATGGTAATCTACACAGAGAGGTGCTGGGGGCACTACCTGCTTAAATTATTCCAGCATGAATCACCACAGGTTTCCTGGAGGCACCCTCCTTTAAGGCACCTCTATGCAGTTCGCTTGCTGTGGTTCATAAGGAAAATAGTCTTTTGCTTAACTCTTTTCTGAGGATGAAGTTAGCATGAAGGAGCCTGAGGCTTGGTCTTCAGTATTTCATGTGGCAAACAAATGGTATGTGCGGTGACCTGGACAATCAAATCACTTTCACAGAGTGATCACATGTATTTTCTCAACTCTTCTGTCTTTCAGCGCCTTACCAGCACAATAACTCTAATGAATCCACTTCCTGAGAAGGTTAGTATGTTCTTCTAAGACCAGTAGTGTAAAAGATCTATTTCATAGAATCATAGAATGATTCTTAGTAAATTGCTGAAAAATAAGGCACAGAACAAAATTAAAACTGTCATTTTCTAGATACTCTTATCTAGTTCATTTCCTCTGGCAAATTAATCCACCCTATTTATATTTTACATTTCTCTGTAAGAAGTGTTACCTGAGTTGCCAATGTGGTCTTAACACTAGATGGTACAAATTCTGACTTGTCTAAGGTTACACTTAGAACCAAACAGTACCCCTATTAAATTTGGGAAAAAAAAAAAAAAAGAAGTCTCATTGTTTCAGTGGGTGATAACCCTTAAACCAAGATAATTCAAACTGGTTGATCTGCACCAGTATAAGTATGTCCTGCATAAAACTCCACCACTCTCTAGCAGAAGCAGATGGGGGAGCTTGCACAGTAACTGTGCAATGTGACTAAGGACCTCTACACGGTCATGTGATTTCATTTAATCTTGTTCTTTCCATTGAAAACTAGAGGAATGACAAGCGAACTGTAGTGTTTAAAGAGTGTACCTTTAGCTGTTTTGTCCTCTATACTTCCTTTTTGCCCTGACCAAGGTTACAACTGCTTCAGCAGAATGGCACTATAGAACATGTGAGTGGCAGGGTCACTGAGCTCAGCATAAATTTTGATGAACTTAAAATAAACTGTCAGGTTTTAGGCTGACATGATAACACGTGGACTTCCATTTGATCCACCCACCTTCTGGCTTGGAGGTGGGTTTTCTGGCTGAGCAGTTGTACAGGTCATGACACTGCTTATAATGGACTTTGTTTTGTAAACAGCAGCACACTCTGATAATGTTTTAATCTCCTAGATCCGCAGTATCCTCTCAGGAGAGGCACCCCTCTGTTTTCCTCCATTACCTCCTTTAATCTTTCTTAGGTAAAACTGGCTTGGTTAACAGAACCTGGCAATACATAGCTATGGATGATACTAATTTCAGCTACCACAGACAGACCTTGAAGAGGGTGAATTTCCACAAGCTAAGGTCTCAAACTGGGGAGCAAGACTGGCCAATGTTGGGCAAGATAGAGCATTTCCCAGATGCAGTTCTCTGTTCCCACCTTTACTGTGAGGTGACCAAATTATGAATGAAGTTGCTAATAGCCATGAACTAAAGAATTGAGTATCAGTGCTGGTTTATTTTAACAGGTCTAAAAACTTCGGTGTTATGGCTACTTCCCAAAAAACCCTAGCTCATCTTGCAGTGAAGTGAGTAAACTCAAAAGAGGGGGAGAAAGCTAGACCAAAATAGATGTCTGTGAGCAGGAAACATTGCAGCCATGCCAGCTTAAGCCATTCTTGCTCCCAAGTTAGAGTCCTGTGTGAGCATGAGTCAAATCCCCTAATTGTGGCAGTATAACCATGGAAGATACCCAGCTACAGCACCTTACTGAGGCTCCTAAGCAAAGCCTAGAGTAGGAAAACCCTCTGTATTTAAAAATTAAACAGCTAACAGAACTGAACCTTTTCAGACAGGAGTAAAGACAGGTTAACATCTAGAAAAACCGTTACCTTACAGCTATGCCTTAGTGAGGAAACCTATGTGAAGACGTTTTTGTAGTAATAGTCATCTTTCTTTAGGTAACCTTTCTTACTTCCCCATACTCTCTCTGTGCTGCTAGAAAATTCCTAAAGTTCTTTTAAAAAAGCATCAAAATGTGCCTGGATACTGGCTTGTCACTCAGTGATAGTAGTCATTTCAGACATTCACACACTCAGAGAACTGCATACGTAAAATCTACTCACTCTAGTATGATGAGCAGAAAACCAAAAAAGAACGGTGTGAAAAAAAAAGGGATAGAAGAAATGTAGTGATTTCAGTAGGCATACCCTGACTGTGTGTTCTCTGTCTAACATGTAAGGATAACCAGCCTTTTTTTTGTGACTGTGGGTCACCAAAACTTGAATGAATTTTTCATATTCTTGTGATTCCGTTTTCCATATGCAAAACTGACAGGTCTTAAAATATACGTAAATATGTTACTTACAAAGACAGACCAGTCATAGATGTAATGAATCCAAATAGATTTAGCCTTAGCTCAGTTCAGTGTTATTTTCCAAGCTCCTCTCTTCACATGCGAGAGTCTTGCATTTAGAACAGGCTGCCTGAGGTCATAGACAGGATTTAACGAGTGCAAGCCTGCTTAAGGAGGCCGATTTGAACTGAGTGGATACAGAGCCTTATTTATGACACAAACATAATCTGAATGAAATTGGTTTATGTCTTGTTCAAGTTTAAGAGTACTGTGCTGCCCTTATGCAATATTTGCATTGGAAAATAAGAGATTTGCATGGGAGTGAATCACTAAAATTATTCACAAGGCATTACAGGATTTTACAGTGGATCTTTCATAAGGGAATCAGGATGGATATTGTGGCATTGACTTCAAAATAAAATTTGGATGCTCTATGTGAAATTTTGCAGAAAGGCTGTCTCATCATCATTTTGAATTTATAATATATAATCTCATACCTTTTAAATAATATCTTTCAGTGCAGAACACTTGCAACCTGTCTATCTGCATCATGGTGTTAGTGTAGGCATTGGACATAGAGAAACGATTTAGGCAGAATGAGAAAGCAGTGTTTGGAGCACATAAGGTCATCTCTTGAATAGGAAGATTTTCTGCTAGCAGCTGCCACTGTTGAATCTGACCAGTAACTGGAAGGCATCATGCCAGAAGCCGGGACATAAAAAGATCTTCAGGCTGGGGAGCACAAAATTGAAATGGAGAGGAGCTGATCAGCTTTTTTTCAAATTTTAAAGACAGGTCAGGGAGGTGAGTGAGGCAGTAATTGATGGGGTTGGCACTTCTGGGTTTGTCTACAGGGGAAAGCTGCACTGAGGCAAATTTAATTAGCTCTGAAGCCAGTATAGTTACTGTAGTGCCTGTCCATATTATGTACCTTCTTGGTATAGGACATTTTTCATTTTCAACCTGTCAGAAGTATATTCAAGATAAATGGGAGAAATCATTCTTATTCTGTCATAGAAGTGTACACATGAAAGTCTGCTCTGGTACAAAGTTAGGACCAAATCCAAGCCAAGAAAGATTTGTCAGAATAGACTTGCCAGCAAACTCTCTTAACTCAGGGACAGCCTATACGAGCAAGAAAAGTGCTTTACCAATGTAACATGCACAAAGGCAAAAGTGAAAAATAATCTGTACCATTTTGTGCCACGGTAAATATGTTTCTCCTTGGGCTTTTACCAGTATTAAAAGGATGCAAGACAAAGCACCTCACTGGCCATTTGTACAGCTGTCAAGGGTACTTGTACCTTATACGTCTATGTCTGCTTAAATTTACATCTAACTTATTTTATACTACGCTATTCTCAAGACTAGTACTGCATAAACCCACCATCAGCCACACTAATGCAATGCTGTGCCTATACCATGGTTACTAATGTTTTAATGCAATAGTGAACACATAGAAGAACACAGGTAACATATGGTTTTGCAGACATACCCTAATGGAGGTAGCTCTATTGATTCGGATTTTTCTACACTGCTAAAAAGATTATTTTTTTTTTAACCTCAGAGAAATCAAAACGTTTCTGCTCTCCTGTGCTAAAAACATAGTCAAGATAAGGTACTTTCATTTTGTGTGAGGTGAATTTCCAAGTTCAGTCCCAGGCAAGAGGACAGGGCTCACCTTCCTGAACTAACCTTGTAGTAAAATTAAAGTATCCAGCACTTGGCTGTGCTTCCAGTTTGGTATATCTGCCATATAGTGGTGATTCTTATATGAAAATGTCATGCCTGCTTGCAAAAGACACTGAATTCTATATTCTACTGAAATTCACTGTGGACATCTGTATCTAAGAGAAGTCCTCTGAAATAAGGAGCAGTATGTCCAGAGTGTTTCATTATCCTCGGTGATGCAATTTGCATTTGGAATAACCATGTCTACACACTGCTCTGGAATTGCTATGTCTACACAGCTGTTACAACACTGCTGCTTTGCATTCTTGGAAGATTCCACAGTTTATTGCTTTGCCCCTCTGTTTTTTTCCATGCTGGTTATTGTGAAAGATCCCACCAGAAGGTAGTGGAGTATTTCCCACAATTTCTTTCATTTCATCACAACATTCGAAGTGAGCTCTGTTTCAAACGACTGTTAGGCATCAGGCAAGAAGCACTGAAGACCACTGGGAGGTTTCTGGTGCTATTTGTATATCTTCAGGGATGGGGACACGTGCACATCTGAAGCTGAGCAGAGACAACTGACTAAACTAATGCATGAAATGGTGAGGCTCAGTAGTGATGCAGAACAGGAACAGCCAGCAATTTCAACAGGGTTTGGGAGTAATAACTTTCAAGAGCCTTAAATGGAGAAATTGTCCTGCAACTGTAAGAGTGGAACATGTCATAAGCATTTCTTTTGGCACGGTGAAATGTACTCATCCGTTTTCATCTGAAAGCTCACCATTCTCATTTGGTAACCATTTCTGCAGAGAGAAATCCATAGGAAAAAATGGTCAGGATTACTGTGAAGGAGTTATGTGCAACAACTATAAACTGTCTGCCTTATATGAGTTGGAAATACACAGGCATTTATTGATGAGTTTAAATATTTGAAGGTAGCTATTTGTCTTTATGTCATTAATGTGACTGATCAGGCTATTCTTACTTCAGACTGCACCTAACAGAAGGCAGCATTTTTTTTGTGATGTAGCAAAGACAGATGATCGCCATGGGAGACTTACTAATATTAGAACAATGTGATGGGTAGGTCCAAGAAACCTACATTTTTAGAAACACTGGGCTTTCTTCTTCTTTTTTTTTTTTCTTTAAGGGCAAATATAGAAAACAATAATGTTATGATTATTCTTGTCTGTCCAAAAGATTTAGCATACACATACACCCATGCTTCGCCTATTTATGAAGCCTTTCACTGGATGCTTAACTAAAGAAAGGCTCATTTCTACCCAACCAAGTAGGGTGATTCTAGATAGCGCATTAACTGGATGCTTGGTTGGTAATATTTGCCTCATGTGAGAATTATTTCCTCTGCAGTGTTATGCAGATTCTTTCACAGCAAAGTAAACAGAGAAACACTAAGGCATCTTAAGTAGTAAAAAAAATAGTGATAGTGCATTCCTTCCTCTGATCATGAAGGCAATAGTCAGGGATGCCCTACAATTTAAATGAGTGAAATGAGTGCAGATTTGTGAGCAAAATTGGTGCCCTCTTAGGGCAGGAGTAAGGAAATTCATATATGTGAAAGGTTTCAATATATCATACACAGGGATTTTATTGAATTCTGCAAAGCTTTTTATATAGTCTAGAAATGTTACAAAAATCACTTCAGAAAATATAAGTTAGGGCAAAACAGCAGGGAAAAATATGCTGTGCATCTGTAGAAATACACTATCCCTTTGGGTAGATGAGTTTACAGGGTCTTACAGTATGCATGCTTTATTTGTTGCTTTGCAATGTGTAATGTGGAAGAACAAACTCGTATGTGCAAATTGCTGTTAAAAGGTGCTATCTCAGTAGATACGTTATTAGAAAAAGGATAACACAGACACAGAGAGCTTTAAAATAAACATATTTAGATTTACCTGCTCTCTATCTCCTGCAAAAGCTGTTTCTGAAAGATTGTGACCATTTTCCTCTACTCTCTCTTCTCTTAATCATGCTAAATTTAACCTTCTTTCCATTTCTCCATCTTTTTGCCACTTGTCATGTGTACACAAGATCAGTAGACTTGCTATCCCTTGATTTCCTTTCCTTCTTGTGTAGATCAGACACTAAGCACCTGCGCCATGGTTGCTGCAATGTGCCATGGGTAGGAAAGATAAAAAGGAACAGGTAGTCATTGCCCAAGAAATAGCCTCAGTGCTAGGAACAGTGTAACATTGCTCTTTCCTTAATTGCACAATATCCATGTGAAAATAGAGCACTATCTTTGCCTGAAGGTTTCTCTTCTAATACCTGTCAGTATAAATGAATCTGTTAAATAAACAAGATTCTGCAGCCACCAAATATTAAAAATGCTGAGAATTTCTGTAATTATTAAAATATCTTTGTAGTCAGAGTTGGATGATTTATTTTGTAACACCTCAATTCAAAGCTCAAGGCATAATGAAAATATGCCAGAAAATTTATTCTATCATTTTTTTCTATCCTGTATCTGCTGCCACAATAAACTTGCCTCCTACTCATTAGGCCACACAGGGTTGCCCTGTTGGATACGTATGACTCTGAGGTACATGGTAGAAGGAAAGAGAAAGGGAACAATGATGAAGGGTTGTTCTGCAGACTTCATTGGAGATTTATTTCACATTCACAAGAAGTGGGTCTGAGGTCTTGTGCATTACGGCACTTTAGTATTCAAGTACAAAATGCTTTGCTTCTACTGTGAGATCTTCAGAAAAAAAAAATTCAATGTCAACTTTCATGAATCACTAGCAAAGTTAGACACTAGCTATTCAAGGAAGATGACATTGTTGGGGAGGCCATATGTACTATAGAAGCAGGGTTGGATGGGCATCTTGCTATCCATCAGATACCATGATGTACATAATATCGCTTGAACGCTCTTAACTATGAGAGGTAAGAACACTCCAGCTAATCCCGGAGTCCACATAGATGTGCAAAAGTCTCCTTGAAGACTGTGTATAAAATGGCAATGTATATGTATTTCGTAACCTTTGACAAAGCATCTATCTTGGTAGAAATGCTGTATATTAGATATAAATGAATGTGTCTTTGTAAGACATGTCCATGCATTAATTCTTAAATGTATTAGCTCTTACCAAACTCATTAGAAGAAGCAGTATGATCATAACCAGAACATGAAGGCTTCAGTGTAAGTACAACCAATATTGAGAGAATAAGGAGTTAGTAGCTGTTTGTATAAACAAAAGAATTCTGTATTTTACAAGTGCATCAACAAATTCAATTAATTTTGAGATCTACAGCACTCAGATAGGTGGATAGCCCTTGGCATAATGTTTTATGCTTCAAAGGATATCAGAGGTATTCAAGCATTTGGCATAGCTGCATAATTTGTAACAAATTATACATGTCTAAAGACTTGCTTCTTGCTTCAAGTCCTTGGTTGTCAGAGATATGTCCACAACAAGAACCTCTGATGATGTGCCTGGTTAAGCCTTTGGGGCTTTCATTTCAAGGCCTGCATGCCATGATTTCTTATAGATGGTGATAGGTAGTGAGAAAGATTTGGCTTGTCCGCAGTTTTGTTGGCATAAGCTGCATTAAAAGAGGGAAACTGGTCAGTATTGCAAATGCCTTAAAACATTTTATTTGATATGTTTTTCAATCCCTACAGCAGAGAAGCAAAAATCATCAATAGGAAAGGCATTTTCTAATACTGTAATTTTACTTAAACATTGTTTGTAATATATTGTTATTTCTAGAGGTCTACTACTTGATGATCCAAGAAGAGTACTCTGTTCAAATTACAGTCTTAATAGTTGCACCAATGATTATGAGAAGTATTTCTGTAAGGCCAAGAGTGAATTTAAAAACCTATGTTGCAAAACCCACTTTCTTTTTAGGTTTTCTTGTCTCTTCACTAGCGCAGAAATCTCAAATGCAAAAGAAATTATTCACTAACCCACTAACCATAGTCTTTCTGAAGCAATCTCTGTACGCAGCTAGATATTTGTACCAAGTCAGTATGTTGAAATCTTTTGCCAAATTGATTGGTAGGTTAACACGAGTTATTTGAAATCAGCTTCAACATATCCCTTTAGATAGCTGTCTTATGGATCATTCATGCCATTACAGTCTTCCTATAATGTAGAAGAAAAAAAATTAATTTGAAACTTTAAATTTTGAACACATTTTAAATCCTTAAAAATTTAAAGATTAACTTTTTCAAGAGTAGTAAAAATAAAAATAATATTTAGTTAAAGCAAATAAAAGACAGTAAATTAATTTAATTAATACTTATCTGAATTAGAGAATGCTGTCTTGATTTATTTAGTCTGACTCATATGACATACAGTAAACAAATATTTACTTATTATTTCAATGTAAAGTTGTTTAGTTAAGAATTTTAAGTTCTTTCATCAAATTTAACTAAAAATAATTTTAGAAAAGCCTCATAGAATCATAGTCTAGCTTGTAATTCTGGTAAAGAAAATGAATGCTTTTAAATGATTTTTGTATCTTGAAGATTCAGAGGCTCAGCTGCTTCTTTTCTTCATGATTACATAATCAACTGTTATTTATTCCTTTCTTATTTTCAGTTAGGAGAGGAAAATGCAGTGTGGATGGCCAGATGTACAAATCTGCAGTACAAGAAACTGGATCAGGACTAATCATCCTGGGCGCCTTCTATTGCCTATGGGCAATAAAAAAGAGGAGAAAAAAAAAAAAGAGGGAGGCAGCACCTTAAGGCATACTTCATACAATCCTAACGTAGGCATTTAAACCAGGCCAGATTCACTGAGCTCTGAAATGCCTGGTTTCCTCTATGGATGAGGGTATGGTCACCCTAGGTAATCACTAGCTTAGATGTGGATATCTATGTTATCAACTAAGATGAGATGATTTACACTCCATGTAACTTTTGTGACTAAGAATAAATATCTATAAAGAAAGACAATTGCTTCTATAAAAAGTCTTCTAATACAATGATATGGGCTAAAGTTCTTGCTCCACGTTCCCTACAATGCCCTTGATCCTCTAAAACTTAGACTGAAATTTCTATCACAAAGGAAAGCATGTTATAATACTGCATTATCCTTCATTCTGACTCATGAAAGTGATTGTTCACTGAACTTAAAACTAACGCTTGCCAAGAAGTACATAGCAGTGATCTAATTAAAGACAGAATTCAGAGCTGATTAACATGTGTATTATAATTAGTGCATACAGCAGTACATGAGTGTATTAGAATATATACACATATATGTGTATAGACACATACTAACAGAATGCTTAAAAACAATTATATATAATTGTAATTAAGGGAAAATGAAAGCCAACATTCATATAAATTAATAAATGTCATAAATTAATACATGCAGTATATTGATACGCAAACTAATACATCTATGAAAGCATAGGAATAAAGACAGTAAGAACTTGTCTTTGTTTTAGTCTGAATTTCTACAGGACTATTCAGGACAATAGAAATCCTAGTGATGACACAGTTCCACTGATAGCTGTCAAAAACAAAAACTTTCATAGTATATTTCTGGTTTGCATTTAGAAAGGAAAACAGAGTCTACATTGCCAAAGCATCATCTATTCTGACATTCTCCTGAGTGGATGGTAAAAAGCATCTATTAATTTTTATACTTTTTTTTTTTTAATTGGCAGGGCCAGATAACATAATTTAAAGCTTTTAAAATGAATGCTGTACTGCTGGTCATTGGCAAAGAGCTTTGGCATACTGTGCAAGTCCAAGAGGCTTGGAAATATCTAATGCCATGTGGATATTTCAACAGCATAAACAGGATGACCAGAGTAAATGTGGATGAATTAACTTGACCTTGGTTCTGTGTGAAAGAATGGAACAGCTGAAATGGGACCTTGTCCATAAGGAAATAAAAAATTGTAACATAATTACTGCCAGTCAACATGAATTTATGCAAAACAGGTTAAGTTAAACAAACTGCATAGTACTTTTATGAGATAAGAATTTTTATCATTTGACTTAAGAAAGGTAACTATGCTGACAAAATGTCTTTCAGACTTGTGTTAAGCATTGATACCACATGACGCCCTGATTAAAATGTTAGCATCAGAACAAAACCAAGAAAACGTATGTTAAATGGGACTAAACTGTATAACACAGAAATCCAATGTGTAATTGTTAGGTAAAAGTTGACAACTGTTGCCACTGTGGTTCTATAGAGATCCTTTCATGTCTGAGACACTGTTGTTCAATGTTTTTATTTATAGCATGAGAAAAACCCCCATAAACTAAATTCTAGTAATACCTCTAAATTATGCAAATAACAAAAGGAGGAGAGAAATTGTGAGGACAGATTACAAGCAGCAAGTGATTCAGACAACCTTCTACCTAAGAAGAAACAATATGGGTATTAAATATTGCCAATTAAAGACCAGTATTTGGGGAGGAGGACATACAGATTGCACTTGTAGGACTAAGGAGCGTAATGGCTCTAACGAAATGGGAAGGCAATGGCTGATGGAGAATTTTTTTAGTGTTAAATAGTATGAAGTTGGTTAAAGTCATCCACAGTTTTACTCTGAAGGGGTCAGAGGTGGTCTTCTAATGGGTATGGTGGTCAGATCAAAATAAGCTCTCCACAGAAAAGGCAGAAACAATGAAAGCTACCACACAACAAACAACTATTGCTCTGTTTTGGATTATATGAACAGAGCAATTTCTCTGGGATATATTGCAAACACAGTGGATGAAGAAACGGTTAGCAGGTGTTATGTCCATCTGCATAAGTAAGACAAAGAACAGCAGGGAACTTGTGTTTGGGCAAACAGGAGTTTGGCTACATTATTTTTAAATAAGATTGCACAACTTCGCTAGCCCTTGTCCAGTTTTTGTTTGGTTTTTTGTTCTTGTTTTGGTTTTTGTTTTGGGTTTTATTTTAGTAAGCATAAAGCAAGTCTCAGAGTGAGAGAGCTTGAAACAGCACTGAAATTTTTGAGATCTTTAATGGGAAATCCATCCTGACAGTGTCCAACTTATTTTCCTGTCTCATGGTCCCTAGATATTTGCTGTGTGAGAGGTGGAATGCTCCTCTGGTTCCCTCAGGAGCAGTCATCATTGGCAGGGGAGGACATAGCTCTCTGCCTACCCACTCCCACTCCAATTCCCCTCTCTTTTTCTGGTCTTCCTTCTCCATGAGCAACAGAGAAAGACACTAATTTTCCACTCCTTTTTTCCTTCCTGGAATGCTTTAAAAGGCAAAGATGACAAAGGATGTCTCTAGGTCTCACCCTGCTCTTTCAGTCTCCAAACTACAAGAAATCATACACAAACACAGTTTAATGCTGACTTAAGAAGCTATAGCAGATCACATGCAGCCAGCCCCAGCCAACCCTTATCTCTTAGTCTCCTCTAGTCTCCAGGCTAGGGTTTCAGACAGGAACTAGAAAACAGGAAAAGGGGTCATGCATAGTTTCATTTCTGTATGGAGCCAGACCTGAAGTTTGAAGAAGCTGCTTGGGGTTTACTAACCTGGCTGGGTTAGATAAGCTGCTGGAAAGAAGCAGAGATGAAGCTGAAGAGATGTAAGTGGGGAGACGCATATCTGTTTGTATTCCTCAGTGCCTCTGGATGAGACAGTAGTAATGGCTGATAATGTGACTGGTGCATCAGGTCATGTGGTGGGGCAGCAGCCCTCATGCTGCCCTGCAACACAGGCATATACCCTACAAACCTAAAGGTGCAAAGTACCTTTGATAACTCACCATCTTACGGTCCTGCACCTTTCCTCTCTGATCTGACATGTGATCCTGTATCTGATCAGTAAAACCAGGGCTTTGTCAATCAGCTGCACCAAGTACCTCAGTTCCTGGAGCAGAAGAGCCTGCAGCAAAAGCGGGTGAGATGAGGGCCAAATAGAGAGATGTGTCAGGCAGGACAAGAGTACAAATCTCATGGTTAATGCATGAGATTTGGGCAGACTGGGAACAGAGAGGCAAATGTGAAGCAGGACTGACATCAGGGCTGGGAGTTAAAAAATCACTTAATCTAATAATCACTGACATTTGCAGGGAATGTGAAGATCAATATAGATGAAAAGGGATAAAATGGATTGGTTATAAATAAAGCACTGATGAATAACAGCCCTGTCCCTCAGCATCTTCACCACTACACTAAGGATACCATGGGCTTCTGTTTTTAATCCCCCTTCTAAATAGCCAGTAATTCTGCCCTTTCAAAAACAATCACCCAGCAGCTGCTGTTTTCCTTCTTTCTCTACCATCATCAACACACTGGCTGTGAAGAGGAAGAGGGAAAAAATGAGATGTCTCCACTTTGCTGCCCCTTAATTTCCCTTTCTAGCTGTGCCTGTCCCACAGCTGCCACACAGCGCTTGGCAATGAGCAACTTTAAGGTACAAATGTCTTCCAATTTTCTTTTTTTCAGCAAAATTGTCAGGGTTTTGCCCCATAATGCCTAACATATTTCCTTAAGTTTTCCAATAAATTCCAAAGTGGTCACATTGCATCAAGACAGGCAATCAAATGCATATAAGCATCTTGACCATCTAAAAGAGAGGGGGCAAGTACTCTTGTGTCCCTTTACAGCAAATGGCATGGGACGCTTATTTTCTAATTGGAAATATGTCATACCTTTTTTAGGCCATTGTTTGTCCTCATTATAAAAGCAGAGCTACACACAATTGTACATAAGAGATATTAAACATATCTTGAGCACTTCTTTTAAAATTATTTGAATGTTTCGGTTGAATGAGCAGAGCACACAAAATTGAGTCCATGCTGGCATTAAGGTTCGATGCTGCCTACAGAAGCTCTAAATACACAATGTCTTATTTTTTTGTAAAAAATAAAAATTAAAATTAAAAAAAATTAGTAGTTGAAATTGTATAAATCAACACCTACATTGTATGTCCACATATTTTCTCCTCCAATGTTAAGAGGAACATGAACCCAGATTTGCTATATTTTGATGAAACCCACTGTTAGATTTAAGATCTATCTGAAGAAAGGATGAATAATTGTCCCTTCATCACTTTGGAGGAAATCTAGCAGCTAAAATGCATTATTTCACCAACATTTAAATAGGTATGGTTTGCTGAGATGAACACCACCTCAACAAACATGAAGGGAGATTCAATCCAGCTGAGTTTAAAGAATCTCTTCACTTACCCCATCACTTATGGATATAACTTAATGGCCACTGATGGCCTGTATAGCAAAACTTCAATATTTTAATTTAGTTCAATCACAAGTTTTGTCTGTGCTGCAGAGGACATCAGATCAGTGAACTCTATACAGTTTGCTTTAAAATCCATGCTGCTATAGTAAAGACAACCTGAGTTGTGAATAGCTGCTCTTAAGTGACTTGTTAAGCCTGAGGAAAAGTATAAAATTTATGCAAGAAAACCTACAAAATAGAACGTGCTTGTCGAGAGAAAATAGGCCTTCTGGGTTGTGATGGTTTTCTACAGATGTATCATCACTTCTGGAAATGCAGAGTACAGCTGCTGCATTTATGTAAAATACCTGTGGTCTAACCAGCACTAAAAAATTTATAATAAGGGACAGAATATTTTTTACTGAAACTAATGAACTTGAGACAAAATATTGTCAGTTCTGCGGAGTTATTTCCAAAAAGAAAGGAGCCTCATCAATTGTGTGTTCCTGGGTCTTGCTGAAACAATTCAAAGAGAATGGTTTGTAAGATTTTAAGATTTTTTTAAATTATTGAAATCCAACTGGAGGCAAGATACCTGTTTAAAGTGATCTATTAATCTGATGTATGTGTGCAGCATGGTTACAAAGCTGAATGTGCACATGGAAAAAGCAAATCACAATTAATTATAGACAGTCTTTGAAAGTGAGAAACTGAACAACCTACTTTCCCCCAGCTCAAAGTAAAAAAACTACTAAAAACAACAAGTCATTAAATTGGGTTGTAAAATTATTTCAAAATTATCAGTCTGAAGGACTGGTTATGTTATGGATGTCTGAGTGTGAATGTTTTGGGGAGTGTGATTTTTTAACTTGTTGATATTTCTTTAAATATAGCCAACACAGGAGGGTGGCAGACAACTGGTTTGTTTTTTTTTTTAACTTGATGATCCTGCAAGAATTTCTAGATCACTTACCCAGAGGCATTTTTCAGCAAATGTTCAATTAACAGCTTGACAGCTAACTATCGACTTTAAAACTATCTGATCTTTCCACAATCAATAAATTGCATCTGTGTAATTTATACTGCTGTGAAGCAGTTACACGTTTAGCACATTTGTAGCGCTTATGTGTTTCTAAACAAAGCAAAGAAGGTCATTTTGTCACAAAGAGGAACACCTTCTCAGAAAATCGTTGCAGAGGAAGCTGTTGGGTAGATACATTAGCTAGGAAAGGTAAACCAAAGGCCAAACTACAGTACAGCCCAGGGATCCATCACCAGGTCCAAGTGAGTTAGGCAGAAGATGTTTCTGTTAGCAAACAAACTCTGAATGCTTTGTACCAGAAATGAAAGGCCCTTTCAGCTCACTGGAGGCTGGAAGAAAAAGATACCCCTCAGGGGCTTCATTTCTGAGGCTTCTTGCAGGTCCTTATGCAACTCTAACTGAAGAAAGAGTTGGCTTTGCTTTGGTCACCATAAGGTAGTGGACTAAATCTTAACTCACTGACCGCTTCCATGACAGCTGCTTTCCAGAGATGACAGCAACTCTTACAACATCTGCATTTGGAGTTACTCCCCTTTAAAAAATCTACTTCCATCGCCTTGAAAGATTTTACAAGTCAGCAAAAAAATACCTCACAACAGAAGTGTTTAGAAATGAAGTGAGGCACCCAGAAACATTCCCTTATTGTATGATTAAATGCAATAGACGAAATTAAAAACATGTTCATTTGCCATGATTACCTCATTCTCTTCTGTTACATATGCTGTTCCTTTGCTTAATCAGCAGTTTAACTGAAAGCACACTCTTCACTTGTATTTGATTTTGTGGTCTCCCACTTCACTAACTGAAATGTAATGTTCACATGAATATTTTATTAACATTAAGTGACCATTTTGTTGTGAGTCCATGAGCACACAGCAAAACATGCATGAACCTTTTTTTCTTCTTTTTGTGGAAATTACTCAACAGTAATTCTTTTAGCAAGTTATTATTATTATTTAGACATATAAATTGCTTCCAACCACAACAGCACTTGCTACAACAAGGATCTCAGAGATAGCCATGACTCCTCCTACCCTACAATCCAGCCATCCATGACAGAGTCCATACCAGCAGGTCAGCAGGTGTGGTGTCAAGCCATGATGCCCGCCGACTGGGAGGAAGTTTTATTTAACCTCTCTTTCAGGCCCATCAAACTGCATAAATTTGTAGTGCTGACAGTTTCGTACTCTTGTTGTTGAACAGTTTGTACTCTTCTTGTGAATCTTAATCTTTCTGAAATTAATAGTTGCACCCAAGCTGTATGTCTGAAAAAATAGGCTTCCAAAAATACATTGAAAAAGATACTCCCCCTCTTCCTTCAGCAGACATGTTGCCTTTTGTGCTTTCCCCGTGCATATGAGCCCACCGAAATATGGAAGGTTGACATTTTTCAGTTCTTCTTTAAATGCTGAGCATGCCTGCAGCATCCACCAGTTAAGCAACTGGCAAGCCGAAGCCTCTGCTTGTCAGCCACATGGTTTATGGGGCTGCAGAATCGCCTTTCTCCCATTTGACTCCCCACATCAGCAATCTTACTCAATCTATTGTATGCATAAAATATATACATTAAACAAAACAGGAGGCCCACCATTAATTACTCATCTACACAATGGGAGCCTGAGACTCCAGTGGGTTTCCCAGACATTGTCTAAATAATGCAGATAGATGATAACTCTTCTTGAAAGCAGTGAGCCCATTCCAAGGGCAAGCCTTCCTCATTCAATTCACATAAAACTTCCACTGAAAGGGTACACTGAATAAAGCAGGCAAGGTTTTCCTCCCTAGTGACTCTATTTCCCCAAACATATCTTTAGCTCCCTGGTGGTCTTGTGCACAAATTAGACTAGTAAATGTTTTGCGTGAATTGCACCGATAGCTTATCCCGAACAGTAATAAGAGTAAGTGGTGATTCGTAATCAGAGTTCTATCGTCTTTATTTTGTACAATCTGATAAGCAGACAGAAAAAAAGGCAAAAAAAAAAAAAAAGAGAGAAGACTGTTTTTTCCCTTTCAGCAGTAATAAACCTGGGGCTATTTATAAGGTGTATATATAATCGAAATCCAATAAAACAGGACTGGAAGTAAACATGAGATCATCTAGGCTATCACACTGCCCTGAGTCAGGACAACTGTACTTGTGTCATTCCCCATAAATATTCGCGCAGCTTAAAATGCTCCAGTGATGAGCACTCTATAAAAATCCCTTGACAATCAACTCCAGGACTGCATTACCCCTGCTGTTAGGACAATTATCCTGATGTCAAGATAAATGACAGAGGAAGTTAGGCTCCCTCTAAAGTTTAAACAGAAGAAAGCAGCAGCAAGACAAAAATGTTACTACCTAAAGCAGATGCAAAGGCCAGCTGAAACAAAGACAAATAACCAAACGAATTGTAGGGCAGAGGGGAAAGCTGAATGCCTGGGATTGTTTTCCTGGGGAGCAGCCTCTGAGAGCAGTAATAAACAAACAGAAGGGGAGGCTGGAGTAACTTGCCTGGGGAAAACAAATAAAACAATATATTGTCTAACAGAATGCTACCTGGAAAGAAACAGAGTTGGAAAAAGAAGACCAGAAAAAAAGCCCTTCTGTTGGAGTCCAACCGTGTTTGGGCAAGTCATCTGTAAATATTGCATTAAAGAAATACTGAATTCTCACTGGTCTCTTCTTAAACAGAAATACCCTGAAGGACCCCAGATCTTGGCTATTTATGTTGGTCATAAAGGGAAGGGAAGGGGAGGGGAGGGAAAGGAAGGGAAGGGGAGGGGAGAGAAGGCAAGGCAAGGCAAGGCGAGGAGAGGAGAGGAAAGAGGAGGAAACGGGAGGAAAGGGGAGGAAAGGGGGAAGAGAGTAAGGCAGGAAGGGAGGAAGGAAGGAAAAGAGGAAAGAAAAAGAGGAAAAGAGCATTTGCCGTTCTTCTCAGACATTTACACATCCTCCTCATATGCAAGATGCTTAAGAATATTTGGTTCATGAGGGTTCTTTGGGGTTTTTGGTTGGTTGGTTTTTTTTTTTTCCCTTAAGCCAGCATTGGTTATATTCTGTCAGGTTTTATTTTTCTTTAAACTACAACATTTTTCAGATTCGTGACCACTCCAGGAGGAACGAAAGACAACATTCCCCCAAAAAAATCCCCCTCCCCAAATCAATCCACCCTCCTAATTCCCTCCCCTTCCACCCCCCCACCCCCAATTTAAAGGCTACTTTTAAAGCAGCCTGAAGGGGCTGCAGGGCAGACGGGTGGGACAGTGACACCGGGCATCGTCCCCACTCTCCGCCGCCGGCACGGGCAGCGCCGCCGCCTCAGCCGCCAGCGGGCGGCAGCATCATAGGCGGCGTCCGCCCCACCCGGGAGGGTCCGGAGAGGGGTAGTTGTGGGTGCCCCGGGGCTACCTCCGCAGCCTGCACCTTCCCTATTGTCGCCGATGCGTTTGAGAGGCGGGAATTGGGGTGGGAAAAAACACCATCAATTCCAAAATAAACCCACCAACAAAAATAGATGTTCCAGGAAGAAAATCCTGGCGATTGCGACGCGCTGACGCATCTCTGATGTCACCCCCTGTGCGTGATTTTCACACCGGCAGCAGAAGGGCGGGAGCGCGGCAGGAGCTCGAGGGGTTGTGATCCCCCCTCCCTGCCAGGGAATGCCCCGGAAGGTTTAACGAAGGCAGTGATTTCCACGGACGGCAGTCGCACGGGCGGGGGCTGGACCGAGGAACCCCCGCCTGATCCAAGTCTGCAGTCCGGGGCACCGGATGCCTTGGGACACGCTGCTGGGACCAACGCGTGTTTCCAAAAAGGCCTTTTTTGGGGTACACCTGCCACGCAAGGAAGAACTGTCTTCCTCTTCAGATCCAAGATCTTTTACTCAGTGTTTTCTCCAGCTTACGGGCTGCAGGGTTGTGAACTTGAAATACAAGTTTTGAGGAAGAAATTATCTAAATGCAGAATATCCCAAGTCTTTGTCAAAAAATAATAAACTGGAAATAAGGCATGTTCTAGGTTTTCCTCAGCTTTATTCCCCTCCCATGTAAGCCTGTACAAGCTAATAACATCATTTGCAGTATCTGTTTAAAATAATTAATAGAAGTGTTATTAGCCTCAAGAATTACTGAATATGCACAAAGCTACGTAACTATAACCCCAATTTATTTAAATTGGAATTTTCTGGAAATCTGTGGGTGTGATATACATCAAATCATATTAATGGTTTGGGTTGGAAGGGACCTTAAAGATCATCCAGTTCCAACCACCTTGCAATGGGCAGGAACACCTTCCACCAGACCATGTTGCTCAAAGTCCCGTCCAGCCTGGGCTGAACACTGCCAGGGATGGGGCAGCCACAGAGTCTCTGGGCACTCAGGCAAGTAATTCCTCAGACAAGTATTCTTTACTTTTAAAATAAGTATTTTCAGAGCCTATGGTTTCTGAATACCTTTCTCTCATGTACAAAGACACTCATAATTGTTTTCAGAAAATTGCCAGCCCCAAATTAAGGGAATAGGGCAACTGTAGCCCTTAGCACTACTCTCGCTATAGAGGGATAATCCATGCTGTTAGGAGTTACTACACTGACACACTATTTTATAAAACCATCTGGAAAGGTTGTCAGTCCTCCCCTCCAAATAACACAGACTTCACAACTGGGTGGTAGCAGTCGTGGCACATGAGCACCCAAAGGAACTGAGGAAGGTGAGAGAGAAAGAAGTTGATGGCAGAACTCTTACAGTAAGGTTATGAAATGTATAACCAGAATGACACTGTATCAGAAGTATGCAAATACACATACAAGGGAATAAACTGCCTTCACCTCCTGTTTATGTAGAAGTCCAAGCACATTAAAATATAAATCACTCTGGTTTGTTGGAACAGATAACTGTACTCCTGATAGTACAAGAAAGTGCTGCTGATGCACATAATCTTCCTCTACACTTTTTTCCCATGGCTTCCCTACCACCAGCTCTCTGATCCTGGCAACAGGTAGAAGGCAACAGCTAAGCCAAGCATCCCTTTCAACTGTTACTCCTTATCCTGAAACTGAAAGCTATTTCAAACTGAGATTTAGACTAAGAACAAACAAAAATTCATTTTTAAAGGATTATGAAATTCAATCTACTCATGCATCCAGCCTCTCAGAAAGTGTTTTATACGTAGCCTGGATGAGGCTTTGGGCAGTGTTTAAATACAGTTACATATTCACAGGACCTGATGCTCCAATCCCCCTAATGTGGTGGATCCTGTGGGTGCTGGGCTTGTAGAATGAAGCTCCCAACAGGTAACTAAAACCAACTGCATGCCCCTAAAGGTAATACTTTTGTCCAACCATTTAGCTACCGGCTTGAGAAGTTCATTGCCTGCAAAACATTGTTACTGGTCACTGTTTATCATTCATCCATGTAGTCCAGTAATCAAACAATGAAGTTTAAATGCATTTATACATAAATGAAATAATCACCTTTTTTTTTTTTTTTCCGGCAAAGCTCTATTTGCTATATCAAGACTAAACTTCATAATTTTCATAAGCATAGTCTATCATTTTCTAGGCATGTCTCTGCCACTTCAGGGTGGACAGAGGTAATATTTTGTGATTGATATTAAGTGACACCAAATACCCCTCATGTCAATAGTATATTTTGATAAATCTGGACATTACCCAGCACAGTTTATTTTTATTGGAGGAAAAGGAGGTGGCTGAAGCTAAGTATGCTGGCAAAAGCATAGTTTTGCAGCCAGGAAAAGTGCTAGTATTAGCACTGTTTTGTTGGTCCACTTCATATACTAGGAACACATTCCCAGCACAGACCTCCAATTCCAAGATAAATGTGAATTAGAGATGGGGCAGGATGATACAGCAGAAGAAAGGGAACAGAAGAAGTAAAAAGAGATAACTTTTTCTTTTATCATGATGGAATTACTCTGGGGAGATCATTCTAGCAAACATCCTCTGCCAAATCTATTGCAGTTACTGAAGATGCTAGTGTCCTGATTTATCCCCTGCTATGTTCTGCCTAAAATTACGTGGTGAACCAAGAGAGCATGTGCTATGCTCCAGCTGTCGAAATTCACAACCTGCTGCATCACTGAAAACCCACTTATGTCAGAAATTAAAGCTAAGATGCTACATGTTGCATAGGAATGGCTGAAGCATAAGACATGCCAGCCTGTAGAAACAGAGACCTGTAGCTGAGAGGTGGGATGGACAAGTGGTGTTAATGCTTTCATTTCAATTAAATGTCCCTGCAATTACATTGAAAAAAATGGAAAAAATTTCTAGGAGAGATAGTTTTGAAAAGCAATTCAGAGGAGTTCAGAGAAAATTCTGAGTAAGACAGATTACCTGTGTAAGCTGGGGTCACTTGTTCAAGAGTGTCGGTCATGAAACAATAGTACTTTTTAATCTGAATTTTAGGCACACCTGAGTCCCACTTCTTGTGCTCTGTAACCCAGTTATGTATCAAAAAAAAACAAACAAACCAACAAAACAAACCAACAAAACCCAACCAAACAAATATAATTATGGGACAAATAATACTTATTATGAATTGGCCACTGCTAAAAATGAACTGCTAAAGATGCTCCTTGTATCAATGCCATACAGAAATAAAAAGTATGAACTCCAACCTTTAATTATAGTCTATCCTAGTGCCTTTGTCCTAGAGATTGTTTGCAAACTTAGTTCTGCTGCTGTACCCAGTGTATCAAATGTGTATTGCCCACAGAGCCAAGAATAAAAAACTCCCCTTGGTGTTTATGGGCCCAGATCACTCAGAGTGGCAAGAAATTGTTCAGGTATCTCATTCCCCTTATGTCTTCAGTGCTGTAAGTACAGTGGATAGGCTGGCCCACTACAGCTGCAGACAGAAAATCAACTATTCACAAGTTTTCATGAAACTTTCCTCACTGAGATCTCATTTCTTCATTAAGAATGGCTGCCCTCAACACCCAGGTTGGATGGGTGGAAGGTGTCCGTGCCCATGGCAGGGTGGTTGGAACTAGATGATCTTTAAAGTCCCTTCCCACCCAAGCCATTTTATGATTCTGTGATTCTAAATAATTCTGTGATTCTATCTGTTATGCAATCATTGCATATAATCTAAACCTACATTCACCAATTCTCTGCATTTTTCCAGATACAGAAATCAAAGAACATTATCAGGACAGCAATGCAATTACAGTAATGTAATTACCAGTGCTGCTCCATCCCTGGCGGTGTTCAAGGCCAGGCTGGACAAAGCCTTGGGTGGCAGGGTTTAGTGGGAGGTGTCCCTGCCCATGGCAGGGAGGTTGGAACTAGATGATCTTAAGGTCCTTTCCAACCCTAACTATTCTATGATTCTATGACAGTAGACTGTGAGCATCCTTTTCTGTGTGTGAGGTGTTGCAGAGGTACAGACAGATTACAGGTACCCTGCCCAAGGTCACCCCCTGAGTCAGGGGCAGCTGCTCTTCTCTTGGTCCGGTGGAGGGGTCTGTGTTTCAGATCTCCAACAATTTCTCCCCCATTCCACCGCCCCAAAAAAATAGTCAAACAAACAAAAAAACCCAGGTAACTACTACCTTGCATGTAAATGTTAATATTCCCGCAAACGACCAAGGGAGGGGTCTTTCCAGCAAAGCTCCTCGACTGCAGCATACCGGTATTTACAGTGGACTGGTCTTTTCCAGTCACCCCCTCTCCCTCCTTCCCTCCCTCCCAGTTACAACCGTTGATTTCTAAATGGTTCATTATGTGCCAAACCGCGGTGAAGTTCAGGAAGGACAGAGTAAAGCGGAGCCGTGCGGTGCTAGCCAGGCGTGCGGGATGCCGGCGGTCGGCCCCGGCCCCCGATATGGGCACTGCCCCGGCCCCGCACAGCGACAGCTGGAGGCATTGATTCACTTTCGCTCTTTTTTTCCACCTTCCCCCCCCCCCCCCCCCCGCCTTTTTTTCCTTCTTTCCCCCCTTTGTTATATCCTTTCCCCCCCTCCCCCTTTTTTTTTTTCTTTCTTCCTGCTGTTTCAGCTTCATTGCAGATCAACAAATGAAAGCGTGCCCCGGCGGCATGCGGGGAGACAACGGGAGTGCGCGAAAGGACTCTTGTGTGGCCCCATCCTCACTCTCCCTCTCGGCGGCATGTGCGACAGGGGCTACCCCTGGCCGTTCCCGGCGATGTCGGTGACAAACAGCCCTGGCTGGAAGTTTCCAGTGCAGCCTCTTCCCTTCATCCTCTGATTGTTCTTATTGCTGCCAGCTTCGTGAGGAGGGCGCCGCTGCTGCCCTCACCGGGGGGGCTACAGCAGGGCTTCCGCGCGCCGCGCTCTCCCCCAGCACAGGAGGATGGGACGGGCGACCCCCGCCCCACCCTGGCTGCGGCCTCTTCCCCGCCCGCCGACCCCCGGCCCAGCGGCCGTGGGTCGCGCCCCACCTCCCCTCCGCCGCCATTCCCATCTGTCCGGCGGGCTGGCTGTCCTGGGGGTCCCGGGTAAACAAGCAGGGGAACCCGCGCACACCCCACGGAAAATAAGCGCGGGCGGCAGCAGGGGACGCCTCCTCCGCCGTGCTCCTCAGCTCGGCCGCGCTGGTTTCGTGAGGAGACACGGACGCTACCCCCATCCACCGCCACCGCGAAACCCCCGGATGAACTGATGTGTTCCGTTAATCCCCAGCACCGGTCATCCCCGCGCCCGCCCTCACCCCCCCCCCCCCCCCCCCCCCCGGGTGGCGTTCCCCCGCTGCTGCGGAGCGGGTCGGAGCGGCCGAGACCCCGAGGGGTTACACACGACAGGCGGCGGCTCCGCGGGTGTTTCGGGAGCAACATGATGCTGGTGCGTGAGGCGGAGGTCGCGTGGGCGCCGCGGGCTGACACACCAGGTGTAGGAGCGCGCGTACGGAAGAACCGCTTTGCGTGTGTGTGCGAGGAGGGCTGACGCACACACGCGTGTGTGTGGGTGTGCGGGGGGGAGGTGGCCGCACACGCGGGCCGGAAGCTCCGCTCTGGGGGCGACAGCACCTGATGGCCGCCACGGTGCCCGCCCGTGTTTCGCCCGCCGGGGCTACGATGGATGGCGAGGGACAGCACCCGGGTGAACCGGCGCTCCCCGCCACGCCCGCGGCACGCTTGGGGCTCTGTGCGCGGAAACCGGCGGCAAAAGAAGGGGGAACCGGAGAAGGCGGTGCCGCGGCGCCTGAGAGAGGCTGGAAGCTGCGGGCGGGAGGGCGTCCGCCGCGGTGAGGCGGGAAGGGGGCGGGGGGCGAGGCTCCCGTTGACCAATGGTTTCGCGCCGCTTCGCACCCGAGGGCCCGCCCCGCCGCCCCATTGGTGGTCAGGGCCGTCCTTTACGCGGCATGGGGGCCAATGCCGGGCGGTGCCGGCTGCGGTGCGCTCCGCCCCGTCTCGGTGTGTGAGCGTCTCGGTGAGGCGGTGGTCACGTGTTGTTTTGCTCTTTAGTTGGGGCACTCGGTGCGCGATGTGTTACTTACGGCGAAACTCCCGCCGGCGACGGCAGCAGCAGCAGCAGGGGCTGAGGAGCGGCAGCGGCGCCGCCGCCGGTACTCGAGCCGGGGAGAACGCCTGGCAGCCGCCGGCAGCACCCGCTGCCTAGAGGCGACAGCGGAGGACCCTGCTGCGGCTTCTGGCAGCCGCGCTCTTCCAGCGGAGGAATAACTTTATTTTACCCGCTTCTACTCCTTTCTTTTTTTTTTTTTTTTTTCTTCCCGCGGCGCTCGGTCCCCAGCCCCGCTTGGCGGCAGCGGCAGCAGCAGCAGCGAGAGGAGCCGGGCGGCATTGCCGCCGTGGGTCGGGGATGGCGAGCCCCGCCGTGCTAGGGCTGTTGCCCGCCGTGAGCTCCCCACCCGGCCCCAACCTGAATAACAACAACAACAACAACCAGGGCGTGAGGAAGTGCGGGTACCTGCGCAAGCAGAAGCATGGCCACAAGCGATTTTTCGTGCTGCGGGGCCCCGGCGGCGGCGGGGAGGAGGCGGCTGGCGCAGGGGGCGCCCGGCTGGAGTACTACGAGAGCGAGAAGAAATGGAGGAACAAGTCCGGGGCGCCCAAGCGGGTGATCGCTCTGGACTCCTGCCTCAACATCAACAAGCGGGCGGACGCCAAGCACAAGTACCTCATCGCCCTCTACACCAAGGACGAGTACTTCGCCGTGGCGGCAGAGAACGAGCAGGAGCAGGAGGGCTGGTACCGGGCTCTCACAGATCTGCTTAACGAGGGAAAGGTGGCCGGTCAGGGATCTCCCCACCGCCACCTCGCCTCCCCCTTCGCCGCTTCTTGCAGTGCGGCTGCTGCTTCCCTGGCCGCCGCCGGCGAGGACCTCAACTACGGGCTGATCACCCCGGCATCTGCTGCCTACCGGGAGGTCTGGCAGGTGACGCTGAAGCCCAAGGGCTTAGGGCAGAGTAAAAACCTTACCGGCGTTCACCGGCTCTGCCTCTCAGCCCGCACCATCGGTTTCGTGCGCCTCAACTGCGAGCTGCCCTCGGTCACGCTGCAGCTGATGAACATCCGCCGCTGCGGCCACTCAGACAGCTTCTTCTTCATCGAGGTGGGGCGCTCGGCGGCCACCGGCCCCGGCGAGCTCTGGATGCAGGCGGACGACTCGGTGGTGGCCCAGAACATCCACGAGACCATTCTGGAGGCCATGAAGGCGCTGAAGGAGCTGTCCGAGTTCCGGCCCCGCAGCAAGAGCCAGTCCTCCACCTCTTCTTCCTCCGGGGGGGCCGCCGGGCCCGGCGGCAGCGGTGCCTCCTCCACCCACCCCATCACCGTGCCCGGCCGCCGGCACCACCACCTGGTCAACCTGCCTCCCAGCCAGACCGGCCTCCTCCGCCGCTCCCGCACCGACAGCCTCGCCGCCGGCGCCAGCACCAAGGGCACGCCGTGCCGGGTGCGGACGGCCAGCGAGGGCGACGGCTGCCGGGTGGGCTCAGTGGCCGGCAGCCCCATGAGTCCGGGCCCCGTGCGGACCCCGCTCAGCCGCTCGCACACGCTTAGCAGCAGCGGCGGCGGGGGCCGGCAGGCGGGGAAGCTGCTGCCGGTGCTGGCCAGCGGCGGCGGCCTGCAGAGCAGCCGCTCCATGTCCATGCCTGCATCCCACTCGCCCCCCTCTGCCACCAGCCCCATCAGCCTTTCCTCCAGCAGCGGCCTCGGCTCCGAGGCTGCCCATCCGCATCACCCGCAGCGCCCGTCCAGCGGCAGCGCCTCTGTCTCCGGCTCCCCCAGCGACGCTGGCTTCATGTCGTTCGACGAGTACGGCTCCAGCCCGGGCGGCGACCTGCGGCCCTTCTCCTCCTCTTCCACCGCCAGCAACCGCAGCAACACCCCCGAGTCGGTGGCTGAGACCCCGCCGGTGCGGGACCCAGGGGGCGGCACCGATCTCTACGGCTACATGGCGATGGAGCGCCCCCCGAGCGGCCGCCTTTGCTACCGGCCCGGCCCCGACGCCGCGGCCGACAGAGGCCATCGGAAGCGTACTTACTCCTTGACCACCCCGTGCCGGCAGCGGCCCGCCCCGCAGCAGGTCTCCTCCGCTTCCCTCGACGAGTACACGCTGATGCGGGCTACCTTCGCCGGCAGTGCCGGCCGCCTCTTCCCTTCCTGTCAAGCCGGCGCTTCGCCCAAAGTGACCTACACCCCCTACCCCGAGGATTATGGGGACATCGAGATCGGCTCCCACCGCAGTTCCGGCAGCAGCAGCACCAACCTGGGGCCGCCGGCAGGGGGGGGAGGAGGAGGGGGAGATGATGACGGCTACATGCCTATGACCCCCGGCGTGGCTGCAGCCTTAGGGCAGGGAGGCCGGGGTTGCGATGATTACATGCCCATGAGCCCCACCAGCGTGTCTGCGCCCAAGCAGATCCTGCAGCCCCGGGCGGGGGCGGGTGGCGGGTCCCCCGGCAACAGGAGCAGCTATAAGACCAGCTCACCCGGGGAGAGCTCCCCTGATGATAGCGGGTATATGCGGATGTGGTGTGGCTCCAAGCTGTCTGTGGAGAGCTCGGATGGGAGGCTGAGTAACGGTGACTATATCAACATGTCCCCTCGGGACCGCCAGCATGGGCCCCAGGCTCCCTCCCTCACTCCCCCGGACTTCTTCTTTGCCCCTTCGGGGCACGGTTCCAGTGAGCCCCCCAAGCCCGGCTGCTATTCGTACAGCTCCTTACCCCGCTCTTACAAGAGCCAGGGCCTGGTGAAGGACAGTGACCAGTATGTCTTCATGAACTCCCCAGGGAGGATGATCCCGGAGGAGGTGGTGTGCGGAGCGGGCCAGTTGTCTGCCAGCACTTTCGCCCCCTCCAGCCACACGGTGCCTTTGCCCCTGCGGCACAGCCGGACCGAGAGCTTCCTGAGCCAGCGGTGCCAGCGGGCGGTCCGGCCCAGCCGCCTCTCTCTGGAGACCTTGCGGACGATGCTGCCCAGCATGAACGAGCACCCTCTGCCGCCCGAGCCCAAGAGCCCCGGTGAATACATCAACATCGAGTTTGGGGATGCTGCCGTTTATTCTCCCCCCTCACTGCCTCCGGACAGCCCGGCCTCCTCCCTAGGCTCAGGCACTGGGCAGAGGCGCTCCCCTTTCTCTGATTACATGAACATTGACTTCGGGTCACAGTCGCCCTCGCAGTCCGGCATGGTCTCGGTGGGCTCCCTTGAAGCGCTTTCACCAGGCTCCTCCTCCAGCACCAGCCAGCCCGAGGGGCGCTACCTGAAGGCGGCTGTGGGGGTGGCTTGTTCATCCAGCCCGTCCGATGGTGGGGATTACACCGAGATGACCTTTGGCATGGCAACCACCCCACCCCAACCGATCGTTCAGAAGCCAGAAAGTGCCCGGGTCACCAGCCCCACGGCAGGGGTGAAGAGGCTCACCCTCTCTGGGGTGGAGGCTTTCATTCTCTCTAGCCCTCCCCCAGACCCAAATCGGGGGGCTAAGGTCATCCGGGCAGATCCGCAGGGGCGCAGGAGGCACAGCTCGGAAACTTTCGCCTCCACCACCACTGTGACCCCTGTGTCCCCCTCCTTCGCACACAACCCCAAAAGGCACAACTCGGCCTCCGTGGAGAATGTGTCCCTCAGGAAAAGCGAAGGCCTGGAGGAGGAGCAGGGTAGCAGCCCCATGTGCCGGGAGACCTCGGCTGGCTTCCAGAATGGCCTCAACTACATCGCCATTGATGTGGTGGATGGGACCCTGGCAAACTGTGACAAAGCCAGGTCGAAAGCCAGGCACGTCCTGAACGGTGGCATCAACGGAGTGGAGATGAGCACCTATGCCAGCATAGACTTTCTGTCTCACAACCTTAAAGAAGCAAGTGCTGTGAAAGGTGAGTAGCCTCATCTGACAGTGCCTGCCATGCGTGTTTGTGCTTAGTGTTTGTTCCTTGCTGCAGGGTTGTGTTTTGTTGGGTAGAGCCCTCTCCCTCCTTGCTTCCTTAAAAATCTCTTTTCCCCCAATATGTCCTGTAATAAACAGTCTTGGAGGAACTCACTGGCTCTTTGTATGAGAAAAAGTTTAATTTTAGGGTATTTCTTCACGTTTGAGTTCTGCTGTGCTATTATTACTATGAGTGTATACTTTTAGATACCCTAATAGAGGCTAATGTTTACACAGTTACTATGTTTGGGCTGTACTTCAGAGTTTTCTTATGTAAGATTTTGGAAAGTGTTTGGAAAATATGACCAAAATAGTTTATGTTAATGCAGCTTCTAATACTATTTTAAAATCCTATTTAAAAAAAAATCCCACCAAAAAAACAAACAAAAAAAAAAACCAATCTTTGGCTCTCTTGCAGGGAAGGTCAATCATGCCAAAATAAGAAGGATAAATTTAATATTTAGGTTTGGAAATATCTCTTGCAAAAGTATCAACAGTAAATCATGGTGAGCATGGAAAATGAATTTAAAAAAAGTAATAATTCTCTCCAGAAGTCACTATATGCATGAGCTGTTGCATGTTGTATTGCACATTCGTACATTTCCCTTCAAGGCCTGCTCTATGGTGGGCTGTAACTGTGTCCCAGCTGTAACTGTGTCCCAGCTGTCAGCTGAGCCCCAGTATGAATGACCACTTGGTTTGTTTTGCTTTTATACGGCTGCAAGTGACGGGTGTTCCAAGGCAAAAGCAAAACAAAGAAATGGGAAACTTAGGGCAAGAGAGAATTTAGGTTTTAATTATGTAGCTGTTCCTTTGTGGAGGTGGCAGTTATGCTGTGAAAAAAAAAAAAAGGAAAAAAAAAAGGAAAGAAACAAAGAAATATGCACACACTCCCAAAATAGCAACCTGCCTTCTTTCAGGGAGTGAGAATTTGTGTGCGGCTGGGGGCTGGTTGAGGAAGGCACCAAAGAGCCAGCCTGTCAAGGATTAAAAGTTAATGATGAGGCGCTGTAGGGATTCTCTTTGCTCTTCAGTTTATGCAAGATATGGTACTTCAACCCTGTATGCAGTCATAGTTGTACTGTATGTTCACGGGGCTAGCTAGGTGAGGTGGCACACTGCAGGAAACATAGCTTCTTAGAGGTGGATAGTGCTTGCTGCTGTAGTCATGGTGCTGATGGGGGGCACCAGTAACAGCCCAACAGCGACAGTTTGTAAAAAACACTCGCAGTTTGTTTTTTTTTTTTTCTTCTGTGTTCTCAGTAGCTAGTTGATTTTGAAGAAGAAAATATTTTCTCTTTTGATAGGAAGTACAGGAAGATGGAAAAGATGAGAGAGAGAGAGAGAGAGAGACACCGTTTGCAGAGCAAGCTTTGCACCTAATTAAGGCGAGCGGATTGCTGAATGCAGTGTCAGAATTTGTGAGGATGATGGACACTTACTCTGATGGACTGGAAGGGCTGAGGGCAGAGCATTACTTTGAGTCTGTTGCTTTTAGTTTTGCTGGGGTTGATTTTGGGCTTGACCCGGACTGATGTGGATGCTTGGCCTTGGGCTGGTGCCCCGGGCACCCACAAATGATTGTGCCCTTTGCTTTGCAAACTGAAATTTGTTTTTTCACAGAAACGAGGAGTTTTTCTTCAGCCACCTACAGCCCCAACTGCAAACCGAGGCCCAGGTTGGGAAAGAGCTATTTCCACAACATTCCCCAAACTGCTGACCTTAAGGAGGGGGGGAGAAGGGGCGGCGGGCACCGGCTACAAAGAAAACCTGGAGTGGATAGACAAAAAGCAGGAGCGAAGGAGACGGTGGGTGGGATAAGCAGGGGCAACTGGCTGCTGTCCTTCCTTCCCTCCCTCCTTCCTTCCTACTTTCTTTCCCACCCAGTAAAAAGGAGAATGCAGTAAACACAGTCATGTTAATTTGGTACACGGTGGTGTCCAGAGGAGGGGATTCAGTTCTGCTATGAATTTGTTAAAGGGTGTTTATAGGCTTGCTTTATTTTAATATTTAATCTGCATGCCTGTTTATTTCTCCTCTTTCCCGTAAGCTTTTAAACACAGAACACATCAAGGAGTGGTGCAGGGAAAGAAGGTGGTTGAAATTTCCTCTTTCTGTAGGAGGCAAGGCTGGCTTCTCCACCACCCTGTTCCCTGAGAAGTGTGCATGCCTGCTGGGTGTACTCAGGGTTGGGGGACTTGGGGAGTAACAAAGCCAACGTGGGGAGGAGAAACCTTACCCCAGCATCACACAGTATTAGGCACCAAAACCAGGGGGTCGGGTTAGTTGCACCTGTGGCAGGCAAACTGGAAAAGCCATAGCATGGGGGAAGGAGAAATGTATCACAAAGGACTTGATTGGTGTAAGCTGAATTGAGTCATTGACTTCTGCAGGTGTCCTAGTGTCTCTTTTAGTTTTCATTGGGATTTCACACCAAGGTTTGTTTACAGAAGGACTGTCTCCACTCTGTAAAAAGATCACTGAGTATTCTACCAGTGTATTTGAATTTTGAACATTGTGATTTGGGAGACTATGAAGAACGCCATGTTTTACAGAGAAAAACATGCTATTTAAAGAAAATTGTATTTTGAGCATAAACAAGATCATTTTAACACAGTAGTAATTCAGGTAGATTTGAGAGAATGTAATTTTATAAAAATCGTTTGCACAAGAGATAGCTTATATGCGATCAGCATTGTTTACTTCGTTGTTTGCACTTCTTCAAATTTTGTTTTTAACTCTATTAGCAAAATGAGAAGCTTTAATTCTTCAGAATTCTTCAAAACCCAAGAGAGGTTTCTAGCGATTGTAAAACATTGGAAAATTCACATACATTTAATATTTAGAACAGGAGAATGTAAGAGATACAGGGAATACAGACTCCTTGTAATCACCTCAGTAAATTAATATTTTGATTTGTGTAAAATACATGTAAAAAACATGAGTTTGAAATGTGCCTGAGGGTCTGTAGTAGTAGATGTGTTTTCATGTGGGTGTTCTAAGGTAAATTATTTGTATTATTTAAAGGTGGCTGGCTTTCCCGTGTAGCTTGTTTCTCTGCTATCAGTAACTTGCCTCTGCTGTAGCGAGTGCTGTGCTTTTGGAAATCTCTGTCCGTGTTATTCTGTCATGGCAAGAGCAAATGAGTGCATCCACAACTGCTGTCAAAACAGAACAATTAGAAGGTTGCTTGAAATTACCGGTTTGTTCAGTTTTACTGTGTTCTGAAAGTGTGCAAATGTTTAAGAATTGGAGAAACACTTGCCGTCATCTGATGTGTAAATAAAGTAATGCTGTTACTGGTTGGTTCAAACTTGTTACTTGCTGGTAATTAGCCTTTGTTCTTAAATGATGACTGCTTTTTCCTGCTTAAAAAACGTATGAACTGTGTATGGTTTTCATTATTTATGGAGAAATTTACAGTAATTTTCTCATACAGTGTAAATTATTTATTCCAGTATATTTATGACAGATTACACTTAGTAATTATGTGACTTTTTATGGTGGATCTTAGTTCTATTGAAGTCAAATGGGAGTTGTCTCTGGTGGGGTCAAGATTTTGTTCTTTGTGTAATCCTGAAATTCTGAAGTAAAATTCCCATTAAATTTAGTGGGTGTGTAATAGGGAATTTTTGCTTAATAGAAAACACCAGACTTGGGTGGGTTATCTTTAATTTTGTTTTCTTTTTCTTAACAAAATACTCTGTAACTTGTGAATGTTTCTAGTAGTTGATCTAGTTTTCTAAAATTGAACAGATGCTCTGTGTAATGGTGCAAAAGAACTTGAGGGTTGTTTTCCTCCTGTGTTAGTTTCTTTTGTCTTGATTTATTTAAAGAAGTCATAATCTGTAATGCATCTACTTAACATCGTAATAAGGTGATTATTGATAATAATGACATCCCCCCTTGTCAATTAGCTCTTCTTTTGTGAGGGTTTTATGATTGCAGCTAAACAATAAAAAGCCTATCTAAGAAATCTCTTCTGTGTCTTTCTAATGGCATTTTAGATTATTGAAGACATAACCCTTGTATTGTTTTTCTTTGGGATTACTTTCGCACAGTGAATTATTAAGGGTTCCCTCCCCCTTCTTTAATATGCCAACTGCCGTGAAGTTTTGGTTCTCAGAGTAGCATGAGAATGTTTGTTTTTTTAACAAAACATGTATTCATTTTAAAATGGCTTCTTAAAAGTACTAGAAAAACTATATGCTGTGTTAGAAAGCTATACATCTTTTAAAGTTCTTTTTTGAATAAAGTAGTTGTGGTAAATTCTGCAAGAACATTAAAATTAACAGCAGAAAGAACTAATATCCTAATACCTTACATAGTTTGATTTTATATTTATATATATATATTTAATTTTTTTACCTCATGCTTAGAATTAAAAATTTGAGGGATTTGTTTTTTGGTTTGTTTTTTTTTTTTAGGTTGCTTCTTTTTTTTTTTTCCAACCTTGAGAAATCAACTTCTTTTCTCTCAGGTTGCATTTTACAGCTAACCAAACCAAAATAGTTAGGTCTGAACCTTGAAGTGCCACTTGTGAAATGTAAAATGTAAACTGAAGTTGTCTAAGATTAAATGAAGCCTTTGATAGTTTAAATTATGTTTATTATATAGATGTCAGCTTTTACAAGCAGAATATTAAAATGTATAGCATCTGTTAGACTTTTATTTTGCTTTATACTTCGTGTTTAGCTATACTGAATTGTCATGGTTACTTTGAGTCATTTAAGATAAATTGTTATAGACCAAGTTGAATGGTGGGTTTGTACTAAAATGAACCATTGCAGTCATTGCTCAAGGCAGAGGAAGTGCTTAGGTTGATGATTGCTTCTGATTGCTTGATTTCTTTCAAGATAGCTACAGAGGCTAACATTTGCTTGTAAGTAAAATGGATAAAGGAATGTTTGAGTATTAGGATGTGTTTTATATGGTGGTTTGTTTTTTTTTTGTTTAATAAAGAGAATAACATGGGTTTGTTTATACTTGATTTACTATTATTTTTAAATAGCATTAATTACACTGGAATGCTGAAGCGGTTTAACAGTTGAAACACAGCAAGCATCCACAGAAAAATTAAGCTAGAGTTTGTGTATGTAATCTAACTTCTCCCCATTCAGCAGTTAAATGGCAACATAGGTACAGTGGGGTATTTTCTGTTTATATTGGATTTTCTCTAAAGCCCCATTAATATGTTTCTTTTAAAGTAATAAACACCTAAAGAAATGGCTGTATCTGGAGTCTTCTTTCCTCCCCTAGTTGAAGTATGGTATGCTTTTGTACTGGTTGTCCATATGTTTTCTCTGTCTTAGGTGTGTTGTGTATTGGTCATTCATTATATACTTAAGCAGAGTTTGTGGAAGTTTTAATGTTATGTTGGTGTGTGTAATGGCAATTTGAAGTGAGTGTAGTGACTGAATATGGGCTTGTAATAAGGGCTTGCTTAAATACATGGAAATCAGTAGCATCCCTTGAGTTTTTAGAAGAGGGTGTAGTGACCCCAAAGTTCAGGTATGTTTTATTTGTGTGTCTGTTGTCTGGCATGTAGCTATTTTTAAAGTTTTTGTGTGTATGTATGTAGGGGGTCAAGAGTGGCAGTCTTGAAAGGCCAAGTTCAACTGAGCAATTGCCTTGCTGCCAGCTGTTGAAAAGGCTGGTTTTTCCTCTTGCAGCTTTTCCAAAGGAAGTCTTTTCTTGCTGGTTTTGTGTTTGTTGTTTTTTTTTTTTTTTTTTCAGGGGGGTTTGGTTGTGAGTTGTTTTGTTTGTGGCTTTTTTTTTGGGGGGGGTGTGTTTTTTTGTTTTTTTTTACACTTGTGTTTGTCTCAACTGCATTTAGCTGTCCAGCATGTGGACATTTGGGGTTAGTCAGTCCACCGGGTGCTCTGGAGAACCAGCAGCAGTATGCAGAGCCAGCAAGAGAAAGATGTTCCCACATCTTTCAAATGCAAGTTACAAAGTAGCATGAATTTCCTCCCTGCATCTCTGTCTGCTACAGTGGAAACCAGGATTACTGATTTAGATTGTATTTGCAGTTTCCACACGAATTTAGGTAGGATGCATCCCTTAGTTTGTAAGAGTTTGTATTTAAAACAAGTTTTTAAGGCTTAGTTATTACGTGCCTGATCCAAAGCGTGGATAAATCAATGTAAAGATTGCTTATGTCTTTACAGAGGCTCACCTGAAAAATACACTTCATGGAGTGTTGAAGTGCTAGCACATTTAGTAAGTAACATTTGAAGCTCACTGAAAGACAGCAATAGTGTGTAATCTCTGTGTTGCCAGTTAGACAGTAATGTATAATTTCCCTGAAGAACAGGTGTGATCACAGCGACTAGTCTTGTATGTGCATGCACATTTGCATGGCATTGTGCTGTTGCTTGGTAGCTGGGGTGAAAAACTGGCCACTAAACCAGCAATGTTTAGGAAAGATGTTCAATCTGATCATGAGAAATCCTTGTGGAAATAGATTTAAAGGGCTAAATATGTGGAGTTCTGTTACTATCCAGGTTTTCTTACTTTCACAATTTATTTTTTTTTCCAAAACAGATGTTCTGAATTTATTGTCAGTGATTATGACCCGAAATTACGTATAGATGTAAATAAAATAGCAATTAAAAAGATTCACTTCTTGTGGGCAGTGAAGGGCAGTACATGCTTGAAAGAGGTATGTTGCAAGTTAGCAGTAGGGAAATGCTTTCCAAAACAAACATCTTTGATACTAGGCTGTGTTTTTGTTTGTTTTTTTCAAATCCAGATTTGCATGCTTGAGTTAAATGGAAGTTATTTTAGAGCGTGTTTTTTATCTCAGTAAATCAGTCACAGGAATAATTAAGAGAAAAAGAATTCAACCCTAGCTTCAAGTCTAAGCCCCCACCTGTGATAGTAACATCTAGATTGCAGAAAAGTAATGCAGTAGCTTGATTCCATAGATCAGGAGTGATTCAGTGTTTTGTTTACATTATTTGTCAATCTCCTCAGCATCCTAGAGGAGAACACTTCCTTCCTGGCAGATGGCAGCCCCAGGGCCATGCACCTGCCATTACAAGCACTGCGCACTAGTAATCTACCCCAGCACTACTGTTGACAAGAGGCTAATGATTGGAGACTGTCTGCCTGACAGCCTAAACAAAATAGGAACATATTTGTCCTTCAGCGAGGGTCTGAGAGACCTTAGGAAGGACAGTCAGGACAGTATAATGGAGAACTATAATGGAATTTAATTTAGACCTCTTTGGTAGTGTTTGCAATGTGAGCCACTTTTAAGGTAATGATGCCGCAGAAGGTGAATGATGTCTCAAAGAAGGGATTTTCTGTTTCTCTGGCAGAGCGATAGCTGACTTTATATTAATAGCTCTGTGTCAATGGGAGGAGGAAGGCTTGTGTGATTTAGCTGGCCCTGCCACAGTCCTTTGCAGCAGTCTGCCCTTGTCGGAAGGAGGGGGTCGGATGTACTTGTGCAGGGCTCTGTCCTGTTCTGGCAAATGGGGCCTAAGCAGTGTTAGAAAGTCAGAATGTCTCTTTAATTGTTTGAGTGGTGTGTTTGGTACTTGGATAATGCATTCCCATTTCAATAATTTGATTTCTGATATTATATGTTTTTATTATGTCATTAGACCAGGATCTCTTATTTTATCTGTTGTACGTTTCCCTTATAAGCTTGTGTGTTTGGTTTTCTTCCTTGAAAAGAGTGTGGGTGATGTTTCTAGGGGACACTACCCAAGGTGAGGGTATCTTTGAAGTAGGCCAGGATGTTCTTTGCTAAATTTAAAAACTACCCGAATATTACCCAGAGTTTGTAGAGTATTAAGCAGGATTACATGACGCACGGATTAGACATTGTTGAGCAGCCTGTTTTTGTTTGAAGGGGTCAGAAATGAAGCCACTGGGGCTTTAGTGTGATGCCAAAATAGCAAACTTGCTGATACCAGAAACAGCAGAAGTTTCTTAGAAACAATAGAGCACAGTGGATAATTTTCCAAGCTTTTTCAAGTGGTGCTTTAGTAAAATTTGTTTCACACATGCTGTGATGACAAGCGTAAAGTATGAAACTTAACATTTTACGTTACCATTGGGTCTCAATTTCCAAGTCTGTTCCATAGGTACTTTACAGTAGACTAAGAACAACACTGTAAGTATGATTTAAGGCAGAGGACTTTGCTTCTGTTCAGTCAAAGACAAATCAATAAATTATTCCAGTGACAGTGGGAAAATCATGTCAATGAAATAAGATCTAAGCAGTTTTAGATTTGCCTCTTGTGCTGTGTGCTCCCAACAGGAGCAATATATAATTTTAAAACAGTGCTTAGGACAGTCCTAATATTCAGTTTAACCCCTCATTAAGTTGCATAGCATTGGCAAGGTAATGTATGGAATGAGACTTTGGAATATTTCCTTTTTTTTTATTTTTCCCCCTTTGGATCTAGACTTTTGCTCACCATAAGTCAGAAGATTGATTGAGCAAGGCATCTGACATTCTTTTGGGAGGAAGAGTTAGGCTTAACTCTTACGTAGGAAATGGTGGTGTTGAATAGTTGCCCTAGAACAAAAGACCAGCAACTACGCAGGCTTAGTCTGCCTTCACTGATGGAGTTAATTGAGGCTATAGGAAGTTATTTGCAATAACTGGTAATGTTACATTTTAGCATTATTTAAAAGAAGTAAGAATAGAATTTACAAGTGGATGCCAACTTCATCAGTTTTTTAGTGAATTCAAAACCCCTTTAAATCACCAAGTTTATTGCTTCTACTACCGTGGTCTCTCCAGTGCTTGAGTTATTTAGAAGTTATGGTGTGAGTTTATTCTCTAGTCTTTTTACCAGTTTCTCAAAAACTCCAGTGAGTGGCTTTAGTTGGCCTTAAAAGAAGGGAGACCAAATGTCAGGTGACGTGTCTAACCAAAATTTTCACTGATACCAAGAAAAGACTTCTTACAAAGGAATTATGAGGTTTGGATCTGGAAAGTGAAGGCACAGCCGTCCTGTAAGGCAGTTGCACTGGGTTGTGTTGTAATATAGAATCATAGAATAATTAGGGTTGGAAAGGACCTTAAGATCATCAAGTTCCAACCCCCCTGCCACGGGCAGGGACACCTCCCACTAAACCATGTCACCCCAGGCTTCGTCCAACCTGGTCTTGAACGCTGTCAGGGATGGAGCATTCACAACATCCCTGGGCAACCTATTCCAGTGCCTCACCACCCTAACAGGAAAGAATTTCCTCCTTATATCCAGTCTATATCATTTGTTTTTATGAAGTAAACATTTAGAAAAGTTTAAAGGAGGGTGGCTTGCATCTTTTGTAACAGGTTCCAGTCCTGAGCAATTACTTCTGCCAAAATTAATGAAATATAACTATGTTTTTTTAATGACAAAAAAAAAGCTATACTTTTGTAACAATCTCGTACACAAAAGTGATAAAGATTTATGATGATGATTAATATTAAAGTTTTTTGTGAACTATGAAAAGTCACTATATTACAATTATTTACAGCAAATTAGTTTTGATCTAGCATAAAGCTTTCAACATTTTTGTTTGGCTTTGGGATCAAGCTTATATAACTTCATGCAAGGGTACATAATTCCCTCTGATTTTACAGAATCGGTGCTCATGACTTTAACCATAGTTACAGAGAAATGACTGTGTGGTGGAGCGTTAGGAATAAATATATAGATAGATATAGATATATGATGCATAGGTACAGAATACTTGAGAGAATTGACCATAAACTTAAAATGGTTAGCACATAAGACTTCATAATCTCAACAGTGTGGCAGTTACTCTCACAGGTACCAGTGAGAGATTCTAACATGTATCAGTGAACGCTAAGATAATACTGCATTTTGGATATCTAAGAAAGGTAACTTACTACACTGTTCTATTTCAATATCTAAATGTCAAATGAAAATCCTATCAAGACAGGCTTTTAACTTTCCCCATATCTGGTATATTTTTAAATAAATAGTAGATTGCATGGGTTCTAAATAAATAAATTGGTAGTGTTGAATATTAGCCAATAGGATGATTTCCAGATACAAATGCACAGCTGTATTTCAGCACTGTGACTTCTGGTCTAGGTCCTCACTCTTTTTTTTTTTCTTTTTTTTTTTCTTCTTTTAGTATGAATGTTCAAGTAACAGTGACCTGAAAGCTGTGCAATGTATGGTAACATGAGATAGTCCATCTCTTATTAAAAAGAATTTGATAGAGAAATAGCTGGACTTCTGTTATTGATTTGAACTAATGAACTAGAATTTGGCCCCAAATAAATAAATTGATGTACTTTATTTTCATAGGTATATACTTGACTATGCTAGAAAGTGAGAACAGTAGACTTAGATCTTGAAGCTTGAGTGAGCACATCCAAACTGGTGTGCCTGAATGCAGAGGGAGCTGGCCTGTGCTGACTGAGCTATGTAGGATGTTTAGGTCCCACACTGATGTTTGATGGGCTTGTAAGAGGTCATTCAGAGAATCTTCTGCAAGTCTGAAATTATTCCCCAAGTCTCGAGTTTGCTTCATCAGTCACAAACATGGCAAGCTCTAATTTGCCGTACTGGCCATGAGGATGCTATGTTGTCATATTAAGAGAAAATATTGCAGCATTTTCTGTTCCTCTCACTCCTTGGTGGATGTTTTCCATTTCCTTTTTACTCATAGATTGGCTGTTGTCGCTTCTACAAGTTGATAACATTTCAATTGTACCGTTTTTAAAAAAATGTATATATATTGAGAGTTATTTACATGATAATTTTGCTCATAAAGACTCAAGCTTGTATTCTACTTAATTTTACTTTGCTGAAGAATACAATTGCATTGATTTTTTACTAATAATTTCCATGTCATTATAGCACAGATTACTCTGTTTTCTTACCCTAAGTATAGGAGAAGCAGAATGCTGAAGTTTGGGTCAGGATATTTTTGTTTGTCTATTTGTGGTTTTGGTTGTTATTCTTTGTAAACAAATAAAAAAATAATAAAAATCCAACCCCCCCCCCTTAATCTCCCCACTTCCCCCCCCAAAAAAAAAAACAAAACCACCCCCAAACCCACACAAAAAAAAAAACAAAACCAAACAAACCCAAATCAAAACCCACAAAAAAGGTGCCTGGTACTTCAGAACATGTACCTTGGAAATGGTGAACTCTTGGGTATTGATGCGTAGGAGACAACTTTAGACTCTCCACTGTAGAGACTCTACCTTGAGTGGAATGAAGTGTATACATCTTGTCCTTAGTAAGGTATCTTAACCCTGAAGACGTTCTTAGTATTTCCTATTAGTTTGTTTTAGACACCAGCCATTTATCAGGCACTGATTTTTAGCTTGTCGTCTTGAGGTATTTTCCCATACATTCCCATAAAGGGCTGCCTGAGCAGCCAACTCTTCTCCATTCCACTCTGGAGGCAAACTTCTATTAACTTCTGCTGAAGATGGCAAAACAGTAGACAAGTTTTTCATTGAAACTGTATGTTAAATTTCTAATTTGCTATCTTTTATTTTTTTTTTTGTCATGTAAACCTGTTGTTTTATTGGACTGTGAAATGGCTTTATCTTACTCATTAGTGCAACTGTGGGTTTGTGTTTATGTATGTGAACCTGAGCAAGATCTTAATTTTGCTTCTGTAGCCAAAGAAACATTTCATGCTTTGGTATGTCTCAAAATATATTAACTTGTTATGGCATCAGCTACAGACAAAGCTGATTCTTACCTGGAAGAAGGAAATAAATTGTATTTGATCAGTTAAAAATAGCACTGTGCTAAAAAGAATTATATTTGGTAGTTGTCAGTAAATTCAGCAGCAGGAAACACTTGTCCAAATTTCGTGTTTTAGTTTAGGAAAAACAGTGGAAATAAATGCTACCCATATTAGTACAGGATGTAGCATAGTGGGACTTTGACTGTAACTGTCTGAGTGAGTAACATTACTATTTGTCCTTTAAGTCTACAATTCTGTTTCTTCACTGGATCAGACGGTACTGGAGGTTTTTCTCCTAGTATGTGTATTTCTCCTGGTATATTTGGTGGCACCTTTCTTAAACTTCTGCTTTTGTAATGTGTACATATAAATTTGACAGAGGTTTCCAAGATTTTTCATAGCAGCTGTGAGATACTAATAAGGACTCTTGCAACCATTTCTCTTTTTTCACGGATTGTCTTAGGTCCCATTTTGGGCCATTTGTGACCACATAATATCTTTCTGGAATAGTAATAATGAATTACTTCAATTAATTTTTTTAATGTACTTTAATTAAAAATAGCTACTGGATATAGGGACCTCTGATACAGTATTAAATAGTCCATGGACTATAATTTGGAAAGCTGTAATGGGGAGGAACATTTACAGCCTGTTCATACTGGGTTTATTTTGGATGCATTTTATGGCAATGGTTAAGTAATTGCCCTAGTCTTGTTCTTGCTGTATAGGAAAGCGTATTTGTGGTCTCTTGTCTCATAGGTTGAATTCAGATTCTTTTATTTTTTTTTTACTTGACATTTCTCTTTTTTTTTTTTTTTTAATATGACACTTAGCCTGAGGCATCAAAGTGAAAGACACAGTCAAAGTAGTTATGCCTTTTATTAGTGCCTCAGATTGGTTGGTTGGTTTTTCTTTCTCACAAATAGGCATCCTGTGATTGCTACAGAAAAGTTTTGGTAGGATTGTTTAGCATAGATGGGATGGGATTGTTTCCAAGCCAAGGGAGTATATTCCAGAGTAGGCTATTTATCCTTGTTTTGTGGAATTCATCTGTGCTGGGCTCCTACTTTGGTCTGATGGACACAAGAGTATAATTAAAAGGCAGAAATATCTTCATCTGAGGCTGCAGGTTGACCACAAGACTTCAAAATCTTAGGGGACCTTAATGTAGATGTTCTGAGTGAAGCTGCTTAATGCCTTTTGTGTTGCAAATATCAACTCAAGTGTTGTCAGTGTGTTCTAAGGCTCCATTTTCCTGGTTTAGGTTCCCACATGTGGTGTTTTTTTTTTCATCTAGCCAATGTTCTTGCATGTTATGTAGAACTGAGAGGTTTATCCCAGTCTGTAGACATCTCATTTGCACCTTGTTAGTAGCCTACTGAAACAGCCCTCTTAAAAATCTGGCTTCTATAAGTAGTCACTGGAAGGATACAGGTGTCTTTTAAGTATTGAAGAGATGGGTTAAAGTCAGACTTTGAGACTGGTGCAAACCTGCCTTCCCTGGCTATAGAGGAAGCCTGTACGCTTGGCATAAATAAAACATCTGATTTTCAGAGGTGTGTGGCTTGTGAGATCAAACTTTGTGTGGAGTCTATTGTAAGCAGAAGGACTTGAAGTGGGACTGATAGTCATGTGTGGATCAGCTGACATAGCTAAGTATTCCTGCCTGACCTGGACTGTACTCTAGTTAGTTGGTGAGATATTGTACTTGTTCAGTAAATGTGAAATTAAAAGGGATTTGTGTATTCTCTAGCTATGCAGCTGCTGCGCTGTTGGCTGAATGCTTTTCAATGTATTTCCTGGTCAATCACAATATGTGAAATATGCAACAGAATCAGGGCCTTAGCATTTGGAAGCAAACTTGGGCTTTAAAGGCACAGATGCACTGGGCAAAGATGGCTTAGGCAAATACTGGTATTTTGCAAAGTATTTCTTCATGCATGTTGTCTGCAATCTTTCCTTCTCCATTCTTTGCAGAACATCCTTCCTGAGCAGCATCTTTGCTTTATAAAGCCTCACCTACTGCACAGTATCCCACAGGAGGTTACAGTTCCTTAATGCAATGCCCTGAAGTGCTTATCACACTCATTGGAGGTGTCCTAAGCAGCTTTAAAGAGCTGGGTTACTGGCAATAGGAGAAAAATACACATAGGTCTTTATGTATTGGAAAACATCCCTAAAGTCTAGGGGAATTCTCTGCTGCACATCACGAGACTAGAGCTTACAAGTGACAAAGATGGTTTTTCATCTGTTTTATAGAAATAGTCCGGGTAACATTATTGACTTTCAGAAAGATGTGAGGGTGTCAGTTACATAGTTGTTTGGTCAGATATATTGCTATAAGTAACATGTATATGAGGTACTAGTGAGCCTTTTCAAGGAAATTGTCATTGGTTGCTTATAAACATATTTATTGGCAACAAATCACGGGAGCCATAAAACAAACCAAAAACACCTGTGTGAGGAGAGTACTTGGGAGAGGAAGGAAAAACAGAACTGGTGAAACAGTAGAGTACAGCTCTGTGTAAATATTTACTGAGAGCTCTTGTAATTACAGAAGAAAGTGCATCCTGCTCTGGAGTTAGCAATATTGCATATAAATGATAGTAATTTTTTGGTCTTTTTTCCTAAAATCTCTGAAGTTCTGAGAAAAGTGCTGTGAAAGCACACTGTACTCTGACAACATAGTATCCTTCATGTTTTAATAATGTTTTATTTTTTATTCTCCTAGGGGAAGGTAAAACTTTGTACTGCCGGTATCACTGCTGAAAAAAAATTAAATAAGTGCTGTTTTCTAAACTGAAATTTAGTGCAACTGATGTCCCATCAAAGTGTTATAAATGTTTTCAGGTAACACACAGCATAGTTTTGCTTCTTCCAAGAATCCTGCAGGAACTGCTGGCCAGCTGTGCAGGGCTTTTCATCCCAGTTTTGCAGGGTTGCATAGAAATGCTTGGGCACTCTGTTTTTGAGCCTTTCCATTGTGCTTTTGGGTTGTAGATAAGAAATATCCCTATGGAGGAATTGCAGTTCCTGTTGCTGTGTGTCTCACTATATAAAGAAAGGACCGCATCTGATGATATATGGACTGAACCTTAACTGTACATGGGAAGTAAGACTTCAGCTTTGTTGTGAGCGTTAAACTAACATGTGGCAGGTTCAGAACAAGCAGAAGGAAATAATTCTTCTTACAGCCTGTAGTTGAAGGGAGGTGAAGTGCAGGAGGTCCTTAATAGGTAATTCATTAGAAACTAGATGAGAGTTTAGGGAAGCATCTCTACTTCTTTGACCCACAGAGGAAACTGTATTAGAGACTTTAGCCTGCTTCAGTGCCACCATTTTTTGCTGTATTGCTCATTTCACTAAATGGTTTGGGGGAGGTTAAGAGGATTGTGATGTCTTTTTATCACAATACGTGAAGTTTGCAACTTCTTACCTAGCTTTATCTTTCCCTCTGTAACTGATTCACGGTTAGCACACAATGGTGCAAATACAAAAGATTGCTAGAAAAGCATTGACAGAAATTGAAAATCATCCTTTAAAAATCTTTTTCTACCTTACTGTCAGATGCTTAGAGTTTTAAGTGGGGGTGTGACAACAAGGGAAAGCAGCAGGGAAAAGGTTGCCCTCCTGTGCATGCCAGATTGTTCCTCTTAGCCTGTCCAGGCTTTCTTTTCTGTCCCTTCACTCCCCGTGTATTTTTCTGTGAGAAGAAGCATCTCTGGACAGATCTCCTAACTTGAAAGTCCAAAAGCTGTAACGGGCAGCCTAAGCTTTGTGTGTGACCATTCAGTGGGCTTAGATGCCAGGTTAGATGCAAAAGTGAATGTATGCAATGCCGGGGTGTTTCAGTGTTCTTGGTGAGCAGTCTGAAAGTCAGTTTGCAGAACAGGCAGGTAGCTGACTGTGAAAGTTGACGAGAACCTTGTGTTTTAAGACATTTCTGGAGGATAAATGTCTTCCTCTAAGACAGAGGAATGCTCCCGTCTCCATAAAGACTGTAAATCTGAAACCTGTTTTGATATTAGGCGCCTAAGCCCTTTTGGCAATGACGGAGGCAGGGATCAGTCTTTCAAAGAAAGCCTGGATGAAGTGCTTCTGTTCCCCTGCTCACAATATTTACATGGCTAGAGCACTCGCACAAGACTGACCAGCATTGCCTGGCTGAAAAAAAGTCTCAATTCCCTTTCCCCCCTCCCCATCCCTAGTGTGTCTTAGCCATATATTCTTTGGTAGAGTTCTTTTGTTCTTGCTGAAGCTGTTTTCATGGAATAATTAGATATCCACTGTAATGGAAAGGGAGAATGGACATGACTTCCCACAGCTTACATGAGTCCTTATCCCTGTTCCCATGAATATTTAAATTTTTAATATGAATAATTCTTCAATTTAATCACTGGAAGAAATTGCTTTTTCTCCCCAGTGAGAGAGAGCAAATGCTTTTAAGCTCTTTGAGAGCACTTTAACACTGCATGTTCAGGCATGTGGATGGAGGTAACCTAGTGGCTCAGAAAAAGCCATTGGACTTTGGTATTGGCCACTGTTACCTAGAATGGCAGCCAGGTTCTCGCATGTGGAGCTAACCAGAAGAATGATTATACTCCCCCCACCATTACCTTCCTGAAATGAGTCCACCAGCACTGATGGCTTTTCAGTGTGCAGTTATATGAGCTCTTCTTCCTTGTCAGACCTTGTTGCCTTTGTTAATGATTATTGATACATATTAGAAGAGGGACAGATATGCCTGTGACATCCCAGTTCAGCAAACTTTAAATCAGCTCTAAAGGTGTGTGAAAGGATTTGGTCTCTGCTTCTAAAATGAATACCAAGTTGCACTTCAGAGACTTGGTGATCTTTCATAACTTGTGAACTTGTAAGACTGAATTTCATAACTTATTTATCTTAGCTTAACATGAAATAGAGCAGAAAAAATGTTGCTTAGAAGTGCCTGTTTCTTCTCCTTGACTATAAGGAGCTAGAATGACTAGCTCCTCATAGGGTGAGTAGGACAGAGATGCAGAGATACACACTGGGGGTGGCAGAAGTTAGCTGAGTATTGCCTCGTTTATGCTGCAGGGGCAGACAAGCTAATTCAGTTGTTTTTGTTGTGTCTCTGAAGATGAGGTTGGTAGATCATTCAGTGTATTAGTCACCAATCCCTTCCTCCCTTGCCCTTCATCACTTCTAAGGTGAGCATGTTGTTTTGTGAAAATATTGTCTCTTAAGCAACTTCCAGCCTCACTTTGTATGCAAAGTAATGTTGCTGGAGTTTGGGTATTGCTGTCAGTCTCCTCCTGGGAAGAGCTGCTTCTCTTGGTCATGTGGTGGAAGGAGGTGTAAAAATGAAGCCAGCTGCCTAATAGAGGCCACGTTTGCAGTGTTGGGTTTTGAATCTGCACTCATAAAGAAATGGTGTGATGGGTATAAGGTGGGAGGCAATTCCAGTTGCATGATAAGAACGTGACTTCATGTTCCACAGTGGTTAAATCCTGTGCATGCGAACTGTTGAGTGGCTCTCTGGCTGGCTGCCACAGACTAAGCTTTTCAGTCGCAAATTTTCTATATACTTTCCACATCTGCTTCTGCTTGTGCATTTCTGTTCCTCTTACAAACTCCCAGTGGAAGACCAAAAGGCCTGAACATTTTTTTTTTTCTAGTATTTTGTTCGCTCTTGGAAAACAGCTTGGTTTTGTTTAATTGCTTTTAATGTTTTTGAATGGTTGTATACCAAATTTGCAAAGGAGAGGATAAGTGAACAAATTTCAGATATTACTGTACTGAGGGTTTTTTTGTCTAATTTATTTTATCCCTAATCATGGGATTAAATCACATCTTTGCAAACTTGTTTAATAGTAGACAGTGGCTGTAGCTCTGAAATTAAAAGATATAATGCCAATTGTATTAAATTAATCCTGGAAAAATGAGCATGTCTGGTTTCTTAATTTTAAATTTGAAGTGCCTATTTTTATTATAATTGATATGGGAAATGTATTTCTGGACTGGCACTTTAGCTAAAATTCATTATAATGACATTAGTAAATTAGATCCTTTATTTTCCACCTAATTACGTTTTAAATGTTTAGTTATTCATACTACAAAATCTTAAGAAGCTTGACAAAGTGATATGAAACACAAATTACATCAAATTTTGAAATCAACTAAGCATAGCCCTCCTAGTCATCTGTACTTCTACTGTAGACTCATCTGCTTAAACTCTAGTATAAGTGTTGCAGGTAAAAGAAGTGTTAGTTGTGTAAATATATAGTATCAAGTACAGATTACTTTGATTTTTCAGTACCTATGGATAGAAGTTGACACTCATTACAAATTGTGGAGATTTGTCTGTGCCATCAGATGAACATTTTAGACTCTCATGAGTATGCTAGGACAAAAAAAAGAAAAAGTACTTTCAGGTGCTGTCATGTACCATCTTTTTCCAGATAATCTAGTGGTGTGTTTCCCACAGTAGAAGATAGTATCTTTCCACACGGTTATCTTAATGCAATTCAAGAGGTTAGGATTTTTTAACTATTTGACACAAGAGGTTAAAGTACTATCAAGCTCATTTTAATATAGAGAACTGTGCCCACAAAATCCCTATTTTACTACTTTCAAGACATTCAGTGATTTTTATTATTTTTAGTATCAGTCATGAAGAATCTATGTTGACCTGGTGCTTGCTTTCCTAAATTCATAAGCCACCAGAGACATATTTAAATAACATTGTGTACTGTTTCTTAGTGGAAGAACATACCAGAAGAGCTTCGTTACTTGGGGCAGCATGTCTCCAATTATGATCAACCATGACTTGTTTAAAAATATAATAACAACATGTCTTTTTCATTTCACAGTTTAATTTGTTTTTCCCATCAAATGTGGAATCATTTACTTTGGATGAATATTATTCATAGCCTTTGTAAACTGTTAGAGCACACTATGTTTTCCCGTGAAGTGTTGGTAAGGTGAATGCTTAAGTTGATTGAAACCTTTTCCTGTGATGATGGTCAAGCTCAGCTTTATTTGGTATGAGCAGTCCTGCTGTGCAGGGCTCAGTTTCCCTGGAATTAACCTGTGGAGAGCCATTGCTCAGCACATGAGTTCTGCTGTCTTTAGCAGGGTTACCTATGTGCTTGATATTAAGTATAGTATTCATTAAATTGCTTAATGAGAGTCAGAGCCAGGTCAAGATTTGGCTCCTACTGTACACATCCCCAGTAGCATGCCAGGGAGCAGGCACGCTGCATTTGCATTGGAGTGCTTGGCCAATTTTATGACCTTATAATATGCATGTGTGCATCCTACAATCCCTCCTGTAAAGAAGCCCTCAGAGATTGCAGTTCAGACCATCTTCTGTTGCTGTTGATGCCAGGTTGGCATGGGTTTATCACCATGGGACCCATGCTATCCCTCCTCACCTTCTGCCCCTGCTGCTTGCCTCCCTGCTCTGCTTGTTTGCTGATACCAACTGCTCTAGGCATAGGGAAGGTGCTGCTGTGGTGCAGGGCTACAACCTGGGCAGGTACCTGTAAGCCCATCTCCTGCAGGGTGCCAGGTACGATGCACAGAGCTGGAGGGTAGGGAAGGCAGTGTATCTTTCTGATGGGGGGACGTTTGTCTTTGCCCAGCCAGCTGCCTCATCCAGGACCCTGCATCTCTTCCCGAGGGAGGTGGCAGGAGGCAGTTACTTCTCCCTATAGGTGGAATTCGGTTCCTTGGGCTGTGCCACCTAATGGCCTGTCATTATGCCCACGGATGTACATGTTGTTAACCTCCAGATTCAGTTGTGTCAATAGGATTTCTCTTCCAGGAAAAGTTAGTGGGATCAGAGCCTTAGTCAATTTGGCAGGCAGCATGGGGAGGGGAAACAAAGGGACAAAACTTCTGAGTGATTTTCCTGGAGTCAGGGCAGAAGCCTGTGGCAGAGCTGGGGATTCTGCATCCAGTGCCTGATCCGCTCTGGCAGTCACGCTACCAGTGGAATAAATTTGCTGGTTATGAATAGCCAGCGATGTGTTTTGTCATGTACTATCTGTGCGCTTGTTAGCAGATGAGAATTATTTTTAGGAATTAAGAAAATTTTTATTCATTGCTTGCTGACTTTGAAAATTAATATGCAGACTTCATCTTCTTTAATTGACTAACCATCGTATTCTCTTCACAGAATGTTTAACAAGTCTTTGAGTATTTGGTAGTTTCGTAGCAATTTGTGTGTGTGTTTATGTGTTCCCCAAGAAGCACTGGTGGAATCAGATGACTTCAGGTAGTTTTGGAAACTCAGTAATGATCATGGATGCTTTTCTTGATAAAGCTCAAAACCAAAAGGAAACTTGAGTATTGTCACAGTGCTGGACTTTGTATTTTGATTTGTGTGTGCCCATGGACAATGAGGTTATCAAAGAATATATTCATATCCTGTAGGAATTTTGTTTAGTTCCTGGGTAAAGACAATGTATTGGTAGTGTGACTTGTTGTGTAAGTGGAATGTTGACCTGAGACTTGAAATAAGTAAAAGATACTAATCACTGAAGCAAAAATAAACAGCAGTATTGATTTCTTGTTTGTTTAGGTTTTGGTTTGTTTGGGGTTTTGGGGTTTGTTTTGTTTGTTTGGGTTTTTGTTGTTGTTGTTTTTTGGTTTTTTTTGGTTGGTTGTTGTTGTTTGGGGTTGTTTTGGGTTTTTTTTTAATTTTTCACTTTAACGTGGAGTTTGCGGTTTATTTCTGGCAAGTAGGCTTCCTCTGAAGCTGTCATTGATATTATGTGGATCAAGTGGTAGCAGTAGTTACTTTTACTTTCTTGATTCAAAGCTTATTCAAAACCTGATCCAGAGTTTATTGAAGTCAGGAGAAAATGTTTCATTATTGAAAACTGTGTTTTGGGTTTTGACTTCTAGGTTAGCATTAGAGACTCACTGGATGATGTGTTTATTGCATCACAGGCACTTAGGTTTGTGCCCACAGTCCCATTGTCAAGTAGAAAACCCTGTGAACCAAGTTTAGAAGTCCTTTGAAGCATCGGCCACTTCACTTGCTCCAGTTTAATTCTGCCTGGAAAGTACCTGTTGTGCTGTAAGAACAATGGCAGGTTTACTCAGTTGCTAATAATCCTCACTGATGACTGCCCTAGGCTGACATACTTCTGGAAACGTGCTTGTTTGTCTTTGCGTGTACAAAAACATCTTCCTCTGATTCCCTTCTGAAATATGTTTGGGTTTTGGTTTTGTTTTTGTTTTTTTAACTTTATTTAGCTTTCACTATCATGTGGCCACTTCTGAGAACCTAAATTTAGTTGTCAGGTTGGTATCCATTTGGAGAAGGAAAGCAGTAACGCAGAGCCAGCGCGTGTCTTTTAACACTCGTTTGCCTATATGATACATTTATACTGCTTCCCTGAACAAAAGTTGAAACAAAGTGATTTGTTAGCTAGCTCTTCCTCAAATGAGAGGTCTCTGCTGCTTTTGCTGGGCGTCCGTTTTGCCAAATGTTCTTGCGCACAGCCTTACTGGATGGTTATGTCAGTTTTGAGGCTCCCTTGATTGCATTGTAAGCCAGTTCAGGTTTTTAATCTGAAACACCCCCCAGCCCAAACAATGAAAGATCATTTTCTGAAGATTAATGGGTAGATTTGACTTGGCGTCTGATCAGAAAAGTGGCAGCAAATAAATGGCAATGAGTGGGGGCAATGAGATGCTGTCCTTTTGGTCTCCTTTTGGCAAGCTATTAATTCATCTCAAGCTGTGTCATGAAATAAAATTCTAAGTAATATCCTAATTATCTGACCATGTAGTGGCTCCAGTTGATTCCAGCAGGACTAATTCCTTAAGTATACCATAACTCTGAGAGATTCAGTGGCAATTTAACAATTTTCAACTATATGCCAAGATACGTCAACCTTTGTTTTTGTGTAGACTTGAAGGAAAAGCCTTTGTATTGGTTTATCAGAGGCTTACATGGGTTGAAACATGCACACATAAGCACTATGCTTACTTTGACATCCAGGTTTTATATATATGATATATTTTGGTTTTATGGTCCCAAAGATACTAAAAATACACAAGAATACTGAGTAATTGTATCAGTACATTCAAAATAAATGGGTTATGTACTTTATAGACTTTACTAAGTAACTGTTAGTTCCCATAATGTTTCAAATAACTTCGATTTTTAGGAAAACGTGTGTAGTACATCTTCAACCATAATCTTCGTCTAATTTGTAAACTTGAGGACAACAACATACAACAAAAAATATTTCTATAAACTATTACATGAATTACACGTTGGGAATAGCACATAATGTGAATGTAATGTACCAGCCTGATGTCGTATTGGAATTTACCACTTAGTTGGAACCTTTTGAAATGAGGTGTCAGTGTTTTGTCATATAAAATGTACAGTCACAGTGTTCTGTTCACTACCGTTTGTGAACAGCTCTTTCCAAATAGTATATCAAACAGGAAACATCTACACCATAAGCAACATGCTGAGAAAATTTTGATAATTTTTTTTTAATGACAGTGTTGTGACTTCCTCAATATAATAATGTCCCTTTATGGTGGTGGCACATACTATCCATTAATACTTTGCAGTAAAAAATCATGGAAAGAGTCTGCGGTGTTCTTTAAATTAGGGTGGGTTACTTTGTAATCACCTTGACTATTTAAAACAGCTTTGTCTTCAGTAATCCGGAGAAGATTCCTCCCATTTGCACACCTGCTCACTTTTTTACTTCTGAAATAAAAGTTATTCAGTAAATCACATAAGTCAGTTAGAGATGTTTCCTTCTGTACTTTGCTTATAGGTTTTTAGACCATATAGTCTTAGTTTTAAGGTCTGGGCATAGACAGCTGACTAAAAAACCAGTTGATTTTGTGCCTACTTTCTGCAACCCCTCTTTTTTTCCACAGTTGAAAACAGTGATGGTCACAACTTGAACTGGGGGGTGGTGGTGGTGATGTTGTGTTTTCTAACCAGTTGTGTCTCTCATGGTTTGCTGATCTGAAGAGCCACAGCCAAAAAGTTCCAAAAAAAGGAGGTGGTGTTGGATTGGGGAGTACGCTTTTGCAATATCTTATTATGTATACCAATATAAAAACAGTTATTGCATAGCTTCTCCCACCCTCCCCTATGAAACCCATTCTAAATAGTCTCCCTATGGTGTTTTTGGTGTTTCTAAGTTGTAAATATGTTGGTTTTTTTTTTTTCAGCTTTTATTGACTTTCTTTCATTTTTCTTTTCAGAATGAAGGAGTTAGTTTTCTCACCATGACCTCAAACAACAGAGTACAACATTCAAAGAAGCTGCTCAGCATATACCTTTTTGTTTGTTTGTCTTGGTTTTTTTTTGTTTTGGTTTGGTTTTTGTAACTGAAGCTGCTTAACGTTTACTTTTCATTGTTGTTATTTTTGGTCCGGACAGTTGCTTAACTGTTGTGGGCTAAACTGTGCAACAAACCTGGGAGGAAGGGAGAGCAACGGGCTTAACTTATTACCTGTCCATGGCATCTACGGTATCATTTTGCTGCTGTTGCGACAGAAGTTGGAGATGCTCTTTAGCTCATAGGAACTTTTCTGCCAGCCTCTTTAACTAACAGCCAATGCCTTCATTTCTTTTTTCTGCAAAGATAAACTGTATTTATTCTTCAGCATATTAGGGGATTCTGTAACACCTGCTGAAGCAGTAAGATCTGGTATTTACTGGCATAATTTCAAGCCTACCACAGTACTACCTCAGTTCAAAGTAAAGCCGGATTTACAGTGTTGGTGTACAACAGGATCTCCTTTATCTCTATGCTGAGTCTCTCAAGAATGGTCATCAGCCTTACTGAACTTGCAACGCGTACAGCTGCTGCTGATGGGTTGTGAATCACTAGCCGCAGGGTTTACTCATCAGACAAAGCCTAACCAGGGCACTGAAAAGTTTAAAATGGGATGAAACTCTGTGGATGGGACTTGGACAGAGGATTCAGAGTAGTTAAAAAAAATATAAAATGTATAACTGAAGCAACGTAAATTAAAAACATCCAACTGTATTGGGGGTATCTCTCTGTACCTTGTTTAATCCTCTCTATGTAGGTGTTTATGTAGGTACTTCAGATTGCAAAAGCCTTTACTCCTATTTACAAGCTCACTTTTGTCAGCTAACCCTGTTCTTAGCTGCGTTTCTTGTAACCAAAAATCCACATAAGCATGCTAGGAATGCAGGGATGACAATGGGTATCGGGCGGATTCAAGCGCTAATATTAACACGGTATTATCTTGCCATTTAGAAAGTCCTGATATTTGCCTTTTAAAGGAAAGCACCATTGTAGCTGCAGGTGTTATTATTACAGGGAAGAAGAACCACTGCAGTCACTTGTCCTGAGTTCTTTTCAAGGCTACCTTGAAAATCCAAGTGATGTGGCAGCTACTGTCACAAATGTCACATACAACTGTTGCACCAGACTAGCAGAATGTCATGCCACCTTGTTTCTCCTTTGATAAATTTGTTTGTATACATGTTAAGGGTACTTCCCCAGTGCCTGCTGTGATAGACATGTAAGTATTACTAAGTTATGATTGGGTGAGACTTTTTTGCTTTAAATCATTGTGCTAGGTGGAACTTGTACTTCACTATTAACAATGCATTTTTATTTCTGAGGAAGAAATGTCTAACAAGTATAATGAATAGCAGTGCGGTCTTCCTGCTTACATGCTGAATTTTTAGAACTGAGGATTGTATTACAAGACAAAGATGAATGTAAACTAATTTCTTCCCTACCCCATGACATACTTTATTTTTCAGTGTAATTTTTGGGGTCTTAAATCACAGCAATGCATAGGCTTATACAATATTAGATCTAAAATCAATTTAATTATCTGATCTGTTTGAATTTATTTTCTTTTTTTAATAATGATACTATAAATGGTTCTAAGACCCTCTAAAATGCTGCTTGTTCAAGTCTGGAACTACAAAAATACTCAAACACCTTTGGCATTTTCTGTCTCATTTCCCCCATAGCACTGAGTGTGGTACCTGCTGAGTTCAGTGTTCTGAACTTCTATTTTGAAGTAGCCCTCTGTACCAACTAAGAAATCATGCCACTAAAACAAATGGCTAAAATGCATACAGCAACTTCAAAACAAAAACTTGACAATATAGTCAATTCTTCTCTATCCTGTATCTTTCACAAAGGCATATGCAATACTTACATTCTTAATTTAGTTTACAGAATGGAACCAAAATGTATAAATGTTATGTTTGCTAAAACTTCACAATGTATATCGGGTCTTTGTACATTTTGCCTGACTTACCTTAAATTGAAAATATTTTTTTGCTATATAACCTTAACAGTTATTAAGCAGTGTTTTTTTTTTGGGTACGTATTGTTTCTGGATATCAAGATGTTAAATATATTTCTTGCTATTGTGATATGACAAGAGACTTAACTTATCTTGCTGTGTCTTCCAATGTACACGCTGTATATAAGGATAAATGTGATGCTGCTGGAGACCAGAATAAATGGAACTAGAGTAGTGTATTGTATTTAGTCTGTATTGATCATGGATGCTCTCCTTAATAGCCATATGCAATAAAATACATTATTTATGAAAGGAATAAAGTATTTCTGTGCCTCTTTTCTCTAGGGGTAGGGTGTTTTCTTCTGGTTGTTTACATAAAATCAGTTTATTCTCTTCTAAACAGAAACACACTTTCTCTGAACAGATCTTACTGCTCTGCAAATACTTAACCTGCTTTCAACATTTGTAACACATGAAAAGTCATGAAATAAGTTTAAATCTTATTTAATAATAAAAAATCAGTATTATAAAGGCAAGGTCTGTATATTTCAGGAAATAACTAGGAGCAGAATTTGGTCTTAATTTTTAATTCCAGTTTTAAAAATGGGTAGAAGACCATAGGAGTCCTATTTATAGGCTATAGCAGCCTATTTTGTGGGAACAGACTAGGTCTATACACGCTGTATAGTCACACTGGTAGAAGGTGAATGGGAGCCTAATGCTCTGCTTAGGTATCTTCATCTGCTGGCTTGCATGCAGGACCTCTAGGGTGCAGTCATAGACACTACAGGGTCACCATAGCCTGACCTGCTCCTGGTCAGTAGGAATGTCCCTTATGCATGTATAAATGACTCTTTTTCAATGTTCCTTGTACCCAGGTAAATGACCTGTGTGAGTGTCCCTGACTTGTTCATGACAGGAATTACAATGATGAGGGGAAGGGGACAGCAACAGCAGGTTCATAAAAACACTTGGATGCCCATTCAAGGGTCTTGCTTCATCTGGCTATATCTACCACTAAGTGCGCTGGTACTTTCATGGTTTCCTTATGTTTGGGGGATGGCTGAAGGACTGTACTCATGCAACTTTGTCTTGGACAAAACCTGGCTCATTGTTGCAAGATTAGGTCCTTTCTCTGAAAGGAACTTGTGTGGAAAAGAGCAATTATGTCTGTTGCTGCCGTAGGATCATCCTGTCGCTGATGCAGCGTCCATATAAGCCACAGAGTGCAGACGTAAACTGCAGACAATGTATATGCTGCTCAAGAGAGAACACTCAGTTCCTTCTCTCACCATGCTCACTGTCTTAGCTGCAGGCTGAGCTAGGGGAAGCAAAATGATACCTTGTGGATCTTAGGGTGCTTACATCCTTGAAGAGGAAAAGCAATTGCTTTAGTCTTTGAAATAGCTCTGGAGACATACAGAGTATCTCCTCCTACTGTCAACAGGGTATGTGGGTGGTACATTATGATACCACAGAAGGCGAATGGTAAGACATCTGGAAATTCAATGTCAGATTCTTTGGTGGGTTTAATTTCTGATAATCAAAGCATAAAGGAAAACCTTTGGATACCCAGCCCACCCACAGCACAGGTTGGTGTGATGTAGGCTGCTTCCAAACAGAGCAATTTGCACTGACGTGAGAGTGGTGCTCAATGTCCTTGTTCAGTGACTGCTCAAGAACCTCAAAGCAGTCCATGGCTTTCAACCTCCTTGGGAATCTTGGTTTTCTTTTTGTGGTACAGGGTTCTGGGAAGGGTTGGTACAGGTCTGTGTCATCCTAGCATGGAATGAAGTTACCTTGAGCACTTACCTCTGCCCTGGTGCTTAGAAGCAAAGGCGTGCTGAAGTAAGAGGGACAGAATACTTTTGAAAATATAGATACTTGGGTTTTGTTTTTTTTTTTGTTTTTGGTTTTGTTTTGTTTTTTGTTTGTTTATTTATTGGTTTGGTTTCTTTTTGCTTGTTTGTTGGTTTGGTTTGGTTTGGGTTTCTTTTTAAATTTTTATTTATTATTATGGTGTGTCCAATCTTTTTATCAGACCAAACATGTTTTACAATGTTTAAGCTAAGGATGGGGAAACTATTGCCTGTGGGATGCATGTGACACAGAACATTGCTTCATATGAGCTATGACCTCATAATTTTTTCCATATTATTAGGCAACACAGTGTCATGTGTTGAGCTTAGGGCTGCCACATGTTTTTGCAAAGCCTACCTGGTCATCGGTATTTCTTTACAGGGTCTGTTTGCATCTTCTTTTTGCTCCTCTGTTTAAAATGAGTAATAAACACTATCATAAAAATGCATCCATAAGTGTTAAACTGAATGTAAAAGTTATGTCTAGAAGGTGAGGAGCACTACTGCCAAAATACTGGCTTTTACACAAGAAAGAATATAAACATCAGGCGACGTTTACATATTGTAAATGGAGGAGGCAGAAGATGGAATGAGACATACCTTGAAACATCCATTAATATGAATACAAGGAGGGTCTAGATAAAGGAATGTGATTTCCTGACTTGGAAATGTGTTTGCTGCAGATGGACCAGTCAGATTGAACTCCCACATTTGATAGGAGTTAAACATTAATATGTTATTCTGTCTCAACCTTTGAAATTTCTGCTACTGCTCCTAAAAATGATTTTCCTTTTCTTTAAATAAGGAACCTGTCTGAAAATGTGGGTGTACCCAACAATGCAGTTATTACTTCCCAATTCATTCATAAGTGTGAGTAAGCTGTATTGCAGAGGTGAACATCCAGGTCTACCATTCTACCTCAGACAAATTCTCATGTGGGAATTTTGCCCAAGCAAAAGGGTCCAGACTAAGTTCTTGTAATATGACTTAGATTTCACTCCCAAAAAGTGAACTGAGGTGTACCTGCCCTTAATTCAAAATATCAGATCAAATGATTATATACATTATACACATTATATACACAAACGTGTATAAAGGGATGAATTTACTATGTCTCCACCAGAATATTTTTGTAAGAAGTCTGACCTTAAAACAGTGGAGTTAATGCATTCTCCTAATTCCTTTAAAATTTTCTCTTTCACCCAGGCAGAATGGCTTTTTGGACAAATTTGTACACTAAATGGAAAGGTCTCCCAGGTATCCCTTATGAGGTCTCCAAGGCACAGTCTAAATGTGTGCTGCTACAATACATTATGACCCTAATTGACAGAGAAGTTACCCCTGGGGAAAGAGAAAAAAAAGGAGATAATTTCTGTAACATTGTCCCTTCGCTGGCAACTGACCTGATTTAGATGCAGGTGTTGAAGAGAAAGAAACTGGTGAGACTGGTTACTCAGTTAAAACTCAGATCATTTGCTTGGGAGTCCTCTTATCCAATTGCAGGTGAAACTCCTTATTCAACATGATGAATCCAAAAAAACAAAGCAAAACCATGATCAACCTCTCTGGCAGTTGCAGGCAGTATCATTTCATATCAGGAGACACAAATGCTTTCCACTTCACAGGAGAAGAACCATCATGTATGACTGTCAACCCCCTGCGGGGCCTCCAAGCAGGGCTCCCACTGCTCCTCAGGCATCAGGGGTGAAGCTGGTCAGTGTGACAAAGCAGCCTGTTGTTATCAAAAATGTCGTCATCAAACTTGTCACTTTCAGACAAGTGTTGCCATCCTGCAAAAAGACCAAAAAGTTTGGGGTGGGGGATGTTATTATGCCATTACTTCAGCTGTGTGATAAACCTGGGTAAAGCTGTCACGGTTCATGTGAATGTGTATATACTTAAACAGGCTATGGAGATAGGGGAGAAATAAGGAATGCAGCAACACCACTACCATGTCTATCATTTTCCTTAATCTGACCCAGTGGTAACTGTGAGATGTTTACCCCTTCGCTACTGATCAGTGATTACCTTGAATTATCTCACACTTGCCATGAGATCAGGGCATAAACACAGAGACTGGGAAGTAAGTTCACACTGAACTCGCCTTTAGTAGGGTCACCCAGATCACCTACGATGTACTCACCTGATTGCCCTTTTACTGCTGCCAATTTGCAGTTTAAGTATCACAAGCTGTTGCACAAAGATAAACCCTGGGGCCCCAGTTTCAGTGGCTGCAGATTAGGAATATGCCACTATTGCATTCATGGTGATTTACTGCAACTGAAGCTCTGACTCAATGTTGTTTAGGTTGTTTATATATTTTTGATATTTTGGTTTTTAAACCTTATGACCACTGAAGGCTTTTCTGTGTTGTGGTATAAGATTGCCTTTGAGCAGTACCTCAAGAAATGTAATTATAGTCAGTTATTTATCATGTCTATCAAGCTGTTCCGTATAAATACCTTGATTCCTGAGTGGGATACATGAAGAACATTTTTTTTTTTCCTTAGAATGCCAAACCTCACAATGACTGCCCATTTTCTCAAGGCTAAACTGCTTTTAAATGACTGGCTTTTTTTGTTCCTATTCAATGTGTCAATGCAAGCAGAGAGGAATTTTCATGCTAGTCTGTGCCTTTAGCCAATAAACCAAAAAAACAAGCCAATATTCATTTCAGCTGCAGATAAATGAATGTTTCTTTAAAGGTTTCAGAACAGTAAAGGTTAAAATTTAATCTTATTTATCTAAAGAACAAATATGGAAGTGTTTCTACTTTGAGTAGAGTCTTTTCTCAGTAACTGACTTGACAAATGAGGAATATTTTCCTCCTCTGCCTTTGATGCAGCATGATTAATATCCAAGTGCTAGATTCTATATTATTTTAATAAAATAATGGTTTTAATATTTCACAGGAAATACTTGGACTGTATAAACATTTCATTACTTTATTGACTTTGTATTTCTCAGAAGGTAACAGACCCCAGGATTTTCCTGTTCTAAAGGAATAAAGGAAATGAGATTTCTAATTGAGCAGCTGTAGTCTAATGCCTTCAAAACCAGAGATGCGGTTCTACAAAGAAATTCAAGACAGCATAATTTTTGTTTTGGAAACCTGCTCTTGAACAAGCACACTTGGCATGTGACGTATTTGGAGGACTGTTGCCGTATTACACCTTGATCTTGGCTTTTCATTTACAGACATGCAGATTGGGAGAAACATCCAGGGGTCACGGTCAGAAGAGCCTCATTTATGTTTGGACTTGCCTTTACATTCTCCAGCCATTGAACTGTCTGCCTTCTGACAAATTCTAAGCTCCAGCAATGCTGTTATTTTACACTGTTATTGCCCTCAAATTGATGGGTAAAGCAACAATATCCACTGATATATCTATACAGTGTGAGGTGCATCATTGCTCTGTGGGTGAAGCTCTCTCATGCTGTTCAGCGGAATGCTCTGGTTCTCCTCTTCTGCAGAAGCAGCATTCCATTTTTAACAATGGATACTGTGATAATGGCCTAATTATACTTGTTACTACACAACAAATCTCACGTTTTGTGTGCATCCAAATATAGTTTGACAGATGTTGGTGTACCAATTGACATGTACGTGGAGGATGTTGGTTAGTTGGCTTTGTTTTGCTAATGAGTGAGTGACTATTTTACTTGTCCTCTAACAGAGAATATTTGCAAGGTGAAAATCAGTTGTCCCCTGAATGAAATTCAAGTGGACCTCCAACTTATCTCAGCCACTAAGGATTTAATCTTCCTGCCTTAGAGCTTGAACTGCTGCTGTATGCACATGCATTTATCATACAATCTTAGAAAAGTAGAATGGTTTGGGTTGGAAGGGACCTTAAAGATCTTCCAGTTCCACGCCCCCTGCCCCAGTCAGGAACACCTTCCACTAGACCAGGTTGCTCTAAGTCCCATCTAGCCTGGTCTTGAACACTGCCAGGTGTGGGGCAGCCACAACTTTTCTGGGAAATCTGTGCCAGTGTCTCACCACCCTCACAAAGAACAATTCCTTCCTAATACCTAACCCAAATCTCCTCTCTTTCACTTTAAAGCAATTGCCCCTTATTCTACCACTACATGCCTTTGTAAAATGTCTCTCTCCAGGGAGGGTCTTGTAAGTCCCCTGAGGTTACTGGAAGGCTGCTATACTGTCTCCCCTGGGCCTTCCCTTCTCCAGGTTGAACAATCCCAATTCTCTTAGCCTGTGTTTGCAGAAAAGGTGCTCCAGCCCTCTAATCATCTTCATGGCCCTCTCTGGACTTGCTTGAGCAGGTTCACAGCCGTCTTATGTTGGGGACAGTGGATGCAGCACTTCAGGTGGGGTCTCACAAGAGCAGAATAGAGTGTGAGAATCACCTCCTTGACCTGCTGATCATAATTCTTTTGGATATTCTTTGAGTGCAACCATACCGCCAATTCCTTAATCTGCGTGATTGAGATACAGTTAGGGCCAGAATCTTTTGAACCCCTGTTTCATGCATTAAGCTGCAAGGTGGCTGTTGGACGATGACTGACTTGAGGAAAAGAAAAGTGAGCCTTTTTGTACTTTCCTTTTCATTTCAGGTTTTTCTCAAGCCTTTCAAGAGAAGAAACAAAAACGTCCAAACAAGCTAAGGAGAGAGCGGTGTTACACAGGAGAATGGTTCATTGTACAGGAAGCACCATAGCCTTTATGGTGGTGGATACAGAAGCAGTGTAGAAATGGATGCTGTCCTCCCCAGCCACTGGGACAGGGAGGGCTAATGGGATGGGTGCATTATCTGCGAGACTCTGCTCAAGCTGCTTCCACTCTAACCAGCCACACCAGTGGGAAATGTCACAAACCATCAAACTCGGCCTCAGTCAATTCTTTCCTCATTTATGCTCTTCCCACTGAGAGAGGGGCAAGAATGGGACCCTTGAGGTCTTTTAGCAGCTTCCTCAAAGGTGACTGGTGGAGGAAAGCAGCCCCTGGCAGTGCACACAGCTTCTACACACCAAGGTGGGCCACTCACCCTTCTGCTCACCCCTCCGCTGTGTGTGTGTGGTGTAGCCATCTCTCAGATTGTGTCTGGCTCATTTAAGGCTTTATTGGCTGCTTTGCTGCACTTTCAGGGATCCCTGACTTGATTTTCATGCATGCCTCCTTGGCAAGAAGCCAGCATCTTGTTTACCTCTTAAAAGAAGATTCATTAATATGTTTTTCCTGTTCTAGTTTATTTGTGTGCTGTTTACCCCATGTAAGCAATTTTGCTGTCCTAGTCCTTTTTTGTTGTTGTTGTTGCTGGCTGGGGAATGGGGGAGGTTTGTTTTAATCATTGATATATTGGTGAGTTAAGTAATTGTTTGCAAAATGAACCACATACTGTTTGTGGTTTAAGGATTTTTCTTCCTTTTTTTTTAAGTTTCTGAGCCAAGTTTTGCTAGCAGTTATTTTTATGCAGCCCCACTGAAGTCAATAAAATTGCTTAGTTATTACTGAGCATTGTAGTAAGTCCACTGTGGTTTTCTCTCAGGCCTTAAATGATACATCCAACACTGCTAGCACCAGAGGCCCCGCAACAGGACTAGATGCAGTGTGAATGTTATCAAATGAAGTCACATATTTCCAAACTGCCAGGATAAAATTATCTGAGAAATGTAAAAGAAATAATACTGAAGATCTCAACCTGCATTAATATTTCACTGCTGCTCCAAAATCGGTGGTGCTATTTTAGCAGAGAAATCAGATTCAGGTTTTTGACAGTGTAGACAGGCTTATCAAACACAGAGGCGAAAAAGTAGTACTTTCACAACTTTCACTGCACTATCCTACAGAGGGTGTAACTTTTTTTGTATCGTTTTGTAAATGATGAGATGACAATGAATTTAGCAGAATTCCTTCCCTTTTATTACATGCATCAAATTGAGTTTTCAAGCTCTCTGTGGCCGGTTTGTGTATTCTGGAGGGACTCTGAAATGAGAAGATGCTGATGAGGGACTCTGCTCACAGTGCAGGTAGAATTGCTACTTTCAGGGAAGGGGGGTAGCTGGCTGGGAGCCCATCAGGTTGAGAGGAATCAGGGAGGCCAGATGTCCAACATATTGCAGGGGCTTACAATGGCCCTCACGTGGTTATTTAAGCGTAGGAACTCATACAAAGCAAGAAGCATAGCACACGCTTTTCCATTCCTCATTCCCAGGGCTTAATTAAGTTTGTCCCACAAACTGTCATTTGGGAATGAAATTATTTTAATCATTTAATCAAATCTGCTCAAGGTCAGATTGAGAGAAGGAACCGATGAATACGCTCTGGAAGAAAGACACTTTATGTTCAGTGCCAGTCTGTAAGGGAATGTCTGAGATCAATTTCCTCTTCCTATAAAGCATAGCATTTGGGCTTAAAAGATTTATGTTTTTTAAAAAGATCCCCTCATTTCAGGACGAAAAAAAATATGATTGATTGGATCCCTGAAAGAAAGGAAGTGCTTGTCTAATTAACACCCTCATTTGCTTTCTTTTAAGGTAAAGTGTTAGGCAATGCTGTGTAATGATCTTTTGTTATATATTCTGTTTCCTCCCCTTCTAGACTAGTGAGTCAGGGTCAGCAATGCAATATTTTCCACCAGCCCTGTGACCACAGCAAGGAGGATTTTGAAAGCCAGTTTCCACATGCCCTCCTCAGAAGAGAGACACGTTCCCCAAAAGTGTAAGAGCTCTTTGTCATCCTGACTCCCTATGTTTCAAGTTTAAAACCTGTTTCCTTGGTAACTAGACTTGCTAGGCTAGTCTGCTCACACCATGCATGCAAAGGCCACTGCATACCATACAAAGCTCATTGAGCCATTTAGCAAAAACATTTAATTCATTAGTACTATTTGTAAAATTTGTACTAATTTTAAAGGACTCCCAAGAGACAAAAGATAAACTCTCTCTACTGCTTGCCTTGCTCTGTAGGAAATCTCTTGTGATGCCAGAAGGTATCATGATGCGGGACACTGACAGTCCTTTCACAATAGGAAAGCTGCTCTTCAGCTGGACTTGCCTCTCCACTGCAATTCCCTCCTGGATTCCTCCCAAGCATGGTCAGCTGCAATGCCACTTTGCTGTACTTTTTCTGTCTATGAATGCTGCTGTTACAGAAGAGATTCAAACTTGGCTATTCATGGCATATCTCTGTGCTGTCGTCACATAGCTGTATGACAGGCAGCTACTTGGATATTCCTGACTGGCAATTTGACTCTCCACACCCAGACAATGTACATTCATAGCATCTTGGTTGCTTGCCACCCAGCCCATCTGCTGGGTTGACTCTTTGCCCGTTTAAAAGTCAGTCAGACAGGGGTGTAGGTGCCAAGAAAATGTGAATTGAGAAGGGGAGTCTGCATAACACTGCTGGCAGAGCATCTTCAGCAAAATCCTCCTCCTTTGTGGCAGCCATCACTGCCAGATGCCTCTCTACAGTAGGTTACAACTGCTGACATTTGCGTACCACTAAAAGAATATACAAAGCAGAGAAGTTTTCAGGGTAGCCTTGGCAACTTGCAAGGCAAGCTGTGCTGCTGCAGGTATTCGGCTCTCAGCACAACTATCAAATGCATGGGGCTTGCAGAGCATTAGCAAGTTACTCAGTAGGAAGGAAAGCACATCATCAGTGTACTAGGGTGAACCTGAGGGAGCCCATTACATTTGAGAAGTGAGCCACTGACCCAACTGAGATGGCTGCAAGAGGCCAGTAAAGGTATTTCTCCTCCTCTTACATGCAGATCTATAGAAGATTGTTAACCCTGCCTAGGGAGCTTTCTTGAGTACAGAGTAGAGATTCGAAGATGAAATCCCTTAAGATAGATCATCTCTCTCAGCCACAACTGGGTTGTGCATTGAAGAGGATTAACTCATCTATGTGTAACCTTTATAATCCAAATCTGGAGAATATCAGGCACACACATGGTTACAACACTATCTATAAATGAGTGTGTCATTTCAAATCTGGTTGACCAAGATTATTTTATCTGTGAGGCTAACTTCTGTATCTATCTTCCTTGCTTGGACAGCCCTCTTTTTCTGCTGAAGAGGCATTACTGTTGCTGCCTCTTATACCAGAAAACAGGTAGCCTTTTTCCATTGTCATATTATACTTCAAGGTACGAAATAAATGCCTTCAGAGTTTGTCAGTGGGCATCTGCTTTATCAGTGGTTGTGGATCAGCAGTATGCTGCAGCTTAGCTAGTATTTCATGGATAATTTTCTTTTCTTCTCAAACTTGAAACATAAATAGGCATGTGGGGCTAGTCTGAACTCCAGAATGTTTTAAATAATTATTTTAAACTAAATACAACAATTATCCCAAACCAGGTGAATAGCTCTGAGTGATCTGAATTACTTTCTTACATTTCCAGACTTTGACTGGTTGGCTGGTTGGTTGGTTGGGAATTTTTTGTTATAAAGACTTCACTTTCCTAGCTATCCTGTGAAATGCAGCCTGGCATTATAAGATCATCATTAGTGCAGAGATTATATCTCTCTTCTCATGAACCTAAGGAAGGAGTTTGTGGAAAGCACTTGAAACAAAGAATTGCAGTCTTCTTTTTCAGGCCTTGCTGCAGTGAAAAGACGAGCTTCCAGGTACTGGGCAAGACTGTTTTTGTGATCACCTAACTCCTCTTCCACCTTCTGTTATTTTCTCACTATGATGTCTTTTGGCCAATGTCTAATCCCAAGCAGAGAACTCACTTGCCTCGGTAATGTACTGAAGAAGCAATGCCCCACAAGTCATGTCTGATGCTGTACTCTGCTTTCCCTGATAGCTGCAAGTAATGCTGAGGAATCTGGTGCTCAAAATGTTGTCTCTGAGCCAAGAGTGAGGGACTACAGCCTGAGGGGACAAGAAGCAGATTTGATGTGCCTACTTGTCAGTTAATAGTCAGCCTTATGTTGTACAGTAACCACTCTACTTGCTCACTACAAGGGAATATAAAAAACAGTTAGAAGACAGTAAATATCCAAAACAATCATAACAAATCTTTCTTCCCTCCCTCCTTCCCCATGCCTTCCCCATTTCCAGAAGAGCTAGGCAGCATGCTGCATCTCTGAACATACGTGGTTTCAAGTAGTATCGAAATTATTAAGTGCTGATGCTTATGTAGCCTTTGCAACAGCAGTCTGCTGTTCTGTGGTGTGCTAACCATGCGGCCCACCTTCAGTGCCTCTCTCCCCACCCTCATCCCCTTTGGTCTTACACCTTTGAATCTGTAAGTTGTATCCCGCACAGTCCTCTACTTCATCAGCATGAAGTAGATGGTTGACTGCTTGTCCCCCAACCATGTCACTGATCTGCTCTCCAGGAGGGTGTGGTCTGGATCTAGGATGAATCTTAATGGGGACCGGGGCTGTAGGGACAGAGGGACTGGTGGGGGTAAGGTGAGCCATGTTTCCAGAAGAAAAGGAAAACTGGAAAGCCAGGTTGAAAGAGCTCAGTAAGCCATGGTCTGAGAGAGAGAAAGAAAGAGTTGTGGGGATGAAAGAGGAGGAGACAAGAAGAGAAAGCAATGGAGGTGCAGGTTTCATGGTGGTGCTTTCCTGAATCTCTGTTCTGGAGTGAAGCTGCCAAGACAGTCCCATTGTCTGAAAAACAGGTGTTAATAACGAGAAACAGTACCTTTGTTCTCACATAAGGCCACCTGCAACATGGCATTTGGTAGTATCTGTATTCTGAAAGATTTGAATAGCAATGTGTAAACCCAAGTGTATAGCCAGGTAGTTGGTTGTTAACAGATCAGGCTGTCCTGAGCACAGGAAGCAGCACAGAAGAACATTTAGCATCACAGAGGAAGTACTTAGTATTTAGTCTGACTGGTACAAGGAAATATGAAAGTTCTTACTAAGAACTGCAAAAAAAGTCAGATAGTCTCCTAGTGTTAATGTGCTGCAGTCCAGTGAATAAAGTTCCAGTCAGTGAAAGCAGCCTTTTAAAATAGCACAGTCTAATTCTTCACTCTTTTTCTGTGTACTCTGCAGGGACTCTTGCCAGCAGCCAAACTGCTACATTTTGGTCCCAGAAAAATATTGCTCCCCCCTGCCCTTATTAAAGACTACCCAGAACTTAGCTGAGAAAACAAATACTCTTTATTTAAACTGTTTGTTAAAATCAGATTAATTACTTCAGCACATAGTTTTCACTAGGTCTTTTTCAACAGCGGTTCTGCTCTATCTATTGGTAGCCATAGATCATGAAAAAACTAAATGATCAGTCCTCACCTAGGTTCCTTTCCCATTTTGGATCACACATTGTTATGCCAGTGTTCATAAAATGCAGCATTTTGAGTTCCAGATTGAGATACTCAGCATTAAAATAGTTAAAAGCATTTATAAACCTGTGTAACACATGTGTGCTGCATACTCTCAGCATATTCTCTATATTTATTTTGTGTAGGCTCTATGGAGTCACTGTAATAAATATCCAATGTAAGTAGCATCCTCTTACCCATTTAGAGCATGGCACTGTGGAGGAGGCACTTCCAAAACTGGCCAGTGAATTTGGAGGGTATAGCAAGAAAGAATAACCCCAACACCACCGTCATTCACAGCCGAGTTAAAGTAGCACGTAGCACTGCCAGTGGAAAAAGCAGTCTTACTTTCTCCTTGCCCCTGTGCATATTGCCCCCTTGACCCTATGCCATGCCATCCCTGGTGCCATGCAAGGTTTCATGCAGCTGCACAGTGCACTGGGCAGGGAAATCCATCCAGGAGAAAGCTATGCCAGGAAAAGGGGCGTGACTATCTCAAACATGGGTCTGTTCCCTTTTCTGGTCCACTGCATCAACACACACCTTCTGATGCCAGAACAAGGGAGAAAGCAATGTTGAGTCAGAATAAAATGAAGGCAATGGGAGAATGAGACTGCTTCTTTTGGCCTCAGTGCCAGACCAAAATGTTTGTGGAACTAAAGCTTCTGGGTGCCAGGTCTGAATCTCTTGAATTAGCGTAGCTAAACCATGAATAAAATCTTATTCTGGCAGAGAATTTTCTCTGGCCTACGGTAAGCAACACCCATTGTTTATTTAGTCAGGTTCCTGGAATACAGGCAATAAATATATTTATTTTTTCATTGAGGTTTTTGTGGAAGTTTGTATAATAATGCCTAACTGCAGCAAGTAATTTCCAGTCTGAGTCAGAATGCACTCCCTTTTCTTGTACACCAAACTGAGATATTAGGGACCAACACATACATTTTGGCATATTTTGGGGGACCTTCATTGTCCCCATGAATTGACAGTGCACTGAAGTGGTCTCTTCTGGGGTCTTGGGTATTTCCTGGTGTGAAGCCTATGGCATGGTGTGTCTGTGTGTGTAGTGGGCAGGAGACAACTGGAGAGCAGCAGAAATTACTGCCCTTCTGAAGGGAGCTCTGTCTGCTGCCCTTCTCTGAGTGGTTCTGCACAAAATCATAGAGTCATTAGGGCTGGAAGTGACCTCTGGAGATCATCTAGTCCAACCCCCCTGCCAAGGCAGGACCACCTAGAGCAGGTTCCACAGGAACGTGTCCAGGTGGACCTTTGAATGTCTCCAGAGAGGGAGACTCCATAAACTCCCTGGGCAGCCTGTTATAGTGCTCTGCCACCCTCAGCATAAAGAAGTTCTCATGGTCTTCCACTCCAAAAGGAAAATGAGGCTAGTGTAAGGGTCTGCAGTGAAAGATGCTTTGTCAGGTGCTTGGATGGTTATGATTCAGACACACTCTGGCTTTAGTAGTGGGGTGTACATGTGAGTAAACACAGCTTTTGCCCCACACTGTTAGACAAGAGGTGTTTGCTTGATGCCTCTGAGTGAGGTAACTCTGTATGAGTCAAGGTCCAGCATGGCCACTCCTCAGTGGAAATATGTGCAGTTTGGCACAAAAATGGAAGTCTTCCAAATGTTGCACAATAACTCAGACATTCCAAATGAAAAAATCAATCCAGATTTCCTATATGTTGGGATGGACTATAGGTTCTACAGCCTGGGTGAGGGCTTAAGAAAGTGACAAAGAAGTGAGTCCCTGTTCATAAGAGTGCATAGTGTAGAGGGCAGAGAGCCCCTCACAAAAACAGGCTGAGTGATGGCTAGAAGGGTAGCCCAGTGCAGTGCAGGCACTGCACATGCATGGAGGGAATATGTCTTAAGACATTGCAAATGGTCTTGGGTTGCTGTAGAAAGCTCTAGGTTGACTTACATCAATGGGAGGCTGGCTTTGTTCAGTAAGAGTGTATGGCTATCTTAGGTTGGAGGAAAAGACTTCAATTGATATGCAAAATAGGGGCAGAGGATGAAAACACAAATTCTTACAAAGTGCACCAGTCAATGTTAGGGTTGTGAAACACTGGTAATAGATGTACTACTGAAACATCGGAAAATAAAAGTGCTTTCCCACCTTTACAGCCATTTCCACCCCTCTAAAACCCTCTTTCTTTTTCTTTTCTTTTATAGAGTCATGCATTCCCACCCCGTGACCTTTTGTTTTACTATATTTGAGTTGGGAAGCACTTCTTTGGTTGTCAGGGTGTTGCTTTCATTTGCAGTTGTGCTTTGTTTTGCAAAATCAGTCAGGAATTTTTCTTGATCCAAAGACAATAGTCTGAAAGGATTTCAGTAAAACCTGTGAGAAAAAAAAGACATCTATTCTTCCCTTATTCGCTTTCTCTATCATTTTTCTTGTTCTCTCCTTGCCTTTGCCGATGACCATTAATTTGTCCATTTAGAATCCAAGGAAAAGCCTGCCTTTATACTTTCCGAAAAAGCCAGTGTTGTTTTCTGTTCTTTGCAAGATGCAACATGTGCAATTTCCTTCCTGCCTCAAGGTCTGAAATCACCACAACAATGCCTTCTCCCATCAAGGTCTCAGAGGCTCCTCTGCAGCAAAACACTTGAACAAACACTTCAAGTTAAGCCTTTGCATAGCCTTATTGAAGGAGGTGAAGAAGTATGAATGTACCTTGAAATGCACAGAATTTTTGTATAAACATTCTGTAAATTTGTATTCAAAAGGGAACTGATGAATTTTTTAATCTAGAAGTTGCTTTGTGCTTGAAATGGCTTTTGAGTTGATAGCAAAATTTCGCATCATTCGACATTCCACAAGACGAAAAACTCTTAAACTCCTGAAAGCCAAGCTTCCAACTGGAATTATTTTTCTTTTTTTTTTTTTTGTTTCATTCTCACAAAACATGAACAATTTAAACAAAATGAACCTGAACTCCTTTTTGACCCAGGAAGAAAAAGTAAGACTGCAACATGAAAATGAAGAGATTAAAAAAAAATCTGTTGAGATTTTGTTTGGTTTTTTTCTCCTGCTTTATGGTATATAAACCAGCCTGAAAGGTTTGAAGATTAGATATGATGACTTCTGAGACAGAGTCCAATTCCCCATGTTCAGCATGGTTGAGTTTGATACTCAGGTTTGTTCAGACTGTTCTCTTCGAAAGGACAGTTTGCAGCCCCTGCTCTCTGGAGCTGTAGATGACTGAGTAACGTTTAAAGTACTGAAAAGCCCACCTCAAAATCTGTTCCTTTTACCTTAGCATAGTCAGGGATTGCTGTACATCCCTAGAGGTGTTTCCAGGATCACTGTGCCATCAAGGTGTCATGAAATCACCTAAGAGGCCCAAGGACTGGAGCTGCCTAATGAAGAACTGTAAATATTTGTATCAGACGAATGCGCTTAGAAATAAATGAATAACCTGTTTCTGACACAGGCAATTCATTAGGAAGTCCTCACACAGAGTCTGAAATACCAGGCCCCTTGTCATTTGGATTAAAATTTCTCTGTGTTACTATCTGGGATGAAGTGTAGGATTTATATAAATACCTTATTTCCCTTGCTGAGGATCAGCCAATTCAAACAAATTGTATAAGTATTTTCCACACTAAAGAGATGTTTACATCTTGAGCAGCTGTTGGTGTCTTTTGGTCATGTATAAAATCAAACCAAACCAAAAACCTATTTAATTTCACATTTATTACCCTGTTTCCAATCCATTTTGACATAGTGGCTGCTTTGTTCATCTGGCAGCATAAAACCCAGGCAATTTAGTCAGAGAAGGATGAGTGCTGTTGTGCTTCATCTACCACCTTCCAGATGAGAAAGGAAAGAAAAGAGAAGGGAAAGGGATTTTTTTCCCTTCTAGACTGGCTTTATGAGCTGTATAGAGACATCTTCTGTTGTCAAGTCATCACAGGTCATTGTGTGCCTTTCAGTGATATGGGGAAGAATCTGGCAGCCTCAGATATCAGGGCTTTGGATTGATCATCCCTCTCTTGATATTAAATGCTGGAGCAGTCATCATAGCTTCATTAGGCATCTTCAGTACAACCACTTGGAAAGTGACTTCAGGATCAGGGACCTGGGATTGGGGGTTCATAATTTGTAATCTAAAACAAGTTTCTGGACACCCAAATCAACTGCACCAATTTTCCAAAGAAAGGATCAAGGCCCTTATTTCTCCCTTAAGAATGAAATGTTAAGTCTCCTTTTTCTGGGTTTTTTCTTTCCATACACAGGTATACAAACCCCTCCCCGTGTAACTCTGATAGCCCAAGTACTTTAAACAGATACAAGCATAAGGAAGAATATAGCTCTTTCTATCTTATTCATTTTGCAATTCATACAGGCCTGACAAGAGTTTTTTCTTTAAAATTTGGAGCCTGTGAGCCTCATCTTGCTTAGCTAGTTCAAATCAGATCTGATGAAAGCCACCTTTAGTTTAATTTTTTTGTTTGCATTAAATGTCTTCTTGAACTTTGGTGTGTGGGACTGACCTTTAGAATTAAAAAGCTGTACTGGTGCAATGCAGCTAGAAGCTTTAAACAAGTGTACTGACAGTTCAGTGAAAGGTAACTGGCTTGGCTGAGGTACACCTGTCACATTAATGCTGCCAGGGGAACTTGGTGCTCACGTGTTTGTTTGGGTTTTTTTCTTCCCCCTGCTATAAATCTCAATTACATAAATTTGCTGGGAACATCTACATCTACAACTCTGGCTTCAGAAGGCACCCAGCATTAAATGCAAAGGAACTCAGTTTCTTTTTCTCTGGAATACAGGATCAAGAGAGGGCTTACGGATTAAAAATGAAAAACTAAATCAAACAGCAGTGGCTTATTCTTTAAAGTAAACAGAGCAAAGGCTATCAGTGTCATCCACAGCAGCAGTCAGGTGCATGCTGACAAAAGAGAGTAGAGAAACTTTTCCTAACAGAGGAAATTATTGGGGTTTGTTTACTTTTTACAGGGAGAATATGATCTTTTTGAAGGATGCAGGCTGATCTTAATAATAATAACAACAGCAACAGCAGCAATCCACCAGAAGGCAGACTTGTTTGCAGTAAAACCAGTGAATATTACCCAGCTTATGGCCTTGCTCAGGAAAGTGCTGAGGACCTCAGATTCAAAGAGGTCAGTAGAAAATTAGGTGATACTTTCAGAATCAAGCCCAATGGCAGGATGAGGCAGTGCTAGGGAATGACTCCCAGATTTATCATTAATGAGCTGTAGGCAAGGAGCTCCAGAACCTTGAAAAATTTCACCAGTAAGTAAAGCTATTTTGCACAGTCATGATAAAAGACACAGTAATGTGCTGGCCCTGATGCTGTTTTCCTTGCTTCTTTGTAGGAACAAAGCTTCAATTTCATTTCCCAGGCTGCCTGAATTCTGTAATCTCTTCTGGGTTTCTTAATCAGATGCTAATTAGTATTCATTTAACCGTTTGCTCCATCAGAGAACATTGGTTAACTCCAGTGTAAGAGTACAGAAATGGAGTGTGACAATGACAAAGTCCCTTCTATGAAAATAGCAAAAATCTGAAAGAATTCTATTTTCATATAATGGCAGGTACATATCAGATAGGAATTCTAATAACTTATCAATGATAAAATCTTATCAGTGAGAAGTCAGTGACTTCAGGCCTCTTAATCCTTTTTCCTATGCAAGGCTGTTACTACTGCAAAGGAAAGTCACTGGTCTATCCTTATTTTGAATCCTGTAGGTAATGCAAAGGAGACAAAACCTGTCTGAACAGCATCATTGCAGTGATTTCTTGCAATGGCATCCTGCTGTTTCCTCTGGCTTCAGTGCCATGTGCAACAAATGATGCTGACTTAAATGAAGGTTAAGAAGAGTTGAAGGCAATGTGTATGCTGGGAAGTTTTGGAAGGAAGATGAATCCCTGAAGGATGGCTTAATGTCATATATTTGTCTCTCACCTTCAAAAATCATGTCAGACAACAGACACATTTATAGCCTTGTTGCGTCCCCTGCTCCAAAGTCCAGCCTGGCCAGGTTGGAATGTAGCCCCTTGTCTCCATCTGCTGAAGTGCCAACAGTGTGAACCACCCTGTGGAAATAACATTGCTCAGAGGAGTTTTGCTTAGTAATGTTGCTCCATTTCTGTCATTATAACAAGAAACCTGACTGCAAGTGGATAATTTTCATTGATTGCACTGGTTATCTTCTTATTAGTGCTGCTATTTTTTCAGAGTAATGGCAAGTTTTCCTGACACAGATGAACCAAATTAATAACTGCTACTCCTGAAGGGGCAGACTGCATGCCACCCTTTTCCTTCTTCACTTGTTTCTTTTCCTTCCCTGGTTCTTTCGCACATCTTCTCATTTCTTTTCTCACTCATAAGCATAATACCCTTCCCTTCCTCTTTAAGCTAACTCCCTCAGTTGAAAAAAAAAAGAACCCAAACCTAACCACTCAAATACAACAACCCAATTTTTTTTTCTGTTCCGCTGAGTTTTAGTGTCATTTTAGTGTACTGAATTCACTAGACTTCTTGGTTGTCCCTCCATGCTGGCAGACAAACAGCCCAGCCTGGCACAAGCTAAACAGCTCCCATACTTTCTCTTTTCCAGTTATTTGGCTTATCCTGCTGAACAAAGCCATACCCTGAAAACTTCATCCCAGTAACATTTTTCCAGTAACATTTCTCCCATCAGTAAAGCCAGGTTCTGATTTTTCCCGTTCCTCTGGCTATTCCTACTCTGTGATGTTTTTCCTACTACAACAGCTAACAATTGGTTGTGCTGATACAACTATTTGTGGACACGTGTGGCAAACTGGATCGCTGAGGTGATCAAAAACCCTCTTCAGAAGTAGTTAAGGGAAAAAAAAAAATCCCTCTGATCCTTCTGGTGATTGTGATCAGAGGAGAGCCCAAAGCAGACCGAAGCAGCACCTACAGTGCTTTAGTTGGCAGAGCCGGGAGGGTACTGAGCTGCAGCTGTGAGCCAGGTGAGTTTGCAAAGAGGGGAACAAAGTATCCAGGGACATGGATATGACAAACTATTTTACACTGCTTTGCCACTGGAGAAAACAAATGTCTAAGTTACGTGGATTTAGCTTTTTTTTTTTCAGTAAAGGCTGCAGCGAACACAAGTGGGTAGTGTACAGCGCCAGATGAAGCATAACTGCAGCCACTGATGTAAATACAAATTTTAACAGTGACTACAAAAGGCTAAGGATATCAAGGTGACAGCTGTGTTTTCAGCTTTGATCATATAAATAAAGAACTGGTGCCAGCTGGGAACAGTTCAGTCTTTCCTGGGATCCAGCTTTAACAAAGAAGCACTTTTGTCATGGGAGCTTATGGGCCTTGCTTGTTACACCTGTCTGACGTGTACTTAGAATATATATAATAAAGAACATTTTCTACGTTTGGAATGAAAGAAGTGTTCGTCATCATAGCAGCGATTACTTGGTATAGGAAAATGTAAAGTACAGCATGATACTCTCCGAAGTCCAGATTAAGGAAACCTTCAAACCTACTATCTCCTAGTAGTTCTTTATCTAGTACTATGTCCACCCTCAATTAACAACACATAATGAGCCACATCACACTGTACTTTATATGCTTGTATAAAATACAATTGTCAGCTTAGATGTTTACATGAGATACAGATTTTTGTTTGTAAAGGATATATACACTGAAAGCTGAATTCTTTGAACAGCAGGCAGGAGGGAACATTATCTCCCCAGGGGGTTAATGACTTGTTTATATTAAATACAGAAATAGTCCCCAGCAAGTTTCTGTTTATGTGGAGGGGTCTCCACCTGAAAGAGACATTAGTAAGTCTCAAAGTTAGATGGGGAGGGCCAATAACCCTTCAGGAGAAGTGTCAAAGTTATCACTGATTAAATTGCAGATCACAGGTATCTGTGCTGGAGTAAAGGTTTGAGTTTGAGTATGATCTCAACACAAGCCTTTTCCTTTAACAGGATTTCCTTCTGAGAGTGAAACAAAAGAGTTTCATTCTAAGAATAGTGTGCATGTGAGCATCTTAGCAGTATTTGAAGCAAAGAAGAAAAATGCCTTTGAGTGGATCTGAAGTACATACATATATATAATCATTATCCCTTTTTATTTCTTTAAATCTGAATTTAAACCAAGTTATCAGCCTATTTGATACTATTTGAACCACAGTAAACAATTCTTTTCCATAACTGTTTATGCATCTACTTCTGTAACTATTTCTTAATGTTTGTCTTGGAATAAAGTTGATTTGAGGGTAACTCAAACACCCTTCTTTACTTTGGATGTGGTGACTCTTAAATCATGGATTATTTATCACTTTTCTGTGCCATCACCATAGTGAATGTGTTTTGGAGGACTGAAGAGTTAGTGTTCCTTCTCTAATTTATTAAAATTATTTGAAATATAGAGCATCACTAAAAATAAAATCTCTTTCAATAAATGAGTATTAGCCAGAGTTTCAAGGTCATGCACTGATGCAAAAGAGTGCTTGTGCTGAACCCTAGATATAACTGGAAATAAGGATGTTTCAATGAACCAATTGTAGATGAACGATATTCTCACAGTAAGAGATTAAAATAAATTTGTTTAAAATCTCGAACGCATGATTAAATAAGCAAATAAAGAGCAATGCAGTGCAGCCTAGTTGTTATTAGCCTATATCACAGTAATATGGGATGTATTAGATCTGTAATTGTGTGAATAATAGACATAAAGGAAGAATATTTATTCCAGAAATTGATGCAGGTGTATGTCGTTTAGGACACATTCTATCTAACTTAACCTCTGTGGAGTGTTTGAGTTTCAAGAAGGTTTTAGGGCCTGTGCAGATGGGAATCTAATCAGGAATACATGTTCAGTGCCAGAGGGGACAGAACTCACCTTTGTTTACAACCTGAGCAGCTTTCAGGTTTTCACCAATTGAAAGCTCTCATTCAGCTTTAAACATCTGAATGTTCTCACTACTGATACTTTGCAGGCATCTTATTTCTTGTTACCATGACTAAAGCTAAGCTAAGCACACACTGTTTACAGTTGCTACTAATGCTTTGCTAAGCTGGTACTGATACTGTTATCTTAGACTATTTCTAATGCTGTCTTACACTATTCAATATACTAAGGTCTATTAAAAGTGTTAAGATTAAATTCTTGATCTGTACCTGAAACTTAGCAAAATATTTTCAGAAAGCTTCTGTAGAGGTTATTATTCATTTTGTCCCTGTTTGAACAGGTCTGTCTAGCTCTTTTGTGTAGAAACCAAGATCTTCCAAGGAGTCATAATAAGGTTTGTAATTTTTATGAATAATGGAACCACAGTTATGACATTGTAAAAGATAAAAAAAAGATCAAAGATGCATACCCTAATGCTTTTGGATCACTGTTATATAGGTGGTACTCAGAAAAAAAATGTATCTGCAAGGTAATTTTTTCTATCTTAGAAGCTCTTGGAAGAATTTCTTTGGCTATTTCCAAATGTGCTGCTTTGAACTATTGTAGGCATTCTTGGGCTGTGAGGACTTCGTTCTCAAGCCCCAAGAAACATGCAAGTCATCACCAAAAGCTAGCAAAGATATAAAGTATGTGCTATCAAAACTTCAAAGCAAGGAGAAAAAAAAAAAAGCACCTGCAACTGTGTGGTTCACAGGAGATTTATTTTCCTAATGCAATTGATTTGACAAGGAGAGTGCATAAAACACTAAGGCTGTCACTACTGAGAGAGAGGTGTGTTTTTCCTACAGAATTACCAGGTCACGTTAGCCAGCCCTGTGCAGAAACGTAATGGAATCAACATTTTGTTGTAAGGCAAGTGGGGTATTAACCGTGTGGATATCTCCTAGTTACTTTGGCTGATATCCAGTTTACTACGGGATTTCAGCAAGCTCTGTAACTGGAGGTAATCTTGTAGGGGAGGAGGTGCTTGAAAGCTGTTCTAGTGGTGACTGGGAGATGTTTTGCTGATGACTGGTCACAAGAGGTTCTAATATTGCTTTCTAGTTTATTCTAACTCAGATCTTCCTGTGTTTATAAATATTTCATGTTAAGCACCTTGCTATACGTGAAAGCTTTGTGTTTGTGTATATAAATCCCCAAATGAGATAAGGATAAAAAGATTTAACAAATAGAGATGAAACTGAACATTCAGGAAATAAAAGCAGATGAAGGTGTGAGAATAGGAATGCAGAAAAATGTACCCCATTTGGTCACCCACTTGAAGAAGCTGTTCAGTACAGAGTTAGCAAGAAATTACAATATCTTTTAAACCAGTCAAAGAAGAAATTGATTTTGAAGTTGGCTTCTCTGTGGTTTTGAATTTATATCCATAGAATCCTGCTGGTTTAATCCAGGAATGTAATTCATGAATGAAACCGATCCATCATATTTCTCCTTTAAATAAAACCATGATTTCTCAACTTGCATGATACCCTTTGCATATATTTTTATTTTATTTTTCCCCTCCCAGAGTCTAAAGCCTGTATTTCAAAAAGGTTTCTATCTGTTACTAGGACTTTGTTCTTTTTCCCTTTGCCATAACTCACAATCAATCCTGAATCAGGATCCAACTATAATTGGGACTGTTTAACGAAATCAATAGGAATGTGTTATTGCTTGTTTTACTTGCAGAGCTGCTTTATTTCCTTGTTCCTTACTGTGCTGCTGTCCTGAGTTTTATTTATTATTTTTTTCTTTTTAATTAGGAGACTAGTAGCCAAAGATGTAAATTGTCTTGTTGGTTCCTTTTCTGCTTAGTCAAATTGCCTTGTGCCCGTAACAGAAAGAACTTCTTTTATTGCTTCTGGGTAGAGAGGGTGGTTGGAAGAAATGAATGCAGGGGATTTTCTTTCCTTCAAGGTTTTGTTCCTCTCTCTGGATACGTGAACAGTACCCCAATAATGAAGAGTCTTTACTGCTAGTTTACGAAGGACCTGTTCCCACATGTACTGAGCATCTCCTCTCCTATAAGGTCTGAAGAAATGTATCAGGTAGATATGCCTGAACTGAAATCAAGTCATAACTCTGGCAGTCATTGTGAATCATCTTCTGAAAAAGTTGGGATCAAAAATACTTAAAATGACATAAGGGAAAATCTTGGCCTTTAAAAGTCCAAGGGAGTTTTGCTACTGACTTCACTGCAGTCAGGATTTCACCTCGAATATTTAATCTATTGAATGTCTTAAGTTCCATTATAGAGCAGTCTTCCTCTAGTGACTAATGTCCTGAGATCTTGTAGATCCCTCCTGAGAAATAAAAAGGAATTTAATTTTATTATGAGTTAACCTTTGAAGCATTTAATTCAAATTCATGACCCTGTACTCATGTATTGACATTCAAGAGCTAAATATTATTTTAGGTGAAAGTCTTCAGATCAGGCATATGGTACCCAACTATCTATACAACTAGTCTCCAAATGGATCCTTCCTAGATAATTAACAGATTTCAAGGCAGTGACAGTGATAATAATTCATTCTAGAGTTCAGGTATGTACTCGATTGACTTTAAATATGTTAAATTAATAATAATAATAAATTCTATAACTCAGGCAGTGTAGGAGCTTAAAGGCAAGCATCAGTTTGTCCCACACTTCCTAGCAGATTAGTTTTCTAATATATCTTTTTTTTCTAATGAAGTTGCAGTGGTGGAACCCAGAAAACTTGGGTGTTCTGATGAATGTTCTTATGCCTATTTACATTAGGAGCATCAGCTGAAACTGACACATATTAGGTATTTCCAAAATACACACCAGATTTATATAGCAAACAGAGAATGAGGCATTTTTAATTTAAGGTGAAGACTCCTGCTTATCAGAATTCTTCCTTGTCATTTCATCACAATGAGCTCCTTTTAATAAGTATGAATAGCTGTATTGATTAAGTAGGATCTGAGAATCTCGTCTCCTACAACAAGGCTGAATGGTCTAACTGCATGGCTGTTAAAAAGAAAACAAACCTGTGGATCATTGTTTCTTCCTCTGATTAGTCAAGGAGGAATGTGTGCAGGGAAGACTTTGGTGCTTAGTGATCTCCAGTCTTTGAGAGGGTGCCAATCACCACCACAATGGTGGCTCCTCTAGAGATATGGAACAGAAACATTTTAGATATCTGAATAAGCTTTTACTAGCAAATGTGGATGTTCTCAAGGCTTGTCTTAGGTGCACAGTGGGTAAATATATTGACCATCAAAGAGCAATTTTCTTACTTGTTTTTTAGGCCTAACCTAAAATTTTATACTCATCTGCAATATGACTGGCAGCAGGTAACTCTTCTGCACATGCATAACTCACTGTTTTTGTCATCTTCTGTCCTGCCTTTCATACAACAGAAAGAGGTACTGTTGGTGTGCCTACTTTTGGTGGTAATAATGTGGAGCTTGGCTCTGTGCCAAAAACTGGTGCTGAACATGATGTTGATAATGAGCACAGCTGGGGTTCTTAGAGCTGTGTCTGTCTTTGAATGCCAGGATGTACCTTCACGGAAGTTAAACAGCAAACTGCTCTGTTACTGTGGCCCCACCTTATCCCTTACCATCCCTGTGTATGCACTCCCACTTACTAGTCCTAGAGCATCTTTTGTAAGTATACACTGTCCTATACTTATGCGGTGGGCACCCTTTGATAAATTTAAGGACTCACGAGCAAGTGCCCTATAAAACATTTGGAAAGTATTTTAGTTATTGACAAGAATAAAGGGAGTAAAGATAGGTAAGCTGGAGAAAACCTCCAAAATATAGCTTAAGAAAAAAAATACCTAATGACAGGAATTTTTTTATAAAGGGAAGGAAATGCATCAAAATTTGATTAACGCTTCTTTCAGACTTCATGCTTTTAGAGAATCTTGAGTATAAATAATCAAAACCTTATAACAGAAAATAAATCCAATTAATTGTTTACATTAATAACAGGAAATTATATGATTCTTACATGTGATTCTAGCTCTAGGAACTTAGAGAGGACTGTGACTTAGGTTTTCACTTTGCACCTCCTGATACGACCTGAAATATAAATGAAAAATGTTTGATCACAAAAATACTTGTTAAAAACAAACAAACAAACAAACCTGCCATTATGAAAAGCCATGTATTTTCCTCAGAATGGTGAACAAATGAATTTGTTTCTGATCTTACTGATGTTGGGGTGAATGTGTAGAAATCCTAGTGAGGCCAGGGAATTGCATGTACATTCATGCAAAACCAGGGAGAGATCAGAATCAAAGATATTAACCTTTTCTCTTTTAGAAAAGATTGCAAATATTGACCATATTTACTATAGTCGTAGTTCTGAGAATCTGTGCCTTGTTTTCCTGTGTTTAGTGATTATTCCAATGAGCTCAATTAAAGCAAAGAAAGTTATTTAACATTATGTTTACTAAAAATAGATCTGATCCTCATGGTTTTAGATTAAACTATGATTCAGGTGGTGAAAGGACAGACTTCTCTGGCATGATTCATTATTGAGCTGTTTCTCTCTGAAGCTAAATATACACTAGGGAAAAAAAAAGAAGTTTGATTTTATACTGCTCAGGACCTTAAAAAAAATTGCTATTGTCACCTACCCATGTTTTCCTGTTTCTCTCTCCACCTTCCTATCTGCCTACAATGTGGAAAAGATTAGAAGTGAATATATTTTATTTCCCAGTTTTATACATGATACAGTTTTATTCTGTCTTCTGATTTCATGTCAGCAAGTTATTGTAATTGTTTCAGCATAGATTTATTTTTGAACACTACAGCCTATGCTTAGAGACTTCCACTTTTTTTCTTTTTGTTAAGAAAAACCTCTGTATAATTTTATTCTTGTTTTAAATTTCTAGAAATCCTTTCCATAATATTTTCTGAAGAACATCAGTGTGCATAATGCTAGAGCTAAAAGCATCACCTTTCTCACTGTGACAATTAAGCTGTTCTGTGATTAGCAGCAGGTTATGCAATAGAATACAAGACACTGCATCTACTGTTTTGTTTTTTATCTAAGGGATGGCAAAGTAACCTTTTATGTCACCAAGGACAGGAGCATCTAGTAACAAATATAGATCTGTGTTCCTAGAGAAAATACAGTTACCATAACTACCATTTTTACAGTAACTAATGGGTATGTAACTTATTACTCAGTCCAAAGCTCTTTGAAGTGAAAATCTTTTTCACTGGAAAACATTCCTGATAGCTCCTGTATATAAATATCTATTATCAATGTGCTACCAATGCTGTGAAACAAAATAAAAGAAACTGGATGAAGCATCATTAGAAGAAAATAGGTAGAGCATGGTTAAATTTATGATATTAGTGAACTAGAAGTCAAGCCCTCAAAGACGTACAACTGCTTAACTCCTAATGGTTTCAGTAGAAATCAGGCATTCAAAAATGTATTTAGAATTTGGGACTGTGCAGGCTCTGTAAGGAGTACAAAGAAATTAAATACATGACTATTTAAGATGAAATTTTTGCTTTGACAGGTTTATTTCTTCAGTAGGTATTTATTTTTCAGCAGTTTCATCGTGCATTGTGACCTAGCATGATATATCAGTAGGATAGGGCTTTTACACCAGACTAGATACATGTATGTCAACATTTCTTATTTTTTGAGGATTTTCGTAACTTTATTTCAGACCTTTCCTTGGGCTAAGCCTTAGGTGAAATAAACCTCAACCCAGGAACTGCATTTAATTTTTAAAATACATTCTGAAGTAGATCAAGTGGTGACAAGGTGGCATCAACGACATCTCTCCGCTAGCAGCAGAGCAAAATCTCTTCAGCTGTGTTACTTTCTCTTCTTACTCTGATACCTCTTCCTCCTTTTTCTCCCACCACTCCCTAATCCGTGCCTCTGGCTAAATGTTTGCAGGTTAGGCAATGAATGAGGTAGCATTTGCTCTCTAACACTCTGTGATCTGATTCCATAAATAGTTTCCCAGGCACAGAGTCCAGCCAAGATCAATGAGATCATTCACATAAGCAAATAAAGATTTGTAGGATCAGGCCCTTGATCGCCTCCTCTCTTCTCTTGGGACTAATGTCCTTTCCCAGCACCACCATAACAACATTCTTTGGCACCTCTTTCTCTTATTGTTTCCTGCCAGTTTGCCAATCCAATCTTTTATTTCATTCTTTAACTTTTTTGAAAGCCCCATCTGTCCTTTTCCCAAGGCCCCCAAAGGCTGGGGATTTTTAAACAATGAAAATTCAGGTAAAATCAATTGAAATGATTGATTCCTCTTATGTTAAATTGCTGGATTGTGATCTCTTCTCTAAAGCCTGATGTGTTAGTACATGCTTTCTCCAGAGGCTTTCTGTTCTGCAATGATTTAGCTCCCATGATTGCTGTGCCACCAAGAATTATCATCATCACTGAAAAATCACTCCTCCATTTGTCTGCATCTACACACACCAAGCGCATAATTTTTACAATGGGTTGCATCATGTGATGTCAGATAGCTAAAGAAAACAATTTCTTAGTCAGAAATATAAACACTGAAGAGCCCAGGGCTGCTTCATTTGAAACCAATAGAGATTTGTCCTCTGACTTCAGTGGGAACAGAATTAGGTCCCAGAACTACAGCCACACAGACCCAGCGGGGCTGATTTACACAAACACATCTTATTAAAAGAAATAATAAATTCCCTAAAGTAGTAGGGAGAAGAACATATAAATACTTAAATGCTTCCCCCTGTGTCATCAGTACATATATGCTCTGTTGTCTCCACTTAGTACTTTTTATGGTGAGCTGGAAAAGGAGAGACTTTCCACCCCCAGAAAATCTCTCTCTGATGAGAGGTGTCTTAAAATGAGGACCTTGAGAGATCAGTAACTAGGGGGTCACATAGGAGAGAGCTCTAGGAAAATTTGAAGGAAAAGGTGTGGAGTCAGAGGCTGGGGGGAGAGGGGTCCGTGTGTGTCACAGAGCAAAAGTACTTCTTTCTATTTTGAGAATTAGAAGTTCGGGCTTGTCATATTTTTTCCCCTGGAAAAGCTTGCAAACAATACTCAGCTGTCATTTAGGCACCTGTAAATATACAGAGCTTCTAGCAATGATCTGTGAGGACCTCAAAGGCCTCCCATACTTGGTCTAGAAGACTTCTGAAGGGAAGGATGTTCTTTCTCACAGACCAGGTGTTTTGCTGAGGTTCAAGAGGGCTGTCAGCAGATTACCTTGCCGTTATGCCACACCTGAGCATAGGCTCAGTAGGTAGGTTGCTTAGGGCTGAGGGGTGTCTTCATGCAGACTATCAGTTACCAGTCAGCTATCTTAATCTGGCTATATGGTCAACACTCAACCAACTAGACTCAATGCATCTTCAGTTAGAAAACTCCAGCAAGTACATCTATAGACCTGGCACAGCTATTTTTGTACAGATGTCTATTCATCCTGAGATCCTTTATATGGAAAAATAAGAAGATCTGCCTTCTTGAACAGCCCATCACCCTGTTAGGCCAGTACCCCAGCCTTGCTGTTGTTAGTGTCTGTGTCACCTCCTGTGAGCTGTCCTTTCCCTTTATGAAGGGAGAATGGATTGGATTCCATGAACGCAAATCCAGTGGGGCTAAATACCATGACAGATAGATGGAAAACCATCAGATAAAAGCCACAAGCTTTGGAAAGCTACCCAAATCTAGTCCTGCCATTTACCTTAATGTGTTATATTTTATTCTGTTGCATTACCCCTGAATTGCTAAGCAAGTCCATATGATTGTTACTGTTGATTATGCTACTGTGTTTCAGTATGGAGAAGTAAAAAAAAATGTGTAAAAATTCTGAAATCGCTGTTCCTGGGCTTACAACCATTATATTCCCAATAGACATTTGACAAAGATCTTAATGGTTATGAACCAGCTATTTCTGTGCTCATGGCTATTAGAAAGTCTCCACTGAGAAGCCAAAGGAGTTTATAATGGTCATGAACCAGCTATTTCTGAGTTCATGGCTATTGCAGATTCCAAAGAAATGCCAGTGAGGTTTATCATATTCATGAGCTGTGTGTTTCTGTCTCACAGTAGCTATAAACTCTGCTGAGAAAGTGAAAGAGTTTGTAATGGTCACACATGCGCTATTCCTAGGCTCAGTGCTATTACTAATGCAGATATGAAGCCGAAAGTTCACAAAGTGGTATTTCTTTCGCCCCTGGCAAACTCCTTGTAGAAACTGATAAAGCTACTGATGTTTCTCAGAAAACCACACTCTAATTCACAATAACACCTCTCAGAGTACTACATGGTGCAAAGTCCCTGCTCTGCTCAGAGCCACTGTGGCAACTTGCCAGGAGCCTGAGGGCTGCAACTCATTTATATATGCATTTACATAAATTTACATGAATTTTGTGTCAATTTGTATTCCGTCAATGTTGCAATGAAACCTATACTAGAGAGAATAAGTAACATATAGCTAACTGACTAACACTAACACTGTTTTCCTGTTTTTCATTGTACTTCTTTCACTCTCATTTTCTTTGTAGCTTTCTAATACCAGTTCCTTAGCTGGATTGACTACCAGTCTCGAAGACAGTGTGTTTTGCAGGGTAAAGAAAAAACCTGTTTCATCTGCATTTGATGGAAGGGAAGAGAGCTGTGGCTTCAGCAAATTGCTTATGCTGTACACTTAGCAATCACCCCAGCCACCAGTGGCTAATATACATATTAAAGAGGGCAGTGCTAACGCAGTCCCTTGCTGACCTCCACATGTGAAGCCTTCAGAATATTCATGATAGTTTAAATATACACATTAAAATCCTGAAAATCAGAATTAATAGGTCTTTTTGTATGAAAATGACTGCTAAGGTAGGGTTTTAGAGATAAAAATAACCCAGTGGACTGACTTAGTTATTTGATAGCAAAGGTCCCTGTGTGACAGGATCTATTAGGAATCAACTGACTTTGATGCCATTATGTACCTTTGCTTTCTCTTAAGGAGGCACGGTTTATATAATGCTTCTTTATTCTTCAGTGCAGCATTCAACAAAGGTCACTATGGCTTCAGATAATTATCTGTATGAACCACAACCTCATATTCCACTTTCTGCCATCCTTATGAAACCACTGGCTTTGAGATGAGTTCCCTACTTGTTGCTTGAGGGTATGACAATATTTTAAAGTGGAGATGGATTTAAATCTTCTGTGGTTTTGCTGATGTCAGGAATCAACAAATAGCTTAAAGACTCAAGATCCCTCTGCAATTACCTAGCACTCCAATGGCTGATAGCACTTATTTAGGAAGCTTTGCTGGGGTAGCAGAAAGTGGTGGAAGAGGCTACAGCCAACCGCGATCCACTTAAGTGTTTGTAGTTGCTGTCAGTACAGTTTAGGTTGGCTGGTTAAAACCTATTTTAAAAATGTTTTCAGTTTTCTGCTGCTATAGTCTAGTTGACATGTAGCTTGTGTTGGTGAGCAGCTACTGCAATAAAAGCATTTTTCAACAACATTGCTCATTTGAGTGACCAGGCATTCATATCTAGGCCTGTGTCACTGGACTATTTGTAATATGCCCTTCATGAGAATTGGAAGCTTTAAAATTTAGGCTAAATTTACAGTGAAAAAGCATTAAACATACTGGTTAACTGGGCTGTTAAAAAGTCTTTTAGTCCAAGACTTGGTCTGGTGGCATGGAAGTCTTTCAGATCTATTCTTCTTCAGTGTAAACCAACAAGAATGGTGACCAGGAATGGATGCAGAAGCAAAAGAAAAGCCATGTGGCTACCATACTGTGAGGATATAGCCAGGGAGCCTTTAAGACAATTGAACATCCACATGTCCATGGGACTGGATGGGAAGCACCCAAATGTGCTTGTTCAGTTTTTTTGGTGTCATTGTGAGGTCTCACTCTGTCATCTTTGAGAGATTATGGCAGCTGGGAAAGGTTCCTGATAACTGGAAAAATTTTTTCCTTGGAGATATTCATAATTCAGTGGTTTGGTCCGTATGTTGTGCAAGAAATTTTGTCCTACATGTACAATTCTGTGATTCTACGTGCCTGCACAGAGGCATGCTTTTGGGAGGGTCAGTTTTTCCAAACACTTTATAGGGTATGTCTGATTTATCACCTCAGTGTAAGAAATTCCACAGGCAGACAAAACCGAATTGTTTAATTGTAAATTACATGAAGAGTATCATTAAATGGAAAATCTAAATAAGTCAATATGCAGTGTTAGAGACTTGTGCAGATATATCATTAAACTATACCTTGCTCCACATAAACTCAAAATGATTTGCAGATATTAAATGAGTCTCACTGTCATTCTGTGGGGAAATACCCTGTTTGCTGGGACAGGTAAAAAGAAGCACCACATGGCAGCGTGACTGAGGTGGTGGAATTAAGAAGGTTAGGCTAGGTCAGTGAGGGTGTCACAATGGACAGAGAAGAAGCCAAAAGCTTGTTATGTGCCTCTGTACAAAGCGCAGCCCATGATAGGGTCTTTTGCTGTAGTAGATGCTGGCAACTGTGAGAGAAGAATGAGAGGCAGGGTAAGAGGCCTCTCCTCCCAATCACTGGCAGAGGTTTGTAGGCTGCCAAGGCACACACAGAGCCAGCATGTCTTCCGAGCTGCTGCTGTAGCTGTCTGCTTATGGTATGGAGGCTGTTGTGCCTTCTTCAGGCAGAGTGCCCTCCAGAGCTCCAGCTGAGTCAGTTAGGATGGCTACCAGTCATGTATGCCGAGAGACTGGCCTTTTCTCTTGAACTGGAACCTGCAGGGGACTAGGTTTCCCCCATTTTAGAAGACATTTCAGTGTTGTAGAGGGAAAGAGAAGATTGGATTAGTCAGTCAAATGATCAGACATTCATAGTGCAATTCTAAGCAATATAAATGTTGATTAAATGTTGCACTAAGTGCAAAATTCAGCCTGGAGGAACTGTTTAGAAAAAGTAACAACCAAGGTCAGAAGAAATAAGGTTCTTCTTTTTGTGTTGTCTGAAGATTACGCTGAATTGAATGCTTTGGAAAAAATAGTCATGGATTTGTCTTCCTGTTTCAGATTGCCACGTAAAGCACACTATTGCTTCATGGTTCTGCTTTGTAACCCATACAAGAAATTTTACCCATACAAGAAATTTTACCCATACAAGCAAGACAACTTCTGAAAGAAATTAACAGCTGTATAAAGAGCAAAAGGTAGAGGCACCCAGCTGGCTGAGGGTCAGTTATGAAGTGAGTACTGTGCACAAGGCAGAGTTTTGATATGTGTCTAGACAGCTTCTTCTGTCAGAGCCAGGATGTTTCAAGACAGGATCTTCACTGGAGGTTTCTGGCTCAGTAGCTCATGGATGGGGCATAACTACCGCTCCTTGCTGGGTCTAGAGCTCTGGATGTAGCTGTAGAGAAAAATGGGTTCCCTATATCCCCAGGTAATGATATGCAGAGGGTGACAGAGGACAGTGGTAAAACTTTCATTGTAAAAAAAGTGTGGTTGGAGCCTCCCCAGTTTCCATGCTGACACACTGCTGAAGGCTGAAGGATCTGGCTAGAGCAAGGTGGGGAACAGGGGGCAAGCCAGGGAGGTACTGGGAGTGCTCGCTGACTCAGAGCAACATTTGAGTGACTTGATCTAAGCTACCTTTGCTGAATGCCATTTCATTTATCAAAACCACATTATGGCTTGAAATCAAGGTCTGTGTACATGATAACAGCCAACAGCAGTTCATGTTTTATGTACTCCTTTAAAACAAAACAAAAAATATTGTCATATTTCTTTGGAGACCTTATACAGAAATGATCAAATCATTGCTGAAACATGAAAAGCTAAACTAGAAATGTATTGCCCAGGAGAATTGTAACTAGAATTCCCCTCTATGCTCAGCTTCTGGTATGTGGATATTGCCCCTTTATGTATGTCTACCAGGCTAAAAACTTGCTGTGTGGGAACAACACTTGCTGCTTACTGTGTATGTAGTGTCTGGGATAAATTGGTCCTGTGCAATGCAAAAGAAATAGAAGTGACAGGGATCTGAGCCTAGGCTGAGGCACAGTTCTGCATTTTCAGTTGGCTGACTTCTTACAGCCTCTTGTGGACTGTGGCTGACCATTGGCTGAGTGGCCATGTTCTGACAAGAAGCCAGGGTACACCCACTAAAAGGCAGAAGCTCTCACTTTGTGGAAGGAGCAAATAAATGATTTTTCATGGATCAGATAGCAGCTTTTACTGTAAGACATATCACAAGTTATACAGAAGTGTCCCTTAGTTGCAGTAGACTGTCAGATGGAGGCCTGCATACAAATGGAGCAGATGATTAAAATAAGTCTAATGTGATTCCAAAAAAAAAAGTTCTGAGGAAAAATGTATAGAAAGAAATATGGAAATAGAGTAAAAAAAACTTTTTGCAAAGGCAACAAATACATTTTCATCCATTGTCATGACAATAGATCATTTGATTGTGATGAGAAATAAGCACTGGCTTGATGAGATGATGATACAGCTTTCTGGGATGAAACTTTTCATATTGCACATGATATTAGTGTCCTTTGAATTAAAAAAATCCCAAACCTAAAGATTTACTTGAGAGGTTTTTTTCATTTTTCTTCCCCTGTGGCCATGAATGCGTCAAGCTGTGGAAATACAAGACTGTTACTGATAGTTCTTGTCCTTATGCTATTGATGCAACTGCAGTACCCCAACCATCATTACAGACACAGTGGCATAGGCACAACCAGGGGAATAATGAGCTGTAGAGCAAGGCTGGGAACTATGGCTTGGGTCAGGGGAAGCAGGGGTTGTTTCAATTTGTTGTCATGATTGCACAGAAACATTAGGGCTTTTATAAATATATGCTGCAGCTGAAAGGGTCTCAGAAATATTTTCCATCTCAGTCTCTCGTTCCCTAGCAGAGAATTGCCAAGTTCTCTGTTCTTTATGAATGATAGAGAGAAGAGGTCTAGCTGCTACTTCTATTTATTTCACCAAATGCTCAAAGTTATTAAAATTTTAAGTTGGAATGATATGCTTTGTATGTGCCAAAATCTATGATAGGAAGTTAAAGAGTAGATAAATTATTTGGTAAGAAAGGTTGCTCTTATGTGAAAATAAGAACAAATGAAAGAGATTTCTCTCCTGTGTGTATATTAACTCTAAAGTTTCTGATTTCCAATTTAATTACAGCAAAAGTTACGTTACTCTTTCTTATCTATGATCCTTGAAAGGCTTTTCAGGCAACCATGAACGTTTCTGAAGGATTAATAAAAAACAGAGGACTTGGTATGGATTTCTGGATTTTAGGATAAATGTTTTGCTTTGAGAAAAGTTGCAAACTATGGGTAAGTACTTCAGGAGCCAGTCCAATATTCTATGTTCAAATTCCATTCACATAATTTTTTTAAATGGCTGGAATGTTTATTCCAACTTCCTGTGCAGCAGAAGAATTTTTTTTTGAGGTACTTAGAGTCAGACCTAGTAAAAATATTAAACACTGAGCCCAAATTAGAGCAAAATTTGGTACATTGAAAGAATTTTTATGAATCACTTAAAGTGAGATATTTAAATGCATTAATACTGGCCATAAATCCAGTTTGGAAGAACATGCTGAAACTAAGGATAGTTGAACTGTATATATGAAGGCAACTTGAATGTACACTTAGAGAGAAGAGTGTGTTTCAAAATAACACTGTTTTGGTGGTGGATTTTCAGTTCATGTGTTTGCTCTTTAGTTATTTTTCAGCAATGTGATTTACCTAAGTAATTATATTTGTTGGGGTATTTTTTTCATTGCAGAGATATTTTATTTTCTTTTCCTAGAAAATACTGTATGTTCTCTCTAACAAGAATTTATCATGTTCAGTATTTTACAGGATACTGGCAGAGTACAACAACCAGGATAGTTCTCTGCAGTTCATTACTGACAGTGCAATGAAGTACTCTGTTTATATTAGACCTCACATCACACTTGTCTCCAAAGTATCTCAGCAGCTCAATGTTTGAACTTATCTCCCTCCAAAAAGCAAGATTGTTTCTTCTTATGCTTGTACTAGTGTTTTATCCAGGGTAGGTGTGATGTGTCAAGATACGAAATTTCTGCTACTTCCCTTAGGAGACTGCTTTACCCTAGCAGATATCCCTGGCAAGTAGTTTTTGCCTCAGATAGGCTGAGTGATTTCAAGTTGATAGCCTGAATTGTTTCTTCTCTATTAGAAAGCTTTCTGGAAACCTCCTGTATGCACCCTGAATGCAAAAATTCATTTATTTGGAGGAAAAAAACATCTTAAGCAGCATCTTCTGCTGAATGCCCAACAGCATTACTAGGTCACAAGAGTATGGAAATTCAGTGAGTGGTGACTCACACGCCTCTGAGCTCTCATTCTGTCAGCAGTTTCCGTTCTGCTTAGCTGATGTAAACAACAATGAATCCGTGCTGATTTACGAGAAGAGAATTTGGGACTGCAGTGTTTTTGTCTTCCTAGATTTAATATTAATTTTTGTTTGTTTTCTTCCCCTTCTGTTACTTTGTTTATCTGTTGTGCCTAAAATAAGATCCAGGATGCAGCTACCCAAAAGTAACTTCCAGGCAGGACAACTGCTGATTTACTCATTCTGAGGCACAGAAACACAAGAAATGTAAACACTGAGGATTAGGGAATCAGAGCATGCTTCCCAGATCCCGGATCTAAGAACAGGATCTTGGCTCTGCACCAAGGGAAAACATGAACGAGTAGCATCACCTATGCACTGACAGCCAAGGAAATGAAAAATATGGGCAACTGAGGACTAGAGACCTGGGGAGCTCCAAGTTCCTTCTGCCCCTGTCCCAGGTAGCTCTGGAGCAGCCTCCCAGTCTGTCTTGCCCCTGTGGAAAGTCAGAAGCAGCAAATACTATTTTCTAGACTGGCCTGTGATTCTGGACATAAAGAAATCGAAGTAGAAAACTGGTAAATATGCTGCATTGTTCCTATGATTGCATGTTTGAGCACATTCAAATGAGAGTATCACTGCCCTGGCATCACTGCTAAGAAGAGATCAGAGAGGATTACAAAGTATTTTGACATAATAATAGGTAATCAGCTGGGCAGACTCAGACTGCCCTGATTAGTAGAAAAGGTAATGAGATTACTATTAAATAAATAAATAAATAAATAAATAAAAAGAGCAGGATACTCTGAGTGCCCACGAAAGCAGATGCCAGGCTTTGGGAACATGTGATAATATACTCACAATTTGTTTTCTATAGATTTCACCATCTATTTCTCTGTGAAATCTGTGGAATGTGGAGATCAAATGTGGGAAGTTCTTGGGAACCAATAATGTGTGCTTGTGACCAAATAAATCCAGTGATGCGAGCATACCATGCAGCAAACTGGTTTCAGTTTTCCTCTTAGTGCTTGAGCAAAGCAGGAAGTAAGGTTGTTAAAAATTTGCTATTGATCATCGGAACTCAATCTGCTGAAAGTAATCTGAATGGTCAGTCCCAGTGCTGGCTAGATTGGCTGTCACTTGGCAATACTGCTGGCAGATGAGGATGTTATTGATTGTAGTTCATGTTGTTTACACGTTTCTCTGAAATGGTGGGAAAAAGTGTCTTGCTACATATGGGACAGTCAGAATGAATGGCCTCATGGAATTTTTAATTACTTTCTTTTATACCTTCATCATATTAATACATGCAGGAGCAGTTTTTCTACTGTCAGAAGACACTTTCAGTGTTGTTTGAAGAGGATGCCTTTAAAAGCCAATTAAAATGGAAACTTCTGTGAGAGAAAGGTTTTCTGCACCATAGTGTATACATTTTTTTCTTCTTTCCCTTCAACAGCAAATGAGATCTCTTTAGTGGTGCACTGCATGGGGTATTCCCTCTGTGATCTGAATGCACTGTAGCTCCTTAGAGATGCATTCCTTCACCCTCGTGCAAGTTAAAGCATGCCGATGCTGTTTAGTGTACTACCAGGAAGCTCTAAGTTGACAGTATTGCTATTCTCAATTCATTTTACAAGGAATTTTACAGTGTCTCTACTGTCGGTATGAAAACAGTGTCTTATGTTTTCAGTACCTCTATACCCCTGCTGCCTCTTCCCGTTATTATTGTATTTCAACACCTTCTGATCACCACTATCTTCTCTAGTGAATGTTCTAGTGAACGAATGTTCTAGTTAAGTACCATGATCCCTGATAGAGAGCTGAGGTATAAGCTCACAGCAACCAAAGTCCATGTCATTAGTAATCTGGAGCCTGCTTGTCCTGGTTAATTACTAGGGTGCTTCCTGCCCTGGTTCTGCCTAAATCAACTGGCATTCTTCCAGTCTCTGGGAATGGTTTGGGAGCTTTATGGCACTGGGATCATTTCCCATAGGCAGCCTGTGTGTGAGCAAGTTCTTCTGGAGGCCAAGAGCATTCAGGTGTATGAACACAGTCAGTTGTATGAACACAATCATCAGTTGTAGGCTGGTTGGTCTCAATGCTAGGGTACAGCTCATGGCATGTTTAATTCCCTGGTAGACACTGTGTCCTGTCAAATCCCTCAGACCCCTGCTCACACAAGGGTTCGAGTTACTGCTAATGAAAGGGAGAGCTTGGGTAAATAAAAACCACTTTAAAGGTCCAACTACTGTTATAAATTAGGAGATAACTATTGACACTTGTGACAGCGACAAATGCCGTAATGGTGTCTATAGAATATAAAAGTAATGTAATAATATTGCTAATACAAAGTCACCTAGGTTACAAAACCTTGTTACTAAACTTCTTGCCCTGAGGAAATGCAAATAAATTACCTTGTGTTTACTGAGTTACCTAAAGACAATGCAGACTGTGACAATACAGATGAATGACAGATACATTTCAATAATGTCTCTGTTTATGCATCTGATCCCACCAGGAAAGAGTGGAGACAAATACCTTCTAAAGCAAATAGAAACCAAGAGGGTTAAGTTGCTGTGATTTAGTATGTTTTCTCCAGAACAAAGAGACTTTCTGAAGCTTCAGTGAAGTATCATTTAGACAATGATGGCAATTTGCAGTAGGGGCTCGGCTCATGTTCATAAAAGTGATTAAGTGGAAAGGAAGATATCAGCAGGATAGTATAAACCTCTTGTGAATAAGATCCAATAAAGCATTTTAGTCCTACTGCCCTGACTTAGTTATGAAGCCCAATATTATTCACAGAGTTTAGTCTTCATAAACTCCCTGTCCTTAGTACAAAGGTTTATTAAAGATGGATAACATTAGCACACTGTTTTGCAGCTGATCCACATAAATAAAATGTAAACCAAATATAGCTAGACAACTTATTTTCTCAGCTGTATTTTGGTGCTTTTTAAGTTCAGAGAAAATTGAGCTCAACAGAGAAATTACTAAGGTTTTTTTTTATATATGTATTTGGACAAAATAAAACACTATTTTCTGAAGTTCTGAGCTCTCTTTTTTCTTAGTTGTTTTACATTTGCGCGAAGCTTCTTTCAATGCTGATAAACACAATAAATCTCAAAATTATTTAAAACAGACAGGAGCTGAACAGAATGATGTCACAGTTGTTTTTGCAGATAGGATAATTGGTGAAGATAGATGTTAAATGGATGTAAATTAGCTGATGTTTTGGTAATAAATTTCATGTTTGTAAGGTTTGGTTTTCTTAGTGATAGTAATATCAATATTGATCAAAAATATACCAGTTCAACAAACTGAACTCTCCAGCACATGAAAATGGATTAGCAAATGAAATGACTTATAAGCTAAACTGTAGCTCCTTCTCTTACTGGAAAACCTCAAACTCCCTTCAAACATATACCTTCCTCAAAGGATAACTTCTACACATATCCTTTCGCTTGCTTTGCAGGGACTATATCACCTACTGTCTTCTCATTCTCAGTGTTCACTTGCATGATCTAGGTTGCTGCTTGATGGAGGCATCAGTGCTTGGCTTAGAGCTACATACAGACTGACCAGCTGCTCTGAGCCCATGGTGTAACTGGTATAAATATATAACAAATATATGTGATATATACATGTACACAGATATTTCTCAATACTGGAAACTTCTGGTGCTATGAGAGCCATAAAAAAAAGGGGGGGGGGGGAATAATCTTTTTTGATACAGCCATGCCTCTTGATCCTTTACTGCACAAGCAACAGCCACTGTTTACTGATACAGGTTCTTGCTGGATCTGAGCTTGTGCATTATAAATCTAGTTTGTGTAAGAATGTAAGGAACAAATGGTATTGAGACAGACCATAGGGGTCTGGTAGGCTCCCTATCCCAATGTTTGACACAGTTCAGTAACTCATGATGAGAGGAGGGTATGAGAACAAATAGAGTATAATGAATGCTCCTTTAGCTGTACCTTTCAACAGCAGTGGGCTACGGTCTACCTAGCACAAAGGTAGTATGTTGCCTCTTAGTAGCTCACAATAGATTCTCCTCTAAGTCTGCAGAGTCAGCTTTAAATCTATGTATGTTTTTTGCTTTCTACCATCCTGCAGCTGCCACAAGTCCCTTAGTTTAATTATGTGGAAAAAAAAAAAAAAAAGGAAAAAGAAACTCACTTGTCTTGAAGAAATATCAGCTTTTGTACTACAATATTTTCTCCTCAATCCTCTATGCCACTCTTGTCTCCTAAGACTCCTGTCATATTCTTCTGCCTCCTTCATGGGCTGAGAGGTCACAGGCAAGTCAATTTCCTCTCATGGAGCAGCCCTTCCATACCCTTGCCAGTCCCTGTCTCACTTCTGCCAGCCTTTCCTCTGTCACCTTGTTATTTCTCAAGGGACTGACCTGGAATTGCAAGGTGCTTCCAAAATTCAGTGGTGTTGTGGATTTATGCTATTGAGCATGGAGGACATATGGGTTTTTGTAGGTGGAGATCAATCCTCATGTGCAGATTTACCTGAGGGCATGTCTGCAACCCCTTTCTTTTCACTTGTCACCTATCCCTCTGCTGTAGCACTTCCTGATGTGGTGTTTGCTGTCTGAATCTGGCCCTAGTAGGGTTCATTAGATAGTTTATGTAGGCATTTGCTAAAAGAGTGCAAATTGGTTCTGCTACTGACCCTGGTCAAAGAAGATACCTGGTAAAATAGCATGGCTTCAGTAGAGATGGCAATTCACCCTTTTTTTTACCTTTCATCAGGATGGATTATCCCTGCTCCTACGCCCTCAAAACCAAAGCCAAACCAGGAGACTGTGAAGGACAGCTAAGGGAACAGTGACTAGAGACACCTGAGAACTGTTTTCCTGATCTAACAAAGTCTACTTTGCACTGATAAGAAGTAATCCCTGCAAGGAAGCTGCATGTGAGGTTGTTCTATCCACTGCAGTCACTCTTGCACAGCATTCCTATAACTCCTGTTTTTTCTGAAAACCTAGCAGAAGTGTGATCATTAACTATTTTTTTCTGTATCTCATCAGCTGATGTTATTAGCCTGAAGTGCATTTTTGAACACATGTCCATGAAAACTCCCAGAGGGCTTACAGGATCTCACAAATTCATCCCTTCTTGAAGAAATTTATTTTATTTGTTTTTTCCTCCTGGGGATCAGTTTAGCAGTGCATCAAGGAGCATAAAATGCTGACAAAAAATAAAGACAGAAAGAAGTATGCCACTGCAGATCACATTATTTTGTTCTTTTTCTTAGTGCTCTAATGCAACTGCGTAGTATTTAATTGTATTTACTGATATTTCCTGATACATATTTCATTATTCTAAAGGCTTTAATAATATAAACAGAGTATTCTGTGACTGAGGAATCAAGAGGTGGAATATATGTGACAAAATACAAAAGCTGCCAGAAGTACTACAAGAATCACTTTTTTTCTTTATTGTGATTTACAAAGCAAGCATGTAAGTTGCTTTGCTTCAGAACCTGAACAGTTTCATTCAGCACTTTGGTGTGTTTAGGCTAATCGGCTATTCTGGTCTATTAATTTGATGTTAATTTGGAAGCAGATTTTACTTTCAGTTGATTAATGTAAGTGTATATGAATAGCTTTTTTTTTTTTTTTTTTTTTTTTTCTCCTTCACTAGGAGATGTTACTGAAAATAGGTGTCTCTCTAGGTTGAGGGAAAATAGTAAGTGCCTGAAAAAAAAAAACCAGTCTAAAGGTAAAAATGTAGCGAAGAGCTAAATCTCTCTGTAGGGTGTTTCTGGGACATCTACCATCCTTTCTTCCTCCCTGATGGAGCTTTGAAATTCTTAGCAATTTCCAGCTCTCAACTGAAGTAGCATTAAGCTATTAACAAATGCTCTGATAAGAGGACCAAAACAATTGTACCAGAGGAGTAACACAGCATGCCTTCTGGAGTGCAGAATAATTGTTACACATTGGATTCATTAGGACACAGTGAAGTATCTAATAGCAACACATTCCTGCTCTTTGTCTCTTTTATGTGCATTTTCTCATACACAAATACCTACAAAAGACTCCTCAAATTTTCCATTGATCAGCCAATGCTTATGAGTGTGAATCACTCTTGGTAGTTTTTTTTTTAGGGGCCAGCTTGCAGTAGAGTTCTCTACAGAGCAGGATAGATCAGCTTTATGTTACAAAAGCCTTGTTTTGATTTGGCTTTTTATTTGAATTTACGTCTGTCACATTACATCTATAGAAGAATCTATTGAAAATAATAGGGGGGAAAAAAGGACACAGGAAGGAAGAGGAGAATAATAGATCCAAAGGGAGAAAACCATAGTCCCTTCCTCCATACCATTTACATCTTTTTCTTATCCCTTTTACTGGTCGTATGTGACTAAGTGCCACGTCCTGCAACTGGGTCACAGTAACCCCATCCAGCGCTACAGTCTTGGTGAAGGGTGGCTGGAAAGCTGCTCAGCAGAAAAGGCCCTGGGGGTGGTGGCCAATAGCCAGCCATATATGAGCTGTCAGCGTGCCCAGACAGCCTGGCCTGTATCGTCAACAGTGTAGCCATCAGGGCCAGGGCAGTGATCATCCCCCTGTACTCGGCACTGGTGGGGCTGCAACTCCAGCACTGTGTTTAGTTCTGTGCCTTTCACTACAAGAGAGACATTGAGGTGCTAAGGCAGGTCCAGAGAAGGGCAACAAAGCTGGTGATGGGTTTGGAGCACAAGTCCTATGAGGAATGGCTGCAGGAACTGGGGTTATTTAGTTTGGAGAAGATAAGGCCCAGGGGGGACTTTATCACTCTCCACAACTGCCTGAAAGGAGGTTGCAGTGGGGTGGGGGCTGGTCTCTTTTCCTAAGCAACAAATACAAGACAAGAGGTAACAGATCCCAAGGACAAGAGGTAACAGCCTCAAGTTGCACCAGGGGAGGTGAATTGGATTGGATATTGGGAAAAATTTCTTCACCAAAATGGTTGTCAAACATTGAAACAGGCTGCCCAGGGAAGTAGTGGAGTCACCATCCCTGGAGGTATTTAATAGTCACCTAGATGCGGCAGTTAGGGACATGATTTTGTGGTGGACTTGGCAGTGTTGGGTTAATGGTTGGACTTGACGATCTTTTCCAACCTTAGCAATTCTATGATTCTAAAGTTTGGACTACGACAGGTGATCTACTTCCCCTTCTGTCAGTCTTCCTGCATTCCAAGTATTCCTCAATATCTCTTTCAGTCAACATCTTTCCTTAGGCTTTTGATTAATTTCCCTGGGCTTTGGCTGTCTACGTTTTTGGGGCCAAAAGATGCATTCCTCTGAGTGTCCTCCTTCTCACAAGCTAGGAGAGTTTATACACACTTTGATGAGTAAAACTGCAGCTTTCTGTGTGTTCTCCATCTCCAGACAGAAGATGTTAGTATGGCTGTTCTGTTCTTAAGCCTCATAACACTGTGGACTCCAGCCAGATGAACACCTGTGGCAGCAAACAAGTGTTTTATCTGATGGGTACAGCTCTGCCAGGAAAAGCCAAATAGCTCCAGCACACACAGAGTGATCCTGGCTAAACTTGCTCCGACCTCAGGTCCAGGGTGTAGCTCTACTCTTGCACTGTAACATTTGTTACTACATCAGTGTTTGCAGAATGTAACATATTGGTCTTTGTGTACCAATGACACTTTGTACTTTGCTTCATACACTTGGTTCAGGGTACATACAAGGTGTATCCGCTTCTAGATGTCAAGGCATTTTAAACTGAGTGGAGCCTCCCAAACCTGACTTTCTTGGGTGGTGACCCAGACCCTGCAAGTAGGGTTCAGCCCTCTCTTTTCTGGGGACAAGGAGACTGTTTTCTTTGTATGCAGAGTGTACATCAGCTATGCATGATGAACTTCATGCAAAGCATTTTAACCAGACATCAAATCTTGCCTGGAGGGAAGAGTGTTTTTACAGTGTGTGTATTCATTTAGCTCTGTGTTTCTGCACTAGTGGGTAGGAATAAATCTTCATATTGTATTGTTTGAATAATACTAGAAATGCTGCCACAAGTGTTTCTCATGTCCCTTGTTACTCTATAAACATAAGAAATTTCAAAACCAGACATATAACTTGCAACAATTTGGGTATGTATATGTAAATAGGCTACTGAGCATGGAGTACATTGAAAAAAAAATTTTGTTTATTTATTTTTTTTATGACTTCTTAGACTTTTTTGTTGTTAGTTGTGGTTTTATTTTTTTTCTTTTCCTTTTTTTTTTTTTTTTTGTAAATGAGAGATCTGACAAATCATGATTACAAACAAGAAGATATCACTAATATTTCTCATACATGATGGCTGGCATGACCCTCTATATTCAAGCACCCCCTCATAAATATGTGTATCTCAGCAGTGCTAACAAAACTCTCCAGGTGTAAATATTCAGCCTAGTGGTGAACTAAGTAAAAGAAGTTGCTATATTCCCTTTTCCAGACTATCTCTGGATCAGCACTGTTGGCTCACGGTTTGTGGAAAGGTTGATCAGCTTCACAACATGTTCAAATGCCCTATGGTGTGAAAAACATAAATTTCCTTTCTGCCTACAAATTCAAACTGCAATCTCTGCTTCCACATCCAAACTTTCTCAGCATTTGTGAAGCTGGGATAAGGCTTGGGCTTGTTTCTGTTTCAGACTTCGGAGGTTTTTCATCCTTTCCTTTGAACTCTGCTGACCCCATCAGTTCAAAGTGGACACTTTGAACATGAAAGCCTTAAAAGTCTAATTAAACTGGCTGGCAAAGGACTGTGAAAAATCTCAGTAAGACTGTGGCAGAGATTGATGAAACTTGGATTTGGTTTGTAATTTAAAAGGAAGGTTGTGTTAGGATTAAAAATCAAATCAAACTCTTTCTCTCTAGAAGTTTGCATTTTCACTTGCTTTAGTTGTCAATGACCAAGATAAGTAAGGAGTGGAAAGGAAGCCTTGTGCAATCCTCATTCAGATGAACACAAACCCTTTCCTGCTTATCTTACTTGCTCAGCATCATGTCATGGCTTGCTGACAATTACTTGACCACCCTGGATCCCAGGCAAGACTACTTTTTTTATGACTCCTCTCCTACAGAGGCAGACTTATAACAATGCCTCTCACCCAAACAGGGAATTGCTTTGCTGCACACTGTGGCTCAAGGCGGACCTACCCTACTTCCTGCCATAGACCAGCTCATCTGCATTGTTAAGTCTTACCCAGACTAAATTACAGGTTAAAATCCTACATGCCTTAGCGGGCCATGAAGGTAGAGTTTCAAGATGCAACCTCACTTCTCTCTGGGAGAAAACAGGGAAGAAAGGGCACATTTGCTCACCAGTGTGCTGCTCCAAGTCTCCTGCTTTGTGGGATGAAGGGAAGCAGGCACAGGCACCTGCCCTCCTGCCTTCCATGCTGCCTTGGCAGACAGCAGGTTGTAAGCAACTTTCATTCTGAGAGATAATTCTCAAATGACTGTTTTCATTTATTTTGATGGGAACCTCAGTGAGCAGGGCTATGTATGTAAACAAAAGCTTTCTGTCTCAGGACCAGCATTTGCAGAACACTCTTCAATGTTCCTCCCAGAGTGACTCACATGAAAATGAAAGTTCCCTCTGGTTTCTTGACTGTCCTCACTTATCAAAGCCCCTAAATCTGCTTAGTTTAGATCAAAAATGTAACCCCAAAATCCATTTTGATGGACTCTTCTTGACACATTGGGATCTTCCAGAAAGCATTGGACATCCCAGGAACCCAGTCCAGATCATCAGGTAATATGAAATGGCATTGGTGAATAATCTAGTTATACCATTGAACTTGCATCTGATCTATATGCTACCAAACAGTATATTTCCCTCTTTTTAATTCCTTTCCTGGAGATGACTTAGAAAAGGAAAAGCTGCATTTTGCTGAAGACTGATATTTTTGGATTCTGAACTAGTTGCCGATTCCCCATGACAAACCCTGGGTGACTGGTGCTTTTGGTCTGCTGAACAGTTCGAAACCCTCTGTCAGTTTTGCTTTTGACACCATTACATTTAATCTCTGGTTTCACAGCATGATAATGCTAAGGGCACAGCGTTTGCCTCTGCTGACTGCAGATAACAGAGGCTCAGAACTGAATTCTTATTTGCTGCAAATTGCTGCACCACCACCCCCCCGCCCATCTGATACTGTAGATTATGCTCCCTACTCTCAAAAGAGTTTGCATTCATCTTCCTTGTCTTTCTTAGAGGTGGCTTAAGACATTTCAGAAAACTGCTTTTTAGGTGACTGACTTCCACAGATTTGCATTCCACTCCAGCTCTGATTCATCTGCTGCAGATCAGCAAATCTGAAACTGCCTGGCCAGGTCTTCATGACTAAATCATGCAGGGTGGGCATGCAAACTGCATGAGGCATGGATAGGGCTTCAGGGCTGAAACAGCCTGGTATTGTAGGAGCTGAAGGAAGAGATTAATAACCAAGAAGGCATTTGAGAGTGTAGCCATGAAGGTGCTCATATGGAAGAAGGGAGAGCCAGGGTTCATGTGCCTGTTCCTGATGCCCTTTATCTGATGACATTTAATTAAGAGATGCACAAGCAGTGCCAAGAACAGTGCTTTTACTCTCTCACTGTCCCCTGTCACTCTCATTGTTGGGTACCCAGGCTTAGACTGGATGGATGGAAAATAGTCGTCCCCTTGCTTGCTTCCATAGGAGCAGGAGAGTGGTCTATGGGAACAGCTCAGTGCTGGAAAGAAGATAATGTCTATTCTAGTCCCAGTTTAAGAGTTCTGAGGCTAGCTTAGGTGGGAAGGGTGACTCAGAGCATCTCTATGTGAGGCAGAAAGGCCTCACCACTGAACCTCAGTGATGGCAAGCAGGGAGTGTCTCTGGAGGGTTAGTGGGGTTCCTGAGTCTGAGTTTTGGTTTAGTTGTTTGGCTCTGCCACAGTGCACACCAAAGTCCTATTTCCCTGATGATGTGGCTCCTTCCCTGGATTTCCTTCACCTGGTTAAAGGCTGGTGTCGCTATGAGGTGGACATTACTCAGATATGAGGTTGGGGCACAGCCAAGGCGTGCCCCCTACACATGGGCACACAGAAGCTCCTCTGCTTGTGGTTGGGCAATAAAGGTGAATGAGGCTGCCTGGGCAATGAAGCTGCACATTTACCTTAGAAGAAAACTGTATGCCTTCATCAGCTGCAGGAATTCAGTCTAGAAGTGTGTTTAAACAGGACAGAGGAATTTGTGCCTTTGTCCTCCTTCCTGTCATGATACTAACTGGGGTATTTCTGTAAGTGAGGGTAGGCACCCAACAAAACAGCAGACAACAATGAAAGTAGCTGAAATCTGAGATTTCCTGACCCAGAGACGGAGATGGTCCTACTCCCAGGAAAAAGTCTGGTTTTGTTTTTCTTTATTATTTTGATGTTAACATTCAGAAAGCAGAGGTTAGTAACCTGCTTTTGCCTTTTGCCAGTGAAAGTCAACCTCTGCCTACCCTGCCTTGGGTCTCACTTTCTTGACTACAGTGTGACACAGCTTTCTGTTCGCAAAAAAGATCAGTGTGCTCTGTGTCCTGTTATAACACCCTGCTGGGACATGGGGCCCCTGAAAGGGCAAGGCTTAGTCTTTCACAGTGCTAAAAAGTATGCCAAGTACAGTAACCTACACCATCTACTGCTTTCATTTAGTACTCTAATCTGCTAGCTGTCATCATATGCTTATTTTTCCATCCTTCGCCCTTCATTGACTTGATTGATTGAATCTGATGAGCAACGAGCCTCTGAGGTAGATGATTAACTGTTTGGATGGTTCTGTTTAGAAAGAGGCAGAAAAAATGCTCTTGAAGACTGACTTTGGGTTTTTGATATCACAGGTGCAGTGGCTCAGGAGACTTTTCAGGATAATCATCTAATGCAAGATAAGTTGAAGAGATCACCAAGGCCCAGCAAAACTTGATATCACATTGCAAAGACTCCTATCAGTAGCAGTAGTTCCTTGTCTTTTCATTTAAAAAGCAGTCAGTGCTCTGGCCACCACAGAGATGGTCACCACAAACCAGCATCTCTAACAATCCTCTCATTGTTATCAGATATTGGATTGGCAGTTGATGGTCCTGATCCTGCCTCTCCACAACGTGTTTATTTAAACTGTATATTGAGTTTCTGAATGCATTCCCTGTATTATATTGTTTTTATTTTAAGAAAAAAAAAAGAAAAAAAAAAAAGATTTGCTGTCTATCAAAACCCTAACCACTGCCTTTTCCAGAGGTGTATTCATGACCACAGAGAGATATATGCCTGTACTAGCTGCAGGAGGCAGAAACACTGACCTGCTTGTTTAAAAGGGACAGATCTGACTGCTGATCCCTGGATAAGACAGAAGGACTCAAAGCGTGGCAGGTGATGTGTTCTATTGTTCTGCCTTATAGCCAGCAGCAAGAAGTCGGTGGCTGACACAGGCAGATTTTATCTCCCTTTGGTGCTCTTCAGAAGCACTTGCTGATCCTTCCTTGGCTGTATGGGAGGTTTAAATCCTGGTGTCCTACAGCCCAAAGAGCAGGTGGAACAATGCCTGGGTGAAGAGCAGAGGGTAGGTGGGCTGGGCTGCTGCTGAAAAGTGCCTTCATCAGTGTGCCTAAAAGCTTCAGCCTAAATCCCTCTCCTAGGGAAACAATGATGTGAACTTCAAAGTACTTCAAAGTAAGTTAGGCACTTAACTGCTCTGACTATCTGACTATTTAAAAGCTTTTAAAAAATGCAGTTAGGCAATTTAAGTACTTGGAATTTCTGACTGCTAATCTGGAGTAAATTTATTTGTACAGGCATTACAACAGTGTTCAAGTTCCCCCTTTTTATCCAGTTTTCCACTTGTGTGAGTGAGTGTGTATGTATGTTCAGATTCTGGAGAAAACTGTGGCTGAACAGACCAATTACCCACTATTTGTAGCATAGAGTTACTTTTTCCTGAAAGAGTGATACAGTTTAACCATAGCTCCTTTACAGTTCATGGCAAGAAAAGGCACTGATAAATTAAATTTACATCATATATTGTTCCCCAGGAACATCACAATGCTATTATCATTTTCAAACACTATCTTTTGTCTGGAAATTATGTTGGTTTTTTTTTTTTTCCCTTTGAACACCAATTAAAAATTGTTTTTATGCCAAAATATCAATTTTATTAGCAACAGAAACCTCTTCCAAACACAAAACTTGATACTACTGCTCATTGCACAAATGAAATATTGTAGGATCATGATCATCTTTATCATGATATTCTTTCTGTAGTAGTGACAAAACACACTGGTAGGGTTGCTTCTGGATCTCAAGGTCAGCATATTTAGTACATTTTTTGTTAAGAACCGGGCATTATACCCTGCTAAATTCCTTGAATACAAACATCCAGACGAAGTTTTATATTAAAGCTTTTCTTTTTTTTTTTTTTTTTTCCTACGATGATTTTGCAGGCTGGAAATGCAGGCGTTGACTAGTTTAAATTTTGCATGAAGTCTAATAAGTGCTCTGACTGAAAGTAAACAGCAGTCTGAGTTACATAGTTTTCTTTTTATTAGCTGACCTTGAAAGCTAATAAATTCATCCTGTATTTTTGTGCCACTGCCAGTTTGCAGCATACAGGAAACTAATCTTGTACAATAACTACCTTCCTGTACTCAGTTCTTAAATGGAGCCAAATGGATTTGTGGCGGAAGAGCTCCCCAGCAGTTCCTGTGAAACAGTGCTGAGCACAGCAAGACCTGACAGAGGCTGCTTGCTATTATTGACTTTGACAATGTAATTATGTTCTCATTTACCTCACTAGCACTTAAGGAAAAAAAGAATCCCCCCCCCCCCCAGTACAACGACTACAACAATTTTAATGTCAAATTAGATGTGAGATATGTATTTGTAACATGCTAAATATATAGCAATAGCTCTGCTTTTTGAGAGGGTAAAACACACTAGCAGTGGCTGTTACAGCACAAAGGTCTTTCATATATCTCTGGCTGCTGCAGCAACACTTTGTTCCAGACACAAAGGCTCAGTCTCACTGGTGAGTTAATAAAGGATCTGTATCCTGATTAGCAACTCGTATGTGCTTTTTAGCAGTAAAACCAGGCTACTATTAACATAGTATACTACAGTATACTACAAATGAACCTATTATCGCTTATTTAGGGGCTGAGCTCACTCTTTAGAGTTTAAAGATGTCCATGAGTATTTTACATATTTATGAGTGGTTTGATCTTGCACGTACTGAAATCAGTTGCAAGAGCTACCAAAGATTTCTCTTGGCCAAATGTGTGAGCAGATCAATGCATTGTAGTACCATGGACACGTGGTCATATGCTTGTACAAAACCAATATCCTTAATTTGCCTCATGTGGGGAAAAGACCTTCCAAAGGGAGGTCCCCAATTCAGTTGAGTTAGGTAACTGTCTGGTCAATATGGAAATTAATGTGGGAAAGCTTTATTTTTTTGATCTGTCATGAAGTGTTCTTACAGCTAGCGCCAGTCTCTCCAGCCCCTCTAACCCCCACCAAAACCAAGAAAAGGATCCACTGAAACAAACCAACAAATTATTGAATGTCATTTTTGAAAAACATGTTTGATTATATAGTTTTCCCCTTCTAGTTCTTGATTATGACTGACTCCTGCTTCATTTGCCCTCTAAGAAAAGGTTAAACACCAAGTACGGTTCACATATTGCTCTCCAGGGAAAAAGATCATGATAGCTTCTGAGCTGGGGATGTAATTTTTGTAAAGCATTTATGAGAAATCACACAAGCTGCTCCATTAAAATGGATACACTTCTCTGCAGCAACTTTTATTTGGGCTCTGTATGGGCTGCAGTTGTGAATACAGCTGGGTGGATAGAAAGGGACAGAAAATAGAAATTAGTTTCTATGTTCTTTCTGGGTCTTCTTTTAGTTTGTGATTTCCTTTAATTTAAAAAAATAACCGGGAGCTGAACTCCTGGAGTTCATATTCCATTTCAAATGAAAAAAAAATGTGTTTTACACATGCATGTCTAGGGTAAAGGTTTCTGGATCTGTTAGATAGAACAGTTCATCAAGAGAAATGAGCAATTTAGATAGATATCTTCTCAATTAGTGACCTAATGGACATTTGCTATTGCCTATAATGGAATATCCCCTTAAAAAACTCTCCAAAGGAGCAATTGCTGGAATGACTCTGGAAATGAGATAGTTAATGATGGTTAGGAAGGCAGCCTGTAGATAAAAGTGAAACATACACCATTAATTTAATTCAAATATGGGAATGTTTGCTGTTAAGTAAAGGTATCTACTATACACTGCTGTCTTAATCTTCACCCTTTAACCTTCATCACTGAGTATCTTCACGCTCCCAGAGCAAGTGTCTTAGATACACGTACTTTGCTTTGCAATCAGGGCTGCCTTAATCCACACTCAGACACTAATGGCACCATAACTCAATCCCAACACAGCCTGTCTCATCCACATATCATGTCCATCCTGACTGAGACAAGGGCTCTGTAGAAGGTGATATGTGATCTTGTAATTAAAGATACTGTAAAAATCAGATTGCACAAGCAGTGTTAGTTCTGGTGTTTCTCATCCTTTGAATTGACTTTGCAAGCTTATATTCTTTAAAAGGTACAAGTTGGTTCCCCCCTCCCCCCAAGAATAAGCAGATAAAACACCCACAGGAAAAAGCAGCCCTTTCCCATAGGTATCTAATCAGACAGAATAATACTGAGTTCTGATTTGGGATTTACCAAACAAGGTTTGTACTCTTGGCTCCTTAGGTTTCTCTTGTATCATCTAATGAAAATGCCTGTGGCAAGTGTGAGACCTCAATGGCTGTTTAGGCAGCTGATTAGACTAGCACAGAATAGGACAATGTATTTTGCCACATGCTGCACAAACATGTCCTCTGGGCTCAGTTTCTAGTACTGAAAGGAAGAATGCTGCTGGCAATCCTCCCTATGCATGTCTCCATCCCTGTTCTCCTCCTACCCGGTGCACATTCAACACAGCTCCTGTTCTCCACCTCAATTTCCTTTTCTCCAAATCAGACTCCCCGTTGGCCCATCTTTTGCCACCTTCTCCCATCCTTCTCCCCTGACTCTCTCCCCAGCTCTGTTCCTCACCCTTAGCTCACATCTCCAGAAGCAGATCTTCTCCTGGTCTGTGACTTCCACTTGCTGCTCATCTACTACTCATCTGGCACCATCTTCCTCCATGCTTGGAGGCCCCCAAGAGAAGAAGGAATGGGACCTCACCCTCTGTGTCACAGACTGCCTCTTGAAGCTGAGTGAAGCAGCCCTCCTTGCAGGTAAAAGTCTTGTAGTGATCCCAGAGGTTACATTGGTCTGTGAAAAAATGGAAACATGGTTTGACCACATGATGAAAAGCCCAGTGAAAAGGGAATCTTCAGTCTATCCAAAGCTGCCTAACTGCACTGCAATCCTTATCAATCAACTCAGTGCAGTCTTCATAAATTCAAAATCTCTCAGATTCTTTTATGACACTGAAAGTTTTCTCAGGGACAGCAAAAGACAGCAGAATTCAGCTGAAATGCATTTCAGGACTTCAGTCTGAAGTATACGAAAGAGACTAGAGATTGACAGTAAAATGAATTTAAAATTATTTTCTAAATAGGGAAAATGTGTATTTCCATGATACAGTTCTTGGAAACTGTCAAACTCTTAGCAGGAATGTGCCCCAATGCTTTCATGGGGCAAGTGTATAATGTATACCTGAAAAATAAAAAATCCACGAAACTGTTTACGGCTCATTTAGTAATTCACTGAAAACATTGTCTTGTAGTGGGTATTTGGGCAACTTTAAACATAATTTGCATTCAGTTTCTGTTTATAATATTTCTAGAACAGTGTTATAGATGAGTACATTTGCACATGGCTACAGAAGCTCTATTGTCACACCTGTCAGATTTATTGTACACATGTTCAAGATGTTATTTATTTAGGTTTCCCTGAACATCTAAGACACACATTTACCTGGTTTTGTACAACTCTGTCTTCGTAGTTCATTGTACTTTCCATCTATACTTTTCAAATCCTTGTTTAATCTGAATAGACAAGAACAGAACGCTGTGTTCTAAGTGGAAACCTACCAGGGAAATATATTATTCTCATTATTATCACTGTCTTAAACACAGAGAAAACCTGCCGTGAGTGCTATTCTTGGGGCTTATTTAACTTCTCAGAGGCAGGAACAGAAAGGCACTCCCTTCCCTGTCTATCAAACCAAATTCTGTCTCTCTGTTCCATGTGAAACCACATCTGGGTGCACAAGTTTCTAATCCTTTATTTTCAAAGAATAATAGTTCAATTGTCTGCTGATTTGAGTCAATCTTGTTAGCTCCAATGAACAGTTTTGCAGTGGTATAGGTAGATTTTTTCCTAGCATCTCTGAATTTCTTAAGCAAACCTATGTATGCTTTGACTAAAATTGTGATGTAATTCCTAATTATTCATCAAATAATTCACATGAACCCTTAAACTCACTACCATTTACCCACCAGTATGGATATTTATTACTCCAAATAGCACCTAATTTATTAATGGCCATAGATGGCAAGTAATTCCATTAACTTTCCTTATTTTCTTGTGTTAACTTCATACCATGAAAAGTATTTTAGCTCCTGAAAGACCCCAAAACCAGGGGACTCTGAAAAACAGTCAAAAGGCTAATCGTAACAGTGAGCTAAAAATAAGTAAGAAGTTCTGTGAGTCTGGACTACTGATTTCAGATATTTAGTCAGATATCTTGAACTAAATCCTTCAGGTTTTTTGTACTTGACTTTGGCACCAGTGCAAAAAGAGCTTGAAATACTGCCATTCCAATTTAGCTGCAGTTTATTCTCCTTTTGCTGAGTTGTACATGATTCAGCGAGATGCAGATAACCTGGCCTCTGTACTTTTCCCACTAACCCTGGTTTGAAGGGACCGTGGCAGAAGGACAAATACATGTTTCTTCATCTATGCACAGTTAAAAACAAGTCTTTCTTTGAATGCTGAAAGCTGACTCTCTCACTTTCAGACTTCTGAGACCTACTGTGAACTTAGCAAGCTGTCTGTGGTAGGGAGCTGATCTGTCACAACACGAGGATAAGCTCCATCTGTGCTCCCTGAAGCCATCAGTTTGGGGTTGCTCTATGTTAGTACATTTCTGCTTCCCTACTCTGGGAGTTGTCCAAGATATCAGATAGACAAGTATTGTGAGGAGCATATTTCTAGGGTTCTCTCTTCAGTCTGTAACTATCTCACAAAGGAAGGCTTAGAGACATTTGAGTATTTGAAGATCTGTTCCCTACTAGCACAGACCATCATTACCAGAGATAAAATTTTAGCCCTTCCAGTGCTAAAACTTTCACTTCAGGATCATTTTCTCTCCTGATTTATGCTGCCTTCTTGCTCAGGTCTCTTGTCGTCTGTTGATGTCTGCAAGGAAAGGTGACAGCAGTATTTCTTGAAGTTCAATTTAGTTTCAAATGGGATCTGCAAAATCTGTTTAGCTACTGCAGGACCTGACTATCAGGTGCCCTGAAGGCAAAATTCTGATAACTTAAGAAAATGAATGAGATGACATTGAAATGCACAATAGGTGATGAAATCCTAGTCACAGGCCATGGAGCAGCTTCAGACTGGATGCAAGGGTTAAAAAAAAAAAGTTTGCCTGTGAGTTATACATGGGATTAGAAGGAAGAAAATGCACAAAAGCATACAAGAATTTTTGTTAATATTTAGCTGAAATACACTTGCTCTTCAAGATATCATAACACTGTCTAGAAACAAAACAACATTCCCTTCAGTGTTGAGCACTGATATGAATTTATGATAAGGTGTTATGACTTTTTGGAATCACTGCAGTGAGTTGTGAATTATTCATGAAATTAAAAATCCGAACTAATTCACAGCATCAAACAGTTCTGGCAAGTGGCATATAATGCTGGAATTAAAAAACATACACTACATATTAATCCAGAAAAACCTTTCTTATCCCTTAAATCACTGGACCCATACTGTTTTCCTCACCCTCAGGCATGCTGGTACTTTAAGCCTTTAGAAGGGAAGTTTTTTCACACATCAGGATTTAGATATTGTGATTCTCTGCTGTGAATAGATTGCACTATAAATGGCTCAGAAACTAGAAACCAAGAAGTTTTGGGGGAAAAAAACCCCAGAAGTAACCAGTAGTGATTCCCAATGGTTTTTACATATATATACTTTTTTTTTTTTTCTGTAAGTAAATCACAGATACACGTTTTTCTTGTCATGAAAAAAAAGTGCTAATAGGTGCAAGAAAGGAGTAGGGAAATCATGTAAACAGTTTGATTAGTAAACACGTTTATTTTGCAAGAAAGTATTTACTCAGATTCAGTTTCAAAACCCCCAAACACAGAGAATACTGCCATTTGCTGCAAATAGCAAGTAAATTCCACTTTTGCATATTTTTCATCTTAGAAGTGAATCATTTCCAATAGAGGTGTGCCAGCTCTCAGGTTAAATCATTATAATTGATCTTGTTGACTTTGCAGGGATTTTCAGGCAGTTTACTGTTTATGAATATTTGCTCAAATATGAAAATCCTGAAAGCTGAGAAACAAAACTGGGTAAATGTTATGAAAACTATTCAAATCTTTACACAGACCCTCCTTCCCAAAGGATGTATAGGCTGTCTTTATTTACCGTCCCTTATGGATAATAAGTAATACATATTCTGGATCTGTTCCATAACTATTTTACTCAAAGGTGTTAACAACTGCTTGAAAAATAAGTGAAAGCTTATAATTGTAGAACTGGAGCTCTATAGTGGGGAGTCAGGAGTAGCTTTTGTCTATTCAGCATTAGGACGCTGGACAAAAGAAGAGTGTTACCTGATTTAACAACAATGTCCTTATCAAAAGTCATATCTGTGGGAGGAGTTTCAGAAAGCTAATACCAGGTTCTTGACCCTTCCAGGTTTGTTCTTTCACATATCTTCTTACTTCAGTGCTCAATTTTGGGTAGAGATGGGAAAAAACTATACAATGTGCCAACTAGTGAGAAAGAAAAGAACTAGGAATACTTACAGGTAACAAAATACAACTGCCAACTACTTCCCAGAGCCCCCTTTTTTGATATAATGCCATAATGAGTTCCTGTGTGCTTTGGCCTAGGCTATTTCAGAAGTCCTGGGCTTCTGGGAGTTGTTCCTTCAGTCCTTTCTAGGTCAGAGTCAGTAAGATGTGTATGTTGGTACAATAAAGCAAATCTAGATGAAGAAGCACCCCTGGAGCTGGGCAATGCTTGAAAGGAGCAAAGAAAGGCTAAAAGAGTATTAGGAAAGAAGAGGGCTGACAAGGAGTTGTGGTAACATGCCTATTACGGGAAACAGGAGACCTTTCTTTCACAAACACTGCCGTCTGCAAGACATGCTTGCAGTGCTGTGGCAGGGACACAGAGACTGTAGTCAGTACCCCATGCAAAATGCCTGGCTTCAACAAGCTGCCCAGAACTTTCTCAATGTTATTTGATATGGGGATCTAACAGGATGGAATTTGTCAGGGCAATCAAAACTACATGCCCAGCAACTCTGGATGGTACAGTAATACAGGCAATTGCGCTCAACCCATAGTGGACTTCTTGCAGCTCAGTTCCCATGGCTTCATATTCATCTCACTTCTTTTGCGCTCTTCTCCTAGAAGACATTCATCACACAGCAGTTCTCACCCTTTCCTCTACAGTAGGCCAGTGGACAAATGCTACCTGGTCCCTGGTATTCATATAATGTGAATACGAAAATGTAAATTTCTGTAGAAACTGCTGCAAAGGAAAATTTTGAACATTATTTATGTGCTATTCTACGATATAACTGCAAACAAAACTACTTCTGTTAAGCATTCAGACTGTTTTGGGGAGAGTTGAAAGCCTTGTTTGAACATTTTTATGTTTTCTGGGTAATAAATATCTCCCTGCAGAAAGACAGCTTACGTGTTTATGTATGCAATTACTGTCTTGCTGCTATCTATCTACCTAAAATCAACAGAACTTCCCAAATGTTTAATTTATCCTGGGAGAATTAATATGGAAATTATCACATCTGGAGTTGTAGGAAATATCATTCTGAATCTATAGAAATGAAAACTGTCTTCACAGCAAAAAGATGAGGGAGATGCCTGCACTCAAGCAGCTTGTGTAACCTAGCTAACATAGGCATGGCTAACATTGTGCTGTGCAGCAGGACAGAGCTCAAATGAAAATCTTATCTATCTGCACTCTGGCTAAAAGTCAGTCTCCTTCCTACAGTGACTGGGGATGAATTGCTTCAGTGAAATAGGTACCTGTATTATCTGCCTTCCCGTGTATCTGTAAATGCATCTTTAAACTGTAATGCAAATGGTCCCTAAACGTTAGAATGGATAATTGATTTTCCAGTGTCTTTGCCATTTTACTTGCCATTTCTCAGCCAGTGCAAAGAGGAGAGTCAACATGTAAACAGCATCTAAAACTTCGTAAGAGTAGGGGAGAGAAAGAGGGGCGGAAGAAAAGCAGCTGAAGAGCTGCTCTAGTAACTTAGGTGGCTGTGTTTGCTGGCAACTGTGAAAGCAGAGTTGTGAAGGGGTACTGTTCCAGTGAACAGGAGGAAGAAAAGACTTATGTAAACAACATTACAAACCTTATGTAAAGGTTTGGAGCACCTTTTCTTGCTAGGGACAAATCCTCATGTTACTTTTCACTTAACCTGTGTGGTACTGCAATCACTCCTCATAGAACTGTCCTATAGGATGTCTATTTTATTCTCAACCCCAAACATTAGCCCCGTAGGTAATGGGAAAGATCATTACATACAGGGCCTTGTGAGTGCTTTTGGTTTTTGGGTTTTGTTTTGTTTGGTTGGTTTTATTTTCATAGTCGTCCTATGCTTTAAACCCTGAATTCTGTTCTTGTGTAATAGTTTAGGCTAGTATAGAGAAAGCAATACTTTACCTCTGCTTTCTGTTAGCAAAAAAATCTGCTCTCAGCAGACCTAAATGTTCTATCGAATTCTTAACGGTGATTATGCTGATGATGACATACATCTCTGTTGTTTTCCACTATGCTTTAGGAGTTCAGAAATGATAGTGGCAAAAATAATTGCAATCAGGCAGTTTGCTAGCCTGATGTCCTACCTAAGATTTTACATTACTTTTGGTACCCATGCTATGGCCAATGCTAAGAAAAATAAGAACAGTGATTTTTGGCAGAACCAAATAGTTTCACTTTTGATTTTTTATTTAGCAAAGGCCTTGCAGTTAAGAAGCATAATTACAGAGCTTCATTGACACTGTGATTTACAAGGAAATTAAATCAAGTCAGGTAGCAAATTGTTTACTAGAGTTGAGCTGCCACAGCTAGATTGACATAAATAGGTCAACATGATATTCCTCTGTAGATATATCCTAAAATGTCAGAGATATCAGGCAAAATGCAGGGTTGGTATCATGAGAGGATGTACAGTGCTTCCCCTTCACAGTGACCATAAGCCACCATAGTAGTTAATGGCAGCTTTTTCTCATCCTGGTACTCAGTGTCTTCTCCTGTCCACAGATTTGATTTGAGTTTAAAATAAATTAAAAAAAATCTTTCATTTTCAAGTCCTAGAAGAAAAATATGCAAACTTTCTTAATATTTTTCTCCCCTAACAGTATTAGCTTTTACCTCCATAGTACAAATCTTAGAACCATACAACTTATTAGCAAAGTCTCTATTTACCGAAAATATTGTTAATGCCAATCCAACTGAAACTATTGAATATGTTCCTTTATTTTCTTTCAGTGCTTTACTTCTGCTTTACTTCTAATCTAGATCAGTATGAGAAATTAACAGAAAGATATAGAATATACAATTTAGAATTAATCTTTTTACACTAGTATTTTAATATTTCCTGGGAAAATAGTATTGCCAGTTATAGCTATACAAAACCTTCTTGGCACAAACATAGTACTATTCACCAGTGTGTTCCAATTTTAATTGACATGATGTGTGACATACCCTGAGCAAGAGGCTGTGTTTAACAGAAAGCAGACCTGTGCTACCATGATGTGCAATTCTGCCATCAGTCAGACTACTCACCAGGAAATTGAACCATGCCATGGAAGCTTATTTTTACTTACTTGGAAAGATTTCAGGTGATTGATGTATAGGGAACTGTTAGAGGTAGGTATTTCATTAAATGCCTCCTATTCCTTCTATTCTTGATTTGTTAGTGACAAAATCTCACAGCTGGAGAAGGTTTTTTGTCTTCTTAGTCTTTAAAAAAAGAAAATAAATTAATGATTCTACAAGTTAAACTAGCTCTGAGCAGGAATAGTGAGCATATCCTCTTAACCATGGGCTCAAATGTTCTGCATTGACTGCTGTTTTGACATTCTTGGATGGAAATCCATCACTTACTTAATACTCAAACATGATGCACATACTGGTTCTCTGGCATGCCTTTGCCTATGACCATCTGTTAGGGTGGCATCATGCCCACTCAGAAAAACTCTCTGCCAGTTTCAAGAGGGCATAGGTATCACTCAAATATAGATTTAGAAAGATAGCTAGCAAAATTCTAGGCATGTTATTTTTAGCTGCAAGGCTATTCCTCTGGCTGTTAGGCAATCCTAAATTGGGTCCATACATTTCAGAATAAGCCTTGTAGGCACATTATAATCTTATCTCAAACATGTCTGTTCATACACATATATACAAAGGTAAACAAATATCATTAACTAGAAAATGTCTACATATTCATTTTTTCCGAAAAACTGGCTCAGACATAAGGAAAGCTCCTTTTCAAAACCCAACCATTGTAAACAAATGAATTACTGTCTTTTTAAAAGAAGTAGCTCTTTCTGATACCTATCTCCCATTTAAATTCAGGACATTGACATTAGCTACTGTAAAAAGGATTTTGGAGTTTTTACTTCAATAGCAATTAGGCATCACTTGAAAGATATCTGTTGCTGGGTTGCTTAGAAAAGCCATATTCTTTGGATGAATTTAGAACACAAAAATATTCACTACAAGTGAAACAAGTCAGGCTGTGTATGAATGCGACCATGGTTTGAATTTTGCAAAGATGGTTTTAAAATACAGGGTGTCATTTAGGACAAAATCAGAAGTTAAAATTTTCAAGATGTGTGTAAAACAAAAATTTTGATTATGATCTTTTTTTATTTGCAACTTGTAAGAGGAACAAGACTTACTGGTATTGTTAATACAGAAGACTTTGGTCATAGAATCATAGAATCATAGAATAATTAGGGTTGGAAAGGACCTTAAGATCATCTAGTTCCAACCTCCCTGCCATGGGCAGGGACACCTTACACTAAATCATATCACCCAAGGCCTCGTCCAACCTGGTCATGCAGGTGATGATTAAGTAACAGCTAATATTATTAATATTAAGACTGCTTTTTTATCCATCTGTAAAGAGCAGTTTACAACTGTAGAAAGATAAAATTCATACCCGGCTGAATTTAAAAGAATTTGTAACACATGAGAAAATAACATGCAGAAGCTGAAAAGTGGATCAAAAGGAGATTAAGAAGTGAAATAGTGGGAAAGGGAGAGGAAAAATAAAACCAGGATTGCCACAGGACAGAATGATATGACCTCAAAGACAGAAGCCAGGAGCCTGAATCTGATGTGGAAAGACGGAAGGTCATAAAAACGCTGGGAAAGCAACCTTCATGTTAGTATAGAAAATAGGTGGATAGGCTCCCCTATGGCACTAGCAACAGGACATAAATGGGAAGGTGAGGCGCAGGAGTTTGGGACAAAATGACTGCAGAAACACAAATTGTGAGATAGAACTTAATGCCTTTCTTTTCCATTGGAAAGAAGATGTGCTTCATAACATTTATAAAAGAGTGGAAGGCAGAAGAATGGGAAAGAGATTAGCACAAAGAGAAAAACTAGTCAGAATAATAGACATATCCCAACATGATGGGTCTGAAAGTTTCCTGCCCAGGCAGAAAATTCCCAAGAAAGTGGATGAGTTTGCTCTTATAAATCCAGTTATTCACCGACAAAGTGGATACAGGAACATTTCCAGTCAGCTACTGTGAAAGTGAAGTTTAAAGATTAAATGAGGATTCCTTTAAGCAGCTGCTATTGTTTGGTCTGTGAGATCTTCTCTGGAAACATTTATATGGCTGCCACTCTTTTACAATACTGTGCTAAGTCTGTGGTCATCGTACCTGCTCATACATGTAGAATAGGCTTGTAAAAGCAAGGCCAAGATGTGATCTTTACCTGCTCTTTTAATTGGCCTGTGCATCTCCTTTTACACACTTTTTTCCTCTTGGACTAATTTTGGTGTTCCTTTATCAAGTGCTGACTACCCTAGATTCCATATGTCTGTAGAAGCAGATTATCTGTGTATTTGCTCTAAGGAAGGTGAATGGGGCATTTCAGATGCTTGTCATTAAGACAAAAATTACCTGTCTACTTCAGATGTAGACTGTACATCTACAGGCTCCTAATATGGACTGTGACTTTGCTGTACTGTGAGCCATACAAACACAGAACAAAGAGATGGTCGTCATAACCCAGCAGTTATAATCTAAATGCCTCTTAAAAACAAGTATGTGTCCCAGCATTTCAATAGCTGGGCTGGGCTCTAATTCTGATTTTTTGTTTTTTGCTTTTCTTGACAAGAGACTGAAACCTGTATTTGTTCTTTGGGATGTAGCTTTCCTCCAGAGGCTGCCTGGGAAAGAGGGTCAGGATTTGCTGCAACTTCTCAAGTACCCCAGGTCTTTGATCCAAAAGCACATACCCAATGCTGACACTTCTGCCCGATCTTGAATGTGGTGGGGTGTGTGAAAGGGTACATTGCCTTTTGAGAAGATCATCTGGCTATGGAGAGGGTTTATAGACAGAAGCCCCACAAGGGTACAGGGTCTGTTATCCATAGGTCCAAGGGTAAAAGCAATAAAGAGTTTTGGTAAAGCAGCAGGTGTTTAAAACTTTCCTGCTGTAGAGTCTTCACAGTGCGAAATATCCAGCAAGAATGAAACAAATGTTGACAAATGCTGGTTTTTGTCTTCCCTTGAAGGGTACAAGTAGAAATATCTAGAATGTATAAGGGGTGATTAATTTATCTTGATCCCTGAGAGGCAAACATGGAATTCATCTATGAGAACAGGTGCCATTAATCCAATATTATTTTTTGTTATAATCTATTTGTCTTAACCTATCACATCCTCATAAACCTATACTGAAACAAATACTTGTTTCAATTCCCATTGGGACTATTTGACAAAAGGGTTTATCAACAGAGGGAATTAAAAGCTGCAGCTGAGCAGGAAAAAATAAAAGTGTATCAAAGTTGGAATGCATATATTTTTCCTTTGATGTTGTTTGAAAATATTTAGGAAAAGATCTGCAGCTTTTGGAAAAGAAACTTCTTTGGAAAGAGTACAGAGTTAACATAAATCCAGTGAGATATGCCTTAGAATGATTATAAAGACAAACTGATTTCTTATATGTATGTGTATCAATACTCTTACCTATATCTTTGACACAGCTCTGCGTAAAGGTATGTGTGATTTGCATAGGTATGTATTTGATTTACACATTTGAAATTTGTAACTTAAAGTAAAATAATTTTATATTTTCTCAAATCTTGCAAAAGACAACATCCTTAAGTTGAAAGTCTCTGTTTTTGAAAGATTAAACCACTTTCTAGATAAAGAAGAAAAAAAAGCGGGAGTCAGTTTTGTCTCTAAATTACAGTTCTGTGCCTTCCAACAGCTGCATAAATTTAATTCCCACTTGTAACTTACAATTGTTTATTCTGTGTCTGAAGTAAAGTATTAGCTACAGCTCTAGAAATGTGCACTGACAAAATGAGCAAGCTATAATTAATTCAATTCATTATGGTATTCCCATCTATAACAATGTATGTAGTTCAATGTTTCATAGTGTTACAAGTAGAGTTTTTCATGCCATGTGAGAGGGCCATAACCTTCTGCAATCTCAGTCCATCGAAGGCTGGGAAAAACGGGATATAAAGTTATCTCTAAATGGGCACTCTCATGTGTTACACAATCATTCCTTAATGTTTAAAAACAACTTAGAAAAGCAGATCATGAAAAAGTAGTTACACTGCAAAGCAAGTGCAACTATAAAGCCTAGAAGTATTTCACATGGCTATTTGTAGCAGTCTCAGCACAGCAGCAAGCTATGCATTAGACCCTGGGAACATGAAGAAGGATATATATTCCTAACATGATTATAAAATTTAAGAGCACTTGGACTCCTGTTGGAATGTTGTCAGGGTATGGTATGTTTCTTTACTAGAAGGTGGCTGCCAAGCAGGATCACTGAGTGCTTAATCACCCTTATATTAAAGCTGAGACACATGAACTGAAACAGTTATTATAGGGAATAATTAGAGATCAAATTAAGAGCATTAGAACTGGCAACAAGATCAAAGCAAAACATCCCCTGTGAGAAATGGACACAGTGTTTCTCAGAACAGGTAGAAGTGAAGATTTGCAGTGAAGATTGTATTCTTTAAAGAGAAAGTGCTTAAGAACAGGTAAGGTGCATCTGATGAAAACTACACAGAAAGAGAGTCAGATAACAAAGGCAAATACCTGCTTGCAGCAAATATGAGGGGAGCTGCACAACACCGTCAAGGGGAAGTGATTCCATTTTGAATAAAACCTGAAATTTTGCAAAGCAAATACCAGCAAATGCAAAACAAACTCTTTAGACTCTTACTCTTAAAAGAGGAAAAGACATAGCAAATTGCCAGAGAGCCATACGCAGAATATCACAAAGATCATCACTTCAGAGACTTGTCTGAAAAGAAAAGGTATGTGACAATTCCCCACTCTGTGAGGAAAGTGACAGCAAAAGCTGATGATGTGAGGAAATTAGGAGTCAAGGAATATCTGGACAAGCTGGTTGCCCTTCATGCTTGCTAGAACGAACAGTTCTAGATCATCTAGAACTAATACAATTTTTCAAAGGCACAGTAATTGGCAATCTATTAAGATAATACCTCTCTCAGCTGTACCACAAACGTGTGTATAACTGGTGTGTATTCTCCTTTCACAGATACAATAATGAGAAGACAATGAAAAGATACTGACGTTGAGAGTTTGCTTGTTGGTACTGTCTGGAAAGCTGTGAAAACCACACCTCCATCACAGTCCATGAGAAAGCAAAGGGACATGAATAAAAGGGACATGAAAACACAACACCTGAAGGTTCAAAGTGTGGGCCCCTGACAGTAGTCAGGCAGGGAAGGGGGAAATTTTCACTAGAGGATCAGAGGAGAATTGGGATTTTGAAGTGTTAGTTACCTGATGTGTCCTACAAGATGGAGAGAACACTTTCCTTTTTAAGACTGTTTTCTTCCCTGCTCAATCAGGTTGTATTAACTGGTTGCATCAGGTGGCAATGAATGTGATTTCCAAAAATAATGAGATGGTGTAGCAGTGGATGCTGCCATGATACAGAACAGTAAAAAGCACAGCATCTAGTAACCCTCACCCATGTCGTATAACTGGCTCAGGAAATGAAGACCTATTATAGAGCTTGCATGTGTCATGCCGGTATCATAATGTCTAGTTGAATTAAAACAGTAAAAATTTCATCTATATATATATATCAGAACAAATTATTTCAGGGAAACAATAACTGCAGTGGTGCATACCGTGCTCCATACCCAAATCGATGCTATTGAGCTGAGCTAACAATAAATCAAATCTGCAGAATCAATTCCTCTACTGGAAATGAAATCATTAGCATTCAAATACAAAAGCACATGCCATTTATATGATTTCTTTTGGCACTTTCTGTTTATTTGACTCTAGAATGTCCACTCTCTGGTATTTAAGGACACTGCCCTCTTATTAATGCTTAATGTTGTATGTGAAGCAAAGTATCGTGAATGAGGTACATCCCATAGCACTACTGGAAAAAGTTACATTGCTATTGTGTAGGTTGGGTTAAAGAAAGACTAATAATGCTTCAGTACATTTAGGGCTTCTGGAGTCAGAAGGCATGATGGAGGAGTAGGCAAGAACAGCCTAAGAATTAACACTGAACTGAGTATAAATAAATAGGCAGATTTTTTGAGTGTCAAGTTTTTCCTGAAGCATAATTTGTCATTTCTACGTGTCATCTGCACAATGAAAGATGCAGTGCACAGAGCACAGAGACGGATGGGCTAGAGGATGGCACGGAGAGATCTTCTCACCACAGTGCTCAGGAGCTAGGCCCAAAAGCTTTACAGTCAGGGACCTAGTTTCTATGGTAAAATGGAGAGAGAAGGATATGAAGGAAGTTAGGGTCAAAATCAGATGGATGACTGTCCTGGGTTCAGCAATAGCAGCCATTTTTCCCCTTCTTGGTAGCTGGTGCAGTGCAGTGTTTTGACTTTCGGCCTGGGAACAGAGCTGATAGTAATGTTTTGGTTTGGCCAAGGACTTTGTGAGCCTTATGCTCTGCCAGGGAGGAGGGGAAGCCAGGAGGAAGCAGAGACAGGACACCTGACCCAAACTGACCAAAGAGGTATTCCATACCACAGCACGTCATGCCCAGGAGGTAACTGGGAGTTAGCCGGAAGGGCTGGGAGACTGCAGGGTTGGAGGAGGTATCGGTCGGTGCTTGGTCGGGCTGAGGGGGGCAAGTTATCGGTCGGCTGGTGGTGAGGTGCTGTATTCTCTTCCCTTGTTATTTCCTTTATCATTATTATCATTGGTGGTAGCAGTAGTGATTTGTGTTATACCTTAGTTACTAAACTGTTCTTATCTCAACCCGTGGGAGTTGCATTCTTTTCGATTCTCCTCTCTGTCCCTCCGGGAGCAGGGGGAAGGCAAGAAAGGGGGGGAAGTGAGTGAACGAGTTACCTGACTGGGTTTAAACCACGACAATGACAAGAAAGTAATAACAGTAAACAAACTCTTGCACTTGCTGCACAGCCTTTTACTCTGTGAAAAGTCTCTCTGATTGTACTGCTCATGTGGGTAATGAACTGCTCCAGCAATTCCGAAATGCTTCTGGTAGGGACACACAGAGAAAATTGATCATCTGGCATAACCTCCAAATACCAGGATAACTGTTGTGTGAAACATCCCAGGTCAATCTTGCTACCTTCCAAACTGTCATGATCGCATTTAGGACTGATGTTTTGTATTGTGAGAAGAAATAGAAGATGAGGTATATATTCTGGGAGAAAATACTCTGTGTGTAGTCAAATATTTCAGGAATACAAGAGAGGTTCATAGAGCTTTTGCATATATCTCTTTCCTGAAACTCTTTCTTCCTACAAAATCATTTATTTCTAATGAAATGCATATGCATGAATAGTAATACTGCAGTCAGATCCTGTGCAACTGTTTTAAATCAAAGCCTTTCTTCAGAAAAAAAAAATCCTTTTTTCCTAATCTTTGTTCTCAAAATGACTGCAGCACCTGATTTTTATGAAGTGAAGGATGTATTTTAGGCAACTAAAAATTTGGTTTTTTTGTAGTCTAGTAGAGACTCTTCTGCTTCTAATCTGCTGATTACAGACAGACATGGACTGTCTCTTGGACATGCTTTTTTTTTTAGTTGACTGTAAAGGGAGTTGGTTCAAGTTGCTTAGATCAAATGCATAGCTTTTAGGTAAAATTAATCTTTTTAAGCCATTTGACTACAGAAGTAGCAGGATCCACTGGAGAGACTTGTGTTTTAGAGTTCCTAAACTAAACTCCGGGTCATCCTGGTCGCACTTCTAAAACTGAAAAAAAGTAAACCTCTTCAAGCAGAAAACAAGGGGTTTAAGTAAAAAAATACTATTAAAAAGTTAAAGAGACAAGCTTAAAGTTTATCTAACAGAAAAAAAAAGAAAACTCATCATCTCTTAGTTTTCATTGCAATAAACTAGCTAAGGGGTGATTTTCATTTCTTGATTTTTCCTTCAGAAAGAATAAAGCAATCAAATGAAAAGATAAAGTGGAGCAAAGAAATCAAGGATTAGTGTGTTTTATCTTGTGCAGAAGTGAAGACAAATTCAACACCAGTAAAAATTCAGAGGGCTGTATGAAACCTAGCTGTATTAAGCCTAGCCTAGAATTATATGCAAGAGTGACCTACAGTAGTCAGCTCTGGATGGCAGCTGTAGGAACTGCACTCTGCTGTCTTGAATTTATATGCTGCAGCAGTCTTGACGCATAAGGTAGGTAGGTGGTCTGAATATGACTCCTGCAGCTTTTCTGGATGCCACCCATATCTGCACTGCTGTTTGTTCCCAACCATGTTTGACCTAGTACACTTACTGCTTTCAATATTCACTTTAGAAAAGAGCAAAGAAAACGCAATACATATATTAAGACAGAGTTGTAATACAATACAAGCCAAGAGGCAGGTACCAGGAAAAGAACATTTCCATTTTTCTTGGCTTTTGCTAAGGCACAAGAGAAATGAGGGGCTGATGTAGTTTTACCTGAGCAGGGAAATGAGGCTGGAAAAGCCTGCTAATGGTATACAAAATTAACTCTGTGGACCTGCAGACTCTCCCTCTCTCCTTTCCCTCATGCACCTTACCTGACTGTGTATTGCTTTGGCCTCTCTCCAGCTGCAGCAGAAGGGAGCAGAAATGAAGGAATCCCAAACCTGTCTGCACTGCCTGGTAAGTCTGTATCTGCTGAAACTGGTTGGACAAATTCTGAATTTCAAGTGCCCTTTGAGCTCTAAGGCTTCAGACACATACAGGAAAAGCCAAGCTGATATGGGGATTGATGTGGCTGTTGCTAATTGTACAATTGTACTAATTCCTGTCGGAGCTGAGCCACATTGTTCTTTGCTGGACAGCTGTCTGTGAGGAATGTTCTTGTCTCAGAAGCAATCCAGCTTGGATAGCCAAAGAGTTTAAGCAGAAAAACTGACGTACAAAAAGCAGGAAAAAATTAAATAGAAACCCTCAAAATATTTCTGTTTCATGTAGGTCACCTTTGGTAACAAAATCAAATAGGGGGAAAAATATGGAAAATATAGAAAAAAATGAATTACAGAAGAATGTATTAACATAAGTGTTTCCAGAGACAGAATAAATTCCTTGTGAGCAAGCAGCAGAAAAAGGCTACATCATTTAGCCTCAACTTTCTGCCTGCATTCTTGGGATGTAGATTCCAAATGCTTCTACCTGCCTGCCACTGAAAAGCTGTTCTGCCCTCCTCATTTAGCATTATAGCTGTTAAATGATGTTTGGCATATAGTTCCCTACTACATATAGCTCTTTACTGAATAAGTATATTTACTGAATACAGTAGGCTAAACAGTGTGCTAGAGCACGGACCTTTTGAACATCCAGATGGCTTAATTATCAGCTCACTTCTTGGCTCTGGTTTGGACTACTCCAGCTAGCTTTCATAAGACAGTGCACTCCAAGGGTTGCTCTAAAAAATCACTTTATATCAGTCTGTGCTTCAACACCATCTCAGAAGTCTCAAACAACTCTATATGTCCTCCTGTCACGCCCTGGATCATGCAACACCTCCCTGAGCGTCACTCAACCTGGTAGGCTGTAACACAGCCCTCACACTGTTTTCGAAACCTTGGAATTAATAAACACATTTAGAATTGTATTCATGCCTTTGGGTCACAGGGACACCACTTAGGAGCCGGAACGGATGCTGGGCCACACCCACTTAGGAGCCTTACACAGCAAGGGCACGAGTCAGCCCATGCCATTTGATTTTAGAGCCATGGATTTCTCCCTCCTTCATGTGGCAGCATGGAGATAGCCACAAAAAAACAACTGCCATTTCCCTTTTCCCAGCCTGCAGTTTATTATTGACTCTTAAATGTCCACATGGTTTGAAAGGATGATTTATCTCAGTTTTGTCAGAAGAGGAGAGAAGGAATCAGCAGGTTATCTTAAGTGAAACCAGTACTGCAGTCAGGTAGCACAGTTCTAATTCATGAAGCTGGTTAAGTACTTGCTTTGGTCAGGTGCTTATATCTCTTCTCTCCAGGTGAATCCCTTAGGCTCTGCAGTAATGCTGAAGTGCTCCCTCAGTTCAGGTCCAAGGGCACAAAAAGGTTCAGCTGTTTGCAGGGTATTCAGATATTATTTCACCTCTGTCTCTGCTGAAATCAGTAGATATTGGTAATGATCACCTTGACTGAAAAATCAAGCCGGTTTGCTGGTGAGTGTATCTGTACTTCTTTCAGACACCAACCTCTTACATAATATCAGCCTTCATCGCAAATTGCAGAAAGTACTGGAAAATTGGCATTTGCCATTTTTTTTTCCCCAGCTCAGGAATAAGAACACATGAAAAATATCCTCATTCCAGGACAGATTTCACCACTTTTCTGGCTTTTTTTTTTTTTAAATAGTAGCAGAATGGGTTATAGACTATTATTTTGTCCTTTAGCATTGCTGATCATACAGTTAATTGCTGCATAATGCACCATGGTAAAACAAGGAATTCATCTCTCACATTCATGTTACCCTGCTGCACTAGCAGATGTCCAGTTACAGCTGTGTATCCCTCTGCATTCCCTCCATAAAAACATCCTAAGCCTTTCTGTTGCTATTACACTTTTTTCCAAACAATACAGCATTAAGAAACTGTAGAAGCTTTGACAAAGATTTCAGTATAGTCAGCTGTGAAGGTTGTTACTGTGAGACAAGTTAGTGACAGCTCTCTAGCAAGTGTGCCTTCAGGTTTATTGGTGCCAAAAGTGCTGCAAAGTGAGAAAACTGGTTAAATGCACTCACGTATTCTGACTATGCCAGACTTTGCATTCTGCTGCACTTTAGTAATCAACAATTTCCTGTAATATTTGAAATATTACTCATTTGGAGTATTTGATAATGCCCTTGCAACTTTGTGGGAAAATTTATATGTTTCTGGAAGAGCACAGATAGCTACAAAAAATACTGAAATAGTTTATTTAGGCAGTTCAAGCATCTTTTGTTACCCACATTCCCTGAAATTGATGTCTTTGTATCTTCTTGAAACACGTTTTAAAAATGTCAGTGAAACACAATAAAATAATTTTTTGGTCTCTCTCTTTCTATTCATTCCTTCAAATCAACAAAAGTTTTCATAGTCTTTAGAAGTGGAGTTTGAATGTATTTATTTTATTGGCATTAATATAAAAACTCACTTATATCTTGGTGTGAAAGCTGCATTTTGTGTACAAAGAGGAAAAAGGCTAAATCAAAAAGGGTTGGAAATCTATAATATAAATACCCATGCATGCATATATTCTGATGCATATTCTGACCATGTAAACCCAGTAATTCAATACATTAATGAGAGAGAAGCAAGAATTTGCTCTGTGCTGTGTTGATTCTTTGTCTATGTGTGTTTGAAACCTCACATGAAAGGCTCAACATCAATTTTAGCACCTGCAGACCCCACTGAAATAAGGAATTGGTGTCTGTCTGCATGAGGTCTGAATCTGGATATCACAATCAACTTTCATGAGGCTCCTGACAGTGCATTTAGGTGATCCTGTTGGCTAGTATGCTAACTAACACATACGGTAGATACATTCCAAACCACATGTTCTCTATTTACTGTACAGCATGAAATATGCAGTCCAGGATTGTACAATATAGGTAATGTAAGACATGTGTACCTCAGTGAATGTAAAGCTTGTGTATTTGATCTCAAACCCAATTAGAGCAGTTTGTTTGCTTTGATCTGTGTGGAATGCTGTAGTGTACATGTTATAAAACTGACTTCTAAAAGTTATTGTGGTAATAAACACTAATAATCTGGACATTTTCTGTTCTTGAGTTCCAAAAAAAAAATTGCACATAAGAGTTGCAATAGGTTATCCAGGGTGTGACTTTTAAAACTAACACAATTCTTACAGAATTCCCTGAGGTGGGAAAGTGACCAGAGGGTGAAGGACATGAGCACTCATGGCACCAATGCCTTCACAGGTGAGCTTGCTTCCCCTGGAATTCCTCTGTGACTGTCCAGACATCCAGACTGCAGTTTTACTTACTCATTAATACACTTCATCAGAATCTGCATGCGAGTCTAAACTGATGCAGACAAGTAAGGAGCTTGACTTTGAGGATATTTAAAAGAGGGGGAAACAGAGGCAGGAAAGTGGCTTAGGCTGACCTAGGAATCTATATCTGCATCACTCAGAAGCCTACTTTGGGGAAAGAGGGAAAACTACTTTTGTATCTCAAAGAAAAGTCTGAATCACCAAAGCATCTCACAGAAACCACTAAAAAAGTTTACCCTCAGCCCTTTTGAATCATAGCATCTTTCAGGTCTGCTGCTGATAGAATCACAGAATAGTTTGGGTTGGAAGGGACCTTCAAATGTCATCTATTACAACCCCTCTGCAATGAGCAGGGACATCTTCAATTAGATCAGATTGCCCATCCAGCCTGGTCTTGAATGTCTTCAGGGGTGGTGCATCTGCCACTTCTGTGGGCAACCTGTTCCACTATTTTATCACCCTCATTATAAAGAATATTTTCCACACATCCAGCCTGAATCTCTCCTCTTTTAGTTTAAAACTATTATTCCTCACCCTACCGCAACAGCATCTCTAATGCAGTAGCTGGTAATGCAACACCTCTACCACGAAGAAGACAACCTCCTGCCTCTTCAAGTGACCCTGGGAGATAGCATGTCGGCTGGATGACCTGAAGAAAACTGAGTGAGCCACTGTTAATGGCCTAACAGGCACCATCACTCTTGTAATCTATGTAGACTCTTCCCTCAATCCCACTTCTATAAAAAACATAGGTAAAAAAGACAGCAACAAGCCAGTACTCTTGGGTGATCCTCTTTCTTGTGTTGTTTTTGTTTTGTTTTGTTTGTTTGATTGCTTGTTTGTTTGTTTCACTAGGACTGGCTTGCCTCCAGAAAAAAAACCAAACCCCCTAATCTACATAATTCTAGATGAAGCATCTTAGGGAACACAAATATAGCTGAGATGCAGATCCTCTTAAAGTACTGTCATAAAAATGATGACAGTTCAATGCGACAGCCTCCACAATTTTTGGAGGGGTGTCTCATGCAGAGAAAGATTTACAAATCTGTGTGGTAGCAAGTACTCACTGTATTTTTTTTTTAATAGCAGATTTATATAGTACTTACATATCCCTGATATCTGTATTATAAAAATGGTTCTATATATATGCTTGGCACTGACAAATTGTAATGGAGAAAAGATGATTAATTGCACAGCAGAACTCTGACAATTTGCTGAACCTGTGTACCACTGACATAAATCTTTCTCCCAAGTGCCTTGACTATCATTAACTTGAAAAATCAGCCAAGCAAAAGCCTTTATGAGTGGCTTCATAGATATAGAGACGCATATTTTGTAGGTATGGTATGCAGCAGATGTGTGGGAACAGGAGGATACCTGCAGCAGTGTGATTGGTCTTGCATATTTTTCAGTAATAGTCTGTTTCTTAGGGCTGGTATTTATCTGGACCCTTGTACTATACATATTATGTCTTGTTTTGCTGGGCTGTGGTGGCCTGCTATGCAGATTTTTTTTTCTCTCACTTGCAAGTCCCCTCAGATAAAGCAGATTAATTCATTTCCTTCTGTGGCCTCAAAGAGCCCCTGTTCTTTCTGCTGCTTCTCAGGAATTCAGCATCCATAGGCTGCATTCACTTAACTACGCTTTCATCTGAGTAGCAAATGCTAATTGCATTTGTTTATAGCCTTTTCCTCACTTGAGATCCTCACATACACCGGAGGTTGGGAACCTTCAGTCTGAGAGCTGAAATATACATTGTAGAGTCTTGAAGGAAGTTTTGTGTTATAAACCTGTGTAAGTGCTGGAATAGAACTTGTTCTCTAAAAAATGGCCAGTAGTGAATGGCTTAGAATTGAAAGCCTGATTTTATATTTGGGCAGACCTGTCTAGGCCAAACCTGACTGCAATGAAAAGGACACTTGACATTGATAATCTTTGCATGAATATTGATTAATTCAAATGAGCTTAATTATATTAATAATTCAGGTGAAAAAAATCCAGCTGCAATTGCAGCTTGTGCATCATTCAGAGAGGCTCGTAATATGGTTTATTCATTGCAGTTCTCCATTTTTTGTGTTCATGTGCAAGGGCACTGGAATTCACTAGAATCATCTAAATCTTGATTCGCTTCTGTTTTCACATCTCCTTCTGAACCACCTTACTTGAGAAGAGAAAATAATTTTTTGTAAAAAATGACGTGGTTTGCTGAGATGCAGAACATAAAATACAGTGTGTTTGAGATGTTCCAAGTATTTCAGGAAAGCAATGACTTTTTTTTGCAAACTTCTAAAGTGAACTTGCATTCAATCTGCTTCAGGTGAAAATTCAAAATTAGGAGCCAAGTCTTTTTTGCATTGATCCATTGCTTACCTACTTTTGATACAGCTCCATTAATGCCATTCTGTAACACTGTATTTCCCTTTATTATTCTCAGATCAGTTTCTTGAGCAAAGATTACTACAGCTGCTTGTGGAAAGAAAACCTTTGCACAAAGATCAGTGAGAGTCCACTAAAATATGTACATATATAGATGGAAAAACTAAAGGCTAACGTTTTTCCTTTTCCATATAAGTCCCCTGGATTCAAGACCACTTGCTTCCAGGATGAGAGGAGACGGTCATTTAAAACAACCAGCATGTGTAGCTAGTACAGAGCATCAATATGCTGTTGCCGAGGCTTAAGAATGTCATTGTTTTCAGATAGCATCTCTCCATCATATACACAGATCATTAAAAAGTGAGTGACTTGTAAGTCTGTGTATCACAGAGTTTACTCACTTCCTATGTACACTAAGCAGCTGAGGTTTAGTTATATTTGTATTTACTGGAGTACTGTGAGCAAAACCCTGTTAAAGGGGTTGAGTATAATTTTTGTAATACAGACCATTAAGTAATTAGGAGTATATCTCATGGTTAAAAATAGCATCAATTCAGTGAATTTCACTTTATAATAGCTGAGAGATTAATTACATGCTTTTATTTTTTATTAGGCATATTTTCTGCCACTATGAATTAGATTTAAATTTAAAAATAAAGTATAGTGGAAAATATTATGAACATGAATACATTTCCATTATTTCCTCAGAAATCATCTGTAAAACTATAAAGTTCAGGTAACTGCACCAATTTATCATCAGAGGCAGTCATATACAACTACCTTAGTGTAGGTAGTTATTTGACTTTTTTTATGAAGATTCAGGTAGGAATTTTGTACTCTTTTCATCTGATCACAAACTACAAACAAACATTTACTTCAGTATTCGGCTAGCTCCCCTTGTGAGTCCCTGGCTTGCAATTAGTAATATTTTATTCTTTCATTTGATTTCTTCTACCAGCCAGCACATTTATTCCTTCTCATTTTATTCCTGTTAACAGCCAGCACATATAATTTCCTAATGCACAGTATGAACTTCAGTTGCATCTGAGGTTGGTCTGCTCTGAGCTCCATCATCTCACTGCAGGTTACAACGTGCTTCTAGGTTGTTGTCACAAACTCACTGTTTACTCTGTGGGATAAAACATTGAGACCCGTCAAACAAGTATTGCTGCAGTTAAAGCATTACTAAAGGTTAGGTACTATCCTGTGTGCATTTTGAAGGCTATAGCTAAGACACTGTAGATCCTGGGACATTTTGGCTTTTCTTCCTACCCATTTTTTTACAATACACTCTAGGACCCTCTTTCCAGTATGCAGTAGAGGACTCCTTAGTGACTTCATGGTGCATACACACAGAGTCATGTAACTCCTGTGACAAACAGGAGGGTGGGATGGGACACCACCATCATGTTTTGATTTGGTTCCCTCTCCAGTGAGGCACCCTTTTCCCCCTACCTGCCATGTGTCTTGAGCTTCTGTGCTTATAATTTGACTTTCTGCTTTGATACACTAAATAACTACTAGACAGTAAAAGGGAATTTCGGATGCAATTCATCTGACCAGGACACATCAGTATATGATGAAAGGAACTGTGGCCTAGGGGTGCCCACAGAATTCACTGCATTTAATTAGATAGAAGGGAAGCCTACAATGTCTATCTCAGGTACAGATGTTGACAATGCAGATGTCTGAAGTTCCCCTCCTGATGCAACCATTGACAGAGGTAAATCACAAGCCCAGATTTACTGAGGAAATCCAATAAGCTGAGATGCCTTGTTTTCCTCGTAACACCCACAGTATCACCACTGATGTGTCACATACTCCTCTATCTGATTCTTAGCCAGTCACATTTGGGCTGCGCCCGTACAGAGTAGCAGGTAATAAAAAATTTTCTCATTTCCCATCTGTGCTTTTGCCAGAGGTATATGCTTGTTCAGGAAAGCAAATTCCAAGTATATTTAAGCCTGCCTACTCTGATGGAGACCGGAAACATTTGTTTTACCCTTAACTACTCATCTCCCTTCTCTGCCTATCTGAAGCTTTTCTTTTGCTGCTGCTGAGATTGAGAACAGGATGTGCAGCACAGCAGTTGCTGTTATGGGGTGGCTGTCAGCAGCATCACTAGCAATTGTTTGCCTCCTTCCCTATTCTCAACATGATTAGTGGAAAAAAGCCTTGGTTTTCAAGGATTTTCTCTGGCTCTTCATCCCTGTGACAGTAAGAACAACCAAGATTTCTCTCCAGTGTACAAGCACATTGGAGCTGGCTGGCTGTATGTGAAAAATATATGCAGAAGGGCAAATGAAGTTATTTCCCTGAGGATAGCCAAAGTACAGTGCAGCTATTGGATCTGTAACAAAATAGAACCAGCAACTTTCCAGTGCTTGTTTTCTAACTGCTACAATACAGGAGGTCAGCAGTCATCTCTATATTTCTAACTCTTAGAAAAAATCAGAGAAGGAGAAAAAAAATCACGTAGGGTATAGAGAAAGAGTGAGCCTGTTGAAAATGCCCACATGCAATATAATAATAGATGTCTGTAGCACTTCTTCTTTGGTTTTTAGAGGTCAAGAAACATAGTCTAGAATATGCAAGAAGGTCTATTAAAAGCTATTGATTTTGGAAAGCACCTAGGACTCAAGAGTGACTTTAAACAGACTGATTTGGGGCAGCTGAGTTCAGGTGAGATGGAAAATTCCATATTGTAGGGAAAAAGGAATTTCTGAACAGAAGCAACCAAACATTTAGAGAAATCATGTTTTTAATACGATGAGAAAAGCAGATGATTAAGCACATGCTTGACTTTTTCTTTCCATAATGCTTTTTTTTTCTTTAGAATCACTTGTTAGTCACAAAAATACTATTATTTCGAACGTACATTCAACCACATGCACAAATACATATATACACACATATAAAGTCCTTGTTTGCCTTGAATATATTGGCATATTTAAGAGTGAATAATACACAAATCATTTACCATATCAGATTCCTTTAAGACTTCAGGAAAACAAATGCTTGAACCAAGTAGATGAATTAGAAAACAGAAGGGAACCCTGTTCTTTTGATCTAAGCTACAATTTATTGCTAGAAAAGCCTGTGGTAATGAAATAAAGCAGTTTGTTTCAAGATAGTTGATGCACAATTCAAGCGCACTTTTAAACCAGACAGCTAGACATAGGTATTGGTATCTGCATGTATTTCAGTAAAAAAAAAAAAGGAAAATAAAGCAAAAGGATGCTGCATGTTTAAATTTATAATCCTCTTTACCCACTGGGTGGCTTAGCGTGCAATCACCATTACTACTTGAGACAGGAAACACACTGAAATTTTCTCTCTGTCTTTAATGTTGCCCAGCAAGTACCCTCAACACATACGTGCATGTAACAGTTGGAGGTCACGCATGACTCCAGCACAGCCTGAGGCATCGCGTGCCAATTTAAACTTTGCCAGTTCTCTGTAAAAAGTTCAAATACTTCCAATGCATGCTACTGTACACCAGGTACAAAGGGCCTAATGCCCCAGGTAAATTATTAATCCTCATCTTTCATAAACAAAAATGTTCTGTATTTTTAGTAAACAGTAAAACGCAGAGGTAGTACAGTCAAAAGGCTTACAAACCTTTTGAACTTTGTCATCTTGGGCGTGGTATTTCCTCTCTCTACCCAGTGTCTTCATGTGAAACATAGAGGTAATAATACTTAACACAATTACTTAATGCTTCCACAGTGTTTTGAGCATGGTAATCTCTGTGTAGGCTCTTATCTGTTACAGATATGTTGCAATTAAATAACTCCTTACTATGCAAAAGGTTTTTCTGTTTATTACAGATTTGATATATGGAGAATAAAAGCCAGTCCTCTGAACAAACGAGCCTGCAGTTCCAGGGAGCATTCTGGAAACCAGAGCAAGAAACTTTGAATTATTTGAGTCACCTAAATCTGACAGTGGAGTTAAAATAATTCCTTGAAACTTGGCCAGACACTTTTTTTTTTTTTCCAGCTCCCTTCCATGCCCTCATCGCCAGCTCATCTTTATAGTTCCCCGATCTTTCTGCTTTTCTCTGTGGCATATTTTATCCACCCTTCCTTTTTGTCTTTCTTTCTCCAGTCTGTTTCCTTCAAAGGCGAGCTGCTGTTCTTCCTCAGGTTACTGGAGCATCAGTGGCTTGCATTCAGGTCACTTAATATGGCAGCAGTTGTGTGGCCTGTCTGTGTAAGCATCTTCTCTCTCTCAGCATTGTATGTTCCTACTACCACATGTACCCTGGGCCTGGACATCTCCCTGATCTATAATGTAGTATTTACAACCATTTCCATGCAAGGGATTTTGCAGTTCAGCTGTGTGTTTGCTTTTTTGATTGATGTGTTAAGCTGTGTGTTTGCTTTTTTTGATTGAGGTTCATAGTCATACTTAGATCTCTTCCTAGATCAGTCCTCATCAATTTAGGTTCAGGTGAAAATATCTGTATTTTGGGATTTTTCACATTTACAATGTCAGTTTGTTTCTTTCCTGAGAAGCATTTCACAGATGGTGTTGTGAAGTTAGTTTCTGCTGAATTATTTTTTTTTTGACCTGTTTGGTTTTCCATTTTCAAATGCCTTGCAAAGATAGGCCAAAGATACCATTAATTAAGAGATTACTGAAAGAGAAAGAAAACACGAAAATAATAAAAGCTGAGATCATCAGAATGGTTTCCTTGAAATAGTATAAAATAGGACAGAATTCAGAAACCTGTTTTATTCTTAACAGTATTTAAAAAAAATTGTATTTAGTGCCAGTGAAAGCTGCTGCTTTGGCAATATGGTACGTCATTCAGTGGCTAACAAACTCAGCTAGGCAAAAGCCAGTAACCCAGCTGTCAAAGGATACATTGACCTTTCCTTAGTAATCATTCCCTTCCAAACCTGTTTGTTGATTCAGGCATAGGGTGTTTACCTGGGAACTGGTGAATAGATATTCTTTGCAAGGATAATATCTGGAAAGAGAGAAGTTTCATAATTAAATGTGAAAACTTAAAAGACTCTACTGAAAGATAAATTACTTTACTTTTTTTGTGAAAGACATGTTTCTAGAATGAATTATTCAATACTAACAATGTATACCATGGAAACGGGATACTTTCTGCAAATGTCATGTCTATCTAAATCTATTTTTACACACACAAAGAGAAATACACACATATAGATGCAGATGTACAATCATGCATGCATACACATGTACATGGTTTTGTAAAGATATTTTGTATGTTGCATATTTTTGTCCTCTAAAAAAAGTGAAACAGTCATTCTTAAGTGTATGAAAAAAAGGGGAAAACTCCAAAACACTCATCAGAATTCTGTGTAATCTTATCATGGGTTTTAACCTTTGCTTGATGTTTTCTTATGTGTCCGATGTATTACAATTTGTCAAGATTAGTGTGCAGCTAAATAGAAAATTTAAATACATCTGCTTTGGCATTAAATATATAAACAAACTTAAAGTAGTTGTAAGGACAAAATTATCTTCTTTGGTTCTAAAATGGAACAAGTATGCAGAGTCATGCTGCAGAGCAAGATAGTATCAGTTTTAATTAAAAATAGGTCAGGATGGTCAAGTTTTCCTTTTGATTGACCTCACTTGCCTTTTTCCTGGCAAAATCAAAGCCACCTCAGTTTTTCCTAGGATGCAGTATGGTCTGCTTTGCTTTTCCCAACTTCCTCTTATTTCAGACAATTATTCCCAACTTCCTCTTATTTCAGACCACAATTTCAGACAAAATCAGTGGTTCCCTTCCCCAACTTTCTCCAGATAATCTGACCCTATTTGTAGGAGTACAAGTGGAAAGACATGCTGACAAGCAGGCAGACAACTGAGCAGAAGGATCATGCAGCCCTTGGGGTCAGCAGAGTGTGCCTTTGTACTCTCAGGTTCTTGCAGAGTGAGCAGCAAGGGTGGGAGAGGTCTATGGTATGGTGCCTCACACAGGAAAGCACCTTGGATGTTTTCGGGGAGGAAAGGGGGAGAGGCACATGCAAGGTCAGTTAAGTGACTTAAAGGAGGTGGGTGATGTCAAGAGTTTCTTGGATAAGGGAAAAGGTAAGTAGCTGAGAGATTTTAAGGGTGGTGCAAATAACAGGGAAGGAGGATACAGGATACCTGAGGAAAGAAGTCAAGGGTGAAGGTGGTGGGTGGAAACCAAGGCACCAATGAAAAAAACAATGAAAAAATTGTAAGCTGTTTGATACAGTTTTATTACATTAGGTCCTTGCTAGATTTTAACAACATATTACTGTAAAATCAGAGCAAGGCATAAAGCTGAGCTGTACTGTGCTCTGTGCTCTGAACCCAAACTTCTTCTAATGTGACAGTAGGCACTGCTTTTGAATTTGGAGCTTCAGTTAGAGACACAGCCTGTACTACTGCTATTTTAACTGTCCTACGAGTTTTTAACCTTTTGAGAAAGGGCTTCAGAAGCAGTTTGTCTAGTCCATTACCAATTTGTCTAGCATAAGATATACTTCTGGATTCAGATCCTGAGTTACCTGGGGAAATAGGACCTGGGCAAATGACTTATCCTTTTATGTCCTGGCTTCCACATCTTTTGAAACAGGGTTAATGATGTTTGCCTACCTCATGGGAATGTTGCAAGGATTAGAATGTACAGAGCTTTGAGAATGCCAAGTATGGTTGGTAGTTATATTCTTTTCATGGAATAAAAGCAAAGCAAAAACAAAGCAGTTCCCTTGCTATGATCCCACACTTGAAACCACCACCCATCAACAAAGGATGACTCACAAGCACCCTGAGCCAAGGATACGGTGTTTACTCCTGCAGGTTTGTTTGCACAGAAAGAACGATCTATGCTTCTGAGTACACCTGGCTAACTACCCTCCCAGGACATACGAAGAAGAAATGGCAGAGTCCAGAGGTGTGGCCCATGGCTGATAGGCAACCCATATTGCATCAAGTCCTTTCACTAGGGAGCATAACTGAGCAGGAAACTGAACCCATGGCAAGTCATAGTAGGCAATTGCAGCAGTGCCATTTAGACACCACCTTCAATAACTGTGCTAAGGTTCGAGAATCACAAAGAAATGTGAATTTTTAAGTCTTGAAAGGTAAATAATTATAGTTGAAAGATGATGTACCTCAACTATTGTACATGCATGTACTGGTGGACTAGAGTAGACATCAGAAATCCCAAATTACTGTCAATAAACTAGATGAGAAATTTCCAAACTGTATGATGCAGTCCTGGCAACTATGGTCTGTGCAAGCCTCATGTCTGGTGCGCTGGCAGCGTCAGCCACCACCACGATCAGTGGCAGTGAGACAGGCATTGTTGCTAGGAATGGCTGCTGGAAAACATGCTGCTGTCAGGGGTAATGGCTGGGGGAAGGTATCTGATCAAGGTTGGGGGAGGTGATTCTGCCCCTCTACTCTGCCTTGGTGAGACCCCACCTGGAGTACTGTGTCCAGCTCTGGAGTTCTCAGTACAGGAAAGATATGGACCTGTCGGCGAGGGTCCAGAGGACTGCCACAAATATTACCAAAGCAATGGTAATTTTTTTCACCTATGAGGAATGACTGAGAGAGTTGGGTTGTTCAGCCTGGGAAAGAGTCCGGGGAGACCTTACTGCAGCTTTTCAGAACTTGAAAGGGGCCTATAAGAAAAATGGGATGAGACTTTTTAGAAGAAGCTGCTAAAAGAGAGTTGGTAGGTAGATGTACCATCCCTGGAGACATTCAAGGCCAGGCTAGATGTGCTTCTGAGCTACCTGATCTAGTTGAAGATGTCCCTGCTCATTGCACATGTGTGCACGTCTAATGTCTAGTCCACCAATACATGTGTGTACAACAGTTGAGGTATATCATCTTTCAACTGTGATTATTTCCCTTTCAAGACTTAAAAAATTACATTCCTTTGTGACTCTTCAACCTCAGCACAGCTTAAGTTCACTAAGTTTCTGATTATGATCCCTCTTTTATAGACTCTCCACCACAACCAGGTCTGCCTCGTCTGTATTTTCCCACCTCTACAAGTAAGTCCTCAGCCTCCTAATTATAAACTCCATATAGCTCAGAAAAACTAGCACCTCAGTGCCATTTATTTGATTACCTTATCACCCAATACTCCATTCCTATCCTGCTTTTGCCCCGTTTCTGAATATGAGATGGTGCCAGTGTTGCCTTGACTTGAGCACATATTAGGGAGCAAGCACAGGAGCTAAGACTTCTACTATATATTCAGCATGAAGGCATTCTATTGCATCTTCTCCAATCCCATACTATCTAGATACAGAGGTGCTTACCCTGGCACAGGTGAGATCCTGTGCCCATATCTGCATATCTGGCACCAAAAGTTTCCAGGTGGACACAGGTCTCCAAGCAGTTCCTCCCACATACAGAAATGACAGCTCACACTACTTAGTTCAGTGGTATGGATACAGCTCAGTATTTTTGAACTAGAGGTTTGCGCTAATTCCCTTGGTCAAAATGTTCCTGCCGCATTCACATCCACATAAGTCAAGGCTTAAAGGAGTCAGCAAAATCGTATGTTGTGGCCTTCTGCTTATCAGAGGTCACAAATATAGACTGGTTTTCTTTTTTGTCATTGTTGCCATTTGCTGATCTCTCAAAGAAATGGTGTCTGCATGAGATCTGCTTGTTTTAGTAGCTAAATTCAAGCTGCTCAGGGATCCTCATGTGCCCTTGAGGAGCATAATGAACTCTGGTCTTGAGAGGCTGTTAAATGTATAACTCTCACAGGCATGACAGCTCTCCTGTCTATATTCTACCCCAGACATACCAATACCACACAAAAGATTGCTACTACCAAAGCACAGAGAGTAATCCAATTTTTATTCTTTTTTTTTTCCTGTCAGAATACTCTACCCACTACAGTAAAAGCGATAGTCTTCCTTTGGTATATTATTCACATATTTATGAACATATCTTTTAGTAAACTTGTAGATTAAGATAACTAAGAAAATATTAAAAAAAAAAAAAAATTTTAATGGGTGATCTCTGTTCCTGCATATCCTTCAGTTAGGACACCAGAGCCAAGAGTTAGTGCCCTCACTCTGCTCTGTTCCCAACATCCTACTTGTTTTCTCTAATCCTCTTACTCTTTAGCTTCTTCAGGCCCACAGATAGAAACACTTTACACAGATTCCTCCTCTTTTTTTGAAGTCATTAATGTGTGATGACAACTTGAACATGCCTGTCACAGTGATGTGGTCATTGAAGCTAACTTCATCAACACGTGATTACAATAATGTTTTGATTTGTTTGTACTTAATTTATAACCAAAGAAAGTTTTTATCTTCACATGGAGAATTATCCAACTATCTATGGATATGCCCACTTTTTCCATTTAAAGGCTGAGAAAATTGGGGCTGTTCAGCCTGGAGAAGGCAAGGCTGCGTGGAGACCTTCCAGTATCTGGAGGGGGGCTATAGGGATGCTGGGGAGGGACTATTCATTAGGGATTGTAGTGATAGGACAAGGGGTAATAAGTTAAAACTTAAATAGGGGAAGTTTAGATTAGATATAAGGAAGAAATTCTTTACTGTAAGGGTAGGGAGGCACTGGAATGGGCTGCCCAAGGACGTTGTGAATGCTCCATCACTGGCAGTGCTCAAGGCCAGGCTGGACAGAGCCTTGGGTGGCATGGTTTAGTGTGAGGTGTCCCTGCCCATGGCAGGGGCATTGGAACTAGATGATCTTAAGGTCCTTTCCAACCCTAACTATTCTATTATTCTGTGATTTTCCACACTATTTTTACAGTTTTCCAGCAAGACACAGGTAAGTTATAAAGCCTAGTAACTCCTGGGTTGGTCTTTACTAGGTCTAAACTAATCTGATTGCCTGGACAAGCAAGGCTGTGTCTGCTATCTGGAGCCTTTTTGCAGAGGTTGCACATGAGAATGTTTCCTTCAATCTTACTGTGTGTGTATTTGCAGTATGTGAATGTGTGAATAGAAAACTCAGTGTGCGGATGTTTGAACTTTATACCTGTTTTTTGGCCCAAGCCTCCTCTTTTAAATGAAAAACTTCTAAGAATGCCATATTTAGTTTTAATAGTCAAAAGGTGATTTGTTCCTTAAACAAACAGACCCTTCTCAAGTCTTCTCCTATTAGTACTATTCAACTTCTGTTTATATTGAGGTTTTGTTTCTGTTACTTGTTTGTTTGTTTTGTAGTTGAACTGCAGTGGCAATATCAATCTGTAATGATTTTACATAACTGAGAAGCATAACATATAAAATATAAACCACAGCTTACAATACAGTTCTTTTAACAAACCAACAAAAAGCCCCTTTAAATGAAACCAAAAAGGCAGTGAATCATGAGAGAAGGCCACATTATTTTTCTAGCAAAATAAAGTTAGTATAAGTACTGGAATGGGTGTTTTTGCAACCTTAAATCATACAGCGGTTCTGTTTCGATGGTTTGTTCTCATGCAAACATAGCAATATGCTCTCAAGACTTGTGGTGACCCCACTGTAATGTTATACTAGCTAATAGTATGACTCTAGTTGAGTTCAGCATCAGCCTTTTCCTATACAAGCTGGATATTTATAAATGTGATTATACTTTCAAATTAATGAAAAGAATTGCTAATTGTAGTTATTAAGTATCTGGGCCCTATAACATGTAATACATTTATTCCTGAGACAAAAATACAGCCCTCGGGAAACTGGCAAATCTCGGAGTTCTAGGAAAAGAAATTATTCTTCTTTCCTTGTACACTTCCCTTGTTCCTTTCTGAGAATAAAAAGTAAAATGAAAGAATATTTACGTGCTTCTTACTGGACTATGCAGTGTCACTAGATAAACACTCACTGTGCTTCTAGCATAGGGGTGAGCTAGTGCACTGAAAACGGATTATCTTTCACCCTTGCTATTTAAAAAAGGACAGTGCATTCTAATTAAAGTTTGCACTATGAAACACACAAAGCTGTAAATGAATAGTGAAAAGAAAGTCAAAGCAGTGGTCTGTTTTGTAGCCCATGTTGAAGAAAAGTAATTAAAAAGACATTCCCGGTAGTCAATGCAACAGAAACAGTAAAGAGAGTGGGAAAAGGGGAAATAATAATAGTGCTCCTCTAGCACAGGGAAATATGAATGCAAGAGGAAAGGGGTAAATAATAATGGGATCTTTATTATGCATTAAAAAGAGGATTTTTATATAGGCTGCACAATCTGAGGATGTTTGGTCATGATTAGCTGCTTCTCTGTGTCAGCTCATGACTGCAGGTTTCGTAAGACTGGATTTCAGCTGAACTTCTTTTTCCACTGAGGTTGTTCACTGCAGTCCACAAAAGCAACTTGTCCAGAATTAAAACCTGTAAGCCTCCTGTCATGAGGAGAGGACATTAATTGGAAATCATCAGGTCTTTTGTTTTTCAGGCCAACCTCACATCCTTTTCAGCAATATTTTGATCTTTTTCTCTCTTGTCATTATAATTGCTGAGGAATACCCCATGGAGAAGGGGTAATTTGCATTAATCCATTTGCAAGAAGGAAATATTTGCTTATAAGGTGTGGTAAAAAGAAGCCCACTGAGGAAAAAAAAAAAAAAACAAAAGAATCCTTCCAAACTATACTGGTTATTCAGAGAACTGTAATTTAAGAACATCCTCTGAATTTTAATTCTACCTGTGCCATACATGAGGGTAAGAGTATTCGTTAGTTGAGTAAGATGCCTTCCAATTTAAAAGTACATTCTCATTCAATAGGTGGCCATCAATCTTCAACAAAGCAGAAAAAGTGATGTCTCTGGTCTTCCAAAGACTAGTTGTTATCCATAAAGAATATATCACTTGCCAGGTGGTATTTTTTAGTGTTCTCTGTCTGGACACAGCTGTTCTATGTCAAGCCAGTGACGTGTAACACATTTTTAAAAAAGCCTATTAACACAGTTGTCAGTTGGGTGTAGATGGCTGTGTACTGTTGTCTGCTAAGTCTCCTCTCTCCTGCCCAATTAACTTCCTTATTGAGAGGGTGGAAATAAAAATACAGAATCATTATGCAAAGTGATTCAGTATTTACCTGGAAGTAGAGGGGCAGGAAGCTCTCAAAGATGGATGCAGCTCTAGAGACTAAGCAAAAATAGTTAAATTATCCACCATCTCACACAAACATGACACAGAGGAAGGCCAGTGTTACAGAGGAATTGTGTGCTGTGGAATAAATGAAGTTTATTGAAAAGAGGTGAGAAGTAGGGTGTTATTTAGAGGTAGTCTTTACCAGTTCTCTGGAATTCTGTGTAAACAATATTAGCAACCTTCATTTGGAATAGTGTCAAACACAACAGGAAGAAGAAAGACAAAATGGGTTTACATATTTAATGTTTATTGACTTTTTTGTCAGGTTGGTCTTTAAGATGAATTGCTTCAAGATGAGCCTACAGATTTGAAAAAAAAATACTTGAGAACCCCATATTAGTCACTTTAGCCCCCTGCTGTTGTCCATTAGTCTGTGCACCCCCCAATTTTAAATAAACAAATGCCTGAAGAGCAATTTCATCTGAAACCAAAATGCCATAGGTATAGCTGATGCAGTAATGAGCAGATTTTGCATAAATAAACCTGTTTATCCACAAGTCTTTCTGGAAGAGATCTGAGGATCCAAGTGAATATAAAAACAAACACCTTAGCTGTTGTTTTCTCTGGGCAAGTGTTTGTTTTTATTTAACATGAAAATACAAGGAACTACATTTTATTGATTTGAAATGGCAATTGCCTGCTTTAGTTCAACATCATTATTTTTTCACAGAATGTGCTGTGTTTGACTATTTATTTGTTACTGGAAAATGACTGCGGATTTAGCAAATGTAATCACTGCCTGGGTTCTTGGAAAAACAGATTTTTTCCATGTACATTTAACACCTTCTTACATAACTGGGTTAGCTTTTGTCTGAACAGAAAGTTTCTGACAGACACAGATTTTTAAATCTCACAGAGCCTTCTTGTAACACGAGCAGAGTATGTTCTGAACACCAGGGTCTGTGCCTGCCCATGCCAGTGCCCTGAGCTGCCCCCTTGATTCTTCCAACTAACCTGAAACACACACCTCAGAGCTAATATGGTCCAAAATGCTAACTGATTTCCTTGTTATCACCCAGAAATCTGTGAGATAGTCAGGCCTGGCAAGTTTAAAGGGGTACAGCAAGACTTCGCTGAGTATCTAAAAGGAGGTTGTGGGTGTGAGGGGCTGGGACTTGGTAGATCTTCCTTCATGAAGGGGAGGTGCCCTGTAGTGCAAAGGGGTGTAGTTTGAATGGGAAGATTACTCTTGATAAGCTTTGGATAAGCACCTAGATGTTTGAATGCATATCTAAATTGAATACAAAAGCCAGAGAGAATATGGTTTTGTGGCTAAATTTGACTATGACTTAGCAGATTTGAATCCCATCCCCAGTTCATGGCCATGTATAGGTTCCTTTCCATTTATATAGCTTCGTTTCTCATCTATCACATGTGAAAAATAAAGCTTTTGATTCTTACCCTTTATTTCTCCTTGTTTATTTTCTGTAACAGAGGAGTATAGAAGTCAAAAAGATCTCAACAAATCTTCTAGCATCTTCCTTTGGAGCAGCAATACAGAAACACTCCCTGAAAGATATTTCTCTAACTACTCATTAAAATCAGAATAAGAGCTGCTTTTTCTTCAAGAGCCATAAATTCAATTTATAAATCACTCTTTTTTTTCTTCTTTATTTACAGCATGGGAATTAAACATGTTTCTTATTTTGTATTTGTAGAATGGAGTTATATTTTCTCAGAGTAATCTGTACATGATTTATTGAGTTTCATCAAGCAATTTCAAGTAATGTCTGTAATTAATTAAGATCATTCAACTTCTATTCTTCCAACTGCTTTGTAACTCACACTTTTGAAAATATCTGAGAAATCTAGAAATGTACTGAATTTCATTATCAAGGGATTAAATCCAGTTTTCCTGATTTAGACATCCTCAATTTACATGCTTATTAAAGTGGTCTTCCTAAAATACATGCCTATATTTCCACTAGCTAGTGATGCAAAATAGCTGCCTTTGAAAATATCTGGGAGAAGTTCCTCTGTGCCTAAACACTAGTGGTTACAGTTTTTACTGACAAATCAGCATTGGTTTATCACTTGATTATTTTTCAATCCTTACAAAAAAATTGACTAATAATGGTTTTTTGGTATTTCAGAAGAGTTAAAGAAATTAAACTGACCCATTTTCCTCTAAGTTCCTTTCACTTTTCATCAGTATTTCATTCTCTGCTTGCCTTTCTTCACTTCTTTTGAATGTCTTCTGCTCTTAAGGACTGTGTTAACATTTCAGAGATCACTTTGTGTGGTTTCTTCAGCATTCTTGGGTGAAATTCATGAGGCTCCTACAACACAAATATATCCAGTGTATTTGGTAACTTGTTACTTCTCTGTTCCAGCCTCGTCTTCTATCCCTTCCTTAAAATTAAATATTTTTGTTATCTGCTGTTTTTTGTGATAAGAGATTAAATCAACTGCTATTTACTCCATTAATGATGTGTTCCTCTGTCTGCTCAAGATTCTAACAACTCTTTTCCATGCCTCTTATATTTCCTGATTCTTGTTGTACCCTCAACTTTAGTAGGGGCTTCCTTAAAGACTGTATGTTTATACCTCTGCTATTCCTCTACATTGATCCTCAGTCATATCTTCTTCTAGTTTTTATTTTATATCCATAAAAGTCCTCAAAGAGCTCTTACAGTATCTCTAAGAGCATGTCATGTGATTTTACTTCATCTCAGATTATCAGCCTATTAAGACAGGAAACAATTCCCTTTGTGATTTGGAATTTCTAAGTGCTACTGTAAAGTAAAAAACAACCTTGTGAACTTTCCACATCTCTACCTGAATCTTTGTCAAAAGAAACAAATTGGTGGGGTTTGTTTCCGTTTTATTGCTGGTGGGGTTTTGTTTTTGTTTTTTTTTTGTTTGTTTGTTTGTTTTTTTGGGGGGGGTGTTTTTGGGGGGGTTGGTGGTTGTGTTTTTGGGAGGGGGGAAGTGTTGTTTGGTTTGTTTTTTCCAATCATGATTCTTTCAAATTCACTAGAAATATCAAAAGGATTTTGGCAGGGTTCAATATGTCCTGTTTCCTAGTCTGGATTTCAGTCTTTTGTACATCCTCAAATATCTTTTCCTGTACCTGGTTTCTTTGAGTGAGTGGATATTTCTCATTAAAATGTTAATATGGCAGGGAAGAGACCATAGATGCAAAGACATGTCAAAGAGAAAATGAACACAACAAAAGACTAATCGGAATTAAAGAAGGGTATACAGATTTATAGAACACTTTAATACAAACCTGAGTCTTTCTTTACATAGTAGGTAGGAAATTGGAGATAAGCAGATGCTTCAACTTCTGTTGAAAATTTGGTAAACTGTACAGTCTTTTTAAACTAGAAACTTCTGAGGAAAAAGTAGTGTCTTGAATTTCTGGCCCTTATACTCTTCCCTGAGCTATGAGTCTTAGTTGTGCTTTCAGCTCAGACCAGGTTTCGGGATTTAAAAATAAAAGCAAAGTTGAAAAAAAAACCCACCAAAAAATCTAACCTCACAACACTTTCCCTCTGTTGCACAGTTTCATATTAAATTCAGATACTGAACCTTCATTTATAGCAGACTGCGCCTCTTCAGCATAGAAGATGGCTACCTTGAAATCACCTGTCTCTTCCCTTACATATTTACGTGTGCAATTATTATATAGTTAAAAGGCATAAACAAGGACATGCTGTGTGTGCGAGTTTCTGGAATCTCTTGTTTTTCCTCCATAGTGCACAAACAAGTCATTTAGGTGGACAAAGTCTGAAAGTGAATCATAAACTTGTGTTGTTTTTCTAAGAGAACTTTTTCTGGTGGCTGCGAGAACAGAGGCCCTGTGTCAGGCCAAAGTACTGGCTTAGCCCCTAGAATTCAATGGTATTGCAGAGCTAATTTTTGCGGACAGGCTGACAAAATCTTCAAGTAGCTTTGTGCCAAGGGTAATGATATTATGGCTTGGGTCTAGCAGAAAGCAACAATAGACTCTGTTTTGAAGGGCATAAGTTGACAGCTTTCTTTGTCACTACATTGAGAAATTTGATATAAGCAAACACCTACACTCTACCTAAAAGACATACCAATGAAACCTTGGGTAATACGGTGGCTTTTCTTAACACAAATGAACTATTATGTTTCAAAACACAATCTCTTCATTAAACAACAACAAAAAAGTTTTGATCATATTTCATTGATTAATTTGACAGAGACCAAGTCCTTCAGAACTTTGCACTTTTCAAGACGGTTCTTGGACAGCTTGAGCTTTGACACTCACCCCTATATGTTTAGCTCTATACTACACCCCTCAGCTCATAGGCCTGGGCGTGTACCTCACCCATAGTAAATGAGACTAAAGGAAAGAAAAGCCAGCCATGTGAGTCAGACAGGCACTGAGGCATGCCCCACCTGATGAATCAAGACACAGCCAGTGTGCCTAAGAGTGCTAAGATGAAGCCAGGAGATAAAACAGCCCTGTAATTTGAGCTGTTTTAATTTGGACTCAAACTTTGATTTGATGTTTAAAATATATTCTTCAAATAAGGCTTCTTTTATGAGTCTGTTGAGTCATAGAGTCCGGAAATCTATTTACCTTTCTGCCACAGGATTTCTGTGTGGCCTTGGGCAAATAATTTAATCTCTCTGTCTTTATCTACAATTACCAAATGTTAAGCCTTCTTCTTGCTCAGCATTTTTAAAAATGAGAATAAATAGTGAGCAGAAAAAAGATTGCAGCTTAGAACAGATACAGAAGACAGGAAGATGAAGATGGGAAGTAAATGGAAGAGGCAGAAGAATGTGTGGGATGCAGGAAGTGGACAAGGATAAAAACACGCAGGAAAAAGAAGTGGACAGGCAGAGGGCCTCAAAGGTGGCTAGCTCATACTGAGCAGATGTGGTTCTGCAAGTCATTTAAGAAGGAAGGTGGCAGATGCACTAGCTAACATCTGCTTGGAATAAACTGCATGTGTGTGAGAGAGAATGTGGGAGGGGGGGAGGATGGCCTGAGAAAAGCAACTCTCAACTGATCAAAGGGTGTCAGTTTTCTGAGGGTACAATGACCCTTTGATCTGTGACTTTTCCCATAGCTAACTAATTGGAGAATCAAAGGGTTAAAAGTGAATAAAATAACAGAACAGCACAGGAGTGTCCTAAGGCTTCGGACCAGTCTGGAAAATCTAGATACAAATTTCCTATGTAAATTAATGGCAAAAGGAGGAATTTTGCCAAGGTAACCCATAGACAAAAAAAGAGTTTAGACTAAATGTATGTAAGTGCAGTGCCTGAGTAACTTCTGATATTCAAAACTCTGGTTTTGAAAATAAGTGTTATTAAAAAATCATGTTTCACTCTTGCAAAAGTAATGAGAAGGATTAAATATCTTACAATTTAAGCAAATGCCTTATTCTTTGCATTTCCTTCTGGTTTTGTAAGTGCTGAGAAGTAACATGGTTCCAGTTTCACAACTTTTCTGTAATCATGATTTCTAGAAAATAACTTCTTTAAAATGAAAGGTGAGATTCTTACACATTCCTATGCTTCTTTATTTCAGCAGCTGAAACTATGGAAAAAAAATGTCATTTACTGTGAACCTTGCAATAAAATATCCTGGGAGTTTGCCACCTTGGAAAATTCTACCCAAAATCTATCCCTCTTCTCTAAGTGACCCCATCCGAGATTCTTTATATATTTTAAAAACTGTGATGAAACCATGTCCCTTAAAAAGCAAGAAAAGTTTTTTCATGGGAATTCCTAAGCTGAGTTGTTTATGATCATAAAAATCCCATAATAGTCAATAGGAGAGTTAGAATGTACACTAGACTACTTGGTCACATAAAAATCTTACTGAAATGATTCAAACATGGATCATCACCCATATTTAAGCACAAGAATTACTTTAGACTTGCAAATGGTCTGAAAGTCAAAATATCAAACTTTTAAATGAGATTTACAGAACTTAGCTACATCTCCGGGGCACCGTTGTTTGGACTGTAACTCCATTGTACAACTTATATCATAAGAGCAGTAAAACCTGGAACTGTTGGGAATAAAACAGTCTCTGATAGCTTGTAAAGGCTTGAGTGAAGGTAATAGACATAAACATACGTATAAACAGAAATCACTGTCATAAGACAATTGTTGTCTAGGTATGGGAAGCACTAATAAACACACTTTCTTGGAATGTCATATTCACTCTTCTGAGGATGGTGATGACAATCCAGAAGCCAGCTTCCACTTTCAAACAAGCAGTTCCTTGCCTCATTGCTTTCCACTGCAGTTGAGTGTGCAAACATTAAAGTTCTTGGCAAAAAGAATTACACTACTGCCTGGTCCCTGAGATTGCCTCTTGCCCTTGACAACATAACCTTTTAGAAGTCTGCTGTTTGGCAGTTTTCTAACTTAACTTCCTCACATTGTACAAAAGAGCATATGACTTAGAACTCAGGAAAATGGCATTGGCTAACGTGCAAAATCCCACAGACCTGAATTCTCTAGACTTCCATAAATAAGTTACTATCCCTCCTTCCCTGGGGTTATAAAGACTCTGGTGAATTCACAAAGGGCATTCCTTTTGAGTGAACATACAGAAAAGATTAGTAGGACCGCAAAAGCGGTATTGGTCTTTGTTTTTTTGTTTTTTTCTTCTCAAACTCCCACAAAACTAAGGAAATGGCACACAGAAGAGCTCAGAAAAAGAATTAATCAATCATATTCAAACTTCAGTGGATCCAGGAAACATTTAGTTATTTTGTTGGTAGAATATACCAACTTGCCAGCTCTATGAAATTTAATTTTCTATTTAGCTGAAGACAAACTAATACTCTGGAGAAGTAAGTTAAATTTTCAGTGCTTCTACCTTATCATGCATCAAGCTTGACTTGCAAATGTCATCACTAGAAGATGGGAGAGAGAATGTGAGTTAACATATTCAAGAATTCCTTAACCTAAAAAGTCCAACAATGAAAATAACAAACAGAAGCAATTTTTACTGATTCAAGTGTTGTTTCTTTTTTTTTTTTTTTTTTTTTTATTTCTGGTTTGTTTATACCGGGGGTGTCTGCAACAATAGAAAAAAAATTGATGATATTTGTTCTGAAAATCAATGAGAGGCTAAGGGTAGACACAGCTTTGTTCCCAAGGCAATCTGAAGCTGTTATGAAGGAGAGAAGCCTGACCTGCAAACAAATCAAGTGATTTTAGAGCATGTGTGCAACATGAGACAGTGTTCATGGGGGACCACAAGCCCCTTACTTCCCCTCTCCTGGGAAATGCATATTTGGGATAGTACAGATAAAACAGTGTGAGGTGGTGCAAAACTTGGTTGGACCATCTGGTAAGTTACACCTGGTATTTTGTCCCAGAATGCCATATGCAGAAGCTGATGGACATCTGTAATATGGTCAAGATTTTTAAAGACATTACTCATTCAGATCCAAAGCACTGATCAAATGCTAATAGCAAATGATAGAATGGAAATGTCATTAACTGCATTAATGGAAATGTCATTAACATGTTGTTCTACTGTCATCAGTTTTTCCAAAGTTTAGGGGGTGATATGTGTCTGAAGGATTCTGGTAGCATCAGGGAGGTACATGATGCTTGCAAGTGCTTCTGGAGAATGGACAACCTTTTACATTTCAAAAGTGAAATAAGTTAAGTAAGTTTAATTGCTCAATGTGTGTGGCCTGGCTTCAAATGTTACCTTCTTTTCATACACAAGCTGAAAGTAGGAAAGAGGTCATTAACAGATTGGTGCATATGTCATGTCATGTCTTAACTCAGGATTTTTTGTGGAAAATAGAGTTGTGATTCTTTTTTTGAAGTTTTCTATCTGAACTAAAAAGGAGTGCTCTGGGAAGAAGTACTCAGTGGTCTGTGTGTATATGAAGGGAGCTCTACAAGAGTTTATAAACCTGCCTGACATGAGCTATAAATGGATGGTCAAATTAAGCATTCTCCTTCCTGTGTAGCCTCTAGGACACAAGGCAGATGGTGTTTTTATGATACAATTACCAAATTAAACTTCAGTCAAAGAAGCAGTACAGTCATCGAATTACCATTTTGTATGTTTCTTAGATGTCTAGTTTCATTCTCCATACTGGGAGATGACTTTAAAACCTGCAGTGAAATTATCAGAAAGTAAATTTTGCAAACATGCAGCCACCTGTGACAGCCAGATATACAGTTCAAATAGTACTGCTCTTACAGTGTTTTAAACACACATATTCTCATCACTCAGATCTTGATATGAGTCTCTGCTGTAAAAATATTTACTATAAAAATATGGCCATGGTTTGTTATCATCCCTTGATTTTGTTTATTTGCCTGTGAATTGCTTGTGGACCAGCTTGCCTCCTGTAACCTTTAATGGCACTGCAATTAAATCCAGTTGATTTTGTTGCAAAAATGTGCCTGATGCTTTTCTTTCCTGTCCAGTTTTGAGCTTTGCTTTAGTTTTTGTCTGGATTATTGACTCTCTTAAATATTCTCATTTCAACACTTTGAGGAAAGAGCTTGCATTCCCAAAGTTATTTCCCTCTAGAAAATAAGAATCCTTTCCTCCCTGGAGTAGACCACCATTAAAGATTAAACATCAATCTTTGATTTTCAGTCTGTAGTGTATGTGTCAACAAAGTGGAAAGCACGTTAAAGGAGCTAAAATTTCAGAACTACAGCTCCACAACTGTTAATATCAGAGTCACACTGAACTCACACTCACAGCTCCCTCAATTGTCATTTTTGATTCTTTTCCACTCCCTGCAAATGCAACACCTCTGCCATGATGTCTTGAAATTCCAAGGCTGAGTCTTTTTTGTGGATTCAATGACTGTCAACTTTTTAAACCATATATTTGTTACCAAAAAAAAAACCACCAAAAAACATTTATTCTACTTTTTTATTAAAGTAAAAAATTACTACTTCTTACTGGTAAAACGTAGCATACATAGTGTAAACAGATCAAGAAACAGAGAATCAATCTCAACTGACTTGTCTACAGACTGAAAACAAACTTGTCCTATAATAGAGAACATTGGTTTAAAATACTAAAATTATTTCCCTAACATTTGTGTACACTCGTATAGTAAATTAAAAAGTATTTGAAAAGGACTTTAAGAAGAGAAATTACTCCACAAAAATGTTTAACTGAAGAACATACAATGATTTGTAATATTTCTTAATCAGATATAGAATTCAATTATTTCTGTTTTCCAGTCAAAGACAAGTTAATGAGAATTCCTAATTACCAGTGATTTCTTAAAGCTTGAAATTTTAGAAAAGCCAATGATATAAAGCCATAGTTGTGTCTGACTAACAGTAGTGCATTACAGTGGGAATAATTCTAGTGAACTAAATGGGTTCTTGCTTACTGTCAGTTTGTCTTCTCATTCGATTTATTCAGGCATCAGTAATAGTGGGACTGAGACCTCCACTAAAAAAAAAACCAAAAAACGATGGAGGGCTTTTCAGGTTGCTATTCAAGAGAGAATGAAAGTTCAAGGTGAAGAGGGACATGCAGAGGAAAATTAGGAGAGGATCAAGAGTGTAGGTGGGTGGCAGTATCATTACAGAAAAAATCTGCTTTGAGACCTATCGCAGGTTGTGATTAGGTGCATGGCCTGATACCTTGATCAAGGCTGAAGAAACAGATTTCAGACTCATTTTCTTCCTTTGGTTTTGGTAATTTCTTGCACACATGAATTTTTTCTTTGTAATACTGCAGTGTGCTGAGTCTGGCTGGGATGGAGTTAGTTTTTCTCACAGCAGCTTGTATGGTGTTATGTTTTGGATTTGTGACTAAAAAATATGGATAACACTCCAGCATTTTAGCCGTTGCTGAGCAGTACCAGCACAGTGTCAAGACTTCTTTTTCCCACTCTGCCCCCGCAGCAGGTTGGCTGGGAATGTGCACGCACTGGGAGGGAGCACAGTCATGGCAACTGACCTGAATTGACCAAAGGGATACTCCATAGTGCATAATCTCACGCTCAGCAATAAAAATGGGATAGAGGAGGGTGGCTTGTGTGGGATGTAGCCATTGCTCAGAGACTGGCTGAACACTGATCTACTTGGGGAAGGCAGTGAGTGATTGCCCTTGCATCATTTATTTTACCCTCTTCACTTATTTCTTCATATTGACCCAAAAGATTCCTTGGTTTTGTTTCCTCTGTTCTCTCCCTCATGCCACTGGTTAAGAGGAGTGAATAAGCAGCAGTATGGGGCTTAGCTGATTACTGTAGTCAACTCACCACAGAGTTTAAAAATAATCTTGATCCTCTGCATAGATATCTCCTACTTATTTCTGTGGCAGTTTTGCATTTGGAAACACATAGGGTGCTAGGCTTGTTACAAGCTCCATGCATATATGAGGAGTCATCCTCCATCACAAGAAATCGCAATGTGGAATCTGATTGTACGATGTATGTTTTGCATCATCAGTCACAGTGGGTGGGCTTGGGTGTTAGCTGATGCTAACTGATGCAAGCTGAACTGACTTGTCATCCCTTCCCTTGCTGAAGCACTAGCTTTTTATGACATGATGAATCTATTCATTTTCAAAGGAAAGAGCTGTGAAAGAAATAGTGTTGCATTTTCAAAAGCTGCTGGCTTTGATGTGTGCACCAGGCAAGCTGAAATCATCGTGCTTAAGGGGAAGCTGGGGATTGTGCTCACAGCTGACTGATGAGTTGTCCACAATCAGCATTAGGGCAAGCTTTAGTCCTGCACTTTTGTCACTGTTCATTCAATATAGACTTAGTACTTAATGTCTCACTTGCAAACCAGTACCAAAGCCATACAGTGGTTAGAAAATTATTGTGTCTTCATGTCTTCAGGCTCACAAGGAGAGTGATTCTTAAGTGAATGATGATGTTAGTAGGCAAAGTGGGGTTACAGCCATGTGCTGCTGCTAAGACGTCTTCGGATGCTGTGGATATTGTGTGAGAGGTAACAGAAAAATAAGGGAAGAATGCAGATGTCATGGATAGGGATGGTAGAAGTTAGGCCTAAAAGAAAGGCATTAAAACCTATTCCTAGATTGTATTTCTTTGGGGCTGCTTCTCATCTGTTCATGTGTGATATTCTCATGTGCTTAGTAAGGGAGCACACCACCAATGTTTGTTGTTTAAATATAGAAAAGAGAAACATGAAACTACAGAATGCCTTTTTAATGCTCCTTAAACCACATCAACTGGCAACAGAGGCACCCATTCCATTTCTGAGTTCAAGAGAAGATGCAGTATAGCACATGAATCAATAAACCCAAATCCACTGCAACCTTCAACAGATGACAAATAACAGTAGCAGAAATCCTTACTCAATAGACTTGTAAAGTATCACCCATTAGTTTTCATAAAGTGCATTGAGTTCCCCAAATTTTAATGTAATACATGCTCTGTGCGCAAAACACAGGTTTGAGCCTGGCAGAAAAATGACCAATACAGCTAAAGTCCCACATATCTGCAAGTGCTGACCATGTGTTGGTCTGATTCTCATTTAATTTGTATTGGTGTTAATCCAAAATGACTTATATGGAGACACAGAAGTTACAGTGCTGTGATATATGTGAGATTACATTTTTTAATGCTTTAAATTTATAATACCTATTTCAAGATGCTATAAATCTATACCTAGCTCTTCTATGGGACATTTACAAATCTAATGTCTGAAGGATAGGTCTGATCCTTCAACAGAATTATACCAACCAGCATAAGCTGAGGATGAAAGGAAATTGGATACCAAGTATAATGAGATCATTCATTGTGATATGGATAGAGACTGTGATGAGATATCACAACCATATTTTGTTCTGCTTAGGGAAGACTGGATCTATAAGAAAATTAATCTAATGGAGTAATTACAATCTGCTTACCTAAACCTTCCCCTATCCAAGCACTTTCAGCTTGATTAGGAAAAAGAAAGAGGAAATCCAACTAAGACATGTTAGAAACAATTTCAAAATTATTTTAAATTTCTTTAGAAGGAAATATATATATTCTGACTATTGAGAGTGACAGAGCACTGTAACAGGTTGCCCAGGGGGGTTGTGGAGTCTCCTACATTGGAGATATTCAAGGCCCGCCTGGACAAGTTCCTGTGTGATGTACTCTAGGTTGCCCTGCTCTTGCAGGGGGGTTGCACTAGATGATCTTTTGAGGTGCCTTCCAACCCTTGGGATTCTGTGATTCTGTGATTGCTTAATTAGTTGACAGCAATAAGTCAGTGTAAAATTAGCCAAGCGAAACCCACACTTATTTCTTCAAATTGATATTTTCATTATTTCTCTATCCTTCCTCCCTTATCTTTCTGTCTTCCTGCATTCTCCTCTGATACCCATTCTCTTTCATGCACAACTTTCTCTCTTGCCCATTTGTTCCCCCTTCACAACATCTGTAGAAACAGCAAAAAAAATCCTTGGAAGAGCATGAACAGGTTAGAGATTTTCTGAATAGAATGACTCTGAGCTTTAATCTGTGCTGTTTAGGCCTGCAAAATGTTCCCACTGACTTAGAAAGCAGAAGCATAAGTCTTTGGAAAAGCAGACAGGGCCTCTGTTTCCATAAAACTGTGTATTACTTTCTATTCTCTTTTGAAAAAAAAAAAAAGATTTAATGAGCTTCCGCAGCTGGCAAATCTAATGCATTGAAGAAGACAGGAAAGTTAACCTGAAGATTTGACCCCCAAAACATGTAGGTACAGCAGATCATGCTCTCTTATGAAGCTGAGCATCATTTACTGAGGTCAAACTAAGCATTTTAATTTTCAAAGTTCACTACCAAATACTTGGCAAAATACACTGGTTTTTATTGACTAGTCATTCCTCTCTAAAACAATTTGTACAGACCTGAAAAATCATTAAGTCTGTTTTCTGCAAGTACAAATAATGAATGTGTTGTAAGAACACCTAGAAATGAAAGTGTGACAGAAATTTAATGAAAAGACATCTGAATCCTCATGTTTTGAAATACAAAATAGACATTGGTAATAAATTTATTTTTTTTTCCTATCTTTTTCTTCAGATATGAGTTTCAACCTTACATAATTCTTTGTCCCCAGTGTATAACTGAAAAAAATCTCTCTTAACTTCTGGACTTAAATGACCTTGTAAGTAACTGAACAATGCTATTGTCTGGATCATGTTTCATGCTTGACCTTCACTTTGTAGGTGTTGGTGTTCAAAGCAGAAAGCTTTTTCTGGATGAGAGACGAAATACATTCCATGCAATTGTTTTCTGTTTCATAAGCCAAAACATTTATTTCCTATTTTATTGTCTTGGTAGTCATAAGAAGACAGTGATCCCATGAGCAAATCCCTAATAAACGTTTGAAAATATGACTATGTTGGTATTTACTGATGTTTTCAAGTAATCTTGGATAAAACACTGGGAAAATGTATTTAATCTTTACTTTCAAAACACATCAAAACTTTGATCTCTAAGTGAGAAAGAAAATGTGTGTAACTTCTGGCTTTGCATGTTCATCTTTAAATACTGTTTTGTTTTCCAATAGAATTAGGAGACAGAGTTTACATATCACACTAAATATCTAATTACATACTCATATGTATAATAAATAATTATGTCCCCTTTAATTTCTTTTCCTTAGGGCAACTGAGATAATGATAGCAATTTTTTGGTATATTTTTTTCAAGATTTGTTGAGAGTTGAAATGCCCTTGGGCTACATGAAAATTGGAGAATTACATTAATTTATTTCTGTCAAATTAAGAGCATTTGAAAAGGCCCAAGCATGACATTTAAGATCACCCTCACTGTATCTGTATTTTAATAAATGAGGGCTTAGTTTTTCCTCCCCCATGAAATAAATTTTAAAAGTTTATACTAGTGTCATATATCTCTTGTGATGCAGCTGTGAAAGCTCATGATCCTTGATTGAATTTTAGTTGTAATAGGGACAGGACCTTCTTTACTGGCAGGTGAAGACAGGACAGCAATCACATTCAGCTTCTTAATGGAAGGAAACAGTTGGCCCTTTGCTGTCGGTTTCCAGAAAAGACAAATTGCTGTTTTGGAAGGACCTTTTGAAGAAAAGCCAGCATGGTAAATCAGGGGTCTGTGAAAGTGCTTTTGCTATCTTACTGTGATCTGTTGATTTCTTGTATAAATTCAGTGAGTGGCGTGTGTAGAGATAAAAAATACAAAACTGTTTCTTCCTCTCTGCAGCTTGATTATCTTACTATATGCAAGATGCAAGATGAGTCTAGATCAAACAGGTCTTTCACTAGGGCCTCAACACTGTGTCTGAAAATACACTTCTAGGGTGTTGAAACAAGTTCAAACCACACATCTCCTATGTGTTCTTCCTCATGGGAAAACAGGGTCCTTTCTGGTGTTCTAAGTAAATTTCCATTCCTTAGAAACTGATGAACTGCACCTCAAAATTTTAATGGAGTTTTCCAGATGAAAATGAATACAACAGATTCATTTTTCCCTTAACTTTTGTTTGGTTCCCTGAGCAGCTCTAGGTGGTGGTACCATTGTTTCAGAGTTGGGGGGAAAGAGCATGCCTGGGGCAATGTGATCCTGACCGTATGTGCTGTTGCTTCACTCTAGTAACTGTGGTCTGAACTTGTTCTTGCTCTTTTAAGTCACTGGTTTACTAGCTGGACACAGGGAAAAACAACAACATGCCATTCTAAAAAATGCAAGTCTATGGCTTTCGCCTCTGTGACATCTAGGTTTACAGAAGTAGAAGAATGACCCATACATGGAAAATAGTTTCTTGTGTTAATAGCTTACAATCTGGGAGCACTGAGGAGTCCTGTTCCACTGGAGAGAATGCTGACATTGAGAAATACGTGCAATATTGTGTGGTCAAGCTCATATTTGCAAGTAAGACTTTTTAAAGTAAGGATCTATCCTGTCTTCTAGTTTTTACAGGCAGCAAAACTTTGACTTCCATGAGCATAGGCTCATGCTCCATGTGGGGTTTTTTCAGCTCAGTTCAGCATGTTCAAACACTCTTACACTAATCTAATTGCAGTGCAATTCCTTCCAACCACCAAGTGTTACATTAATTGCATAGCTCATATTTACCATATGTTACAAGGCCTTAATTTCCTTTAGATCTGTGACTTTCAGAGCGACAAGGCTATTGTTTTGGTGTGTCAGTACATCTACCATGAGAGAAATGGCCCTTTGCACTTCTGGCAAAATGGTAATACTTTGTCAGACCAATTATTTCAAAGAAAAAAATGTAATATGGCAGAAAAGCTGCTGGCATATATTCTTGTTGAAGGAAAATTAATCTTCCTATTCTGATTTGGGAGACACTGGCTTAACAAACAGCTTGAAATAGCAAAAGTCCATTCACAGGTCCTAGCAGATGAAAACAATAAAAATACTGAAAATAAACTGAGCACTCAATCTCTAGAAATAACCTTTTGTATTCAAAGATGAAAGCTTAAGGAACTGGCTAGTTGCCAAACAAAAACAACAGAACTGCAGCTGAAAATGTATATACTCCTTTCAAGCTCTGTAGTCAGGGTCATACCATTAGTTATAGATGACAGCAGGAGGTTAAAAAACAAATGGTTTCAACCTCACCTTTAGGCTTGAAATGAAGCAAATGTTTTATTCTCAGGGAGCGCTACTCTGGCATGTTCTAGAAGGATCAAAACAATGAAAAACTGAAAGCAGGTTGCCTTTCAGGGCAAAGGTGGTTCTTGACGCTCAGCAACAGAAATAGTCTTCAGGCTTAATGATACCCTATTGGCATCATCATTTCTGTTGTTAGTGGCTCCTTATTTAACGTTAAGCAGGATGGTTAGTAGTGCTTTTTTGAAAAATTAAATACAATACATATTCTGAACATGTTTCTTCTCTACCTTATTTCCATATGTAACTATTTATATTTAAATTACAAATAACAGACTAAATACAAGAAATCTGACTTTTCATTTTGAGTGTGTGTGCGTGTGTGTGTGTGTGTGTGTGTGTGTTATATACCTTCTTTTTCTAAACCTAGGAGTCTGACTAAACTGCCTAAACAGAGGACATAGTGCCTTTGATCTGAGGTGTCTTCATGGGGCTGGAAGATACCTATGGAAGTCCCATTTTCAGCTAGCGGAAATTAGCCAAAAAGAGTACAGTAAAACACTTTAGAAAGTTCCATAATTCTTCTTGTCATCTACTTCTTCCTGGAAACCTGTTGTTGTTGTTTTTAAGTATCCATAAACAATCAACAATCATGAGTAAATTGTACTCTCAACTTTGTCACCAGCATCTCCATTCACAACTGAGGGATGAAGTCTCCATGTGGAAACTTGCAGCCCTAGATGCTAATCACGAGCTTGTTCAGATGAGTATATGCAGCATTATTAAAAAGGATCTGAAGTTTAAAGTCCTCAGGGAATTCTTGATGGCTTTGCATGACTAGCGTTTCTCACTGTGTGAAAGGAAATACAAGGACTTAACATTTGCTTTCCCCAAAGTACAGAAAAAAGGACTTATTTTCCTGTTGTTCTGTAAGACATCAACATGAAGGCAGGATGCACAGGAGAAATTCCTAATAGTAGGATAGTGGGTTTTCTAGGAATCCAGTGGAAACAAAATGATTTGCCTTGTGTGGTTAAAGATGTGAACATAATTGATGTCACAATTCTTTCTTTACCTGGGAAAACCTCTTTACCATCTAAAACTGTAGGTGAAGAACTTACTGAAGATATTTTTCTTGGGAAAGAATTGCTTCCATCTATAGTCTAGGCAAAGGTGGCGTGAGACTGGAGTGTACCTTTGAAAAATTCAGAAGTAGATGGCAGATATTAACCTCGAGTTAGATGAATAACACCAGCTTCAAATGATTACTATTTGTTTTCTACACAACAGCTGTGAGAATAAGGGAAGGAAAAGCTGGAAAAGGTTTGCAAGAAGGGAAATAGAAGCTATCAAGACATCCTGAGCACTATTTTGGTTATCGGGACACAGTTGAAGAACATCTTTTTCACCTGCTTTGAAGAAGAGTAGGATTTTCTTTTTCTTTTTTATGTGCTCTGAGGATATTTTTGGCTGTAGAAGGGAATCTCAGTCTATAGGAGGAAATGTACGCGGTCTGTGTGCTCTCACGAATCCTAAGCATTGTGGACCTTTAAAGTGAACGGCATGTAATTGTGGCACCTGAGACTGCAGGAGTGAATAGTTTGTCTGTTCTTGGCTGACTATTTGCTGTGTGCGGTTTGTGGGTACCACAGCAGGGCTTTAGATGTTAGGCAAAAATTACAGTGCTCTTTAATTTCACAAAACATGACTTTATTGTCTTCAAAGTGCGATCAGTACATACAGTGCCAAAACTGCAAACACCGAGAACATTTAGAACACTGAGAACTGCAAACAATAAGAGTTTAAATTAAAGGATGAGGGAGATTTAACTCAATAGCTTGTAGCCAAGAATTGGTTCAGAGCTACAGTGAACAAACATATTTCTTCCTGGTAAGCTATTTGAAAACCAGCATGGTAAAACACAGTGTTGGCACTGAAGTATGGAGGGTCCTAAGTGCTGTCCCAAGGGTCTTACTGGAAAGAATTTTGCCCTATCCAGGCGATTTTTCCACCATATATGAGTCAGAGCTGGTGAATTTTGTGTTTGCTGAAGCAAATGTAAAATTTTATTGGAGGAAGAAGGAAAAGAGTGACAAATCCAAGACAGCACCTGCTGTCTATATTTTCTTTTTCCCTTCATGTGCTGGCAGTTCATTTTCATATATCTTCTTATTTGTCTTCTCTTTCATCAAAAATCTCTTTCTGTTAATTCTTTAGCACAAATTGTTTTTACCCCTGAATCACCTAGTCATGACTTGCAGAACTCTTCAGAAATTCTATAAATGTTTCCTCTTTCTTTTTTCCTTAACTCTCATGTTCCAGATTTTAGACAAATCCTGACTCTGGTTTTTTGAATAGGCTGAAAATGGACTGAAGCTGTAGGAGTTCTGATGAAACCAGGCAATAGTTATCTTCAGGGAGTCCCAATATTTGAGAGTAACCTCTGTGATAATAAAGCAAGCTAATGCCTAAGAGCATCCAGCAACCTCTGTTGCTAGTCATTAAAATAATCTGGAAGAATGCAGCCACTTTTTTGGAAATCAGAGAGGAGACAGCAGTAGCTCTGTTTGCAGTGCTGGGGTCCTACCAGAGAACTCATTCCCTTCTGTGTCAACTACTCTTAGCCCAGATTTCATGAAGTCAGTAATGCTGCTTTGTAATTACTTTAAGGCAGTGTGCCTCTGTGTGTAGAATTACAAAGTTTGTGCCTTGCTAATTGCACTGGGCAACATGTTGCTCAACTTCTACTTTGCATATTCTTGCAATACATTTTTTTTGAGAATGTGAAAATCACATTGACATAGGTTTTACAGATAATAAAAAAGATTAATGGTAAACATAAACAGATTGGCTAGGATTTTACTGAAATATGCCTTTATGAGATTTTTACTGAAAAGAAAATACTATTCTAAGATCTGTCCGGGTAGCAAGTTCATGCTGACTTTTTGAATTAATCCCCTTGGTGAATAAACCACAGTGTGTGTTTTGTATGTGGTACAGAGTAAGACATTCTCAGCTCACTAATGTCCTCCTCTGCTAAGAGTTTAGACACTCCTGCAACATGGAGATGAAAAAAGAGATGGCTCCAGGAGGGGAGGGACATGGAGTTACAGAAAGAAAGGTAAGGAACTGAATGGAAGGACTGAGAGCTCAGCAACGTACAACATGCACATTTTGCAATCGCCCTGAAATACTCAAAATAGGCAGCTATGATCATTATGCAAACAATGATTCACTCTTGAAAAAGCAGAGTGAGTCTCAGAGGAACCCACATGAAAGAACAGCTACTAGGCTCACACACACAGGAGAATGAACCCATCTATATCTCCTCCTGTAGCAAATGGCAACATACAGTTAAGTCTGAACTGTTGAACAAATAAAGTCTTAGAGCAGATTACCACAAGGGACAATGAATATGCCGAAAACAACCTAGGGAAATGTCTTAATGAACCAGCAAAGCATCTAGAAGAATGGGGAAAATAAGATGAAACCAAAGAATCTAAGTGGGAGCTAACAGGGCCTGTGCCTGTACTGAGGAACCTGGGAATGAGTCCCAGCTCTGAGGTCACTTTGGCTGCACCCCAAATTCCTGTTAGGGTAAGATTTGAGTGCTTGTCAGACCCCTCCAGCACTCCAGCTTCCATGTGAGGGAAGCCCTAGCATGCAGGCAGCAAAGGAGACACAAAGTACAATTAGAAGGAAAAGGAGAACTGAGGTGTCGGGCTTACCTGCCGTGCAGCCCCAATCCAATTCAATGGCATTTGAGATAAATGCTGCTACCTTTCTGCAAATGGATTTACTTTATGAAAGCCTCAATTTCCCTGTCAGATGATGTTGTTAACAGAGTTATTAATAACAAGTTATCAATAAGGGAGTGATCTACTGCTGGCTGGCTCAATTGCAACGTTTTCATTGTATACTAATTGCATTTGTTACAGATATGTGATTTTTTGACTAGGCTTGTAAGTTTCACCCATTGGCAATGTTCTCGACAAGATGAAGTAAAAACAGACATCTTACCGTTTCGAGATAATCCTGAAGTTATGACTGTCAGAAGTCATATACTTAAAAAATGGCTAAAAGTATGTCAACACAGAACACAGAAGTATGTAGGTTTAATGAATGGAATCAGGTGTTCTAACATCTCTTGCATTCACTCCTATCGATTTTTGCCTCCAAATATTTCCTTTGCTTTCTGAAGATTTCACTTCAAAAATTGGTGTGCGCAGAAATATTTGGTCTGATTCTTCATTACATCGTAGTCTTATATAGGTGCAGGATAGTACCTATCAAATTACCAGTATGGTACTGGATTGTACCAGTACTTGGTACTAGACGACACCAATGACATGTTCCTATTCTGAGTAGTATTTCACTTAGCAAGCACAAGTAGAGTACCTGTGAGCCCTGTAAAAGGAAAAGCACCCAACTTCCTTCCTGATTCCAGCTGGGAATGTAGCATTACGCCACGTTAAATATTAGAGTGCCAGCCTTTAAATACGTGATTTAAGAATAATGAATGCATACTTCAGAAAAGTTACCTGATACTGAGGTGTGGTTCTTTCTATTTGCTATTAAAAACAAATAGTACATTAAGTTTCTGTTCTATATATTGCAACAAATATAATTCCTATAGACATGCCTATTATTTTAAGTTTTGATTTTAAATACAGAATTGAGAGTCAGTGAAAACTGTAGATTTCTGTAGACAGATCTTTTGTGTTGCAGTGATATTTTTACAGCAAAAAAGAACACCACGAAGCAAAATCCACTGCAGTCACTGGCAACTAAGATTAACAGCACAGGTGTCAATTGCACTGCTGACACATTTTCACTTGGAGCTTGGCTGAATGCCCCAACTCATTTCATAAAACCCTCTTGAACAGTAACATTCAGATTGTAGCAGCTTTCACCTTCCATCCGTCTGTTTGAGATGATGAATAAGCAACCAGAAAGGTAAAGGCCTCCAGAATTTAAAGCCCACTTTTGATCTTCTAGGCTGTTTGTCCAACTAAGAGCATCCTGCTGTGTGAGTGAGGACATACCTCGTAGGCACAGCCCACTAAAAGAGATGCATTTTCTCACATGACCATCCAGCTGTTGCATATCTGTTGAAAGTGAACCTGTTTCAAGACACATCAGATGGGAATAATGCTGGAGGTCACTAAAAAGGAGCCATGCATTGAATAAAACAGGGAAATGCTTGCATGGACATGCTCTAGGCAGCTCTACGTGAATATCATGCAGCTGTGCGAGTTGCTGGCAGATTAAGAAGTTGGGGGTTGAAACTCATGACAAAAAATAAATTCTCAGGCTGAGGCACAGCACACTGTATTTGGCAAATCTTAAACACTTGTAGTTTAGTCATTCAGCTTCTTTCTCCCACCTCCTCCCTGTGAATATTCATCTGTAGTCTTAGTCTTGCTTACTGCCTTTTCACGTTCTTCGTGGTGGATGCTGTGACTCACGTTGCCTGCCTCAGACTCCTTTCTCCTTGTTCCCCCACAGCTCCTCACATAACCTCCCACGTGCCAAACACACCTCCCTCCATTCATTTCCTATAGATTTCTGTGAGGAGTTGCTAGGCTTCTTCTTTCTCAGATGCAAAACCCCACAAAACCATCAAAACTTGCTGTCCTCATTCCCTGTTGAGCCATCTGCGACAGGCAGCTCCTCCCCTACTTACCTTAGTCATCCTTTGCTATGACACAGCCATTTCTGACCTCACTTTGTTCTCCGTCACGACACCTACGACACCTCCATACAGAAGCTGACGCAGCTCTCCTGACTCTCCTTCCTGTGATGCAATCTGGTGCTTCATCTCTTCTGAGTTAATTTTATCATTCAGTGACTGCTGCTGCTTAGCGGGAGAAGAATTATAGAATCACAGAAGGGTTTAGATTGAAAGGGAGCTTAAAGATCATCTAGTTCCAACCCCCCTGCCACAGGCAGGGACACCTTTCACTAGACCAGGTTGCTCAAAGGCCCATCCAGCTGGGCCTTGAACACTGCCAGGGATGGGGCAGCCACAGCTTCTCTGGGCAACCTGTGCCAGTGTTTCACCACCCCTACAGTGAAGAATTTCAATGAAGCCCTCTTTCTCAAGCAGGGCTTTTGCTCCTTGTTCAATCTCCATACTTATGGAGGGTTTGTTATTGGCTGGGGCATGATATGTGCTCAGAGTGATGCGGAGCTCCTGACCGTGAGCAGAATTCCAAAGTGATGTTGTAGCATCTGCTACCGTATCTTTTTCAGACAACATCAACATGTGCCAGTAGCAGTCAGGTCACTGAGCAGAGGATTATAAAATGGCCCTAAACTTGTGATCTGTGCTGAAGTTTAGTACAGGAGAGCACAGGTTAAAAAAAACCAGCCAAACAACCCTTACCTTAAGAAGGAATGTGGTTATAAAAATATTCATTCAGTCAGTGCAGTTTTGTGCTTTCTAGAATATATAACAGGCTGAGCTCAAAGTTCTGTGAATCAAAAGTAACTTGCTGAAGAAAACTGAGCTATTCCAATGTCACTGAGGTCAGAAGTAATCACTGGTCAATGCCTTGAAGAGAACTGGTCCAAGCTCAAACAAAAAGAGACAAGCAGTTAAAAGATGAGACTGGGAGAAAGCAATGAAAAGGTGATTCAGTGAATTTAGCACAGATCATCATGTCTATTACATCTTTGAAAATATTTTTTAAATTAGGGTGATTCTTTTTCTGTACTGATTTCAAGAACTTCAGATACCTTTAATTTAGTTAATAGCTTTTGTATGAAACAGTTTCAATAGCTTAGCACTGGAATGGTCCTCATGTATGTCAAATTTTATCACGCTAGGTGATTTTATTTCTATTTTTTTTCTATATTTTTTTTCAGAAATATTAACAAAGCAGTCATATTTCTGTGAGGTTGAGTTTATTACACCTGCTCAAAAGAAACTAGTGGGTTAAATGGTAAATTTCTTTTTTATGCTACACTTACATGTGCATGTAGCTAGTTGTATTTATACTGTGAGTCAATGCATGAGCATTTTGGAAAGAGTAATGACATTAGTATTTTTTAAAGCATGACTTCTTGAAGCTATTTTATTCTGTTTAATCCCAAGCTTTCCTGTGCAATGCTTCTTCCCAGGAATGGGCTACTGAAAGCATACATATTCCATAACTCCTACACTTCATGCTATAAAAAACTATAGAACAGCATCCATGTGATGCTATCCATAGGGATACTACAAGTGACTGCTGAAATATTATATCCTATTTTTATTTGGAAATCTCTAGTAGGAGAGATTTGTACATTTATTTTCTACATTTTGGTGTCACTTTAGTTGACCTTGAACTAACAAAAAATGCGCCTCTTGTCCATGAGAAAGAAAACAGAAAGTGCAGGTTGCATAACAAGGACAAAACTCTTCTGATTAAATCAGTAGACTTTTATAGTCTGTCTCATCTGAGGCAGGTGCTTCTTTCTGTTGCATGGTGAGAGAGCTAGCCTCTGAATCAGAGGTTTCTGCTAGATACCTATGGCTAGCCACAGAGGTTTGGCCATCTCAGAGTAGAAATAATAAGGAAAAAAGAAAAGGTGCTTTGAGCAGGTAACTGCTTAAAGTGAATACACTAAAGAAGTTGAAAAGCATGTTAATTTGAAAAGGCATGGAAAAATCCATAAACCCTTTAGGTGTCAGGACAACCAGCGATAGAGTTTAGGATCAGATAAAGTAGAAATCAGAAAAAATTATCACATGAACAAGATATAAATTACTGAAACAGATTAATTGCTGCAGAAATGTTTACAAAGCTATTAACTTCTGTAAGAGTTGCAAAAGGAGCTATTCCAGTCCTCTGAGTCTATTTACAATCAAAACAAATTCCTTATCTATGAATTCCCATAAAAGGTTGGCTATCTTCCATTTTTCAGGTAAATTTTTGCTTTATTATAGTTCTGTGGCAAAGTCTACAAATACCAAATCAGCTTATATGTATGTTCTTAAGTAGTATTATTTTTTTTCTGCCCAACAACTTCATTTTAAACACCTAGTGAAATATTTATATGTGAAAAAGAAAAGTTTAAGGACTGCCTCTCCCATGGATTATATAAACCCACTCAAGTCAAAATGTTCTTGTACGACCACATTATGAGTTTTTTTCTTTATGAGCTGACACAGTTAAGGGTGCATATGATGGCTGTTTAAGCTGTTTGCTAAGTTCACCCATGTGTTCATCTCTTTAAGGATGATTGTTGCTAGTGGCTTGCCAGTAAGCTATTATATGCATAGATCTGAATGCCATTTATGGGAAGATGAACAACATAAAATATGAATTGTGTTTTGACATAGAAAATATTTAGTTTATTCCTACTGAAATGTAGCCATTCCCCAGAACAAAAATCCTCTATTTAGCTCCTGCTACTATCATCCTACCGACCCAGCTAATGCAATCAGGAGAGTAAAGGAGACCTGTACCAATTAGCTTGTGCTTTAAAAAAAATTATTCACTCCAATTTGTCACACAAACAGATGCATCAAGGGTCCAAAAAGGTTCTTACAAAGTCACCAGCTCTTCAGGATAGAAAAAGAATTTTAGGGAAAGATCCAATAAATCATAGAATCATAGAATCGTTAGGGTTGGAAAGGACCTTAAGATCATCTAGTTCCAATGCCCCTGCCATGGAGAGTGACACCTTACGCTAAATCATATCACCCAAGGCCTCGTCCAAACTGGTCTTGAACACTGCCAGGGATGGAGCATTCACAACCTCCCTGGGCAACCTATTCCAGTGCCTCACCACCCTAACAGGAAAGAATTTCCTTCTTATATCCAACCTAAACTTCCCCTGATTAAGTTTTAACCCCTTACCCCTTGTCCTGTCACTACAGTCTCTAATGAAGAGTCTCTCTCCAGCATCCCTATAGGCCCCCTTCAGATACTGGAAGGCTGCTATGAGGTCTCCACGCAGCCTTGCCTTCTCCAGGCTGAACAGCCCCAACTTCCTCAGCCTGTCTTCATGCGGGAGGTGCTCCAGTCCCCTGATTATCCTCATGGCCCTTCTCTGGACTTGTTCCAACAGTTCCATGTCCTTTTTATGTTGAGGACACCAGAACTTCACACAATACTCCAGGTGAGGTCTCACAAGAGCAGAGGAGAGGGGCAGGATCACCTCCTTCGACCTGCTGGTCATGCTCCTTTTGATGCAGCCCAGGATACAGTTGGCTTTCTGGGCTGCAAGCGCACACTGAAGCCAGCCCATGTTCATTTTCTCATCGACCAACACCCCCAAGTCCTTCTCCACAGGGCTGCTCTGAATCTCTTCTCTGCTCAACCTGTAGCTCTGCCTGGGATTGCTCCGACACAGGTGTAGGACCTTGCACTTGGCATGATTAAACTTCATGAGGTTGGCATCAGCCCACCTCACAAGTGTGTCAAGGTCCCTCTGGATGGCATTCCTTCCCTCCAGCCTATCAACCGAACCACACAGCTTGGTGTCATCGGCAAACTTGCTGAGGGCGCACTCAATCCCACTGTCCATGTCATCAACAAAGATGTTGAACAAGACCGGTCCCAACACCGATCCCTGAGGGACACCACTCGTTACTGGTCTCCAGCTGGACATTGAGCCATTGACCACAACTCTTTGCGTGCTGCCATCCAGCCAGTTCTTTATCCACCGAGTGGTCCATCCGTCAAATTGATGTCTCTCCAATTTAGAGACAAGGATGTCGTGTGGGACAGTGTCGAACGCTTTACACAAGTCCAGGTAGATGACATCAACTGCTCTATTGCTGTCCATCAGTTCTGTAGCCCCATCATAGAAGGCCACCAAATTGGTCAGGCAGGATTTCCCCTTAGTGAAGCCATGCTGGCTGTCACCAAGCACCTTGTTGATTTTCATGTGCCTTAGCATGCCTTCCAGGAGAATCTGCCCCAAGATTTTGCCAGGCACAGAGGTGAGACTGACTGGTCTGTAATTCCCCGGGTCATCCATTTTCCCCTTCTTGAAAATGGGGGTTATATTTCCCTTTTTCCAGTCATCGGGAACTTCACCCGAAGGTTGAAAGACCTTCAAATTTTGTCATGAAAGAAGTGTTGTCTAAGGCCCTGGAGAACATTTCAGGAAGAGTCTGTGGACAACTGACAGCTAAGGGCTGCCTATACTTAGAAAGCTCTGGAATCACCTCCCACTAGGGCAGAACAAGTTTTAAATCTTGCCTCTCCAATGCTCTCTACCCGTGTACCAGGGCTGAAAGGAGACATGCATAGAATTTCTTTCAAAACTCAACCTCTCCTCTCCTTTCTCTTCCTTTCTCTTCCTTTCTCTTCTCTCAGAATGCATCTGACAAGGCAGCAGCAACAGGAAAAGGTGCACCTTGATAACTATGGGATCAGTAAGAAAGTGTAAGAGAAAGTGTCTGCCAGGGGCATGTAAGGAGAAGGTCTTACGTGCCTATGGTTGTAGCAGGCCTGCTTCAAAGACGTGCTGAGTCTATGCCCTCAAGGGTGGTGCATGAAGTTGTAGCACTGCAACTCCTACCTAACCCTAGCCTGGGATTCCAATCTCTCTACAATGGATTTAAATTCCAGTCAGTCTAATTTCTGGAGCTTAAGCTTCTGCCTTTGTTGTTGAAAATCAGAGTAAATTAGGCTGTTCAAAGCTCAATGGTGCTACAAGAAGATGGACACAGGTATGCAAGCTCCTTTATTTGAGCTAGCTGAGACAGTGTTTCAGCCACTGTGGTGGCTGCAGTGTAGGTGTTCTGGGGAGTCACTCTAAATTAGAGTTAAGAAGAAGAATACTGGACACCCTTTAATGTGTGATACATTCATACCAGAGGAAACAGTGAAATTTTGACAGACTAGCTGTTTTTTCTTGTTTCTTATTTTTTTGAGTCTTTGCCATGCAATATAAATGTTTCTTTAATTCAGCTTTTGACAGATTAGCAAGTGTTTTGTTATCCTACTGGCATATGCTTAAGTCAGCAGTAGCAAGCAACATTTAAGATTATTGATCCAGCTTTATCTATTTGTTAGATTCTATTTATATTACTTCTGCGCTTTAAAAATAAAGTATTTCTATATGTATCAATTACAGGAAGAGGCTCTGTGCTTCTGTCTGGACATGACATGACTGCAAGAAAGAAATGATAACATTCCCACCCCCAGTATTAACTAGAAACGGTTCTGAGTCACACATTTGGCATGAGCAAAAATGTTCCCCAAATTAAGAAATATTCAAACTGAGTTTTCGTTCAGCTTGTTATAAAGCTGTGAGCTGGCTGTGAATCTCAGATGCAGATCCAAATTTTCCAAGTTCCAGGAATGTTCAACCCCAAGATGTGAGGGTTCTGTTCAGGTCCACATCTAGAATTATTAAATATCTAATCTGGTTTCCTAAGAAAATAGAGCTTATGTGATCACACTACTTGTCAGTCCCTGCCTAATTCTGAATGAATTGGCCAATTGCAATCAATCTGGAAAAAGTGGTATACATCTCAGAAATAATCATATACCTACAAGTGTTATGAGTTTCATAAAACATTTCATACACTCTTTGTGTGAAATAGATATTTTCTCTTTCTTAAAATGCTGTCCTGGGTTCAGCAGTAGCAGTCATTTTTCTCCTTAGTAGCTGGTGCAGTGCTGTGTTTTTGACTCTCAGCCTGAGAACAATGCTGATAAAACACCAATGTTTTTAGTTGCTGCTCAGTAATGTTTACTCTGACCAAGGACTTTCTGAGTCTCACGCTCTGCCAGGGAGGAGGAGCAGCCAGGAGAAAGCAGAGACAGGACACCTAACCCAAACTAACCAAAGAGGTATTCCACACCACAGCACGTCATGCCCACTATATAAACTGGGGGCAGTTACCCGGAAGGGTTAGATCGCTGCTCGGTTGGGCTGGGTATTGGTCAGCGGGCGGTGAGCGGTTGTATTTTCTTCCCTTGTTATTTCCCTTATCATTATTATCATTGGTGGCAGCAGCAGTGGTTTGTGTTATACCTTAGTTACTGAACTGTTCTTATCTCAACCCATGGGAGTTACACTCTTTCGATTCTCCTCCCCATCCCTCTGGGAGCAGGGGGAGGAAAGGGGGGGAGAGTGAGTGAGTGGCTGCATGGCTCTGGGTTGCCAGCTGGTCTTGAACCACGACAAGTACACACGATCTAGGTGCCTACCTGCATATATAAAGCAATTTAAGGCATTTAGGTGCCTAGAGATTTTTTTTACTAAAACCCTACGTCATCAGAAGTGTGATCACAACTAGAATAAGAAGGCAGCATAGGAGGACATAAAGGCAAGTTTTGGACTCAGGTTGCTCTCAAGTGAAAATCTAATGAATATCCAGTGGCTATAATCCAGTGTTTTGCAGCTAAGGATTAAAAAAACTCCATCAAACACTCCAAGCACCTGTTGCTTTCAGAAGAGGAAACAGTTCCTACCTTACCACTGTTTGGCTTGTGCAAAGTTATGTTAAGAGTTGCATATAGGTCTTTGGAGAGATACAGGTATGAGTTTATATCATACTGGATTCCCAGAAAGCTGTAAAGCTGGACAAGAACTCAGGAATTCAATGAGATTATAATTTTTGCCTCTGAACAGCCAATGCCCTCAGCACTTGAGTATTGCTACTCATACATTTCGTACACAGACAGACTTTCTTCAGATACACAATTATCTTTCTCATTATAACACTTGAATGGACAGTATCATATTCCAGTGAAATGAAACCCACAAAAAATAGTACTCCTGGAGAAATATAACTCGAAAAAGGGAAAATTCTGTCAGTAGTAGTATGTGCAGAAGAAGCTCCAGTAAGGGAAGAGTGAGCAAGGGGTGATGGAGGACAAACGTATAATCACCAAAATAACAAATTAGCACATTTTGATATAATGGGTGACACAGGAACATTTTAGCATACCAGTGAATTTACCAAAGCTCGTGGGTTATAGCATAGACAACTAACATGTTGCTTGCAGACTGATTCATGCCTGCCCAAAAGATTTATCCATCCTCTATATAACTATGTGGTTATTGAGAGGGATAGTTTAAGGATAGGCCTAGCAGAAGGTTTCTAGTAATTCTTTCTCAGGAGTCCTTTATCCATATTCCTATTCTGTACCTAGATGTGTTCCCAAGAAATAAGCTTTGCATGTAACAGTGTTCATCTGTAATTCAATCTTAGGTAATACAGGTCCTGGGAACATTTCTGGGAAGAAATTTTCTACCTGGCGAGAACAACCTCCTTTATGTTAAAAATCTTCATTAGTGACTGTAGTGACAGGAAAAGGGATAATGGGCTAAAACTTAAACAGGGGAAGTTTAGATTGGATATAAGGAAGAAGTTCTTTACTGTTCGGGTGGTGAGGCACTGGAACGGGCTGCCCAGGGAAGTTGTGACTGCTCCATTCTTGGCAGTGTTCAAGGCTAGATTGGACAGACCCTTGGGTGACATGGTTTAGTGGGAGGTGCTCATAGCAGGGGGGTTTAGAATTAGATGATCTTAAGGTCCTTTCCAACCCTAACTATTCTATGACTCTATTAATCCTTTAAAATTGATCTGAGTTGGAAGCAGCATCAGCAGGAATATTTGATTTCTTGAACTGTCTCCTCTGGTGCTCTCAGAAATATCAGTGCTACAGTAGGTTGGTGAATTAGAGTTGAATAATTGTCTCTGAGGAGCCAGCACTACAGGAAACCAGCAGTAACACAAGGGTTTTTCAAGACATGCCAAAAGCATTCCCATTCATGATTTATCCAAACCTTTGGCCCAACATTTACAAAGTCTAGCAAAACTTCACTATTGTTTTATTTTTAATTTTTTAAGGAGGCACAGAGGTGGCACAAAAAGCTGTTACCTCACACAGATATGTTGCTAATAGGGTATACTCACTGACTCACAGAAAAGCCTTCAGGCAAATATTATGGGCTGAATAATACATCTGAGAAACAGAAGGTAGGATTCTGTTGCTGAAACACAGGTACATAGTGCTGTTTGTGACATCTGAGGCCATCCAAGACAGTGGCAGGGAGCTGGATTATACAAGATATGAGGAAGATACACATCCTTTAAAAGTGGCATGCTAAGATAACCATAGGCACCTACCTTTGGGCAATTAAGCCTCACTTTAGGTGTTCCTTTAGTACAATAGAAAGGTTCAGGATTGCATATAGACAACCAAGTACAGGTAAATGTAAATAGGCAAACACAGGAATCTGAATATAGTGCTGAATCTTAATTGTGTAGGTCTATTGTAGGTATCCTCACTGTAGCTATCTAGGGATCCTTTATTTTAGCCTAAATATCTGCTTTCTGGAATCCTGTCTGGTCTCCACTGGGTGCTTCAGAAAACCACAAGGCTCACCTGGGTCTTTTGTCATGTTTGCAGCCCTATATGGGTGTTTTGCACACTGTAGTGCATTCCAGATGACACAGCCTCAGTGCCTAGCTGATTAAATTGACAAATGACACCTCGGTGAGCACGCTGGATGCCCTTCTTCTTTTGTGGCAACCACCTCTTTTTTTCAATGGTGGCACATGAAATAAAAATCCAGAAATATTTAGTTATTAGTGTAGAAGCAATTCCTTTAATACTTCCTTTCTATTTTTTTCTATTTCTTTTTTCTTCTCTTTTCTGTGCCCCAGACTGCAATGAAACCTGTCTTACACACATCTTTAATTCCCATTTTTCCTCCTAAATAGAATTTGAGGGCATTCTCCATCAGATCAGTTGAAAAATCTAAGTGGTGCAAACATTTAAATATATAAATGGTAATTTAATGTATCTGATAAAAACTTTCAAATCAAATATTCAGATCTTCAGCTAATGAAATTTGGCTGAGAATAGGTTGAATCAGGTGAAATTTGGCTAAGAATAGGTTGAACCAGGTCAATTTACCAGCAGAAGATCCAACTGCATGATTTTAAATTAACAGAAATTTTGGTATCTCAAATGTGTTGAACTTGAGAGGTAGTGAGCTAGAAAGGGAGCTTTTCAACCAGACTGCAGCAATGAGCAGTGGACTCAAGTTTTGCAAAGCTGACACCCTAACCACCAGAATAGCTGCCTTTCCATCCAGTTTTATAGTGCTCTGAGCATTACCAAGTCTTCTGCTCATCATGGCAGATGAGATGAGCCATCTCATGCAATGAGAATGATGAGAAGCCATCATTGGATTTTCCAGAGCCATTTAGTCAAAATCCATATAGCTTATTAAATTGAGAATATTGTCAGTGATTAGGTGATTTTGCAAATGCAAACCTGCAGAAGTTTCATAGAATTATAGAATCAGCTAGGTTGGAAAAGACATTTAAGATCATCAAGTTCAACTACAAGTTTCAACACTTAATTTGACTACATGATAAATAACTAGTAACTTTTATTGGTGCTTGACTAGTAGATGCCATAGAGGGCTGGGGCTTAGAGTCCTATTGAATGTATTATACTTTACAATTGGTTAGTGTTTTATGATGATTTGTCAAGATTAATTATCATGATTGTAAGCAATTTATCTTTAACAATGTGAATATAAAGTGACTTCTTGAAATTCACACACTAATAAATAGAAGAGGTCAGTGCCAGTTTTTGTTTGTATATTTGGAGCATTCATCAGTCACGTTACTGACATGTAGTCAGTCCTCTGAAACACAACAAGTTCAATTAAATTCAGATTGACAGCGTGAAAAGAAAGTTGGCAGAACACAGGGTCCCGTTGCTAAGCAGTGCTTGGCAATACAACACACGCACATTATGGTGCTGGTGGTGACACCATCAGGAGAGGAGATGTTTTCAATTTAATGAAAATCCATCATTTCAGAGGAGGTGGAGGGGAGCAGTAGCAAACAGGGTGAATGGATGGAAGACATGTTCATAAGGAACCAAATTTTGCTATTAGTTACATCAGCATGAATATGTCAACTTCAAGATATCCTGGGCTGTGTAGTCATTGTAATGTATTCCAGACATTATGATGAAACTGTTTGTAAGGTTTTATTAAAAAACAATCCATATCTTTCACAGTGCGACCATTGTGCTTTGTCACATCAAGTCAGTGTGAAAAATGGCTGTGGACTTCACAGCTGGAGTCGTGTCCCTTCAGGTGACTGCAGCTCTCAACGTGCCCATCCTTGAGCTGGGGCCAGAATGGTGACTCTGTGCTTCCCCCTCTCCCTCTCAATTGTAAGTGCACATCACCACTTGGACCTGAGGGGCAACTGCCCACGGGGTTGGAGAACTCCTACATTCGATTCTTGGCTAGGCATCTTCCCTGTGCTTCAAGTCTACTCTGCCATCATACTTCCTGCTAGACCTAAATAGCTTTTTAGCATTTTGAGACTTGGTCCCCTTGTCCATCCCTACAAGTTTAGTGGGGTGTTTTAATTCTTTTTTTTTTTTTTTGAGGTGTCATTATCACTATTCTACTATTTTGTATTTCATAACAGGACAAACCAAATTCACTTCAGCTCTACAGTTTTTAAACTTAACTGTAACCATTCCCTGTTTAGTCACATATAAATGAAACAGAGTGAAATCCCAGCTTTTATTAAGCCAGTGACAAAAATTACATTGACTTTATTGCTGAAAAATGGAAACCTGGAGTACTTTATACTTCTGGAGTCTTGTACATCTTCTGCTTATGTCCTGACAAAAACACCTAATGCATTATCCTCATCCTTTCTTTGCCGCTCTTTTCATGGGTGGCAAAGCCAGACATAAGAACAGCGAGAGGTCAGTGATCTGGATGGCAGGGGACTTCTCTGCTGTTAAGAGATGACAATGAAGGCCAAGTTTTCATCTATATCTCTCACATTACATGATCACAAAATAAACAGGGAGGATAGCCAGGAGATCTGCCAGCCACCAATTCTGTATTTCCAAATGGTAGATGGCATATCTATTGTGAAGCCATTACCTGAAATACGGTGAAATCAGGATGAAGATTTCACAACCAGACATTGTTTTGCATTATAATGGCTGTAGGAGGAGCCATTTAAGTTCACTCAAAGTTTTCTGTTGTAGGTGTTGAGAGCTCTGGGATGATTCAAAAAGTATTGAAGAGTGCAACTTAATTACAAAAGAACACCTAGGAATGCATGAGTGCTCTGCTTGATCAGATCAGCATGCCTAGCATGTCACAAGACAGAGCCAGATGTCTATACTTTAGAATACTCCAAAATTGATGTAAAAATGTGTGACCAACTTCAGGAGAAGTTAATTGGTATTAGAGATGAAGGATTTTAGTCAGTATTATTTGTTGGCTTTTCTTCATACTAGTTTGTTTTAGAAATATTTTCCAAACAACCTGCTACCTCTCTCTCTGTACTACAACATCTTTATCAGAATAGAATGTCCTTTCTGATACAGTACTCATGTTTCTAATATACACTTATTTCAATGAGAAAGCATAGACTTTCAGGCTGTGGGCTAGCTGTGCGCACTGTTAAATTGCTTGTGGAATATGCTCTTACAGGAGTGTATAGATGCAGAATCACCTCTCCCCCTGAAAAATTCACTCCCTTTCAATTCATGGCCCTTCCTTACCTACAACAGGTTAATCAAGGCAGTCTGGGGGCTGATAATCCTTCCTGCTGCACTTTTAGAGAGATAATGAAAGTCCCGGCAAATCAGGTAGCAAGTATACTACTAGGGAACAAACATTTTTAAAAAGAGAGGGTAGCATGTGGCTGTTAGATAAATAATTTCAAGAGCAACTAATTCTGAAATCCTACTTTTAGTATAAAATTTGCTATGGTATTATATTATTAGGAGTGATGGTAGTGATTTTCAATCCACATTAAGAATATACCTTGTTTTCTACATGGGACTGTATTTGAACAAGTTACACAACAGTATCATTTTTCCCTACATTTCTGCAGAAATGCATACCTCAGAAATACAGCTTCCATTCAGAGACATCTTTAAATAAAATAACAGGGTTTTTTTTTCCTGATATTTTAACAGGTAAGTAAAGAATAAAGTAAAATTAATCTGGTATTCCGCAATTTTTATGCATTTTCAGCTTGCTGTAAAATAGAGGGAAGAGATTTCATTTGCTTATTTTATAATTAATTACTTGTGATTACTTCTGTCGTGGTTTAAACCCAGTCAGGTAACTCGTTCGCTCACTTCCCCCCCTTTCTTGCCTTCCCCCTGCTCCCGGAGGGACAGAGAGGAGAATCGAAAAGAATGCAACTCCCACGGGTTGAGATAAGAACAGTTTAGTAACTAAGGTATAACACAGATCACTACTGCTACCACCAATGATAACAATGATAAAGGAAATAACAAGGGAAGAGAATACAACACCTCAGCACCAGCCGACCGATAACTTGCCCCCTCAGCCCGACCAAGCACCGACCGATACCTCCTCCAACCCTGCAGTCTCCCAGCCCTTCCGGCTCACTCCCAGTTGCATCCTGGGCATGACGTGCTGTGGTATGGAATACCTCTTTGGCTAACTTGGGTCAGGTGTCCTGTCTCTGCTTCCTCCTGGCTCCCCCTCCTCCCTGGCAGAGCATGAGGCTCACAAAGTCCTTGGCCAAACCAAAACATCGCTTGTTATCAGCTCTGTTCCCGAGCTGAAAGCCAAAACACTGCACTGCACCAGCTACCAAGAAGGGGAAAAATGACTGCTACTGCTGAACCCAGGACATTATCCACCCCTTATTCCATACCATTCACGTCATGCTCAGATCCCACATTTTCAATATACCATCACTCTTATCTCAGTGCACTCTTATCTTAGTGCATGGACCAGTCCCTATAAAGCTGCTGAGTCCATCTGGTCCATGATGTCAGGCTCCATCTCTTGTAACAGTCTTCCAGAGCAGGAGAGACTGCGTGCAGTGTTCACACTCGTGAATAACCTGGGCAATAGTGTCCATTGCTAAGTCCACCCCTCGATCATGAGTCCATATCTATGTTGCATCTTTGCTCTGATGGCCTGAAGTGCCATGGGCCCACCAGGCTTAAAATAATTCACTGTCCCCTTAAGCAGTTTCTGCAGCTTGTTGCTGGGGACTCCACACAGCTGCCTTCCATCTCCGACGCTTCCAAAGCACTGGAGGGGCCCAGTGGACTACATAGTTCCCCATACTGTCCCACACACCCTGCCACTCATGACTGTCCAGCCTTGGGGAAAATCTCCTGGTCCCACTATATCGTTGTCTAACCCCAGACAAGACCCAAATCTGACTCTGCTTAACTTTTGAGATCAGACAAAATGGTTGTGGGTAGCACGCAGTCTGTGTGTGTGCCAACATGCTGATCCCCATCACAATCAGCAGGCAGGTCCCAAGGATGCCCAAAGGCCATTCAAAACCTTCAGAACTCTCAGTTGATGCTGCTGTACTTGTCACTGGGCCTGGTGTAGCTGCTGTACTTGTCACTGGGGCTGGTGTAGCTGCTGTGCTTGCCGGCTCTCCCACCACCAGCTTCTCTTTTCCTGAGTCCAGCTCTTCCTCCTCTGCCTTGCTGGGAAATGCTGCGTGGTCTCCTGCATCCTCCTGGGGCTCGGTGGGCGGCTGCCGGGGAATGCTCTCGGCCGTCGCGGGGCTGGGCTCTTCCGCGGGGCTCGGCTCCTCTGCCGGGCTCGGCTCCTCCGCCGCCTTCTCCCGCTGCTCGGCAGCCGCCTCCTTCCTCTCCTCGACCGCCCCGACCTCCTCCACCAGCAGCCGTCCCCTCGCGGCCTCCGGCCCCGCTCCCGCCGCCGCTTGGTCCCCGGGGCCGCTCTCCCGGGCCGGTTCGGCTGCCGCCGGCTCCCGGGGCCGCTCCCCCTCGGCTCCCCGCAGCCTCACGAAGATGGAGAGTAGGGTGAGGGCCAGGACGGTGAAGAGCAGCCGGACGGCCAGGTACAAGTCCACGGCCACATCCGTCCCGCCCTGCTGCTGGAGCCCGTCCGTATTACAAGCCATTGCCATAAAGCACAGTGAGACAAGAACCTTAGCCCAGGCCCCATACTTGATAAACACTATCACAGCAAATACCGGCTCTACGTAAGTTACAACATTCTGAAGCTGTGAGATCAAGCGAAACAACTCTGAGAGCCAATAAATCAGCATTGTGACGAGTGACTATTAATCTGGTCAGATCTGTTGTTATCTCAACCCTTCGTGCCCCACGTTGGGCGCCAAAAAGAACTGTCGTGGTTTAAACCCAGTCAGGTAACTCGTTCGCTCACTTCCCCCCCTTTCTTGCCTTCCCCCTGCTCCCGGAGGGACAGAGAGGAGAATCGAAAAGAATGCAACTCCCACGGGTTGAGATAAGAACAGTTTAGTAACTAAGGTATAACACAGATCACTACTGCTACCACCAATGATAACAATGATAAAGGAAATAACAAGGGAAGAGAATACAACACCTCAGCACCAGCCGACCGATAACTTGCCCCCTCAGCCCGACCAAGCACCGACCGATACCTCCTCCAACCCTGCAGTCTCCCAGCCCTTCCGGCTCACTCCCAGTTGCATCCTGGGCATGACGTGCTGTGGTATGGAATACCTCTTTGGCTAACTTGGGTCAGGTGTCCTGTCTCTGCTTCCTCCTGGCTCCCCCTCCTCCCTGGCAGAGCATGAGGCTCACAAAGTCCTTGGCCAAACCAAAACATCGCTTGTTATCAGCTCTGTTCCCGAGCTGAAAGCCAAAACACTGCACTGCACCAGCTACCAAGAAGGGGAAAAATGACTGCTACTGCTGAACCCAGGACAACTTCATTGTGATTACTATCTTTAAAGAGCATCTCGTAGGAATATTAGAAAGCTTCTGTGTTCACACATTTTATAGTAAAATCTCCCAGGATATAAAGTCATAGTTCAAAGCTAGCAAGTTCCAATATGAATGGTCAAATACTGTTGTAGGGTTCTCTTTTTCTTTCAGAGGCAAATGTGCTATTTCTTTATTTCCAGCCACTCTTCCCTTATCTCTTTCAATCTACTAACAACTTCCTTTCCTTTTGCTAGACTCTTTATTGTGCCATCTACCTTAGCATTTTTTTCTCCCCCACCCCTAAATACTTAACATACTGAACTGTATCTTCATTCTTTTAAAACTTGGTATAGCCTGTAGTCAATAATGAGCATATATTTAAAATGAAACAGAAAAGAGGAGAACAAGAGATCCATCCCCAAGTAAAAGGTGGAAAAACTTTGGAAGTTATTTGCCTGCCTGTGTTAATTAATTGTAAGCAAATTGAGGGTGGGTTATTTTTTGTAACCTGGACTGCACTTTCTATGTTGTTAGTGATGACCAAATGAATAACAGTCACGTTTCCACAGAACTAAATGGGGTTTATCTTTTTGAGAAGCCTACTCACAAAATTTAAACTAAATGTAAAGAAATCCTAGTTTCATAGGAGTGCTTTTGGGGAGGATCAGACCTGGATGTGCTTAGCTTAGCTGTCTGATGAAACTGTGCCTCCAGGAAGTACCAAAGTTCACAATGCTGTTCATACAGACAGAAAGGTGCCTTTATGTAATTGATTGATAAAATCAAAAGTCAAAGGTGGAAGGTAGAGAAAGATATCTACTTAAGGTTAGATACACACTTGCATTAGGTGAATAAGATGTCCCTCTGGATGCAGTTGAATCATAGACTCATTTAGATTGGAAAAGACCTTTAAGATCAAGTCAAACCATTAACTTAACACTGCAAAGTCTATCACTATCCATGTCCCTGAGTGCCACATCTACATGTCTTTTGAATAACTCCAGAAATAGTGACTCCACACTTCTCTAGGCAGCCTGTTTCAGTGCTTGACACCAGTTTCAGGGAATTTTTTATTTCCTAATATACAATCTAAACGTTCCCTGGTGCTATTTGAGGCCATTTCCTCTTCTTCTACTATTTGTTACTTCGGAGAAGAGACTAACGTCCACCTTACTCCAACCTCCTTTCAGGCAGTTGTAGAGGATGATAGGGTCTCCCCTGAGCCTCCTTTCCTCCAAGCTAAACAACCCCATTTCCCTCAGCCACTCCTTCTAAGACTCGTGTTCTTGACCCTTCACCAGCTTCATTGATGTTTCCCAACACTGATGTCAGACTGACAGACAGTTCTTGAGATTCTTCTTCAAGCCCTTCTTGTAGGTGGACATCACATTTGCTCATTTGCGTTTATCTGAGTCCTCCTTGGTTAGCTGGGACTGCTGATAAATTATGGAAAGTGCCTCAGTGAGCACTTCTGCCAGCTCCCTAAGTACCTTTGAGTGGATCCCACCTGTTGAGTGGATCCCACATGGCCCCATAGACCTGTGTGTGCCTAAGCAGTGTAACAGGTCATTGACCATTTCCCCTTTGATTATGGGAGCTTCATTCTGCTCCCTATCCCTGTCTTCCAGCTCAGAGGGCTGGGTACGCAGAGAACTGTTCTTACTATTAAAGACTGAGGCAAAGAAGGCATTAAGTACCTCAGCCTTTTCCTCATATTGTATCACTGTATTTCCCCCCACTTCCAATAGATGATGAAGATTCCCCTTAGCCTCCTTTTGTTGATTTTCTTGACGTTACATCTACTGAACTAAATTGAAACTTCCTTCTTGAGGTATGTAGCATGAGACACTTCAAAAGGAGGGGAGAGTGAAGTACCTCAGTCAGGGGAGCTAGGTGTCCTTCTCTTTGCAGGACTGTTACGCATCATTTCATGAAGAAGTGATACTAGTATTAAGATAATTTTTCATGTACCTAACCTTTACTCCAGGCTTATGTGAGACAGTCAGACACTATAAAAATAAAAAAGAAAAAACAAAAAGGAAGCAAGCGATGATCTGCACTGCTGCTCACAGTCTGAGCATCTATCTCATCTCTATCTCATCCCTAGAAAAACAACTTTTCACTAGAGACATCTTGTATCCTTCTGTACAGCTGGAAGATGCAACTGCATTGTAGTAGAGTACAAAAGCCAGCACAACCAAAGCAGTAGGTAGATATTGAGCAAGTTGCAGGGTTGCCTGAAAAAAACAATGGCACTAGATACTATATTAAACTATTGCCTGAAAAAGGGCATTAATATTTGACAAGAGTAGCAAACAGATTTACAGACTCAAGAAATTTATGGCTAATTTCATTTTAAAGAAACACATCCTTTAATCAAGCAACTAACTAGAAAAAAAAACACCAAACCCACAGATAAGAAGCTAAATAGTTCAGGATCATGGTTACCCATTCCACAGCTTTAAACCAAACAATTATTTTGAGCCAAAAGAGAACAGAAATAAGCCATGAGGAGCAACAATAAATATAGTCTGAAAATCAAAGATCAGTCAGTCTCAGAACCCAATTCTATCTTTTCATATTTACACATAATTTATGAAATTCAGCATCAGTTTTAGGTAGAGTCTGATTTCTAGAACAACATACAAGATAAAGCTTCAAGATTCTCTAAGACTGACATCACGAGAAATCCTACTTATTATCTATTGAGTAATAAGGATATGGGTACTCCAGGCAGTAGATTTTGGTAGCTAATGAGTCTGACCTGAAGCATATAGATGGTGCACCAAGACATTGCCTGAATACAACTTCCCTGCTTCCCATGTTCTGAATTTTTAGGCAGGATCACTAAGAGGTTATGTAAATGCCACAGCTTTTATAAGGCTCTTCAAGGCATATTACATTTTTTCAACACTAAAGTAAAAGTGAAAAGAACAAGTGATCTGATAAACAGCTACTGTCAAGGCAACCACTGTTTGTCCTTTATCATATTGTATAACAAATCAAGACACAGCTAAACTCCTTTTCTATGTTTTGTTCCACTTAGTGGAAATGTTATCTAGGCCCATTCTACAGAAGACTAAGAATATTATGCATAATCCAGATCCTTAAAAGGGACATTTCCTTAATACGGTGAAGTTTCCAGGAGTACAAGCTGTGCTTTGTTGATGAAGAAATAAAATCCTATATTATAAAAGGCAGACATTTCTACATGACATTTGCTCTGTGAGTGAAGGTGACAGGAATCGTGTTTGTTGAGCATTTCTGACTGTGAGAAATGCATGCTTCCTGGTGTACATTAGGAAAAGGGCCAGAATTCAATGTCACTAGTGAGAAAGTGCCTACACATTTCTGTAGATTAATAACACACAAAGAAGTAGGTGTAAGTCTATCTTAGAGACCCAAGGTAAGGATGGTAATGATAAAGACATCCAATAAATCTCTGTAAATAGAAAGATCATCACTAAATATCACTATCACCTTAGTTAAATCATCAAATCAAAAACCTACATAGGGCAAACTGGAACACCCAAAATTCTTCTGCACCATCATTGATACTGATAGGGACCTTCCTTGCTACCTAGATTAGCTGATGGGCACCACTGCCAAAGAACTGTATGGTAGTCTAATGCATTTATTTGTGTGATACATCATGAAGAACTTATCAAAAAGGACCAGATTTTCCATCTGATAAACTTAGTGTCCTGCACTTTTACTATTATTTGGAATAGGGGAGGAGGATAGCTAGTAATAATGATAATAATGCAGTGAAGCATCTGAGTAACAGATGTTTCATCATCAAAAAGGGTAGATGCAAGAGAGGTGCCAGGTAAAACCAGGTGAAGAATCAAGCCCGATATAATTGGCTTTTATGGGAAATGAAGTGGGAAGCCACATGAAAGCAGTAACTGGTTCAGCCTGCAGCAGCTTGCCTCCTAAAAGGATTAGATGCTAGCAGAACATCACACCAGAGCTCTGCTCCTTTTCCTGGCTCCTGCTGGTAGCTCAAAATTGCTTCAAGATGTTGGTTCCAAAACTATAACGAATCCTTTCCTGTGCCCCCCAAGGCAGCTGGGATTAATAGGGATGCTGCAGCTGAGGGAGCCCCCAGAGAAGCTGTCAGCCACACATGGCACATCACCCTCAGCTGTGGCACTGCTTAATCCCAGAGCTCAAGGCACATTTTCAGTTTGCCACCATTGAGACAAAATATCAGGTTCACTTCTTTGTGCAAGTGCCTTGTAATAGCTGTGTTTGTTTACAGAAGGGTTTAGCACTATTTCCCTCAGAGGTAATCCAAGGCATAAACTGGCATAAACAAGTGAGGGAGTGGAAGGCACAGGCTGCCTGTGTTCTTACATGTGGCACTGAGAACCCATCTTGAAGAAACTGTTATGAATGCCAACCTGAATTAGATTAGCTAAAAAACCAAGCTTTAATTGCAAAGAGTTAGAAACATCCCAGCCATGTGTGCATGCTAACAAAAAACGGGCTCTACACATCTTGAGTTTTCCTTGTGCTTTGGAGCCAGCCTGCGTCAAGAGAGAGGGGACACCTACACTCTTCCATTGTCTCTGGACTTGAGCATCCAGGGAGGCAGAATGATGTCTGTCTCGGTCAGCTTGGAACGCATCATGAAGACAGTGTCCCTTCAAACTACTTGTGCAGACGAAGAATTTGGAGGGTGGGATGAAAAAAAAAAGATTTCTTTAGCATATTTCTCCAGTATTGTAAAAACCCCCTCACCGCCAGCAGGGAAAGATTAAAATTCTCTGTTAGTGCGGGTGGAATGGAATTTGAAAGGAATAAACAAAAATAATCCTGGGCACATTTCCAAGGGAGTTCATAAGAAGAATGCCACAGGAATAAGTGTCTGTCAAAAGACAAGAGTCTAAAAACAAATTGATTCAGCTTCTGGTGCCAAGAAGATTTGACTGAAGAGTCTTCATCTTCTTGAGTGAAGTTGCAGCCACAGATTGTAAATAGTGAACAAGACTTTTAAAGATCCTCTCTGGTAGTGACAGAAATGAGAATACCTCTGAAGCTAGAAGAACATGGTCTATTTTAGGCTACTTAAGAAGAAGAATGTATTGAAATTACTGCCCCACAACATTTTGAAGTACCCAAAAGCAAAGCCCTCAGGCTAATCTCACTAGGTAAGTGTAATACAAAAATTAAAGCCAAAAGAAAAAGCAAACAGTCTAACACACAGCCAAGGGGAGCAGACGCTGTCAAGCTGGCCAAAAGCTAAAGCTGGTCATTATGGATTAAGATTTTAAAATTTAATAAGTGGCTATATAATTTTAATAAAAACTGGCTGTAAAAATTCAAGCAACTCAGTGCTGGGGTGATTTTTCATGTGCCTTTCCAGAAAGATGGATTTCCAGCAGAAATAATAAAAAAACCTCCAAACAAACAACAAATCAACAAAATTCCCAACAGAAAACAAAAAAATAGTCAATATGTAAGTCATTAGAGCTGAATAAAAAAAGAAACAAATATAATATGTGCTTTATTTTATTAGGGACTCAACAACTGTTACAACAAATTTTAAAGAGAGACAGATGTGGCATCAATTAACAGAGAAAAGCTTTCTATGAGAATACACAAAAGTGTGGACTGGGGTGTGATCCAATTGACTTGGATGAGGCTCCAAATATCTGCAGAAAAAAAACATGAGAATTTTTCTCCAGCCCTCAAGGGCATCGAATGCTCAAAACTGCCTGCAGCAAAATGGGGAATACCAATACCATTAGTGAAATAACACTGAGTACAAGAAGGATCAGCTCTCTAGAATTTTTTTTTTAGAGGGTGTAAGATACCAAGGACATCAGATGTGGCCTACAGCCCTTGTTGTCACACTCTGAAGAAATTATAATCAAGATATGGCAAAGCAGCTAGATCACTGCTAAATTCTGCATACATTACTTTTCGTTGAAGTGTTCTTGCATGGATAAATAAACCAGTTGTGTGCCTCAGAGTTAAAGCAGGATAAAAATAATTGCTTGTTTCAATATGTGTGTGTCCTGAAAAGGAGAATTCTAGAGAATTGTGTAATTGGACAGGTGTCCCAGGGTGTTAGCACTTAATTGTCATCTTTCTATATGATATTATGCTAAATTTAATCTCACTGTATCTCCATTCCCTATATGTAAATCAGAGGGGTCCCATACTACCATAATAGAGATTTTTTTTTTTTGAGGATGAAAACAAGGAATGATTATGAACCAGCTCAATTCTTCAGAAGTGGAGAATACACAAATTTCAAAAGTTCTTGTAAAAAATGGGTCAAATTGTTTGCTGATGCCTAAAATTCAAAATATGAAAAAAGCAAAGACTTTAGGTTCATCATTGGGCCAGTTGTAAACAACAGAAATTATGACAGTGGTGAATTTAACTGCACTGACAAGTTGCCCTTCTGCCACCTCAAAAATAATGCTACAGGAAAAAAAAATCTACTCCTTTATAATGCTGATTCTTAGAAGACAGCAAAGTGATAAGATGCAAAATGCAAGCAACTGTACAACCTTAAAGAAGCAGAAAGCCCAGATGATGTTTTAAATGAAACCTTGAGACATGTCAGGATCTTGGCCATTCATCCAAAACTTAATGCGAGGATTCAAGGGCCACAGACTGAAGCATTGTTCCATTCAGTCTGCTCTTTTATATTATGCCATTCGAAAATACACATTCATAGATTAAAATCCAGACATCCTATTATGGTTCCTCAGTTCCTCTACCTCCTGTTAAGATGTTGATGTTTTTAAGAACAAATTCCATGGCAAAGGACTTTAGAATTAGGGGGTGTTTCTGCATCATCCACAGTATATAAAGCAAAGATTACGACTATCTTGTTATTAGAGATCCAATTTTCTGCCACTCACCACATCTTGTTTGATTAAATCCATTGAAATCCTTTTTAGCATTGGTGTATTTAGTCACAGAACATCTTTTCATGGGACGCCTTCAGGATTAAAGAATATGTTAACTGCAGTTTATTCTTTTCACCTGTCCCAGAAACCATCTCAGCTTCGACCACCTCTTGCCAGTGTGCAGAGCCTGGGGAAGATCACTTATCCTTCGGTGCTGGCAGCCACCCCCACTTGCAGCACCCACGTTTCTGCTTTGCCACTGGTGCTGTGTGGGCAGGCAATTAGTATGTGGCTTGCGATCTCCATCTACAGAGTGGGTTTCTAAAGCTTCATGTGTCTCATCTACTTCATTCTGCAATCCACCCCAAACCTCCCACCAGTCAAAAATCAAACAGCTATACTTAATTCTTTCCACACACCTCCTTCAGGCAGACTAATGATCTGGTGCTGCTTGTTTCTTGGTAGGAGGGTGCAGCTCCTCCAACACAGTAACCATTTAATTATATTTAGTAGTGCCTTTCAGATCCCAAACCTTTCATTGCCTTTTCTGCAACTCTCTGTGAATTGCTACTCGTTGCAGGTAAGCAAACCTATCAATGTAAAAGCTGAGAAAAAAACCCAAGCCTTCATTTGCTCTGAGTCTGTTTTGGTCAGGTCTCTCTCCTTTTCAGTGAGAGGAGTATTTTGCTTTACAAAAGGTCAAGAAGGTTTTGGGTGTAAGCAGATAAGATATATTAATAGTGCCTCACTGAAATTATAGGTGTCTTGTATATAAAGTCTGACCAAACTATGTTTTGAAACACCCAGAACATTGCATTCTGTATAAAGTGATTGTAAGTGGAAACTTTGAGCAACTTATAATAATAATAAAAGTGCTGCTGAGCACCATTATGTACCAGTATGTTTTCAAAACCAATTCTTTATGTGTTTATTATTTTTATCATGGTCCCTTTATTTTCCATTTCTTCAAGACCTTACAATTTCTGAAATGATAGTCTGAAACCAATGCAAACATTATTTTATAAGGAATTGTTTCCTATGACAACCATAAACATTTTTATCCATGCTGGAATTACTCCCTGGGTAAAACTGGAGTGTTACCAAACCCAGCACATCTGTGTGGAAAAAAGGCCACTCCTTTGCAGAGGTCTAGCACAGATCCCCGCCACCAGCTAAATTACCCTCTTACTGTCAGTACATGCAGCTCCAAGTCTCTGTTTCATACCAACACACACAAACATGGTCGTGACAATGCTCAGCTGGGATCATGCGAGACTGTGGGAAGGGACACAGTATCAACATAAGCTGGAAATAGTGTGGGAGTAGCTGAAATGAGCCTGGCAGAGGGGACACTCATACTGAGAGTGGAGGAGGAAAGCATCTGAGTGAGCCATATCCGGAACAGGGCAGTGGGCACAGACCTGACACAGTAACATCTTCTTACAGTTCTGCAGATAAACACAGATGGAAAACATTTTCAGGTGCAGATAATCCACACAAAACTGTATCAGACTCACACCCCATGCCGTCCTTGGTTGTTACGCTATGCATCTTTCCAACAACATACACACTGGCAATGCATGCAGGTCTAAATGGATCAGTCAATTTTGTGGCTGGCTATTTAAATATATACTCCATGGTATATTCTGTCCATAAGGTTTGTGACAGTTATGCAGAAATCTAAAAATGTAAGTGGTAGGAAATACTAAGGGTTTCTACTGTGCTGTAGCATTTTAAACTAAACATTTGTTGTCTTACAATCAGTAAGAAAGGTAATTGCATAAAATAGAAGATGACTGTACTTTAATGGCAGTTGCAATTGACTCACCCATGGGCTTTGCATGCTTAGGCACTGATATGTGTGTGGGCTGCTTACAGGAAAGATTCCTACCACATACATGAAATATAGATGTCAAAGGACCAGAGTGTGAAAATCTTGCTCACACCCATTTTTTGCCTAAGAATACCACTGCTGTGGTCCAAATGTGGGTGGACTTAATGATTATTTAGTAATAGGATTACTAAGGTGAACAATGGCTCAATAATTACAGTAAAGAGTTCACTACTGGCCTAGAGGGACTGATTGGTGCACTCCTCCTCTAGCTAAACAAAAGCTGACATCTTTTGGGGCCAAATCTGAATACAGTCATTTACTCAATTTGTTCCATGACATAGTCATGTCAATGAAAATTAACGTATCTGTCTTCATTAAAAGGAAAGTATTTGCTTATATTAACAATTTCTTCACAGCTAAAGGAATCTCTTCTGCTGATTGCCTTGCTAAGGATTCAGAATAGAGTGGTGGTGGGTTTGTATAAATAGAACCGAATCATGATAAAAAGCATTATTAACAATATGTGGTAGCAGATGTGAAGCTGAGGGTTTGTCTGCATGGTCCACTCATACTTTTGCAGGAGTTAGACTCGTTAATCATGGCCAAATTATAGTTTGGAGATAGTAGAATGGGTTATTATATATTGGCAATTCAATGTCATCTGCAGTTTTAACTCAATACAATTTTCTATGCTTCCTGGACTGAACCGTTGGAGTGGATTCCTGGATACTGCTCTGCAGCTACTGGTTTTCATTTCTGCAAGAGATGAATTTGAGTCTAGGCCAAAGATTGTATGGATGAACATATGGCCAAATTCCAAGGCTGTTTTGCAGCCTCCTATGGTACTTTCTTCTCAGACATAAATTTAGGTAAGTTTATAGTTATGTGCCATCTTGTCCTGTACAGGTAAATGAAAATACCCTCCTTTCTTTGACAGTCCACATAAAGCTCTAGATGATGGAAAAATGTCATCACAGCATGAAGTGGAGGCCTGAGGGAGGAGAAAACAAGTTGGTTCTTGAAGGCTCTGGTAGAATTAGAACAAGTAAGGAATGAGGTTCATACCCCTGGGCAGCAGCATGTCTTACAAAAGCAGCTGAAGAGAGGCACGTACTTGAGCCCAGCACAGGGGAAGGAGTACCTGTTAAGTTGTTGCTCTCTCATTGATGCAGGGGTCCCTGGATCCCTAGAAGTCCTATCTTGCTGGACTTCTCAGCATGTACTCACACTCCCTGTGGTCTTTTGCCAGTGGATCTCACTGTCCCCTTAAGCACATGAATGAAGCTATGTGAGCATGAGAGGACAGGGAATGATCAGGCTGAGTGGAATCCGTAACCCAATTTTGATTCACATACAGAAACACACAATGAAAATTGGAATAAAAGTGTCCTGGAAGTTGAGTGAATTTTATGTACGGGTGTGAGTGAAACCAACAATGACATTAAATTCTGCGTTAGTTCTGAGTGGATGCTGAGTGGATTGCAGTATTTGTTCAAGTAATGGAAATGAAGACATCTGTATCTTAATTCAGAATAGCCTTCTAACCAAGTTCTGAGGTCTATAGTTGGTATTCTTCTCTAAAAAGATATTTCCTAATAGTCTGCATGCAGGACCAGAAACCAAGAATGCTCAAATCCTAGTGGCTTCATTTTTGCCATCTATCTTTGGTGAATTTGGTATCTACCAAATGCTTGAGAGCATACTGGTTTTGCCATAAGGTAGAGTGTGGGAAACGGTAATCAGAGGTGTTGGTTAGTAAAAAGACATAGGTGCTTTGCAACTGGACAGTTTCTTGTAGTTGCTATGTATAGTGTTTGCAACTTTGCAAGCAGGCAGTTAAATCCATGCATCTTGTGACTCTCAAGCAAAAACGGCTTGATATTTCCAGAGTTGCAGAGAACTCTCAGTTTCTGTTCTCTCCATTAGGAGATTTGGTTATTGAACACAACTGGAAATCAGTCAAGCATATAAGGAAATAGCTTCTTAATATTAATCATGGAAATATGGATATCTAGTTGTAATCTGAGTAAATAATAAACATGATCATTTAGTTTATGCAGGATAAAAATGGCATGTACTTTTTTGCTCTTCTTTTTATTTGAAAAAAGTCCAGTACCAAAAGTAGTGGACAACATTCATAACGGAATGAAGGGGAAAGACAATTCTTCACTAGTCACCTGAAGAAAAGTCTAAAGAATTGCTAAGTCTGCACTCTTTCTGGCATAAGAACGGGAGCCTCAGGTTGATTACACAGGTCACTGTCATGTCCGTATTGTATATTTTACCTTAGGCACAAACTAAGTTAATATTTTATTAGGCACTCACCAAACTGAAGAAAATTAATGGTGGAGGCAAAGTGATGGAACAGTCATTTGCATTCCTATGAGAATCTTACAAGTAAATAAAGTAGCTTCCAAAGGGAAAAAAAAAAAAAGGTGAGAGGGAAGTTCTGCATTCCGGGAGTTATTCCCAGCATACTCTATCTACCAAAGCACATGTTGTTATTAGTTAAATTTAATAGACATTTAGCTTTTGGCCAACAACTGAGCGCTCATTTCATAGAACAGAAAAGCATATCTTTCATCTGGTCATAAAAGAGGTAAATTAGTGGAAAGCTGTTAAAATTACAACCTTCAAATGCACACAAAAAATGTTCTACAATTAGCAAATTGAATTGGACATTTTCATTGAAAAAAAGAAATCCATGTGTGCAGTAATACCTTTAAACAGCCATTTTTCTTAGCATGACTTTTTGGTTTCAGATTTTGTATGAAGTCTTCCGTGGCAGACCTACACCCAGTTGTAATTTCAGGTGAATTTCTTTGGCAAATAAAACTAGACAGCCATCAACCTAGTTACAGACTTTTAGAGTTGCAAATGAGCCTTTTTTTCAGTCTAGGAGTTAGATCCATTCCAATCTAATTTTTCATATTTGCTTGTGTTAAAATGGACAGGGCTTTGAGCAACCTAATTTGGTGAAAGATGTGCCTGCCCATGGCAGAGTGGTTGAATTAGATACTTGAAGATTTCTTCCAGCCCAAACCATTCTTTGATTCTATGAAGTTAGGTATGAAATACAGGATTGGCTTTCATTGTGCACATCACATGCATTCCACAGATTCCATAGACTGGATATAAGGAAGAAGTTCTTTACTGTGAGGGTGGTGAGGCACTGGAATGGGTTGCCCAAGGAAGCTGTGAATGCTCCATCCCTGGCGGTATTCAAGGCCAGGTTGGACAAAGCCTTTGGTGACATGGTTTAGTGTGAGGTGTCCCTGCCCATGGCAAGGGGTTGGAACCAGATGATCTTAAGGTCCTTCCCAACCCCAACAATTCTATGATTCTATGATTCCCTTACCATCCGTTTGCACAACCTCATCTGCAGTTGATGTGAATTTGATGGGAAACCTATTTGTCAGATAGCAAAGAAATCCATGCTGTCACAGTCATTGCATGACCTTTTAAATGGCTGCAGTTCTATGATACAAATTTAAGCCCAAGTGGCTTTTTAACAACAAAGCCTGAACAGCTACAATAATTTTAAAATCAAATGCAGCAGCAGAATGTCGGACTGCTCTGACAAACATATAGGTGAATAATAGCAAGGAACTTTGTATTAGATGACACAGAAAGAGTAGGAGATTAAACCAAGCCATAAAAGCCTAACTGCAAAAGTAACAAACATAGTCCATTGTAACTTTTGGTGTGAAGATTGTATAGAATTTATAGGCTTTTTAAAGTGCTTTGAAGTTCCTGGTCAACTTAACAGAGGGGTGATACTTTTACCCTAAGGCATCTATTACATAACCACTGTGCTCCAGCTTGTGATGTAAAAGTTAGAAGAAGGAGGAAATAATTTATTCTGTCATTTTTACTAATCAACTCAATTTTGAAGTTTCAGTGCCAGGCAACCTTAGCTTTACACATTCGTAACTGGAATTTGGCTGCAGGGAAGTAACTGGCCAACCTACTTTCATTATTTTTATGAAAACAGGTCTCCTTTACATCAGGCAGTCAGTTGAGTTTTAGCATCTACTATGACAAGAGAAGTCTGCTGTTTGATGATTCAGTTTTCACTTACTTTCCTCTACATCCTGTGATGACAATGGCATCAATTATCTTGTCCTTCTTGGCCTTGACCTGGATTTTACAGAGAAGATAAGCTGCTGGAGGCCTCTGTTGGCAATTGTGATTCATTCATGACCTAAACTGCCACAATTTTATTTTCTTTCACAGTCTCTGTATGCTTTAGAGGATGGTAGGAATCCTTTGATGCCACACGGAAATGGCTTCCTGACTACAAAATCCCAGTAAGCGCTTCTGAACAAAGGCAGAGTCCAAGATTGATTCATGTACCATGCACACAAATGTGAGCCTCATCAAATTTTCATGCTGCTTGCAGATGACCTGTTGGAAGGTAAGAAGGAGAAAGAATAAGCAAAACACCTTCCCATCTATTTGGATCCTCTTTGGTCTCGGCTCTGAATTAAGCTCTCCAAGAGTATCTCCCATCTCATTTATATGCCTGATTCATCTTCTACTGAAGTCAGTGGAGAGACTCCCATTGAGTTTGATGGAATGTAGATCAGGCTCTTATGCTACCATAAATCAAAAGTGCAAAGCGTATTTATTGCTGTGGTGAGCACCATCTCAAGCTGCTGTGTCAGCAGACCTGTTAAAACCTAACATATTACATGGCTTATAAATTTGCTTTATAGTTTGACTGGACACGAAAGCTTGGCAACAAAGCATATGGCCTTGGTGAGAATTCAGGGTTTTTTGTTTGGGTTTGAGTTTTTTTTTTTTTTTCAAAATAAAAAGCAATTAATTGTAGCTATTAAGAGTTTAAAGCTGCGGCAAAATAAACAGTTGGTTTTGGGGAGTTCTTTTATTTTCTTATTTGTTTGAATCTGAATCAAGACGTTTTCTTAGATTTTAACCCTGCAGTCCTGTAGCATCATTTTTCCTTCAAATGTCTGAAGAGAAATGAGACGATTGTTTGCAAGAAAATTTGCCTGCCTGAAGAATCCATTTTGGTTCCTCATGCAAGAGTCAGTGGGACTAGTTAACATGCATTTATGGAAATAATTTCCCTGTGTTCTCAATACTGCTCATTTGGTTTTTGTGCATGAATATATTCACTGTCCTGTCTTACATTCAGGTTTACCTTGTCCACAAAAATGTGATCATGAGCTAACAGGCTACGTCAAAGTTGTTTCAGCTGTGGATGGCACTGTATAATTATATTCTGAGCATGTTTTCTGATTAGACACTGCAGAACTGTAACAGCAATCTGTTGGTGTATCAGTTTAATTTCATTTTTGAGGAGACTATGCTTCATTCCTTTGTCTCCTAACATTTGCTTAAACCACAACAGTGTTTCAGGTATTGGCAGGGTATATTTATTTTTCTTTTGAGGTTGTTTGTGAAAGTTCTTGTGATTTTGGGTTTGTTTCTTGCAGAGACTTGTGTCTCATACAGTAAATTAGTAGACAATATGAATAAGGAAAGGCAAATAATGTCTTTTGCCCGGGTTTATATAAAATTCCTTTAGGTTTATGTACTGGTTTATGTACTGTTTTCTGTATTTATCACTTCACAAACACAGCTGCCTTTCAGAAGGATGGCATCTGGTTAGGAGGTGCAGAACATACATGGTCCTTGAGGGATCATCAAGAGATGGTGCTCATGAGGGAAGCTCAAAGCCCCTTCAGATTTCTTATATGTGCTGGGCATTTCTTTCCTACAGTTTCCTAATGAATGTGTCACACTCTCCTTCTCAGCAAACCAGGCACAGTGTCAGCCTAAAGGCAGAAGCAAAAGAGCGATTGCTTTTCCTATTGCACTCCTTCCCCACACCATTTTGCTGGTGAGCCTCTCTACAGGGGAAACAATCTTCCTTTCTTGAAGGCAAGGACTGTTCTCACGATCTCCTTTTATGCTGACCGTGTAATGGGATGAGGGACTGTTTAGTTCTTCCTTCCCTGCATGTCCAGCATGCTGGCCCTCAACCTATTTCTGCATAAAGCTATTTTCACTTAAATTGAAATGTAGTTGATCATCCATGTAAACATAAGCCAGACTTGCTGAGGGCTGTAAGAGGTCTTTTTTTTCCTGGTGGAGAAAATCAAAACAATAGTAAAAGCTCAGCTCACACTGACACTCTCTTCTGTTCACTATAAATACTATGAGAAAAAACACTAGGCCCAGCAAAAGCTGATGTTAAAAATGTAGTCTGCCACCTAAGATCTGTTTTCAGTTTACCCCATGCAGCCACCTGAAAGTCCAGTGACACCACACGGATGTAACAGGCTTTCACCATTGCAGAACATGCAGTATATTTCAAAGGAAGACAGACTGACGCCAGTGTCCCAAAAAACGCTTTTCACAGCAATGCATTCCTATTCTCTGACTTGTCTCTTTCTAAAGGTCTTTGTCCCCTTCCTTTTCCCCCCTCCAACCTTCAAGAGCCTCAAATGAAACTCAGTCCATTTATTTTACTGTTTTTTTTTCCCCCCTGAAGATGGTTGTGTGAACTTGTTTCATTCTGACATTTAAAAACAAATGATGAATGCTGTCATTATTATTACCAAGATTAACTGAGTAAGGAGTACTTCACTAGCTATCTAGCCTTTGTGTTCCTGGACCTTTTTGTGCTATTTGGTTAAAATTTACCATTATGAATATGAATGCCATTATTCCTTTATAAAAAGATTATTGTTGTGTCTATTTTTCATCTGTACTGACCTTGTCCTATCTATGTGACAGGAACTTCATTCAAATATAATCACACTAAGATATAAAAGTGGCCCATGAAATTAGGTCCTGGAGAAAAAAAAAAAAGCAAGAAAGACTGTGACCTAGATGTAGGGGTGGGGGGGGGGAAGGAAGGCAATTTAGTTTAAAGGTTTTCTTGGATTTTTGTTTGTTTGCTTTTAATTACTTCAGCACAATGAACAGGCTGACAAATTTATCACTCCTTCCTGAAAATAAGAATAACACACCGAAACAAAAACCAAACCACCAACAACAGAAAAATGTCAAAACCCCAAATCCAGTGAAAAACCTGGTGGGAAAGTTATTATTTGTAGCAGTGATTCTGACTTCCTCACTGTTTCTGATCTGCAGACAGTAGGGATTTATTTGCCACTTATAAGAAGAGTTCATTTTTGTGCTAACTCAGACTTCATCCTCATGGAAAATCCACCTGTAAGAACAGAGACTTTTTTTCTCAGAAGAGCCTATACATACGTTTTTTTTACAGTTCCTCCAATAAGCTGTTTTTCTTTTCTCTCCTGCATCACTGTTTCATTTCAAACAATGGACAGATAACAGAACAAGAGTGATATAACAAGGGCAGAATCCCTCTTGCTAAAACTTTCTAATAGTTTGATGACCAGAACAATTGAGAGCACTACTGCTGAGGCTTTGAATTTCTACATTCATTTATAGATTCACAGTGAAAGAGTTTCTTAGCTGTTCTCATTGCCATTGAATAGTGCTTACGCATGTCCTTCTACTAATTTATGACCTATGTTTGCAAGCTAGTCAAAGCACCAAGTTTTCTGCAATTTTAGCAAGCCTCAAAACAGGTAAAGATTTTCTTTACGCTAATATATTTTTGGAATAGATTTGCTTTATTGGATGTAGGATTGTCCTGGGTTTTAAGTAGTAATCAAATATCAACTCGTCTTTCAAAACAGACAAAAAAAACCCCAACCTTTTGTTAGTGGAGATGGTAATTAGCATGTAATCCACATAAAAATTGTCCAATTTTATTTTATGTTTGCATAGGCTTACATGACTATCATAAAAGCTGTGTCTGGAAGAAAATCAAATATGAACTTTCTACACTGATGACTCATCAGCCCTCTTCTATTGGTTACTTTGTCATCTTTAAAGCTTTCAAGTGAAAATGGGAAGGGAAGGGAAAAGGGAAGGGAAGGGAAGGGAAGGGAAGGGAAGGGAAGGGAAGGGAAGGGAAGGGAAGGGAAGGGAAGGGAAGGGAAGGGAAGGGAAGGGAAGGGAAGGGAAGGGAAGGGAAGGGAAGGGAAGGGAAGGGAAGGGAAGGGAAGGGAAGGGAAGGGAAGGGAAGGGAAGGGAAGTTTGCCACAGGTTTGTCTTCCTTGCCTTACCTAATCTTCTAAAACTGTTGGGCTTTGTGACTTCTCATGTGCTCTCATGCATCCCAAAGTTGGAGCATATACACTTGGTCTCATGCTATACAAATACTGTTCCAGTTGTTTACAGCATAATCCTGACATTATTTTAGTGAGTTTGAACAGAACCTTCTCCCATTTCATAGCAAAAGATAACAATTGTGTCAGAGGCCAGAGGAGCAAAAGAAGACCAAGGGATAAGGCATACGCTGAAGATGTGGCCGTTCTCTCTGGCTGAGATAGCCCTAACCAGTAGAGTGAACCTCTCCCCTTCAGTTAGCCTTGGGCCTATGGACTAAAGCTCTTTAATTTAGTGACATGGACAGATTAGCCAGAAGAACAAATATTCAAGATACTAGCACTGGAACACACAAAACATGGCACCTGACAGACTGAGAGCAAAAGAGATCAGGAGTAGAGAAGTGAGGAAGAGATTCATAAAAATGGAAAGGATGTGCTTGTAGCAGAAGGAAACTTTTACATTAGCTAGGAAGGAAGGAAACAGATTGCAAAGCGGAGGCAGATACACATCATAATTAAGAAAAGAAGTCAGAGAAAGGAAGAGGGATTATAAATTCCTGACAAAGCACAGAATTCATGTAAATTATTTTTAAGAATACTGTTGAAACTGGGAGAAGCAAATGGATGCCAGTATTTTACTGCACTGTGTAGATCAACACACTTAGTGTACTAGCCGAAGTAAAGACTTCACTAAAGGCAGAGTTTGGGATCTTTGTATGTTCAGAGACTGTATCTGCTGCCACACAATCCTTCATCTCACATGTATGGGAGTGGGTAGGCTTAAACTACTTGTAAACCAGCCGCTTAAAACTATTATAATGATCTAGGGCAACTGTGCTGTGGCATTGTATTTATGTGAAAAGCTAAAAAAGAGTACCAGAATATGAGTACCAGAGAGACCACTGGATCAGAGAGATGTCAACTAAAGGAGGCTTGAGAATACATAATTCAAAGGCGGAGAACGACAGAGAATTAGCATGAATGTATCCAATGGAATTTACTTTTCTTGATATTTTTAAAAAGGAGTATTAATCATTAATCTTGAAAGCTAAGTGTTTATTATGAAGTTCCATTATTTATTGCAATAGCCCAGAAATATTGCAAATGTTTACAATGTGCAAAAAAAGTAACAAATTTAAGGGTTTGTTTGTTTGCTTGCTTTGGTTGGTTTGTTTGCTTTGGTTGGTTGGTTTGTTTTTTACGAGGAAATGAAGCTAGAAGAGAGAAAACATTTTGGGATAAAGAGCTTTGTACAGTCAAATTCTCAAGATCTACACGGAAAGAGATAATTTTCAGTTTATGTGGAGATCAAATCCCACAGATTCAGTAGAGATAAAGCGTCTGGTGAAAAACTTGTAAGGCATCTCTCTACATCGTTAGGAGTATAAATACCTTGAAAATGTGATGCCTAGTAAACATATATGCAACAAAAAAGTCAAACAAGAGACTTTAAAGTTTAGTCTCTAATATTCATCAGAAGGATGCCAATAAATTAAGACTTTGGATTCTCAGGCTTGTGAGCAATACAAAGGGCTTTTTGTGTCTATACAACTGCCTCTGAGTATAAACACTAATGCAAACCACACACACTTCTCAATGCCAACACAGACTTACAAAAGTTACCTTTGCATAGATACAATCAGAATTTACTGGAAGACACCAGACTATTCCCCAGTGATTATTGTCAGCTATATTAATGCAATTACAATGGCTTGAACACTTCAGTACTTTCCAAGGACCTATTTATATAGCAGTCTATTACTAAACTCTGACAACAGCAGCCCAAATTATGATGCACTTACTCACTCTAGAGAGTACTTTGTACCACTAGCAGTCTCACTTTGAATAAGGCATTCATGATCTGGCCCATCACCCTTTAATTATAGATGTTCCAGAGTAGAGTGAGCATCAGGGTTTACTGCACTATTTATAAAGCTAGCAGCCAAATGTTGCAGGGCTTCTACTGCTTCAAAACAACAACTTTCCTTCCTTTTATGAGCTCTTCTGCTGTGCACTTTAAGCTCATTTGAATGTATCAAGAACATCATTGTAGTAAAAGAGGCATCCACAGATGAGAAATAATCCCACTCTTGGAAAAATCCAGCAGTTAATTCAAACAGCTGATTTACAGTGTCTATTTTGGAAATTAAATACAATGTGTTTATTAATACTAGCAACAAATCATTCTGCAATCATAGCATGTCATCCTACTGTAAAGCAGTTGCACTACAATAGCTATCATTGTGTAAACTGAATGCCCTCTGAAACACAAAGAAATCTGCCTTCATTGTCCCTTATACAAATATGAGTGCACCAAAACACTAATCTACAGAAAAGAAACCAGCCTCTATCTGGCCAAAACTAGGAGGAAGCACTTTATCCCTGTCTGTCCATTGATGGGGTGCTAGAGATTTTCTTTGAAGTCTCTACCATTAAACATTGTCTGAAAGAGGACATAAGCCTGAAAGAAGAAGTGCCTGGGTTCAGTAGCAGAGGTAGGATTTTCTCAGTGTGTTAGAGAAAGCATACACAATATTCCTGGGCACTGTCTGGAGGATACAGCAGGAGTTTCTATATCCCACATACAAGTGGAAGCAAACGAAAGGTGGCAGAAAAGATCTCCAGCTTTCACTCAGAAGAGGTTCCAATCCGATGTCTTTCTTTTCCTACACCACTGTTCTTACCTTACCAGCTGTTGATCTCTGCCACTATATCGTAATGCAAATTTTGATGGTTTCCCCACCTGTGTACAATTCTAGAATTCATGGGGGATGTACCTCCCCCCTTAAACTTATTCTTTGTGGTTCAGAACTAGTACTGGTTTCACTGGATTGTCAGTGCTTTCGTGCATTATGTAGAGGCTGCAGTTTATACACCATTATGAAAATACATACCCCATGCAGTTTTGTCTCCATAAAAGCTATTTTCAGCTTTTACACACTAAACGTTCCTCTCCATGATAGTTTCTGCTCTCTAGATACATATATGGCCCTTTTCACTGATTTATGAGTCTCTCATTATCTAACATGTTCCCCTTACATTTATTTAGCCTTACAATAGCCGACCAGGCCAAAAATTATTACCTTCCAGCCAGTAGGGAAGCCATAGCAGGCTTGTTAGTACTTCCTAAATTTCACATTGTGTCCCTCTCCTAACCATTACCTTCCTCTTCCACTCTAAGAGGAAGATGTTGACAGAGGCAAAACTATATGCTTCTGCAGAGGTAGTTTTAACAGTCCCCTCTAAATGAAATAACCTATCTTTCCTAAAGAAATTTTTTCTGGTGTAATTGCTTCTACATAATAGTATTTCACCCTATAGCCATGTCAGTAAAGGACTGTCTTTTTTCACCTCATCCTTCTAATGAGTAGGGTTAAACTGGAAAAACTTCTAAGTGTACAAACACCAAAGTCAGAGAGATTTATCCATGGATGTAAAGAAAGGGCATAAAAAAAACCAAACCAAACAAAAACCAAAAACAGTAACAAAAAAAACAACCCAAAACCAGAGTTCTGTTTCTTTGGGTACGAAATGTATTTGCTCTGTGTTCTAAAGCAAAGCACTGGATAAGCTCAGTTGTTGGTGTCAGCCTTTATCAGCTGCTACTGACAAAACCTTGGGAGATGTGAGGATTTCTTGGAGAAATAGCTGGAGAGCTCCACAGTAAAAAGGAGAGAGCCCCATTTGTGTGTTCCCACTGTCTATAAGGACAGGTGCATGAAAAATATTGTTCTCTTTGGTGCCAAGGTTTCATCTGAAATTGACACATTTCTTTTGCTTCAGGTACTCTCTGTGGACCAGAGCAGGCTGATCTATAAGGTCACAATACAGGGATCAGTGAACCTGCAATAAATGGTGAATACCCCTTTATACCAAAGATGAGAGTCTCAGACTCAGTGCTATGTGAGGACACATAGCACCATAATATGAAGTGGAATGAAGAAAGCCTAAGTAAGGTGCTGAACGAGTATCAGCCTAGTGTCATCTAACACAAAATATTAGGCACAGGGGCTTAGAGGAATTTAGGTCATCTGACTCAGACACTCAGTTCACTGAGTCCATCATAAATGCTCCCTTTTAAACACCCTGTTTTGGAGAAGAGCTTAGAGTGTCCAACAGAAGTGACTTGATTTCTAATAATAGTCAATTAGAAGTTCTCCTCTGTAATTGTATTTGGAAATGCAATGTAAGTGCTTCTGCTGGAAAAAGTTAATTTGTCTTCATTTTTCCTATGATTTCTAAAAATAGATCAGAATTAAATGTCATGTACCTTTGGAATGTGTATGTTTGGTAACTAGCAAACTCACTTTGTCACTGTTTATGGTCTCAGAATTCTTTCCATGGTAACTATTATAAGGTCACTATTATCATCGAGCAGCAATGAATGCTGTTCATATTTTAGAAAGTCATTAGGGAAAGCACAATCCTAAGCTTTAAAAGCTGTTTGTGTGTTCAGCAGGAATTATAGTACTTTTTTTGGGTGTATATATGGTTTTATGTGTTCATAGATATGCATTTTTGGTTTGAAGATTCAAACCATTCATGCATACTACCTCCTGCAGAAAGCTCCTTGTCAGACAAAATTTGTTGGGTTCCAAAACTACATCTTCATAAAAGGCATGCATTTAAATGAAGAGAAAAACCTATAATGTGCTATATGGTCTCAATTTCCATTAGTACCTTTTAAAGGTATCCATGACCTTGCAGAACTCAGGTGTTTGTTCACAAGTCCTGGTCCTCATGGGGGACTTCACCCATGCCAATATCTGTTGGAAGGACAACACAGCAGGGCATAAGCAATCCAGGAGGTTCCTGGAATGTGTTGATGTCATGGTTTAAACCCTAGCCAGACAGCTTGTTCACTCACTCCCAGTGAGTGGTGCCGGGCTGACAGCAATCGAGGCCCCCCCGCCCTGGGGCTTTCCCCTTCCCCACTCCCAGAGAAACGGGGAGGAGGATTGAAAGAGTGCAACTCCCACGGGTTGAAACAAGAACAGTCCAGCAACCAATGTACAACACAAATCACCACTGCTACCACCAATGACAACAATGATAAGGGAAAATAACAAGGGAAGAGAATACAATACCACCGGACAAGAAACGAGTCCCACCCGGAAGCCCGTGTCCTTCCATGTAACTCCCAGTTACCCCCCACCTTGGGCATGACGTGCTGTGGTATGGAATACCTCTTTGGCTAGCCTGGGTCAGGTGCCCCGTCTCTGCTTCCTCTCGGCTTCCCCTCCTCCCTGGCAGAGCATGAGCCTCACAAAGTCCTTGGTCAGGGTAAACATCACTTAGCAACAACCGAAAACATCGGTATCACCAGCACTGTTCCCAGGCTGGAAGTCAAAACACAGCACTGCACCAGCTACCACGAAGGAGAAACATGACTGCTACTGCTGAACCCAGGACAGCTGATCATAGCTTTGTTCTCTGAGTGCTAGAGGAACCATCAAAGAGAGGACCTGCTGGACTTTGTTCTTACCAACAAGGAGGGGCTGGAGGGGAATGTGAAGATCAAGGGTGTCCTTTACTAATCCACTGTTCATCATACTTGAGAAATCATGGCAGTCTGGTGAAGTTCCCCTGATTGGAAAGGGGGAAACATAACTCTATTTTTAAAAACGGCAAAAAGGAGGACTCGGGGAACTACAGGCCAGTCAGTCTCACCTCAGCACTCTGATGGGGCAGATACTCTTGGAAACTCTGGTAAGGCAAACAGAAAATTAGGAGGTTGTGGATGACAGCCAGCTTGGCTTCACTAAGATGAATCATGCCTCACAAATTTGGTAGCCTTCTACAGCAGTTTCTCAGCACTGGTGAGGAAGGGAAGAGCAACTGAAATCTTCTACCTGGACTCATGCAAAACATTTGATACTGTCCTGCATAATACTCTTGTCTCTAAATTGGAGAGACATGGAATTGAAGGATGGACCACTCGGTGGATAAGAAATTGATGGGTGGTCAAACTCAGAGAGTTGTGGTCAACAGCTTGATGTCCAAGTAGAGAATAGTGATGAGTGGTATCCCTCAGGGGTCAGTATCGGGACTAGCACTGTTGGACATCTTTTTCAGTGACATGGACAGTGGGATTGAGGTGCCCTCATCAAATTTGCTGACAACACCAAGCTGTGTGGTGAGGTAGACACACTGGAGGGAAGTGATGCTATCCAGAGGGACCTTGATAGGCTTGAGAGGTGGGCATGTGCAGACTTCATGAGGTTGAACGAGGCCAAATGCAAGGTCCTGTACCTGAGTCGGGGCAATCCCAAGCACAAATACAGGCTGAATGGTGATTGGATTGAGAGTAGTCCTGAGGACTTGGGGGTGTTGGATGATGAGAAGCTCAACATGAGCTGGCAATGTCCACTTGCAGCCCAGAAAGACAACCATATGCTGGGTTGCATCAAAGGAGCATGGCCAGCAGGTTGAGGGACGGGATTCTACCCCTCTAATCTGTTCTCATGAGACCCCACCTCGAGTACTGCATCAAGCTCTGGGGCCCCCAACATAAGCGGGACGTGGACCTGTTGGAGCACATCCAGAGGAGGCTGGAGACAACAGGCTGAGAGAACTGTTCAGCCTGGAGAAGAGAAGGCTCTTGGAAGACCTTGGAACAGTTTTCCAGTACTTAAAGTTGGTCTAACAGAAATCTGGAGAAGGAATTTTTACTAGGGCATATAGTGACAGCACAAGGAGGAATGGCTTTAAACTGGAAAAAGGTAAATTTAGATTAGATATAAGGAAGACATTCTTCACTATGAGAGTGGTGAAGCATTTGAAACAGGTTGCTGGAGGGGTTGTAACTAGGTGATCTTTAAGGTCCTTTCCAACCCAAGCCATTCTATGTTTCTATGATGATATGTAATATTCAAGAGTCTTAGACTGAAGAATTACCATTGCTTGATAGGAGTAGCACTGGGAGCAAAGAAGAAAATAGTGTCAGCAGAGAATGCTACTCACACATATGCACATGGATACATATCATAGTCAGCAGAAGATGATGACTTTCGTCAGTCAAGGCATTTGTTCACACTTTTCTACTATTAATCTGCTAGCAGGTTTTCATGATAGTTCAAACTCTTCTCCAGCACTTGAGAATATTTAGTTAGAACAAGGAAGCAAACTGTGAATTTCAAGATCTGTATTAAAGCTAAAAAATATAAACACAGGGATGGATTTTTGATGACAAGTTGAACATGGAGGTTTAAAATAGTTTTACTCAGAGTTGAAACTGAAAAATAATGGATCAACAAAGGTACCAAAACCCTTGATTTATTAATCTAATAGATAAAACTGCAGACATAAACACAGCTTTTTTTTTTTTTTTTTTTTTAATACAGGCTTTAGGTAATATTAGTTGGAGAAAATACAAGTCTATAAATAGGTATGATTTAACATTTGCCTTAGGGTGCCAGAGTACCTCAACTATAGCAGCAAAATCATGCCTTGTTTCTTCTTTTTCCCCCTTGCCTTTCTCCTTTTCCCCACAAATAAATTTCTCTAATCTTTCCAAATTTACCTAGTGATAGTGAATTTTCTGATGGCTTTCTTCTAAATAAGACTTTGCAATAACTTCTTTTTCCATAAATCTTCATTCAGAGGCATATGAATTTCTGTACATAGCACCTCATATTACAAATCTGGATGCCTCTGAGGTATAGCTAGTTTACTGAACATGAAATTAGCTCAGAAATCTAACCCCTTAAATATTTCTTATGCACATCATCTTTTGATTAATTTGTATATAAAAAAGAAGTTTTCCCATTTTCTAAAGTGACAATGAAAATATGTACCTGGGTCTCATTTCACACACACATTTATCTATGAGAGAACTTAAAGAGAAACATTTTTTCTATAGCAGCCAAGAAGCTTATGTAGTCTTATGCAGAAATGAGTGGTGCTGTTTGTGAAGAAAAGTGACTACCAGGAGTACCTTCTTTGCTGCATAAAAAAAATCTTCTGTCAGACAAAACTAGAAGAAGCAGGTGCTTGTTTACCTGTAGTAACGTAACCTTCAATAGTTCTATGGCTCCACAAATCAGTATGGTTGCCTGTGGTACCTAATAAGCAGACGACTGCTTTTTATTGCCAATGTATTGTCAAGCTCATGAAAATATTTGGGTTTGTTGGGTTTTTTTCCCTTTTTTTCACTAATTACCATGTACTTTCAGTTATTTTTATTAGTTGTCCTGCTATTTATTTTGTGCTAGTCTTTGAACCATTTTTGTGGCAGCAGTAGCTGTGCTTATACCTGTATCACTAGTCAGGCAGAGATGGTCACATGTTACATAGCTTTCTGGACTTCTGAACAGTCTGCCATAGTCAGAAAGGGGATGGACATCTTGGACGTTGTGGAATGACTGAAAACTAGCTGTAGTAATGTCTGCTCTTCCTTGGGTATTACTTTAATACCAAGGCAATACCTTATTCACACTGTGTTAACTTTAACATCTGTCGACTGATTTTTTTCATATTTGGCACAGACATGACAATCTCAAAATTTTTTTTTTTTTCTAGAAGTCTCATAAAAAAAACAAGAAAGGGTAATTTGAAGATAGATGCCCTAAATGTAAGATTAGCTTAATTTCAAACACCTTCATTTAGAAGCTTGCAATATGTGTTATGTGTTTGTCCGCCAGCCACTGTCTGAGACTACAGTCTAGGACAATCTGAAGTGGTAGTCACCTGTCTAAATATAGGCATTTAGTGCCACATGAGATGCCCTAATGTGCTTCTCCTAGCCTCCAACTGCCATTTCAGAAGACCGAGAATTAGGCCTTTATCATACCATGAGGATAGTTCAAATACCTTATGAATTACAAAGAGCAACTAAATCAAGATCTGGATCTCCACTGAATACAGTGGTCACTTAGATGGCTGAGTTTGACTTCCTGAATTTGTACTACATCCCAGCCCAAGTGGGGGGTGCAGTTGCCTTATGTCACTACCATTGGTAGACACTGTCTCCTCACTGCAGCTCTAGAAGTGTGTAGGTACTATAAATTGTGTCTGCTGACCCTGTTCTCTTTCATTTGTCTTCTTGACTAAAGGAAAGCCGCAATGTCATTTCATGGGCTTTGAAATCTGTGACTGAAAGAAGAATCATAAATGTCCCAACTCAGGAAAGTAAAAGTTTTCAACCAACAGCGAGGCCCCCATGCAGAAGGTACTGTGATTTGTCGATCACAGAACTCACCAAGAAAACTTTTCTTTACAGTCTTCAGGCTTTATTTATTTAAGCCTTAGTTTTGAATTTTTCCCCAAACTCATGGATGAACTGTACATTCAGACTATTCAGTCAGGACAATCAACACGTGAGGGACAATGACATTCTGGGTTAGGACTTTCCATTTGTATGTATCGCCTAGACTGAGTCCCCAGCCCCTAGCAAACACCTAAGGAAGGGGTTGCTCTTTTAGCAACTACTGGAAATCACTTCAGCAAGCACCACAGCTACACAGGAGGCTGTCTGCCTCAGTTCAGTTGAACTGGCCACTAGCAAGTACCATCCTTTGCTTTTTGCAAGAGATTAATGAAAACTGGCCTCTCACAGGTACCAGCCCCCTCCTACCTGCCTTCAATTCACCCTTTTCCTCCCCCTCTCCAGGCCTGAGTCTCACCTGGCCTTTGAGCTGAAAGCCAAGCTCCTGATCTGCCTCCTCAAGGGCATTCCCTCAGACCTGGAGGTTATTTCTTGGGTAGTACACCCATGGCAAGGGAAAGCGACGCGTGATTAATTTCCTTAACTGGCAATCAGACAGACTGCTTTACTGGCAGCTACATTTTCATTTTATAGTAATGGTCAATACAGGTCTCATTGAAATCTCCCTGGTATGCCTCTCCAGAGCTGCCAGAGCTGTTGATTGAACTTTGCGTGATGCTGGTGTTTCCTTTCAAGCCAATTTCCATTTGTAGCTCAGAGAAAGGAAATAGTTTCAACTGTTTTGTGGGAAAAGTTAAGTACTCGCATGTGACCCTTCTGCTTCCAGCCTGATTTCCTTTCGTTAGTGTTTCTTAAGTGACAGGCACAGTGACAATTATGTGGACATTTATGCTTTTGAGACAGACTATAATTCCAAGGTGTATGCTCTGCTATGACCAGAGCAGTCTGCATATTGTGGGACACGGGACAAATGAAGGTACATCTAATTTGTGAATCCTGCCAAATAGTAGGGGAAATGAGGTTGCTTTTCTGAAAAAATCTGAACGTCCCTGGTTGTTCACATGTCCCCATGACCTTGCCAGTGTACATATGGTCTTGAAGGAGCACCAGACAGTGCTCCTATACAGAGCTACAATAAATCAGCTTAGACTTCCCTCAAAGTCAGTGGAACTAATGCATATTTTAAGGATGGAATTAACCTGACCTATTTTTGATGTTTTTTAAAATTAGATGAATGCTCCTTAGGAATACCTATTTATCTCTATTAATTATGAAGGGTGCTGACCAACCCAGATGTTGATGTTTCCATCACAGATGTCTTTGACCAGATGAATGCTCCCTCCGTTGGTTTTAAAGATGGGGTGAATGAGTTTTTTGTGAGTGTTCTGGTAGGTACTGAAATACAGGACAGAGGCAATAAGCTCCACCTGAAACCCAGGAAGTTCTCTCTGAGCATCAGGAAACACCTTTTCCCTGTAAAGGTTACCAAACACTAGCAGAGGTTGCCCAGGAAGGTTGTGGAATCTCTGTCCTTGAAAATATTCAAGTTGTCTGGACATGCTCAGGACAACATGACATCAAGAGGTCCCTTCCAACATCAACCATTCTGATCCTCTGATCTTCTGTTTCTTTTTATTATTTCTCCTCAAAAAAACAAACCAAACCAAAACAAAACCCCCAAAAACAACAAACAAACAAACAAACAACAAACCCAAAACAAAAATCAGCAGAGCAGCTGAAAAGTTCAAGCCTTCTGATTTTGCCAGTGAATTAGTACCCCGAGTGACCCTGATGGACACTTTAGAAACGTTAACAGCCTTGACAGTCTTTACTACTTGCCATGCTTCTCAACTCTGGAAATACTGGAGGCCCCTTTCTGCCTTTATTAATTTATTTATTTATTATAGTATTGTTTTCTACACTATGATGTAGAGAGAACACTCATGAAACTGTTCTGTGGGATCATCTTTTGAGAATAGCTTTTCTCACTGAGGAAAGACTGTTCTGTGCTACACACTGAATTTTCTGGCTTCAGAGAAAATGCTGCAGGGGAGGCGGGTGTGGGGAGGGAAGGGGTACCTTGCATTCATCTAAGAACAAGAAAACCCCAAACCAACAACCTTTGAAGACGTTTTGTTTTAATCATTTTATGTGAGTAAGGTTAGTTCAGTGTGTAATAACAGGCTGTCTTGACAACAAAAGGCTGAATCAACACAGAACATGATTGGAATTATGCATGTCAATTATAATGAATCTCATTATGCAACACAAAAGTCTAATTCTATTGTAAAGGTCTGCAGTCTGCAGTTTTAAGGCTGATGTAAATGTTGAACAATAACTGACCTCTCCTCCACCTCATAGCCATAAAGAATAAATATAAACCTTATTTCTGTAGCTTTTTAATATGCAAATTTCCTTGGGGTAGGGAAAAAGAGAGATTTCTTATTTTAATTGAAAACAGAAAACTGGTCTTTAAGCAGTCCATCATGTGCATGGTTTCTTTAGCTTTAACATCTTGCTTCCCACAGGAAAAACTTATATGGTATTTTTAAGTTCTCTCCTTGTATCAAAATAAAAACCAAGAATAATAATTTCCCATATTGTATCAGCCCAGTATTATGTTTATCAAAATAAAATAAAGATTTACATAGCTGTAGTGATTAAGACTCTAATTTCTACCAAGAAGGTTACAGTAATGAATGTGATTAGCAACACCTTTATGGAATTACAGGGTAGCAGGGATTTGGCTCTGTGGTTTATTACAATTCACTATTTTCCCCCATTATTTATTGCAAGGAATTTAACACTTGTGGTTGAAATGTCCAGATTTGGGAGTTTATTTTGAAGCAATAAATACAAAAGTGGATTCTCCTTTTTGAACACATGACTTCAATGCCACTTCATTGTTAAGTAGTGGATAACTTCAGCTGGAAGCAAGCATGTAAAAAGCATTTCTAATTGCTGAAAGAAAACACTGTTGTGACTCTATGTGACTCTAGTGGATGGGAGTATGTCAGCAAATGGAAGTCAAATAAAATTCAAGACTTAGAGTCTTCAAACTCCTGTGTAGCAGGAGTAGGTGAGTGCATCAGAGTGGGGAAGCAACATCTGCATGCCTTGCACTGAAACTGGCACATGGCCATCAGAGAACACTTTGCAGAATGCAGTAGGACTAGTCAGTAGCCTCTTGTGCTACTGGCTTTTTGACCTTATGATTATTATGAAGACATTATTAAGAGCTGCTGCAGTAGACAGCAAAGCTTATGGGCAGAAACACTTCTATTCTAGTAAATAGGACTTTTGAATGCAAAACAGTTGCCAGGTTTGCATTGCAATTCTGTGTGAGAATTCATAGCTCAGGGTTAGTTTACCAACAGACTTCTAGTAAGATATCTATTTCTAGCTGCTGTAAACTGAGTTTTTAAACTCAGCATTTAAAGTAAAGTTGAAATAAGATAATATTGACTTCAAAATAGTTGAACCAGAACTGCTTAAAACTCACACCTTCCTCACAGATCATGGTTACTTCCTTTTCCTTTTAAAAGACAGATGATCAACAAATTATCAGGATCTTGAAATAAACTTGCAGTTATTAGACCTACGATGGTTATTCAATTTGCAATCAGAAAAGCATGCTGAATTTTCCTCATTTAAAATTTCTAGCAGCTTTCATAAGAAAAGTACGATTTGGACAGGTTTAGCTGCCTGAAAACAGTAAGTTCCTAAAGGTGATATGACATTTATTGTCTTTTCTTACTGTTTCTGAAAACCTCCTTTACATTTATACCAACAGAATGTTACCATAACCATGAACAGTACAAGAAACAGTAGACCTGCCTGGAAAAAGTATTAAAGACAGTAATTTGACAAATATACAAAGAATACTCTCTTTTAAGTAAAACTTAGGTTATTCTTGTTATTATTGCTCTTATTGTTACCATTGCCTTCATTGATGCATTTTTCCTGAGCCAGTAGAATGAAAAAAGAGGACAAACCAGCATCCAGGCCATTTCCTTGAAGACTGTGACTCCATTTCAACTACTTGCAAAGATCCATAGGATCTGTGATTACCACCACCGTCTCTGAATTAGTATTGCGCTGTTTTCTCCAGCAAGCGGATAGGGCAGGAAATGACAGAAAAAAAGACTCACAGCTTTTCAGGGTTGTGTGGAAGACCTCCTATTACAGAAAGAAAGGGAAGTGGGAGGTTTTCCAATGCCAGAGGCAGGAAAGTAAAGCAGGCAGCCAGAATTTATTGTAGTCAACTCCCAGCAGAAAGTGAGGGTGTCCAGGCTTGTTGTGGAAAGGGGGATAAGGGAATGGAAGGGGTCTGGAACACAGTGAACTTTAGTACCATTTTGTACCACATCCTCACAACGGTTTATACAGCACTATGGTGGGTGTACAGTACTTCAAATCTCAGATGGACTCTGTTCACATAGGAATTTGCACAACTGTTCCAGAGTGTATAAGTCAGGAGTCAGCACTGCACTCACAGCAGTGATATCTGGAGACCAGTAACTACCCATATATCCCAGGGCTCCAGTCCTTCTTAGCATCTCCATTAATGGTCTAGATGATGGGGCAGAGTGTACCTTCAGTAGTTTGCGGATTGCATAAAAATAGGAAGAGTGGCCAATACATGAGAGGGTCACTCCCAAGTAAACTTGACAGGCTGGAGAAATGGGCTGACAGGAACCTTTTGAAGTTCAAGGGGAACTGTAAAGTCCTGCATCTGGCGAGAAACAACCCCAGGGCACCACTACATGCTGGGGGCCACTCAGCTGCAAATTAGCTTGGCAGAAAAGGCTCTGTGTGTCCCAGTGGACATCAAGTTGAACTTAAGCCAGCAATGTGCCCTTGCTGCAAAAGAAAGCACATGGTGTCACGGCTGCGTTAGACAAAGTACTGCCAGCAGGTGAAGGGAGGTGATCCCTTTCCTCTGCTTAGCACTGGTGAAGCCACACCTGGGGTAGTGTGTTCGGTTCTAGTCTCCCAGTACAAGACAGACATGAACATACTGGAGACGGTCCAATGAAGGGCAGAGCCAGACATTTTTCAATGGTGCCCAGTGACAGGACAAGAGGCAATGGGCACTAGCTGAAACTCAGGAGGTTCCTTCTTAACATCAGGAAACACTTTTTCACTGTGAAGGTGACCAAGCACTGGCAGTCTGCCCAAAGAGGGAGATAAATAAAAACTTGTCTGGATGTGGTTCTGGGCAACAGGCTGTAGGTGGCCCTGCTTGAGCAGGAGGGTTGGACAATATGACCTCCAGAGGTCCCTTCCAACACTGACCGTTTTGTGGTTCTGTGATTCTCTTACTGATTCAGCCAAGAGCTCCTCCTAACTCAGCTGCTTCACTTGGTTTTCTTTATGCTATGGGGATCCTGACACTTAGTGTCTTCATGAAACTCAGAAGTTACAAGAATCACTCAAAGTCTGGATTTTTTCAGGAAAGAGGGGGTAGAGTTGGGTAACAGTACACTTTTTCTGATGCTATTACCAGCTTTATATTCCTGAGATATCATATGCCTTCTTTTCTAAACTCTGCCTTATTTTTCCACTCTCTTCTCATGGGGAGCATGCTGCTTATCTGTCCTAAATTTCACTCTCTGCACATCACATCACTCTCTGAATGCAGACATGGAAAAAATGAGCCACTCTTGTTTACTGGCAGTGTCATTAATAGATCTGTGGCACAGTGTGAGGACTTCACCTCACAGCTGGCACCACTGTGTGATGCAATCTATTGCAGACCATAGTGGGTGTGCATGGAGTCAGCAGTTGGTGGGAAGAGGCAGTCAAAAACAGCAGCCATCTCTTTCTTTTTTTCTCATGTTTAGTCTCTCTATATAATATGAAAAGTAGAAATATCAGAGACAGTTACCATGTCACTTCCAAATTATAGCTAACAGTCTGCGGCGCTAGAAAACCAATTTGATTTCAGCATGACCCCAGATGCAGCGCCAGAGACCTGCACTGTCCAGCACACTCTGATATCGTGACAGCTTCCAAAAGCAGGAGGAGCACGGAGGGACACTAGGAAAGCATTGGAAGGTCCTGCTGGTCCATCTGCTAAGTAGGTTCACGCTTAAAGGCAAAAAATTCCTGAGATTCCTCAGCTGGGATGAGCATTGCCTCAAGACCTGGTTGGGTTTACCACCAAACAGCATCACTGCATGACAAGTTTAGGCCCATGCTAATATTTAAAGTGCAAATAATGATTTAGCCACAGTATGGGGAACAAACTGTAGTGTTAGAAGAGCATGCTTGGATTATTTTATTTTTTTTTTTCCTGACATTTCTGTATATTGAAAACCAGCTACAATAAATATGTCTGCAATTCTCTGGGATTACGGTACTGTAGTATCTTGCTTTGGAATCTAGAAGGCTATTGTTGGCACACAAATCTTTAAGGAACTGCTAAAGGCACCTGGAGACCCAAGTGCACTCCTGGAAAGGGTAGCTACTACCTGAAGAAGTCCTTATAATTTTCTGTCAGCTGGAAAAGTAAGTAGCGACGTAAACGAATATTATCAACTAATGAGTGCTTGCATTGTCAGCAGCAGGTGTCAGGTACTGTACACACAGATCTTTCATTGCTTTCCTGGTGCTGACTTCTCCTAATATTTTATTTCTACATACACATTGTTATATAGAAATAAAACTAGACTGCAGGTTTCTCTGGTCTGTGAAGCTTTTCTGCTACTGCACAGACAAAGCAGAAAACAGGATACTCCAGTAATTAGGCATCCTCACACTTTGGAGATCTACATACCATTAGCTGTTCTGCCACAGACCTCCTCTGTGACATCCAGTGTGTCATTTGAGGCCAAAACCCTCCAAATTTTTTATATACTTTACCTTCACTGAGCTCCAGTCCTGGCTGGACCATCAGGTAAACACAGTTGATACTTTGGAAGCCTGGCAGCTTGCATGTGTAGTGTTAGCTCTAATAAAAGTTCTTAGCCAGTCAACAGTGAATCAGAGGGTACCTGTCTTTGTCTAAAGGGGCAACACATTAATACAGAGCTGGGAGCAGCCTTGAACAGGAGGGGTTCTGGGGCAGCTCCACTGCTTCCCTCCTGTAGGAGTACAGACTGCAGAGTGGACAGTGGTCATGGAGAGGGAAAGAGGAAAAGGAAGGGGGGTAAAGTACATCTGTTTGCTTCTATAGGAATACTTACCTCATTTTAATAGGCTTTAAAACATGAGTATGAAAACGATAGTTGCCTCCCTGAGTGTGCTTTTAGTTTAGAGTGAGCTGAATATGTTTATAGGTCACTTTTTTTTTTTTTTTTTTAATCAGAGGTGTGGTACCCTGCATTGCTATTCAGAAAAACTGATACTTCTATTACAACACTTACACAGACAGGCCAGTGGACTATTCAAGGTACAGTGATTTTTTTTCAGTTTAATAAATAGCAACACAAGAATTATCTGCTTTTTGGGTTTTAATCTGTGAAATGCAGTTGGCAAAAGTGCTTAGCCCAGGATTTTATTTTTAGTTTTACGGATATTTGATTATAGGCAAATGAAGACCATGCAGTATATCCAGGATATATGTATGATAATTATGGAGATGAAATATTTTAATTCAAGAAAATAATCTTTGGTTACAGAAAAATTGCAGCTTTAACATGCTGATTAGGCAAAACATCCACATGATGAAGCTCTTGGTGTCCATTTTATATAGATGGCACAAAGTAGAGGTGCTCGAGAAATAGTAATTATTAAGTGTCTGAGCTGAGGCATCTGGATCCAGCCCTGCAACAAAACAGAGAGATTAGTGCATGCTCTGTGTTAATCTCTTATCAGGCAAAGCAATGAGTTCTAGCCCACCTTTGGCTTTGTTTTTCAGAAATTAGGGGACATATTTTGATAATTAAGAAATAAGCTTTTTTTATAAAACAAAATTGTTCTCACAGAAATGGTCACAGCATAGTTGTAAAACTGCAGATGGGAACGTTCAGGGAGAAGGGTAACAGTGGGAAGTAAAATACCCTTCCACATAGGTAAACACAAATGCATTCATTCAGTATGTAAATAATTGTTATTACTGACAGCTGTGCCATCACAGTTTCTCAAAGGTACTTCTCAAATCAGCAATTATTTAAAAACAAAAGTGTTTACTACTTCTGCTCTTCCCTCACAGTTGCTGTGTCAGGTTATGATTTGCAAGCAAATAGTCCAGTACAGTATATGAAAGTAAAAAAAAAAAAAAAGAAAAAAGAAATCCCTACAGAACTGGTGTGTGAACATGAAGCTACTGAATGATGATTTATGCCTGGAATAATCAGTTCCATGAGCCTCTCTGGAGCATGCAGCTGGAATTAGAATTCCTGAGGAGGAATCCTAAGCGGAGGGCTGCAGCAAGGTCTGTCTTTTTCTTTCCATTTTTTTTTTTTGTTGTTGTTTTTTTTCCCCTCTCCTTCCCTTTTTATCTAAAGAACAAAAAACTTCATCTCTCCCTGTCTGGATGAAATGGTACTGTCCCAGACAGAAAGGTCCCCATAGGCCAAGCTATTCATGTAACACCAGGCTGCTGGGAGTACCAAGCTATGGCAGGGACAGGGAGCAAAACCAGGGAAACAACTGCAGTGCCCGCATGATAATTAGCGTGATACAGATTGACTTTTCTTGCTTGTCCTGAAGAGAGACAGAAAGGGAGGAAGAGAGAAAAGGGGGAGGGGGAGGGAGAAAGAAAAAGAAGCAAAAGAAAGAAAGAAAAGACAAAGAAATAGGAGGAAAAAAAGAGAAAGAAATAGGACTACATAAAACAATATTTCAAGAGTTCAGAATGAATCATGAATAAAAAAAGATGAGGCAGCAAGTCAGTCTTTCTCCCAAGTTATTTTGTAAAGACATAAAAATGTGGTTTATTATTTTGCTTTATAGAATATTCAAAATCATTTGCTAAATAAATGGGTGAATAAATTCACTGAGTTCCCTAGCTGTGTCTGAGTGCCTTTCTCTTTTTTTTCAGGCAGTTTATTTGTAACACTTTCTCTGTATCATTTATGAAGACCACTATTGCACTTGTTCTTCTTTGACCAAAAGATTCATTTTATCAGATTTAACAATCCCTATAAATGAGAACACCAAAGACAGCAGATGTAATCGAATTAATGGAATATTCTCCAGTGTGTCAGTAATAGAAACATTTTTCAGGATAGCACCGCAAGTTGATGTATGGGGTTTTATGCACATCACTGCAAGTAAAACCAGCAGGAATAATCAATATATATATCTTCATGCTGAAGAGGAATAGGAATGGCTTGTAACCACCCTTAGTAACACATCCCTTAGTAACATGCCTGAGAAGGCACATAATTTTTTCAAAAGGGAAAAGAGATTTTTTATCATCATGAAAGATCATGTATATAAGAAGTGGCTCCTTAATTCTAATTTGGATTATTTTAGTGGTATTCCAATCTGGAAAACTATAATAATTCTCCTGTTTTTCCTCACCCCCTCACACTCTGTTATTCATGATTTTCCTGTCATACAGATTACCCAACTGTGTTCTCTCCTTTATTATTTTATTCCACATTTTGTGCAGAGGACTGTATTTTTACTTCTGGTTAATATAAACAAAGAGATCATCTTAAATTTACTGTGATCAAGAATAGTTTAAAGCATTCTTACGATGGGTTTCTTAGTCTTTAAAAGCTTTCACCTTTTATAATCTTTAAGCCTTGCTAACCATTACTACCCTATATACACACTTACAATAAAAGCTTTGCAGACTGAAGGAACCAAACCAACCTAAGAAAATAATCCTACTAAATAATATATATGCTAAATACATGAATACATTTATTTATATATATTTATATATAAATAATATATATGCTAAATACATGCATACATGCATATGCAGAAGTTTATATAGACATTTACATATAAAGACTTTTTTTGGTGATTTATAACTTAAACCACAATTGACTTCCTTGGATATCCAACAATATTTGGCAACTCTCCGAATTTGGCCCTTCATGACATTGCAGATTTCATCTGCTTCATTTGGTTTCTATGACCCATGGGGAATAAATTGCTCCAAATTATCTGATTATCTCAATATTTACCCCAGTTAAGGCTTGGCCTCCATCACCTTCAGTGGGGAGGCAAAATGGGAAGTCTTTTTGAAAAATCAGCCAAACTGATGTTCAGAAGCCAAACATCTTAGTGTGACAAAATATTATAAAAGTATTAAGTGTTGTATGTCTGCATAAGGGCAGGTTCACAGGGTTAAGATGACAGGACCAGCTGGCTGATTGACGCTGGGCTGCCCTTCTCCATCAGAGTCACGCTGGCTCTGCAGCTTGTCTGATCCTGCACCAAGATCACTTTCCTGGTAGAGAAATCCCCAGAAGTAACTGTCTGGCTCAGAAGGTCACAACCAATGGGTTGCACTCCGCCTGCAGGGTCTATCCTTGGACCTGTGCTGCTTAAATATCAATGACCTGAAGGCGGTGACACAGGGCATCTTCATTAAATCTGCAGATTACATTAAATTAAGGAGACTATTCAAGATGCCCAGTGGTAAAGCTGCTATCCAGAGGGACCGGGGGAGGGTGGGGTGGGAATGCCTACCTTGTACAATTCATTAAGGACAGGTTGTGCACCTGAGAGGGAAGAATCTCTTGAAATAATAAAAGCTGGGGAAGAGACTACATGGGGAGCAACTCTGAGGAAAGGGCCATAAGGACCCTGGGAGCTGGACAGGAGCCTAGGAAAGACTCACTCCACTACACCTGACAGGTACTTTCACGTATCATTCTTCCTACCAAGGGACTGGGAATAATGACTAGATATTTTCCTGGAGCTGGGTTTGGGAATAACGACTGGATGTTTCCCTGGAGTTTTTCTAACTTTATGAATGTAAATGCAAAGAAAGAAGATCTAAGTCCCTCTGTTCTGCAGTCTTTGAAGAGTGTTGAAGTCCTCACTGTCTGTCTCTACCTCATAAGCAAGCAGGGTGTTCTGCAATTGTAATGGGTTGTAAATTAGTATTTAATAAACTATTATTCCACTTTTTTTTTACAGGTTGCAATTTAATGTCTAAGTCATTCATAAAAACATTAAAAGAGAAATTAGGCTGAAAATTGACCAGCAAGAGATAAGCAATTCTACTCATTAATATTTTTCTCTCACTAATATGTTCTGTGATGTCTCAGCTGGTTTTTAATTAATTTCATACATACATATTTTATGAAGTGCTAATTTTTAATCAGAATATTGTGTCATTCTAAAGCTAAATCAAACTCCCAAGAAACTAGAGAAATTATGTTATGCCCATTCAGTTACCTGTACCAGCTACGCTGTCAATGAATAATACCTTGCCAATAACAGCCATATCATGTGGTGACACCACATATACTAAGTGTGACTTTTCATTTTAGGCTACACCTTTTCCCTTAAACATACACACTCTCAAAGAACAAATCTTTTTTACTTCTTTACAACACCTACTCTGGATACTTGAAGTCAAATTGCCCCCTGTAAGGTTGATGGATGGGTAACTCAACTCATGGTCTAAATAGGCTTTTTTGAGTTAATCGACTGCCATGCCATCCTCCTGCCACCTCTACTCCCAGTAAGTATTTTTGTTCAAGAACATTTTCTTTTATCTTAACATATTGTAAGAAATTAAGTCAATTAGAGTAGCACAAAGAGAAGGGTTAGATGTTAAGCATGTGGAGGAAATATTTTGATATGGTTCCTCTCTTCCAAATTACCTCTCATCTTCATCTTTTCATCCTCCTCCAAGCAATATGATACACAATAGATGAAATAGATGAGTAGGTTCTTTGTGACTCAGAACCTCCCAAAGAGAAAAGGGAAAATGTCTGGTTTAAATTGCTGTGGGAATATACTGACTCAGCACAACTTCATGTCACTTCTTATTTCTTGCCTGGTCTAGCCACTCCTCCACTCCCTCCCTCCAGGACTGAGTTAGAAGCTGCATTTCCTAATCAGAGGTTCTGTGGCACAGGCTACAGTGACAGAAACTGGTCTGTATTTACTCATGCTATATGAAACATGTCTGCAAAAGAATCTGAGAAAAATCTGTCATAACGAGTCTGATGAAACATGGGCATTTTCAGGTCCCCTCGTCCATCTTCCATGGAGACTTGATGGTCATAAAATACATCAACAACTGTTGGATACAATATATATTAAGGCAGCTTTCCACTGTAACCAAATCACATCCGTTTTAGATTTTGGTATTTAAATCTGTCCTGGGTTCAGCGGTAGCAGTCATTTTTCTTCTTCTTAGTAGCTGGTGCAGTGCTGTGTTTTGACTTTCAGCCTGAGAACAATGCTGATAACACCCATGGTTTTAGTTGTTGCTCAGTAATGTTTACTCTGACCAAGGACTTTTTGAGTCTCATGCTCTGCCAGGGAGGAGGGAAAGCCAGGAGGAAGCAGAGACAGGACACCTGATCCAAACTAGCCAAAGGGGTATTCCACACCACAGCGCGTCATGCCCACTATATAAACTGGGGCAGTTACCCAGAAGGCCCAGATTACTGTTCGGTTGGGCTGCGTATTGGTCAGTGGGTTGTGAGCGGCTGTATTTTCTTCCCTTGTTATTTCCCTTATCATTATTATTACTGGTGGTAGCAGCAGTAGTTTGTGTTATACCGTAGTTTCTGGACTGCTCTTATCTCAACCCGTGGGAGTTACGTTCTTTCCATTCTCCTTCCCATCCGTCTCGGAGCAGGGAGAGGAAGAAGGGGAGGTGGGAGTGAGAGAGAAGCTGTGTGGTTCCGAGTTACTGGCTGACAACATCTTAAAGTAGCCAAAAGCCTATATGTTTTCCCATATAACATCTGGAAATGGCTCCATTGGAAAAGGGCAAAGTGCGGTTCAGATTCAGTATCTGGCATGCCATTTTTGCCAATGGTGAAGGTAAGAGTAAACAAAAGTGTCATTTTTGAAATTTTTGACAAAATATTTTTTATCTACTTTCCACTGTCCAGCTCAGGACATCAGGGATGGGTTCACCCATTATTTTATTTTACACCATACTACTGATTGCCAGAGGCACCATTACCTTGTAAAAGACAACTTCAGGAAGCTAATTATGGGTGATGTGACAAAGACTAAATCCCTAGCAACTTGGATGCCTCCCTAAGGAAACGGTAATTTAGTACTATAGCAGACTATTCTGTGCTAATTATCTTGGATCTAACTACAGTTAGGGGCAATGTGATATCTGTGATTCCTGAAAAGTCATTTTCTCTTCCTTCTTTCAGATTCTGCAGTAGGTTGATGTAAGACTCCTGTCCTGCGGCTGTTTAATGAGATCGTTTGCTGTTGCGGTCTCAGTCCTTTCAGCATTTAAAAATTGCTGCAGAATTTTCACCTCAGATGCTTTTAGAGTCAAATAATACCGATCACTTGAAAAACTGCCGCTCTGACTTACTTTGAAGACTCCTATCAGCACAGAAACAACTGTAGCTTAATCACAGTTTTATTTGAAAAAGAAGAACACATATTCACTTTGATTAAATTTTTGAGTTCCTGAAGGCCAGATCCTGTTCCCACTGGTGTCTGTGGCAAAACTCCCACTAACTTCAATGGCAACAAAAGCAGCCACTTAGTTTGCATAATCTGCAGAAAGTAAATATTTTAACAGTTGTTATCTGTGATATTTAAGTAGCTAATAAAAATGTGCATGTAAAACTGGTTCATATTTATTAAAGCTAGTAAAAAAGTGGCTTTCAACTAGGACAAAATATAGAACAAAAATATTCTGTAAATGGAGACTCAATAAATTTCTTTTTTTCCTCCTCTCCCCCCCCCCCCCCAGTAAAGCATATGCTCTTTAATAATGTTACAGAAATATAGCTGTGAACACTGAAAACAACTAAAATATACTTATTATGGACATGAAATGACACATAATGACTTCAAGTCCTGAATTATTCTACTACAAAACACGGATATATGTTTATATAAGGAGAAAATAAATTGATGAATTATTCTACTTGAGCTTATTTCTGCAAAAGCCATCTCAGCCCAGTTGCTAATATGCTATTTATCCATTAAAGAATGTTGCTATAGTTACAGTATCTATTGCAAAAATAGTCTGGTAATGTGAGAGAGTAGATGAAGAATGCAGAACAAACAAGCTTTCATATTTTTAGTGCTTGTATTTTTTTACTTGTTCATGAAAGTTAAAAACATGTAGTTAAAAATCCCTGCTGGCTCTGTTTTGAATTAAAGCTTTAGAACAGTACTTTGTACTCAGTGGACCTATTTTCTTGTACATCTCGTATTACAGGAGCTAACTTCTACAACTCAAATAAAGGCTCCAGTATAAGGGTTTAACTAAAATTTTTACTGTAAGAATTTTATAAGTGATTACATAAGAAGATCAAAATGTCAAGATTTTACTTAATCATCCTAGATCTCATTTGGAAAATCAGAAGATGGTAACACCATTTTTTACTGATAGACCTATCAAAACAGGTAAATGCAATGTCAATTTTGCACTGACATATTTCACCCCAGAACTACATCTTAGCTATGTTTCACATAAAAACATGCTAGATCTATTTGATCTCCCCACCTTAAACTAGCTTTGGTGAAATCCTTTAACTGTGTAGGAGTGAATCTACACCACAACTCAACTGCTTTTTCTTGTGGTAGTTTTTGTACCAGAATTACAATGTGCATTGTAGTTATGTCTAAGCAATGTGTAGATAGATGCAGTGGTTTACCAGACTCCTGTTAACCTTAGAAATCTCTCCTGTATAAAAAGAATATTTGTTTTTAAAGAAAATTGAAAAATAAACCTATCTAAAAAATCCTGTAATAACTCAACATCTTTTACAATTCCTGGAGTGGAATTTGTACAGTTGAACACAGTGAATTTAAAACTAGGATTAGACTCTTCTTCCAAATAAAACACGCTCTGAGAGTTATTTGGTTTAACTCAGACTATGATGAAGTCCTGGACAAATTCCAGCAAAGTCAGTGCAGTTACGTCAGTCTTAAAACCAATTTGGTGCTAAAGACATTTTTCCTCTGTGAAGTTTTTGCAGTCATTCTGTTTATCAGCCAAAAAAAAAAAAGAGTGGTTGAGATAATGTTGCTCTCAAAGTAATCTTGAGTACTTTGACTAGCTTTGACCAGCTAATTAGAGAAACTAGAAGGCAGGTAAGTACCATCGTACTTTTGGGTAACCTCAATAAAATTTAGTCCAGAAAAGGCAAAGTACTTTCTACTGGAATGTCACCTGCATAAGTAAGCATTGAGGATATCTGGGGTTTAAACACTAATGCTTATGGTCCCGACATAAAGAAAAAAAAAGCCTAAAGTGAGGTTATGTCTATGCTACCAGAAAACTTAGCTGCTCAGTTCATCCCCAGTGCTTGAGTAAGAAATTCTTTACAATGAAGGTGGTAAAATAGTGGAACAGGTTGCCCAGAGAGGTGGTGGATCTGCCATCCCTGGAGACACTGGTTTCTTATGGAGATGTCCCAACCATGAAGCGGTGAACAAGGCTCAGGTACATACATAAATGCTCCACCACTGTTACTGCAGTGTGTCCATCATCCCCCTGGGAAAGGGACAGAGCAAGCTGGAAGAAGCATGGTTGGATCTCAAGACATCCACTTGTTAGAGCCTGACATAATATAAATTTTAGCAGCAGGCTGCAGAATGCAAAATAAATAAGCAGTCTTGAAGACCAGTTTTAGAGGAGGAATAAACAGCTTTGAAAGCATTTTGTGTAGGAGAAAACTTGTCTGCAGAAGGGGACAGACAGTTGTTTCCTCACTAGTATAAAGACACTGAGAGAACAGTATTGTGTAGGATGGTGAGCCATTAGCCAAAGATGTTCAGTTCTTAATTCTGAGTTTGTATTTGGCTCCAGGGACTGGAAAAGTTTGTTTCTATTTTATCTGAAGAAGTCAGCTGAGCCTATAAACTCAAGTTCTTCAGTTAGTATAATCCTGTATTACCCTAGTGTATTCACAGTTTGGAATGCTGCATGAAGGACTAGATAACCAGTGGCCCATCTGTCACCAGTGGAACTGAGAGACAGGCTGATTAGCTTAAACATAGTACTCTGCCAATATATCTGAACAGCTTCAGGAAACTACACAGATGTCTCTGGATGGCATGGTATGGTCTGGCTCTCCACTGGCCAGTTTCTCCACTGTGTCCCCTTTGTAGTATCTTGAAGTTGCTGGATGGGTGGAGAAAACTGAGATAAAGTGAAACCAGCTATGAATGCTCTTAAGCATTTGTTACTGATCCCTGCTGGTAGACTGGCGGTACTCTAGGTAAATCCATCCTCAGGTATACAGCTTTTGTGTTCTTTCCCTGAAATCTGATCATCTAATTCTCATTAGATGGTCTCTTCCGTTTCCCATGTAACCAAGCATCATTGACGGCTTTCCTTCTGCATCAGCTCCCTGATGCTAGCTGTTCCCTCCATGAGTCAGACACTCCTGCAGAAGTATAAAGGCTTACTCCTGTCCATCAATGATCAATGACAGGGTTGTTTTCTGCCCCTTCAGAAACTGTAATCAACTCATAGGGATCTATTTCTACCTTGATCTCACTGCAAATTATTATTCAATTTTATCTGAACCAGTTCACTCTATAGCATAATTGTTATATTTTACTGTGGGTGCAGTAACTAAACTTCTAACTGCACTGCAATTCTCTTCATAAGGATATTGAAAGATGGAAAGAGCAGGTGATAGTCAGCTTCTGCTTCTGAGTCAGATGAAAGGTTAAAGAGATTTCCCTGTCTATTCTCTCTTAGCTGAGTGGGCTAAGACTCTGCTAAGAGTCTCTGACTCTTCTGGCAAATTTTTTTATAAGATTAAAATTGCCATTGGGTCTTGATTCATTGTGCTACATCAGCACTGCAGTTTAGCAGGACTTTGCTATTTCCATGAAAGTGTGGGAACTTCAGGAACATCAGAACAAAGGTGGCTTTAGAATAGACTGAGGATATAAAAATCCGTTAAGGACCTTCTCTCTCTTTTTTCTTCAGAGTGAAAAATCAATAAAGTGGTATAAGGCAAATAGCATGAAATGTACAACTCTAGACCTCCAATTTATGCACAAAGTGACCTTGACCTATTCTGCAATTTCCTATCATTAATTTATTATGTACCTCTCCTAACAATATCACTACAAACCACAATGAAAAACAAAACTTAAGAGCTGGATGTGTTTCCTTTCTTTTAAAGAAGCAGACTTAGCATGGAGCAAAACAGCTTAAGTTACTGTTTATAACAAATGAGGAAACATTTCTTTTCATTATTCATAGTCTGACTAAATAATGATTTACTATCTAGAAACTAGCTGCAGAAAACATTTAGGAATCCTATGACTCCGGACTGTATGAAAATCTTTTTCCTGTCTGTACTTTTCTACCTTTAGCCTCACGCTGTTTTCTGCGATACCTTCATGAGTATATGATCATAAAGAAAACAGGGAAAAGGCAATGTGAAAAAAGTTTGCCAACCACATTTAGTTCTTCTAAAAGAACTAAATAGATCACATTGTCAGTCATAGATCAGTTTATTATGTAAACTGCAATCAGAAGAATATAATAACTTTTTCTTACATTGGCCAGGTAAAACACAGAATTTAACTATGTACTTCAGGTCATACAGTGGGCACTCAGTTGAGTTTGAAGACGTTGTTTTGGTGGCAGTTATAATGAGCAGGTTCTGAATGAACATACGGAAAAAAACTATGAAATGCTGTTTCATAGAATGCTGAATCACAGAATGGTTTTGGCTGGAAGAGACCCTAAAGCTCATGTAGTTCCAACTCCCCTGCCTCAGGCAGGGTCATCTTCCAATAGACCAGGTTGCTCAAAGCCCCATCCAACCTGGCCTTGAACACTTCCAGTGATGGGGCAGCCACAGCTTCCCTATGTAACCTGCTCCAGTGCCTCATCACAACACTTATTCCTTGTATCCAGTCTAAATCTACCCCCTTTCTTTTAAAGCTATTACCACTTGCTCTATCACTACATTATCTGAAAAAGTGTGCCTCCCCACCTTTCTTGTAGGCCCCCTTTAAGTACTGGAAGGCTGCTGTAATGTCTTCCAGAATCTTCTCTAGGCTAAATAACTTCAACTCTCTCAGCCTTTATTTACAGGAATTGCGCTCCAGCCCTCTGATCACCTTTGTGGCCCTCCTCTGAACCTGCCTGAGGAGGGAAAATCACCTTCCCTGACCTGCTGGTCATGCTCCTTTTGATGCAGCCCATGATACAGTTAGCTTTCTGGGCTGCAAGCGCACACTGCTGGGTCATAATCAGTTTTGCATTCACCAGGACCTCCAAGTCCTTCTTGCAGGGTTTTGGGATTACCCCAACCCAGGTGCAGGACATTCCACTTGGCCTTGTTAAACTTTATGAGGTTCGCGTGGTTTCTTACACTTCTAGTGAAACCTTTTCCATGCTGTCTAAAAGTCACTGTCGTGGTTTAAACCTAGCCAGATTGTTCACTCACTCCCAGTGAGTGGTTCCGGGCTGGAAGCAATCGAGGCCCACATCCCGTCCTGTCCCCGGGGGCTCTCCCCTTCCCTGCTCCCAGAGGGATGGGGAGGAGAACTGAAAGAATGCACCTCCCACGGGTTGAGACAAGAACAGTCCAGCAACCAATGTACAACACAAATCACCACCGCTACCACCAATGACAACAATAAGGGAAAATAACAAGGGAAGAGAATACGATACCACCCGCCGAAAAACGAGTCTGACCCAGAAGACCCCGTGTCCTTCCGGGTAACTCTCAGTTACCCTCCCAGGCATGACGTGCTGTGGTACGGAATACCTCTTTGGCTAGCTTGGATCAGGTGTCCTGTCTCTGCTTCCTCCCGGCTTCCTCTCCTCCCTGGCAGAGCATGAGCCTCACAAAGTCCTTGGTCAGGGTAAACATTACTTAGCAACAACTGAAAACATCGGTATTATCAGCATTGTTCCCAGGCTGGAAGTCGAAACAGCACTGCACCAGCTACCAAGAAGGAGAAAAATTGACTGCTACTGCTGAACCCAGGACAGTCACCAATGCCCAGGCAGTAGTCAAGTCCACTCCTTTGCAGGGCTGATCAGTGACATATCTATTGCTGGCTATATTTAGTCAGCAATGTGCCCATTTTTCTCTGAGAAGCCAGGTGACTGAAATGATCAGGAGGCACCACTTTTGCATGAACACAGGATAAGAAACAAGACGAGACAAGGATTTAAACCTATTCTTATTCACAGCCAAATTCCCTAGACACCAGGGAAAGGCCTTCAATGTTTTTCATTTTCAGTTGCATACCTGACAAAACAGTGAAACAGTGGGCAAGCTTCAAGAGAAGAGGTAGAAATAATATTTATCCAGTACAAGTTCTTCATCAACAGAGGAGGCAGGTGCCTAACAATGGGCTGGACCATCCTTGAGCTATCCAAGTTCCTTGCATAGGTACTAACAGGGATGTGCCAAGGTGAGGGACACCAGCACTCTCTATGCTGGTTTTGACCTCTCCCTTTTTGGCAGACTGGTGAAGCTTGGCAATTCTGTCCAGGCAGATTAGATGGTTTCTTGCCCTCCCCTCCCAGGGGTTCCTGCCTGATATGCTATGCCTAAATGAGGTTGCCTGGATTATCACCCTGTTCAGGCTATTCCATTCTGCTAAATTCACTGTCATGATTTTACAACAGCTGCAGTTCAATCTGAATATCAAAAAGTCTCCATTATGCCTGAGGGAGACAGAAGCTGGTATTTATCAAAATCAAGTTCCTATTTTCAGGTACAAGCACTAAAAGTAACTGCTTGGGTTTTACTCAACAGCACCTCAAGTTTTTCACCAAACTGAGCAAGCAGGTAGTGTAAAACACAAGGAAAGGTATTTTTGTACTAAGATCAACTACCCAGAAGTTTTCAAAAGTAATTCAAAATCACTCATAAAGAGCATGTCCAAAAACAGTTGCCCATTGTCGATCCTCTGTGCTCTGCAGATGGGAGGCTGACAGGTAAAGCATCCCCCTGCACAGGGATGGTGGTGTCTCAGATGCATGGGCAGACAGCAGTGTGAACTACTGTCAGCTTCAAATCTGTGCTGCCCAAATTTCCATCACTTCTTAAAATCCCCAAATCTGATCACAGATTTGCCCTTGATTTCAACAGGAGCAGGATCAGACTTTCTGAGGGTGATTGAGAGCTGCTCTGCACCTCCCCTACAAAGTGCATGCATTCATACCTGAGCACTGTCATTCCTATTCACTGCCCATTGCTCTAAACCCCAGGGAAGTTTTTTTCTGGGTCAGTGTCTTATGCAGTTGTTTCCAAATCCTGGTCAGGAGCATGGAGGGGACAGACTCATGACCTTCCAAATGTTTTCAGATTCCCCTTCTTTTGCATGCTGTTAAAATCTGCAAAGGTTTTGCCCCTCAACCCAGCCTTCTGCTGCAGGGGTGCTCCCCTGGCATTTGAGGATCTATAAATCACACGTATCTTTCACTTTTTCTATTCAAACATAAACAGCATGTGAAAAAGACAGTGTCTCTTTTTGCACGACCCAAATGGAGTTTTGCCAAAAGAGCAGCATCAGGCCCACACTCCTTACATTTTCATGCCAGCAGAATGAACAACAAAAACTAGTTTTCTTCAAAGCTAACCACATGCAAAAAAGCAGGGCTGCTTTGGCTGACTGGAAACAACAGGTATAAATAACCTCCTGTGCTCTACAAAGGAAGAGCCTAGGAAGGCTCCTTGGGCTGTTTTCTGTACATCAGCCTATGAGCTTGGTGTGTTTTAATGCTCTGTTGATGCCACAGCAGCCGACAGAAGCAGGCACAGATTACACGGAGAAGAAGGTAAACAAGTTGTTTATAACTCAGCAGGGCTGCAGTGTATCCTCTTTCCATCGGCTGAAAGGCAATGAGAGCATTGGACACTAGACTGCTGATGGGAACGGATCCCTGGAGCTGCCAAGCTCTGGATCCAAAAATGTCTACGGGGTTTCAATAACAGGAAATCACGTGTGCTGTCATTATCAGCTGCTGAGCGAGACAGATGCACCCAGATCAATATCAGTGTCCGATATCAAAGAGCTATTGTGACAGTACCCATCGTTTTGAACTAAGGAGAACAACAAAACTATTTTAAATTATTAGGGCTGGCAAAAATCCCCTGACTTTCTCTTTTCTGCTTTGTTTTTGTTTTTCCTTTCTGAGGCAGTTGATTCATCACCATTAAAGGAACTGAGAGTCCTCTCTGGCCAAAGTAACTTTAATCATTATTGATCTAATTAAACCCTGTTTGCTTAAGGTTGCAGTGGGAAAGGGCTGCAAATCAGCAATCTTCCTTATCTCTTCTAGTAGTAAAGGGTATCTGTTCACACAGCTTGGGAACTGGCCCGTCCTTCAGCACAGCTGAAACTGGAGTAAGTTTTCCTTCTTATGCCATGTTTTATGCTGGCTAAAAAGACAATTTAGGAAGAAAGCAAAACATCTCAAGGGCTCTTGTTCCAAGCAGACTTGGAAAGTGGAGAGTTTCCATATGTGGACAATTGTCCTTCCTTCACTAATGTTATAGCTGTAAGGGTCTTGATCATGCTATCATTACACAACACTGCTGGTTTCTGCAGTGGGCTTTCTGTTTCTTGTTACTTGTCAAATAAAATACATTTGTAAACAAGCCAGCCATTTTAGCTTTGTGCAAATTACGGAGTAAGAAATGAACTCTGTTTTCTGTGGAAACATCTCTCTCCTGATAGTTCAATGTTCCCCTTTTTTTTTTTTTTTTTAACACCTGTTAGGTTTGAGTATTTTTGAAGGATCTTTTTCTCTTGTGCCCCTAAAACCATTGCAAGCTGTTGCAGAAAATTCAGTAGTTTTCAGGGCAGGGATGTTCAAAGGAAATCAACAGGTAGAAGCAGGGAACTTATTTAATGGTCCAAACATACAAACTTTTGTTATGCAAGGACAGCACCTGTGGAAGGATTCCTAGGATATTATGGACCCTCTGATTTCAGATAGGGAAGAATCTGTGACACATGAGAAACACAGTGAGGTGAATCACACACTTCTTTCCATCGCTTCAGCTGGGTGACTGCTGTGCTATTGGTGCTTCAGAAAAGAGCCAACAACTAAAACAGGTATCTGCCTTCTGCCAGTTCTGCTGGTGGCCCATCTGTTCACATTACACACTCTTAGCTTGTAATTGCATTGCTGTATGTTTGTGTGTGTGTGTGTGTGTAGACTGCTCACATAATCACACACATCCTCATAAAAGCAGTGTATGAGGATGAGATGGTCTGCACAGTAGCCCGTATATACATTTCTCTTTGAGCGTAGGACAGGCACTTGAAAGGAAATAAGCAGATTTACAACATAAAAAAGGCCCAGCCTTGATTTTATTCTGGTCTGGGAAGTGACATTGGACTAGGGAGGTTTGCAGGTTTCGTTTCTTTCAGTTTTGTATAAGCGATCAGTGCAGGAACGACTGTCTCCTTTCAAAGCTGGGAAGAGATGTGGGGTAATGGCAGGGCCTGAAGCAAGGGCTTTCCTTATCCATGGCTGAAGCAATCCTCCACTGCTTTTTAAGATCGTGCCTTCGGCAATCACCCGGATCCACCTGCCCTTAAAGCAGTCCTACCTAGCTTTTCAGTGCTACCGGATCGGAGGGAGGGTGGCTATTCCTCTCTGGCTGAGAACTGTTCCGCAAGGAAAGAGTTAAAACGAGCAGTTCCGAGGACTGCGGCAGCAGTGCGGGGCCTCCCCTCCCGCCCAACCGCCCGCCGGCTCCGGGGCCCCGGCGGATGAAGCCTTCGGGGTGCAGAGCTTGTCTCCCAGATAAGATCGACGAGCCCTTAATGCGATTCCTCAGATCTCCAGAGGGATATCCATAAATGCCGCAGAGTAAGCAAACAGGGGAAATAATGAATGGGAGCACAGCAGCCTTCAAGCTGTAGTAAACAAGCGCACATGTGGCTGCAGCACCGCCCCTCGCTCCTTGGGCCGGGATCTGCACCCCTAGCGCCCTCTGCCATTCCAGACTTTCCCAAGTTCTTAACCTCCGGCTTGCTCCGAGTCCGGGCAGCAAGGTGCTGGGCTCACGTGCTCTGCATGCATCAGTCTATTTTTACAACTGCCTGAGAGCCCTGGTTTCCTCTGGCAGATCCACCGCTAATACTATTACCCTGCAGTGGGGAAAAGAAACGAAGCTGCTAAAATTACTGTGCAACTCTGAAATAGATGGAAAAGACATTTTAAGTCATGCAGTCCGTGTCTCTGCCAGCAAAGGTTGCTCCCTACAGAATAAATCTGAGTGCTCTGTAGATCAGCTTTATATTGATGATGTATTAGGCTCCCTGTTGTGGATGGTTCTTTTTCAGCCCAAGTTTTGGTATTGTTTGGGGTTTTTTTTTGGATCGTGAGAAACCGTGACCAAAGTCATTGTATGAACTGGCACAGCTTCAGTAGTAACTGTTTACCCCACGCAAAACTTAGTCCCTTTTCCTTTGTTCCTTTTCTAACTGTTTTTATGACATAAAATCTTACCCTGTGCAATACAGAAATGTTCTTCAAGGTCACTTGCACAAAATGTAATAAAGGAAGCTTATTTCTTCCCAGAAAAAGATTATGTTTGAATTTCTCTTTTCTCTTTGTGTTTAAACTGCTGTCTGGTTCACTTTGGCAGGGTTCAACTGTAAAAGTCATAGAAGTCCTGACTGCCTTCACAGAATGTTAGGTTTCAGACTGTTAATATGTGCTTTAGTCAGTGAAGCAGGTATTTCAGGACTTTTGTGACCTTTAAATGTTGTAATAATTGATAGTCATCAAGTGACCCTGTCATTGCATGGGTGCTTAGATATAGTTAGTTATGTATATCCAGGGTGACCTTCAGTGACCTGCTGACTGTTTATTCTCTAAGTAAGTTCTTCATCTGGGAGGTTGGTGATCAGAAGGGAGCCAGACAATCTGGCCAAGGGCTGTCCTCCCCATGATGCAGTTTAGCTGGAACCGCCTGAACTGGTGAAAGAAAATTAGAGGGAAAGATGGAAAATAACAGCCGAAATCCTGGGGTTGCCAAGAATACCTGCACCTCAACTGAGACAACTTCATGGCTGCAGTTATTACTTGCATTCACAGATCTGAGAGCATTTCCATGTTTCTGAGCAGGGAGGAGAATATGTGCTTTGGCTGTATCCTGCGTATCCTAATTCCTAATTCTGCACCAAAGCCAGATCTGCACAGCCGCCTTCTCCAGCCTGCTCCTGCGTGCCCATGGGGATGAAACACTGTGGGTGAGAGCTGGCTGGGAATGGTGACATGTTCCTGAGGGCACTCATCCACCCCCATGGAGCATGGGAGTGTTAAATCTAGATGGGTCTTTCCTTCTGTCCCTTCTGATACAGTGGGAAGGCAAACAGATTAGCTTAAATAATTGGCTGTTTAGAGCTGTTAGACTTCGAAATGGACCAGAGAAATAGTGCTTACTGATCCAGGAGCAGGTAGGAGGTAGTTTAAGAATCTGCTTCTTACCAGCTCTCAGCTATTGGTTTCTGCCTCCCAGCTGAGACAGTGCCTGACTGTATCCTAATTTTAGTGTGGTAAGATTGGGCCAAACACAAAATCCAAATGTGCAAAAGCTATTAAGAAAAAAGTCTTCAAAACTTTTTTCCATAAAAGGTTGGTTTGTTTTTTTTTTTCCATACAAGGGTTAAAACCTGTATCATCAGGAGAGGAGGGCGTACTGAGGGGAGAGCAGGAATAGATTACAAATAGCACACCTCTGCTGCTTGAGATAAGGTGAATACCCTTTGTTGTTTGCAATTCAGTGCTGTGGTACCTGTGACGGGCACCGGAACATTTCTGATTTATTCTAAGAGAGCAATAGTAAACAGACTATATAAGTTATATATTCGAGTATGTACTTGTGTGATAAGTTTTGCAGTTCTGGAAAAAAACTCCTAGTTTTTTAAATCTAATCAGGTTTGCAAATGAAATTACCATGTTAGGGATCTTTTACTATGGAGGTGGAATATGAATTAAATATCTTTACAATTAGGTAAGGAACCTGAGCCAATAGACTAAATTTAAAATGATCATTCATAGTATAAGCCCTATGGAGTACCAAAAGAAGGTGGGAGGGAAGCAACAAGATTTCAAATGAGAAGGTAGCATATGGGTCCAGAAGTCAAGGAGAAGGCTATAACAAAGCAACCACTGAAATCAGTAAGGTGTTCGAATATGCAGATGATTCCTTCAGCTGGAGACTTCTTGAGACACACAGATACCACTGAGGGCACCAGTGCAGATAGAAGATAGGTGCCAGGGTGGCCTGAACCCTATTAGGAGGTGAAAAGCAGAAAAATGAACTGTGAATAGCAAGGAGAAGTCAGGGCACCAGAGCATGCAGAGCAGCAAGAGAGTTAAAAAAGAAGTTGAAGAGGAGGAAAACAGTAACAGCACGTCTATGCTGAACTTTCTAACAGGAAGTTACCAAGGTCCAGCCAGAGGGAAAGAGAAATAGGAATGAGAAGGCTGAAGAGGGCAAACAAAGAAGCTTATGGAGACTGGGAGAGGCAATAGGGGTTAGCTAATACTATTGTAGGTAGAATGATGGACAAGTATTGATATGGCCAAAAAGGGAATGCAAAGGCACTTCTAGCAGAGGAAATGATCTGGTGCTGAGCTTCTCCCAGATGCTTTCACTGGCTCAGCATCTGGCAGAAGAGGAAACTGGGTATTGCACATATTTATTATAGTTCTTGTTCTAGATTTCACTTTCACTTTAAAAAGGAAAGAATAGGTATGGAGTCTTTTGCAGTGATCTTGTCTGTTAAAAGTGTGACCTTAGCCCTTTAAATTTGTTTGTGCCAGCACTCCAATGGCTGACAGGATCCCTCTGAGTAGCTACTATGTAATGGCTCTTTACAAGCATCTGCTCAAACTGTATCCAATTAAAATTAAATCTGGGAATAAACTGCTCCCAGTTTCATCTGGCTGGCAAATATGAATTGTACTTTCATAAAAGGCTTATTCCTATTCTCAGTTCTATTTATGGCCATCAGGCCAGGAAAACTGTATCATGTAACTTTTGAGTCATATAGCCTTTAAATTTATCTGATGTTGTCGTCTGCAAATAGCATTAGAACAGGAGGTCAGTAAAGAAAACAAGACAGAACAGTCCACCTAAAATGTTGTGACATACCTCATTGTGAAATACTGCCAAGAGTTTTGGGGAGTTAAGCAGATCACATTTCATTGGTCTGGGGGATAAAGCTTACTGATTTCTGCCAAGGTTAGCAGACTTCTTGTTTTCAGTAAACATAAACCAAAACCAAAATCTCTATCAGTGGTGATAACTTCCATCTTATGAGATCTTGAAAAAAGCCTACCAGCCTTCCCTTGCTTATGACCTATTCAGCACGAGCACTATTAGCATCAGTGTAGAACGGTGCAAGGTGCTGTAATAATGGCATTATTGCAGAGTGTTTGGCACCAAGTTGGGCATTCACTCATAAATGTGCTATGGCAGGTTTTTACACTTGAACCTCCCCACGGTGCGTGAGAGCCAAAGCTCCCGACAGTGCAGCAGGGCATGCAAGTGTTAGAATATGCACTTGGAAAATTTATAGGGACCAACTGGTTTTGCAGGTGTACTGTCTAACACTTGTGTGCACCCAGTTGCTGGAGCAGATGAAGTGTGAGCTGGGGGCTGGAATGTTGGTGAGGGACCAGGGAGACAATGCCCACCCCAAGGCTGCTGCAAGGGGCCTGCTTCTCAAAGCAGGAGAGCTCTTGGCTCTGTCCATAAAACAGATCCTTATATGGTGTCAAGTTTGGCACTCTGAAACGTAGGTATCTCTAAACACTGCACTTTCTTAAAAGGTTAGTCAGGAAAAAAAGTGCATTTAAAATAGAAGCATGGTATGAGGTCTTTAGATAATGTAATGACAAGTCAGACACTTTTATTTTAATTGTCAGACAGAATCTCCAGCTCTGTATTTACTACCCATCTGCTCAGAGGGTTGTACTTGCTACCAGATTTACTGGGGGAGAGGAGCAGGGAAGAACAGGAGTGGGAGAGGTGTTAGAAGGAAACAGGAGACCCTCCTGTGGCTGCTAGGACTGAAGCAGCCCTTATCACTGTGCAGAGCTCCTTCCCCTGTTCAGACAACAGATGCATGGGAGCATGGCTTTTGAAAATCATGAGACAAAACCTACAAAATGAGACCCTGTGTTGTTCCTAATTAATCATCCTTCATTTTTTTAATGTTCTCAGAAGCATAGGTGAGTAAATGGATATATACAGTAATTGACACATTTCAATTTTTAATGATGACTGCTATTAAGCATGATGCAAATTAATCATTGATATAACAATATTCAGAAATAGTATTCCATTAGAGTTTACTGGCTGGTGACTTTGTTTCCATTTCTGTTGTGCTTTCCTAATAAATCACTCACTGCTTCCCCCTTGCAAAGGGAATTATTGAGCATGTCTTCCTGTTATGAATACATAATTATAAAATAATTTATCATTGATTCTTAGAGCTGACCACATAATTTTACTCCATCTGTCAGTGCTACATAAGCTGCATAGCCTTTAGGTATCAGAATTAAAGAATTTTTGGTTAGGTACACCTTATTTGCTGAGTTATACTTTACTGTTTCTGTTAAGCTGTGTATCAAAAGTTGTACAGCGTAAGAACGAAGAAGGCGGAAGTGCAGTCATTTTAGACACTTCTCTGCAGGACTGAACAGCTGAGGACACCAGCTATAACATACTAATTCTAATAGTTCTGCATGAGAAAGAGCTACTTTAAGAACCGTTGCAACCAAGCCTCCATGTGAAATGTAGCTGTGAATACATGGATCCAAATCCAGGATATACAAACCCTGCGGCGTGGAATGCTTTGTCAGTTGAACCTCCGTATGCTGCAGATACAGTTTGCGGGTGGGAAGGGAGAATATGTTATCTATTTACATTCTAAATAGATACCAAGCCACTGAGCTGCTGAGCGTAATGTAACCAGGCTGATGTTTTTGTGGCTAACCTGGTCCCACTCACAGAGCCACCCCTCTCGCTGCCCATAGTGCCAAAGAGGCAGAGCAGGGTACAGTTGTGCCCTTGCCCCCATGGTCCCAACCCTCCCTCTATGTAAACAGCAGAGGGTTGGAATGATGCAGGAATTTGGGGTCAAGAGCCAGCCTCCGAGGGGAGCAGGAAGGAGCAGCTGCTTTGCGTGACAGGCTGTCATCCAGAGCTTACTTAGCTCATTTGAAGCCAGGGAACCTTCTAAGGCTACGGAGAGGCTCCCCAGGAAGCTTACAAGGCTCAGGAGAGAGGCTTGAGGGGAGCTGCCAGGCAGCTCCTCTTTGGCGCTGAGAACAGCCACGGATGACACATGCTCGCAAGCAATACGATGCCGACACATCTCATCCTTGCCGTCATGACGGAAAAAGCAGGCTCAAAACACATATGGCCTCTGTTCCTCCTTCGGAACACAGCAGTTCGCATGCAGGAGCACCATGTGCTACTAAACTCTGGGTAATTTAATGTTTTTAATTTAATCTTAAAACTGCCCTAATTGTGTGGTGGTAACTCAAGTCCTGCTGCTTGGGTTACTGCTTAGTTTGATACAAGTACCTCACCTAGGCTTTCATTTACATGTTCATGGACAAGTAAGCTATCAGGACTGAATTAATTTCTAGTGACCATGTTTTGCTCAGAGAACATTGTTAACAGCTGTGTTCTGTGTACATTTCTATGCTGATATTCACCAATAGATAAGAATTGAAAATAACTTTCTAGCTGAGTGCCCATGAGGACAAGTCAGAAAGCTGATCCATAAATCAAGTTAATACTTTCACCTTCTTTGCAGATTTATCTCATTTTAAGATATCCTGTACTGAACAGAGACATATCAGTGAGAACATCATATTCCTTTGGGACAGCAGCAAATGTATCGTTATTCCTGCATTAACGGTCTGTGTTACTTTGTGAAAATGCAGTCTTAATTCTGAATTTCCTGAAGCTCTATCACGTGTTTGTCACACATTCGAAGTAAAGCTATGAACCCGCTAATTCTACTTAAAAGTAAGAGTTTTGCTTGCTGAGGGAAAATATGAGGGCACCTATGTGACACATGCATTAACCCAGGAGAAATAAATTTAGCTAAATTGCACTGAACTGTCATTCTTTTGTTACCAAATACATTGTGTGCCTGAAAACAGACCTAATTTTCAGGACTCCCTAGGCAGAGTGAATAACTCTTTAAATAGCCACTGATCTTCATATCATTAGTTCCCTGTTCTGAAAACTGAAATGCCCTTTAATTATCCAGCTGTAGGAGCATATAAGATGGTACTAAATTTTGCTTAAGTACAGACTATAGCCAAAAAGGAAGCCAAAATACATAATTACGTTGGCATTAACATTCTATAGCTGTGTGATATCAAACTGCACAATGGCTGGAACATTCTGTGAAGGGCAATGCTGTCTGGGTAATGTAGCAGAAACACTTATCTAATAGCATGCCCTCCTGTGCCCTCTGTCAGGGCGCCAGCACATTAGTCCTATTATCAGCCTGCAAATACTGGAGGCTTCCACATCCTGGCTGCTGCCAAAGGAAACAGTCTTCCCTGTTACAGGAGCAAATGTCTGTGCACATAAATGAAACTGAAGATTAATTAGATTACACAGTTTCCAACTCACCCCCTGTTCAACAGAATACTCGGGCTTGCTAATTTACATTAATAAAGATCCCACTATCTTGCAGCATGTTTGGTTTAGTTCACAGGTCAGGCATTTTCCATAATACATTCAAACCAGGCTATTTCAATCAAGTAAAGAAGAAATGTCGAGGTGACTGCTTGTAAAAATATCTTTCAAAACACTGTTTGTCTTTTAGTTCTCCTACATGATATAGTTGGGTGTTTCTATTCACATGGGGTTAGTATTTAATAGGTTCGGAATTTGTTTGTTTGACAATTTGAACTGAATAGGCAAAAAAAAAAAGAGAACAAATACCTGCCAACCAACAACATAAAAAATCTGTCAGAAAGTTATTTACTGTATTTACCTCCTTCATTAGAAGCATATTGCAATAGTTTGTCATTGTCTGACAGGCACGTTTAAAACTATTTATTTATGACAAGAAAAAGGGAGCCAGCTTTTATATGGCATCTAAACCTTACACACAAACAAAGACACAAAAGAAGAAGAAAACAACCCCAAATTAAAATAAATGTCTTGCTTTAATGATTTTTAATAAAACAGATGTGAGAATGCACTTTTCAGGAATAAATCTATCATTTATGAGCATTTACATCAACATTGCAGAGTAAAAAATTCTGTTCAGTGGAGCCCATGTAGTTGAATTCATATTAGCTTGTAAAAACTATCTATGTACTATTAAGCCCATCATGTTAAAAATGAATCAGTCAGTGATCAAAGAAGATAAAAGCTAGGGAAGGCAAGTTTTTATATGGTTTAGATTTTGTGTTTATAGAATTCAAAAATAATTTCCTGAAACCTGAAATAATATTGATTCCTTTATTCTTTTGGCTGAATTGAAATGACTGTTCATAATTTGAAGAATTTATAGGTGAAGAAAAATAATAATTTAAAAAATCCTGCTATTTTACTGTCTTAGATTAAGCATTGCCATTTGTGTAAGATGTTTCTGTCCTACAAACTATTCCTGTAACTGCTATCTGGGTCAGCTCATGGGAAAAATGATTTCTGCTGCAAATAAAAGCTGTTAGGTATCAATCTCCAAGTTCCTGTCTCTTGTCAGAGATCTGAAGGAGCACTCTGGTGCGACAGTGCTTCTTGGGATAATTGATGGGTTTATTATAAAAGAACTAATATAAAGGAACTAGGGATTCAGTGACTAATTTATTTGCAGCAGTCTCTACATGTTTATGAAAAAAGAATTAAAAATGGTGCAATATGACATTTCAACTTTTTACACACATGGTTACATTGTGATTTTAAAACAGTTCTTTTATAGGGTTCTGGGTATGTTATTATTGACAGTACAGGTCACTACTATTGCCTTGTATACATACGGCTTCAAACCTACTCTTAAAATAAATGAGAAATGTATTTTTGCCCTAACCTGCTTCTATACTGTGAACAAGCTGTGAGTATTAGAGAACACTTTCTTTCAAAATAAATGTCCTTTTTTCAGTCACAGACTAGTGGCTAGTAAGATGTCAGAAACAAATTAGTGATAGCTATCAGACCTTACTAAAATCCAGTGGTCTGGAAAAGAAAAATGCAGTTAATTACAGGTTAAGGGCAAACTCTTGCTCATTTGAGTAGGAGTGACTTTGAGGAAGGAATGAAAAAATAAAGGAAAGAACATAAGAGAGAGAAGGGGTGGAGGGATGGAGGAAGGGAGGAAGGAGGGAGGGAAGGAAGGAAGGAAGGAAGGAAGGAAGGAAGGAAGGAAGGAAGGAAGGAAGGAAGGAAGGAAGGAAGGAAGGAAGGAAGGAAGGAAGGAAGGAAGGAAGGAAGGAAGGAAGGAAGGAAGGAAGGAAGGAAGGAAGGAAGGAAGGAAGGAAGGAAGGAAGGAGGGAGGGAGGGAGGGAGGGAGGGAGGGAGGGAGGGAGGGAGGGAGGGAGGGAGGGAGGGAGGGAGGGAGGGAGGGAGGGAGGGAGGGAGGGAGGGAGGGAGGGAGGGAGGGAGGGAGGGAGGGAGGGAGGAGGGAGGGAGGGAGGGAGGGAGGGAGGGAGGGAGGGAGGGAGGGAGGGAGGGAGGGAGGGAGGGAGGGAGGGAGGGAGGGAGGGAGGGAGGGAGGGAGGGAAGGAAGGAAGGAAGAAAGGGAGAAATCTACATTTATTTGCATTTAGAATATGTACCATTAGTTCTCTTTCCTCTTCATAGAAGTGATGCATCAGCAGTAGATCAGCAACCCCTGTTAATCAGTGTCTCTCAATCTCTTGCCTAAAAGAATGCAAGCACCCAACTAACAAAATATTTCAGTGTACACCAAAAGGGTTGAAGCCTGATTTCCAACTGTAGCAGTGCAGTGCTGCATCCCCTTTTTTCTTGGTTTAGTTACCTCTGGTTGTTTTTATATTGCCTTCTGCACTTAAATCTCAGAATCTCTTGCCTTCCTTGCAACACAGACAACATCTATTTTAATTGCACACCACAATATCTGCACATTTGTTCCTTGTATTGCCCAGTACAATAACTCTGGCTTGCTGGCTCTGGAAGAAGACTGCTGAACAGAAAACTGGAGTGTTTTATAACTTTGGCTTTAGCAGGATAGCAGGCTAAAAATGCACTTTATTTATTTTCCCTTGGCAGAATAAAGTAGCAGGGAGAAAGCTGAGGTCTTGTTAAACATACCAGATGCAATGAAAAATTAGTGATGTCACTGACAGGGGGAGTGGGAGATATAAGTTTAATTCCTTGTCCTGCTCCAGACATTCAGAGCATTCTAAGGACAAGTCATGTAACATCACTTTCCTGTATGAAACGTGAGCATAAGGACAGTTTTATGCCTGCTATTCTGCAAATATTGCATGGCATATTGCAGCCATGACCATGGTGATGGGGGACACATCTGTGGAAACACATGAAGGCAGTGTAAGATAAGCTGACTTGTATTATAAATGAGAGAAAAAAGAGTGATTATTGTATCTTCTCAAGAGGAACTGGGTTAATACTTAGGAAAATCTATTTGCAAACAAGCATGTGCAGTCCTGTTACATATAGACTAATGTTTTTCTTTGCCTATGAATATTCATGCAATCGATTTTAATTCACCTGGAGAAGTGCTGTTATTGGAACTGAGATGGAAATTCATGCATGAAGACAGTATTTCTGAGCAAAGAACAGAATGCTGCACTCACGTTGGTCTCGTCTAGACACTGTACCCCTTAGTTGCACGAGTTACGGGTGTAGATATTCAGAGATGGGAAAAGGAACAAGTGCACGTGCCAGTGGCTTTCCAACGACCCTCAGATACATCACCCCACACACGCAGGAGCAGCAAAGAGAGATGGTATAAGATAAGGACGATGGTGACCTAGTAGCAAGCTTCCTGTCCCAGTGATACATTTAGTGTGTTTCAAAAGGCAGCAAGATCTGCCTGTAGTGTGGGACAAAACCTAGGGAGAGGGATCAGCCTCCAAGCACAGCTGAAGGGGACATTGTGTGCTGAGGTCTTAACTGATCTTTACACTTCTGTATCTCTGCCTGCAGGGTGAAATTGCAGCTAGCCCTGCATTATTAAAAGGCACAAGGTTCTGAATTCATCTTGTGTAATTATGGGATTATCGAGGATGCCTAAATTAGAAATGCAGCCACTTCACGCTCCCTCTATGGGCCCCTCTAACTGAGATATGAGCACTTCCAGTAGGCAATCTGTATACATAGCTTGCTTTGCTATATATTGTGTGAACCTTTTGATGGACAGCCTATTTTCATCCTTGCAACAGTAAGCACTGAAGATGTCAGCTTTCATAGTGTTTCTTTTTGGCTGTTTTGAAAATTATTTCTAAGCTTTCTTCCACACTCCCCAAATCATAGGGTTTTCTCTATGATAAGCAACCCCTAGAGTCTTTATTCTTGGAAAATCTAGCTATCAGTATGTAAAGTCCTGAAAGAGCCTTGTCTTTTACATATTCTTTCTAATTTACCCAAAGATATAACCCATTCTGTTGTATCCTGTATCTTAGTGGTGTTTCCTCTGGTCTGTTGTTCTGCCAAGCCCCCCAGCTACATTCCCATTGGAGACTCATTCATAAGCTCATTGTAGCAGGAATTACAGCATTTATGCATGTCACATCTTTGTTAAAATAGCTGATGATGTGACCAATCACACTGTGAGACAGAGGGAGGCTGCAACTGAAGGTGAAGTGAGGAAAAACACTCTGAGATCTGCATTTGCACAGTAACATTCAGCTCAAACAAGTCCAGGGTTCTCATTTGTGAAGCAGTTACTACAAATCCATAAATATAATGATCAATGCTCACCTATAAACAGTGAAAAGAGGCATACCTGATAATTGTTCAGAGCAAATAGTCTGGCCAGCTGCAACGTGAAGTGTCTAGATGGGAAATCAAAGGTAATTTTGCTACCATGTGTAATGTCTTGAGGTTTGTATTTAGAAGCTGAAATTATGCAAATACAAATGAGAGTTACTGTGTGGGTTGTAACAGTGTGGATAATCAATCATAAGCACAACTTGTGTGTGGATATAGTTGCTTCGCCATCACTGCTTATCAAATTGTCCACAGACCTCTTTTTTGAGCAATATATTCAATAGTTCACTCAAAAGTTATGATTAACACCATTGTGGATCATCCAAGCTGTTTTATGTGGATATTCAGGCTAAATGACCATAATAGATTTTTTCAGTCTGAAAAACCATTTTTGGACTTTTAAAAAACATTTTATGCAAAAGACAGTTGTTTCTAGTCAGTTAGGTGAGCCTACCAGAAATTGAAAGATGGGGAGACTAAGAAAAAATCTCATATTCTCAGTACTGATCTATGGTCCTTTATAAAGATATATCCTCTGCATACCTCATGAATAAGAAGATGTTTTCAACAAATATTTGTAATAGTCAAATATTTAAAAGACACTAAATAAAGATTTTGCAATATTTTTTGCTGGCTTTTCAAATACTACTTCCTGCTGGTCTATGATCTGCAGACCAACATACTCCTTTTCCAGCCTTTATCCTGATTAACTATCTTTGAGAACATAATATAATAATTCTTTGATTTATAGTGAAAATAAAGATTAATACTACCACATGCAAAAAGATAGTGAAAAGAATAAAAAAAAACTATGTCTCAATGTATATCTAACTGTTCATCACTAGGTTCCATTATCTAGCATTATTTTTATTAAATTCATAGTGTTTCAACTAGGAGATCCTTACACATGGAAATAACAGAGGTAAATAATTTTTATTCAAGGACTTGAAATACGTTAGCAAATCAAAAAAAAAGAGAAAAAAGAAAAAACAGCAAGAAGAGAGAGATATTTCAGTGCCTTCAAGCTTAAAACAGGAAGGGTTTTCTGTAAATCGTCAGCATTTTTTTTTTTAGATAACTGACATTTTAATGTGTACCAATCACTCTTTTTAATATATTTTAATTATCCTTAAATTCATGCAGTTCCCTTTGTAAACTTGACATATATAAGACAGTTTCCAATCTACATAGATTATCAGATACGCTATTCAAGTTTTCAGTTTTTCTTTCTTACTGGAAAGACTACACTGACTTCTTATCCACAGCTAGTATTTGACCTTTCAAGTACTTCCTAGTCACAGAAAGATTTTATTTTCTAAATCTTGAAAGGTTTTAAATTATACCACTACCTAAAATGATCCAATGTGTTCTGGGCTAATCAGGCTAGTCAGTGGTGTTCAAACTGGCAATGTAAATGGAGCAACCTGAGTTTTAATTAATTTCATAAGTAATTGTTAAAGTTGGCAGAACATCCTGGCATTCAATTTAAAAATAGTTGATCTTGTATTCTGATCAAATGATTTCGTTCTCACCACTGTCTAACCTAGAACTACAAATTTTGGACAAGTAAAGAACATTTTGGCTATTTATCTTTTATATTCATTACAGGGTTTCTCTTCCCAGGAAAAGTAGAGCAGAAACACATGACTTTACTAGCCACAAACCTGGAACAAGCTTGCCAAAACATCATTTTGAGTTGCTGGTTTTGGGATCTTTTTTTCTTAAAGCTTGTAACTGTATATTGCTTCTAGCTGGAATCCAATCAATTTTCATTTTAATACACGTATATTTTAAAAAGTTTCATTTTCCTTCATTCGTCCCTTCAGAATCTATCTGAAACAATAAAACTTGCTTGTTGCACACAAGTGAGGAGGGTATCTCTTTCTCTGCTTAAAACAGAGAAATATTATAGAAATACCAAAATATTGCAACAAGAATACTTCTAGCAATTAGAGCTTTCTAAGAAGACATTTTTCATTGGCACTTGCTTCCCTTTTGCCTTGCAAGACATTTGAGACCTTTTGACACAACAACCCCTTTTCTTTTGAAAAGAAGGCAGAAAAATATGTATCTTCTATAACATTTATGAAAAGGACTGACTTTAAGATGAAAACAATGTTTGCAACTAGAATGATGTGAAAATCTCATCACTGGAGTTATTCAAAGCTGTAAGCTGTAGGTGTAGTGAAAAATGCCTACTGACTCAGGACCTGATGTTGTGCATTTCCTTCCCTTATTCAGATAAATAGTTCTTATTAGTCAATCTGAAAGTAATGAACTAAACCCTGAAAATTGATCTGTGCTTAATCAGCTGTCAGTCAGGTAAACCTCATGGAAGTAGATGGGAGTTTGCTTGGGAAATGGCAGAATAGAAGTTTGTTAGAGCCCTTAAAATCAAAATGCATTTGTGAGATTTGCAGAATCAGGCCTCTAATTTAGCATGAACTAAAAATGTTGGTGGAAAGTTGGTCATTCAGAAAGCTGTAGAAAGGCTGAGCCAGGGCAGGCACAATTCCAGGGAGTGCCTGCCGTGTCTCTGGATGTTGTGGGAGTACTGTCATGAAAAGTGGCTGATGTAGCTTGACAGAACACTTTAAAATGACACATTGAGCTAGACTCAGTGAAGTGGTAATGGACAGATGGTTTTCATTTTTAGACATTTAATGGCTATTTGACATTGTTTGTCATTAGTGAACTGATTTAAAACTTTATTGAATAGTGATAATTTTTATTTCCTGTTTTAACAGAACGGTAGCTTTGCTATCCCTACAGCCAGCAAAGCATGCCTATTAAAAACGTCTGCTTCTCAGCAGAATAGCAGAAAGAATGATTCTTTGCATACAAAATATTCATACTTATTTTCAACAAAGTGTGATGGGAGAATTGGTCTTTTTATACTTCCCAGGTATAAAAACAGGGAAAATGCATCTTGAAACCCATACCTGACTATATGTTTACTTACTACTCTACAACACTTGAATTTAAATAGTTAAGTTGCTACTTTAAAATAAGAAGTAAATAAATATATTCTATTTGGCCCTGAGGCCTCCTATTACAGTATTTAACATATGAAAAAAACCTCTGTTTTCAAATAGACCTCTGGAAATCAGATAAAATGGTATAAGATGCTTTCTATTTCTTCACACACACACTCCCACCCCCAAGACAAATCTAGCCTTTTCTTTTAAACCAACATTCACATCCAAATTTATCTGATTTTCTGTCTTAAATTTCAACTTTACAGCATATTTCATGCTACCTGCTAGTAGAAATATAAATTTGTGTTATTTACTTCAGCTGCTAAATTATTAATCCATACTCCCAAAGTGCTCCTCGTTTATAGTTTTAGGCTTTATATTTTATCTACAGATCCTGCTGCCCTTAAAAGATCTCAGAATATCAACTCCATTGCACACAGTGCAATCAAATTCAGAAAAAGACAGCTAATAGAGTGTCTTTCTTTCATGAAGACACAAAATCCCAGTGCTTCTTTCATGAATCAGATTCATAATAGGCATGTGTATATGGCTTGAAGTATGAAATTACAGTTTCAGGGAGTAGCCTGTAGTCCTTTTTCAAAACATGAAAGGGCATTTTACTTGTGTGTTTTATAATGTTCTAGTAAAAGCATGAATATGATTTTTTTTATATCATTTGCTGATTTATGTGTTATTCATTTTTCTGCAGTAAAGCTCATGATTTCAGATATACTAATATTGACTTTTCTTTTTTTCCCTGAAAAAAAAAAAAGCCTTTTTATTTGCTACAGCAAGATAAGGTTTCTCAAAACATGTAAGTTGCTATTATGAGATCTGCAAAGAAAGACAAGAAGAAAAATTCAAATTTGTGGCCTATTGACTCTGGCAGTGTCCTTTTAAAGCATTATTGTTTACTGATGGGTTCACTTTATCAGGCACATTCCATTTTCATTACTTATAAATGGTACAAGGCTTATTCCATTATTTATTTATTAGGAACCCATGTTGTTTTTCAAGTTAGCGAGTATCCAGGTAACTTCTGGAGTGTCATGCAAAAGGGCAAATTATCAGCTCCACTTAGCTCTGAAGGAGCTGTTTTCACTGAAATGCTTCAAAGTCCCTCTTGGGTATGTGGTTGCTGACTGGCTGATGGCAGGAAACCCTTGATGCTGTGAAACTTGCTTCTGCCCCTCTGTATTGAACACCCCCCCCCCCGTTAACTGTGTTGGGGAGGAGAGGGGGTACAATTGATCCAACCCATGTGGACATCTTTGGGTGGCCCTGAAGCTTCCTCAGCCTTCAGAGTGGAGAGAGCTGAGGGATGAGTGGCTGCAGGGAAACCTCTGTCCTTTCCAACCCCCAGTATGACTGTGGCTTGCAGATCTCAAACAGAATGCACCTCGCTGCATCATGGAGTGTGACGAAACAGGCAACGCACTTTCTGGAAAGGAAACCCTTTCACCCAGTCAAGACACGGTGTTCATATTCTGGCTGCTTGCCATTAGCCCCCTAGTCAAGGGGTCATCCAGGCTGGTGTGGCAGCCCAAGCATGTTGTACTGGCAGCTGTGGGAACCAGGTGCACGATTCGACCCAGCTCAGCAGAGGCTTAGCGTATTGCCATAAGGATATCCTCACTTGCAGGGGGTGAGGGGTGGGTGGCAAGTGCCAGCTGTCCCCTTGCCCTGCACTGCTGCAATCACTGCCTGACATTAGCCTCACCTTTAGGAAGAGGCTAACAACTTTCCATTCCCCGTACTAAATGGCATGACAGCAAAACTACACACCCAGATGGGAAGTTACAATATGCACTGGAAATACATGTGTTAAAAAAGGAAAAAAGACTCCGGGTTTAATTTGAGGCATGAATCTGACAAAAAAGGGCTTCCTGCTGCTTAGGCAAGTGCTACCAAGATTAAAATTTCCCCTGAGAGTAGAGACCCCTCCAGGTTAAAAACAGTCACACAATAAAGCTTGTCAGCATTTACTTAACCTAATCACCTGCATGACAGAAATCAGTCAGATCTTGCTGGCCATTGTACCTGGTTGGAGCCAAACTATCAGTGTAGAACAAAGATGATTTTTAAAGCAAGGAAAAAAAAATGTTCAAATAGAGAGGATCTTGCTAATGTTAGATGCTTTTAAGTACTTCCTTTTAACTTCCAGTAATTGTTATTTTCCTTAATGATTTGTCATGTCTGACAACTCACCATTTTTATTTATAAAGATTAATTTCAAAATATTTTGCATCTGCAAGAAAATAAGTATTTTGTGTCATAATTAGTATGTAGATTAACTCACTTTTGCAGTGAAAGGCAGGTTTGCTGGGTTGTTTTTTTTTTCCCAGTGCTTGTATAAAGGTATTGCAATTCTAAGTTTTCACTTGGAGGGATCACCCTACACATCTCTTCAGTAGTGTCTCCAGTGAGGCAGGTAGGAAGGATGCCAAAGGAACTGCTATTTTTTTCCCTGTAGCATGACAGCCTCTTCAACAGGAATAATCAGCTTGGGCCAAGAACTTGTTTCATATATATGGCAGAATTACTGACCCAAGCAGCCATATAATTTAAATAGGAGATGAAAATTGATCTCGAAATAACCTCAGCAATCTAAGCCAAGGAAGTGACAAAAGGGTGGATGCCTACCACTGCAGAAAAAATAATATCCTATTTTACAAAACAGACCTTGTCACAAGAACTAGATGCTTGTGTATCATGTCATATCTTAATTTGAAGAATATGCCTCTGCCGGTAAGCATAATGAAAACAAGAGAAAACTTTTAATGAACCTTTGCTATAATAGTATGACCAAAACTACTGAAGTGAGAGGTATATCCCTTAGACTAATGAATATGGATTATGACAATCTCAAGGATATCAACTTACATATTATGTTACAAAGAAAGACTAGCTTAAAAGGAGAACTAAACAAATAGAAACAAGGCCATTAGCAGAGCCCCCTATCTAGTTTATATGTGTATATATACATATACACACACATATATATTTGTGTGTATATACATATATAAGACTGATCTAGCTAGCTACATGAATGTATACTTGGGAGATGTGACTCATTGTGTGTGTATATTTACAGTATCATGTACGATGTATCACATACGACATATATAACGTGTTGTATCTCCTGAATTTAGCAAGTATTCATTGTGATCCTTAGCAATACAATAGCTTCCTGAAATCCTAGATTCTTCATGGCAAGTTAGGGTCTCCAGCAAAATTTACTTACCAGATGGATAAAGTTCAGAATGTGGAAATGGCCCCAAATTCCAGCTAGGCAAATAGATGGAGTGGGTGAAAACCATGTCAGTTTGTGTCTGTTTCCTTGCACTTTCTAGAGCTTGCTGCTGGAGAAGCTGCTCTGGTGCTTGAATAGTCTGTTGCTGAAAATTCAGGGGAGAAGAGATTTTTCTCAAAGAGGAGGTTCAAAAAGGCCTTTGAGAAAAGGAGTAGGTTCTTTGCAGAACTTGTGCCTGTGTGACAAGTATTTTACCTGTACAAGAGGATATGTTATGCTCCTGGGATCCAGCGCATAAATTACAAAGAAAATAATAACTTCAGCCCAAAGCACCATCTACTAATCTATTTGTGTATATCACAGGTAATATGTAAGTGCTTTTCAGAGCTAATTGTGTCAGCCACAGCATAAATGTGAAGTCCAATAAGATTACTTGGAGACGAAGCATTTTAATAGTGTCACACAGTCAGGAAGTAAACAGATTATTAAAGGAGGCAACTGGCATTGATTTTATTTTGCAGCTTGGCCTGAATGTCCTAAACTTGATGAGGCTTATAATCAATCTTATTTGAATTTTGCATAACATTTTATCTCCTCCAGAGGATAAGGAAACATGCAATTTCAAACATCAGAACATTAAAAAGCAAATGTCGAGAGAAAAAGAAAAACACAGTGCAAAAAAAACTGATGGTGAAATCCTCTTTGCTGGGCCTCAAAATGCCTGGCAGGGTTCAGAGGATGAATCTGTGAAACAGCTGTGCAGGAGATAACTGTGACGGTGCCCACCTGGAAGTACAGGCTCTCCAGAGAGAAGTCAGATTCTGTAGGTGTGTTGCTAGACAGTCTCCAGGCTTCTCCATCTGTAGGTTTGTTTTTCTCCCCTAGCATTCTGGACCAGCCCCAGCAAGGACTGCTTTGTTCTGTCATGGTTTTAATATGAAGACACACATCTAAGAAAAGAAATTCTTCTGAAAGAAATGTCATTCATACAACAGAACCACTTTCAAATAAAACTGATACAAAGGGAAAACCAGGGATATAGTCCTTCAAAGCTGCATTGTTGCTTCAAATCAAAACACTAATGTAGAGGAGAAAATTTGGCCTAAATTGCCAAATCAGTGAAATTAATGTCCTGATTGTGATCTGTAAGGTCTTTCAGACAACCATCATACTGTAACAGCTGTTTTCTCCTTGCTATAACAATACTGTGAAATTTCTCTACAACCAGCATAGAGACAGGGAAGTATTTATTTGCAAGTGTGACTTTTTTGGAAGATGTGAGGAAAGTCTAGATCAACAGGCTGCATACCAGATCTGATTTTCTGCCACACAAACCCTGAGTACAGTGGAAGAAAGCACTGTGTGTCACAAAGCTGGGTAGTGGGACTAAATTTACAAGAAATTCATATATGCTGTTCTCATAGAACAGGAGCAGTTGACACATCTTTTGCCACAACTTTTTTCTCCCCAAACACATAAAATCTGCATTTGAGGTAAGCCCATGCCTTTCTTCCTTGTGTAGGTACAGACCCACATTTACACTGGTGTTTGCAAATCCAGTAGATTTTAAAACATTTTGAGTCTATTCAATTTGAAATCCAACCCTTCCACTCTGTCCCTGCAGCTAGATAATTTGTTTTTGTGATAATCGGCTTTTACCTAGAATTTATGCCAAATCTGCCAGTGTACTCATATTGTGTGCTTATACTTCCATTTCATACTTCCAGGCTAACTGAGAGGGCAATTACATTCCCTCTAGGTTAAGAATAGCTGAAACAAAAGAAGCTACTGCTTAAGTGTGGGCAGGGACTAGGTAATACAATTCAACAAATACCCCTTGGTGCTGTGAAGTAAGAGGGATTGGTTGGATGTGAATGTGAAAGATAAACAGCAGAAACATGTTGAGTGCAGACAGAGAAATAACAGCATACCAAGAGGAAAGCAAGAAGGGGGACTGGATGCTCATGAGAAGGTCAGCACAAACAGTGCACAGAAGGTGCAAAAGCAGTTTAACACACTCCCCCAGAAAACCAAGTCTCCTGGTAGAAGTGAAGACTTGCAACAAATGGCAAAGCAATTGCATCCTACCGACTTTGCTACAGAGTTTAGGGGGATTGGGCCATATCTACTTTTTCTAACTATGTAAAGGATTGCATAAAACAAATATATGACTTCACCAGCAGTTTTTCCTAACACAGAGAGCTCTGAAACACTGGCTAACTGCAGGGGACAGGCAGACATTTCTGTATGCCACTGTTCTCACGTTGCCTTGAGAGTCACCACCATTTGCAGAGATTCAGCTCTGTCTGTTAAGCCACTCTCTTCTGAGACAAGATAGCTGAGATTTGGTGTAATCCAGATTTCAAAGCATAACTTCCACTGAAACCCTAGCTCTTAAATTCATAAATGCCTTTGAGATTTTCAGCACCCTCAATTTTTTAATCAAAACATCTGTATCTTTTGCAATGCTCTACTTACTTTCAAAACTCTCCCAGAACTTGTGTATAAATTATCATGCACAGCTCCTAGAAATTATTCCCAAACTTTACTTTTCCAATTAAAGTGTAAGGAATATGCGAGAGTCTGATTTTGTGAAAAAGGAAGAAATAAAGGAAAACGGTCATCTGGATCTGTAGATTTCTTGGACAAGTGTTTCTCTTTTAAAGCTTCATCAGACAATTTCAGGGCAGTTACATACTATTATTCTGTCCTAAAGAAACCTCATTCTTTGTTGAGAATCCTTGGGCAGGAATACGTGGAATATGTGAAAAGAGTACTTTTATTAATGATTATTTCATAAAAAGTTGCTTTCAACTGACCTTCCACTGGTTGTTATTTTAGTGTATGATTTAGACTGGAGACTTCCTGGTTCTCTGGTTGTTTTTGCCTTACTTGCAAATATTTTTGCCAGGGGTGTCAGTTTTTTGATTCATCCCTGTGACCCTGTGACCTGAGTTATCGACCAAGAACTGTATTTCATGCAAATTGCATGAACATTCAAGGATAAAACAAGAGTTTTCTCTCCTACTCTATCAGCTGCTCTGTGGTCCAGTGGCAACACCTGAGTGACACATTACTTCTGTTCTAAACATCAATGGGGAAATCTGGGACAGATCCCTGGCAGCTGTAAGTGTGATTGCCATCTTGACTTTGGTGTTTTACCATTCCTCTATAAGGGCTGTGAGTTTACTCCCCAAAGAAGATGGATGCTGTAATTTCAGCACCATAATTTTACGGAAGCTTTTCAGCATCACTACTTGATTTTTAGAACTAGTTTTGAAAACTGAACAGGAAAAGGAAAACAGCCCAGAAGAATTAGCTTTGAAAATCACTTTTTGTTTCTCCCTTCTTCCAATTCTGAAGAATTATGTCATCACTCATCTTACACTTATTTTAAGGAAGGCATCCTCCTTTTGAACTTGTCAGAGATTCTTCTGTCTGGAGTCCCTTTTTTTTCCTCTCAGCCACTTGTCTCCCTTACAATCTCTCTGTCTCTTTTTTGAAAGGTTGTGGAAGACCCATATTAGCATCTGTGCACTCTAACAATACAGAGCGCTAGCTACTTTCCCTTCCCAAGAGCCTAGGCTGGTGTCCTGGCACTCAAAAAAGTGAGTCAAAGATTTTGTGCATGTGCTGACCTGCTTGACAATGTCAAATGAGCTCTTAGTGCTAGCACAGAAAACTCTTCCTTCTGTTCTCTTTTCCATGGTGGAAAGTAAGGTAGAAAAACTTCACTGTTCCTGGCCAGAGGTTCTTACTGGACTTAGCATTATCCAGTAGCATCCACTGCCTGGTTTATTCAAATTTATTCTGCCAAGACCCTGTCTGGGTCAGTCTACTCACCCCTCCTTCCCTCTGTGCTGAAGAACAACTCACCTCTTTTGTCTCTGAGCGCAAAACCTTCTTACTTTCACAGCACAGAGAGAGATGTTTAAGAGTCATTCCAGTACATTCATAATGACTTAAAGCAAAAACAATGAGCAAATGCAACTTGTAATGTCTTCCAATCCACCATATTAATAAAGATTTAAGTCTCCAAAATTAAAACCAGACAGGTAGCCACAGTGTTATTAACCACTGCTTTGTAACACTTCCCTTATAGTCTGAGAATGTTGTCAGTGTTTCAATATTTATGTTATATATGTTAATGTAAAACAACAATAAAGCTATCAAAACAGACAGCCACCTCTTGAAAACCTCCATAATCACTAGTCTATGCTCTCGACTATATAAATCATACCATAAGAAAATATCCAGATGAATTATGTTTGCTGGGAACTGGTTTGGTCCTTCTGAAATTACCCATCTTGCAAAGTAAAGCAATAATTTGCAGCACATACTGTTCTAAACTACGAATCTACCTGAGAAAATGCCTACCTCACATTACAATTATAGGCCAAGAGAATCAAGTAGCTGAGTCTCTGTGTAAAGTGATCAGCTGTCACTGTGATAGGTAAAGGGCTATTCTGAAAATGATGTAAATTGTCTCCTTTCTATTTATTAAACTTCAAGTACCATACAGTTGCTGATGGAACTGCAAGCCTACAACAGGGTAACAAGCTGTCTATGTTATCATTCTTAATACTGGTAATGCTCAACAAATAAGTAGATTGTTTTAATCCTCCCCTAGTCCTGCCAGGTATACTAGTAGTTATCCTGGCTTATGCTTTTGAAAGAAGGGTTCATACATTCTCATGTCAGATTGCTGAAACAGCAAGTTTTACAGTATAGGAAAGCATCCATTGTTTCCTTTCACTTATGGAAGCATATATAATGCATTTCACTGTACAACAAAAAATAGGCAAGTTGTTTTAAACATGCTGGTATAACATGCTGTGGTCTGGTATCTTACTTTCAGCTGAACTGAGAAAATTCTCAAAAAACCCCTTCATGCTTTTTCAAGTATTTCTGTGCCTACCTCCATCTTATAATAATACAATATTCTGTGTATTATCTAGAGAAGAACAAAATTACACAGAACACAGACAGTGGGTCTGCAGTCTTCTCTTTGTTTTGGGTGATAATTATTTCTGAGTGTTTTCTGTTTTATTTGTCTTAGGATAATGATGCTGAGACAGAGTTTAGTGTAAGCTCCAATAACAAACCTATTATGTACTTAATTTCTAAAATGGAATTTAAGCCACAAGCAATAATCTTCATGTATATTTTAAAGTAAAAATAACCATATTGAGAAAAATGGAAGCCTACATACAACCTTTGATATGTTTTCCCTCTTCTGCCTTTATTTTGTGTATCCATGAAAATAGAAGAAATAAATAATACTAACTATAAACAATATTAAACATAGTGTAGGAAATATTTGCACTGAATTGAAAAGTGCTGGAAATTATATCATTGTATTAGCATTTATATGACACCTGTATATCCAAAGTATTTGCTTGAAAATAGCATATGCAGGGTAATACTGGGAGCCCTATGAGTTAAAAAAACTCATGGGACATACCAGAAAAATGCAAAACAGATAGGTTTGAGTCTAAAGAATGTCAGGTCTCATCATTTTTAAATGTACATGGAACAAGCTTTTGCATCAAAAGTTCTGTCAGTTTCTGGAGTTGAAAGTCAACCTGATGCAGACTCAAAATGCAAGCACAGTCATAAATGAAATTTAGGATAACTTTAGGATCAAGTGTTTACTTATTGAAAAGAAAAAGTAAATGTAATTTCCAGTGCATTAGGATTTCAGGCAAGTAATGTGTATAGTTCATTTACATTTTTGACAGTAATCTGTCTTGAATGACAAAATCAATATTTACTTTTTAAGATATGAATTTTATATTGTAAAAACATTAAATATCCTAGTAAACAAATTATTTTGGGACTTTACAAGTCCTAGAAGGCTAGAATAAGCTTTTATGTGTAGATCCATTTCTGAATAAATGCTTCTATTCTAAGCATCATAAGAGTAATGTCTTCCTTCTACCCCACCTAGTTCTTGGTCTATGTGCAAGAACCAATTGGTGCAAATCAGGAAGGCCAGTTGCAAGACTATAAATTCATTTCACAGACCGTATAAAAATGAAAAACATATGTTTGCAAAAGAAATTCAGTTTTGATTTGAGGTATTTCTGTTAGACTGATTGTTAAGGTATCTTCATTTACAAAATTAAAAAAATAAATCTAACCTTTTAACGAATATATTGATTCTAGAGAAACATAATGTCCTGGGTTCAGCAGTAGCAGTCTTTTTTTCTCCTTCTTAGTAGTTGGTGCAGTGCTGTGTTTTTGACTTTCGGCCTGGGAACAGCACTGATAACACTGATGTTTTTAGTTACTGCTCAAATGTTTAGTCTGACCAAGGACTTTCTGAGTCTCATGCTCTGCCATGAAGGAGGGGAAACTGGCAGGAAGCAGAGACAGGACACCTGACCCAAACTAAACAAAGAGGCATTCCATACCACAGTACGTCATGCCCAGGATGTAAATGGATAGTTACCTGGAAGGGCTAGATCACTGCTAGGTCGGGGTGGGTATTAATTGGCGGGTGGTATTGTAGTCTCTTCCCTTGTTATTTCGTTCATCATTATTATTACTGGTGGTAGCAGTAGTGGTTTTGTGTTATACCTTAGTTACTAAATTGTCCTTAGTTACTGAACTGTTCTTATCTCAACCCATGGGCATTGCATTCTTTCCATTCTCCCCCCATCCCTCCTGGAGTGGGAGAAGGAAAGGGGGTGGGGGGGGGGGGGAAGTGAGAGAGTGACTGCGTGATTTACAGCTGAGCTTAAACCATGACACATAATTTTTAAAAAGTGGTTCAGTTGTGATCACTATCCCTTTACAAATTCTTCTCTCTCTCTCTCTGCCTAGACTTGCAAGAAGAGGCTGAGACTGTTCAGCCGGGAGAGCAAAGGACACAGGGGGATTTTATCAAAGGGTGTACATAGGTAGTGGAGCAAATGAAGATAAGCGAGCATGGCTTTTTTCAGGGATGCCCAGTGATAGGACAAGGGGCAATGGTCCCACCTCAAAACCCATGAAATCCAGTATGAGAGCAAGAAAAAACTTTTTAGTGTGAGGGTAGTCGAACAGAGGAACTGGTCACACAGTGAGGCTGTGGACTCTACATCTGTGGAGATACTTCAAACGTGACTGGATACAGTCCTGGGCAACTGGCTGTATTTCATGCTGATTGAGCAGTACAGCTGGAATAGATGATCTGAAGGGATCCCTTCCAACCTAAACATTTCTGTGATTGCAGCACTCCAGTCATGAGAGCTGTCCTGTTATATCTCTGCAATTCTAATGAGACTGTAGCTCTGCAATTTCATGCAGATCTCTAATTTATCTTCTAATTTTATAGCAGTGCATGCTTCTGGATTAATGGTTTTCTTTTGAACTACTGGTCTGAACTCATTGTAGGGAATCAGGATTGCTTCTACTTAATGCATGTTTGGTGACTACTGTAAGATGGATTTTAAGTCTTCCATTTCCTTCTGCAATGCATCTCTTATTATTAAAAACAAACAAACAAACAAAAAATGTTCCAGAGCTTTTTTTTTACAGCTGTGTATGTGATTTAATTACATTAATCCTACAGAAGGGATTCATATTGTCATAGTAACTAAACTTTCTTTTTTCCCCTATTCTACTGACATAGTGTATTATATAAATGCAGTACTTTATTTTGCTCTTGGAGAGGCATGTCTGAACACTTCCCAGGATGTTTTTTGTTTGCTGTTCAGATGCAGTTCTTCATCTCACAAATGCTGTTGCTTGAGCATAAGTTTAAGCAAACAAATATGCTGTAGGAGCACAAGACCCTACTGATCTGTGCAGAATAAAGCATGAGATTCAGGCTACTAGAGCACTGAAACTCATACTTTAATTCAGGCACATATTGGCATTAATCAAATGATAGACTGCTTCACCTGGCTTAGGGACTAAGTCTTTGCAAAACTGGGCCTTAGGACTGGAGTTGCAAACAAGCAACAGACCACCTTCTATGTCTTGGGGTTATTTTTTATCATTAGTTCTGTGGGGAAACACCTTTCCTACAGTGCAATCCATTGATAATGCACAGGACTGTATATATTTTATTTGATAATTAATCTTTGTTCATCCTTAAGCTTATAAGGAGCTACTCTGAATTAATTAACTTTGCCAAGTGTTCTTTTATATTTACATTGTACCTTGTCTAGAAAAAAATATGTAAAAACTGGTTGTAAATCTAGCAGACCATGTCTTGGATTTTGATTCTGTAGAAGATCAGTCACTAACACAGGAAAATCAGTAATTTTCCTGCACAGCTGCTCAAGCATGCAGGGGCATTTACTAGGAAGAAAAAATGGGGGGGGGGGGGGGGGGAGGGGGCAAGGAAGAGGGTAAGATATTATCAACATTGTAAAGCATTGATTAAAGTTTATTATACAAAATAATTACATTTAATCAATTATCACAGTTAACAAGTGATATCTTGGGAATTATTATTACCTAATTGTTATTAAAGATCTAACTGCAGATGGCAGCTGCAATTCATTGCTTATTATTACTTTTACAAGCACAGATGGCACAGTACAACCAGTAAGACTAGCAGTGATCTTTTCCCTAATATAACAAATGCATATTTGTTATTATAGTAGAAATATAATAATTCCTAATATAATATTTTATTATTATGAATATATTCACAATATTCATTATATTGAGTGAATTTTCTTAGTTCTGCTAAAGTGCTACAAAATAGCTAATGGACTCGGATCATTTTGTCTCAATAGCAATTCCTGCAGACTGCATGTAGAAGCCTGTTCAAGAGATTCCCGGATTAATGTTATAGCTCAAAATATTTGTGTTACAATGCTCATTCCAACTTGCCTGAAACTACCCTTTGCATAAGAATCAATTTTACTTGAACCCTGTGAACTCTACTGGGAAAATTTCTAAGGCATCAAAATACCAATAACAGTCATACAAAGAAAGAAAGAAGGTAGCTCAAGAACATTTTAAAGGCTATTTATTTAAGAATAGAGTAGTAGTTATTTAAAAATAGAAAAATAAAAAAGACACTTATGTGAGAGCCAAAAAAAAATCCTTTTAAACTAGAGAGAAAGAATTATTTCAGAAAAAATCAAAAGTCTGTTCAGGAACAAAAGCACAGCATGCATGCAATACTTTCTTACCTTCCTTTCCATCTTTTGGTTCTAAGTGAGTGGGTGGGAGGATAAGTGTGTGATATTACTGACTGTTTAGTTAGATTAAATGGATACCTAAAAGCCAGACAAGTGTGCTGTGATAGCTGCAGCTTTATTCTTTTGGCCAAGTCTATCCAGCAATTATGTCTTGGAGTTACATCCCTTCTCCATGTCTCCATCTCTAGTACGCAAGCCAATCATGTCATTCACTGTTGAATGGAATTATCAAAATATCTGAAAAGTGTTATACTCCTACGACATAATTACAGTACTCCTGCATGAGAGCTTTTAGAGTCAGCAGTTGTATAAAACTGGAACATGTTTTCACTATTCATCTTAGGTCATATTAAAAGTGCATTGTTAGCTCTCCTTAAAGATATCCTAATCACATCTCAGAAAAGGCAAACACCACTCATTATTAGAGAAATATTATTGGAATATTTCACTTTTGATGCCAACATCGTGGAGTTCTATCAAGCCAAGTGCAAGGCCCTACACCTGGGTTGGGGCAATCCCAGGCACAACTACAGGTTGGGCAGAGAAGAGATTCAGAGCAGCCCTGTGGAGAAGGGCCTGGGGGTGCTGGTAGATGAGAAACTGAATATGAGCCGGCTTCATTGTGCACTCACAGCCCAGAAAGCCAACCGTATCCTGGGCTGCATCAAAAGGAGCATGACCAGCAGGTTGAAGGAGGTGATCCTGCCCCTCTACTTTGCACTTGTGAGACCTTACCTGGAGTATTGTGTGCAATTCTGGTGTCCTCCATGTAAAAAGGACATGGAACTGTTGGAATAAGTCCGGAGGAGTGCTAAAAGGATGATAAGAGGGCTTGAGCACCTCCCATATGAAGAAAGGCTGAGAAAGTTGGGGCTGTTCAGCCTGGAGAAAAGAAGGCTGCATGGAGACCTCATAGCAACCTTCCAGTATCTGAAGGGGCCTAAAAGGATGCTGTTGAGGGACTCTTCATCAGGGACTGTAGCGATAGCACAAGGGGTAATGGGTTTAAACTTGAACAGAGGAAGTTCAGGTTAGATATAAGGAAAAAGTTCTTTACTGTGAAGGTGGTGAGGCACCGGAACAGATTGCCTAGAGAAGTGGTAAATGCTCCATCCCTGGCAGTGTCCAAGTCCAGGCTGGACAGAGCCGTGGGCAACATAGTATAGTGTGAGGTGTCCCTGCCCATGGGAGCGGAATTGGAACTAGGTGATCTTATGGTCTTTTCCAACCCAAACCATTCTACAATTCTATGATCATATTATTCTAAGTAAAAGGAGTGAAAATAACACTATTTCTTTTTAAAATACTTTTATGCAAGTTCTGCCATTACGGTAATTCTGCCGTGCACTGATTATGTCTGTAATCTAAATCTATAAAATGGCAACTCTAACATTTAAGTTTGTTATTAAAACCCTTCACAGTATCACAGTATCACAGTATGCTGGAGATTGGAAGGGGCCTCAAAAGATCATCTAGTCCAATCCCCCTGCCGGAGCAGGAACACCTAGATAATGTTACACAGGAATGTGTCCAGGCGGGTTTTGAATGTCTCCAGGGAAGGAGACTCCACAACCTCCCTGGGCAGCCTGTTCCAGTGTTCCCTCACCCTCACTGAGAAGAAGTTTCTTCTCAAGTTTAAGTGGAACCTCTTGTGTTCCAGTTTGTACCCATTACCCCTTGTCCTATCATTGTTTGCCACTGAGTAGAGCCTGGCTCCATCCTCGTGACACTCCCCCTTTATATATTTCAAAGATAACTTTTTCTATTTTCAGGCTCTTCTAAACCTAATTCAGCATGCCAAGGCATCAACAAAAACGATTCTATCTGATCTTCTGAATAAAGTTTTTAATAATGAGATCAACATGTATCCTTATATATGGTGTACTTACAAGGTCAAAAGTGATTTAATTACCTTATCTTATTGAATTACTGCTCAACAGCTGAGCTGTGGTAATGGGCAAAGTGAACACCATAGTAGAATCCATTTGGTAAGTAAAATCCATTAGCTTAAACCACTATGAAATTGTGAATAAAAAAAATCACCACCAAAGAGCTGTGGTTTAACTGGTGGTTTGATCTAATGTGTTTCACTTATCACAGCTTGCAGAGAAGGAGTCACTTGTTTAGCCACAATAACATGATTGCTTCCATTCTACCACCATTTCCTTTCAAATTTTCCATTAACTTCAACTAAGAAAGGCCTGGTTATACTTGTCTTCTGTTAAAAGGATGTAATCCAGATTAGGTATGGCAGAAAAGCACCCGCAGGTAATTTCTTTCCCCACCACTTTAATTTGAAGTAAAATAATCTCACCTTTAAGGCTCTGAAGAATACAGGAAATAATACAGACTGTCAGGTGAATTGAAAATGGCAGCTCAGGTTCAGAACATAATAAATAATGGTTTGATATTTGGTTGGTGGTCAGCAACTAGCAGAGTACCCGAGAGGTTGATACTGGGGTCCCTGATTAGCGTGTTCATCAAGGATCTAGATTATTTTGGAGTGTACCCTCAGGAAATTTAAATTGGAGATCATGATTACTGTATCAAAAAGCAGGCCCTGATAAAGTGGAAGAATGGACCAGCAAAAAACTTATGAAATTCAACAGGGAGAAGAATCAAGTTTTGTGTAGCAGTAACAACAGCTCTGTACAGTGTTACAGTCTGGCAGCCAGGTGATTGAGAAGAGCCATGCTGACAGGGAGCCTGAATTGACTGGGAACCAACAGTTCACTCGGGTCATGAGTAAGGCAATTTGTGTGCTGTGCTGATGCATGGTCAAGGAATAGTGACCTACTCTGTAGATCTTGTACTCTGCTTGCTGCTGGTGAGGTAGCATCTGGAATATTTTGTCTAGTTTTGGGTCCCCATTCTGATGTAAGGTGAAACTGAAGAGGGTCTAACTGAAGGCTAGTAAGTAGGATGTGAGGTAGGAGAAGATGAGGAAGCTTGGCTTCTTTAACCTCAGTAAAGTGAACTAAAGATGATAACCTCAGTAAAGTGAACTAAAGTGAGCTAAAGATGATAACTGAAGGGTAATTGAAAAGATGAGAGGTGATCTACTCTGTAGTATCAACAGATACAGAAGAGGCAACAGCCATACGAAATGATGTTGGAGGTTTAGACTGGACATTAGGAAAGAAGTTCTCACCAAGAAGGTATTACAGCACTGAAGCAGGTGACCCGAACAGTTTATGCAATACCCATTGTTAGACAGTTTCATAACCTGGCTGAGCAAAGCTACAGCTGACATGACCCAGTGTCAATCCACTTTCATTGTGACTTTGGAGTAGAGACTCCGTAAGTCCCTTCCACACAGCATTTATATGGTGCTAGAATGCTGTGACTTTTTGATGTGTCCAGAGTAGGAACTGAGTACAATTCAGGTAAATATTTTGGAGATAATTATCAGTAACAGTATCAGTAACACAACAATTTTCAATGCACAAAACTCACAGTGGCCGAATATCCAACGCCAGCTGGTGGAAGCACAATCAGAAGGGATTGGAATGGATCATATACTCCATGGTCATGGTTCATATATAAGAATACCACCCCAAAAGCAGCCTTTTAAGTATTTAGTGTCAAAGTTTCCAAGTTGGAAAAAATAAGAGAAAAATCCCCAATGTCTTCTGAAGTATTTTTTCTTTTTTTTTCCTCTTTTCTCTTTTTCTTTCTCTTTTTTCTTTCTCTTTTTCCTCTTCTGTTTCTTTTTCTTCTTTTTTTCTTTTTCTTCTGCTTTTTTTTTTTTTCTAATTCTTCCCAGCACTAAGCTTCCTGTGATGACAAAAACAGGAGTGCGAACCCTTCATTAGATTTTCTGTGATCTAAAGATACTCACTTTCTGCTTTTCAGTATGGATTTATTAGGATAGGAAAAAATAATTCCTGAAATTTCAAGGAAAAAATGATATAATGGTACACAATACTTAAAAATGTCTGCTGCTTACAAGTAGGATGTGACAATGGAAGGATGTTTTAACGTCTTATTGTTTCTGGGCTAAAATTTTCTCAGCACAATATGCTTTTCCTCCCAGGTTTCTGGTTTTTTTGGATTTAAATAAGTTGTGTAGTGCCAAGGACACAATTTTAAGTTTTTAGCATGGAATCATAGAATGATTTGTGCTGGAAAGAACCGTTATAGATCATCTGGTTCAACCCAGGGTATCTAATCCAAGTCTCATATCTCTTTTAATATGTTTTGTGAAGTGCTTCATTTTTAACTTTTTCTGGTCTTTGCAATTTAATCACTTGCCCACTTGGAGATTGCTCTGCCTGCTCTCTTTTACACCTTGCTCAGTGAAGTGTTGTTCTCATAGAAGCACCAAAACCTGGATATTAACACTGAGAATGATTACTGTTGTAATTATCCCACAGCCTGTGGGAAGCATTGATGGAGAAGGGAGAACGTGGATCCTCATGCTTTCCTTCAACATACTCCCCCTGGTGTATCACATTACATGATGTGAGGAGGATTTACTGTACAGCTGCTATGGATCTCTGTAGCATGGATCACTTTCCCATCTTTCTTTTTCACTAACAAGTTCAATGTCAGCTACAATCATCCATCCCCTAGCCTCTCTTTATCCTTCCACATGGGCTATGTGAAGCCTGCATACAAAAGCATGGTCCAACATTTTCCTGAAATCATCAGCTATCTGGACAATAGAATGCAACTAGGAAGTTTCTATAAAAGTTCATATAGTGCTGCCCTTGGTCAGAACATCTGTCATAGAGGGTAATGGTTGAGTTAAAATTAGAGCAAAAACTTCACTGCTTTGCATCTGGCAATGTATACTTCATTGGTCCTTCTGAGGAAAAGTATCTTCATCTTTGGTGAGATCCTGCAAAATATCCTTTTATTGTTACAGATGTTGTGGCTCAGGGACAAAATCAACCTCCATAAAAGTAATAGAGAAAACGTTGTCTTTTCAAAAACAGTTTGAAATTGTGAAGGATTTGAGACAAATGGTGTTTATGGGAAATCCAGCACTCCTTATCAGAGCTAAGATGTAAAGATTTCAGCATTCAGATGTGATTAAGAAGTTCATCTTTTTTTCTGTGGTTCAAGTCTCTCTCCCTGAGCAGTACAAGGTCTTAGCACTTCAGAGAGAAGTGGCCAGAATCCTGCTGTAAAGATTTTGGGACTCAAAACCTGGTGTAGATTTATAATCATTAAAAACAAAAAAAACCCCAAACCAAACCAAAAACCAACCCAACAGACTATGTAAAGTAAAGTAAACACAAAAGATCCCTTTGAAATATTTTTTCAAGAGCAAAAGTAATGACCTGGATTCATAGCACATGCACATGTTTAACAAGAAGCAAAAGAATGTGCATGTGTATAGCTCCACAGGCAAGCATGGCAAGCAGTTTTATGTGACTATTTGCTCAGGGTTTGTTTTCATCAGTGCTTTTTCTCCTTTTGCATTCATTTTCAAAAAAGTATGGGTTGTTACCATGCATCTTGGGCTTGAAGCTGCCAGATTAAGTATTAGCAAAACTATTTGACACATGAGAGAGTATTTGTGCGCTCTTCTAATCTGAGAACAGAAACAACACCATATGACTTGTCTGACCAGTCACAACTAATCAGCACAACTAGAAAAACAAATATCAGGCATTGCATAAATACAGAAAACTGTTCATAAGCAGTCTCAGCATTTCTGTTGCATAACAAACACTTACGATCTGCTCATAAGCATTAGGAAGAAGGAGGCTTAGGCGGATGGGAAACAGTATTATTTTCTTTCTGGTTGCTTTGCTTTGTTTTTTGATTTTGAGCATGTGCATTGAAAGGAAAACTGCCTCCTTCTTGAAGTGTTTTCCATTAGCAAAATAACAAGTCTAAAATAAGCTTCAGACTAAGTTTTCATTTCATTTCACTTAGATCTGATGTTTCTTTCTTTCAAGGTCATCTAGCTTCAACTCTAGCCCTTACTTTCCTCAAATTCTGTTTTTATTCATATGATTGTATATAGTCAGTATGTGTGAGTTGGTGTGCTAGTCTTGGTTTGGTGATATAAAATATAGTACAGCCACAGCTTTGCTACAGTCAACATAGGGAGTTCCCTTATGGAAAAAGTGGATTTACCTAAACACTCTAAAATCTGCATGCTTCCTCCTGTACACAGTGAAAGGTGGGGATACAAAACCAAAGACGAGTACATCTGAAAAAGAGCAATAAGGTAGAGAAACATGACTTTTTTAATGGATTACAGTTTTTCCTGTCTTTTCTGGGCTTTGTTTTGCTTCAATTTTCTGTTTTGAGACTACAGTGCTATACTGGATCTTCCTAAAGTGGTGTCACTTGTTGAATATTTACCTTATGCTTGCCATCAGTTGCTTGTTGAGGAAATCTTTTAGAAAATGGTATTCAAACAAATATTTCTCTACCACAGGAAGTCTAAATTTTACTTTTCTGAACAAGGTATTCACTTCAGAATAAAACTGTCCTCTGAAGTCTCCTCCCTTTCAAGCCTTGTTGCTTTGCAACTGAGGACTACACATGAAATGAGGTAGATTACTTGAGCGTGCTAATGTAGAAACTGAAGAATAATTTACTTTTCTCAGCAGACTGACATGAAACAGGGGCAGATACTTGGAAAGTCTGGGGATAATGTCCCTCTGAGGGCTTTGGCTTTGCAACATTAAAGCTCACTGTTCAGCAAAGAGAGGCACTCGTTATTTCCACCTTTCCTCAAGGTCTATGTGAGATATTTTTACGGTACCCCTGAATATTTTCCAAGACAGGGAGGAAATACCAAAACATGAAGTCAAGTGACTGCTGCTTTTTACACATAGAAGAAAGGCATAATTGCTGATTCAGAGTTGTTTGCAGTCTAGGGAGCTGTCAGTAGGCCACAATGTTTAAACACATTTAATATGACTTGTCAGTAACAGGATGCTGAATTTCCCCTTCAGCAGCACATCTCTCAGATTCTACTTCTTTACACTCTCAAATCCAGCTGGAAAAGTTACAATTACCTATTTTTCAGGAAAATATGATTGCACCTTTTCAGAAGCAAATAACTCAGCTTCTGAGTGTCAACAGATGAAGGAAGCTGACAACCAACTCGTGAGGACCAAAAAGTCAGTAGACAGGAAACATATGAAAGAGCTTGCTTGCCAACACTTCTGTCCATCACCTCATGTCTGCAAGGACATAAACCTGGACACCCAAGTTTTCAATATGGAACTCCCCTGTCTGGTGTTTACAAGGCTGCTACAAATTTCGACATCTTGATTAACTTGTGTGGTCACATGGGATTTAAAATCTAAATATTGCTCTATATGGGTTTCCTTGTGTGCCTAGTTCAATAGACAAGCTCAGATTATGCCAGCAACTCTAACACAACTAAGAAAAACCAGGTGCTTTGATTTGAAAACAAAAGTGTTTACTGCCTACATCTTTAATAAAACACTAATTAGAGCATTCATTAGTAGAAAATTTTGGCCAGAGGAAACTAATACTTGTGCTTCCTGTTTATGATAATCACCAAGCTAAAGAGCATTGACCATATGCAGCCAAATCCATAAAGATCATGAGCTGATCTGGTAGAAACTGGGAAGCCTTTTAAAACCTTCAATTAGACATTAAGCTAAAGGTCTGCTACTATATTCATACTCACATACCTGGACCTACTAATTAGTAGATTAAAGAAAATCACAAATGTAGACATATTTAGCTTGAAAATTGCTGCACTGTCTTCATAAAATATCTTCTTTTGACTTGCCTAAAATTTTTAAATTCTGACAATTTTAGTTAAATCAATACAAAAGATACTGGGTTTAGCTTAAATGAGTTCTGTAAAACAAAGTATTTTTTACTCACAGATCTGACGCTGAAGTGCTACATTCTAAAAAAGGTATCAACCCCCCATTTAAAAGTAAGTGAAGCATTTAATTTGAGATGACTGTTTCTTCAAGTTAAAAAAAAGGTCTGTTTCTGCATGTTTCTGAATCAGTATACAAACAATAATCCATTTTTTTCTGAGTTTTATATTTGTTTACACTTCTCTTGTCAGAGCTCACTCGAGATACTGGCAATTTCACTTGTTTCTGGTATTAGGTGGATATTTCTTGAACACTTAACTTAGAAAAAGATAAAGCTTATGATCATACTGACTGCAAAATGTATTCATGCTGACTCACTCCTTTGATTTGAATGGTTTTGCACAAGCAGAATTGGCTTCAATTTGATAAACCATTTTGTTGGTAGTATGTTTGGTGAAGATTTCAAAGACTGAATTGAAATACCCTTATTCTTCCTGCCTGACCTGGCCCTCCACTCTTTAAACAGTAGAAACCAGAAAAAGCATGGTCAGTATTAATATGGTACTCAAAATGACCTGGGGTAAAGATAGCGAGGAGATCAGACATACGAGGAGGTGCTATATTTGCATACTCACTGTTCGGAGCAGAACCACACTTCAGCAGCTTTAAAGAAAGCATTCACAACATCTTTGAAATGCAAACTGAATGACAGAACATACTGGGCCCTGAAAGACATCCATCTAAAGAACAATGAGCAGGCATTCTATTTCTGAAAAATATGAGCAAATAAATGGCAATAATGCATTTTTTTGTAATGTGTAACAACTAGTTCTAGGGATAATTGCTAAGTGCTTGTTTACAAAAGATCAGTTTACTGAATATAATTTGAAATGAGCTATTAATGTCACAACATGTGTCACCTATAGAAAGTTGTTGACTGGGACTATGCTCATCATCTTCAGAAAACAAGTAAAAACCAAATAGATCTGTGATTTTATCCATTTAAATTCAAATGCAAAAATATTTGCTGACTGTTCCTGTGATTAATTTAGTACATTCTTTCAGAGAACTTAGTTGTGCATACAAAAGCATCTTGGAGACAAAAGCACAACTGTTATACAAAACATCAGGAAAGAGAAGCCTATGAGCTTCTTCGTTACAAATACAAATTTCTGCAGCAGCGATTGTTTTTCCTTCATGCACTGGGCAGTTTTGCAATTCATGATGGAAGAAGTCATTATTATCACTGAAAGCCGACTTGCATTTCTAAACCACACCTAAACCTACAAATCCACAAGGTACAGCTTTTAACATTACTAGGCCTCTTCCCTGCATTACAAGACAGAGTAATGCAAGGTACTGTAAGCCACAGACTGGGATCTCTAGTAGCCAGAGATCACTTAAATGGTGTAAATTCTCACAGGAGTGCCCAGGACCAATTTCCCTGACAGCACTGGGAAGTGTGTATTTAAGCTTCAGAATAAAAAAAAAAAAAAAGGACTTTGAACCCCATTTGGGGTAAGAGCAAGAGATGAGGCATTTGATAGAGTAGGGCATCAGCAAGAAAGACAACTTTTCCTCTCAATCTCTTTTTCCTCTCATTTCCATTGTTTCTTTCTGTCTTTCTGCATGATTGGTGTTCGGCTCTGTTTTCCTTCCATACATTTTTCTTTAGTTATCCACTTCCTAATCACCTGAGTAGCGCTGATATTTATGTTGATCTAATCACTGGTGTCCACAGAACGATGCCCAGAAAGCTTATAACAATCTGATTTAAGTCCAGAGTGAGGATTTTGAAAACACCTGCTTAGCTGCCATTGTAACTATCGATGTATCTAATTCTGTAGGCACCTATCTGTGGGCCTTACACTTCCCTGCAAGTTGATAGTCCTCTGCATTTTCCTAGCCAGAAATGTCTAGTTTATTCCTGGAATTCCGTATACTGCTGCCTTTGTGGATGCTGGTCTGAGCCCTCATGCTCTTTCAACCATCACAGTCTCTTCAAGTACTGGGAAGAGTTCAGGTGCTAACCCCTCTTATCAGCCAGAAAGGAGGTCCTCTCTATGGGTGGTTCATAGGGTACAGAAGGTGCCTACACATTTTTTCTGGTCCTGAACAAAGATTTTGACATATAACTGTCTAAATACAGTGAAATTGGCTTACTATAAGTATACAAAGTTGCTGTACTGTTATTCATGATCCTTTTTTTTCCCTCTTTAGGATAATTATATGCTTTATCTTGATATTCTCACTCAGTATATTCTAACCACTTGTTAGTGGCAATATCCCAATATGTATTTAACTTTAATTTGCTGGTTTGAACTGTAGCAAGCCTAGGGCAGTATCAATATGCTGCATGTATGAACATATAGAACATGACTCTGGAATAAAATTTCTTTAGTTAGGTTAGATCTTAGCTGGGATACGACCACTCCATGAAAAAGAATATATTTTTACTTTGAATAGTTGTAAATGCCATTTTTCTTTTTCATTCTAGAATGGAATAACAAAAATGGAAATTGTTATAGAATCATTCACTGAAAATAGCTGATAATAATATGGAGATGAATTCAAGTTCCATAGTGGGATAAACAAACAAAATCCCCAGGAAGCTAAACTTGACAAACACTAGTAACTTTATAGTACTTGTTATTAATATTAAAGCTTTCTGTATGCATTATTACCTTAACTATGTGATTCACAGTTTAATTAGACAGGAATATCACTCAGAGCAGCAAAGCAAATTGCCTCTCCCATGAAATCTTTGAAATTTGAAAATGTTTTCTGTTCCACACCAGCATAAAAGCTATGATCTCTTGACAATTCTCATTTAGCAAACAACATACCACCTTAGAGAGCACTCACACTGAGATGAAGGCACAAATCACTTCCCTTATTTAAGCTGACTTCTCAGCTTTCAGCTTAAAGACCCACAAAATTGCTCTGGGCATCAGGCTGTGCAATATTCTTGTGTGGGAAGTCAGTAGACATGCTCTTTCCTTTCCATTGCCACCCCTAGTTTTGATTTTCTCATTAAAATGTTTGTACACATGTATACACATATGTATGTATTTAAATTTTGAGCAGCTTCAAGGACAAACTTTTTAAAAGGTTACTTTAGGCCTTGTAATCTGTTCGTTTGCTTGGTTGCATGAGGCAGTCTTTGTTTTGAGGTTGCTTTTGCTGGTGACTCTTGTAGATAGCATTCTTTCTGCAGCAATGTTGGTTGGGGTTTTTTTGTTGCACTCATCTTTCCTACATGATCATTCTGAAAACTTTCTAGCTCAGGCTTTTATGTATAAACTTTTAGATGCAATAAACCAAAAGGAGGAATTATTTCTAAAGGGTAATAATACAGAGTGTCAGTTCTCTACTGGAAAGTGGATTCATCTCCAACAGAATAAATCTATTCAGTTATGTACAATTCTAAAAGAGATTACATTAGCTCATTCTACTAATTTTGTGCATCTGAACTTATGTGTAGTTATTGTTTTCCCAAATCTTTATTCCAACCTTAATGCAAGCACTTTATACAATTGCAGAAAGAAGCTTCAGTTACTCTCATCCCAGGAAATACATTTGGGATTCACAACAATGAAGAACAGACATGTGAGATTTATTTCACTCTAGTTTCTTTCCCACTGTTTTATGACATTAAAATGAGTGCTTACACTGCAGGTGTGCATGTAACATGCAGCCACTATGGAGACAAAAAAGAATGTTGGTTACCAAATACAGGATCTGATCTAGTGCTCCAGGGAATCCTTAAGAAATCAGTGGGTGTAATGCTGGCTGCTGAAAGAGCCTTCCAAGTCTTTTAGGCTCAGAACTGGTAAAGGTAAAATGTTAACGAGGCATTTCAGTTTGTGATTTAAACATGAATAAACAAAGAAGACTAAGACTTCTCAACTTGGTGCAATACCTCTTCCTATGACTCTACCTAGTCCTAATTTTTAAACTCCTGTGAAATCCCATTACGTTCCCACCATGCTGCTTTTCTTTTTATTAATACCACATTTATAGTATTTTTATATTCTGTGATATCTGGGGATAGACTTTTACTAAAGCAAATGTCCAAACATAGTTGTGCAACGTGTTTAAAAATTCAGCATGACATCTATTAATGGAACAGAAGTTAGGCAAATAAATCTTCTATGAACTGAAATTAGAAAATTATAGCTTAAAGCATTCACCCACCAAAACAAGCCATAAGGAGAAAAGACTTATAGATTATTGTCCTTCTTTTATTTCATGTTTCAATCAAGCTGGCTTTTGTCCCACAATTGGGCAAACAAGTCTCTCCCGAAGGATTTCTCAAAATGAACAAACTGTTAATATTACAGCAATATCTCATAACATCAGGTTTCAGGATAATGAAATGGCCATAGCCTTTGGTTTCAGACAAAAAAAAAAAAAAAAGGAAAAGGAAAGGGAAGGGAAGGAAAAGGGAAGGGAAGGGGAAATCTTGGTTTCATAGTACTTAAGAGTATTTCACACCATAAGATGACATACTCAGGAGGAAAAGCTCAGGGCAAGGAAGAGGAAGCTGGGGCATTCCTGTAGACGGTGTTTGACTTTCCAAGCAAGCATTATGTGTGATAAGGATCTGCTTGCCCTGAAGTGTCTGGACATCTGCCCACTGATGGGATGTAGTGAATGAATTTCTTATTTTGCTTGGCTTATGCACACAGCTTTTGCTTCCCCTATTAGTCTGTTATCTTGATCCATGAATCTTCTAGTCTTCTTTCTTTTTTTTCTCCCTGTCTTGTGGGAGAAGAGAGTGAGCAAGCAGCTGGGTGGGTGTTCGGCTGTTGGCCTGGGTCAGCCTACCACAACAGTGTTTCCAGCTCTTCCTACAGAGTGTGAGGGAGTAGAAGTATAGATCAAACATTTGAATCATCCTCTGCTTCAGCTGCAAAACATGAGTATCCTTTAAGACATATTTTGATCTGAGAAAAATAAAAAGTATGTTATTTTCTCAAGTCACATTTCTATGGCATTTTATGATACGACAAGGCAAGAGTCTTACTTTAACATCTTTCTAAAACACCTTTCATTAAAAAATATGGTTATATTGGTTATATCAAAATTATTTTGTTGCAGCTGATCCAAAACTGAGCTAGGATTTATGACTACTGTGACTATGGCATTATCAAGGCTGGCTTTAAAGTCAGCAGTGAGCATACACAGTTGCAGTCCAAATCAAGAGTAGGTGAGGGCAGGCTAACCCTGCACCAGGTTCCCTGACACCCCTGGGTTCATGAGCAGAGCTGGCATCCTGCCCTGAAGTTTTGATCAGCATGGTTTAGTTGCTCTTATGCCTCAGCTTAGTTTAAAACTGATTTTGAAATAGTTATGCATAGTCACTCCTTATTAAGCACCAACTGTACCAGTATATGTATATATACATATATAAACAAAAAAAAAACCAAAACCCCCAAAAACTCCAACCAACCAACTGTCCTGGGTTCAGCAGTAGCAGTCTTTTTTCTCCTTCTTGGTAGCTGGTGCAGTGCTGTGTTTTGACTTTTGACCTGGGAACAGAGCTGATAACAAACAAACAAAAAACCAAGCAAAGAAAAAAAACACAAAACAAAGCAAACAAAAAAAAAATAAAAACCCCAATATTGTATCAAAGTAGACATGCTCAAAGTGCTTCTCACCAGAACAAAATGGTGCATTTAGATGACAGAAGAGATAATGGAATTTTCCCTTTGTTCTAAAAGGTAATGGCGTATTGACTAAGTTAGCGTTAACAATATGTGTACTCATAGTTAATCATTGACTATGGAGGTGCAACAAAGAAAGCGGAAGCCATCACATAAGCAAGTGTGAATTTTGCTGTACAATGATACACAGTCAGAACGCCCTTTCCTTATAGGAGATGGTAAAAAAAGTTTGGCGACGCCCTGAACTTGAGTTCTATCAGAGCTCGACACCCTTGAGTCCTTTCATCATCAATCACTGGTTGGTTCAGTCCTGCCAAGAGCCTTATTACTTATTTTTGGTGCATGCTCTATCTGTTTTCTTTATGTGAGTGAATGATACTGTCAGAAAGGAGGAATTAGAGACATGCAAATTTACCTGTCTTTTCAGGTGTAGGTGTGGGGATTCCTTTTCTCAGATTCCAAAACTCACTTGTTTCTTGACAGAAAAAAAGCAGGTGCAATTCCCTCTTCATAACATTTTCATAAGGTTCTTTGGCTTTGATAATTAAATCCATACTTAAGTAACCTGACAGTTTGCCTGGGATTCCTCAAGCAGCCAAAGAAATGTCAAATAGTGTTGAGTGGTAAGGGGCTCTGAAATGCACCATTTCGTTCTTCCTCTGAACCTGATAGCAATACTGAGAGAATTTACTCTTGTTGCTATTTGCTAAGCAATGGGTTCCACTTTATTTGAAAAATAAATTTAATTTTGCCTTCTATGGGTACAGTTGGAGCCATAAGTTTGTTTTATAGGTTATTATGCTGATCCAGAATGCTGAGATCATTTAGAGAGCACAGGTTGTTCTTTACTTTTCAACACAGGTATCTGAACTGGTTTCCATGTGTATGTTTATATGAACTGTATTCCATCTGGCACAGTAACTGCTATTCATCTGGAGGTTCTTTTTATCTTTCGTGAACCAAATGGACATTTAGTACTAGTGTCAAAGATAGGATCAGGCACACAGCTGATGTAAATCACCCTAACCCTACTGAGCTCCTCGATCACTTCTGTTAAAGTTCAGCTCTTAAACTCACTGACTGCTTCCTTCTGCATAATGTTAATATATACATAAAATAGCATATTTCCTGCTGCTGTTCCATAGAGGATCATATAACTAACCACAATCCAGTCTGAAGCAACTACCCATGAAAGCTTTTTCCACTATGGCATGGAGTCTTCAGTTGACGGTGTCTAGATATCAACATGGCACTGAGATTTTTGACTGATGGTGTCTGCTGTGTGATCAGTTATCAATGAAGAACAGTTTAGACAAGATTATTAACCTGGATACATTTAACTAGGAGTTGCTGTTAACTTGCCCACAAGCTTCTGGAAGTAGAGCTGGAGCCATTGCAAAAAGGATACATATTTGTGGGTAAATAGAAGCTTGTGGTTAGGTACTTTGAGGCAAAGTCTATAATTTTTTTTTCCACAGAGGATGGTGTAATTTAGGTTAGCATTAACTTACAGGGGTGCCTGTGTCTAGCTTTGAACTCTTCTGGTGCATGAACAGATATGTGCACACATTGTCATGGGCAAAAGTGGATCTCCAATTTGTCTTGCAAATTCCTCCAGTCCATGCCTGGGGAAGAACAAAGACCCCTCAAAGAGACTCCTTCTCCCAGCTGCTTCTGAAGTACTTAAACAGCCATTAAAGCTATTATTTGAATGTTTTCAGTTAATACAGTTTTTCTTCTTCCAAATTGTTCAGAGTATCCTCAGCAAACCTCACAGATACACAGATTTTTATTTTAGTTCAGTGTTTGTAATTAGAAATAAAGGTTTCATATCGAATTGATCCATCTTTCCTTTAAATGATACTCATAAGGTTCATATTCATATTTTGTTTGCACAAATCACAAGTACCCTGCAATGATAGCTTAAGGATCTTCAAAAGCTGGCAGTGAAGTGGATATAGAGATGTGTCTAAACTGGAAAAAATATCCAGATATTTGTAAGTAGTTATTACCAACGCTGTAGCTGCAACACCCAGAGCATATTTGGCCTCAGTGCACACCTTTCTTTTTTGTAGTTTCTGACCAACCTTGCATAGCTCTGTCTGGAACATTCGTACCATGAGTAGCTATTTTAAATGTAATTCCAAATTCTTGATGCTGTTTCATTGAGAGCAGTGGCTGTACCACAGTTGTGCATTAAACCTTATTCAATAGGTCCACAGTGACCCATTCATAACACTGAGGAAACAAATGAGCAGCTCATCACAAGTATATCTCCTCTTCTGAAGGGGATGCTTCTCTAGCAGAAGGTCACTTCTAACAGGGTGAAAATATGTAACAGATCATCTTCATTCCAGCTCACATCCACAGTGATCCTAAGTGCTTTGTATTAGAGGTTTGGTCTTCTTAAGCAGACATCTAGGACACTGTAAAAAGTACTGCTCATATTGCTTTCTCTTTCAGTCGATAATTTCAGCCATTTGGAGTCACAGAACCGAAAGAGACTCAGGTCCAAGTATAAACTGCTTGATACTGTGGCTAGACAGTGGCTGAACTTGATACAGAGCACTTTCCTTGCATGTGTCTAGCTACATTCATGCTGGCTGGAGCTCTACCTTACTGTATTTCCATAATTTTGGGTCAGCTCAGCTTGCTGAGCTGTGTCCTAACAGGGTCCTAGCAGCAGCAACCGATGGAAAAGCTTCTTATCTTCTGCCCAGACAGATTCAAAACTGGGTGAGCGGAGTGACAGATCTGCATTTGTTGCTAATGACTGTTGACTTGCTCTGGGCTGTATTGTTATTTTGTGGGCAAAAGTGTTGCCCACAGGCTTTCAACAGCAACAACAGATGGTCCTAAGGGCGCTATCCACTTGAAGGTGTTTGCAACAGATAATTGCATGTGGAATAAGGCACAAGTATTTGCTGCTTTCATTTAATTGCTCCTCTCTTCTTTATCCCCCTCCAAAACATGGCAGTGTGTCAAAACAGACACAAGTTCTCAGGTTTCTGTGTGAAGAGTGCTTTGCTGCTTGAATGTTTCTTTTCTTTTGTTTTGTCTTTATTTATTTATTTTTTTTTTTTAATTCTTCAGGCCAGCTTAGGAGGGATCAACATTTCAGTTTCTTCTCTGCTGCCCTTGGGAGTGTCCTTGAGCTGTCCTTTGCTCTTGGTAGAAGGGCGACTGTTGAAGTGGGATTGCATTTATAGAGAAGACTATTTTTTTTTCTCCCTCCATTTATTTTTGAGCCTATGACCTATCAGATTTAAGCATGTTTCATGTGAATCTGAAATACGCTTATTAAATGGAAATAAAATTTTTGATACCTTAGACTGTTTTTTTTAGGCTTAATTACACATATTTTTTTGACATGTCTGTTATTGTTAGCACTAGGAGTCTATGTAATTCTTTCACAGACTGTCAGCTCTGTGTGATCTATGTAAATTCCGTCAGAAATGCTGACCTTGTGCTGCCCTCATGCATCTGTGTCTGGCCAGGTCCATAGTGGACCTTTATCTTCACATGAAGAGAAATACAATGATAACAGAATCTGTAACGTTTTAATCCTGCTTTTAAAAGGCCAAAAATAAAAAGATGAATTTAAGTAGGGCATTTTTTTTTTTTCCTAGGATGGAACAAGACATTTTTTCATATTAAGGCCAGGAAACTACATGGAGATTTTCATGGCCACATTCTTTGAGCAGCATTGCTTCAGATTATTTCCTAATTATTGTGATGTCAGGAATGGCAAATGGAAAAGGTCACTTTGAACAGTCCTGGAAGCAATGCTTTCTCCCTGTCTGTCTTTCCCTGACAGATCTGGGAACTGATCATGGATCTATTAATATCTATTAATATCTTTGCATCTTGTTTGAATATGTTGAATACTTGACTCGCATTTACTAGTTTAATTTACAGGTCCAGTCACTGTAAATTAAACCAGACCAGAAACAAATGAACTAACATACCAATCTAGAAAACAAAACCATAGGTCAAAATGAACATCCCAAACAGTATCCTTGACAACTGTCAGTATATTGAGAGGTTTAATTCAGTCTCTTGCTACCTGCCTATGTCAGGCACCCTCTCTTTTATGGACTCCCCCACTCCAGCACCAAAAATGCTTCCTTGCTTCATACAAAACCACCTTTAAGCATCTTGTCAGCTCATTAATGCTTAAGGCATTCTGCATGAGACTGTAATATGAGGTTTCTGAAAACTGCCTGGAAACTGGAAATGATTCTATGAAAAATTTAACCCAAAGTGTCAAAATGCTTAATATCTCTGTAGCTAGAGATCTTAGAGAAAACTCATATCTGAACATAAAAGTCTTCTTCATGTTTTTGGGTATTTTGATATAAGAATAGTACTGGGGATGGGGTAGGGGGGTGGGTGGAAGGGAGGAAAGCTTTCACTCTATCCTTTCAATACATTTCTACAATTTGTGGAAAAAGAGTTCCTACCCTTGGAGTTCCCTAGTTAAATGAGTGGAGGCTGTTCTGAATAGCATGTCTGCATTACTGTAGGAACACCTAAGGAATCTTCAAAATAGCTTGCTCAGGTAGTGGAAGGGATGTAATATAGGCTCACAGACACCTGATCTCCTGGGATGAGTTCAGATTCACTGGGACAGTGATTTGGCAGTGGTCTACCTGCACTGCAGTTCCCAGTGCTCCAGTGCTCCAGAGACATCTCCAGGGAGGGCTTCCACACAGCATGACCCTGTAGTCCCGTACCAGCGCCATATGGCTGTGGATGCAAGTTCAGGAGACACTGCACTGCCTTCTCCCAGCGCAGCTTTGGCAGGACTAAAGACCTCAGACATTACACTCACACACAGCTATGTTGCTTTGCTACCCAAAGCAATATTTGTGTGAAGCTGTATTTGAGAAAATCAATCCTGCTGGAGAAGAACTGGCCTGATCTATCTGCGACATATCAATGCATGACCAGGCTGAGCAGGAAGATTACTTGTGTGGGTGCTCTGGAAGTACAGACAAGCCTCACAAGCTACACTCAATTATACACTGACAGTCCATCATCCTTGGATCCAGGGTGCTGTACAGGAAAGTAAGAGTGTGGGTCTGAATCACTTAAAGCAGAGGAGGGGATAGAGAAAATCTCTCCATGTTCTGCATCACTCAACCCTATGAACAGTTGTGTAGCACAGAGAATGCTCAACCACTTTTTACAGCTTTAAAAGAGAAGTGGTCTGACCCGTATATCTTACATGGAAAGAGGTGCATTACTGTCACTCACTGATCAAGGATTTCCTGCTACCCTCTTCAATTCTTTGTTTCTCCTTTGGCAGTTGCACACAGAATAGCTGGCAATTTTGGATCATAGAATCATAGAATTGTTAGGGTTGGAAAGGACCTTAAGATCATCTAGTTCCAACCCCCCTGCCATGGGCAGGGACACCTTACGCTAAATCATATCACTCAAGGCCTCGTCCAACCTGGCCTCGAACACTGACAGGGATGGAGCATTCACAACCTCCCTGGGCAACCTATTCCAGTGCCTCACCACCATACTATTTCAGGTGTTGCCCAAATACCCTGGCCACTTGGAGACTGGATGCAACATTTTGTCCCCCCAACTTTCTCTTACTTTTTCCATCAGGTTTCAGTTTTTTAAACTAGTAGAAGAGGAAAATTACAAACAGTACGGGTAAAGCAGTACCTCCTAACTATAGCCTGTACTTAGAAGCCACTTTCACTTCTACAGTGAAGAAGTGAGCCTTTTCACTTGTTATTCTAGGGCTCAGGTGTACCTAACGATGGACAAGTACAGCCTGGAGTGAAAGTCCCTGTCTGGCTATTCTGGCATCCACCACACAGGCTACATTGGGGAAGTTCACCATACCAAACCTCTGAGGAGAGAATTTCAGATGCCGAAAGGATGTGTACTTGTTTATCGAGAAGAAGCTTTACCTTGTTAAGGTAATTCTAAATCGTAAAAGCTTTTCCTAGGGTAACTGCACATGATATTCTGCTGAACATTAGGAATTGTTTTCACTATGTTCTGGTTTGCACTTCTGTTTTTCCTTTCCATCCTCCTCCCCACTCCTTTTTTTTTTTTTTTTGTCACCAAAATAGCTGGCAAAGATCATACATTTTTTTTTTGAACTTGGAAACTTGTAGTACTTCTGTTATGCTGCAGCTTGACTTTAAAATGGGAGGCTTGATTGGCCCAGCCTTCAAGGAGCTGGAAAATAAAGACCTATGCAGTGCAGCATACTAAAGAGATCCAGGCTCAGCGTCATAGAGAAAACCATCTAAACATTTATATGATTACTAGGAACAGCATATTCTCCTGCACCCGTGTGCTTCTGGATGCATTCCAAGATATTAATAGCAGTAGTGGCAGGGCTGTACATTATATTGTTATTTCCTCCTTGGAGAGAACAGAATGTTAGACTGTGAGAATATGACATGGAAACTATGTGAGCTGGCTGCCCTCTTTACTTTATTTACTCCTTCTTAGATCATTCTGACTTCGGGGCTTTTGCAGTCACTTTAAAAAGGATTCACTTCTTGCCCAGGAAAAGGAACACTGGAATTTCCATTCTGGATCAGATTATGGACATTAATCTGGGCTTTTGTCTCTATCTGTTGGAAATAAAACAGACCTGAGTAGTCAATAGTGTGTTAGAGACAAATATGAAATCTTAAATTTACTTCCCTTTTGAGTTACGACAGTGATCAGTACATATCAGTGGGTATAAACATTGATAAACTTAATTATTTTTCATCTTATTTGTGCAGGAATAAACATTACATATTCAGATAAATGTCTTTTCATTTTCTACGTCACTAAACATGTCCATGATACTGTGTCTTCCAGGAGTTTGATCTAGGACTCAGTTAAGAGCAGGCCAAATACTGCAAAGAGAAAGGCCCAGAGAGAAAAGAGTGGTTCAGATCTTCATTCCTCTTAGAGCAAGGGCTGGTCTCTTTCTGAAAGCTGCCATTCTATCACTAAATGGGAACCCAAGTGTCTCTTAATCTGCCTTAGTCTGGACAGAGTCTAGCTATAGTTTTGGAGGCTGGGTTTTTAAATCAGCAGCTTTCCTAGCACCTCAGAGGAGGAGGAAGCTAGTGGTGCTGCTGAAAGCAGCAGCTCTCTCTTTCCCACATCTCTTAGCCTCTCCGAGTGTTCCTGCCCTTTTCACCATGCTGGGTCTTGTGCCAGAACAGGGGTCCACGTGGTGGCATGGAAAAGCAGATCAAGGAATTGACCCAGTTTGAAACTAGCTGTTTTAAGAGCTCAAGCCTGTTTCCCACTATTGTTCACCATTCAGCCATACCAGTTGACACTAGTGCAGACACAGGGTAGTGGGCAATGTGGGGTGGAGGTGAGCAGGGTGGGGGAGGAAAATGGGCAGAACTGGCTCCATCTGCAGCACTGCTGCTTTATGCTGTTAAAGTATTTTTGTAATTATGGGCTAAGACAAACCACTCTCAAGTTCACATTTCTTAGCAGAACTTTTGTTGTTGTTTGGTTTGGTTTGGTTTGGTTTTTTGTTTTTTTTTCCTTTCTGAACAAGTAAGATTTTACTAGTTGATGACCCCAGCCTCGCAGGTTTGGGAAAAAATCCCAGTTTCTTAAAAAGTGAAGCTTGACATATATAGTCTCTGTGGATGGCAGTCAGTGTAAGCTTGGAGGATGTGCTAAATGAAAACTACTTCAAGCTAGAGGCAATGGGGAAGTGTTAAAGGACATTGACAATTTGTAGATGTATGGTAATAGCTGATAAATCTGTATTTCCCCCCCAAACTTAAGGATTGCTTCTCTTGCTCTCCAGCCAGAAAGGAGAACCTGCAGATTTAGGTAATCATGCCTGTTAAATGTTGAAATAATGTTGCATTTCAGAGGACATGGATTCAATAGTTTACTTAGTACCTTTTAGTTTTCCATGCAATGTTATTAGTTACAACACAGTAACTCTTTGAAAGGCAGACGCTGTCTCACCATAAATCAGCAATGGGGGGTGGCAGGGGTGAGGGAGGATGTAAAGTTTTGTAGTGTTTCAGTTTCCTCTGACATAGAGAACAACCAGCAGCTCCTGTTCTCCAGAGAATGTGTGGACTGTTCCCTACAGGACACATGGTACAAGATAAGGCTTCCCACACCATTTGACAAAAGCCATTTTTGATGGGGGGATTTTGCTATAGGTAGATTCAAATTGTATAGCCCACTTAGCAGCAAGTCTAAGGCACCAAACCAGACGCAGTTGTGTTCGTGTTGCTTACTAGAGATGGTGCTTCACATAACCCCTGAGCAGCAGCTGGGGTTTGTTTCAGAGAGAATCAAATGGTTTGCTCCAGAGGACTGAACAGTATATATTCAGCACGGGTAACAAGGGTTTGTGAACCAGGAAATTTGAGTCACCTGGCAGTACAGATGCTGGATACAGGCACTTCAGTTTTTTTGGAGACTTTTTAACACAAGGGGTGGGCTTAAGTGTTTGAAAACTGTTTCTCATCTTTTTGAAAGTGATCTCTACATGTACACAAAACTTCCCAACCTTTCTTAGCTGGGTTAGTCAGTGTAAAGAGGTAAGCATATACAGAGACAGTCATCTGGGAAGATTTCCTTTACAGATCTCCAGAGTTTCTTGCCTGCCTACAGTGGCTGTGTAGAGACTGCAGGTTCTTACCTGTGCATAGTGACTCACCTGTCCTTTTTACCTTCTGACCTTTCCTCATAATTCTAGATTTAAGGGCCTAATATCAGTTGCTTAGGAGTTTTATTCGTTCTAAAATCTTTTGATTTAGGTAGAGAAGATGGTATTTTTTTCGTCTTGGGCACAGCAGAAAGTACTAAAATTGCTAAAGTTCAGCTTTCTAAAAGCAATTAAGTTTTTTTTTAATCATTGTTATTTCATTTGCTTCTAGCGTGAAATCACCCTGAGAATCAAACTCACAATTCATTTCATAGATCAATGCTTCTATGTCCCCTGTAAGATTGTTCCACTAGTAACACATTTTTCTGCTTGAATGAGGTTGAACCCAGCCATGCAATTGGATCTGAATTCTCTGATAAAGTTTCTGTTTGGGATCTTACTTCAGATTTCTTTGCAGAGGCAGAGACCAAACCTTGAGTTTTGCATTGCTGATCAAGTGATTTGGATGCCTGGTACCACAGGGCAGTTTTGAAAATGAAAATACAAACTGATGCACAGGTTTAACATCATATTAGGTCCATCTTGAAGTATCAGGCTACAGAACTGTTGTCCAAGCCCTTGCCAGCACAGCACAGAGAAAGGCAGGAATGACCTCCCTTACTCTGAAGCTTTCCAAAACATGCTGACAAAGGTGCCCATTGAGAAGATTAACCTCAAGAGGCCATGCTTTCTTGGTAGATATGAAATGAACTTATTTTCCTCATAAACCAAGTATCCAGGCATCAAAAAGATTTGTGAAATGGTACTACAAGATTTGGTTTTGTGCATAGCATTTTGCAATAAGGCTCATTGCCTCTTTTTTTCTTTTTTTTTTTTCTTTCTTCCACTTTGTACATTCTCTGAACACAACAATGAAAATAAGGAAGCATGTATACAGGACTGTACAGCCAGTTGATGACATGCATGGGTTTTCAGTTTGTTTGTTTTAGAGTCTTTTTGGGTTTGTTTTAAATGAAGTGATGAACTCCGAATACATTTTTATTCTAATATCTAACTGGTCTGTGATAAAGATTTTGCCATGCTACTTTCCAGCAAATAAAGACACAATGTGCAGCCTTACACAGTGAGCTCATCAGGAAGTTACTTGTGGAATAGCAGCTGCAGTGAGTGTTAATCTAGAGAATTGACAAGGAAATAGGATGAACTAACTCACTTTCCTGGAGTGCTTGTCTGTCATTTAGGCTAATGTGAAATATTCTAATAACGTGCAGACCCTGGTAGCCAGAAGCTGTCACTGGGGTATCAGAGTAATCAGGGTTTGCCTAACAAAGGGTATGCAGGATCCTTGCTATGTTTCCTTCTCTTCTGTTTTTCCCAGACCTCCCTGTGCCTGGAATGTAAATTCTACACCACTGAACAAGGCAGCAAGCAAACCCATGCAAGGTAGCTGGCAGGTGGGTAGCAAGGGGTCAGGACAGCAGGAGAGCAGGAACATTCTCAATGTCTTACACTCAATACAGCTCTTAAGAGATTTCAGAGCATGTACAGTCTGTACAAAGGACCATGGCTCAGATTTTCAGCCACATCAAGAGCTAACACGTAATCTTATACCTATTCATCACTCACTCAGGTTTCCTGGAGACTTTGGTCCTGGGTACTTAAAGATACTGTTTAGTCAAGAGAGATCTCAGCTTACCAGGTGTCTCTTTTTTCATATAAGCTGAGTGTTCATTGAAAGCTCTTCTGTGATTGTATTGGTGGCTAAAGTGACCTTCATCTGTACAATTCATGCATATTAATTCACCACAGAGCCCTGTTTGACCTAGAGGGTCCTTAACAGGGGAAGATGTTGCATACCTAGTGACCATTCTGATGCTCCACAGAATGAAATGTATTTATAAAATTAGATAAAATGTGTTGTCTGTGATTACTTTTTTATTAAAAAAGAATTCAGATGCAGCTAAATAGGAAGAAGCCAAAAAAACATATGGGGGAAAATAATATCCAAAGAGCCTGGGACATGCTAGAAAACCAGCAGTCAAAAAGGAATAAGAACACAAAAATCAATAGGAAAGAAAGGTATATACTGCATCTAATTAAGTTTGCATTGATTATAGAGAGGAAAACAAAACCATTTTTGACTCATCTCTCTAATATTTGATCCTGAGAATAGTTTCCTTATTTAAAAAATTCTCAGAATTAGTTTCCTTGAATATTCTGCTTTCTCCTCTCAGAATGTGCCATACACCATATTTGTCATTTATGTCAGAACGAAATAAAAATAAGAAGACACTAAAACCAGTTTGAGTTTTGAGAAATAAAAGCATCAAAAGCACAATCAAAAAACTAAAAGAATAATTAGTAATAATGAATACAAAAATGACAGTTTCAAATCTGCTTCAGATTTGGTGATATATCTGAGCACGGCTAAGGAAGCATAGGAAATGAGAAATATCGAATCATAGAATAGTTAGGGTTGGAAAGGACCTTAAGATCATCTAGTTCCAACCCCCCTGCCATGGGCAGGAACACCTCACACTAAACCATGCCACCCAAGGCTCTGTCCAGCCTGGCCTTGAACACTGCCAGGGATGGAGTATTCACGACTTCCCTGGGCAACCCATTCCAGTGCCTCACCACCCTTACAGGAAAGAATTTCCTCCTCATATCCAGTCTAAACTTCCCCTGTTTAAGTTTTAACCCTTTACCCCTTGTCCTCTCACTACAGTCCCTAATGAAGAGTCCCTCTCCAGCATCCTTGTAGGCCCCCTTCAGATACTGGAAGGCTGCTATGAGGTCTCCACGCAGCCTTCTCTTCTCCAGGCTCAACAGCCCCAGCTTCCTCAGCCTGTCTTCATACGGGAGGTGCTCCAGTGCCTTGATCATCCTCATGGCCCTTCTCTGGACTTGTTCCAACAGTTCCATGTCCTTTTTATGTTGAGGACACCAGAACTGCACACAATACTCCAGGTGAGGTCTCACAAGAGCAGAGTAGAGGGGCAGGATCACCTCCTTCGACCTGCTGGTCATGCTCCTTTTGATGCAGCCCAGGATACAGTTGGCTTTCTGGGTTGCTAGTGCACACTGCTGGCTCATGTTCATTTTCTCATCAACCAACACCCCCAAACCCTTCTCCTCATCTGCCTCTCAGCCAATGTAAAAATCCTGAAGTGCTCATCTCACTGTTAGGCAGTTAAAGTTAAGTAAGAGGAATCACAGCTTGACATCCAGATCTACATCCAGATTACCACTGATTTCAGTGGTAATATATTGAGAGATCTGGCTTCAAAATGGTACAGCTCATACTCTCAGTAATTTTGGACACTGTTAAAGCATGCAAAACCATGGGCATTTCTTGTAAAATGCACCACTGAAATATCCTTTCTCTCTGATTTCTTCCTTTTTTTTTTTTATCCTTTCACTCAAGTAAGACTTGTGTGATGACACACTATATGAAATGCATTGTAAAGGGGTAAATAAGCAACAAATCTGTGTAGTCACAGGTGAAGACAGCGTGAAATATCTTCATTTTCAATACAAACCAATTATGTTGGGCACCAGGAAAAAATTCTAACTTGTTAGAAGGGTGGAACAAAGGAAAACAAACTGGAGTTTTAGCAGTGTGTAACAGCAAGTCACTTCACCTGTCAGTGATGATCTGCAGATAGTAGATCCTATTGGTCCTGACTTAGTACATGAAAAGATGATTGGGTTTGCTGACCTCCAACCTTATATGTTTCAACATTGTGAAGAGCCTTAACCTTCGCATTTGAAACATCTCTGAGTTTCTAGGGAACGCCTATGCCAAGGTCCAGCCATGTTTTATAATTCCCCATCAGTGCTACAGAATAGATACTGTCTTGTTCCCATCTGTGAAGACTTGAGCAGGGCTGTGCACGAACTGAGGTGTTACTCAATGTATCTGGAAAAGTTTAAACTGAAATATTGAAATGGAATTCAGCAAAATTTGAGCAGCTGAGCAGGATCACAGCTTTGGACTTGGGTGTTCTGTGGACTCTATGTGTTCTGCGCAAGTCCCAATTTTGGTAAGTCACTTTGGCTCTGCCAATGTTGTTGGATGTGAAAGTGCCTGCCAGCTTCTGCATCCCTGAAACACAATCTAGACACATACCATCTGCCTTTCCTCAGCAGGCTATAGTCTTCAGCCAAAGAATATTCAGGCATACAAGCAAGAATACAGGGACAGCAAGTTTCAACAAGTCCCCTAGATGAATGGGAGGGACAGGACTGATTAAAGGAGAGTACCTTTGAAGACATACAGAAGTGATCCCTCAACCCATATGAATAAAGACAATATATTTAGTCTTCCTCCACAAACCATTAGTGGATGTCAAGGGAGTATTCTGCCCTTCAGTATAGACATGGTCTCTCTGAACCAGGCAGCTGCCCAAAATTAAGCATGCATATAAGTAAATCTTCTGAGGAGAAGTGTTTTCTAATCAACTTCCATTAGATAGAAAGGTGTCATGGATAAGTGGGTAGTAAGCTTTGCTGCCAATGAATTAATACACCTACTTTATGACCATCAATTGTTGCTGGAAATGTTTGGTGGTCTGGAAGCTTTTCTTACAAATGGACAGTGACTGGCCAGGCTAAAAGAAGGTGCATCCATTTGAATCTATTCTGACCTTTGGTTTGTGGCATATGTTCACGTCATGTCAAATTACCTCATCATACCACAAAAGCTAAATGTCATACAGTGTCACATCTTAACCAAAGAGAGTTCATCAGCTGCACTGTTTTCAGATTAGGTATCATGTAACAAAGGCATACTAAATACATCATCTCATAGGTTATTTTAGCAGTTAGCAGTCACATAAGAAGTTGAAGGCAATATTCATGCAAATGAACAGATAGAGCATAATTTATTTGAACCTCTCTGGGGCTTATTTACTGAGTATTTTTTCCATAAATCATTTTGCTGTGTGTTAATAAGTCTTTTGAACAATTCTTCTCAAAACTCAGAACCACAAGCCCTTAAAATCTGCTGCTTAATGCTCCCTGAATCATTGCCATGTTTGAAGTGAAAGAGCATGGCACCTAAGGGCATCTGGGCAATAAAATTGTCCTTGCCTTCTGCATTGTTGTGGGACTTCCCTACTTACCACGCTCCTAGCTTTCTGTCAGCCTATGAGTCAAAGCCTAGCAATTTAATCAAGCTTGTGTCTGTTTATAAAGCTTGTGTCATCTGAGTGGGAAACTGAAACAATCCCTTGTGACTTAGGGGACCAGTCACACAGAGCCAAAAATGACTGGCTGTGGAGCTTGACTGCCGCAGGATGCAACTTATTTAGTCAGATGGCTAACAAACTGTGAGTAATACACAGGTTTGCATAAATTAACATCAGTCCACGGGAAGCTCACAGACTGTAGAAGGCTGGCAAAGTATACATTCATCCTCCAAACCAGTTGAGTGATCTCTCCAGGCCTACTTAACCCACACAATGCTAGCCTTTCATGAGAACTGCAAGCAATCTAAAAAGTAAAGGTTTAATATTCTAAAGACAGGTAAGTTACATGCAGCTGGAAAATGACACCTCGTGGCCCTTTGGGAGAGTGGCTTTCATGCTTTCTTGAGGCAGTGGCAGAGGAGTGGGAAGGTGCAGTTGCTTTCAGAAGATGTTTGCTTATGGGCATGGAGAAGTTGTGTAGAGCTGGAATTAAGAGGTTCCAAAGCAAATGCTTGTGACTGTCCATTTAGCTACATTTTTTCATGTCTTGTGAGTACAGGCAGGGGTCATTCCAATGAGAATGGTTTTCTTAGGCCACATGACAGAAATATCCTAATCTGCTTCCCTTACTTCCCTCACACTCCATGCTGGCCAGGTAGGGAGGGAGGGAAGGACCATGCAGAGCTGTGCCCTTCCTGTGAAGCCACATTGCTGGGATATTTCCTTTCCTTGTCCCTGCGACACTAAGACCTTGTGCACTGTCTCATGCACATGATGGGGTGATAAGGGCTTATGAAGCAGTGGGAAGCATTAGACTTCTTGCATGCAGCTCTCCTGTTTTGAAAGCCTGGGTGCCACATGGCATTTGTCAGAAAGGCACCAAAGAGAAGCAGGAAATGAGGGAGGTGGGATTTAACAAGGGAATGAGGCTTCTGAGGTAGCAACCATAAGGACCAGCTCCACCAGATGTCAGAGCCTTCTGTGTGAAATGCTGAGCACCTGAAAGCTCCTCAGTGGCCTGTGACACCAAAAAGATTTGAGGTTTACAAAGACTTCTTGGAGATCCTCGACTTCTTTCAATACTAGAGTCCCCCCATCACTCCCTCCTTTTGCCTTCCTGTTCCTCCTTCAGTTGAAATATGTAATACTCAGTAACTAAATTGTTAACTGAGTTAAGCATTTTAATAGGCAAAGTAATTATAGCCTATGGTCATAATATATGATATGGAGTGAGGATTTTTTGATTAAGGAATGTTTTCCCACCCCTGTATAGCATATGACCTTCAATGTATAGGCCATATTTCTCACTCATTCTGCTACCCTGAGGGCACCACTTCCCTTTATATATATATATATAAAAAATGTTAATGATGTACTTGTGATCACATGGCTGCATTTGAACAAGTCTCATTCCAGACTTTCCCCAAAGGGTTTAATTATACAGGTTTGTGCAGAATTATACCCAGTTGTAATCCTAGGGTTTGGTAATGTAGCTGGTGGTTCATTTGGACATCTATGCTCCTGACCAAGTGTGCTCAAAGAAATATGACACAACATTCAAAAGGAAAGCTCACTGAACATAACTGCAATTGAACATCAATAATTATACCTACCTTTCTGCAGAATAGCAGAACATAATTCTGAACTATTACTTCAGTGCGGGAAGAAACCACGGTCTCAGTTCTTTTCCTTGTACAATTTAATGTAGATTTTTTTTTCAGTTATGGATATTTCAAAAAAATTGATTCAAAAAAAGATACTTCCCTGATATCATCCTATCAAAGGTCTGGGTCAAAGTCTGACATCTGCTATCCTGCTATAAATCTAGAGATGACACCTGGATTCCAGTGGAGTAGCTCTGGATTTATACCAACTCCAATGAGAGCTAATTTGGCCTTCTAAATATGTAATTGTTCTTAGCGCAAAAAAAATCTATTAATCCCCCATAGCAGTCACTGATTGTGGCATTTTAACAATAACGGCCAGCATGATTGAGTGTTTTCAGTGCTTACTGACAGATGGTCATTGTGTTACAAAACAGCCTCCAGTAAATAATGACCGTATCCATATGAGAGATGGAAAATAGTTCTCTATTGTACAATCCTTTTTTGCTGCACATAATGAAGTAGAAATGTGCCTTTGACTCCATTTTATGCTGATAATGAAAGGCCAAAACTTCCATTTGAATGAAAGATGATAAAAATATGAAAGCAGAAAGGTCCAAGTTGCTTTTATTTGTTTGCATGCCTATTTGATCGCACCTATTAAGCCATCAGGACTTCGTGGCTGATGTTCTTCTACCCTTATTTCATAGTACACAATTCCTTTAGGCAACTAATGGAGATTCTTTTGAAAGATCACAAGTAAACTGAAGGTGAAAATATGGCATAATATTTACAAGATGAAAGGTGTAAATCTCTGCTTCCTCTTATCATGGTGAGTGTGAGTACATGGAGCTCTGTGTAACTGGGAAAGAGATTTCATTCTAACCACAATGCATAGAACAATAATGTGTACTAACAGTTTATTACATTAACATTCACAGAGCTGCGAATTTACTAATGTTACTAATGTTGCTATAGAAATTATGTCTGTTATGTTGAAAAAGAATCTGAAGCACCAAGCATGTTAAATAGATGCCTCAAAAATGTTAGTAGATGCTTCTCAGTACACTAGGAACAGCACAGTAGGAGTATTTCTACCTGGCTAGGAGGTAAGAGTCAAATGAGGGAAACAAGTTGTCTTGCATCAGATTATTGATAAATAAAAGGAGAGTTTTTCACATGCAGAGAGACAACTAATTCGACTTAAATTTTTGAAGAATAAATTGCTGATGAGTACCTGTCTCCATTCCCACTGCAAAAAGTCTCAATGATCCAACTGAGCTAAAGTGAAATGATGAAACACAAATGGAAAAATGAATACACAGCTATTTGTTTATGTGTTAAGTGTTAAAGAGTACAAAAAGTAGGTAAACTGTTTTTTGTCATTAAAAAGAGAAGGTAAAGCTAAATATATGAAATGAACAGATCTATCAAATAAGAATGTTCAGCTTTCAGAACCAGACTGTGCTTAGCAATAATTTTCAGCCCCATCTTGAACAACCTACAGCAAAACCACTCATGATTCCACTGAATCTTTATCTGTGCTGAACCTGATTGCTCACCACATTTACACCACTACATTTTAATGTTTGATGCTTAAAATGGTTATTTTCCTGACTCTTACTTTGTAACCAGGAGAAAAAGCAAAACTTCCAAAACCACAAGAATCTTGTCTACATACGTTTTTAGGGCACACTTTGCATAAAGTTCACTGCTATGGAGGTCAATGATCAGATTAAAATCAAAAACTTCCATGTGTCTGAGTGACCCCTTCCAATTGCAAGTGCTCTTGGGTCATAACTTCTGGGGTTTATATCCCTCAATGTGTTTACATGTGTTTAAATTAGGAATTGTGCTAAACTAGGTTCTGTGATTAGAAGCAAGAGCTGTGCTTTTATTAGAGGCCATAATGAGTTCTCAGAGCTAGTCACTTGACCTGACAAGCTGTGGGAAAGACTTTCTATGGTGGTTCCCACTTGTTTCTGATAGTGAAGTAGCCTCTTCAAGACCAGCTAATCTCAGTAAAGGTGAGAGACATTGTCATATCTATTAAGTAACCATTTATAATTCAGAAGAACATTTATGAAAGCAGCAGCATATCTTTTGTCTTCTATACATGGGACAACATTCAATGCTTAAATTAAGTGAGCACTTTTGCTACAGCTTGGCTGTTTGAAATCCTGTGGGGAAATGAAGTTCACAGCTTCATCACCTGCTAGAGAGCTGTCACAGCTCACCCTTAGCTAGCAATCTCACAGCCCTTGAAAGCTAAATGATTACAGACGTTTACTTTATCGTATTTTAAAGGTGGTATCTTCATGTCAAAGCTTCAACAAAACGAAACAGATCTTCGATAGCAGCATGTGGCTGTAAAAAAGATAACTCATGGCTGTTGGCAGTTTCAAGACCTTTTTTACTGTCATAATGTATGTCATTGTCTGTATCAAATATAAGAAAACAGAGTCTTGTTTCTCTAAACAGAATAACACTGAAAAGGAGAGACAAAAATCACTTTTTTGCTTGTCTTCAGCTGTCATGGTCTTGTGAAGCTACTTCCTTGTCCAGTGGTACCTTTGAAATGTTCTCTGATTGTACCCAAACAGAGCTAAAACTTGCACAGAACTCCTACCCACATTTTATTTCTTTGTGTGAAAAGGAGAGGGGGACATGGGAAGTATTATTTCTCCAAATAACAGGTTACAGAGCCATCATGCATGGGTTTTACAGGGAAAAGAGGACATTTCTAACATGATGAGGACATACAACGGAACAACATCTGTGTTATTTGTCAAGGGTGAATGGAGAATCCCAATGTTCCTATAAGGGGTTTGTTTGTAGTCATACCTACTAAGTAATACATGTTAAATTTACAAACACAGACAGCAAAAGAGACACACGCACTCACAAAGTATATATCTGTGGAATACCACAATTATGACAACACAGTTGTTTTCATGCCAAGTGCTGTGTACCACAGCTCACCAACTTGGTGCATTACACACAGACTCCCCCGCTTCCCAGACATGGTCTTCCAAAACTCATCTTTCCCCTGCCTTTCTAGACAGCTGTAAGCCTTGAAGCGCTGCTGTCTCTGAGTTTGTGGGCATGCTTTTCTACACTGAGAGAGAAATGAGCATCTCTTCCTGCACGGTGGGAAAACCTTTGGCAGTTTTTGTATCATCACTTTGACTTCTTTTCCAGGGCTCTTACAAGTGCATTTGAGTTTGGTCTCAGTTTTATATATGTTCTTCCTGCTCAGCCATCCACTCAGATAACAAATATTTGGAAAAAGGAGTTGGTCTCAGATGTCTTGTAAGAAGAGATCCCATGAGGAATCTCATTTTCCTGCTCTTTTGCCAGCGACTACTTTCTAAAAACTTATTCTCAAACACCTGTTTATATTCATTGTGAACCAAGGTTGCTGTATACCACAGCACCCTACAGACAAATTGAGAAGATATGATTCCAGTAGGTGAACTTCAAGGTGGGTAAAAATTGGCTGGGCCATTGGGCTCAAAGCATGTGACAACGGCACAAAGACCAATTGTCAGCCAAATAGTAGCATTCCTCCAGGGTTAGTATTGGGGGAAATACTGTCTTTATCAATGAGTGGAAAAATCATTAAATTTGTGGATAATAGACAGCAAGTTCTGTGTATGTGCTGGGATTAAGAGGAGTCAGTATTTCAGTGAAGCTTTGGAGGCTGGGGCTGATATTCAGTGGATGCTGGCAGCCTGAAGGAATGGGCTGGCAGAAACTTAACACTGATCCAAAATAAATTTAAATTTTACATCCCCAGTGGAAAGTCCCTGTGCACCAGTACACGCTGGGGGCTGACTGGATAGGAAGCAGCTTTGCTGGGAGGACATGAGGGTTCACAGGCGTAAGAAGAAATCCAGCCCCATGCAGGCCTCTGCTCACAGAAGTGCAGTCACAGAGAACCGATCCTCCAGTTGTCTTTTCCAACCTAAGTTTCTCTATGACAGCCCTTATTTCTTCAGCTTGTTTATAGAATGTGACAGGACACAGAAAAAAACCCAACCCAGTAGCTGATTTCTCCTTTAACATTAATAAGGCTTTTGATGCTCTCTGCCAGTTCAGTTACCTTATTAAGAAAGAAAATGTTGTGGAATGATACATACTGTTTCTGGGAACACCATATGTGCTGTTCACTAACCTTCTCATCTTCCAGGCACTTGTTAAGTATTTTCTCCTACTGCTAGAATGGGGTAAAAGGAAACAGAGCAAATAAAATAAATAAAGCTGACTAGCTTACTAGAGGTCTGGTTTCTTACTCCTCCCCCTCTTCAGCCCTTTCAGCGCTTTTCATCTTTACCCTTTATAATTTTACACATACTCCACAAGTTCTGGATAACAATTGCTAACTGTCAGTGAAATCCTGGGCAGCCGCCTGTTTACCTCAAGGATTATTTTGTCTTTGCCTAGGTCTTTTACTTTGGAAATATTTTCAAGGACACTGACTTTACACATGCCTGTACTCTCATTCTTAAAGGTCAGGCACCACTTCTCTTGAAGAAAGTGTCCCAGTGCTTTAGCACATAAGGAGCAGGGAAGTTTAGGAACTTTGGGAAAATTTACTATGCTGGCTCAGCAATTTGCAAACTTCCTGTTTTTTGTGTTAACTTCCTTACTAGAGATAAATCCTCCCCAAAATCTAACCCCCCTTTTCTTTTTTCCTTATGCAGGGATTAAATGAAAGACTAATCTACAGATTTACAATGATTCTTTGCTTTTTTATTTTTTTTATTTTTATCTTTGCAGAGATTATTTGGATGTTGAGGAAGGACTTCTGTACATATACAGAAATCAGCAAATGTGTGCCTTAAAAATAGGCTGAGGTCAAATCCTGAACTGAACTGAAGATCTTTGTAAAATCATGGACCTAAACTATACCCACATTCCTCAGCTACAAATCAATGTGTCTTTTGAACAAATAAGCCTGCTGCAGAATGTCTAAGGGAATGATATCTGGTATAGAAAAGTAAGAACATCTACATGAGATACCTGACATAAGGCATCCATCATTATGCCTTTTATCAACTAAACAGAATGTTTTTTCCACCTCTGGATGTTGCTGTTTGTCTCCCCCAGGAGACAAAAGATGCATGTTTTTCCAGCTGTATGATGTCTGATCTTGGTAACTGCTCATACCTGATGAGCACACAGTGATTATAAATGGCAGAAAATCAAGGCATAGGAAAGTCTTTAACAGCTACTTTTGTGTTGCTGTCTTGGTCTTTGATGATATGGCATCTAGCATGTTACTTATGCTAACTCTAAGGCTCAGGGAGCCCAGACCTCAGCAGGAACCCAGAATATATGTTTCAAATGCACCTATTTTCAAGTTGTCCTTTTAAAATAATTTTTTTCTTTCCTAAAAGCTAAGTTCACATTACAGACATGAGAGCTACATCAGTAAATGCCAGAGTTGAATAAATACTTTTAGCAGACATGTTAAATATAATAAAGATTATCAGGGGAGTAACTTCTATTCAAGATAATTCTTAACTGCACAGTCTGGATGGGACTAGACTCATAAAACAAGGATTTAGACAAAATCTAGCCTCAGAGTGTTGTTCAGAAACATGAGGGAAGTCACAGCATCTGGAGATTACCACAGCACTTACCCAAATTTACCCATTCACAAGGCAACTGTTCTCCTGTCCTAGTCTTGTCACACTGAAACACTAGACATCCCCTTGCTTATCTGATTTTTGAGGCTCAGATCACTCTATTATGGAGGGTCTGCACTGAAAACAGCTAAAGGTGGTTTTAATTCAAATGATCCACATGGAGTTGTTTTCCTGAAAGGATGTAAAATCATCTCCCCTAGGTTTTAGAATATTTTCCTGACCACCAAGTTAATAAACACTATGTTGTGAGATAAAGGAGCTATACCTCCATAGCCATTCATTTAATAGCTGTGACTATTTCATTAACACAGCTTTCTAGCTTAGTGGTTTGCTCACATCTAGAGAGTTGAGAAAGTTCCATTGCAATTCCAATTTTCAGAAATATTCAAGTCATTTATATTTAGGAGTAATTAGAAAGAGCCTGGACCACAATTCTCCCTTTTCCTTGGGAGTGTATGACAGCTCCGCCACTTTTCTTTCAGCAGTCTAATGAATACCAGGAGACAGGTGACTATATATCCATGTATACTGAAAACGGGCTAAAGCCCAAATAAAAACAATGAGGGCAAAAAAGGATTAGCTAATGGTTATCAAATGAACTTTGCTACGATAGCAGTATATTCATGCTTGTGAAGTTTTTCCTGTTAATGCTTCGAAGGACTTTAGCAGTTCTCCTGCATCTTAAACTAAATATTCATTCGTTGGTCTTCTCAGAGAAGAGTAGATTTATGAAAAAGATATGTCTGTGAAGAGCTGAAATTATATGTAAATGCAGATGCATTCAACAAACAATTTCAGATAGAAAAGGTGAAAAATCTGTTGAAAATACTGAAATGGAATATTTCAGTATTTTTAAAAGAAAACATTTCATTTCAAAAGTTAAACCTAAAGGTTATTCTATAATTTAATTTCACCACTTCTTTTCAGCATAAAAGTCTTTTTGAAAATTAGCCTAAGTTGACAGGAAAGGAAATAAGAAAGGGTAAGAAGCAATTTTATTCACACATATGAGAACCAAAACAAGCCACTTAAGGTTGAAGTAAATAGTTCTAGCTAATTCAAGATGGGTTTTCTTGTTTACTGTAATAAATAAAAAATCCTCAAAAAGTCAAATCATGACTTGACAAAATCTTTGCCTAAGACACCTCATAGCAAAATCAATGATTCGGCCAGACCCAATGTGCATTCATGTGGCCAGGAAAAGGGCCAAACCAAAAGTGGGAGGACAGACAGTCTTTGCTAACGATCTAATTTTCACAGCCACAGTACAAGCCAGCACTGGGATTTATTTCCTTCTCAACATGAAAATCCTGAGTATACAGAGAACAGCAAAACTGGAAGAGAAGCATCCCTTATACACCCTTCTGTTTTGTTCAGCTACTGACAAATGGTTATGTTCAAGTGGTGTTTTCTCATGAAAAACTATATATTTAGAACACAAAGCCATGAAATGTTTAATATCATTCTGTAAAACTGACTTATACAGAGTTTAAGTACATTTATTGTTTAACAAGCGAATGGCAAAACTTATCTTAGGTTCCTCAGAGCATTTCAGATATTAGCAGGCTTGATAGAGATAAGAATCACAGGATTACTAGGGATGTCAATACTATAGAGCAGAATTAAAGACTACAATGAATATGGCTATTACTATCACTTCAGAACTATGCTACAATCCATTACGCTTTCTTAGCAAGTTAATGAACTTTGTCCCACACACAAAGGATCTGCAGTATAATAAAGTTATTAATGAAAATAAGTCAACCTTTTAGAAGGAACAAAAAAAAAAGGATCACTGGCAAATAGGTAATTCACTTATTCAACAATCATACTATTGTTTTGTAAACAATACAAATTTTTAAAAGGCTTATCACTTCATGCTGTACACAGTTCTTTTGTAAAATATTGGTGCATGTATTTCTCTGAACATCTAAATCAGTTTTTAAAAGCTGTTTTGCTTATAATCTTCAAAAGGAATGTAACTACAGCAACTAAAAACCACCAAGTGCTATTTCAGGAGTAACAAGTAAGGTTTACAAGCTTTAAAAATTTCTCATGCCAACAGCTGTTTTCTTTTATTGTGGTTTAATCTGGTTTCAGAATTCCCTTGGCTATAAGACCAGTGACTTTTTAAAGTATAAAAATGTATTTGATTCTTCTTACCTTATACTGAAGGACAGGCTGATTTGTTAGAAGTTTTGTTTGTATATTAAAAATGAAGCAATAAGGCACAATGTGGAGGAGTGATTATCTGATGATAATCCCAGCTTCCTGAAACTGCTTTATTGCAAATATGTTTTAGATTGTTCATTGGATATTAAGGGCATTAGCATGCTCACAGAGTTTAATCTCTCCCTTTAGAATATTAAATTCATAAGGCTTTCTTATTTTTTTGTGTATAAGCTATTTTTTAATGTGCATGAGAGGACTTCATATACTCAAGAAATACTGCAATTGGCTGGTGCATACTCCACCGGGGAGACTAATTTACAAGCACTGTACAGTTCTGCTAAAACTACTTCTCAACATTTCAAAATGTCAACAGTATATTTTCCCAGCCCTGTAAACACATTTTGATACACAATATAAACTTTAATGGTAGTTTTAAGATACCTCTGGGGGTATGGTTATTTAAGCAATAAGACACAGTAGGGTGTGAATTATGGTATAATAATTCCCTACCAACTGCATTGTTAGGCATGAGGCCAAAGGCCAAGGGACCAATGAACACACTAGGTGTGAATTATGACATCGTAAGTCACACTCTGGAGTGTCTTGCTGCCATTAGAGACATATTTAAAACATGTTGTAACACAAATATTTTATTCCTATAGTACTATATTTTAATGGAATATCCTGAAAAATCCTCCCAAGTAAAAAACTAACCATTACATAACCTGGAATTAATAACTATGTTGTAAAAAAAGTTCTCATATCTTCTGCTATTTAGTTTGTTGTATTGCACTCTGGTAACATGCTTTAAGGAAGGCCCCCAGAAAAATATGTCTTACCCGAATTTGTGAATAATAGAACAAAGGTCTTCTGCACAGGGGTGGGGATAATCTGCTTTGCTTATTGCCTGGAGATTCAGATTGCCTGAATCAGGTTTGTACTGGCTTCTCCTGTGTAACTGTATTGATAAAACTGCTAGAAAATCTACATACTTTTTTTCCACACTTGGTTCATATTGCTGTAAGAGGGCACAATACAGACTGTGAAAGAGTAGTAAAAACCTTCCTTAGACCCCATTTGAGCTCCTGCAGCTGAGGCTGATCACAGCCCTATCACAACTTTTAATAAAGACTGCAAATACTATAATGTGCATTCATACTATTTCCTATTTAAAACTCCATTTTAAACGCCATTTGACAAATGTATTCTCTCCCCTCAAAATACTCCCACGTTACAAATGCAGCAGTAACAGTGTCATCTGGAGATACACAAGCTCACCTTACAGATAGTCAGCTTGGTGACTGAGAGCCAGTTCATTGCTGCAGCCAGGATCTTGGCATGATTTAAACTGGCTTCTCAGTCAGTTTTTACAGCTTGCGCTAAACTGCCAGGCTGCTGTGGACTGATTGCTACCAGCTGCCAAGTCAGGTAGTGGGCATTAGTTCGCAAGTTTGCTTATAAGAGGGCCATTTGCCAGGCCCATTTGAGGAGTGATAAGCCTGAGGGCATGTCTGCATGTCACAGTGCAGTGAGGTGTTCAGGATTCCTAAGCTAGCTGGGTAGATGCTGTTATGGCTATGCACAGTGATGCTGTGCCATGTAAGGGTAACAACTTGCACCCTGGAAGCAATGTAGTTGCAAGGTCATGTTAATTAGCTCTCATGCATCCAGGGATCTTTTGCACAGGGATCTCTGAGTCCCTGGTTACCTGAAAAGACAGAAACCTCAAATTTTTCCAGGCAAAGCCTTATTTTGACATAATTGTGTAACAGGTGAGAGATGTTTTCTGCATAACCTCACAGTGGTTAGCTGTCCCTCCTAGATAAAGTAATGATCTATGACCATTTACATCAGCTAAAGGTACAATTCAGATTCCAGAGTCCCTGCTTCCCCATGAAATAGAAATGGGTAATCTTAACAGAGAGGATTTCTATGAAGCTAACAGTGACAAGGTAAAATTCTGAGCTAACCTTGTGTCTCTCCTTCCTTCTCCACTCAAAATGTCTTTTTTCATCTCCAGCAAGTGAAGGTGCTTAATTCTGCTACGGCTTGATGATACTCATGGGAATAATTTGAGTTTTTTGCCATTCAGCCTGTCTGAAGCTTCTGCTAAACATGATGGGAAAACCTACATCTCCAAGCAGGTTTTTTTTTGTTGTTTTTTGTTTTTTTTTTTTAAGTTTCCTAACAACTTCCAAACAAGGACGTGCTCACTTTTTTAAACCTAGCTTACATTTGAAAATATTATTTTTAAATCCACTTGCAAAATTACAAGCACTTTTTCCTGGATCCCAATAGGAATGGGGCAAACAGCCAAAGAAAGTGTTTCACACTGGCTCTACATAGTTTAAGAACTTAAAATAAGCAGTCCCTGACAAAATACCTGCGTATATATATATAAATTACACCTTTTAGTGGCAAAGCAGTATTTCAAAGACTGCTGAGCAGTAGCTAACAAGTTTCCAGCATCATGTTTTCCATAAATTAATGTTACTACTCAGAACTCATGTTTGCACACCAGAATGCTTCAATTTCTGAATGCATTTCATTACATGAAATTTGAGGTATAAATGCATTACTGTACCACCATAAGGACATAATCCTTTGATATACCCATCTCCATAAAACCTTCTGGCTTGTAACAGTAAATCACAGCCTTATTTTCATACCTCATTACCATTATGTATCTTTCCACTGACACTTGATCTTATGCATAATCAGGTATGAATTTCAAACCATATTTATAATCTAAATAAGTGCCTAATTATTTTACATAACCCAGAATGAAATAAGATTTGAGATGTAGCTGCACACATTCAGAAACATAGGTCCACAAGAAGAAAGTCAGTCTCTCTAATTCATGGCTGTGAACAGCATCAAATCGCACCTGTATATAGAAGCTTTGCAAGAATTTCAGAATTAGATTTTAGAAAGGATATTGCCAGTTCTGAGAAAAAAAACACAGTGTTGAAACTGTTTGGTATGTTGTTAAACTATGAAAGAAAAATGCAAGTACTGAATGTAGTACCTGTATTTTGAAGAAATAACAACAGCACCAATTGCATGAAGTTATAAAACACCAGTAATAAACATGTAAATAATCTTCAGGTTTGCAACATCAATAGAACACAGACATCTACAAAGAAAGATAGATATATGTGTACATGTAATATAATAAAACCATTCATTAGGGAACAAGAAACATCATATTTTTGTACTATATAAAACAGCTGTACAGTGTCCACATAGTCTTTCCTGATCTCTCTAAAATGCCTGTCAGACACTTCTCCCCATCATCATTTGCTTAACAGTTTCTTCACTGTCCATAGGAAAACTCTAAGTGACTGTCTTGTACTTTTAAACTAGGTACTTACAGCGCAGTTTGTCTCCATATATATATATACACACATGCATACATATATAAAGTCACAGATGTATATGTGTATATATATGAAAAGAACAAACACACGCATGTACAAACAGCTCCTCCATCCTGTGCTCTTGAAAGAGTGCTTATAAAAAATCCCTGCACACTTTGTGAAGGGAAGAGAACTTGCTGATAGTGCAGATTGAAGTCTTTAGATGGTTTCATTCCTAACAGTCCACAAACACACATATCTGAATCACATGGTGGAATCCCATATGCCCGAAGAGAGTCTGTTGCAGGAGGTATCTTCTACCTTCTTAAGCAGCGTTGGCTTTTTACAAGGGGGTGGAGGTGGGGCTGTGATTCTTTGCTCAGTGTTGTGCAAGATTTGCTGCCAGTCTTCTCTCTCTTCACACAGCTTTCTCCTCCAATCTAGAAGCTCTTGCAGAGCCACACTCTCATTCTCTGAAAGTCTAAGCTGATGAATAACCTGTTAGTGAGAAGGAAATAGTAACGAAAAAGGTGGTGCGTCAGGGACAATAGATAATGGTCCATGGTGAAACAAACAAAGATAGGAAAGCACTGTTTGCCCGCTTTGGCTCCTCCCTGGAGAGTCCTGCTTTGGCTGCTCCCTGGAAAGTCCAGCTTTAGTTTCTATCTGGAAAGTTTCACTTTAGAACTCCCCAGAAAAGTCCTGACCCTTGGAGACCTTTCTAGATATTGCTGGCTGCTTCTTCCAGCATAGGCTGGCCCCCCGAGTCAGAATGAGTGTGCATTTTTGTTAGTATAAAAGCCCGAGCCTCATGGAATGCTGGGAGGCAGATCCTCATACCACCCAGGTCAATGTTGTGGGGACACCTGCTAAGGTTGAGCCTGCCACCTTGCACTGTGGTGATGTCTCTCAGAGCTGGTTTCCTGATCGTCATCATGTGGTCTTTGGGGTTGGTAAGATAAACAGTCACCAAAAATATCCATCACTGTTTCTTTTACCCTTTGCTGGCTCTTCCTCCTTATCTTTTCCTATAGTAATAAACTAGTTGTTTTTTTTATCCATTGTGTCTTGCCTCTCTCTCAACATGAAATCCTTGAACTCCAGAACAGGTGGATAAAGTTATTCTCCTGGCAGTGTAAAATGGCAGCATCCATGCTGAATGATAATTCATACAGGATCCTCTGCTTCTTCTCATGTATATAAACCTATGGGCAGGGCACACTCAGGTCCCATTTTTCTTATCTCCTTTTTCAAGTGACATGTGTAATGATGTCTAAACAATAATGACTGTCAGCAAAATAAACTTCCCTTGAACTCATGAGAGGTGTTTTGTATTGCCAAGACCTCTGTGAGGAGGGAACCACATTCTTTTCTCCATCCATTATTTGCAAAGGGCAGCATGGAGCATTATAAGCTTATCCATACATTCTAGAATGGTGTGTGAAACCCTGAGACTGCTGCAGTGTGCCCTGGCTTAGCCATGTTAGATGGTGAGTGGCTGTGAGTGCTCCCATTCTAATATTTACAACTAAAGAAATAAATAGATGCATGTTGGTAAGCACTCAAGTTCTACACTTTTGCTGAGGGAAAGATACTCTTATCTCCACTAGAGCTGAAAGAAAACATATCAAACAACCCTGTTAATAATTTGAAGCAACCTTGTCTCCAAAAGGGTTTAAAACTGTGCTGAAGTCACTGACTCTACTCCCCATTCATAATTCTTTATACTGAAAATGAAGAAAATTAATGATTTAGAATTGCTTTATTTCAATCTCATGTCTGAAAAGCACCAAACTGAAATATGAAGCAGGTACCAAAAATGAAACAAATGGAAAAAAATCCCATGTCAGCAAAGGGTACATGAACACAATCCTCTGAAACACGCAAAACAGATTGCCTACAGTAGTCCAAGTTTCTAACAACTTGATCTTAAAATGCCATCGTATAATACTGTTATACTCACAAAATATTCCTTTACACAGAGCAAGCAGCAGCTGCCAGAGTAGGACAATTTTGCCCCTAAATGTAAATACACAAATAGCCATAACCAAGAAACTATAACCTCTTTTGCTGGTTAGAACTAGTATTCCTACTTGTCACAGATAAGTATTATCCTTAGAACCAGTGGCTGGCCCCTTCAGAGAATACACTAACAACTCAAAATATAGTTTCAGTTGGCCTGAAACTAAAAATTCATCTTGAAGCAGCCAAACAGTTCTGTACTAGATCCATAATCCACCTAGGAGAAACTGTTCTCACCCATTTATTTTTTCTGTTCCAATGATTATTTTTGTTCAAGCCAGTTTGAAGCCCTTGTAACAGCACAAGTCCACACAGCTATGAAGTCCATCTCACTATCCTTTAAGACCTCGTTAGCACCTATGCAGTACAGCAGCACTGTACTCTGCTTTTACATTTACACAAAATTCAACAGGGCATCTCAGCAACTCAAAGGAGAATCAAATGTTCCACAGATATTGTTAGAGGAATTTTTTCATCATCCTTTTTTTTTTTTTTTTCCCAGTGTGGGTAGGAAAAATTAGAAGAAAAATGAAAAATTTGTAACTGGAAATAATTTATCAAGAAAGACAGGTAAGGTCATTTTACCTTGCAGAACAGGTGTATAGTTTGGGAGGAACAGGGGCTTACTGTGGCCAATTTCTATAGATTTTTGTGGGTTTAACTTATGGGCATAACCCAGTTTAGAAAACTGGGAAACTGGAATCCAGTCTTCCCAACTTAGACACCTTATTTGCATTTAATTTTAGGCATTTCATGAACCTGTATTAGGCATGCTTCTCAGAGAGGTGCCAGAACATACAAAAAGCAAGCTGTCTTAGACTGTCATTGCAAGAGTTTCATATGAAAGAGTTTCAGAGATAAATAATCAAAAGACATGCCTGACCACTGGTAGATCAGTATATTTATAAGAAAACAGGTATTTTGAAACTGTATTATTGATGTGCTCAGGTGACAAAAGTTTGATAGCATGACTCTAATGAAGTATGGAGGGGCTTTTGAGTTTTGAAAGATGGACAAAGTATTTGAACAGAAACATTGCCACTGCTATTCTAAGAAACATAAATGCACACAGGTGCAGGGTGGAAAGCAAGTACATTTTGCCTAGGCAAGGCAATTGACAAATGCATCCTATTTATAGCTTATAAGCACTGAAGAAGCTTTATTATACTGACCCTGCTTATGCAAGCTGTAAATTAATGTTGGGTCAGCAGTTTTACTATAGAGCTCATTTTCCACTGTATAGTGGACAAATGTTGGTTCAGTACACTAGTAAGCGTACATCTTTTATTCTGTTTTTTTTTAAAGAAGGATGGAAACATATCTTAAATCTTTAATCATTACGAGATTGATCTGCTAAGTAAGATGGAAAAAGTTTATATTTCAAACTGGATGAAAAACATGATGGAAATGCAGTGGGAATGAAATTGAGGGAAATGCACAAGAAATGGCAGAGGTTTAAATGAATCAGTTCCTTTCATTAGATCTATTTGAATAATATGATATCTTTTCTCTTTTCCATTCATGATTAGAGCTGTGACAAGCTGAAGATTTATTATACATATTCATTATAGAAAAGGTTTGCTGAATAATTTAACATGAAGCACAATGTAAAACAGCAAGCTATGCTTCCTCATTATTGTTCTATATCCCAAAAAGGTATTTTGTGAAGCGTGAATGAGGTGTGTAGGAAGTAAGTACTTTAAGACTACTGACCTTGAAGTTCTACAATGAGCACTGAACAAACAAATTCAACCATTAAGGAGTAGAGATGGTACCAACTGTAGACCAGGATCTTACTACTCGATGTCAATGGTCGTACATGGACAACACAGCATGTGGTCTAGACATACACAAGCACATAGGATTTGAATACCCAGCATTTAACAGCCCTGCCATCTGGTGGAAACACCACTACTGTGTTTGGTATCCAGAGTCCTTAGTGTGCAAACAAAAAAAGCTGAAGTGTCAAATATAGTGACACACAAGGGAAGAGCATGTGCAAGAGAAGAGCAAGAGTTACCAAAGCTTTCACTGGAAATTACAATGGATTGCAGAAGTTTAACAAGATCCATATTTTCCACTGCAAAATATGGCAAGATGAATTAAAAAATATGTAATGAGCAGACCAGGGAAGAGATCCCAGAATTCATTCCTCCCACCTCACAGCCCAAACTACCACAGAAGGACCATAGAAGCAAGTCCTCTCCTCCTGGCACTAGGGATTTTGCTTGGTGACAGAGTACCAATGGCTCGGTTTCATCAGGACATGCATGGAAGGACTTCCACCATTACCTAGAGGTAAGAGCATATTGGGAAATCAGAAGATGTGGATTTGACTTCTCTCAGGTTAAAGAAGAGGCTGAGGTCCCACATTCTGAGAGGGTGCTATGACTGCAAGAGGTAGCCTCTAAATGCAAGGAAGACAGACTTTGGCTTCTGTGCTTTGTGCTGCCCATGGGTGATTAGTATGCTAAAGCAAATCCTTCAGGGGTGAGTCCCTTGTGGGTTTAGTGCACAAGAGATAGTGGAGATAAAGCATTTTGGTTGCATGCTGGTGGCCATGAAAATCTTAAGAGCACGATTTTGCCTGCTGAGTTATACATATTTAAGTATTGCATAGTCATTTGAGAAAGAGCCCCTGAATTACCTTCTGGATTTAAGCTTCTAAATTATGCCTAAATTTCACTTTATAGACTAAAGCAGACATCCTGGATTTCAACTCTGTTCTACAATCAAGATGAGTTGCTGTAAGTCAATAAATAATTTTAATTATAGTTTCATTTCTTAGGCTAATTAAAAATCAGCCAAGTTTTTAATTATGGAAAGTTGAAGGTTTCACATTTTTAAATCATTTGTGACAAAAGGTATGCCAGGTAAAAAAATTATCAGGCCCATTTAAAATTAATTTTGAGTTATTCAGAGATTTGGCTCTAGAATCTCAGGAAATTCATTCTGCATTAAAAAAAAACAAATGCTATAACTTCACAGAGAATATTTTGTAACATTAAGAGGTAACAAGGAGCTTGTGTTGTCTATTTGTATGTCAAATGGAACACACGCTTAATCATCAAGCTACGTCTGAAGAACTCTTTAAACTGTCAAACAGATTTATTAATTTGCATTAGTCCATTCTTTTTAGAATTTCACCTCACTTTGCCCTCTCCCTCATAAAATGTATGGTTTATTTTTTCAAAAATATGTGCATTGTACATTAGTAATTTTTTTTGGTCGTATGTGATCACACTAATTTTTCTACTACAATTCACCAGAACATGAAAATTAATATTTAATTACATTCTTGGATGCTAAAACATACAAACAATTTGCTTCTCATAAAAGACAGCTCTGCATGTTTTATTACAGTTCTGGTTTATTTGCTTCTGTAGGTTTTAGTAAAATTTCTGAATACAGGCATATAAGCACAACAAAAAAGCAGAATTTTAAAACACAACACAATTTAAGTACATTTGTAATGTATAAACCTGTGCTCCTGAGATCTGCATGAGGTAGCTAGTCTGTATTTTCACTTCAGAGAAATACTGCCAATTATTTTCTTCAATAGATTTCTGAATGTTGGTGCCTTAAAGTAACTGTCAGTAGATGCTCACAATTAATTATTACAGCATTATTATGTTTCTCTTCCGTTAGTGTTTTAAATTGCCAGTAAAGTTGAGGTCCCATCATGGAATCCATGGGGATTAAGTCTAGAACAGCAGTGATTTTACCTTTCTAAAATTTGATCAGGATCTAAAGAAGTGAATTATGCAATAAATGTAAAATGTTGATTATAAATTATTTTAGAAATGGAACTGCCTTGTCAAAACCCATGGTTTTAATCTTTTTCAATTTGTACGCTGCCTAAAAATATAAGCAGAACAAATTTCAGCCAATAGGTGATCCACAGTTATCCTTATCAGAGCCCCCAAAACCAGTTCACCGACCTCAGATGGTTGGACACCTGCATATCATCAGTTTTAAATACAGAAGTGATCAGGATGTTCTCACCTCTTGCTGCAAAATTAATGACACAATTTCATTCAGTAATCCTGGAAATAATTCTTACTGTAAGTGATTATTAGCAAGACCAACATGTTTTGATTCAACCTGTGACAGCTAGGCATCTCTCCCACAAAAACGCTTCTAACTCATTTTAAAGGCTTCATCCTTCTCCGTTTTCTTTTTGCATGTGATAAGCCCCTACACTGACTGCTTCCAAACACACACCACATCTTTTTTCCAAACTACAGGACAGGCATAATGCAACCTCTAAAAACCCTGACCTCTCAGGTTTAAATGGATATATTTGGGGGTTTTCCTATGTTACAAAGAAGCATAAATCTAAGCTGCTCTTCCACCAGCTCCTGAACCAAGAAAAAAAAATGTCAGGCTACATGTTATTTACCAATACAATATTCTTTTAAAGATGCAAGGGAAAAGCGCACAGTAAACCAAGGGTGTGTCAAGAAGCCTAGGCAAGCATTCAACATAAATCAAATCAATATGTAAATTTCTGTTTGACTGGGAAACCTGCATTGGCCATGTAAAACCCTAGCAGAGAATAGAAAGCAGCTATGATAAATGAGTTTACATGCTTCAAAATTCCAATTAAAAATCTTCAAATACAAGTGTACCACTGGGATCCAAGCTGATTCATGTTACTGTCTTCTGAATGCTGGGATATGCATTTATTTGCAAATGCACACTCACTCCTCATGATAACTTCATATGTAACATGCAACAATAAAGGAATTTTAGTTAATCGTTCTTTTAAACTGCTGATGGCTTTTCTTTGTGTTGGAGCAACCTTACAGTCTCCAAAGATAAAACTCTCCAAACAGATGGCAAATTGGTTTACTGGAAAGGGGAAACTGGCAAAAAAGACAGGTGCTGTGTCTGGTGCAGATCTGGAATTGCTCTGAAGGAGGTATGCCATCTTAAATAGTGTCAAACATAACTGATACATATATATTTCATTAGCTTTGTTCTAAACAAGAACATATTTTTTTCTTTCTTAGATAAAATTTCTTATTACACCAAAAGAATAAAGTACCTTTAGAGCAGGTATTCTATAGATGACACACCAAAGAGAGCTATAACTGCTGATATTTATTAATTGTGAATAATCTTAGAAGTAACTTCGTATTTAAAATAAAACTAAAAAGTGACTGCATTTCTGAATAACATCAGATCACCACAGAAATCAGGAATGAATGCTTTCCCTTCTGACAAGCATTTTTCATTTTGATGGACAGATTTAATTTTCTTCTAAACATCAGTCATGGGGCAATGCTGGAAGCAGGATATTCTGGTGTCAGACCACACTGGCAGAGGCATCTTTGATTGTCAAGCCCAGCCCTCTGCTACCACATGGCATTTGGAAAACTCCCAAGCTTCCTCCTAAAAAAAAAATAAAAATTCTACTCTTTGCCTTGGTTTGGCTTTTGAAAGCATTTTCCAGAAAAATATCTTATATTCTTCACCTGACTGCCATTCTATTTATGGTGTAAGTTGTCTGATTTTCTCTCAGGCTCTTGGGGTACTTATAGAAGCATAGAATGGGTTGGGTTGGAAGGGACCTTAAAGATCATCTAGTTCTGAACACCCTGCCATGGGCAGGGACACCTTCTGCTATACCAGGTTGCTCAAAGCCCCATCCAGCCTGGCCTAGAACACTGCCAGTGATGGGGCATCCACAGGTTCAGGCTGTTGCCACCACAGCCTGCCACTGGGTGGCTTGTTTCTGCGTTGTTTTTTGTGGTGTTTTTTTTTTTTTTTTTTCAAGGAATACATTTTAATTGCAAAAGCAGAGCTTGGTCTTCTGAACTTTTGTACTTTTCCTTCAGTGAAGTAGTAACATGCCTGGGTCCACAATATTCTCAATTAGTTAGGCTAATCATCTTCCATACACCTTGGTGGTATTTCAGCAATCAAAAAAGATATTATATCTTTTAAAAATAAAATCAGTACACAAATCCTGTGTATAGCTGTAATGTATAATCTGTCACAAAGTATTACAACAAGGCAGACAATGCTCAATAACATATGACAGCACACATATTGGGGACGGAGTACATGAGCTGGGAATACAGTTGGACAAGCCTATACGTTCAAAACAGGGTGTATTTTATTTACTTATTTGTATCTTGTGGGTTTCAATTATTTCTTTATTATTTGTTTTGACTGAGTTTCTTTCAACTCTGGATTTCTGATATCAACTACAAAATGATACCCTCTCAGAGTGATTAAAACATCAATGAATATTGAAATACACTGTTGGGTTTTTTTTGTCTAAGATAATATTTCTGTTTCCAAATAAAACAGACAACACGATGCTCTTTAAAACCTTCAGAGCATTCTCCTAATTCACCTCTGACACTTGACAAAAAGATTATATTCAGGACAGCAACTGTGCTTTTCTTAAGATAGAATTCTGAAAACAAATCATTATTGTAGCTGACATAACAATGCTGATACCATCTTGTGCATAATCTAATTAAAAAAAATCAGAAAAACCTGAATCATGTTTCTACTTAATTAATCACTGCTGCTTTGTGGTACTAATGGAGATATTTTACTTGATCAGTTAGAGATTAAGTTTGCCACAATGCTTTTGAAGCAATTACAAAAAACAATCATGAACTCATATTTGCTAATGTTGTGCATTATACTTTCTTGTTTAAAAACACTACATTTATGGTCAAACAATATTAGGGGCAAACACCAGTTAATTTATAGTCTGTTAGCAGTCTACATCTCTGCTGATCTACATGTATGTGGCAGTGTGTGACAGCAAGAGAATGAAGGGCAGAGGGAACAATTTATTCTCTCTCACACCAGGCACTTAAGACTAAGTTGTAAGTGAAATTACTCTCCAGGTGCTATCAGTGTGGTAGCAGACCACATTGCCATTGAACTCAAATTTGAACCAGCCTTTTGAGGTGACCCATTGGCGATTGCGGCACACCAAGGGGAATAACAACACACTTTAGCCAAACACCTGAGCTTAGGGAGTGCACAGAGATGCCCAGGAGGTTTTGTTCTCTTCTCCTCAACAATCGCATCCTTCTACCAGGAGAAAATGCAGTGAGGATGAAGCAGCGGAGGCAGAAAAGGGGCCTCAAATGTGTAGGGAGCTAACTGTTGCATCTCCTGGTTCAAAAAGGACAATCTCTTCATTTCCTTTTGGAGGTCACAGCAGTCCAATCTAGGACATACTTGCTGAAGAGAGGGGCATCACCCCTCCAAGACCCCTTGATACAGAAACACAAGATATGGCACCTATCAATGAATTTATGCTATGTGCTACCTTGTACCAGTTAATCTGTAAGGCACATGTTTTTGACTGTAAGTTTTCTAAAAATAAAGCTGCACTGTTTTATAAGACCTGATTTTTGTCTGTATGTGATATCACAAAGAGAATTCTTTGACACTACTGTCAAAACAATAAACAAAACACAATTCAGGGGAATATACTGATTCAGATCAATGACAGTATGTAACATTCTATGTTCTTTATGCTACGTGTTCACAATGGCATTAGTGATTTTTTTTATAACACCAGACTTGTTTGCTACATTTTGCTTCAAAGATGATCAAAGATTACTTCCAGCTAATAGGCAAACATGACAGACATTAATAACGACTCTTACAGCACAGTGGTTAGAACTGTGACAATGGGCGGGAGGTAGCAACACACTGCATTCTTGACTATTCAATTTTTAAACTTTTGAACAGTCAACAAAAGAAGTGATTGGCAACAAATATTAAAACAAGTAGGAACAAAGAAAGCCCTTGAAACTATAATGAATATGCAGCTCTTTCTGAGGGAAGAGGCTGCTGAAAGAAATGAGATTTCACAAAATAAGAGCTATGGCTTAAGCTGTAATGAAACAATAAATATATTCTTCACAAATATGAAAAGACATTTCCAACTTTTCATTGTCAGATGTTGGCTTCTATATTACTGTAATCTGCCAACCTGCACTACGGGATTTAAACAAAACAGAAGAGGTAAGTGCAGATTTTTTAATATAACAATATGTGAAAAAGTAACAATCATTTTTTATCTTACCTCTTTGAGCATGTGACAGATAAAACATGTTTCAAAAGAAGGCAACCAAAATCTTATGTCAGGGTGTGTACCATATGCCTCATATTACTTAACCTACTAGGATGCCAAGCTGCTCGCTTATTTGTGTCCTGTCCATAGGATGTAGTGACATCATCTGATTACAAATAAGCCAACATTCAGCCATTAGAAAGCCAAACTGCACAAAGAGGCTTTGCACCTTTTAGTGGGAAATTTTATACTTTTCGTCTCACATGCCTGAATCTTCAGACTATGGTTGCAAACAAACTTGCGTAGAAAACACCTTATAAATGTAAGTGGATTATTGCAATTATTTGTATTTTATGGAACATAAACCATCACATTGATATGTGTATGAAGATGAATATCATATTTGAAACATCACACAGACTTTTTTATTCCTTAGGCTTTTTACTCCACCATCATATGCTCTGCCTTGGTTTTTTTTTTTTTTTTTTAATCTTCCTTTTAGTTGCTTTCCTTGCATCTCCGTATTACTTTTTTTCTTCTCTCTGGCTCTGTCTTCTTTCCTCTTTCTAGATCCCCTGTTCCATTTTATTATTTTCCTTCTCTCTCAGTAATTTTATTCTTCCTCCAGCCTTACTTCTCTGAATCATCCTTTATCTGGTCCTGTTTCACTCCCCACTCGCGCCCCACACACACACTTATTATTACTCTAGTCTTTAATCTGCCCCTCACTTCCCATCTGTTCATTATCTCCAGGTTGTCCATCTCATCCTGTTACAAATAGACCATGTTGTTTCTTGCTGCCCACATAAGAAACAAGGAATGTTTTAGCTGGCCTGCTTTTCTTCATTCCACTCTTATCTTTCTCACACCACATCCCACTTTGTAGTGAATGTTAATAACAACTTTAAAATATTTTTTACCAAAAATATAAAAAAAAACAACAGTCCTGGATCTCTGAAAAAGAATACGACAGGGCCACTTAGCTTTTGTGTGAGGTGCTAAAGACACAGTCTTGCTTTTGCTGGCTTTATTTCATCTTGCTGCTGTTGCTGAAAGCAACTTACATATTTCAACAGCCTTTATGCTCTACCTGTTAAACATACACATAGGAGCTATCAAGAACAGTGAAAGAAATAAATACCGCCTAGAGAACAGAGCCCATTGGACTGACTAAGGAAGTGAGAAATGCTTAATGTAAAACAACAGAGAGATATTATTTTATAAAGCTTTTTTATTTTAGAGGAGGTTTTGGGCTTTAGACCCCTCTAAGCAATTTCAACATTTGTGGACTCTCCCATATGCTTTGGGATCACTTCCTGGAGTGTGACTGAACAGAAATGACAGTCATAATAAAATTTTCTACCTAAGCAAGATTATGACACAATTGACCAGAAGAAACATCACTTCTATTTTGGTGGTTTCTCTGTTTCTGGAAGGAAATGATGGGATAAGAATACAAGACTACAAACGAGAGCACATTTGGAAGTCCTTAACTGTTTAAACAAATCCCTGAAGCAACTTGAAACAATAAGCATTTAAATAATTTTATATTAGCAATTTTAAAACAAGTTTGGAAAACTAAGCTTCCTAGTTTTCTGCTGTTCAGGGAGCAAGAGGTGCAGCATAGCTATCAAAAGGTTTCTTGTAGAAGCTGAGTTAGATGCAGTCCTTGCAGCTGATGCATGTGAGCTGAGTTGCTAAGGGCAGAGTAGGGTATTTTGTAAGGGTAGATTAGGATATTGTTTCTTGCAGTACCATTTTAGCATACATTCGTAGTTTACATTTTGAAGACTTCCTTGACTAGAATGTTTTGGTTTACAAGGAAAGCACAAAATGTGTGGAGGCTGGTGTGCTGGGTTGGTGAAAATATGTGTAGCTCTTTGCTAACAAAACATTCTTAAAGATCTACTATCCAAACAAACTAAAGCTCATTAAACTTCTTGATAACTGGCTTGACCCCCAAATTCGTGATTCAGTTTTCATCTTCATTGAGGATGAAAATCATGCTAGTGTTGTATCAGATGTTAGGTTCTTTAAATTTTTATGTGGTACTTACAACCTACAGATTGTAATCACTTGGAAATCTACAACTGTACAGAGAAAGAACAATTTAAAGGAAAAAGTATTAGTTTAAAAAAAAAACATTTTTTGTTGTTCTTCTTACATGCAAGACCTTTTCCTTTTGATGTAAGTTCATTCATTTCTGATGAGACAAAAATCAAACTTTATATTTAATACTCTTCACCTTTTTGTTAGCAGGAGAAAGTAGAATTTTATTCCGTAAAATGAGAATGAGAATAAAATGAGAATTCCAAATGAGAAATATTTTTTTTTAGTATTTTAATTGTTTTTTCCTTTTTCATTCTGATAAAAACTGACCTTTAAGTCAGTTAAATGTAGCATTTATCACCAATGGTGAACCTTCCTTTTTCATTTTCAGCAGACTACTGTAGTGGTGATCAGTCAAGTTGCTGAGTTCATATCTGCATGATGTTTTATACTTCATAATTGCTTCCAAAACTGTTAAAAGTTTGATCTTTATGATCCATGTTGACAGATATTGAGCTGAAGACTTTGCTCTCTGAAGTGAGTAGGTTTGCAGTGTGCAGGAAGTATCTAGCAGTGATGCAGGTAGTTATGACCTGATGTGACAACATGACGGCATTGTAAGCCACAATGCCTAAACTTTAGTTGGATGTATATGAGCCTTGAGATCCTGTGACAAAAATGAAATTAACTCCTGTCACTTCAGTAAGGAACTAGCATATAGATAGTAAAAAAAACCCCAACCCATAAATATTAGAAGTCCCTGAAAGCTAATGAACCAGTTTCCTTTAGCTGAAATGACAGAGTGTATGCCAAGAAATTCAAGGACCCAGTCTATGTTTCTTTCCCAAAAGCAATTAGTTAATCAGTACCTTCACAGATCTGTGAAACAATCTGTCCTATTTCATACATCTGTGTAAAAATTACTTTGAAGTGATAAGGTTACTGGAGTGAAGCCTGGCAAAGCCTTTTACAATAGGGTTGTATGCCGTTAGAGTCACCAGCAGCATGCTAAGAAATGTCAACTGTAATTAAACCCAATCATTTTCAAATATATGCCATGCTTGGAAATGGTGAGGAATGCTTTTTACAGTAAGAATTCAGCCCTGTGAGCACAGACATAAGTTTTTTTTTTTTCTTTTTGTGGGAGGAAGATTTGTTTCTCTTTCTTTTGGCAACACCATTTTGGAAGATGTTTATTCATTAAGGCAATTGTATCAAAAATCACAGAACTGCATGTTTCTTCTCTAAACTTGTCACAGTTCTTATTGAGCTTGCATTTAAAGGTTGTCCCTGCATGTAATTTTGAGTACATGGCATAGAATCTATTTTAAAAATTTGTGAAGCACTTTGGCAAAACATCTGTTTACTGAAAAGTGACATTTCAAAGTCCTGAATTGAAATTATGTTCAACTTTTGGCAAGCAGTTTTAGAAAAATCAAAATTACAGGTTTGTAAATTGTTAAAGACTTGTTTCTAAAATAAAGCATTTAATTTTTGCAGACTAATTTCACATAAGGATACAGTTTCCATTTGCAAAAATGAGAAGATGATGGCTCCCCTATACCCAGTTCATTTAACTCTCCATGTAGTAATTTAAACATGATCCTCCTTGCAAGATTTTTAGCAACAGAGTTGTAAAGGTTCTCCAGGACAAAACTGTCTCACTGTGAGAGACAAAAATGTGTGAGGTTTGGAACAAAACTGGAGCAAGGTCTGGGACTTAGATTTTTCATTCACTGGACAGTGTTCTTTGGGCACCTTCATGCCTAATAAGTATTTGGTTGATCATTAAAAAAATTAACAGAGACAATTGGAAACACTGCCTCCAGTCACCTTCATAATCCCATATCCTCATCCATTATACTGATGTGGAGATAATACACCTCTAAGTCTTCACTGCTTTTGTATACAAAAGGATGATATAATGATACGTTTATTCTATGATGCTCATTATCATGCAACTCTTTCTGGTATGAATGAATATCTTGAAAGAGATAACATCTTGGTCCTCTCAGGGTGAAGAGACATATTTCCTGCCTGAAAATAGCATCTTCACAACCAGCAAGTTTCATAAAATTTGAACTCTACTATAGGACCTTTCAGGGTGTTTATCCTCCAAGCAGAAAGTTAAGAGTAAATTCATTACTGTCCTTAGCTCAATACAAACCTGTAAAAGAAATCTGCATTTTTCAGTGCCAACACACAAATTTCAACATGCAGATACCATAATATTTTTCTCTTTTACTGGTTCAAGTAGACCATCGATGAAATATTTACCTGACTAGTGTGGCTCTCCCTGTGTCTTTGAACTGATGAGCCTGCTGTATTGCTGGCTGACAGTCTTGAATATTCATTTTCCTCTGGTAAACCTAAAGAAGAACAATACTAATTTACAATCTGTCATTTATGCATTGGCTGATTTCAGCATAAGAGTCAAAAGTCCTCCATGTTTTATTAAAAAGGAGTGATAAAATCACACGTTTGCCTGGATATTTACTATTTCCATGCTTACTGAAACTAGAACAGTTATGGTTCACCAAGTATGAAAAGCTTCATAGATATGCATGCTGGTTTACGGAAGGAGCAACTGTACTGAAAGAGCCTACAAATAACACACTACCATGCTGGCCAGGGATTCCTCCTGCAATGCAGAAATTCCTGGCTCCTTTTCATCACAGAAGCAAAGCAAACAGAATGAAAAACAGGCCTGTGGTCTGCTCTCTAATGTCTCTAGGTTACACAGGAAGTTGATAGTAGGTCCAGGACTTACAACTTCATCTCCTCAGTACAGAGTTTTTTGTGATTCTTGTATTTATTGTGCACTTTCCATGGGAATTAGCTGCCCAAAATTTAGCTGTGTAAAAACCATTCATCTAGTGTAAAAGAGCCATGCAGTTTCCTTCTCTTGTTAAGAGAAACAAACACCTCTGCACAGTCATCCTAGACTGAGGCTCACTGCCACTGCTCCCCCATAACTTTTGCCAGAGTGTGAAGATCATTCTCATAGCACTACAAAGGATCTTAAAGGTGGGATAAGGAGAAGCAAAGGCAGAAGCAGAAACACAGTGAGTCCATGACAGGCATTATAAAGCCCCTCACAAACGAGAATGAAAGACACTATGGTAGGTCTGATACCCAGAAATTTTGGTATTGCTTTTTATTGCATATATCCAAAATTTTCACGCTACTACAGCATCCATAAACAGCATATCACTACTCTATCTTCAGTCAACTGAACAAAGCTAGCCACCAAGAGAACAGGATTCATCCTAGCAAGAGATACACAAGCTGAAGTGCTTTCAGTAGATCACCTGAGATTTACTAACTAGAAATGGATAACATCTGAAGAATTTGATTAGACCAGACATCTACCTTCTGTAGAACCTAAAACTAGGTAAGGTGACTCTGAGCCTAGATATGTAACTCTAAGATAACAAAAAATGAGGCATGCCCTACTGTTTGCGTATTACACACAACACACACAGAATTATAATGGAAATAAAGTTCAAATGCAATGAATCACAAACTACTAATGGGATTATGTACTGCATGAAAAACATAATTCTGTTTCACGTTCATGTTCAGTTTCTTGTTCAATCAAGAAACTGGCACAGAAACACTATGAAACAGGATTGACTTCAAAACTCCTATTTTCTGTATTAAAAAAGGGGTTTTAATAATTTTTTATTTTGACAAATGAGCATTAACTCTTACATGGTTACTGATTTAACTCATGAAAATATAGACTGCATGAACAATCCCATAAAATAACTTTGCAAGAGAAATAAAACAAAAATTTTAAAGAGAATGAATGATCCTTATTCTTTTTTGGCCTCTCTACTCTGCTTTTAGTTCCCCCCTTATAATGATGCATCTCCATAGCTTTCTAACTAGGGACAGCTGGGTTTTCCGTTACTCTGAATAAAGCTTACGTAAAGTACTCATAAACATGGATGATCTTTTTCTACAGCTTCAAATCATCTCAAATTCCTCTGGGGACACATAGGCACACAGGCAGTGAAGAAGATTGAATCCATGCTTGCAACTCAGGAGCCAGGTCAGATCTGGTGAGAATCCAGCATTTCAGTCCTTTTCTGCCTGGTGCAAAGAGGAAGTCTGACCCTGTTCTCTCCATGATTTGAACTATGTGTTGCTTTGTGGTGGAGTTACCACTCTTTGAAGCTGCTCCATGATATATTAGGTATGCACTGGAGCAAGGTCTGATGTTCAAGGTTTCCAGTATACTAGGTTTGTAAAATATATGTATTCCTTTCTTACCTGTATTAAATTAATTGTCCTCCAACTTAAAATTCTCCCTCAGCAAAATCACATATTTTTGGACAAGCAGAATGCTTGAAATAAACTTCCCTCTAAGAATCCAGGATTGTCAAAACAAAACAAATAGAATCATAGAATCATGTAATAGTTAGGGTTGGAAATGACCTTAAGATCATCTAGTTTCAACCTCCCCCCTTTTTTTTCAAACAATAAAAGGTAGGCGTTATTTAATTCAAATAAAATATATATTGTAAAATATTTGCATGATTCTAGACCACCACAAATGAATGAAAACACTTTCCTATGCCAGCAGCATGTTTTGAAAAAGATATTGCTTTTGCACTATATTAATACATTTTAGGATCTACTGTCCATAACAGCCTTGAACTAAGAATAAGGTTACCAATGATTTTCTGTTTATTTCTATGAAAAGTGCTTTGATAAGAGGTCTTATCAAATAAGTAAAGTTTCCATGTACAGCAACAGCACATCACCACAGACATGGCAAGCAGAGGTTCAGTGGAGTCTGGAAAGATAAATGGAGCAGCTGATTACATTCTGAGAGTTTTCCTTTACATGCACCTAAGTAAATATTAGGATACCACAGGTGTGCACTGAATAAGACCTTCCTTAATTCAGCACAAGGTTGGAAGCTTCAGTTTAGCAAGGGCAGAACTACATGAACATTAAGTTAATCAGGGGTTCTGGCTGGAGCACAAGTTGCACCATCTGGACTGGGCTTTCTTGCAACTATTCTCAAGTTACCAAAAAAGTCTAATTCAGAGCTTTAGGGTTTTTTTTTGTTTTTTTTTGGGGGGGTTTCAAAATTATGCTTGCTAACCTTACTACTGCAATTCTATGTTTTGAGCCAACACTGTGCCCTTGTGGCTAAGAAGGCCAATGGCATCCTGGGGTGTATTAGAAGGGGGGTGGTTAGTAGGTCGACAGAGGTCCTCTTTCCCCTCTACTCTGCCCTGGTGAGACCCCATCTGGAATATTGTGTCCAGTTCTGGGCCCCTCGGTTCAAGAAGGACAGGGACCTGCTGGAGAGAGTCCAGCGCAGGGCAGCGAAGATGATTAAGGGAGTGGAGCATCTCCCTTATGAGGAAAGACTGAGGGAGCTGGGTCTCTATAGTTTGGAGAAGAGGAGACTGAGGGGTGACCTTATAAGTGTCTATAAATATATAAAGGGGGAGTGTCACGAGGATGGAGCCAGGCTCTACTCAGTGGCAAACAATGATAGGACAAGGGGTAATGGGTACAAACTGCAACACAAGAGGTTCCACTTAAACTTGAGAAGAAACTTCTTCTCAGTGAGGGTGAGGGAACACTGGAACAGGCTGCCCAGGGAGGTTGTGGAGTCTCCTTCCCTGGAGTCATTCAAAACCCGCCTGGACACATTCCTGTGTAACATTATCTAGGTGTTCCTGCTCCGGCAGGGGGACTGGACTAGATGATCTTTCGAGGGCCCTTCCAATCTCTAGCATACTGTGATACTGTGATACTGTAGTATTGAAAACATAGCAATGAATATGATTCAATATAAATGGAAAAGTTAGGTTAAAGAAATTAATTCTGGACTTTTTTTTTTTTTCATGATCAAGAATATAGCCTTGTCCCAAGCAGTATCTGGATTCAAACTGGAAACCCAAGCCTTTAATCACTTACTCTCTGTAATTCCTTCTCTATATTGCTTCAAAGGAAGATCCCACAGTCAATCCCTGATCTTTTTCCTACACTTTCTGTGTCCCATTTCTGCCTTATTCTCAGATAAATCTCTCAGATACTGAGATCTAGATTACTGGACATCTATATGAGGTTCTGAGGTTCCAGAGAACCTCCAATCTCACAGGCTTTGATACCCAGGAACTTGTGACCCTGCACCTCCTGGCCTCCAACATCCACCACACCCTCCACAGTCTCTGGGTCTTTGCAATTGTAGTGACACATCATTCCCAAACCTTCTAACTTCCTCCATGATTCTGCATTCACACATGGGCTCGATCTACTAATTAGCTCCACTTGATGCACAGGCTGCTACAGCATGAAAGAGGCTTGCATCACCATGAAAGGCAAGATGTAAGGCTCTGTGCTCAACAGCATGTAGCTTGTGTCCTGGTGACATGCCCCATTTCTGTCAGATCATCTTAAGGTCCTTTCCAACCCTAACCATTCTATGATTCTATGATTATAGTTGTCATATTGAAGTATTTCACTTAATGATTGATACATTATTTCACATAATGTCCCATTCATCCACATTCTATTAGGTACTAGTCAGAAATGACAACAAATTTCACTGAACTTTTACCTGCTGCGTTTGTCTTGCAGATTTCAGCATTGTAACATAAAAGGTTATTACAGGTTTTATCATTATTACTCTTTGTGTTTGGACAAGAAACAGCAAAAAAGCTTTTTCTTTCAGACTAAAAACTCTGGTAAGTGTGGAAGATTTGTGTCAAAAAGGTCACAGATAGCACAGAGATGTAGAAAGGTGTTACTCCTAACATTAAACTAAAGAAAACTAAACTAAACAGTATATAAATATTATATAAAACATTATATGAAATGAAAAAGTAACTTCTATTAAAATTCTAAACTAACAGCAGCGTTACATCCTTAGCATCTATGTTTTTAGGACACTGAAAATTTTCATTCTTTCTGTCACTGCTCTTGCACCATTTTGATCATCTTGTTGCAATTATAAAAAAATTGTCATTCACTAGTAAGGACCTGGTAGCAAATAGAGACCCTGATTTTCCATTTTCTGCCCCATTTGTATTGACTACAGGATCAGAAATCTCAAGTCTCAGTCCTCCATGCCTTAGGCTATTTACAGGCTTGGAGCTGGGGTAATTACAAAATCCTCAACAGAGGCTGTTTCATTTTCTTCACATTCACCTTTTATTGGAGAGGGGCTTATCAGTTCACACATACTAAGTTAAGCCAGTTCCAGAAACACACATATTTCACCACTCAGAATATTCCAACTTGACTATATCTTAAAAGGCTCTTTCAAGGAAACACTTCAGCAATTTTATGTTAGAAGAGCTTTGGGATTAAAAACTGCTTACCATTTGATACTGAATTTCCATTTTCAGCAGTCACAGAACTGGAGAGTGGATTAGATGACTGAGTTCCATGGTTGTTTGCATTTTTATCCTGGGTTTCTGATCCAGTATCTGATGTATTTGGTTCTTCCCTGCTCCTTAAGTTCAGATTAGTTTCAGCACCTGACAGAGAGAAAAAGCTCGTCAGCTTTCTATTAACTAGTGGCTTTCACATATAAGTAGAAAAAACTAACACAGAGAAAAACAAATTATCAAATTAATTTAATTAAAATGACTAAATTCACAAGTCCAGTGAAAATGTAGAAAGCTTAAGTCAGTGATTTTTCCAGGGTGTTTTTGGGTTTGTTTTTTTTTTTTTGCTAGTGTTCCACTTACAGACATTTAGAGTTTATGGAAGTGAAAGGCATGAACAACATTTCATTTGTACTGTTTCTTTTCACACAAATATCAGCTAATAAAACTAAACAAACGTTTGTATTGCCTCTATTTTGCACCCTATTTCACAGGGGCTCATGTAACCGCTGCAATCTCCACTGCAATGCGTTTCACAATTGCATTAGTTGATATTAGCAACAGCTATAACATGGGTTTATTTTTTTCTCTTACCTCCTCCTACAAGAAAAAAAATGGCTTTTGATATGAAACCTTATGTAGGAAGATTCCTCCCAGCAGAGTCTCCCTGAGGCCATTATTTACCCTGCCTCAGGGCTCTCCAGCCACCAATTGTCATTTTCTATAAAGTTCCAGGTTTTCATGTCATAGCCTTTTAGTTAAATTTCTTCAAGACATCAAGAGGAGCTCTGATGCTGTAGGAGTTCCTGAGCGATGTACAATGCACAGGCATTTCTTCAAAGAGAAGGGCAAAACCTTTCTCTTCTTCACCCTCTGACTGATGGCACAACTATGCAGAGCAGAAAAGCTCACAACAAAGTGTCTGGAGCTGGCTTTGAGCTTGCCTGGCTTTGTAAGCCCAGTGCACCATGAAAAACAGGGCTTAGCCATCAGCTGTGCCTGAGCACTGTTCCTCACTGGAGTTTGGGGGCCAGAGGCAAGTTTGGAGCAGATGAGGATGGTAGGAGGGACCCCAACTTCAATTCTGGTATCTCTGGCTATCCCCACTCCATCCGTGTGGCAGGGCTGATGAAACTGCGTGAAACGCTGCACTGACAAGGCTATGCATTGTTTGATGGATTTCTCTCTCTTTTCCGTGTTTTTTTTCATTTAGTGATGAACACATATGCATACTCTTTCATTGCCGTAATCAGGTTTGTTTCATTGAAGACAAAGCTGAATTCAGTTCTCTTTAACTCCATTTCAGTTTTTCTAACTCTGTCCACCCTCTCTGAGAGCTAACCTTACCTGTGGGACTGACATATTATGGCTGGCCTGGGTGCAGAGGCCCTCATTTAGCACTCAAAAATGGACTTTTTTCTTCCATGACAGCCCTCAAAGAACTATTCTTTTATTTTGGTTGTGTCCATTTAAGCTTTGTCATAATGACAGCAATAACTAATGGAGGTCAAAATGCTAGCTACTAAATCCAACATTACAATGTTTGTCCATACTGTCAGCTCTCCCAGAGACAGAATATTTTTATGAGTCTTGAGCACATGAGCATTTTTCAAGTAAACAGGAAAAAAGTTTTTTTCACCAGGAACAGGACTTTGCCTGCAGATTTTCAAACCTAATGTTAACTCTAAGGTTAATTTTTCGTATTTATGCCTGAACTGAAAAAAAAAAACAAAAAACAACACCTCGTTTAAAAAGTACCAACATTTAAAAAATGAATTAATGAAACAAAACCAATACATCCATTCTGATTAACATGAAAGGTTTCATTTCAGTGAAAAGGGCTTTCTTATTTTTGTTTACCTTTCAGTTATCGAACTCTGACTCTTTCTTAACATTTCCTCTTCTAACAGAAATGCTGTCTTGAAAAGTTAAAAATTTCATTCCCTCAGTGTCAGAATAAAACACTGCAATATTTTTTTTTTTGCTCCCTCATTCCCTGATCATTATCTTTTGCCAGATGTGATTGGAGTGTTTCAGTGGCAGTTTCATAAACTGCCTATTTAGGCAAATGTCTCTTCATTAAAAAAATTAGGCCAGCTCTACCCACAGCAACTGACTTGGGAGAGGTGGCAGAATCAGAGTCTGAGCTGGAAAATGCATACAGGACAATTATAAGAGCATGCCTGATTTAGCTTTTGTACAAGCAAGTTGAGTGCAAAATGCATCTTTGCAGCTCAAATTTGTCTGAAAAGGAAATGTCACTTTTAGATGTTAATAGTCAGTGCGCTTGCCTATAGATCATAATCCACCTACATAATTATTGTGTCACCTTTTACATAAAGAGTCTTCGGGGAAAGTGGCTGGGATCCTTATTTTTCTTGATAGCTGAAAGATTTATTGATTTGCCTGACATCTGCAATTCATTTGAGAATGTGCAAGTAGAAAGACTTTTTCTTGCATTCCTATTTGCAGAAGCCTTTTGTTTCATAGGTACATTGATATCTTTTCATGGCATTCATAAAGGGCTCTGAAAAAAATAGGTTATCTTTTCTCCTTTAGATGTGTAAGATAAAATACTACAAATAATTGTGGCTAGCTACTATTGAGCTAAAATATCATCTTAAATTGGTAGAGACAAATAATGGACAGATATGCAGCATATATTTTGAGACAGTTATCTAGGTAGAAATCTTGCTTTATTCAGTCATTGTAAGAAATTTACACCTTTAGTTTCTACATAGAAAACTAGATAGAGAAAATACACTTCACAGTGCCTTATTTAATTAATCTTGGGGGTGAGAAAGAAGCCTATGTTTTGGGTTTTGTTTTGTTTTGTTTTCCAAATAATCTGGATTATATAAAGGTACTTGTGCTAATTTCCTATATATAGTTATCTTCAGTTCCTCACTGGAGCAACTCATGTGAGTCTATGGAAAAAATATAACCGCTCATGTTGGCTATCTTCGAAGAGACCCCTGGAGAAGCCATAGTGTATCCCTAGCAAACAAGTACTGTTCATTTATTATGCAGTTTTTACAAAACAGGTGAGTTTCTTAAGAAAATCTTTTCTATACATAGTGTAACAAGAGGATGCTTTAGTCAGGTGTAACCAGCATCCTGCCCCACTATTGCAAAACTTACCTAGGATCACTGGATAATTTATGTTGTAAGGGACCCCAGGAGATCCCTTGTGCACTGCTGCTCCAAGCAGGGCTAGCAGTGGGGTAAAGCCAGGGCTGCTCAGGACTTTGCCCAGCCAGTCGTGTAACCCCCTCAAGGATGGAGTCTGCCCATCTGCTGGGCAGCCTGTCCCTCTGCCTGCCTGCTGCCTTGCCTGTCCTTGTGGGGAAAGGTTTCCATAGCCAGCCTAAACTCCTCTCATTTCAGCTCATGCCTGATGTAACTTGTTGCCCTGCTGGGCACAGGTGACAGCCCCTGCCCGTGTTCCTGTCTGTGCTCTTGCTGATGCAACCCCAGATTCTGCTGGCCATCTGTTGCCAGGGCACACTGCCAGCTCCTGTTCAGCAACACATGTTAAATTCCCCCTGCTGCTGTGAGTCGCTGCAGAGACAGATGTGCACTGCTCTCTCACCCTTTATCAACTTTCTGAAACTATTAGAAATACTTTAGGAGATGGGAAAAGACAAAATCATGGTTCCTACAGTTGAGCATCTTCACCCAACAAGCTGAATGTTTTTGTTCAGACTTGTGCTCCGCAGTTCTCATCAGATGGATGGATTCTTCAACAGGTTTAAACTTTTTGGTTTTTTTTTAAAGTAACAGCATCTCAACACTTCCCAGCTAGTAATAAACGTTATTTGAAGAGTCATCCATACCTACTTGTGAGACGCTTGCTACGGAGAGGTATCAAATGTAAAATCACGGTGGGAGTTCATGATTATAAAAGGAATACAAGCTTTAAGTGAAAACTTACAGACTCTGCAATAGTCAACAGCATGTGGATTATTATTTTGGTAAACTGACTTTTCCAAAAAGATACCTCTGACTCAGTCAAATTCTGCTCTAATATTGCAGTTAATGAGGATATATATGGACTACAAGAATGTATGGATGATTGGACTGGAGGCATAATTTGCCCCTCAACTGCAGCACAGTTACTAGCTGGAAGCAATCACACGTACAGTGCTTTTAATCAGAGTATGACAAATCAAAGTGTAACAATTATTTCCTTACAAGCAAGCTCTGTATTCCAACAAACCAATAATTAATTACATCAACATTACTTGAAAAGTGTAAAAGTATGCAAAAGAGGCAGCTCACAAAATCTGTATGTGCTTGTTATTCTCAGAGCCCCTAGAAGAGACTGAGTTTAAGACTCATAATAAAGTTACAAGGCACAGGACAGACTGAACTGTCACTTACTTTTGGAAAGAAAAGTAGGAGTATGGCAATCATGGAAATCATTTAATAGATCTGCTTTTTATTTTCCTTGTTCAGTCATTATCTTGCTCTTGAAAGAAACCCAATGCACTGAAAGTCTACAGGATATAACTTTTTGTCAAAAGAATAACTTCAAATCTTTTAATTGAGCTATGACTTCCAAATATCCTATTATAAAGCTCTTTTTTTTTCTCAAAGATAAAATGTAGGATTCCAAACATCTTATTTACTTCATAAGTAGTATTTCGGCTGAATTAATATTATCACCAAATTATGAAATAGGCCAGTATAGCTTCTATTCAGATGACAGATTAAAGTGCACTACAGAAACATTTTGAGGAACTATTAATTTTGTAAGAAAATTATATATGTAACCTATTTAATAAAGTCTAAAGCAAAGTATAAATCAATGACTGATACCAGCATTTTGGTGGAATCACCATAGACTCTTTTTGCAGCAAGATGCGGAAAACCATCATGTTAAAGGCTCAAGAGTAATTCACCTGCTTGGTTTGTATTTTTCTTTTCTGCCAAAGCCCTTGGTTTTGCTCTTCCTTCTTTAAAAGTAGGTATACCCATGATGTATATCTGTCTCCATGTGTTCTTTTTTCAAGTATTTCTCCTTTTAACATTTAGTGCTCATTTACAGTCTGACTGAAAACTCATTAAAAACAACAGAAGGCCTCCACAGCTTTCAGTGGATTTTGGATTAGATTCATGCTTACCTTGTATGCTTTGTGCGGCACTGCCAAAACACCAAGGGATTCATAATACAGCATAAATACAGAGGGCCTCTTGCTTTGTCTATCCTGGTTATTCAAATGGGATCAAAACAGTTCTGTGGCCCTGAGGCAAATGGTAAGAGACCCATGTCTACGCTATTGCACTTTCTTGCCTTCCACAGCAGATAGGCTGCACTACTGGGAATAGTCCCTAGCCAGTGCCATTTCCTGAACCATGCCCAGATCTGTCTGGAAGGGAGCCAGCCTGCCAGGTCCCAAACCATCCCACAGACTCCTCTAGGACTTTGGCTATGCAGACAACTGAGCTGCCATACCCAGGACATTCCTTGGCAGGAATACAAAAGGGCACATTTACTAAACTAGATGTAGCCCTTCACCTTGACAACACTAGTTACCACAAATCAGAAATGAGTGGTCAATATTAAGTGCATCTTCAGGAAAAAAAAGGGGGGGGGGGGGGGGGAGAGAAAAATATGTAAGAAAAGTAACATCAAAACAGATGGGGCTACTGAGGCACTGAACCGTTGTACAGTTTCTGCTGAAGACAATTTAGAAGTTTCTTCTTGACTGTATGAGAGAGCAGGTTCTCCTTAGTTTTGCCCTAGTGTAAACAGAAGACATACAGCCCTCTCAATCTGATTTGACTTGCACCTGGTCCATTCTTTCAAGGCGCACATTCCTTTTCAATTAATTACACAGAGAACTAAGGCTGACTTCCCAAATGAGGAATTTTAGTGCCACAAGTTAGGCAACATCTAGGTCTTGTTAGGCAGTATCTAGGTCTTAAAGTAGAAACAATCTCTGTCCTGGTCAACAAAAATGTCAGCTCCATAAAACAGAAAGCACAAATATTATGGAAAAAGTTTAAAAGCTTTTCCACAAAGGAACACCACCTACAGAAATATATAACACATACATAGAGAAAGAAACATATAAAAAAGGGGGAAATAGTTCCCCTTCTTATCATTTACTGTCTTTAATAAATCCCAGGATAATGTCAAACATTATTTCTCCACTCACGGAAAACATGATTTTCTGTAACCAATAATCAATATATGGCTTTAGTTATCAAGATCCACAGCTATTCGCACTTCATTAGCAACTATGAAATCTGGAAAATGTATCTATTCTGGCAGATAAATCAATGTAGTAAAGGCGGAGCAGCTTTTGTACCTTGGCCACCATGGAATCTAAAAGCTCAATAGCTTGATTTCTTTGAAACCTGTGGCTGGCATCCAGTAAAAATGGTAACTTCAAATCAGCTTTTCATTATATATGTTAAGAAGAGAGAATTGATGAATCCTATTAACCAGCACATGAAAGAGAGGAAGTTGCAGACAAAAGGTGTTCCTGATCTGTGCTCTCACTCTTTCTTGGGACATTCAGGAATACACTGGATCCCAGTAGCCAATCCTGAATATTTGCTATATTTACTGTAGGAAGTGCATGTTGTGAAATAAGGGGGGAAAGAAAAAAAGATGGTGACTGCAGAAATTATGCAGATAATTTTTCATGAAGGAAAGGAAGAGGAAGATTAAATAAGAACAGGCCATTTTATTTTGGCTTCACTGTTTCACTACTGTGTTTTGTTGTACTTTGACAATTGCACTTGGGTGTTTCCTGGTTTGCTCTGACTTACTGTGGAGACATTCCTTGCCTGTGGTGTTTGCTAGCTACCCTCAGCACATGTTGTCTTGGGTGTCCTTTCACTGGATAAACGCATACTGCTTCAGAGTAGGTCACTTTACCTGTATGAAGTCACACTGTGACCTCCCGCAGCATGACTATTTACCTAGTCTGCTGAGAGATGGAGTTGAACAGATGCATCTTACTTGCTGAAAGAAATGGAGCAGGATGAAAACAGTCAACACAGGATTCCCCCATCCTATTAGTGTGTACTGCCTGTCTCACCCTCGTAGTTGTGCTGCTGTAAGAGGCAGTAATTATTCATTATTAGCTTGCCCTTACAGAAGCAATTGTGTAGAATTTCCCCCTGCAATAATGCTCCTAGGATAGGCAGCAATGAATTCCACTGTCAGTTCCAGCACCCTTCCTCTCTAAGCTGCGTAAGTGGAGCTACCAGATGATGTTACAAATCACTCCAGAAGCTGCATTCTTCAATGGAGCAGATAAATACAAAACCAGACTGCTGCTTCTTCGCACTGGGAAGCTGTATTCATGGAAACTGTAGGAACACTAGAAAGCAAAGAGAGGAAGAGCACCAAGTGACAAAACTCACTGCTGGAAGTAAAGAGATGCTCTGTAGAACACTGTGTTAGTGTGACACCAAGCTAGGGTTCAGAAGATGAGGCTTGTTCCCAACATGATACAAAGATTTCTGCTGCTGAATGTGGAGAAAATAGCCTTCTTAAATACTGTTAGTGGATGAAGAATGTCTGGACAGGCTGTCAACTCCCCTGCTTGACAGTATCTAAGCAATAACTTGGAATGCCTTTTTAATGCAGCAAGTGTGCTAGAGTGCAGCCAGGGCACATGTTTCAAAGACTGGTGATTTCGTTCACTCCATCTATTCTAGGAACTGATCTCTGCAGGCCTTTCTGAGGTCCATTACTTACCACAGAGGGCAAGAAGGAGGGCAGCACTGCTTGGGACAATTTTCCCTTAGATGAAGCATTTCTTCCCTCCATGTTCCTATGTTCCCCACCTTTTCAAGTCTAATATGGAAAAAAAGTAGCTGATTTTACTCTGTAATAGTTTTGTTGACTGTTAGGTGTGTTGACTGGTTGACCAAAGAGTCTATTTCTTGAACTTGTGTGGTTAAAAAACTTCTGGTGTGCTGGAAATGGAGAAGGCAATTTGGTAAGAAAGACAGCTTCCTTATTTTAAACTGTTTTTTTCTCACTAATGTGGAAGCCATAGTTCTTTTTGAAGGCAGATACTTAAGTTTATTTACATTTGTGTGTGTGCTACCTCAGTAACAGAACAGCCATTACTGATGGGCTTTAGCTGCTCTTGAAAGGAATTATGTGATGAGACACTGTCTCAGCCTTCCTCCCTCTCAAATCCAGTTGCAAATATTGTAAAAATATACAAACAAAAAACCCCAAACAAGCAAACAGACAGATTTGATACTGCCAACAGAATAACATCAGTTCTATTTACTATTTCCACAGAATACTTCTACAGAGATTTTTCAGGATCTCTCTCATAAGAGCTATAAATCTTGAATTATTATGCATAATTGTTATTATGCAACGCAGAAGTCTTAGAATAAGTGACTGCATTAGGCACATACATTGTTTGAGTAGATCCTGAGGGACAACCCAAGGAATATTTTTTATCACCTATACTGTAATCCTGCCCACCAAAAAGGGACAGCTAGTCTGGAAATCCTCTCGAACAAACTTCCCAATTTGCTTTCCAAGTAAGCTTCTAAAATAAAAATGGAATTTAGGTATTTCTTTAGCTTGTTTTTAAGTTCATTCTGAATGGATACAGTGATGGTCAATGACATGTCTGTGAACTTCAAAGAAAGAACATGTGGCTATCATATATTCAGTGTGATAAGCATGCATACTGTGAACAAATACAGCCAATCTGTGGCTAAAAATTGTCGCTATATACTACTAGTATGTCAGCATCATTCTGCAACCAGCCCTTAAAGAAAGAGCTAAAAGAAAGAACAAAATGTAGAACTTCAGGTCTAATTTTTATTTTTATTTTTAAATTGCACCACACAAAGGATAAAATTGATTTTTATATTTTCAATTTTAAAATAGAGTGAAAACCCAAAGAGCACTGAACTTGAAGATTGCTTTATTTTCCCACTCACTAGTGGGCCCAGGGGGAAGATGCCCTAAACCGCTACTTCTAGTACCAGTGCTCTGCTTCCACTCTCCTACCCACTGAACAGCAGAGTGCAGTAGTGTAGAGAGAGCATGAAGTCTCATGCTTATAACCAAGTCTTTTTCCCAGTCTCTTTCCAATTATCTTCTCTTGTTCTCCATTCAGCCCCACAAAATTCCAGTGCTGGAAGTGACAAACAATCCACATACACAGGTCTATAGAGTTTCATGTCAAGCTGCACAAGTCCTGTCAAGAACTTTGGGTCATCACTAAGGGGCTGGAATTTGTGCAGTCACAACAGCATTGCTCTTAGATAGCTGAGCCAGTGAGTTGAACACTAGCTTGGTTTGTTTATATCCATCTTTGATTGCTGTGTAGACATACCCCTAATGACAACCTAAATGACAATCAGTGTTGAAATGGCCACTCTTGAATTTAACTAGGTCTGAAAACAAAAAGTCAACACATTTAATTGTTAACATTTCCAGTAAGAAAAAATTTACTATGTTTGAGGCAAACTATATCAATATTTTCCAAACATTTTTTAAAGACTGGACATGAAAGAATATTTATTTCTGCACAGAATTTCAGAATGCCTGATTTTCTTTCCAGGGCAAAACAAAAATAAATGTCACAATCTTGACATTTCCTGTGACATGGAATTGTTACTCTCTACTGAGACTGTATGCAAAATATGATTAATGTTGAAATGGATGTAAATAAGTTAAAAGCATCTGAACAGATTTTTCACTCAAGTTGAGAATTTAATTAGAGACTTAACTGTGTGTTCAAATTTCACTATGTTCCAAATGCCTGTAGTCCTGTAAAATCAAGGGAAATTACATTTACTGCCAAATAGCCACATTCTTGGTTGGTGTCAGAAACGGACGTGTGCTACAATGAAATTTCTTTGTTCTCTCAGATACGGCTAATTTCTCACATTAATGTATCTTTGGTTTTCAATCAGTAATGCAATAGTTCCTAAACAAAGTCCTTTGTAGTTCTGCATCTCGGATCACAAATAAAAAATACTGAAGACTTTAGTGTTTAAGAAGCCCACAACACTGTTAGTAATGAGACAACTTCCCAAATCACTGCCGAATTTGGAACAATTACATTGCATCAGATGGTGAAGACATTGTTATGAAAATACTAATCCTGTAAATGTCTGCTTGAATGATTAAAGTCATTATTAAAGCTGGGATATTATTAAAATTCAGGGCTTGAAATGCACAACGCTGAACCAGTACGGTGTGGTTATTGTACTTCAGTATCAAACAGGATGAGGGGAACACGAAGCAAATCCAAATCAGTTTGTTTTTTGTTAGATGTGTTTACTTCATATAAAATAACACAAAGAAGAAAATAACGCAAAGAAGAATCAGTAACTTAAAACGAATGTCTGCAGGTCTCAGAAATGGACCATGTAAAAGGAGCAGAAAAGTTGGTGCAATTACTTCTCAGTTTCTGTCCAGTTAAACAGTGACTAGGTATGAACATGATCCTGTACTGGGTTTCCCTGCAAGGGGAGCAAGGGTTTCCCTGCTCCAGGATCCTTTTCTCACAGCTGTAGGTACTTACAGAATAAGATCATGTCAGGAATGAAGTAATTTTTCCTGTGTTCTCTTGTGACTGCACAGTCTCCTCCAATATCTATTTCACTGGATACAGGCTTTGGAAATGTGTGGAGGAGTGCTAAGAATTGGATTTTATTTTCAGTGAAAGTATTTAAAATACAAAATAAATATTATAAAGTTTTATGACAATATCCATTCTTTTTCACCTGAAAGTGAGACTTGATTTCTTCTTCTAATAATCCTCAGGTTAAAATTGTTTATGGTAATCACACACAAAGCTTCTTTTCCATGTCTGGACAGAAAATCAAGGCAAATTACACAACATGATTTTACTTTGTAAGAGCAAACAACAAAATCAACCAGGGAGAGAAATGCTACAACAACAAAAAAAAAAACCAAAAAACAAACAAACTTGTCAGAACTCAAAAAAACTCCAGCAGTAAAATATATTGGTTTTTAGAGATTCTGAAATGGAAAATTATTCTTGGTATATTTTGCTTATCCAGATCTTTATTTTTTTGTGAGAAATTATCAAGGTAATGGCAGACTTAAGAGATTAGAAGACTGCAGGCTAAACTGGTATCTTTCAGGCTGTAAAAAAGTTCATACATATTCTGGAAACAGGAATAGATGGTACTTTCCCTAGACTCTTCTAAACCCCTTTTTTCTGTTGCAGTAATGCAAAATACAATTATATCTTCAGAAAAAAAAAACCAGAAAGGCTGGATGGCAACTGTGGTGCCAGCAGTTCTGTCTCCTCCTTTATAATTTTCTGCATAGGGCATCTACAGCTAGCCATGTATGGCCTTTTTTTATGACTTGCATGAAACTGTTACTAGAGTGCTTTGGCTTCCTCCCACTTTTCTGTAACTACTGCAAGAGATTCAGATTGAGAGCTGCAAGTAGTCCACAGTGAATCAGAGAGTGATGATTCTCCTGTGTTTAGATATCTAATCTGAAAATTAGTCACAAAAAGTCACACTCACTCTCTGGTAATTAAAGCAATTATATAAACAGATATTAATCTCTTTCTGAGAAGTGTTGTGAAGCTTAATTCATTAAAGTTTTAATGCTTTGAGAATTTCACTTGAAAGACGTTACAGAAGTCCGATGCCTCATGTAATCATTCCTCCAGCATTCACAGGTAAAAGATAATAGGTGGAAACACAGTATTACTCATGTTTTGTAAGTTGTTAGCTTTTGCCACAAAGAAAGTAAAACTATTATACTGTATCAACATAATGTAGGAATAATGAGATGCAGATATGAATATTATCTTTACTAAGTTGATTAAGAGGAAAAGCTGAGTGGCTTAGAGGATAAGGGACTGGGATTTCATCTCAGAAACCCCAGTGGAGATTTAATTTGAAATCCACTGCTGGAACATTAGCTGCACAATAGCTTGCTTTAATCTGCTGATAGAGGGAAACTATTTGCCAGCTATCAAAGGGGTACCTGCCTCTGACAGGACAGTACTCCCCAAACATACACATTAAATCCTGTTATTTTCAAAGTCTGAGGCAATTTTAATAAACAGTATTTGGCAACCTTTAGCCACAACTAGGTGATCTAAATACCCGTATTATTTGTCAGTTGCAACTATCTTGCTGTGACTTCCAGCGCTTGTGGAATGTGGAATAATTCACTGATATGTGTAGCTACCTGTCTTGGAAACAGCTCACTTAGGAAATAGGTAAAGAAGGGATTCATATAGTTAATGGATGTCAAACATATTGGGCAAACATTTGAACAGTATGAATATTTTGTTAACAATCTAACGTTCTTTTCTAAAGAAAATTCTGTCTGTACTCCACACATACTTAATATAAAATGCTTAAACATTTCATATTCCTTATATAAGGATTAGTAAAAAATATTTGTACATTCTTCTAGAGAGTGTGGTTTTGTTATTAAGGCATTGAATTTGGTTTTATAAATTCCAGTCCCAAATATCTAGGAAAATCTAGAAATATCTAGAAAAATCTGAGGAGGGGCTCTGCACATGAGCATTCACTTTCTTTCAGTCTTGAAAATGAAAGTTTCTACTTCTAGAAATCCAGAAGAATAGAAAAAAATTGTGTGTGTGTGTGTGTGTGTATGATCGTTTATCTGCACTCAAGTCTCATTTTGTATGGAGTAAAAGAAAATCCCTGACTAACAATACAGCTGTAGCTTCAATTAACTTTTTTCAGCCTTGGAGAAACCACTTTATCTCAGTTCTTACCTGTTATAGTTTTGCTTATTTAAACTACAAGTTACGCAGAGCAGAAAACTTGTCTTATTAAATATAAAGTATTATGCAAGAAATTGCATAGTATATGATCCTGATCATTGCCTGAACAAGTAGATGATATGTTTGTATAAAACAAATAGCCAGATTGGGCCACCAGGTAATGAAAGTTGCTCCCTTTTGATTTTGTTGTTGTTGTATTTTTCTCAAAGAAGAGTGCTCGGTTCAGTTCATAGTAAGTCTACAGACGATAAGAAATCCACAAATGTGCACTACTGTAATTCTGGAAGATCATTGCCCATGGAAAGATCAGCAGCCAAGAGGACATGAGTGTTCTCAGGCCTTAAAATTACTCCTCCAGGCAAGGGGAAAGCATGTTGAGGAATATGTCTTCATTGTACTTTTATTGGCAAGGAGGCTTTTATCTCCAAGGCTGATGATTCCTCACAGAATCTTATCGATTCCCATAGGTTATTCTCCTTGACTTCAAAATGGCTCACATTTTTACTTTCTGGTTTTAGTTAAGGGTGTTGGTAAGTTATAACTTATGGAAATAAAGGAACTTGCACATTACCAAGTGCTGCTCTAGGCCATGTCATAAAATTTAATTAATTTTTATTAGAATTATTTTTTTTTAACCATATCACTTCCTAAAAATAAAATACTAAAAATGTCAAAAAGAAGAAAGGGAGGAGTCTTCCAGGAACTTAATATGCATTAGGCAATAGGTGATAAAAAATCAGAAGGTAAGACATGGACAACTTCAAGTTTTGCATAACAGTCTACTTTGCCGATCGCCATCTTATTACTTTGCATCAGAATTAATATAAAGAAGTTAAATAAAAAAGAAGTTAAATAAAAAAAAATAATTTTTCCAGCTGTTACCCTGGAAATTAACTGAACACATGAAGTACATGAAAAGAGCCAAATTGTAAAAACATGCACATATATTTCACCTGCATTTCTTTCTTTCAATCCATCTGCTCATCATTTAACTATTCATATGTAACTGCACTTAGTATCCAGTAGCTTCCTAGGTCATAAAATATTGATTCAGGTTTTTTTATTGTGTATCTTTCTTGAACTTTGACTTTTCATCTTAGTGCTGCCTTGATGAAATATTTAGAAGTACATTTTCCACGTGAAAAGTAAATGTAGAGATTTTCTATGGTAGCCTCTGTTAATGCACTGGCTTCAACCCACAGGAGATCCAAGCTGAACCCTATCTTGGTCACTTTTAGTTGAAAAGTGCACATACAAACAACCACCATCCCAAAGCAACTTTTTCTTTTTTTTTTTTTTAAGGTAGAGGTTAGATTTGTGACTTGTTTGGGCAGGTCTGCCACCCTTCCTCATTATAGGTACATTGAGAGAGCTTTGACAAAAGGTATCCAAAGAGGTGACATCAATAGTTTTATCCCAGTGGATAAAAATGTTTTATCTATATAAGAAAACAAGGCTCCCAACTTAAAAATAAAAATAAAACCAAAACCAAACAACCAAACACCCCCCCCCCCAAACAAAACAAAAAAAAAACCAACAAAGCAAACAACCCTATTCTACATATATTTATAGGCACTGAACGTTGACTGGAGGCTACCATGATGCCCATCTACCAGAACAGCCAGAAAGAGGATCTGGGCAACTCCAGGCCTGTCAGTTTGACCTCAGTGGCAGGGAAGGTCTTTCAGCAAATCACCTTGAATGCAATCACACAGCATGCATAGGACAAACAAGCAATCAGTCCCAGTCAGCATGGGCTCATGAAAGGCAGGTCCTGCTTGACCAACCTGATCTCCTTCTACAACAAGGTGACCCATGAGGTGTGGATGTTACCTACGTAGATTTAGGAAAGCCTTTGGCACAGTTTCCCACAGTATTCTCCTGGAGAAATTGGCTGCTCATGGCTTGGGCAGGTGTATGTTTCACTGGGTAAAAAACTGGCTGGACCGCTGGGCCCAAAGAGTGGCGGTGAATGGAGTTAAATCCAGTTGGCCACTGGTCACCTGTGCTGTTCCCCATGGCTCAATAGTGGGGCCAGTTGTTTAAAAATTTCAGCAACAATCTGTGAATGGGATAAAGTGCACCCTCAGTACGTTTTCAGTAGTAGACTTGGCAGTGGTAAGTTAATGGTTGGACTTCATTTTAAAGGTCTTTTCCAACCTAAATGACTGTATGATTATATTTTGCCCATTTTGAATAAACTGCACACAGCTCTTGATTAAGACAAGCTGTTTGAACAAACAGAATTGAAGAAGTAGAGAAACCAGTCTAAAGGTTTTCTTACCCTTAATTTTAAATTCATAAAATCTTGTGCTTGGGAGATGCTACTAGGGAGAGAAGTTTCTATATAAAGCACACTGACTATTTTCCATAGAAAACTATTTTTTTTTTTTAAATCAGAAAAGTAATGTGATGACTGGAGTCACTGTTGTAATTGATATGCAGAGACAGTATTTACTTCAACTTTTATCACTTAGAAGTTAAAAGCCTACTAGTTCAATCATCTAGGCCTTCCTCATAGGAAAGTTAGATGATTAGATGATTTCCTCACAGAAAGTTAGATGACTGTAATTCCTCATAGGAATTAGTTTCTGTAAATGAGTGTCTCTTCATAGGCTGAGGATTTGATGCCTACATATCAAGCTTTTAGATGGACAAAGCTAGGTCAGAAGCATCTCACCCTGACAGAGGAGCCGTCTGAAACTATTAACATCAGGATGAATTTGCAGCATTCATAAGATGCATAGATTTGTCTCAATAACAATGCTGAACCCGTTATTACCTGGACAAGACAAATAATTAAGTGATAATGTCTGAGAACTCCAGTCTCAGAAAACTTTAACAAAATGGCAAGCTTTTTTTTTTTTTTTGTATAGTTGGCTGTTGCACTAGATACAAAAGATGTTCCCCAATTGCTGGAAAGCCAGGATAACAAGTAGTCTCTGGGTATGTACATAAATGTATGTTAATGGCAGGAAAGGTAGGAATAAAAGGATAGAAAGGGGAAATAAATGTAGTTTGCTGCACGGCTCTCTGTCTCAGCTTTGTTTAGGAGAATATTAATGGCTGTATCACCAAATTCAGAATTGCATGGAAATAAAATAATGAAACCTTAAGAGAAAGTCTTCAAATTAAAAGTACATGTTATCTACCAGACACCCAGCTATATGTTTAGTTCAAAGTATTTGTACAGATTGATACCCTAAACTCATTTTTCACATGATGTATTTATTAAATATAAACCTGTTTATTTTATTGAGGCTTCTGGAGTTTTAAAAATAATGCATTTAAATTTGTGTCATACAAACATTTTGGTAAAATAAAAGTTGACATCTCAGAGAAAACCTGAAGACCTATAATGTTTTATATGCAATGTATTTTCTCTGTGTTTCTTATGACAACAACAAACCTTCCTTAAAAAAAAAAAACAACAAAAAAACAAAAACAGGATTTGTTTTTTATTTTCACCTACCCTATCAGCTTCTAATGTAATAAAGTTTTGGGGCAGAAGAAACATACCATACAGAAGCACGGAGATCTGTCTTACCTTCTGGTTCCCTGATCTTACGTCCTGCTGCAGATTTTCGTAGCACACTCCGTCCTGAGTTGAACAAGCTAGTTAACTCATCAAGGGGACTGGTCAATGACCTTGAGTTTGTAGGGCTGTATGAAAATGAAGATAATGAATTTGAGTTCAATTTCCTGTGATCTGCTCTTGCCACCTTTGGGGAGTAAGGCAGTTTGGAGAATGGAGATGAACATCCAAGCTGAGCAGGATTTGGTCTCTGAGGTACTTTTGGAAGATCTGAGTTTGTACCTGTTTTCCCTGTATTAATCAGAAAGCTAGCACACGTATCTGGAGGAAATGCAAAATGTGTGGAAGCCCGGTGGGAAACAGAAGGTGGTACAGGAGGAGGGGGTGGTGGGAGAGGAGGAGGTGGTGTGGAAGGAGGAGTAACTTTGCTGGAAACATTGAACACAACCAAGCCTGGAGATGCTGGTCTTTCATTCTCCCCCTTCTGGCTTTTGGAGTACTGTGGTGATAATGGACTTGATCCTTCTGACTGCACGGGGTATTTTAGGTTGGTTTCCAATACAGGAAGCTTTTTGACTTCAAGTGGTGTTAGAGGTGATTCATCAGAAGCAGGTGAACATGTGACAGGGGTTGGAGGAAATACAAGAAGTGGTGGCCTGTGGGGGAGCAAGTTAGGGAAAGGGGCTGGAATGTCACATGAGTCTTTATAGATCAAAGCTGCCTGACTGTTTCCATCCAACAGTCCATCTTCAATGTTATAGGTTTTTTTGCTTTCAAACAACAAAGGAGGAGATCCAGTCACTACTGGAACTATTCCATTACCATTGCTTCCTTCTTCTGGTAGAAAATACTTCATTTCTTCATATACAGACTCTCCTTGTTCTGGACTTTCTGCTTCAGCAGAAATGCTCTTCATTGCATTCCCTACCATTTCAATATAGACAGGCTCATTTTCCTCCTCTTCTTGTGACATACAGAGACTCAACATGCCATGTTGCGGCCCATCAGCAGAACCTGCTCTCTGTACTGTCACAGTGTCATAGACACCTGGTTTAGCTACTGTACTTGTCTGTTTTACATCACCAGGCTTTTGGCCAGGTATTTCTTCATAAGAGCCACTAAGTTTTGTATTGGGACTTCGTTTTGGTTTTCTGGGAGGTATTTTTTTCATGGTACTATAATCATCACTGTGTGGCCTTGGACGGGTCAGTACTAGGAAAGTGAAAAAGGTCTGTGTTATTAACAGATCAAAGTCAGTTATTTCTTACACAGGTTTAATACTTCAAGTCTTTAAATGCTGCCCACAGATTTGACAATGTGCATCAGTCACAAACACAGAGTTTCAGTCAAAAGCATAAATATTTCAGGAATGAAATGCAGAACTTGCAGCTTCCTAACCACTAGCCTTTGCTACCTGGACAAATCTGGGTAACCTCTATGGCTAGTAAAACATGACAACTAACACCTGAGGAGGTATATTTTGAATACAAATGTTCACTGCGAGATCTGTAACACACTGAAATATTTGCTTGTTATTCCATTTGCCTCAAGAGACAATGCCATGCTTTTAACCAGGAGTTTCAACGCTGTGCTACTTCAACACACATTATTACCAGTAACTGAATTATCCCCCTTTTATGTAATATCTATAAAACTAATTATAGGCAGATATTATGCCTGTATCACCTTTTGTGCTGCGGGTGTGGAAATAATTTATAAAGTTAGGGAATCCCATAGTTTAAGGGCAATTCCCCAACTGAGTATATAGTGAACTACATGTCTTTTCATAGCCTCCAGGCTTGTATGGAATGGAGAAACTGGAAACTGGTCTTTTAAGATCAAAATTAGATGGTGTAAATCAGAGCTGGTTTTGGACAAAGACTCTGGAAACTGACATAATCCTTGGAAAATGAGTATACGCAGGGAAATTGGCCCTATTGTTTCATACATATGAAAAGAACTCCAAAGTTGTTTTGTGATTGTATGCAAGAATTAGTGTTAAGACCACAAATACATATATGAATTATCATTCTCTCAAAATCCTCTGCTAAAGCTTTTTGCTTAAATCCATAATTTCTTGAAGAGCTAGGCACAGAAAGCCAAAACCACTACCAAGCTCCTTAAACCACACTATCCTAAAATTTATTGGATACAGTTCATCTGTCCTTACACAGAGCTTGAATAACCAGGGAAGAGGTTAAGAAAAATGGATTTGCATCTGATGAACTGCACATGAGAACGGTAATTATTTTGCAAGAGGGCACTGCAGAGGTTTCCATCTGTTGTATGCAGTATTAGAGAATGGTTATACATAGCTTTAAACCCAACCTGAACGATCGTCCCTGATAAGACTAGAAGATCCTTTACAGAAAGCATGACAAGTCAAGACTTATCAAGAAAAAGCAGAATACATTCCTTCCCTTCATCTCCTACTCATTCATTTCAAGGTTGAAGGAGAATAGAACAACTGAACTCAAAACTATTCTATATCCACTATAATGCACTAAGATGCTTTGGGATTTTCATAGCACTTTCCTTCTAAACAAAAAATTCACTGTAAGCACAAATATAAACCACTGCAAGCAGTAAGTTATTTATGTGAACATAGAGAAAGAGTCGGAGAAAGTTTAATGTTTAACTTGGTGAAATTCAAGTTTCAAGCACTCTGTTCTAGTGATGTAAGATATTCTAGCATATGGTTTAAAAGGTGAAATTATGGTCAGTGGGGTAGAACAGCTGAAGTTGACAGATCGTTTGTCTCTAGAGGAAGTTGTGCAAATAGGTTTTTGTTGCTGACAAACTAGGCAATTAGAACACATAAGTATTATCTGCCGATTTGGAAACAGATTACAAATTGACTGATTTTATTTACTGCCACTGAAATATTTCAGGGAGGCAGGACTTTTCAAAGGCACTTCACTGTGTAAAAGGACTGAAATGAAAACAATAAATCAATAACCCAGAGTAACATTTGCAACTGTTTCTCCCTTTATGCCTAACCTTCATTAGTGGTTTCCTTAGCAGCTGCTGACAGGCAAGCACTAACAGCCTCGTATGAAGCACTCAGTCGTGTGTTGGGATCCCTCTTTGGTTTGGGAGGAGGCTGTTTCCTTGGTGATGGCAGGCTATTGCTATCATCCATGCTGAATACAGAGTGCAGGGAGGGGGATCTGATGGATGACCCAGCAGCAGAATGTACCAAGCCGTCCACTGCCATGGGGACAGGGACAGAGCTGGAATGAAAGTGCTTGGGCATTCGACAGTCAGCAAAAACGTCCTCAGAAACCTTCCCACCCTTGGCTTCAGCTCTGAAAACACAGAAAAGAGGCACAGATGCATTATTCAAGCGATAACAATGAACCTGTTCATGCAAACATAACAACAGCTTTCTGGTAAACAATCGCACGACTCCCCTGCTGTGTCAAAGGGATGTGTGTAGTAATCTGACAAACAAATCCAGATCAAGCTGCTAGCTTTCTTCCATTTCCTGTTTCATGATAAATCAGGACACTAGCTTTTCACACAAATGCAGCCTTCCTTAAGCAGTTTCATATTGTTGATCAGACATTCACTGAATGAATTGTTCACACTTGATTGTTACACACAATCAAAAGCTGGGTTTTCAATCTGAATGATAATTTCTGGGAAATCCATTTTAATAGAAAGTTACTGAGGCAGCAAATGCTGAGCCTTTATCATTATTTTCTAAAAAGACAACTATAAATTCTATTTAGATAATGCAAATTTTAAAAATATTAGATGACCTTTTTCACCAGCTACATTGGCTGCTCGAACAATTCCACCCAGATACTTACATATCTTCCTTTAAGCTTCCTTTAAGCTTAATTATTAGTTATAATTTTAATAATATTAATTATGACAATATGTTTAGTTATTTAATTAATTATTTCAATCACAGTTTTGGAGTTTTACTTATTCCAATTTTTTCCTTGTTTTTCACTATTCAATATGTATTGATAAATAATGTTTATCAGCTGCTTTCAAAAAACTAAATTTCAACAAATTCTTGCAACATGTTATTCCTCCAAAAATCAAAACACTGAAAACCTTTTAACATAGAGTGGTAATATATTAGATACAAGATGTCTATACTGACATTTTACATCAAATCCCCAAGCATTTGGTTTTTTTTAATTTTATTTCTGCATGGTAAATCACCAGCAGAGCTGGAATTCATGCACAGGATATAGCCAGCTGCCCATGTAGTAAATGAAATAGCTAGCGATGAAAGCATGGTGCTCAGTGGATAATTTGTTTTCACTGCAATGTTTAATTACAGTCTTTCCTACAAAGGCATTTCCTCCAGTATGTAATCACTAGGTTATTTGAAGCTAATTAAGCAGATGCACTGCCATTTTCACTTTAATAAAAGTCACTGACAAAAGCAATGAAAGCAAAGAGAGTGGCTCTGGTTGAAAATGAAGTTTCTATGGAAAAATAAACATTTATATGTCCAGCAAGTTGTAGACACTTTCCTGCTGTAGACACACACCTATTGACTGCAAATACTACCTCTGCCTGTTCAGCTGTCTGAGAGAAGAGAGGTCAGGGACTCAGTTCCTGAAGAAAGGTTCTCCAGTATTTACTGGATTTGTAAAATGGGCACTTTTGAAAATTCTGATGGGAGTTAAACATTTACCTATTTTTAAATAAAATTGAAGAATCCTCCTCACAATCTACTGAGTTTGATGCGTAAGCAGGAATTCTTAATCTGGATTTCATCGTATTTTAATGCCTTTCTAGTTGTTTTTTGTGATCTTCTCCAATGTTAGTATTTTGAGTATTATTAATTTGGTTTGATGAAAGTTTAACTGTGGTCTATTTATCATAGAATTAAAAAATATTTATGCAAAAAAATAAATGCTTCAGAGACTTGAATAAGTTCCTGTAAAGCTCAGTGTCCTCTGAATAGGATATCAGAGGTGTCCTTACGTTTCTAGACTTGATTACCTAACATACAGAAAAAATCGGGTCTAACGTTGATTTGGGCAGAGTGTATGCTTGAGAATCCTTTTGTACTTCCTCAGTTGCTATGACTTCCCAAGCAGGGGAGGAAACCACTAAAACTGAAGAAACACTTTAATTCTTCACAGTAGATGTTTTGTCATCTTACCTTTTGTGACCTTCTTCTGGTCTGTTTCTGGCCTCTAACTTTTCCCTGTGGTAAGCAGTGTTCATCTCATTGCGGAGCCGGTCATTTTCTCGAGCAATGTCAGAAGCATTTTGAATAACCAATGCATCGTATGTTTTCAATCCCATATCCTCAGCATTCTGTAAGAAGCTGTTGACTGAGGTGACCTCTTGCTGTTTGATGCTCATCCTCTGTAACAATTGCTGGCGAGCTAGAAATCCTCTTACGACTGCCATGAAAGAAGGAGAAAATATGGACTAATGAAAGACAACTAATTAATTGGTGAATAACTAAATATTATTGTTGGTTCTGCTGTAAACATAAGCAGATCAAGTTTACCCAACATCTTACACAAAAAATTAAAGAAATGAAATGGCATATAAACAACACACTAAAATGTCACTCTCTGTTTTCTAGTGTCAGTGCTAAACCAAAAGTATTGACAGCAAATTAATTCATAAACTTGAGCTATCACAACTCAAAATGTTTACTTTCATTGAATGTTATTTTTATTACATTACAGCTGGAAATCTAATGTATGCTACAGACTGTGAAAGCATACATTTACATTACAAAGTTCAAAAGAGCATTCATTTCAAAATAAAACCCAGAAAAAATGATAGCTGCTTTGAATGCAGCAGGAACTAGATTACCATTTGCTTTTTGTCAGCTTAAAAAAAAATGCTTTAAATATTTCAGTGTACCTAAAATCAATCAAAACTAAAACTGACACAAGAATTTTTAGTTTGACTTAAAACTAGAAAATTGAAAAAACTAAACTGAAAAATGCAGACATGATGTGACAGTTACATTTGAGAAATTTGCATTAAATTAATCCAGTTGTTTTTGGAAAGGAGAAAGGAAGTGAGTTTTTGCTGAAAGGAAGTGTTGCTCACTTCCTTTCAGCAAAAACAACTGAATTAATTTAATGCAAATTTTTCAAATGTAACTGTCACATCATGTCTGCATTTTTCAGTTTAAAATTTTCATCTGTATTGCATCAGTTTTATGCATCTATTAGGCCTGGTTTTCACACTCTTTGTCAGCCCTATGTTTGGAGAAGATTTTGGCATATCTATTTCCTGTATCTTTTTTTACTACTTCCCAAGTATGTACATTCATTACAACAAATTCTACCCAACCTAAGCACCACCTAATCCCCTGAATTTTCAGAAGTACCCAGATGATCAGAAACACAAGGCACAGGGACCTGTGTAGCCACAATAAACTCGGTGCCAATTTAATCACTTTTCCTGCAACAGGTGGTTTTGTAGTCTCCTGAGTGTACACTTTGGCTCAGAAGGCAGAAGTACACTAACTAAAGGTGGTTTATTTTGTGTGTGCGTGCTTTTTTTTTTTTGTACGTTCAACAAGATCCTGACACTTTTTAGATCTTGAATCATTGCTGTATGCTTCACAGGGAAGTAGCTGTTTTAGAATTATTCACCTGTTGCCTGAAATATTGCTGATTTTCAGTACACCAACTTACATGTAACAAACCAAGTCAAACTTTATCATTGCTTATTATGGTTGAAGAAGTTGGCAGGCAATAGCCTGTATAAGAAGTTCCTTTGAGTTAGGGGGAAAATACTGAAAATGTGAATATTAAGATCATAAGTTTAAAAAAGGCTAAAATGAATTAGGTCTTTTAACAATGTAATTAAGTTGAAGTGTTAGGGACACTGCAGAACAACATTAAATTATGAGAGAGAGTCAATCTGAATTAATCTAAAAGAAAAATGTAAAAGGAGAAAGATACAATTAGTCTTCTGTGAATGTAAATTGTTACTGAATAAAATATACAGCTAAAACAAGAGAGAAACGTCCTCTGTTTAGATATTTAAAAGAAGCTATTTTTTAGAGATGCTCAGTGATGAAATGTAAGAAAGGTTGATATACTAATACTGCTCCTATACAAAATTCACTGGGCTTGAAAACATTCAAGATCAAGTACTTTGAGATTATTCATACTGGACAACTTTGAATGGACAACATTTTTATAATCACAGCCAACCATGCCATTTTCAATCATTTTCAATCCTTTGAGTTACATTCTATAAAATCTGCCTTCTTTAAACCCCAAAATATTAAATGTACTTCCCCAATTCAGTTGAAAAGGAAATTAATAGCACAGTTATTTATTGACAATTCTATGAGTATTCACAATGGATATACATGTTACTGAGTCTGAATCCATACTGTTGCCATTGCAAAGGAAATGAATACATGCATAGAACATTATCAGAGCTCACTGCTCACAAATATGAAAAATTTAGAAGAGCTTAATGATCAAAAATTGCTCCTCCACTTCTAGCATTTTTCTTTAAACTTATCTGCTGCAGAGGGTATTTGTCAAATGGTTAAGGATCAAATCCTGCATGACTTTGAAAAAAAGCCTGGATTTTGAAGTAACATTTTCACAAGTGTGTGCTTTTACCATGACACACACACACACACACAAAAAATTAAAAAATATTGGTAACACCACCAAGGTTGGTTAGGAAAAGGAAATACAGAGGTCAGTTCTCTGGTAGTACTGTTAGCAGGCATGAACGATGCAGAGTAGCCTGCTAGGATGGTCCGGTAAAATGATACCCAGTGCAGCTAGCTGTCACCTATTCTGAACTATGCACTTTTACCAAAATTGAGATGTTTTGAAGAAACATACAACAAAATTTTGGCAGGGAAGGTTGGCAGACAGACCCCCCCATCTTGTTTTGCACACATTTTCATGAACCGACTATCTCATGTTTCATTAGAAGGTGGACATTTCCCCACATTTCCTTCTCTATGAGAACATTTGAAAGATTTTCTCTTCAGTTCAACACAGAACAAAACCCCAATTTCATAATCCCCCAAAACTGCTGTGAAATGAACTTGTAATCTCCTAGACTTTACTGCTCAGTTTCTTCTACTTCTGTATGGATACTAATATTTTCTTTTGAACTTGCTCTTCATTTATGTAGATCCAAAATAATTCTCATTTATGCAAATTGAAATAATTGAGGTTAGCACCCCCAGTGAAGAGAAATATCTACTTATTTACAGTTCATCTAAGGATAAGGATCAGAATAATCAAATTCAAGTAGACCATGGATGTGGGTTATGTGATAAATGTATTAACCATTGTATATGAAATGTATTAAAATTAATTCCTAATCTACATGAACTCTCATGGAAGAACTTTAGCATGATGGACTTTCTTATAGCTACAAAAATTTTTCTCGCTAATTCAATAAGGTCATAAATTCCCATATATAGTTCTCATTAAGGTAAAAAAAAAATGACAAAACTCACAGATCCATTTTTAAATAAAAATTGTTAATACATATGATTTCATTTTAGTTTGATCCCTTTCTTTCCCTCTGTAAGTAAGCTTGCAGGTTAACAGAAAAAGACCTATCTGTTTTGTTTTGGTTTTTTTTCCAAATTTAAGCTGTTTTTACTTCAGTATTAACTATCAATCCCTTCAGCATTTCCATAAAAGAATTTTGGGCAAGACCTGTTTTTTTTTTAAGTTCTTACATGGATACATATTACATTTTAAGCCTGATAGAGAACTTATTGACTGGACTGGTTATTAGTCAATATGCTATAAAGAGAGAAAAAGCTTCCAAAGTCCTTTGGTTGCAAAGGATAAAAATGACAGGATAAAAATGTGGATATGCGGCAGGACAGATACCATTACTCATTAAGCATCACCAGGCCAGTGTAAAAGTCTATGGATCCCAATTTTAGGACTATACAAGAACAATGCACAGGTACTCTAGCCTATTCCCAACTTGCCAGAGAACTTTGGCACGCTAATTCTGCAAGTTTACAATTGTACCTATTTACAAAGGGGAGTTTATTTCATGAGCTAATGTCATTAAATGGATATCTAGCTACTCCTTATTTATGCAAGTTCCTGATTTTTTCAGTCTATAAAAAACAGGCAGATGAGCCATAGCTTAAAAAAACACTGAACACAGTTTTGATGAAAATTACTTTTCAAGAGAGCTTAACTAAAGAGGGCTAGAAGTAAAACCAAAGGAAATACTTTTTCAAGGAGCCAAGAAGACCTACCATCTTCATTCTTTAGGCAGGGTTTGGCAGATGTATGTTCTCTTACCTATGCAAAACACATCTGAGGATGTTTTACATTCTGGTGTAGGCTTATATTAAAGCTCTCTGCGTGCAAATTGGACTCTAAAAGTTAAATATTTCTTGATAAGAAGGGAAAGAGGATAAATCACTATTGATTTTCTAAATGTGTGAATACAATAGGCACAAGTTGCACACTCAGATGAACTGTGACCTGTGTTAACTGTCACTCTCCACATTAATTCCTGCAGTGCTTCTATTTTGATTTTGCTTGCTTCAAGTTTTTTCTTGGTTTCCTCTTCTTCATTATAAGCTCATAGTGAAGAGCTTATAGTCAAAATGAAAGGGGCTTATATATTCTTGTCTGCAATATAATGTATATGACTAAAAAACCCACCAAGTCTTTGTCTTTTTAATTTCCTTCAAAAAGGTGGTAATGGGAATTGTTACAGACATCAGCCAATTAGATAAATAATGCACTATGTGAAGGAAGCTTCTTCAAACAAAGCAATATTCACATTTTCAGCAGTTGAGTTTTTGATAGGAAATGTAACAGAAGTAACAGCAAATCAGGAGGCAGTGGACTCTTAAAATGTGCCAAAAAGTTTAAATTATTGAATTATTAATTAATTATTAATTAATTATTGAATTATCAATTAATTTTAAATCATTTGACTATTATCTTTGTATTCACTGTCAACATATTGAGCACACTGTAATTTTTTATTATTTTTATGCTATATGATTTGCAACAAAAGTTAAAGGTGATATTGATGCCTTCAAAAATCAATGAGCATACCTGAAATATTCAAGATCCCCTAAGCTTTAATTATGGGCAACAGTTTGTCATAAAAGTATATTTGACAGACAGAAAGTGCAAGCATCACCAATGTTAGTATCATCTCAAAAAAATCTGTGTAAGTAGTTAGCTGGAAATACGCCTGTAGAGAAACGTATAAAAGCCAACAACTACTCAAGAATATTTTTTTTGTGTGTTATGCAATATTCTGCTCAGTGTACAAAGCGACAGATGAGGAATTCTCACTCTGTAATTGTTACCTTTTTGGCAGGTTATAATTTTCTTCTGAAGCTGAAGGCACAAATCGTTGAGATGGTCAGCATGCCAGTACTTAAGAAACACCTTTCGGACTCCTATCTAGAATACAAACAGCAGGGCAATCTTCACCATCAAGAAAAAAGGCCAAAACAATGACAGGTAAATAACTACAGTACATATACAATTCAGCTAAAGGTTGAGATGAGATCTGCAATTCAAGAACAGCAGAATGCTAATACTTGCATAGAGAGGTACTAGGTTGAGTGAAAGATGTATTTGGAAAGGATGAGCAGATTGTCAGACACTCAGTCTCTCTTCAGTTCCAAAACCATCTAAAACAAACACTACAATCTTCAGGTTGGAAAAAAGTGCATTGTGAATGTAGTTATGCTAAAGTGTTAAGACAACATAATAGGAAATAAGGTTTAGCTTTTATAAAACAGGGGGATGTGGGCAAGGAAAAATGTGAAAAGCCATAAACCCATGTGTAACAGAAAATGATTACAGATAGCTGCCATCTGTGGAACAGCAAGAACTTAGCCCAAGTTGGAGGATGGGAGAACCTCACTGCCATTAGTAAGAATGATTCGTAATGTCCAGTAAAATTATCAAGTTCCCAGCCTAGTTTCCAGCCTTGCCTGGTGAAGCTGTGCCTCTGGTCTCTTTTTAGAATCAAGCTTAAGAACTCAGAGGCAGAGGGACTCATTTGTGCAAAATAATTTCCTAAGTATCTGACAGATTTTGAGCTTATTCTAGTACTGACTAGTTGCTTGGTTTAGCTCATCTAGTTTTTGAGGGTCTTAATTACAATCATTAGATGCTCTTCCACTTAGAAAAAAATAGTTAGTTAGAACAAAAGAAAACACCTTCCTTTTGATAGCTTCTGAACATGCTGGAACAGTCCTTAAAAATTCTTTTCTGTGTAATCCTCAAAAGCATTCCTTTCTAATAGCCTTAAAAAAACCCCAAACCACACAAAATCTACTTAGAAATAAAAGGACCAGTATCAGAGCACTGTGCTATCCAATGAAGATTATGATTTCTGTCTTGCTATTAATTTTGTATGGCTAATAGGGAAACTGATTAATTAATACAAGTCTGGCTAAAATTGCAGAAACTGGTTCCAACTCTTTGTTTATCTACAGGTCACAAGCTCATTCTCTTATTGCACCATTCAGCTCCGCTGTTGTATTTTTAGGATAGATCTGGGAGACCAGTACAGGCAGGAACATTTGCACACCTTTTCAACTAACCGTTTTTAATTCCAACACTACTGTCACACGTACATCACTGATAGTGATGAACTACAGAAAGCCAGAACATATACATCATCTCTAAACTCCATTAACAACATTCAGAAATGACTGGGGCACATTTCTGTCCCTTGGTTCCCCTTCACTCTACTCTAGAGGGAAACTACTTTAAACCAAATGTTTTGAAAAGCCTAATTCTGATGATTTCCAATTTTTAAATTTACATTAATTTGAGGCAATCTTACTGATATCTCATTGTGCTTTTATAATCTTCTTACGGATATACATTCATCCTCATCTTCTTGAGCAGTGACATCCAACAACAGTTTTCACTTTTCTTCCTGTGCTTTCAAAATTCCCTTTTTGTCTGGTTGCCTTAGCACTCTGACTTCCTTCTTCATTCATTATCTGTTCTGTAGTTTGCTTCTTTCACAGAGCTTGCTAAATTTCCTTAGGAATCTTTCTTTTTGTCCCCACTTCTTTTTATTTCAAAAGTTCTAAGAAAAAGAGGTCGATCACTTTTTTTTTCAGTTTAAATTTAATTGTCTTTTAGACATCTAATCCTGTATCACGAACAAGCAAACTTTTCATGTTTTCCCAGCAAAATGTGTCAGTTTTCTCCTCCCTTCCCAACAAGTATTCCATTTTCATGCCTTCAACATTTTTTTCTAGGACACCATGACTCAACCTTGACTCCTCCTAGCAGATCTACTCTGTCACTAAACTCTGCAAATTATAGAATCATAGAATCGTTAGGGTTGGAAAGGACCTTAAGATCATCTAGTTCCAACCCCCCTGCCGTGGCCCCCTCGTGGCCCTTCTCTGGACTTGTTCCAACAGTTCCATGTCCCTTTTATGTTGAGGACACCAGAACTTCACACAATACTCCAGGTGAGGTCTCACAAGAGCAGAGGAGAGGGGCAGGATCACCTCTTTCGACCTGCTGGTCACACTCCTTTTGATGCAGTCCAGGATACGGTTGGCTTTCTGGGCTGCAAGCGCACACTGAAGCCGGCTCATGTTCATTTTCTCATTGACCAACACCCCCAAGTCCTTCTCTGCAGGGCTGCTCTGAATCTCTTCTCTGCCCAACCTGTAGCTGTGCCTGGGATTGCTCCGACCCAGGTGTAGGACCTTGCACTTGGCATGGTTAAACCTCATGAGGGTGGCATCAGCCCACCTCACAAGTGTGAGAAGGTCCCTCTGGATGGCATTCCTTCCCTCCAGCCTATCAACCGAACCACACAGCTTGGTGTCATCGGCAAACTCGCTGAGGGCGCACTCAATCCCACTGTCCATGTCAGCGACGAAGATGTTAAACAAGACCAGTCCCAACACCGATCCCTGAGGGACACCACTCGTTACTGATCTCCAGCTGGACATTGAGCCATTGACCACAACTCTGTAATAACTGCTCATCAGACAACTGTTTTTTCCATCCATCTTGTCAGAACACATATTGAACTTTTCTTACTACTGTCTTTGCCTACTAAACCCTCCATTTCTTGCTCACATCATCTTATTATTCTATAAGAATAAATGAATTATTATTCATATGGTTAACTGTAATTAAATTATCATGTAGTTATAATTAACATTTGCATCTGAGTAGTTCTCAGGCAACTACAGCCTAGATACAAATACTTAAAAATACTTTCTACCCTGTTTATGTTTTCTCTTTATACTCTGCTTTTCCTTTCCACAAACCCTCAACATCACTTTGAAGCCCTCTTTCCCTCCTCTGTTTCAGGACTATGCCAAATCATACATTTCTTCCTCATTTCTGCCTCTTTTCCACCATTCCTCAAACTGATTGTTTCTTCCCTTACTTCCTCACTGGAAGTCTCTAAAACATTTCTCTCTACTAGGGCAATATTATGGTACTCCGACAATAGAAAAGGGAAAGAAAAGTTACATTCTGAAATATTAAAAAAGCCCGGATTATTAGCAGTGCTCATGGCAAAATAAAGAACCCCATTCTTGATTAGTCTCATAATTAACACACTGGCTACATTTAGGCTATATTGCAAATGTGTAGCTTAACTAAACATTAAGTTGCAATTTATTTTGCAGTGTGCAGTCACAAAATCACAGTCAAGACAATTACTTAAGCTTATGGTTAGTTAAGCTACAAGTGTCTGGCACTATAGAATCACAAAGCTGGCTAGGGGACACGCAAAGCATTACTGCTCTTTTCTCCTGTCCTGCACCCTAGGAACAATATAAATGGAGTTATAGTGGCATTGCTTATGCTATGAACTTCATTAGTAGTAGCCTGCTACAATTTTTAAGGGAATGAAGGAATAGAAAATGTCAATACAAATTCATTTTTACTTTCAGATAAAAGCTATTTATAGATTTAACATCATATGTCAGGTCTATTGAGAACAGAGGTCTCAACAGGAACTACTATAACCCATTTGATTATGTTAGTATGGCTGGAGATCTGTGTTGCTCAGTCTTTGAACTAAATCGGATACCCTCTAAAGCTGACGGAGTAAAAGCTGGTCTCACTGCCCTTTGTACAGTTCTAGTGTTCAGTGAAAACAATAATGCTGAAGAACGTTAGAATTTCATATGTCAGATATCAAAACATATTTTTGAGGCTGCTACCTGTCTTCATTCTGGTCTTTTCTCTAATCACAAAATGTTTCCTGCTTGCCTAGAGGAAAAAAAGGTTAAAATGTTCTTCCACTAAGGCACTCACTTTTCAATACTTTCTGGACTACAAAGTGCTCTCATCTGAGTCTGAAATTTTAATGTCATTCAGACTCCTGTAGAAGTAAACCATCTGTGAATTACAGTCATAGTTATTTTAATTAGAAAGGCATTAGGGTTTTAAATGTTATTTTGCAAAATGACACATTTTTTAAAGATTAAGTAAAATTGTCATTGATGACTACCAAAGCTTCAATTACTGCTACAGGCCTCCTATTTCTTCCTGGGAGGAAACAGAAAGGATGGGAGGGAGCTGTTCGTTCTCATCTTTTTTTTTTTTTCTCCTTTTTCTCCCCCCCCCCCCCCCCTTTTTTTTTTTTTTTTTACAGAAAAGGTGTAGGATGTAGAAGTACAGACATTCAAAACTATGGAATGTATGCTGAGATGGTGTGTAGGTGGCATGGAGGCAGTATTAGCTCATACTTAATAGGTGTCAAGGGAATCTGTAAAGCTGTTCTTTAGTTTAAAAAAGGCAATTTGTGGGAGTGCTGTGTGTTTCTGGCAGTACTTTCAAAATAGCTACCTACAAAAGACAGAGAACTATAATCTAATGATATTTTACACAATGACACACATTTTCACAGTGCATTAATGAAATGTAGGAAAAAGCCTTAAAACTATTGTAAAATGTGTCTTTTTGCAGTGTACATGTCTGCAAAAATATTATAACGACAAACACATTTACAGGGTACGGATCTCTTACAGGGACTGAAATTTTATTTTTAAAGGCTTACTCTCTCTGCTTTATTTGTTACCTTTTTTTTTTCACACATTTTAAGAGTCCTCCTTTGTCTCTCTCTGGCAAACCAGTGACCTTGCACCATGGTACATGCTGAATAAACTTTCAGTTTAGTATAGATTGTACGTAGACTCAATATAAAGTATCTGAGTAGTCCAGTATTCATGCAAATGGCATTAAGGATTTATGTAAGTGCTTGTCAGGCATTGGACTTTAGGGAGGAAAACTGTCATTCACAGTTTTGGGAAAGGGCATGAAAATAGTCGCTCCTTTTCCAAAAGCTGCATGAACCTCACGGCTCTTTTGACCTGTGAGGTGATAATAAGGACTGCCTTAGAGGAAAGGAAGTGATCACAAAATAGAAGATACATGTAAGAAATACTCAGTGGAGGAAACCCTACCCCAGTTTTATCTTATGGGATCTCTGTACTTACTGGACCTATCATTTTAGTCTTTCAAAGTTCTAGAAATACACACAGCACCAAAAGAAATAATATGAAAGTGTCTGTCTGTGTGAACTGAGAAATACAGGCAACTGGCACGAGGGACAGCAATGACAAACAAAATAAACCCTGAGGTTAGGCAATTGGGAAACTAAACCCAGACAACAGATGAACACTGAGACCAAATAATAAGCAAAGTATCTAGGAAAGAAAATAAGGGAAGAAAACAATAGAAAAGTGTCAAGAGATATAAAGGGGAGAAAAGGGGAGGGAGAGAGATGGAATGCAGATATGAGAGATCTGCATGCAAAAGATATCAGAATGAAATAGTTTGCAAGACTCATAAGCAAGCCCTGAAAAGTGGATGGAGAAAGGGATAAATATATTCTATAGGGGAAAAAAGATAGGAAGCAAAAATAGAGCTCTGTTTTTAAAGACTGAGAGCTTGTGAGCATTCTGAGGTCAAAGTGAACCATCCATCCCATTCTCTAGCCAAGAGGACAGGACGGACTTGGGCTGTGTGGCACAAAATAGTTGCTGAGAAAGACTGCAAGTGGTGGCTGGCCCAGGCCAGCCTTTTGGCAGTACTGGTGAGGTCTAAACTCACTCTCTGGTGTTTTCTGCTACTAACAAATTATTTCCAAAATATAATGGAATGATATAATGGGACAAAGATATAACGGGACAATATAAGTTTGCTGACATAATCCAAAGTATGAGGCAAATACAGACAGTGGTGTTTTGATCACTGTCCATTAGCCTGGAAAATCCTTCTGGGATTGCTGTTTGTTTGTTTGTTTGTTAAATGTGACCTTCATAATTTTAAAATTTCCTAAAAGAAAATTGACTCTTAAAATAAGTTATCCAAAACAAAGAGGAAATTGACTTCCAGCACAGTTAAAATTACTAAATGACTAATGAATAAATTGGCATACAATTTACGAGCACTCAAAATTTTCCTACTTGAGGGAAAAAATTAAGAATCCTTTATATATTACACTGCTTATAAAGTACTTTAGTACTTTATCATACCATGTACAAAGCAATTCCTATTTCAATACAGCACGACCACTTTCATTTTAAGCCAAAATAAACAGTTCTGTTTAAAAAACGAAAGTCTCTCTGAACTAAGCACACAACTTACATGTTTGATTTCATGTACTTCTGCTCATTTCTCTGATTTAATCATATTCCACTTATAACAGGATCACAGAATCCCACGGGTTGGAAGGGACCTCAAAAGATCATGTAGTCCAACCCCCCTGCAAGAGCAGGGTAACCTAGAGTACATCACACAGGAACTTGTCCAGGCAGGCCTTGAGTATATCCAATGCAGGAGACTCCACAACCCCCCTGGGCAACCTGTTCCAGTGATCTGTCACTCTCACAGTAAAGAAATTTTTCCTGATGTTCACATGGAACCTCCTATGCTCCAGTTTACACCCATTGCCCCTTGTCCTGTCACTGGACATCACTGAAAAAAACCTAGCTCCATCATCCTGACACTCACCCTTTACATATTTGTAAACATTGATGAGGTCACCCCTCAGTCTCCTCTTCTCCAAGCTAAAGAGACCCAGCTCCCTCAGCCTCTCCTCATAAGGGAGATGTTCCATGCCCTTAATCATCTTTGTGGCTCTGCGCTGGAATCTCTCCAGCAGGTCCCTGTCCTTCTTGAACTGAGGGGCCCAGAACCGGACACAATATTCCAGATGCGGCCTCACCAAGGCAGAGTAGAGGGGGAGGAGAACCTCTCTCGACCTACTAACCACACCCTTTCTAATGCACCATTGAACACCTTGGCCACAAGGGCACATTGCTGGCTCATGGTCATCCTCCTATCCACCAGGACCCCCAGGTCCCTTTCCCCTTCACTACCATCCAGCAGGTCAGCCCCCAACCTGTACTGGTACATGGGGTTGTTCTTCCCCAGATGCAAGACTCTACACTTTCCCTTGTTGAATTTCATCAAGTTCCTCTCCGCCCAACTCTCCAGCCTGTCCAGGTCTTGCTGAATGGCAACACAGCCCTCTGGTGTGTCAGCCACTCCTCCCAGTTTAGCATCATCAGCAAACTTGCTGAGGGTACACTCAGTTCCCTCATCCAGGTTCTATAGTCTTCTATTTAATCATAAATATACTTTCCCCAAAAGAACTCTGGTATGCTAATATTGTATATTAATACACTGAAATAAAAAGAATACTTAAAAAAACAGCTGTATCAAATCCAGCAAATGAAACACCTGTAGATCAGTATATAAAATCTGGTTCTCTTTGTGATTGGTAAGAACTGTGGATCAGACTTCATTTTCTTTCTCCAGTTCTAGATGTGCTAGAAGAATTTAAAATCTCTAGATGGACTTCTGGGATTTCTTTTTACTGAGGGCTTATTCTCTGCTTTAACATTCTTTTGAGTAGAAGTTTAATAATACAGCTCCACACTGGCAAGGAACACTTCTCCAGAAACACTGCAGGCTCCTCAAACAACTTTAGAAGTCTCTGCAGTTGTACAAATGTGAACTGGCACTAACAGAGTATCTACGTCATGCAACCACCTGATGCTGCTTTGGAACTTCATAAAAACATTCTGACTGACTTGCCTGTACTGCTTATTTCATACCTGATGAGTTTTTTGTTCATCTCATTTAAACTTACTCCTTCCAAAATGAGTGACTTGTGCTCAGAATTAAAGGCTACTGATATAGATGGAATCATTGTGTATTCAAAGAAGCAGGCTAAAAACTGGAGAGAGAAACTAAGACACAGCTTTTATTAGACATTTTTAAGGATTGCTATTTTTTAACCAGACAAGCATATCTAGCAGCTAAAGGCTGAAAGATTTACTTTTAGTGAAGTTTGGACTTTGCAGTGCTTGTATTTAACAGCTGCACTATATAGCAAGTGCAAATTAAACTGATGTTTTGTTTTACTTCAGGTATAATACTAGTTGTTTGGATTTCAGCAAGCCCCATCTGAAGTAACTGAGAAGGGTTAATTGCAGGCCACTGACCTTAGTGAAACAAAATGTAAAGTTCCAAGTTTTGATGTCAAGGCTCACTAAGCTATGAGCTAACTCTCCTTTATTGAATTTATATTTGCAAGCTTAACAGTGTGAGGAATGATAATCCAAACAAATGAAAGTTTTCTTATGTCAGTAAAAAGAGCCAAGGACTGCTTGTGCCTTGTACTTCTCCCGAAGCATGATAATGTTTGCAAGCTAGTCATGCTATTGGGATTGCAGGCTTTGCTTATACATCACTGCATGATAATAAATGAACACAGTACTGAAAATGTGGGCTTCCTAATGTAAAGGCCTTCAGACGTTCTGGAGGGTAGGACATTCTTCTGCTTTACATGGAGCAGCCAGTGCTTCCACTCAGTTTAACTCTAAAGTTACTACATATCGTCTTGTTCCTTCTAACATTAATAGCAAAACTCACTGACTTCTCTCCAGGGGTTAACAAGGTCTATTATGTTCACTCTGTCTGGAGTCAGAATGGTTTGTTTTGATTTAGAAATCTTATTTTCTTTCACATTAGGTGTGCTTAAAAGTCAGAGCAAGTAGCTAAACTTGCCATGATCAAGTATGTATTTAAGCTGAAAGAACACCTTATCTAGGCTGCACACAGTTGGGATGCAAAAACTGCCTTTTGTCAGTAGCTCTGTGCTTTCATAATTTCTGCAGTTAAGCTAAATGCATGACTGAAACTTCACGGTATGCCAGCTTCAATGAAACAGCTTTTTTATTGTCCTTGTTCAGTTATCTCCAGCTCAGCTTACCCGAGGAACAGCAACATTTCATAAACCTATCAACACTTCCCTAATAAATACTTTCTTCTCACACAGAAGCTGCTGACTCAACCACCAAACATTGGCTGATAGTGTTTGCTCTTGTGCTCTACTAAATGGTAGAAAATAAACCAAAATTGGATTCTGGTACTGGAACTTGAGTTGTTCTCCATTTCTAAACAGATTGACTGCAGTGTTTACAAAAGAAAAAAAGAATTTGTTCTGTAAGTAGGCTCTGGGGCTTGTTGTTTTGTTGGTTAATAAAACACTCTCCAAACACAACTTACATGAGAAGGAAAAGTTGAATTGTCAAGCAGGAAATAAATACAAAGAAACAATTTTTTTAACTCACTGTTGTGCTCTCACTTCAGAACACAGATTTACTTTCCCCTCCCCCAAGGTGGTATCACCTTTCACAAAATGGGATGGTGGGGTACATTATCAGAAGGAAGTTAAATAAAGTATCATCCAGATTCACTCATCTGTAAAGTCCAGATCTTTCATTTTCCCTCTCTGCTGGGGCATTTACTGGCAACCTCATCCTCTGATGATGACATGTAAGCAGGAGGTTGATTTCAGATGTGAGTTGCTTTCTCCTGAACTTCATCATTTTTGATGAGGCTATTTTGGCTATCTATTTTTTTTGTCAATTTATCTACCTGAATCTGCAAGAGCTCTTCAGGTAAGTGCAGGTAACAGTGTTGGGAAGACATTTTTTGACTTATTCATGAACCCCTGCATCAAATAGATATTCAGCTCCAGGAGTGACTCATTTGAAGTAGTTATGGCTGCCAACAGTGGCTGAATAAAATGGTTATATGTGTAACCCCTTGCTTCTTGGATGATTTTAGTGATGCACTACAGATGACTCTTTTCCTCTGGCTTCACTAGCTGACACCACCTTGGGTTCCTAATTCCTTTTTTCCTTTCTTCCCCCTCCTTCTCACTTTTAATTTTTTTTTATTTATTTTTTTTTTTCGCAGTCCTCTGCTGTAAAAGCATTGGGGAGGGCACTCCTGACAACTGCAGATTGTATAAGCTTCCTCATTTAGATTGTTATTTAAAGTTCAACTTTCATGATTAGTCAAATGAATCAAAAAGATAATTGAGAGAGAGCGATTATGTGACACATACATTAGTCATATTGTTGATAGTTGGATATATGGGTTTGTATTACCTACACAAAATGTGTCTATGTCAAGCTTGTATTCACTGGGCATTTGTCTTCAAGAAATTGGACCTAGAGTGAATTTTCTCCCAGATTTTTCTTTTATTATTATAATCTTTCCAACTGTTTGTCATAGCTCTCTTTGGCTTGAAAAAGGTCTAAAGAGAAGGTCACTCATTTTTTCAGACCCTGTTCATTTCAGCTTAGTCAGTTGCCATGTGCTGCTTATTCACTGTGTGACAACAGTGTATCTTTCACCCCCAAACCTTCCTATTCCATTTAACTTACCAGTGTCTCATCAGAATTGTTTCTTTTTGGTTTGAAGAACAATGCATTATGCACTGCTGTAGTTTTGCACACCTGACTTCTCCTGATGTTAATGAGATTCTGGAGTCAGAACCTCTCAAATCTGGTTGAGACCACAAGCTTCAGTCCTCTGCATGATGGAGGGATTCTGGTTTGTGATTTCCTTTTTACATTTTTTGTCTTTCAAGGTTTCAGGCTTGTTTTCAAACTCCAATCACTACAGAACCACTAGTCTTGAGCTGCAGGCTTTCACTGATAGCCAACTGCTTTTTTTCTCATGCTGTAATGCTGTTACTGGCTCCTGGGGAAAAAAACGCCACAGGCATCCTGCTCTGTGTTTTGTGACTGAAGCACAAGATGCAATTACTGTTACACAGCTTTTGCCCAATGCCACTCTTTTAGCACCACACAACTTCTAAAGCTTAGCGGTATTCACAGTTCCAGGTACTTGTAGTGAAAGTACAGCTTATAGATATTAATGATTATTTTTATAGGGAACCTTGTGAAAAGGAGGCAGAATATACCCCAGAGATGACTTAAGAAACCTGGGTAAGGAAAGCAAGTCTATCTTAATACTGCTATCTTTTTCAGGGTCCATCCTTTTGCTCTTTGCTATTGAGGGGGCGGGGCTACACATGGTTACTACTTCCTTTAGTGACTAAAAGAAGACTTAAATTTTGACCAAAGGGAAATCTTATGCATCCAAGTGCATGTGATAATGCAAGTGTGCTTCCAGCTTAGCAGGGACCTACCTATTTTCCTATTATAACTAAGAAATGTGGGCCACTGAGAAACACCTATAGCACAAAGTCCAACATACTCCTTGACCTTCATAAACAGTTGCAGAAACTTGTCCTGGTCATCTTAATGCTTAGAGGTCATACTTGAACTAGAAGACCTGTGCTAACCCTGTCCTTTAATATTCTCAAAGAAGCCTACAGGAGACTCTTAACCACTGCCCAGTCCCTAAACTTCATACTTGCCCCTGAAACTGGTATGGATGCTTCTCTTGTGGAATAGATTTCAGTCCTAGGTTAGAAAAAGCCCCGCTGAAGCTCACAATGCCTGGGAAAATGCTCTACACATTAAGTCCCAGAAAGCTTCCCTTCTGTACAATAGCTTGTATAGTGTGCAAAAAAAATCATTATTTTCTTTAGAAATTGCACGTTAAAAAAATCATTCCTCCTCAATTACAAAGCTACCCAAAGCAGATAACCTTAGGTACTTTGTTCTATCTCTGGATCAGCATGCTAGTGCCTACAAAGGCACTGACTAGGTGTGAAGTCCTAATTATTTGTTTATGACAGTATAGCATTTAGTATAGGATTTTACATAAAGGTGCAGGTTTTTTTTTTGTAATTCAGAAATCATTCAATCACTAACATGTACAGCAGATATCTTTAAAAGCCTGGCTGCTAATTTTCACAACGTACATGCTTAATTGAAATCTTTTCCTTCCCACAAGAATACACTGCTTTTTCGACACAATGATCACAGCTACTCATATGCTAGAAAACTCAGAAAATAGTTCAATTCTATCCCAAGGCATATATTAAATGTCAAAAGAATATGTTTCTGTGCAAAGAAGCTGGTGGCTTGCCACAATGAAAATGACTCAGCTAGCTTGTTCAACGAATGGTATTTTAATTGCTTTGTAGATCACAAACCTGCCAGCCTTGTAATTTACACTGCTGAAGAACAAGACGACATCTCTCCTTGGCAGACAACTTCTTCTTCTCTCCTGCTTCTGTATCAGCCAAATCTTTATACCTAGAAAAATCAACAGACGTAGAGTTACTCTAATGTTGGCCTGGTTGACATCTTTGCAGAAATTATCAGTTTTCCTTTGACTCTCAAATCTTTGGTATCTGAACTGGAAGATTAGGATTCTGCTAAGGATGAATTAAACAAGAAGGCCAAACACTTTAAATCTTGTATATTATTCGACATGACCTTGGTTAACAACAGTATTGGACAAGTGATGCCTAAAACCCAGATTTGCTTCCTGTCAGTTCTTTGGATGCTTCAGTGCAAATCAGTGCAGAAGGAATGCAAAGCTTCACCAACTGATTTCATTGGTACTAAATCAGGTCACTGGAATGAGGAAAATATTTTTTCAGGATGTGTCATATGACATGTGCCTAGTAAGGAGCAATTCATAAGAAAGTGACATTGATACAAATGTTTTCCATCAGTCTGAAATAATTCTTTTCTTAATTTCAAACTGAAAGTCTTATAGCAAAGAAACTTTAAGGAACTTGATCAGTTCATGCTATTGGAAAGAAGATCAAGAGAAGGCTTGATTACAGCGTGAAGTACCTTCAGAGACAAAATGCTAGATATTAAAGGGCTCTTTGATGTATGAGACAAAAGAACTAATGTAGGAAACTTCAGTCATACAAAGTCAAATACAGGATAAAATTAAAATTTTAACTGTGGACTTATAACAACATATTACTAAAGAAACTGATAGATTTTATACGTCTTGATGCTTCATATTATTACTATACTTTCCTGAAGGTATTCCTCAGTCTAGATCTGACTGCATGTAATGAGCTGGAATGCTTTTTCAGTATAAAAAAACCATTTTTGAAATGATTTTGCAAATGTGTCACTTTTGATTACGCTCCCAATGAAACAGGTGTAAGTTTTGAAGTTTGCATGCTAACTGTATTTCCTGACATCTTATTTATTTGGTTCCTTTACAGCTGATTTCACCTATAGCCCTGCTGCAGTCCAAAACTCTGCTGTCTTGGGACCACTCACACAGACCACGGCAAGCAAAGCTGCAAGGCTGGAATGACTTCAATGGTCCCTGAAGCTGTAGCAACTCTGTAGCAACATCTGCAGAAAAGTGCTCTAAGACCAGATTTCACCTAGACTTCTAGTTTTCTGGACCTGCACAGACCTTTGGGAATCTCAGCTCCTGCAGTCTGGAAATGTTCTCTGGTCTTGTAGCAGTCCTTCTGAGGACTCCATGGCTACATCTACACTAGTAAATGAAATGTAAGAGGGATTATTTCTCTGGCATCTGGCAAAAAAACCAGCCTATTTATTAAATATTAAAAATTGTACCCAGGAACTGTTTGGAGAAATGCTGGTTTGAAGATGCTGAAACTTCACCAAAGATCCTTTTGGTTACTCTAACGCTCCATACTGGCAGTAGAAAACTGTGGATCCTACTTTTCCAATTTTTCAAATAGATGTATGGCCATGAAGACATTTGTTTTATCAACTGCTATTAAGGCTGGGGCTACCGTGCTTCCATGCCTGTATCAACTGAATTTTCTTAGAAATCATGGAGAACAAGAGGTGCTAGAGAGACAACTACTGGAAAGCTTAGCAACTGCTGACTGAAACAAAGATGATTCAGCATTGAATCACAATGCATGAAGAAGTAACTCAGAAAGTGGTCAGCCTGAAACTCACTCACAGCAGAAACCTGAAGAAATGTGTTTCATTCCTGAAACAGAGCCAAATTAAAATTTAAAAGGTCAAATTCTAAGTTTGGATCAGATTTACTTTAGATCCATGCAAATCACAGGACTCAAGGATAACTATTCTTTACAATCTGTATTATACAGGAAGCCAGACAAAAAAGATCCACTGCTTTTCCCCAGCTTTAAAAGTCTCTGAAATTCTACCATATTATCCTGGAAGTCTAATTAGAGTTCACAATTCCCTCTTAACCATTAAAGCAAGCTCAATCTTAGAAAAGGAAGAAGGGCTAATGGTTGTGGTAGCAGAAAAAGAGCTACCTCTGGAAATTTAATTCCTCCACAAACTTCCTCTGTGAACATAGCAAGTTATATGGAAGATGATCTACCTTTTCCTATGCCAGACACTGAAAAGCTACCCTCCTAGCCTGAGTTAGTCATCTTGTTCTCAAGACAAGTCTGAAGATAGGTATTTCCATAGAGTGACTTGTTCTATACATCCTAGATATTTTTATTAAAATGAGAAGAGATTGCCCTCTGGAGGTGCCTTTCTCTGTTGATCACAGATAGAAATCCAGGCTGGATGGATGCTTGTTGCATTCTGAGTGGTTGAGAGGAAACTCATCTTTAGGTCTGCTTCTCTGGCCGACTTACTCATATGCAGAGTAACTAACAGAACTTCCTCATTTCTTCTATTTCTCTCATTTGAATATACTGGCTATCTAAGCACCTAGCATGAAAAAGCACCTTTAGGCCTGCTGTCTTTATCTGCTATCACAGATCAATCATTTTTATCTTGTATAAGGCTGCTTAAACAAAATTAACACAAAATTTGTAGCCATTTTTCAGCCAGAATGGTTCCCTGATTTGATTCTTTGCCCAGTTGTGCAACCAGCATTAACACCAGGGAAATAATAGGAATGGGTAAGTGCGAATGAGCAGATCACACCTGTTAGCAGCATCTCCAATATGTTCTGGACAAAAGTGGTGGTCTGCTCATAAGCTTATTTGATTTATAAGCTTATTTGATCTTTTTTTTGTGCTTGATTTTAAATGAGAGAAAATATTTAAAGTCTCTTCAGTATTTTTTCCTTTTGGGGAGATAACCACACACTACAGCTTTGGCTTAAATTTATTTTGTATTTTAAACTTGCAATTACCTTCAGTAAAAAAAATGTTAAAAAGAAAGCAAACCAAAAGTGACAATAAACTAACATGTAAAGAAATAAAATCTTATAAGTGAGACATTATTATCAAAATGAAAAATGACATATCTTTAGTGCATTAGATCCCTTCTACTGTGAACTGAGTATGTGTTGCCATGTAGACACAATAATTTAATGTCCTCTTAAATTTAACCCTTTCATGGTCTCCAAGAATAGCAAAAGCGCTTACTATTTTTCAAATTCACTGTATCACAGAAAACAGTTATAAAAATACTGAATTTATGGTGCAGGCTTGTACTGGTAAACTAGAGTTACTTGCAAACAACAGGGCTTGCTTCTGGGGAAATGCAATCTGGAGAGTCTTTGAAACTTTTCTTCATCTGAGAATTCTTCCCCTACCACTGCAGTCTTAGTTCCCTCTGAAATCAATGAACAACCTCAACTAACCACCAGGCTTCTTCTCACTGACATGTCATACATTGTGCCCCAAGTAAATAATGCAGAGTGTATTTGTAAGGCTTTAAAGAGGATTTTGAGGAAGTCAGTGAGCACATCAAGTGCTACCTTGCCAAAAATGTCTTCAGGTGAAATACACTTCAGCTGAACTTGGATTGATGAGTTGGTTGTCTAGACTTTCCTAAAAGGTAGTAGAAGACACTATTCAGGTGTCATACATACTACTGTAATATTGATGCCTAAAATAGGTCAGATGAATTGTGCACTGAAAGACCTCCATTTCTTTCTACTGAGTATAAAAATAGTCTATGCTCTTGACTCTAGCATGGACATGTAATATTAGAAAAAGTGAAACTATCATCTCCTAGCTGTTTCAAATAGCTGATAAAATGCAATATTTCATGGCCCAGCCAGAGCAACTAATTCACTAAGGCATTCAAACCAAAATACAAACCAGGGAGATTTAAAGGATTAAACAGAATCAACACCCCTCCACCACCGTGTCAAAGACTAATGTAGTGCTGATTAGGAAACAAAGGCAAGAGCTCTTCCAGTTACAAGTTGAGACAGGGAACACTACCATCTAGGGTACTCTGTCCACTGCCCCTCCAAAGGAAATCAAGGTGAGAGAAGCTCTTTTTTTTTTTTCTTTCCTTTTTCTTTTTGTCCTTAGCACTCTCCTTGTCCTAACTTGTTATTTTTATACACCTAACCAGAAGAAAGACCTTTTGGCTAGACAGGCTAGCACTGTGAACATGTACAGACTGGCCAGGATAGTCTGGTGTTGCAGCAGCTGTGCTCTGACCTCTATTCCTTTGCTTCTCAATGATGCTCTTTATCAGGGAGATTTTTTGTTTGTTTGGACTAGATACTGCTGCCAATGCCTTCAGGTAGGTTGTGAATATGGAAAACTCAGTTCTCTTGGATCTTCACAGATAAGGATGTTATCTGATCATTTTCTCCCTCACTTCCCTAAGTGCACAGCTGACAAGACCCAGCAGGCTGTTTTTCCCTGAGACAGAATATTCTCCAGTTGAGGTTATGGCACAGTAACGCACAGTAATATTCTAAGGCTCAGCATGCTATTTGATTTACACGGAGTGTGCACAAATAGGCTGCAGGGCTGTACTCCCAGCTCTGTGTGCACAGCAAATCTTTAAGCATTGAAATAAACACCACACACTCCATTTCAAGAGCACATCAACATGTGAAGAAGATACTGATGGAAAGAACATGGCAAGTACAAAGGGCACAAAAACAAGCAGCTCCAAATCAACAGCTTAAGCAACCCGCACAGATGGAACTGAAGCCTCAGAACTGGTTTTGCCATTTGTTTGTTTGTTTTCTATTCTTTTTCTCAGGTCTCTCTCTTGCTTAGCTAAGAGAGACCAAAAATGACAAAGTCAGAGGTAGCTACTGACTTGCAATCCAATGTAAGAGGACAGCTTCTAGCACCAGAACTCAAATCTTGCCTGAAAGCAACTCCTTTCCAAGACTTTGTCTTGTTATTTAAAAAATAAAAATCACATATGGCTGGTATGTAACTGCTTTATAGGAGTACCAAGTAATATAATTGTAAGTTTTAAATATCTAAACACAACTTATGAAAGGAAAAATAATCAGTCCTGCCAGTGTAATTTATAAAGTTGCAGTTTCTTTTTCTCTTTCCTTTGTTTACTACAATGTATTCTGTTTGCCAAGTAAAATGGCATGATTTAATAAGATCTATTCAAAAGGTAATGAATAAAAGGCAGCAATCAAAATTAACTTGTATCCTGTATTTCTGCTGGGAGAAATGTAAAAATTGTCATCACAAAGGAGCAAAACCAGGTTGTGTTGATTTGCTAAATTCTCTTTATTCCCTTTCTAAACTTCCTTTTTTCTTCCTTTGACAACCAGTAACAGATTGATGTATTATTGTAACTGTAAAGTATGTGAAAGAGATGGACTTTGTTTGCAGAACTTGTCACTATGTGCTCATAACTCAGGATTTTTAGTTTTGTTTGTTTGGATTTAGGGAGGAAGGAGAGAGTGGGTTCGGCATAATTTGTATTTGAAATATCTATCAAATGAGAGCTGAAATATCTAGAGGACCTATCTACACAAGGTACAGAAGACAGAAAACCTACTAAAAAAAAAAAAGAAAAAAGATGCCTGCAAATTTTTCAAGTAATAGAAACCTTATAAAAGCAGTCAGCAGCAAAGAACAGGGTGGAATTTTGATTAATGTTAGGCTTATATAATGGATACATATTCCACTTCCCTGTGTTATATTCCTTTTTCCTTTTTTTTTTTCTTGAAGGAATAACCTAATTATTTTTGAAATATGAGGAACATGGGAAATTCCATATAATTAGAAAGGGGGAAATAGATTATTAGAGTTTCCAAGAAAAGAAACGAAGTGATTCTGCCAATCTCTGTACAATACACAACATAAATATCTCATTATACAGCATAAATATTAACAACAAAAGCAAGTATTCAAAATTGGCTAAATAGGGAATTGCTGGGTATGCTCAAGTGGAAGAGGAGAGTTTACAGGTCATGGAAGGAGGGGCTGGCCACTTGGAAGGAATATAAGGCTGCTGCTAGAGGATGTAGGAAGGCAGCTAGGATGACTAAGGCCTCCTTAGAATTAAACCTGGCGAGAAGGGTCAAGGACAGCAAAAAGAGCTTTTTCAAATACATGGCAGATAAAACTAACACCAGAGGCAATGTAGGCCCACTGATGAGCGGGATGGGTGCCCTGGTGACAGAAGATACAGAGATGGCAGAGTTACTGAATGCCTTCTTTGTCTCTGTCTACTCTGCTGCAGGCAGTCCTGAAGAGCCCTGTACCCCTGAGACCTTAGATGAAGTCAGGTCAATGGAGCGGTTTGCCTTAGTCGATGAGGAATGGGTTAGAGGCCAGTTGAGCAATCTGGACATCCATAAATCCATGGGTCCAGATGGGATGCACCCGCGGGTGCTGAGGGAACTGGCGGAAGTCATTGCTAGACCGCTCTCCATCATCTTTACCAAGTCTTGGGAAACGGGAGAGGTGCCTGAGGACTGGAGGAAAGCAAATGTCACTCCAGTCTTCAAAAAGGGCAAGAAGGAGGACCCGGGTAACTATAGGCTGGTCAGCCTCACCTCCATCCCTGGGAAAGTGATGGAACACCTTATCCTTGGTGCCATCTTAAGGCGTATCAAGAATAAGAGGGTTATGAGGGGCAGTCAATATGGCTTCACCAAGGGGAAATCATGCTTGACCAATCTCTTAGCCTTTTATGAGGAAATAACACGGTGGATGGATGATGGCAGAGCGGTGGATGTGGTCTACCTTGACTTCAGCAAAGCATTTGACACAGTCTCCCACAGCATCCTCACAGCTAAATTGAGGAAGTGTGGACTGGATGATCAGCTAGTGAGGTGGACTGTGAACTGGCAGAAGGAGAGAAGCCAGAGAGTTGTAGTCTATGGGGCGGAGTCTAGTTGGAGGCCTGTAACTAGTGGAGTGCCTCAGGGGTCAGTACTGGGCCCAAAATTATTTAATATATTCATCAACGATTTAGATGAGGGAATTGAGTGTACTATCAGCAAGTTTGCTGATGACACTAAGCTGGGAGGAGTGGCTGACACGCCAGAAGGCTGTGCTGCCATCCAGCAAGACCTGACAGGCTGGAGAGTTGGGTAGGGAATAACTTGATGAAATATAACAAGGGAAAGTGTAGAGTCCTGCATCTGGGCAGGAACAACCCCAGGTTCCAGTATAGGTTGGGAAACGACCTGTTAGAGAGCCGTGTAGGGGAGAGGGACCTGGGGGTCCTAGTGGACGACAGGATGACCATGAGCCAACACTGTGCCCTTGTGGCCAAGAAGGCCAATGGCATCCTGGGGTGTATTAGAAGGGGGGTGGTTAGTAGGTCGAGAGAGGTCCTCCTTCCCCTCTACTCTGCCCTGGTGAGACCCCATCTGGAATATTGTGTTCAGTTCTGGGCCCCTCAGTTCAAGAAGGACAGGGACCTGCTGGAGAGAGCCCAGCGCAGGGCAACAAAGATGATTAAGGGAGTGGAGCATCTCCCTTATGAGGAAAGACTGAGGGAGCTGGGTCTCTATAGTTTGGAGAAGAGGAGACTGAGGGGTGACCTTATTAGTGTATATAAATATATAAAGGGGGAGTGTCACGAGGATGGAGCCAGGCTCTACTCAGTGGCAAACAATGATAGGACAAGGGGTAATGGGTACAAACTGGAACACAAGAGGTTCCACTTAAACTTGAGAAGAAACTTCTTCTTAGTGAGGGTGACGGAACACTGGAACAGGCTGCCCAGGGAGGTTGTGGAGTCTCCTTCCCTGGAGTCATTCAAAACCCGCCTGGACACATTCCTGTGTAACATTATCTAGGTGTTCCTGCTCCGGCAGGGGGATTGGACTAGATGATCTTTTGAGGTCCCTTCCAATCTCTAGCATACTGTGATACTGTGAATAAATCTTTGGATGTGGAGAACAAAAAGATGCTATTATAAGTAACAGATTATAACAGACAAACTGACTGAATACACAGTATGTAACTGGGATAAAAGAAAAAAATTAATTACTATAAAATAAAAGTGAAAAAGACCAATAAAATCCCCAGAACAAAATTTTAGTCACCTGCATGGGGGTCAGCCACTGGCCTCATGAGGAGCTCAGTACAGACTTTTGAGGGAGGATCAGGACTATGAAATCTGCTGGATCGGAATACCCTTGCATAAGAATTGGTCATTTGGGATACTGTAATTTAGACTGAATAAAAAGTAATATAAATTTCTCAGATAAAGATACTACTTTGTGATGGGTGACAGACAAATGACTTGAATGGATTTGTTTGGTTTTTTGTCTTTCCTAAATGCTGTGCTTTTGCATTAGTTTTTGCCACCTTTAATCTTTTCTAGACATCTGAATTTCAGTTTCTGGAGAGAAGAAATAACAAAGATATGCATCTCTTAATCCCAGAATATTTATTCATATACTTCATGTAATTAAGTATGGGCTTCCTCATTTCAGACAATGTGGCAGCAGAATAACAAATTGAATATAAATTATAGTTCAGATCTTGGGATTAGGGGATTCAGCTATGCAAAAAAAAATAAATTCACAACATCTGCTAAAGATTTGCGTTACAATACTTTTGCATCATCTTATTTAAAGCTGACATTCCCATTCCATCTTGAGAAAGCAGTGTAAAAATACATTTATTGAAGAAATGGGCAAAAAATGACACATTAACTCAAAAATATGCTAGCAGTAAACAGACAAGCAGCCCTATTACATGAACACTCGCCTCCAACTCTGTAAATACTTACATTTACCTCTTGATAGGTAGACCTTCTCCATAGCTAACTGCCTCTTCATGCTTGGGTACTCCACAAACATGTACACAGAGCATTAAATGCTTTGCTGTCCACCGAATATATGGACTGTAGATCAAATCTAGCTTTATCAACCTGCTAATTTGATTCTGTATAACACAGGTGTGATGTAGGACTGGCGTGAAATGAAGCTAGTGTCCCCCTGCACAGAAATGACCATGTGAAAATAGGGCCTCAAAATTAAAAGTCATCCTGCAAAACTAAAAGGTCAAAAATTACAGAAGTTGCAAAGGTACCCTTTTCTTTTTTTAACAGAGGCCAGAATAAAGGAATGGCTGGGAGCAGGAGACAAAAAATGAATGAACAGATAGGGAAATTTTTGCCCTTTCCTAACACAGAGGAAAAACCTACCTTGTGAGTCTGAGGCGCATCTCGCTACTTGAGCTACAAGGAATTCAATCTCTTACGCATCTCTTTAAGATTATACTAGAAGGCAAGAGTTTTGGGGATTATCACGGTATTGTGCACTTGGTCTCCTGCATACTTGCAGCTGGGCCTCACCAGCAGGCCAGTCTTGAGTAGGTCAGGATAGAAAGTTATCCTTCAAAGGGCACAGGAGAAAGTTATGATTGCTTGTCTGCAGATCTGCAGGCACAGTGGTGGGCATGATATTACAATGGGATGAAATTAAGAGAAGACTTTTAAACGGTATTTGGAGAAGCACATGCTTAGGCCCAGCTCCTGTCCCAGCGCTTGGAAGCCTGGAATCAGATGCCTAAAATAACTGCAAACAGGTTGTGCAAAACAAAATGACTTATGAATTTTTCTGAAAAATACACAAGGTGTTTTCATAATGTGATGTGATACTGAGTTGAAATACCAGAGCCGGCTTATACACTTTCCTGCTTGGTCTCCTGGAGAGGTTGCTACATCTTCATTGGCTCATTGTTTGTCGAAAAAGCACTTCCCAGATCATTTCGAAATAATCCAAGAAGACATATATTAGAATCATAGAATAGAATCATAGAATAGTTAGGGTTGGAAAAGACCTTAAGATCATCTAGTTCTAACCCCCCTGCCATGGGCAGGGACACCTCACACTAAACCATGTCACTCAAGGCTCTGCCCAACCTGGCCTTGAACACTGCCAGGGATGGAGCATTCACAACTTCATTGGGCAACCCATTCCAGTGCCTCACCACCCTAACAGGAAAGAACTTCTTCCTTATATCCAATCTAAAATTCCCCTGTTTAAGTTTAAACCCATTACCCCTTGTCCTGTCATTACAGTCCCTAATGAAGAGTCCATCCTCAGCATCCCTAATAGCCCCCCATTCAGATACCGGAAGGCTGCTATGAGGACTCCATGCACCCTTCTCTTCTCCAGGCTGAACAGCCCCAACTTTCTCAGCCTGTCTTCATATGGGAGGTGCTCCAGTCCCCTGATCATCCTCATGGCCTTTCTCTGAACTTGTTCCAACAGTTCCATGTCCTTTTTATGTTGAGGACACCAGAACTGCACACAATACTCCAGGTGAGATCTCACAAGAGCAGAGGAGAGAGGCAGGATCACCTCTTTCGACCTGCTGGTCACACTCCTTTTGATGCAGCCCAGGATACGGTTGGCTTTCTGGGCTGCAAGCGCACACTGAAGCTGCCTCATGTTCACTTTCTCATTAACCAACACCCCCAAGTCCTTCTCCGCAGGGCTGCTCTGAATCTCTTCTCTGCCCAACCTGTAGCTGTGCCTGGGATTGCTCTGACCCAGGTGTAGGACCTTGCACTTGGCATGGTTAACCTTCATAAGGTTGGCGTCAGCCCACCTCACAAGCAAGTCGAGGTCCCTCTGGATGGCATTCCTTCCCTCCAGCGTATCAACCGAACCACACAGCTTGGTGTCATTGGCAAACTTGATGAGGGTGCACTCAATCCCACTGTCCATATCAGCGACAAAGATGTTGAACAAGACCAGTCCCAACACTGATCCCTGAGGGACAGGGACACTGAGCCATAGTGCAGAAGCAGAAAGCAAAACCAGGGTAAAATGAAGAATTTTATATCAAAGGGAAATAGGATTGAATTCGATGTTCCACCTAGATGATGCTTTATTTCTTCCTTGCTTTTGTTTTTATTTTTCTATGCAACACTGACTTTGCAAAAGAGGAACGGATATGCATAACATCATTCCCACAGGGCTCACCAGTGTCTCAGACAGGGTGTACTGGGATTATGGGAAAGGTTTTTAGAAGCTTCTTAAACCCTACAAGAAAAACAGCTTCTCTGGAAGATCACCTTTACCTCTCTTATGTGGGAGCTTCACTTGTGCCCTGTGAACCCTGTGAGTAATATCAGTCTGGGTAAAAGGGCTCTGAACTGCATAATGGTTAGACAAGCCATTATAAATGGTTAGACAAACCATTTTAAAAAAGAAAAATAAAATAAATAAAATAAAATAAAATAAATATAAAAGCAACAGTTTTCCAGATAGGCTAAGGTTGCCCCTTGGCATACTGTCTCAATGCTGGACAAGATTCTGCTGTCATTTACCATGGAGTACGGCAAGAGTAATTCTACTAAAATTTATGATGTTAAATTAATGCCACGTTGGTCTAAGAAAAAGAAAAAAAACACAAAGATCCAGTGATTAAGATACATAAAAGGATTTTACATGCATGCTTGCATAGGATTTTGTTCATTCTCAGATGTCATCAGTATTAACTGCCTACTATTATTCAGTCTGACTAGGAAATACAGCTTTAGGAAGTCTTCTGCTGAAGATTAAATAGTTGTAAAGAATATCAAGATGTGGATAAGGAGAAAAAGGGTGCCATGAATGTCTGAGTTGAGCGGAAAGAATTCAACAGCTGCAGAGCCACAGAAAGAAAAAACAGCAGGAGGGTCACAATTGCTTTTGAGTGTGGGGCAGCTGGACTGCATTTATACAAGTCCTATGAGCAGAAAAAAAACCCTGTCAAGAGCAACTAATATTTTTCTAGGCACTGAAAGTACACAGTTATATGTAATTAATCAGTAAATACAAAGGAGTTATTTTAAAGCTATATAGTAAAATTAACCTAACCATGTGACAATTTGCACCTTAATTAGATAATTCAAAGTTCCTGCACAGAGCCATTTGCGTAAACTAATGTGTTGCATACTCAATTCTTCAAAATGTTTATTTTAAAGAGAGGTTGTTTGTATTAATTTGAGAGGTCTATTATTTTAACAGACATTTCCTTAAAAGGTTTTCAGCGTATAAGGACTAGTGAAGATATTAGTGGTTGATAATATTTTCTTTTAATGGATTTATTTCTATAGTAGGCATTTATCTGAAATTCTTACTACCACATATAAATCTATGTCCATTATCTTTGTCATTATGTGATGTCAGCAAATTATGAAGTATTCAGTAATCATGTTCATTGAAACATCAATGTTCTGAAATAATTTAATGTTATTAGCTGCTTGTTATAGGCATACAGAACTTTCAATAGCCTCATTTGTAAACAAATGCAACTTTATCTAAATCCAGACTTTTAGATGGAATCCAGTACTGTGGCAGGTATTTTAGTAGTCTGTGGGAACATGTCTCCATGTTTAGAAACAGCACAAGCTTTTACATTCACATTCCTGTGTAACATTATCTAGGTGTTCCTGCTCCAGCAGGGGGATTGGACTAGATGATCTTTTGAGGTCCCTTCCAATCTCTAGCATACTGCGTGTGTGTATGCAAAATATGCATATAGATATTCTAAGGATATCATATAGTAAAAGGGTTATTTAGTGATTTAATAAATGTTTAGTTAATACTGACAGATAAGAAATGTCAAATGCTAGTAGAAGCTGAATGTCAGTCCAGAGGTACCATGGGTGGGACTTAACTCTGGAAATGAAATACACATATTAAACTATCACAGATCCTTCCTTAAAATAAAGGAAACCACTGGGACTGCTGAAACAGTTCAACCACAGTTGTGACTGCATGTGCCAAATAGATTTATCATTGCCTAATAAAATGAACATAGCTAGGGAAAAAGAAAAAAAAAGGCAGAAGACAAAAGAGCACAGAGATTCTCCTTGAAACAGCTTAAAAGCCAGGACATTCTGTACTGCGTACAACAATAACCTCCCTGTAAGGAGCTCCTCTAAGTTTTATACATTCTATACTAAACATAATATAAAAAAATGCTGGAAGATTGCACACCAGACATTTGGAAGTTACAAATTGCTGGACTTAAAACTGATCATGCCACCTTTATTTTATTACCTAATTACATCTCTCCCACTCAAGGGACCCTTTTTCGTGTCGATCCTGAAGAACTCTTTAAGTACATGACATGAATAATTCAACTGACTTCAGTGGAATGACACAGTAGTTTACACCCATTTGTAATCACTTTAGCAAATGAGAGTTTCATTACAAAACTCAGAAGATGCCCAGCAAACAATGCTGTAATTTATTTTTGCCTTCTAAATAGATACTAAAGCTAGATGACTGAGCTACCATGGAAAACTCCAGCCAAAAAAAGAAACACTGTCAGTAAGCTCCAGAAACACCATCAGCCTTATCATTCTCATAGTCGAATGTTAGACATGTAACATAAGGACTGATATTTTTCACGTACAATACTACCTATTCTGTGGATCCAGAACCATCAGTGTTACAGTGTTACAAACCACCAACTTTATCCCTTGCCATAGATAGGAGCCAGACTGAGAAAGTGAAATGCCTGCAAAAATAGATAAGCCTAAAATAAGTCAGTTGAATCATATTTAAAAGTGACCATTTTTCTCTCTACGCTACAAAATAAGTCCAAGTTAATTAGATGAATTACTATAGGCATCTCAAGCTATCTGGTACCTTTCTTCTCTTTGGAGTATTAAAGAAGGCCTAAGGGGAAAAATGGAGAAAGCAAGCCCAACAGTTACAAAGAAACAACCCCGAAGAGGGTAAACCAAAAGAGTCTGCTCAACGCACAGAACTATTTAGAGTTTGTTCATAACATGAATAGGCCAGATACTATCACTATGCTTTTGTATTGTACAAATATGCTTCAAATGGCCTATAGCCTCTAAGACAGTCACAAGTATCTGCTAACATCTAGACAACTCCCCAGATGATGTACACCAATTCTAATACCTATGGCTTGCCAGGAAGCATGTCAGTGCAGTCTGGGTCCTAGTCATCTCTTACAGTATAATCAACTCCCTATCAACAAGATTTCACAAGAGATTAGTAATCCAGAATAATTCTGAGACTGCTGTAAATAGCTCCAAATGCATGAAGGAGTCCTGCTTTCTTGGAGATGGCTGAAACCCTGCCTGCTGACGGGAAGTAAAGAATTAATTCTTTATTTTTGATTACTTGCACCTATAGCTTTTGCTTTCCCCATTAAACTGTCTTTATCTCAACCCATGAGTTTTCTAACTTTTGCCCTTCCAATTCTCTTCCCCACCCTACTGGGGAGCAATGAATGAGCAGATGTGTGGGGCTAAACTGACCACTGGGGTTAACACATAATACTTCTTTATAGAATACAGAAAACTGGCAAAGACAGTAATTTTAAAAATCACAGTTTACAACTTCGTGGATGACCTCAATTTTTCACAGGAAATTAGTCATTACCATGCTCACGAATTTGGTTTTAAGATGCCCTCAGAACTGATGACTTCAAAATACTTCATTTACCCACCTTTCTTGCATTCTAAAAGAAAGACAAACAAAAATGATTACTCTCAGTCAGAAATACCACTTCCAGCTCTAGCTCTAAAGCAACAAACTACAAAATGGCAAGATTGCCATTTGGTATAAACTGATATCATTGATGTACTTTAATGGAATATTGCTTTTTAACACCGGTCAGATGATGTCTTGCTCTCCTTGCAAGGATTTAAGCTGTCATAGCATATATCAATTGCAGTGCTCTATTAGAAGACTGATGATATTATTGTATAGCAGACAATAAACCTAAAAGGGCCAGTGTGATGACGCATCACTTTGCAATCTACTCAGTACACCATTCTCACTAATGCCCTAACTTGCTTATAAGACTCTGAAATATTTTGCTGCACTTTTTTAATTCAAAATTATATATTACAAAATATTATAACTTCTCTGCTTTCAAGAGGAAAAAGGGGAGAAAGGAAAGACAGAGAGGAAAAAAAGAAGTAACACCAGAAAGAAAAAGAAAAAAGGAAAAAAGGAGTTAGTCTGATACTGCACCTCCACAACTGCACTTGAAACTGTCTTAGCAGTTGGCACAAACAGCTACATATAAACTAAGCTGTATGTCTGCATATGAATACGTAAAAGTAAAGGTTAGATTAATGCATCTAAGCCATTTTTAAAGAGAATTGACATGGTGAAACACAACACTCTTGTGACTCTTCTTGCAACACCACCATATGCTTCTAGATACAGCCTTCATGTTCTTCCCAGTATTAAATTTTCTCTGCTGCTCCTTGAGCAGCAACAGAAGGCATAATGGAAGCTCCATGATGGAAAACAGCAAGACTGAGTTGAAAAAGTGAAACCCAGAAAAGACATTCTAGAAACCTGAGAGACATAATGAAATTCCAAGAAATCCTCAAAACATGCAGAAATAAAGAGAAGGAATAGTACACTAGCAGACAATTTTTTGTGCTTTCTAAACAACATGTTTTTCCTCATAAAAGTCCTGCAATTCTGATCAGCTAAGTGAAAGGATAAATTTGCTTATCAGTTCACATAATCCACAGGGGTTATCCTGAGGTCCAACAGCCCTGAAGGTTTGCTAAAAACTGTCGGATGCCTTATTTCAGGATCTGTGCAACTGGACCTTGCAGTCTCCATCACTAAGCAGTGACAGACTGAAGAAATATATGTGACGCAAACCTCAATCTCTAAGGCAATAGTTCATAAATTCTTCGCTGACCAAGGCAACTAAAACACAGGCAAAGAAAAGTGCTTGGTATGGTTCAGCACAGTTGGTGAAACACATTAAAGAAGAAAGAGAAAATAAAACGTTAATCTCTAATCTAATTTACAAAACACTAATGTAGAGATGTGGTTTGTAGAGGAGGACGGTACCAAAATAAAACTGTTCAGAATGAGTGAAACAGAGCATATTACTGCCTCATTTTACCTGAATATGCCTAAACAGCTGTATTCTTGTACTGCATTGAGCAAGAAATATAAGCTCACCTCATTACTCTAGCCTTGATCACTATCATTATTTTTAAAAATTTATATCCCAAGTGGTTTTTACATGTCTTCTTTGAGCACCAAGTGAGGTGAAAGATGTGAAAGTCAGCCAGGATCTATTTTATTAATTAATGCAAAGAGATTAGGTTCTACCGTGTACAACCAGGCTCTGTCTGTGCCCCAATACATTTCTGAGCCCTATTGTTCTACACTGGTAATAGAGCACACACTGACACTTAACTTTTTTGCCACTGCACTGAATATGAAAAACAGAACAAATTACTAAATTCCTACTAAGGTGCTTTTTATGAATCTTGAGTGGAATTATCCTCATTTAAAAAAAAAATCAAAATGCTAAATGCTGGAAACAGGAATATGCAGACAGTTCCTAATTCTGTGATTATTTTACTGTTTTGTTTCTTCCAGGAAAAGGATATTTGAGGATACTTTACTTATGTGTACAATTTCAGCTGCAAATTGAAAACTTTGAACTCTTCACAAAATTGTTTCTGCCACTGCCTTGACTTAAAAGCAAAGCTACAATTACATAATCTAGCCCACTGAGAGCGCTTCTGAAGACATAACCTAAAATGCATAGATAAACCTTTCCAGGAGCATAAAATGCATATTACTCAAGGCTTTCTATTTTAAAGATAAGGTAAAAACTGATTTCTGTCTCTCTACTCAAAGAGCCTTAGAAATTGAGTCAACACTGCAGGCAAATTCAGCAGAAACACTGCAGCTGGAGTTAGCAAATCCACTGAAATCACATATATCATTTCATAGTAACATTGGTACTGCCTGTTTCTACAGCATTTAATAGCATCTGACCTTATTAATTCCCATTTTTATTATATATTCATTGACAGTAATTGTCACAGCTTCCGCTTAATAACCAGAATTTCCACAAGATTTTTCTTCCAATCAATGAACTTTAGTGATTGACAGGTTCACCTAGCAGCTGTCAACTTTTACTTTGATAATGCAGAAGCAGAACCAGTAAAGCAAAAAAGGACAGTAAAAGAAATAATGATTAACCTTTGTAGCCCAGGAAGAAGTGCTCTTTGCAAAATATGACCTTTCTTTAGCTACTGTCATTTTTAGCCACCGTAAGAGTTCAAATGTGACTTATAAATATGTGTTAGAGACCAGTCATATTAATCTTAATTAGATATTAATAGACATTTATTCAAATTCATCCAATTAAGAAAGCAATGGTACTGTCTGTATTACTGATGGAATATCCAGGTTTTCTGATATTCTACCTCTTCATCACAAAGGCCCCTAATTCAAACATTCTTTTTATTAGCCAGCAAAAAAAAAAAAAAGTCATTAACTTTTTTTTAAATTTAATTTTTTATTCTGACCACATTATTTATATGATTAAAAAAACTGCAGAGAAGGTGGAAGAGGGTAGAAATTAACCATCTTTTGGGAATTCAAACTGGGATACATGCCACAAATTCTCTTTAGAACACTAGAAATACCAGTTTGACACCAAAGAAAAAAAAATTGAAAGGTGAGAAAGTCCATCAACTTCAGGTCTATAAGCATATATGGAAATCTGACAAAGATGAGTTAGGCTGAGCAGCCAACAAACAAATCCAATTTATAAGAACACTGCCAAAACTAATTATCCACTTTCCAAAACCATTCTGTCCAGTCACTGAGGCAGTAAAGAGATGTAGTAGGAGTGGCAGCTTTTTAGAAGACTTTTCGAAAAGTTACCTCATAACTTCTGAATTTAGTAACTCTTTACTCTTTCTTACCTGTAGTCTGTCTATTGGGTAAAAATAATTACCGCATTAAGAATTGATGGTACTTTTGAACTGCAATCTGTAACTCTAATTTCTGCTTTAAAAATTCATACTTTTCAGCCAATAACAGAATAAATAGCCACATGCTTGAGCTATTTGAAATGAAAATAATTATCCAAATACACTGAAAGTGAATATGAAGGTTAACTGGTCAGGGTGAATAAAGTGAAGAATTGGCATGTTCTGCTGTTCAAATTAAGGTAACCTTTCCCTGAGAGATAGGAATGGCTACTGTAAAAAGCTTTACACCACTGATGGTTTCTTTCTCTGTGACAAGAGCTCTGTGCTCCTCTTTGTGCACAAATCTAGTAGTGTCAAGAGATATATGCAGAGTGATTATTGCTAACTTTTGAGTAGGTTCAACATATTCACAGGGTTTATTATAAAATGGACTTAATCTTCAGTGACAGGATCCTAGCCCCAACACTAATTCTTTTAATGTATAACAATACAATTATTAGGACCTGGTGCAAACAGGTAAAAAGACGGGCTCAGCAGCAAAGAACCTATAATTTCTTGTGGAGGAAAAGGATAAAGTTAAACAGCAACAAAACTAGAACACTTAAAAAAAAAACAGTTTAAACATTGCTGCTGGGTTTTGTTGCTAGTCTTGTTTTACTATTACTACTGCAAATAAATATTTCTTGTGAGACACCAGATGTCCTCTAGACTTTGAGGTTAAAATCTGTCTTTTGGACATACTTAATGAAGTGGAAGAAAAAGACTGAAATTATATTTGAATCTTCAAACATTCTTTAAATGATATTTAAAAAAAAAGTTTCTCCAAAAAAGACAACATTCCAGACTTGCGTCCTGTTAGAGTGAACATGCATACTACCATTCCCTGGCACTGAAGCCAACTGAATAAAATGACCTTTCAACATATGGTTACTCTCTTTTATCTGACAAAACAGAGAAGCTACCACCACTCTGCTCAACAGGCCTGTGCAAACCCTTAGCCTGTATCTGGGAATTGCAGTGAGAAAAGCCAGATGGAAAGGACCAAATCCCTGCCAGGAACTGCAAGGATTTAACAGTAGAAGATTGTGGGTTTGTGCTCATGCAATAGTCCCTTGAAGTGTTCAATTCAGTAAGATAGAAATGGTTAGATAGAGACTACCCTTACCACTTCTGAATATGAAAGCAGACCACTTTTTCCAAATCTCCCACTATCGTCTCAACCACCCTGCACTTCTGGATTCATGCTGCAGGATTAACATTGTGGTAGGAGAGAAATGGCTTACTTTTGAAACATGAGGGATTATAAACTACTATACTCCTGCACTTTTTGAATATTTACACTATTGGCAGAGTTAATATGATTCTGTCTAAGAAGTAACTTAATATACACAACTTTTTCTAAGAAGGCACATGAAAGCTTAGGTAGGCACCTGATACTCCCATGTTTTTTTTCAGAAGCAAAATAATACATAGAGCAGATTATGACTGTTTGATATATCAGTCAAGGAGTAGATCACGCAGAGAGGAGGAACATATGTTGAGTGTATGAGGCTGCTAACCGAATGCCTCTTGGACAAGGTGGTACTCTTTTTTTGCTGAAGCATTAGAGAATGTAAGTGAGCCTGAACTCCAAACCTGAGTTGGGGATGGAGGAAAACATTTTGCCCTCAGCCAGCAGCAGTCACATATATCTTTTATCTTGTCACATTAATTCAAAATTTCATTCATTTCTAACAACAATAATAAAAACAAAGTTGTGGTATTAGCATTAATTACTCATCACCTTGCAGAAACAAATCCTAGCATATGAAATACAAATACTGAAGTCATGACACACACACTGATAAATTTGAAAAATTAAGACTATTTTTCCTTGTTTTTTAATGACCTGGAAACAAACTGCAGTATTTTGTATTTTATAAATCATATAAATAGTATAAATTATAAAAATATAACTACTTTATGAAGTTAAATTTTTTAAATTGAATACATTTTGCTGATCTTCACAAATTTATTTTCAGAAATTAATGATTCTTTCAAATGAAAAATAACAAGCCTATACCCCTTGCTGGCAGACATGATTTTTCTCTGAAGAAAGTCTGAAAGACTCATTGGGAAAACAATACCACAGGCACTACCACAACATGACAGAAAGCTTTGTACTGTAGGTAAGAAAAAGGTTTTATGAAACTTAAAGAATTTACCTTGACAAGAAATCTGTGAAAGAGAGACGGACTGGATACCCATGTCGTATGATTTTGACCATGTCTAGAACACCAATATACTGCAGTTGAGCAGATACATAAAAATTGTCAAAAGTATCTGGCAACCTGGAGTTATTAGGCTTTATACAATGAACAGAATGTGGCGTGCAGTTCTGCAGCTTCCCAATAATATCTGTGAGTGATTTCTGTAGGGAAAAAAAAAGCAGTTATCAATCATTACTGTGCAGCAAAGGCAACTGCTAAACACATATGCTCATCCTAACTTTTAACATCACTTTCTCAAAAGGCTCGACCTGGCCATGCAAGTAGCTTTCTCAAGCATACAATTTTTCTTTTTTTCATTGCAGTCTGGAGAGATTAATTTTGCCTTTAAAATGTTTTGAGTTTGGAGTTGTTTGTTTTTTTGTAAATTTCTGTCCAGAAGATTTTCACTAACCCTGAGCTGGACTGCCACAGTGGTTGGCCCCCCTCGTTCCAGTCTCTGAAGAAATGAGGATGTTCCTTTCTTTTTCAACAGCTGTGTAGGAGAAAAGCATATGCACAATACCTTTATGTCAAGATGGGCAGTAAACTTTCATTTTCATTGATACAAAATTTACTAACAAAAGCAAGCATTTATACATCTATATATTATATATGTCATAGACAATTACTTGAGTTTCAGAAAGAATTGGGAAAGTGGATAAATATCCTCACGTATCTGCAGAGTCATGACTGGCAAGAAAGGTTTGATTTCAAAAGCAGCTGTATACCATTGGAAAGATAAAGCACCTTTTCAAAGTTACTGGGCAAAGCAACATGAGCTGCAACTCTGTTGTAGAAACAGGGCTTGTGCAATTAGTATCCTACAGAGTCTGCCTATAGTATAATTCTGTTACTCAGAAAAGGCTCCTTATGTCTTTAGCAGACGCTTAAGTGAATAAATAAGCAGTGATCATTTCAAAAAATCTTGAAAGCAAAACAATAATATTAAAAATCCCCTTCTATTTTCTTCCTGAATACATGAATGCAGTTAATCTTTTTTGTATGTGTGTGTGTGTCTTTTAACTTATTTTCACCTGTCATTGGCATAAATTATCTACGACTTAATATCTCATTAGAACAAATGTTATCCTGTAGATAGAGTTGGGAGTGGGAAACAAATTTATTTTTTACTGTTCTAATTCCTAACTTTGGGACTAAAATGGCAAGAATCCTCCTAAAAGCGGTCCCAGAAATTAGAGGGTTTTCTTGAACTTTTTACAGGAAGGCTGGCATTCCAGGATTCTGCAAAGTGCTTAAATTCAGACCTGTGTATCAATGATAGCATTTTCACCTCTGACTTTGCCACTGCCTTTCTCAAGTCCACTTACCCCATAATACTCCCTTTCTATCAAGTCAGCATGTTCTAGCCTACTCCGGTCTTCTTCCAGTTCCATCAAAAAAGTGTAAATTTCCTCACTTTGGCCCAGTCAACCAAGCTCTATTAAAAATATTGCAGCGGAAACAGTTCTCTACCCAGTATATCAAAATTTGGAGCTTTTTTTTTGTCTCAAATCTCACTTACTAGGATGCAATAAGATTTTAAAGGCAAATTCACCCCCCTCTTCAAAACAGAAAAGTAAGAGCTCTGCTTGCTTTAGGTCTTCTCATAAAAGAACCACTAGCATGCCAATGGCACTCCTCAGTTATATTTTACAAAATTATTGAGGAATATAACTAAAAATAAACTTTCTGCTCTTGACAGATAACGTATTCACTCCTTCCTCCAAACAAATTCAGTCACTAGTTCAAAAACATTTCCTGAGTTAGTGGAAGAGCTAGAACAATGCTTTGGATGCTCACGTCCTATGTTGCATACTTCTTCCCAGGGGAAAGAAGAGCTTAGTTCAGAATGAGGGAGAAGACAAGAAAAAAGCCAAAGAAAAAAATTAATTTAATTCAAACTCTCCAACTCTCCCATCTTCAGCTATGGGCTGAATATATCACTGAAGCATTACTTCTGTATTACCCTCTAATATACAGCTTTACATTGGCAAATCTTGTACTTCTAATCTACAGAAAAATAAAGCAAATCATATATGTAAGTTTGTAATCTCTGTTAAGAAGCTAAAATCTCCTCCCCCAAAAATCTCTTTTTACCAGCAGAATATTTTAAATATTTAACCAGAAGACATACCAGAATTTTTCTAATAGATGGGTTCTTAAACTAACAGACAATGAAGCAAAGCATTCATAATGAGAAACAATGTAAAGTCAGTGGAAAAAAAAGCCTTCTGTTAGTTATATGCATTCATGTGATCAGACTTCTGCATGAGCTATGAAACCCACTGATTCTTCCAAAGGAAGTGAGGGGAAGGCAACAGGGCCAAATTATGCACTAGGAAAAGATTACAGAAAAACAAGGGAGCAAGAGATTATATGAGCAAGAGAATTGTAAGAGTATCTATGAAGACACATTCTATCTTATTTGAAAAAGGGACAGAGTCACAGAGACTTGAGCTGGCATCCCCAAATTCCTATGACTCCTTATGTGCTCCAAAATTCTGGCCAACTATTAGATCTGTTCATGTCTATCGTAGGATGGATGAACTGTTCTCTCGAATCTTACTAGAAACAGAATGGTGAGTTGAAAGAGACAACCCACTGTTACCTGTGACAGCATGCTTAAAAATCAAGGAAAGGGTCATTATGGAAAGGTAAACAACTAGATACATGATCATACACAGAGAAATATATATAATACACAACACAGAAGCAGATAAGACTGCAGATGACAAGCTGAAGGGGGGGGGGGGGGATCACAACAAACTCCTATCTGATCACTGAAAGTGCCCCCTTCCCTGGATACGGTGGAGTCTACATGACTACCCAACCACAGCAACATGAATACGTTCCATATTGTGTTTCTCATTACCTATGGTATGAAAAAGGCAGGACTTAAGTAAAGCATTTGATACTGTCTCCCATGGCATTATGCCGGAGAAATCGGCTGTTCATGGCCTGGGTAGGTGTATTCTTTGCTGGGTTGGAAACTTAGGGGTGTTTAGTCTGGAGAAGAGAAGGCTCAGGGGGGACCTTACTGCTCCCTACAACTACCTGAAAGGAGGTTGTAGTGAGGCGGGGGTCAGTCTCTTCTGCCAAGTAACAATAAGCACTAGGACAAGAGGTAACAGCCTCAAGCTGTGCCAGGGGAGGTTTAGATGGGATATTAGGAAAAATTTCTTCACAGAGAAGGTGGTTAGGTATTGGAACAGTGGTGGAATCACCGTCCCTGGAAGTGTTCAAAACGTGTAGATGAGGCCTCGGTGCTACAGTTTAGTGGTAGTCTTGTTAGTCCTGGGGTAATGGTTGGACTTGATGATCTTAAAGGTCTTTTCCAACCTAGCTGATTCTATGATTCTATGTATGTCATGACTCAAATTTCAGATATAAAGGGAATGCCAGTCTCTGGTTGACAATTCTTGTCCTTATGTCTCTCTTTCTCCTCCTCCCCCTTTGTTTCCTTTTTTTTTTTTTTTCCATTTTCCTTATTGCCTATACCCTCAGGATAAACTCCAAGAAAAATGCAGTGGTTATGATTTTCCAATATATAGTCATTTGAATTCTAAGTTGATAAGAAAATGCCAATTCATTTCCAATTACAATAACAACAAAACAATAAAACCAACATTATTCCAGCCTATCACAGTGGATTTTTCAGGCTATACCAGAATAGGGAAGAAATTACTTGGGACAGCACAGTTATAGATACGGGCTTGATCCACAAAATAATTTAAGCACTTACCTAACTCCCAGCTCCTGCATCAGATGCCTCTTCCAAAATAAAAATGTCTCCTTTTTTGCCACAGGAACAGCTTAGATACTTAAGAGTTCTGCCTCCCTCCTGCATGGCAGCACAGCTCCTTGCCAGATCAGGCCAATTTAATATCTACAAATTACGTGGTGGTTTGTCTCACCTGCACAGCTCTCCTCAAAGCCTACCTTTGAGAAGCCAAGCCATCCTTGTCTCCGTGGAGAGAAAAAGGATGAATTTCTTCCCACCTTCCATCTAATAACTAAACGTTTAGAGTATTCTCACTGAATCTGGAATTTCTGACTTAATTTATCATTCTTCCCAAAGGAATTTGAATATGTCTTCTCTCTCTCAAGAGAGTAACTCCAGGTTAAAAGCTATTCTGGAGTGATTAAAAACCTCATAGTTTCAGAGATCCCAGATGTGTGGTGTTTCCCCCTGGCTTTATTAGGCTTCTTAGATGTGGTTTTCATATTTCCTTCCATGTGTGGAGCCAGGACCTATTTCACAGCCCAAGGAAGCTTCCTCTAGGAAGCTCTTACTATAGTGGAAGGGCACCTTGTGGTGCCTCAGCTGTTCACTAAATATAGCCTTAAACCAACATTATTCACTTCAACTTAAGTTTTTCCACTGAGATTACTGACAAGAACAGTAGACAGGAATTATGCTACTATCAGCAGGGGGGCTATTCTATGGATGCACTTGCATAAAGCCTTCTACAATGACACATGAGCGCAGGCTCCTTAATCCCATGACAGAATCAATTTTATGCAGCTGTAAGCCAAAAATAGAGTTTGAAGATTCAAGAAGCCTGGTGAGGCAGCTGATGTACTCTGAGAACTGCTTGCTTCTTTTCTAGAAGAAGAAGGAATTCCAAAGTTCTGTCAAGAACGGACTCAGCAAATTATGCTATTGCTCCTCAAGAGAGATAGTCCGTATGATGTGAACAACTAATTTCTTTAGAGCCTCCCAGTTTTTTTTTCTTTTAAGCTTTTTTGGGGGTGACTTAGCAGAAAAAGTGATGAGCTCAGAAATGGGGAGAGTTTGATTTGATTTTAAATTGACAGAAAAAGTACATGAAAGCGTCCATTTAAAATAACAATGTTCACAAAAATGTATGGAGTTGATCATACAAAATGACACAAAGTATCTTTTGCAGAAATTGTCTCAGGTTAGCACAATTAACACATTGAGGTTTTATTTTTCTCTTCCTATGTCTTAATTTACTTAACTATTCATCATTAAGTCAGCAAAGGAGACAAAAGAAAGAAGTGTTGCTATACAGTCAAAAATCAGTAATATTGCATCCACTGCTGAATCCTGGAACCACAAAATCATGATTCAAATGAAGTCAGGCTTGAAGGGACCTCACTGTCTTGCCCAACCTTCAGCTCAGCGGGTCCAAGAAAGAGACTCCTGAACCAGCATTATTAGTGTTAGTAAATTATAACCTGTTAGTTCTCACTATTGCTTTAGTATTAAATTATTTTAATAGTGTAATGACTACAGAGAATGAAGGAGCTTTCAGAAATGTCAAAGTAACAGAAAAATCTTCAAGGAGCAAAGAGCAGAGAGAGCCATCTTCTTACCTTGCTGAGCTCAATATATTTCTTTGCTTCTCCACTTGCAGTTGTTACTGATGGTTTTAGCAAAGCTGTTTTACACCCTTTGACTTTAATGGAATGATATGGAGGAACAAGTGATCCAGTTTGTGTCAGCTTGGACTGGAACAACTGATTGATGACTACATTTTCACTGGCTGGGAAAAAAAAGAAGAAATTAATGCATGAAGATAAAATACAAGTTAGAAAATAATATATATTGTATTTGGAAGTAAAAAGACATATAGTAGGAGACAGAATTAAATAAGTGGACAAACTGATAAACTATTATGTCAGGTAAGTAAAGCCAATACTTGAAACAATTTCATCACAATCAGTGGACACAGTAAAGCTCCATACTTTAAAAATATGGATAAATATAATAAGTGGCATTAGGAAAAGCATTAAAATAATAGCCTTTGAATTAATACAAATAAAACCTATGTTAATAGTCTCTCCAGATTTATTTGTCAAACAGGTACGTTCCACATCCTTAGACATATGTGCAAATTACTTTTTTTTAGCATATTTAAGTTTTGACCAATTATACTAAATTCAATGAAAATCAAAGCAAGCATGCACTTAAATTATATGCCTATACAATTTATAAAACTGACCCTAAAGGAAATAGGTTTTAATCCTAAATCACTTAAAAAAGAAGGAATGTAGCCCTTAGATGACCTACATGCTTGTAAATATTCTGCCTTCAGAATTTTCCCATTAATTATAATTGTTGTTATTATGACTTCTTCATTATGTATACATTCTCTCTCAGCATATCAAATATTTTATTTCCAATGCAATCCTTCTTTAGCCCCTTTTAACAGTTACATAGCTGATATGACAAGAAATAGCAATGAAAGTGTAAAAGGAGACTACATGAGACAATGGAAGAGAGCTCTCTCCTGTAGGACATCCCTGAAGTTGCCGTACTTTCTTACGTTATTTGGGAGATTATCATGTAAATTTCCAATAGCAAGAACCAGAATGTCTCTAAAACTATTATCAATAGGATTATATTCAATATAAGTTCTTCCATTTCTTCATGCTTTATGCAGTTTGCCTTTAAAATGCATTCATTATTTTACTAGGGAGTTTAACTAACCTCAAAGTAAAACCCAACACACTGTAACAGTGGGGCTGATTTGGAAGACAAATAAAACATAAGCATATAACATATTAAAGACTCTGCAGTGGTTGGAGGAAAAAGAGATAACACCTCAAGATACACTGACATATCCCTGAGGACTGTTTTGTTTTTCTTCACAGAAAGGGTAAATGATAGGGGTTTTTAATAATCTAATTATGAATCATTAATTAACTGGAATGCATTATTATTATTAGGCATAATTATATAACATGCACATGGGAAGGTATCTAATTTTGTATGTCAACGGACATTTGTATCTATTCACTGAAAAACATAATAACGCCCACAAGTTCCTACTTTTAGAAAGGTACTCAAGCAGTGAAGTGCGTCCCACTGCAGCCTTTATGAAAGCCTAATTTCCTTTCCCTATATCTTGTTTCCTATACTGTTGTTTTAATTCATATCAACAATTTCTTAGAGTCATACTCATCTGTCAGACTATACCTTTCTTGCTCTTCACATCACATCACATGATGAAGATGCTTTCTGTTCATTAATTCTAAAGTCTTTCTTAATCAGAGCATAAAGGTGAAGATCATCAAAAAGATGATGTGTTGTTTTTTTACTGGAAGTAATATATATATAATTTTCTCTTAAAACTAAAATCAAAATTAAAGTTAAATCATAATATCTTGGTTTGTAACAACAACAGCAGCCACAAAACCATTTACTTACTTTTCATTACAAATACAAGATTTTGTGAAAGGGTATCTTTATTTTTTTCTATCGCACCAGCAATTTCATAAGTAACCTATAACAAAATATTGTGACATCATTAGTAATGACCAAAACATCTTTTTAAAATCTTACAGCAATAGAAATGAAGCTATATTTTTTCCACTCAACAGCTAAAGGTTAGCACCAGGTAGCGCCTGTTGTTTCTTCCTTAGTGCTAATAATACTAACCAGAAACACTGGTTGCTGAACATTTTGTCTCTGCAAGAATCCAGAAATTTCAACAGGCTGACTCTAAAACATTTCCACAATGAAAGACTTTGAATTAAAGTGTAGAATAGAGCAAAAGACAGTGACTTAAACATCACTTTTCCTGTAGGATCATCAGCAAATTTCTCCTTGTCAGTAGGAAACTGTCCACACTGACCGTGATAAAACACTCATGAAGCACTCTCAGTCCCACTTCATACCCCAAGTTCCAGCCATGGAGATCTTGGAGGCAAGTTCAGTCAATAGGTTATATACAAATCCCATTTACTTTTCTATCAACTGCACACAAAGGGATTTTGGATCATCTTAGTTGCCTGAGGTCACAATTTCAAGAACAGTTGGATTGTCACTCCATGTCATCTGACTGTAGATTAACACATGTAGTGAGCACCCTGAGAAGTGGAAAAAATTCAAATCTCTAGCTAGAGTTCCTGAGGGTACATATAAGATGAAGAAATTAAGAAACCCTGAGGCTAGTTTGTTTTTTTTTCTACTTTTTATGAGGATGGAAGACAAACAACTAGATTGTTCACAGGCTTTAGATATAAGCAGCTCTGGGTTGCACATTAGGAGAAACCAAAGGGAATTTTTAAGTTAAAAAGGAAGAAAATTATAATTGTAGCACCTCCAGGATTAGGCATATGCTTAACGGGAACTTCTTAAAATACAGTTTGGTATTATTTACCTTGGTGCCATGTTTCTATCTAAAGCCCTTTTAAAGTTTTTTACAGATCTACATCTTAAGCCCCTTAGACATCTGGGAAATTTTTATCCTTGTACATTTAATAAAGCTGTAAATGAGTAATGAAGATAGCAATACTAATCAGTGCATTGATTTTGTTTTCCATTGGGTCATTTGACAATTATGTAATGCTATCTTACAAAAGTGGTTATATGACTTGGATGTGCATAATCTGTTACAGTTAGTAATTACCAAATGATGTAATTACTATGACATCTGACATACAAAAGGCATAACAATAGAAATATGTTTTTGTCTATGACGGATGCAATGTTCTACAAATTTCTAATTGCACCTCCCAAGAACATACAACATAGTTAGCAAACTATCAGAATAATTTAAGTATAATATTAAGTGCTTTTAGTGTATTTAAAGTAAATGTTTTACCATAGTGGTCTATAAAAGATAATTAACACAACTTACTCCACAAATCCATAATGCCAGTTCCTAATTAAGTGTCTTTGACTAAATTAGAGGAAGAGAGCATTGGTGGGAAGAATAGGCAACTACTGCAGTGGGAGACACTATACTATGATTAAGTACTTAAACAGAAACAGGAAGAAGTTTCAGTACTGGTGCTGGTATAATACATCACCAGCTTCTAGAATTACATTCATAAGATATCTCTCATATCACATAAACACATAAAAGTTAGCAGGATTCCCTTTTATGAAGAAATTGCTAATTCTCTGACAGTTTTCCCCCAGACTTGGCAAATTAATTCAATGCCTAAAGACATGAAAACTGACTCAATGAAATGGCACTCTAAGGTTCCATATTCACTGCCAGTCCCAGAAAAGAGAGAAAGAAAGAAGTCCTCTTCTAGCTGCCAGTTTTGTTAATTTAATCCTGCCCTCATCAGAGATGCCAACCTACATAGCACTTTGCCTAAAGCATATATATTTCCCTCAGTTTTCTTGCACTGTTTTTTTAAAGGAAACCTGGCCAAAGTTCTGCACTGACTGGCACTCAAGCACAGTGGATAGTTATTCCTAGCAGAAGAAAACCAAATAAATATTACATGATTCAGACAGGAAATGTGCACTCACTTAGATCATGGTTCCAGTATAATAAATCATACTACTTATCTCACTTCTCTTTATTGCAGCTGTTTGCTCTATCTTGCTTAACATGATGAACTCTTTGGGGTAGACTATGTAAACCTAAGTGTCTGTGTTAACCAAACAAAGCAAGATCTCTAGGTATTATCTGACTATCTGAACTATTTTTATTCAAAAAGAAAAGTGTTAATTCCACACTGCCTTTTATTTCATCAAAACAGATTAAAACAAGAAAGTGACTGTATTTGCTTTCATCCTTGATTTAACTTCAGACAGGAAGAAACCTTAACCTAAGCACAGTGATAGTGGGACAGGATGAATGTTCACCTAGTCCTGGATATTTAGGAAAAAAATATTGAGGAATACTTCGATTCTGCCTCCCACCAGTTCCCCTCTCAGCTTCCAGGGCTCTGCCCCTTGAGGCAGCTCTTGACCTGCAGGCTGTATCTCATCTTTGTGTTTAGTATCTCCTGATTGACATTTCCTTCTTGAGTGTCTATTTCCAGAAATCATTAACATTTTTGGCATGTAGAACAGTTTGTGGCAATGAGTTTCACTAGTTACTAGCTATGCAAATAAAAAAAAAACAAACAAACCAAACAAAAATACCCAAACCTTAATTTTGTTTGTTTTGAACCTCTTTTCTGGTCATTTAAGTTGGTATAGCTGGTTTTATTATCATGAGAACTAGCAGATACGAGTTAAAAAAACAACACCCAGAAAACAGGAGGCTCACACCTCAAATGTGCACAGAGCTATCTTGGAATTGCACATTCCTCTTCTTACATACTCTTGCCTCTTCATTAATTATACTCATGTTACTTCATTGTACATCTTCTCTTCTTAACTGAAATATCCTCTCATAACATCTGACTTTGGTAAGGGACTTGGTCAACAGGCCACATTTACACATAATTTTCATCAATTCATCTAAATTCTCTCTTTTTTTAAATAGTTTTTGTATCCTGTGAAAGGCCAAAAGCACCCATGGGTAGTGGCTGATCCAGCAGGAAACATTAAACAAGCCAGAAAAAAATGACACTTGGAGTGTTAATGTGGCTGTATTCAAAGTTGAAAGGGAAAATTTTACTATTGTAATCACAAAATGTAACTCAGAAATTCACAGGTTTTTATGTGTTGCTCAATTTAGTTAATAAGAAACTAATTAGTTCGTATAGTTAAAAGAGAAATTTTTGAGACCATATCCAAGGACAATTTCAGTGCACAGAGGGTCACTTGTAGTTGTTGATTTCCTGCCACTAAATGTGAGTGATGTTATTTAAATGTTTGAATGTTATATGATGACTGGGCCTGTCACCCTCCAAAATCAAGCCTTGTTAAGCAATGAGTGAAGCAAATAATGTTATATAGTCTGTAAGGTCTTATTTTAACACAGTGATAGAAGTAGTAGCATCTCGAAACCAGCAAATACTTAGAAACAAACCAGGAGGATGGAGGGAAGTGTTCTAATAATTTCTACTGTAAGTGAAAGTCCAAAATCAAGTCTACATAAAGAAAGAAAGAGAGAAAGGGAGATAAAGGACGACTATCTTGTCTGTGTGAAAAAGAAAATCTTTGTCAAGTAACCTTTATAAGCCCTGGTATAGCTTAGACTAGACTGATTTGATTGTTATGTCTGGGGATTCAGCCTGGGGAGAAAGTAGAGAAAATGAAAGCATCCTTATTGATTAATCCATCTCCTTTTGTCTTTTGATTTAGAGGTTCAGTTTCAGATTCTGCCTGGGATATATAAGGCATTTCAAAGAAGACTGCCTTTGTGAAGGTGAGCTGACAGCTGAGAGGTATTTTTGAAATGCACATAGCTTAGAAATGGAACAGACTGATCTGCACTAAAAGGACATTATGTGCACCGGTTTATAGAGCAAAGAAGTTGGTCTTTAGGTCTGATTGGTTTATCACAGAACTATAAGTCAAAACAGTGGCAAGGCAAACGGTGACAAGTGGCTTATCTGATTTGTAAATCCAAGTATAAAGTTAAAAGCAGAAAGCTTAAATTATGACAGCCTATTATTCAGACTATATGAACAATGGGGCAAATAGCTCATTATCTTGAACACTGGTATGTTAAATATCACTATCAGGTAAAGGTGTATCTCTTGGCATTATGCTAAGACAATATATTTCTGATTTACTTAGTGATATGTTCATTCTTCCATAAAATTAAAAAACAACTCAAAATTTGGTTATGGAATGTTATTCTTCAAAAATCACTACTGGCATTTCAGAAATATAATTCAAGCGAAGCCCTTCATTTATGTTAGAGCCCACAATGCAATGTTAATTTTATCAATAGAAGTAGCTAGAAATTCAGTATTACACATTCTTAGTATAGTTTTAGCTGATGTTCAGATGCATTGATCAACTGCACCCATAAACCACTTTGCTTCCCCAAGGCAAGCCTGCAGTAAGGAATTGGCATGCCCCTCCTCTCATCATGCTGCCAGGCAGGCAGTCTCTGTGAGAAGCAGTTGAGAATACCCACATTCATATTTAGGCACCAGAAACAAAGCAATGCCCAGGATGAGCAGAATTTTTCCAGATCAGACTGCCAGTGTTCAAGGAAATGTGCTAAACAACCTTCAGATAAAGCCTTCCACTATTTTTATTTTTTTTTTAAGTCACACAAAACCTAAATCATTCTTCTGCCTGAGCAGAACAGATAAGCTTTTTGTCTTACAGCACTCAGATACCAAGACATTAAATAGCTCTTAGAAGAGACTCATAATGTGTCAAGACATTGTAGGGTTCTGTTCAGCTGCCAAATTAAAACTGGGAGATAAAACACTTAATATAATAAAGTACTAATGTTCACAGTAGCCTTTGCTAAACGTGTTCATGTATGTTCATCAGCAGTATATCACATTGCTCATGCAAAAAAAGACAGATTTAGCGGTGTACAGGCATAAAAGTAAAATTCAAGAAAAATGAAGTCTTTTTCTTTCTTCTACAGGATCATTGTCACATTTGTGTAATGCAGTATTCTCTCTCAGCTTCCACTGAAAAGCTTACTGATTTCCACTGATTTCTTCTATGTGCAGGAGATGACTTGTGTATATTGTTTTCCTCTCTTATTCCACTTTCTTCATTCCAAACCCATAAAGAAAGTAAGAAAAAAATCACAGGTCTCTCAGAATAATATCATACATACAAATTTTCTTAAAAGTATTGCTTTTGTCAGAAAATCAACTAAGAATTCCGAATTCTTTGTTGTTTTGTTTTGGGTTTGTTTTTTTTCTTTACACACTGCTCTGACCCTCTTCTCATATCCCTTCTTCTTTTCACTTTGACCTCATGCTTTCTTTTTTTCATTTCTGACTCATTATCTCTTCTCTTTTTCTCTCAGAACTGCTTTTTCTGGAATGGTCTAAGGCTCATTAGGCTTGGATCAATAATACGGCATGTGTAGTCCTAGTTAAAAATAGTGACCATAAAATCTAAGGAGATGGGTGATACCAGACAATGCATGACTACAAGCGATCAAAAAGACTTGATAGTGGAAAAAAAAAATAAAAATTTCTGTATCCTGACACAAAATGTTAAGGTATGAACATGGTAGAAATCTTTAAAACTGCATGGACATGTCTGTATCAGCCGTAATTCTCTCAAAATATAAAGCTAAATATACCAGTTTTGCTCACAAAAGGTTGTCTGTCAATCTCAATTAAATATACAAAAGTACACCTTTTCAGGAAGGCAGTATTTTTAATAGCTGTATTTTCTAGTATAACTGCACTTATGAGCTGCTAAAATAGCTACTGTAAGTTTCTGAGTAAAGATATGAACCCAGTTCTCCCTGGGCTTCGAACTACATACACAAACTACTGATGAGAAAGAGCCCAAATTACAAGGGTCCAGATGAGATTCATACCAGGGCCAACACAGAATATTACCTTTATTTTCCCCTCTAGATGACTCAGAGTAGCAGCTGTTTCATACTGACTGTGAACTACACTGCACTTACACCTTTTGTTACCTATCAGGATGTCTGCCTTCAACTTCTAACACAGAGCCTGCATTCAGTGTGATTTCTTTCACAAACATCAGCCTAGATGCACCACCCAAATATAAATGGTTAAGCCTAGAGGTGAAAAATTCCGGGTTCAATTACTCGTCACATTTCACCAGTAATTCTTTTTCTACCCTCTGGATCTTATTCATCTTTCAGTTATACTCATGTAAATAATGAGAAGCTTTAACCAAGTTAAAGGAGTTACAATCAGTGAAAAATCATGGTAAGTGAGAATAAAATCAAGCCCCCTTGTTTTAAATTTGGTGATATCTGAAGTGATGACACAGAGGAAGATTGCTTTACAATTCATTTACTTTATACTAATTTAATACATATCAGACTACAAAAATGTCTCTCAAAACCTGAACTATACTGTTACTTTATCTATGAAATTCTTATTTTTGAGTGCAAATGAAACCTGATATATTTTAGAACCTGATCCTTTCACAATTTTCATGGAGCACTAATGACTTTTATAAAAAGCTACTAAATGTAGTAACAGCACAGTCTAAAGAATGGCATCAGCAGTTTTAAAATCCTAGAGTTTCATATTCAGCTTAACTATTTCTGAAGACATACTAGTCTCAGAACAAACTCAATTTGTGTCATTATTTAGTACAGTAATGCTATAATCAGATTTTATGTAAATACACATCATAAATCACTGGAAATTTCAATTTGATTTCTAGGTAACAGTTGCATGAGATATCAAAACTGCAAGTTCTTATAAGGATTTTGCTCAATCACTGTTAAGGTAAGGAGAACTAAGCACTTGCATAGGAACTTTTCTGTTTTGGCAGGGTCGAGCATTTTACTGTCATAAGGATGCAAAGAACAACCTGACTGTCTGGAATAGCTCCTTGGCCAATGTAAATCAAAGGAGCTCCACTGACTTCAAAAGAATGTGTGAATTTACATTACTTGGAGAGATGTTCATACTTTTAGATTAAATGTCATTACTATTATTAGGAAAAGGTCAAACCAAGTGTCTGTTATAAAAAAAAAATATTCTAAACAACCACACAAGGCTAAAACACACGTTAATGAGAAGCGTACTCCTTACTATTCACAGTTTAGCTTCAGTACTAGGCACCTGAAACTTTGATCTTAATAATTCCTACTGAAGTCCTTCTTCAGAGAACAACATTTTTTTTTTTTTTTTCATTTTGAGGAAATGTGCTTATTCTTCTGGTTGTGATTTGGAAAACTGACATGGAAACAGCTGCCTTGCTACTTTTTTTGGTGCGTGGAACCTTTTAAAGCTATTGTTATAAATTTGTATAATCACAACAGAACAGAATAGAATATGAATACTTATTTATCTAAGAAGTATAAAACAGGTTTATAAATGGAATTAAACATCAGTCCACACGGACATGTGGAAAAGAGACCACAGTCAGTTCTTAGCTCTATTTCTTTAAGTGCTAAGTTTTACAAAATCTTCATTGTATGATTATGTACACACTTTGTGCCTGCATTCCTACTGAAAAGTCCCAATAGTGGAGGCATTCAAACCACTTAACTCAGGCAAACAATCTGAATCTAAGAGAAGGCCTTATGATGAAAGAAGAGCCTCCAGGGAGTTATTCAGAGTATTTAGGTTAGGAATTTAGGCACTACCCAAATAGTCTTAATCCTTTCCATAATGACCACATTTCTATCATTGGGCAGGAACAAATCTGCCTGCATCAGAAGACTACTCAACATTTCCATCGACTTAATTTCCAAATGAGGAGGCACAAGATAGCTCTTTCTCCATTTATATTGCTGTAAAGGACACCAGTCTGGTTAAAGAAGCCTAAGAGTGCACATTCCAACCTTTCATCTGTTCTGGAGAGCTCAGCACATATAACGTTACCTTGAGATATGACAGACCTGGCAAGTCTTATTTTGGTGACTTGGAGACAAGTTTTGAACATACCTCATAGGAGTACCCGCTACCAATAGTCAACTGACTGGGTGTTCAACAGTGTAAATCTGTTCCACCTAAAATATTCATCATAGGAGAAAGTGTGTCATCTAATATCTTTAGCAGCATAGATTAGGGTTATTTTTCTGGTGTTCTTACCCTAGTGTCCTGGGTTCAGCAGTAGCAGTCATTTTTTCTCCTCCTTGGTAGCTGGTGCAGTGCAGTGTTTTGACTTTCAGCTCGGGAAACGAGCTGATAACAAAGATATTTTGGTTTGGCCAAGGACTTTGTGAGCCTCACGCTCTGCCAGGGAGGAGGGGAAGCCGGGAGGAAGCAAAGACAGGACACCTGACCCAAGCTAGCCAAAGAGGTATTCCATACCACAGCACGTCATGCCCAGGATGTAACTGGGAGTTAGAGCACGTCATGCCCAGGATGTAACTGGGAGTTAGCCGGAAGGGCTGGTAGACTGCAGGGCTGGAGGAGGTATCAGTCGGTGCTTGGTTGGGCTGTGGGGGGGCGAGTTATCAGTTGGCTGGCGGTGAAGTGTTGTATTCTCTTCCGTTTTTATTTCCTCTATCATTATTATTATCGGTGGTAGCAGTAGTGATTTGTGTTATACCTTAGTTACTAAACTGTTCTTATCTCAACCTGTGGGAGTTGCATTCTTTTTGATTCTCCTCTCCGTCCCTCCGGGAGTAGGGGGAGGGCAAGAGGGGGGGGGGGAAGTGAGTGAACAAGCTGGCTGGCTGGGTTTAAACCACAACATCTAGGAAGCACATAAAACTCTTTTTTGAATCTAAACTGCTTTTTTTAGCAGCACACCAGATAAACCCCCTGCATTTTCTACTCAGAAAATTACATGAGGGAAGGTTGCTCTAATTATCTCCCACAATAAGCAGCAGCGAAGTTATTACATTTGGTTTAGAATCATAATATTCATTCCAATGAAAAGACTTTATCATAGCTGCACAATTTCTTGCTCATGGAACTTACCTCTTCTGCCTGTTGCTTCGGTAAGGAGAGGAGCATTCAGGCGTCAGTTTTCTGGTTATACTGAAGCACCTGCACTTTCCACTTGTCTTCCACAGAGGATTTTGAAGTGACTAGCTACCTATCACACGCTGCCACTAAATCCTGAAGAAGTCTAACAGCAAGCTTTACTGAGATCTCAGGTTTTTATAAACAACATAGTGCATATGATCACGATATGGTGGTCCTGAGGCACAGCAGCTAAACAGTTTCTAAATGTGCTACATACAAAGTTTATATGGGACTCCATCTGTGGATGGACAGCTCATGGGTTCATCTGCATAAGACTTAGAAAGTATGAAAGGACACAGAACAAGTTGTTCAGATGTAAAGACTGATTCCTGCAGCCTTCAGTCTATATTCTCACTTGATTTCGGTGGAAGTTTGCAAAAGTGGTACTAAGAGCCCCCATTGTATTTTGGCTGTACAATCTACCTTCATCAGCACATTTCAAATATCACGCTCTAAGCAGAAAGAAGTGTCAGCATGTCATATTAATCACAAAGGGACCAATCTGTTCAGACTGTCTAAAAAAAGTATATATTTTTTCCCCTTAAACACATACCTATTTTGCTTGCTTTGGGTTGTGAGAGGTTGTGGAGACAATGTAGAAATGAGAGAGCATTGTAAAAAGACAGGGTAAGAAACACATTTAACAGAACTGATTACACTTTTGCAGTGAACGCTGCAGGAAGGCAAAAGCAAAACTTCCATCCCACCTTACAGCCATACTTAGAAACACAGCATGATTGGGGATTTTCGAGAAAAATGTATTTTGGTTATGACTACTAACAAAAAAACTGTGTTTTTTTTTTTTTTTTATCAGATGCATGCTGGTATCCCAGTTATCTACGTAAATGGCACGTGATCTACAGGGAACCAGTACCATTCTGGAACAACATCTAAAAGCAAAGCAACAGCCAACTAAAATGGCATTAAACATTTATGCTGAGGTATCTATATCACCTCCTACTGCATGAAGTGCTTAGAATGAATATACAATTCAGGAGCCAGAATTAGCCTAAATCCTGTACAGTATATTACAAACTATGTATTTTATACATTAGATACTGTATTTACATTCTAAGTTGTCCTCTGCAAATTCATCATTATAAAGTGAATTGTTATTTACATCAGGGAGTCAGAGAAGCCATGCAGAATTTTGTTTTGTTTACTCTTTTTCATTAACTGTGTAAACAATCATTCAAAAAACTTACCCTCCCAGCATAATGCATAACAGTGAAGGTGGAGCCCTGATCCTTTGGGGCAAGGTTACCGTTTCCATCTTTTGTGGAGGAATATACTGTATTTGTGTCAGATGCATCCAGGTAAGACTGAATGCGTTTAGAAAGACTCGGTTCCACTGACCAAACAGACTGGCTTTCTTCATCCAGCATTGACAAAAAGCCTGATGGTTTCTGAAATTAAAAAATGGATTTTTCTCTTTTTACACAGGAGAAATAGAATTTCAGTTGTTTCTTGTGGAGTAATACAGCTTGTAATTTATTAAACAGAAATATGTATCATCTCAAAGGAAAGAAAAAATGGTTAAGATATTCTGGTAATGCCAAGGCTATGCACATCAGATAATTCTGCAAGAAACGTAGGGAATAATTACCAAAACCAATAACTATTGCTGATTTTCTAGGAAACTGATTGGGCTACTTCCTTCTTACATGTTATACTCCAGAAACTAGCTTTAGACACAAAAAATCTCTCAGGCTTACAACAGTCCTACAGCAGCATTAATGACATGGCATGATACACAAGTGCTATACATTTCTTGGTACAGACAAGGTGTTTCTGTTACATTTTCCTCAACTCTGGACTGTTGGAAAGCTCTGTTAGCCCTGAAGGTATGAGGACCATTATGACCAACCCCTCTACAGTCTCTTTGGACCCATAAACCTTCTCTACAGATTCATAAATCGGAAAATGAAAGCAGAAGTTCATATTACTCTAACATACAGAGACTGCATAAATATGCATGGTGCAAAATTCATCTGAAAACTACCTGAAAGAAAAAATCCAAGGCTGCAGTATGGTTACTAAGAGAATACACAGTTTCCATAGCAACTCCCTCATGTACACATTCTGCTTGCTCTTGTAGGAAAAGCACTTCATTGATGTAGTGGTGCATCTTCTCGTTGGTCATGTTGACACACAGCTATTGTAAAATGCAATAAAAAAAGGAGTATTAGAACTTCATTGGATAGTGTCATCAGTGAAGGCTTTACTGCATGTCTAATACTGAATTCGATGAAATGCCAATCCATTATATGTTGCCTTTAAGCAGACTACAGATTACCAAGACCCCAGGGAAACTGTGAGCATGGTGAGGCACTGGAAGGCACAGGTTGCCCAGAGAAGTTGTGGATGCCCCATCCCTGGAATTGTTCAAAGACAGGTCAGGTAGGGCTCTAAACAACCTGGTCTAGTGGAAAATGTCCCTGCCCATGGCAGGGGGGTTGGAACAAGGTTATCTCTAAGGTCCCTTCCAACCCAAACCTTTCTATGATTCTACGATTCCTATCGAAGTGGAAATTTCAGTGGAAAATTCTAAAGCTCCTCTACTACTAAGAAATGAAGAAAACAAACTCCTAAAAGGGTGGAAGAACACTTTATACAAGGAATGATGCAAGGAATGCTTGCATGCAGTCTCTTTCAGACTAAACTAGACACATATTTTTCTGGCCATAAACTGTATCTTACATGAATAAAGTGTGCAAAAGCAATTTCACCAGCAAGTCATATTCAAACATATGAAATATTTGGATCCATCCTAAAATTATATCACTTGACATCCCAAGTAATGTATAATAGTTGCCTGAATTTTTCATTAACACCTCATGCTAGTATAGTCAACCTGCACTCGCTATACAATGAAATAGACTAGTGTGAATAACAGTGAGAAGAAATAAAGCAAGATCTAATTTTACAACCAAAGTTCTGTTATTAACTGTCTTTACCAATGCATGATAGTGCAGACAAAAGACAACCTCGAACAAAACCACTATTTTTTATAATTGGGATTCCTGAAGATTGTTATCGCATTTTATTAACAATGAAAGTGTACAATTGACTAACACCATTTACTTATTTTATGGAAAAAGACAGGTTTTTTAACTTTGTGATAGGCAAAATATGTTTTATTGCTCGCTTTTCAAATTCTAATTACAAAATCTTTTCAGCAACTTCTTAGTATTATTTTAGAAAGCAGACATAACATTACAAGCTTAAACTTCACAGGATATGTAAAGCCTTAAAATTATGCATGTTCTGTATACCTTTGTTTGGAAATGGGTTATTAAGAGAACCATGTCATTTAACTTTATGCAGGTATATTTTACTATAACAAAAGTTGGCAAAATCATTATAAACTCAAGCTTACTTTTTATCATGTGCCAATCTCCTAAAATATATAAAAACAATAAATGCACCTGTACCAAGGACCTGACTGGAGGGCAAAATTATTAAATTATACAATTTGAGCCAAAGGGAAAGACTGTTTTAGTCATATCTTTAAAACATCTAATAAAAAACATTGGTTTTAACTGCCAAAAGTAAAAGGCATAGTATTTTGCTAAAATATTCATACATAATACATGCTGGGCTGGTAAATCGAAAAACACATTTATAAATTCCACTGATCAGTATATTATGGCATACACCGGTGTGCTTTTAAGTAATACAAATATGTCAATATGTCATTCAGATTGGCAGACTTGCCATAATGGCAGTAAGGTTCTGCAAACTAGACTGCCAGCTGTTCCAAAGCTGCCCTCTCTGCCAGTGGTTGTGAGTAACAGCTCTGCAAAACGAGAACCAGGAGACCAGCCAGGGACTGATGAAAAGCAAGACATTCTGATCATATCTTTCTCCATTTCAATGTTTTATACAACCTGCTAGGAAATGATAATAAAATGAACTCTTCAAATTAAAATCTTGACACAGGTTAACATCATAATTAAAACAGCTGAAATGCAGAAATCAGATGAAAATGAACTAAACTAGTTTTCCTAACCCAACCCTTTTGCTCCATGTCTTATGAAGTATTATAAAAAACACTGACATATTTTCAGACCAAAGGTATGAAAAGTTCAGAAAACTACATTTTTAAAACATATATTTAATTGCACCCATGAAAACTAGATTGAAATATGGCTGTAGCAGTAAAAAAAAAGCCACAATGAAATTTTTAACTAAAGCAAATGTGGTGACACCATTAAAGCACTGTACGTTTTGTTTACCTTGCAACATCACTCAATATAACCTGTGGCTTCACCAGAAGCCACCTATTACACAGGCTACTACAGAGAAAAGCAGGACAGTCTGTCTATGATCTCGTCAAGCAAAACCAAAGAGGGCTGAGGGTAAACTAAACAAATAACATGTTGAGATGTGAAAACCTACCACACCTAATCATAATGTTGGCGAAAACTGCAGTGAACACAGATGGGTTGTAGAAGCTCTTCTGCCTCACCATACTGACTCTGAAGTCCTGAGCAGGGCAGGCAATACTCTGTGTTCTTGGGGCTAGCTAGCTCTTACCACCAGAGATGCACTGCACAGAGCTGCCATGGGAGCCATGCCTCTCCCAGTGCTCAACTGCATCACACTGATAATGTGCAACGCTTTAGTAGGTTTACAGTTGAATAGGAGTCAAGAGACACTTGACTGTTCCAGTGACCCGTGGTCCTAATTCAGATAAGTCACTTATATTTCCTAAAAAAAGGAGATACATACATACATATATATATACACACACTTTCTTCTGCAAAACATAAGAGGTCCACAGGGGCAAAATACCAAGCAAGAGCTAAACACATTTGTTTAGCAAGAGCTAAATGTTATTTCACTTTACTATTTACTCTCATCAGAGAGGAAAGACTACTAGACTATTTTATTTAACCGCAGGATAGCTCTTTATAATGCTTTCACAACTACAAGCCTTCATTTCTGTAGAAATGACCTAACTTTCAGCAGGGGGAAGAAAAGCTACTCTTGTTATTCTGATCTCTAGTTCTTATGCTGTAATACATAATTGTTTCTTAGAAACAATTAGAGGAAAATGGTACAGGACACTCTGTTAACCTCCCTTCTTGCTTATCACTATGATGTTCCTTGGCTATGAGGTCTTCCCAGTTGCATTGCATGAGCTTGTGGTTAAAGAATACAAAGCATAAAGGTATAATGAAGATAGCAGCATTTCGTGACTGCACTATTTGGACTTCTGCTGTGAAGGAACCATGAATAAGATCTAACCTAGTTTAAAACTCCACCAGAAGAGAAGCTGACATTTTCTACTTTTAAAGGAGTGCAGATTAAACTGTGAAAAAATAAACAAAGAAACCTAAGAAAACACTGAAAACTAACATTTAAAGCTGTCATTGCTATTTTTGGTAGAGCACTCACATTGCCTGAAATGGTCACCAAATGAAGGCCATTTCTGCATATAATAGGATAGTCAAATCTGTGCTTACTTCTGATCATGTTCCAGTGTGGCTGCATGCAAAGCTGTTCTGGCACAGCAGGTAAGCAGCTGCTCTATGAAAATGCTGTTCGCAAGCTAATGATTACTGCTAGGAAATTACTGTAGGTTGCAACTGGGGTGAGCTAAAAGTGTTCTGCAGTCATTTAACATAGCTCAGCTGATGAGCAGTAACTCACCTATTCCTGGTAAATCAGAAGCTTTTAATCTGTATTAACCAATGACTCCCTCAGAGTGTGACTTCCAAAACACTGCCCCCTCTATTTCAGCTTTACATTACATACCTGAATTTCATACCAATTTTCATATCAATTTCATACCATATTTCATACCAATCATAACTCTGCTCACTTATTCCATACACTTACAGTTATTTTACAATTATATGTCCTATTCTTGTTATATAACGTAGTACACGTTCTATAAAATGAAGGCTTACCAATGTTCACCAAATACAAGGAAAACTGAGCACTTAATTAATACTGTTTTTAACTTTTAATGCCTTCTTTGTAATCGTCTATAAAACTTTTCTCCTTGCAAGCTGTCAGTCACATCATTTTGCCTCAGAAGTTACCAGATTTGTAGTGCAGACATAATTAACCTTACTTGTCTAGTTCTTTGACATCTATTGTCCTATGCATTGTTCATGAAGCATTCCTAGACCAATTCTCGTTTGCCTTTGACATTTCAATACTCTAATGCTTTGTCATTCCAACACACTCAGTAGATTGCACAAGTTATTCTACCTGGTTTATCCAGATCTCTCCTCTTGAACTGTCTTCAAACACAGTCTATTAAAATAAATTACTTAAATTGACATGTGATTTAGTATCACGTTATTCTCTTAATGATGATATAAAACTATCAACTGACCTGATTTGAAGAACCTGAAAAAATCATGCAGCTGCTTAGAATGTCCCCAGATTTGGGCAATCAGGAGGTTTTAATCTTTTTGAAAACAGCTGTATTTTTTTTCCAAGCAAGGAGTCAGATATCACAAAGAATGCCTTGTCTTACACGAATTTGAAACAAAAGGTTCATTTTCCCCAAATTACTTTTTTTATGCCATATTAAAATACATTCATCTAAATGTGATGAAAAAGTATTTTTTATGGCTTCTCCACTGTTTGGCTGGAACATTCAAAGTTAATGCTCTGCAATCACAGGCCTTAACACTGGGCATGTTTGCAGACATGACGCAATGTTTTGCAGGAGGACCCTATCTGGGCTAACAAGCTTATTTATCATGAGGGTTAACAAGCCCAGGCAGAGTACTGAACTAGGCTAAGCTGCTAGACAGCTCAAGCTTTTAAGTGCGGGCTGGTTTGGGTTTGTCTGCATGTTTACATTGTGCCACATAGAGATACAAACTGCTCCTCTTCATCAATACTGCAACCTATCACTTCGGGAGTCACATTATAATGTTCACATAAAAATGAACTTGGTAAATCCTTTACCTCTATTCTATCTTTTCAGAAACGCATTTCAGTAGTTTCTGAGGTAATGACTCAGAGTATTACTCGGTAATACTCAACAAAATGCATTCAGTCCAGGTGGAAGGCCAGTTAAGTGTTTCTTGAAAAATACTAATTTAGAAAAAAAAGCCAAGCTTTGAAATTATCATGTTTGCTATGCAGAAATCATAAATTACTTTTTACTTTTTTCTCTTTCAGTCTCATATTTTCTCTTTCAGCATCCTATGCAGTCACTACGCAGAATTACCTACCCTAGAAATTGGAATTCATGGTATTTCATGATGTCAGTTGCAGAACTTATGAGTTTTGTGACAAAAACAATGCAGAACAGAGTCAAAAGAAAATAACCAGTAAACCCCAAGATGCACCCTTCTCTTTCGAGATGCATAGAATACTTTTTCCTTATTAATCAGTAGGGTTTATGATTTTTTCCACAGATATTCAGTCTGCTAAAATGTTTTTTATTTTTCACTTGATATTCTCCCCCAAAGCAGACATTCACATGGAGTAAATGACTGTGGATATTAGCACACATCGATACTCCTTAATCCAGCAACGTACCTGTTTAAGCAAGGTAGAATGGTAAGAACAAAAAGGGTTCTGTGAGAGGAGAACTGGAATATGTTTTATTTAATTCTTACATGCTTTTTTGAAGGCAGAGGTAAGCTTGCCTTGTTTGTACTTTCAAACATTTGGAAACTAGGTAGCGATGTAAACATGCTACACAAACTAAAGTAATGTGGCTCTATGACTTTCAGTTCACTAGAAAGCTGAGCCATAAACCAATGGATTGCTGAGATGAAGGGGCAAATTCTGAGATGAAAGGGCAAAAACAGGCCCTTTGTTGTTGCTGATGCCATTTCTATTCTTTTCTATGCTTTGATTTTCTATTCTGTTGTATGCTTTCATTTTTCTTCTGCTGCATGCTTTCATTTTTCTTCTGCTGCATTACAGAATGAATGAAAACTGAACAATAACTTAGATGAGTTACTAATGCTTTCAGAAATATGTAATTTCCAAGAGCTTTGGTGTTCAGACAGTAATGTTGAAGGTGGGCAAAAAGTTCCATAATTATCAAAAAATGTTTTATATTTAAATTTATTTTAAGCATTCAGTGAGCTAAAGTTTTTTATTTTCTGTGGATGTAATTCAATTTTTTAAAAAGTCACATGTTAAAAAGTCCCACAAAGGTGAATCTGCCAGTAATGGAACTTAGCATAATGTAGTATTTTCATTCATTTTTTTCTCCAAGGCATCTTAAAACCTTTTGATCTTCCTTCCAGCCCACTGTATTGTCCTCACTGACCTAGTTGAAATATCACTTCCACAAGCACGGAAACAGACAACACTAAGTATTTTCCTCTGATAATCTTTCAGTGCTGATACTACCCCTCTTCCAAATCATCATGGTAGATGTTTACTAGATTCTTTGGATAATTATACAACTGTCCAAAGCCTGGGCTTTAATTCACCCCCATGTAAACAGAATGGGGAAAAAATATTATAAAAGCAAATTTTAGTCTCCATGTATGTTTATATTCTGATCAAAACACTCATTTTGGCTAAACCCCAAAACCTTAATAGAGGAATTAACATTAACAACTACAGTAAATTCAGCAAAATATAACCACATACCTGTTCAAAAGTATTCTTTTGAAATTCTTCAAATCCAAAAATATCTAGCACTCCAATTTCAAATACTTGGTCACTGGGAAAAAAAAAAGATATTGCCAATAATAAGAATTCAAGCAAGAGAATAATACACTTGTTTCGGACAAAAGGATTTCTGTTCTAGGATGAAAGCAGGCTGTATTTCAAAAACACAGTTCAAAATACACAAGCAGACCATGTATACAACAGAATTAAAATTCTAACCAGCAACCTATTATATCAAACATAAATAAAGGGTCTGAAATTGTTTTAGCAGAAACTTTAAAAACTAAACATGTAAGAGAAGGAAAAAAAAAATCTTAGCTTCTTTGAAGCCCAGTTTCTAAAGGCATAGGTATTTATTCACTCAGATGAAGGATAGCCATTTTGTGGAAGCTTCAAAACTTCTTGGTTGCACTCAGTTGTATCTTCCAGTTTCTACTTCGAAGCCAGAACTGCTTCTACTAAATGCACTTCAAAGGAAACCTGTTAAGCCAAAGTCCTCTCTCTTCCAGCATCAAGCAGAGGCTGTGAGCTCTGGCTGCACACCAGGTTACATCTCTCAGGGGAAAGAACAGTGAGGATTTGGGCATGCAAAATGCAGATGTTCCTTCTCTGTGCATATAAAAGAATACTTGTTGGCAGTGCACCTAATTTGTCATGTGCCACTGTCTGCATTCAGGGAAGAGCTTTTATTTTGGCCCAGTGGAAGGATTAAGGCAGAGCAGTCACCCAGGATTTTTACAGGAGAAATGGCAAAGGGGCAGTGCTGCTATTCTGTACTTACTTGAGACTAACTCATTGTAAACCTGGTCCGGAGAAGAAATTAAGTTCACTACGGGGAGCAAAATTAATGTTCCTAATTATCCTGCTGCCTGCTTTGGAAGGATTTGAGAACTCTGTATGAAAGGTCTGGGCTCACAGAAGCTGGGTTTTCCTTTATTTTTTTCACAGTGTTATTAGACAGAGAACATTATGAGTAGGTTGTAGTAAAAAATTTGTTTCAGTTTGCCTGTGTGAATGCAGTGGAACTTTCTCCAGAGTGAAATGATTGCCCAGCAGGATGGAAGACTGCACTATAGCCAACAGCTTTCCAGAACAGGAAAAATCATTCAGCTTCCTAAGAAAGAAGATGGATAGTTTCTAAAGCAGATGAGTTTTCTCTTCTCTTTACCAACACAATTTGTAAATGTATAGGTTTATATGCATACAAATAATATCGCAGCCTGCTGTTTCTGAAACCTACTTTTCCTACCACATTTTCCCTCCATGTTTCATGTTTTCTCTATGTCTAAATCCATGTGTATATCAAGATAGAGACAAAAGGAGAAAAAAGGTGATCCACCACTGAAGTACTTTAGCTAGCTCTATTATAGTCATTATAAACAGTACCATTTAATTACGTGAGGATGCAGCCCTGAAAATGAACTCCATTTGATAACAAACAAAAAAAGTAAAATCATAGAAAAACTGAGTACTACAAAAGAAGCTAGGAAAAACAATCCACAGAAGCAAGCAGAGCCTTCTTCAGAAATCATACCCAAGAAGTTTGTCTTCATTTCTAACGCATACTAGTTCAATGCACTACTAATCATCACAAGACTGGCTATGTGCGTAAATGTCAGCCATCGAGAGTTATGTAATAAATCTAGTCTAGAATGATTTTCTTGGGCAGGAGAGGTTATCGTGAGGTTGATTAGCCTCCAAGGGAATTTCTACAATAAAAAGCATAAAGATATATCACCATCTCCATCTCTAGCAACAAGTGCAATTTAAATTGCGTTTTAAAATGTAAGCCTTGTTCTCAAGTGTTTCTGAGTAGAGATGCGTGTACATTCCTTGTCACAATGTGTTTTCAACAAAACCAGGTGATTTCTATAACGAAGAATTTGATGCTTGAAAAATGAACTACCTTAGACTAACACCGAAAAACCATCATAATTTTGTTTTTGAAGTAAGTTTTGGACACCCCCAACAAAAAAAAAAACAAAACCAAACAAAAAACCCCAACCGAACAACAACAAAAAAAAACCAAACCACAATACCAAAAAATAAACAAATAAACATAAAAAACAAAACACAAACAAACCCCCAAATCCTGCCCCTAGTTTGGAATTACAGAATACTTAATAAGTTTTCATTTTTTTTTTTTTTCTTGGTCATTTATCTGTACTCTTCCTTCTAGCAAGGCAAAACATGAACTACCATGTAATACTACACAACAGCTGAAATACTGCATTATATTTCACAATTATTAAGAGCCACTTAACATGGATGGATCAGCTTATCCCTTCTGTGTCTGATTCAACGAATAGACTTGAGGCTGGATTCTTTACATCCCAGTTGATTGCCATCACTGATTTTGTTAGTCTGTCTTACTTTCTCTCAAGGAATTTAAAAATATTTGCATTAAGACCAAAATAAACTGACTTAATGAATTATTACAAAACAGACAAAACAGGAACTTGGACCTATTTTCTAAAACTCCAGGTAAAAGCCTTATCTGCCAGCCTATTGCCTACCTCAAATAACATTCCGTATCAAAACTGTGATATTTCCAAGAAATAGCATTATTTGCTGAAGATGCATTTGTTGACAGGAAAACATGTAATCCCAGATTTTTATGAACTCCATTTGATAATATTGGTCTTGTAATAACAGAAGATGCGCACACTACATGAAAAGAGCTGGAGGTTTTCCATAATTAATATCTTGCCTACAGGGCAAGTATGAGAGAACAAGGCTCTGTATCCTCTGCAATACTGACAACTTATTAGTACATTATGGCATTTATCTGCTAAATCTCACCAACCATGATATTAATTTTCTGTATTAAATTATTGCTCAGAATTTGAGAATTAAATAGCAACAGATAGCACAACACCAAAATTAAAGTCACTGTTTTGTATGTTGCTAAGAATTACTTTGGGGGTGTTTTTTTTTCTTTCTTCTTCCTCTCCTTTTTCTTCTTCCTTTGTTTTATACCACTTTTGGGTATAAAGGGAGGCTCCATATATGTTTTTCCTTGCTAGTTGTCAATCATATTAATTCCAGCAAAATTACTTTCTTTAAATTACTGATAGCAGAGATTCCCAAGGCAAAATAAAGCATGAATGATGTCATGTTTACAAATGACAGCACATGTCACTAGTATCTAAAAGAACAAGGATTAGAAAAGAGCACTTTTGTTCTGAAAAATCCCCTTATTTTACTTTATTCTTTTATGGTTACTAATCATTACTGACACTTTTCCTCATTATGTTTCAGATACTCAGTGTTTACTTTGTATAAAGAAAACAGTTGCAGTTTTAGTGGAGACTTTGTATGTCAAGTTCGACAACATTTCCTAGCACAGAAATTGGAAAATCAGCAAATTCTGAGTATTTAACAAATATTTTTATCTCTTAGACCAGCGCATAGATGTGAATAGTTAAAACTAGTCATGAATATTAACCATAACTCATTTGATTTTTGTGATTTACAAAACAGCATTTCAACTGATATTTTACAATGTCTCCAGTTTCACCTTTTTCCTCAGAATGATATCTCTGTAAAGATGTCCTTACAGACTAGAAAAACTCTTAATCTTATACACTTGTGGTTTAAGCCAGGACACAACTACATTATAAAGAAACTACATATAAATTCTTGGCAACTCCTAAAAAACAATACACATACACATACAAAAGAAACCCTGTATGATGATCTACTGTCTTTGCAGACATCTTGCTGTTCATCAGGAGATGCTCTTGATCCACTTGCCATTCCTGGCAAAGTGAACAAAATTCCCCTTACAACACTTCTAACTCACTGCTTCAGACAAAGCTATAGGATGTTATTTGCTCTTTTTTTTTCATCTCACATGGTTTTCAGCTCCAAAATCCACACATTTCATTCCCACTGGCCTATATAAAGCAGTGAAGTGAATCTGTTGAGGCCAGATGATCTAACATGTCTTTTCATCTGTCCCAGATATAACATTTCTTGCTCTTCCTTCAACTGCTGCCAGTAACCAGGAAGTAAGCCAGTAGGCTTATGTCTGATCTGGATAAACTAGAAGTGATACTGATTAATGAGGAAATATTTCTAGGATTAGATGAAGTATATAAATTAGCCTTCAAATAAGGACCCTCAGAATTCTAATTAAGACTACCTCAGTTCTCCCAGGGGGACAGAATACACCTGTTGTCATAATACAGTTCTTGAAGGGAACAGGCAGAATACTCCTTGTTGGAGATGTTCTCCATCTCAGTTACTAAACCAAACATGTTTCTGAGACTTTTGAGAAAGATTTTTCTTTTTTTTTGAAGACTGAGATTTTTGGTGAGACTTGGTGTCACTGCCACATCTCTCAGTCATGTTGCTCAGCAACTGTCATTTTTCTTTTACTATTAATTACCTTACCCAGATGTTAGTGGTACAGATAAAAACAGTGGTCAGACACAGTGGAAAGAGACACTGGCTCCGTATCTGACAAACATTTCTTTGAGTGACTTGACAGGTATGGCAAGAAGAGAGAAACATATTTGCTAATAGAACTAAGATCTAAGCCCTCTCATCATATACCCCTCCCCAACTCTTTAAAGCACAACCTGTTTTATGCTTTAAAAAATTACAGTCTTGTTTAATGAAACACTGGAACTGATCCATACAGATCTCAAAATATGATATTATGCGCCATATTGTATTCAATGCTTTGCATCGTTTGTGTGTTTTAAAGATTTCCCTACCTTCACACATAGAAACAATTCTCATGCTGTAGGTTCATGTTCTGAACAGGAGCTCTCTTTCCTTCCTGTACTCTCAGCACTGCTCTACTGGGTTAAATAACAGATAAATAAAAGTTTTAGTATATGCTCTGCTTTTTTAATTAAGATGGGAAGAATTCTATTTCAAAATATCTCAATAAATCACATAATCACAGAATGGTTTGGCTGGGAAAGGACTTTAAGATCATCTAGTTCCAACCCCCCTGCTATGGGCAGGGACACCTCACACTAGACCATGTCACTCAAGGCTCTGTCTAACCTGGCCTTGAATCAGATGATGTGTATTAAGAATTTTGTAAATAAGACTACTCAGACATTCTTTTGCCCAAATAACTGTTGCCACTGTTACTCTCTGGTGATATCCAAATTTCACTGGGAATAAGGTTGCACAGTCAGAATACACAAGCTTTCAGAAAATACTTATTTAGAAATATTCTGTATGCTCTATCTGAATATTTGAAACAGGTATCTTCTATGGCTGACTGCTGATAGAAACAGAGGGTATAACTGAATGCTAACTTGCGCTTATTGTCTGAAAGACAGCAGGCGTATTGGTATTAGCCCCATCTTCAGGCCATGTAAGAGAGAACATCTTACTAACTAGCTGATCAAACATCACACTTTTTACTTACTAGTAGGCAGGGAAAACAATATCAAGATTTCCTCAAGCATATATGCCTAATTAGCTTGTTTTCCATTTGAAAAGAAAACCAGCATTTCACAAGAGCTCACAGACATTCTTAAATCCCCATAAATGTGAAGTCCTCGTGCAGACTGAGTCAAGAGTTCTTAAAAAATCATCTTAAGACATTTAATTACTAATATTTAGATCACTAATTTCAACTTTGACAACATACGGTCAAGTACCTTGAAACAGGCAATCATGAATACTCTAGTCTCTTTTATCTACAAAACTGAAAATTAGCATACTTATTTGAATGAAAGTAAAACAGTAGTAAACTTTGAAGAGTTAAGAGTCTTGGAAATAAGTTCATCTAGCCAATTTTTATAATAATAAAATCACTAGAATAGAAAATCATTATACAAATGAGTGAAAATAAATATAATTTTTAAAAATAATTATATGCACCCATAGTTATTTTAATAGCTTTCTTCTAATCCCATTCTAGAGGCCAATTACAGAAAAACAGATTTTTCCCAATGAATTTCTTTGAAACAATACCAAGATGAATAAACTTATGAACCTCAAAAGTACCTTGCAACCAGTCCAAACTAGCATCCATGGTTATAATTCAGTTTTAACTTGACAAAATCATAAGTAACTTTTTGTGAAGGAGAACAACATTTCTGAAGTTGTATTATCTCATATAACACTGTCATTAAAACTTTTATATTTATTGGATAGTATTATAAAGTAATGAATTTGCTGGATTCTGGTAACACTTTTATCCTTTATTTTTCATGCCACTAGAGCTTGGTCTTTGCAGTTTTTCACAGAATCACCCACCCTTCCTGTAGATCTAACGGCAATCATCACTTTTACTTTGCCTGTAACCAGCCACAAGCTATTTCATGGTAAATATAAATGAGTATTAATGACCAAAATCAAGTAGCTTCACCATAGAAGTTAAACAGGGGTAACTGGTTTGCTCAAAAATGCCAAAATCAAATATTTTTCTTAAGAGTTACTATGTCAATAAATCTAAGTTTTTTGCTTCATAAATTCTCACTGAAGTAGGATGGAAGTACAGTTAAGCTACCTCACAAGAAAACAAGCGAAAAGAGTTAGAAACCTTATTCCAGGCTTCTGATGAAGGCTTCATCCTATCTGACAAGTAGTAACTGCAAGTTTCTGATAAGGGAATGAAGTATGGCCTGAAATGTATCAGCCTTATTTAGTCACATTAGTAAATGTCTTTGGTGCATCTTTTAGAAGAGGTTTATTAAAACAGCACCAAACTGGCGGCATAACGCTGCTGATTGGTAGAATTGCTCAGATGTATATGAAGTAAATCTGAGACACAAATCATAGATTGATGACATGACTTGCATTAATCCAACTTGCATCTTGAACTGTGCTTGATTTACTACTATAGGTTATGGAACATGATTAGGCTGGACCAAAAAAAGCTGGGTGTGGGGGAGGTATTTTCTTTTCCTAAGATGTCTAACCCAATTGAGGTTGAAACATCAAACATCTGCCCTGTTTTAGCTAGGGTTTACAACATCACATAGTCTTCAATTTACCACACAGGTAGAAATAATTTCATTGAGAATTATTTCCAAAAGGCAGAAGTCACCTCAGGCATATATTGCGCTAAAAGGAGTCTACAAGGTAAAAACCATACAAACAGCTTTGACTTTCATTATTTGAAGATCCTATGACACCTAGAAATCATAATTTTACATTACTGAACAACAGAGACACACAGCACCCTATTCTGAAAGATTTTGAGATATCAAATTGCAAAACTCCAAAATCACACATTGAAAAATCATTTCAAACAGTTTTAACAGATTTTTTAATATACTGATTTTAGATTTCTTCCTCAATGACTACTGTAAATGAGCTTACTCTAACTAGGAATATCTGAGCTGGATTGTTGTTTGTCACAGACATGTACTGAGTTAAGCCAATGTTCCACAAGTCCCAGGAAAGAAAGTGGAAGAATGAAATGTGACACTGTCCTTCCTTGTTATAAACAGTATTTCAAATTAGGACATGGACTCTAACATGGCTCTAACCTGCTTATCCAGTTGTCTGCAATTGTAAAGGGCTGTACAATCAGAAACGGACAAGTAAAACCTTTCCCTCTTACTGGCAAAACTTTCCTTTGCCTCCAGCAGGAAGCTAGGCACTCTGGTGGTTTATGTAGCAACATAAAGCTTTTATGTGCAGAAAGCTCTGAGTTATTCAGATATGGTAGCATTTTCTGTTAGCTACACCCATAGAAGACAAATGTGATTTATTACTAATTGGTCTAGAATTAGGAGAGTTATAAAAATAAGATTGTGAATTCTTCAGACTCTAGACGAGAGCAACTGAAAATATTTGTCCTACAAAGTCAATGCAGATATCATACAAGGCAAAAATACTCATTATTTTTGGAAGTTTCACATCTGTCGCTTGTGGATTTCTATTTACCAGTAATGCCAAGGCACCTTTTGTTCATAAGAAAATTTACCTGAGCATGTGAGATGTTGAGCCTTGGCTGAATCACATGCATATGATCATCTGATTAGATATGCTTAGTTTGCTACTTTGGTTCTACTGAAATTTCTTTTTTTGTTTTTTGTTTGTTTTGTGAATGCTCCACTGATGCACATTAATTACCATTCATTTTTTTTCTAAGAAACCACACTGGATACCAACAGCATTAGATTTAGCAGATGATAACCTAGATACATCAGAACATTCTTAGAACATTTAATTCAGTGTTTTACTCATGTTTAATTCATGTTTAAACATTTATTTAAAGGCCTTTGAACAAAATTCTGGTTTTAATATCCTGTGCTCATACCCTGGTCATATTTCTGGGGAGAAAGAGCAAGTGTTCTCTGCACTAAAAAAAACACCAAGCCACTTTTTGCTTGTTGAAAGATTGAGCCCATTGTCAGCTTTTAAAAGCTTATTAATTCAAACCACCCATCTAGTTGCCTGCATGTCCCCCTACACAAGCAAATAAATAAACAAATATGTTACCAAGGAAACAACTTTGAAGGAATGGACAGTGATTTAAAGATCCAAGTATAACTGCCATGCTACCATAAAATGCTTTAAATGATGGAATTACATTTCTTTTGTGGATCTGGATTTGAACAGATAATGGCACACCCAATAGTTTGTAGTTCCTACCTGCCAGTCTCATCTTGATTTTGAAGGTAGAAGTTGACTGTGTTGACTAAAAAGCTGAATAAACGACCATAGAGAGTTTTTGCCAAGAGATCCCGGTAAAATTCTGCAATCTCTATAGTGTGCCTCCTTACAATCATGTCTCCTAAGAGAGAAAGCAGAAACTGGAGATGAAAGAGTTTTGTAAAGCTCTTCTTAATAATTTTACTTACAGTAAATTTAGTTACAGTTACCTCTCATTTGCCAAACCTATACATGGTGTTAGGTGGTTTTTTTTCTGAAGCCTCCAGTGAAAGATAAGACTGTCAACTCTCACAAGATCTTCAGTTTGGAAACATGTACATTGCACTTGTTTCATTAGAAAAGAGTATGAATACCACAAAGAAGTAGCATTTTACTGAAAAGAACTTCTTTAAAAATTCTCTTTTTTAAAAGACACCCCTGCTGAATTCAGTTCTTAGTATCTAATCTGTTATCTTGACACACATTTGTAAGATTCATCAAGTTAGGAGTCCATCAGCATCAGAGAGCAAAACTGCTTTGCTTCATATTACAAAGACATTTCTAAATCAGTGGCAGCCTGACTTACTGCATGGCAGATATTCCTACCTCTTCCTCAGAGAGCAAATTTTACAAGACCATACAAGAAATTAGAAATAAAACTTATCTGCTTTTTAAATTCTCAAATTGGAATGATCAAAATGCCACAAGGTGTGATCTATGAAAATGTAAGCTTGAAAGGAAAAGATTACCTTTAAAATACTGAACATCAGTTGTTAAGGCTGAAGCAAGCTCATCTGGTGAAACCTGCAGCATCCCTGCCACTGAAATGAAAAAATTAACTTAAAGAAAGCCTGATTTGTGCTCTACTGCCCGTTTCATTTTTTTGTAACAGCTTTTCTTCTGTAAATGTTATTTTTGAATAGCGAAAGAACTCACACATTAAAGAGTGCTGTCACAGAAGTAATCAAAATTAATGAACAGGTAAAATTGGATTACTATAATCAGCACTTTGTGAAGTTTTAGCGTATCTGTATTACATTACAGCTTTCTTTCCCCTTTAAAGATTACTCAGGACTTTCTCCAGGGCTTGGCAGACTTTCTCCTGTATTAGAGTTAAGGTATGCTTTTTATTGACATTCTGTATTCATAAGCCACTGTGAGGAGATTTGTTAGTGACCAAGAGGGCAAACTTCAAAGCATGGAAACAAGAGACCCTTTTAAGACATAGATTTCTAAATGTAAGAAATTCAATTCAATGCAAATTGTTCGGCTGTTGACAAGCAGTTCAAGAGCATTCTAAAAGAAGACTGCATAAAGTACACTGTACAATATCTTTTGGCAAATGACACACTAAATGTGTCATTTATTTAGATAACTTGCAACTGCACATAAATAAATACAGCATTTTATTTCATTACATAAAAATCTGTAGTTTATAAAAACAACCAAGTCAACTAGACCTGGCTCCTAGACTGAAGTCCTAGACCAAGTTAACTAGACTGTGTTCCCAGAGTAACTTATGAATTTTCAGAAGTCATTTTTTTGTCTCCCTGGAACTGTGTTCCCATCTGTCGTGGATCAGCGTTAACTGTCCTGCTGTGGGACCAAGCAGGAGACGCTCCAAAGGCACATCCTACTGACCTCGTTCCAGTAGCTGCAGGTCTGACACAAATGCTGTCTCAGCATCTGTCAAAGTCGTAAAGCGAATGTCTCCAAGATGCAGGATTGCTGAGAGAATTACAAACATGTTCTCCACCTCCTGCACGTATTTTATACAGAATTAAAGATAAAGAAGAGATCTGTTGAGCACACCAGTGAGCGGCAATGCTTTATGAAAATACAAAAGAATTAAAGATAAAGAAGAGATCTGTTGGGCACACCAGTGAACAGCAATGCTTTATAAAAATACAAACTTTATTGGTTTATATCATTGGCATTAGCTAAGTATAAAAACTATTCACATGTAAACTATTAACAGGAAATTTGGATTTAGAAATCAAACTGGAACTTATTTAGGACGTAAACCAACAAGAGTACTTTTTTTTTTTTCCTGTTTCAATGTAAATCACATTAACTACTGAGTTAAGAAAGTTTTTCAGCAGGTGATAAAAAATACTGAAATATCTTTAATGGATGTATTATTTCTGCAAGAAATAAACGTATCTCGTCCACAGAGAATTTCCATCAAGATAGTTTCTGTTTCAGAGAATACTAAGGTTTGTTTTTTCTTCAGCCAATTGCATTCACAAACAAAGTGTCTAGTTCTAAATTATAACAGGTTTCTGGTAGTAAAAGCTGCATTTAGGGTCTAAAAGAAACAAAAGCAACCTCTCCTACCCACACACTTTGCACCTGTAACTGCATGCTATGTTCTGATGTCTCTAAGGCTGTGAAGCAGTTGTCTTTAGGGCTAGATTTTTCCTGGCTTCACTTTTACCTCATCAAGAAGAGAAATAATTTTCTTGTTTGTTTTTAAATGTTTTTCAATTAAGCAAACAAAAAAATGATCCATTAAATATGCACCAAGAATGTTAAGACATGGAAAACACAGTATAGGTTTGGAAGCTTCTTTTAAGGTCAGTTATATAACAACGGTGCTCCTTTAAAATTACAAAACAGGAAACCTGATACCCGCTATAGCATTATATGGCATTATGCACAGTAAAGTTGATTGCTAATTCTTGAAATATTTTTGAAAAATAATATTTGGAACCTGTTCTACAGAAACAGTAGAAGTGACAGTAAGAAGTCTCACTGGAATGTGCAGAATAAGATCAAAAAATACACTATAAATGAAATACTTAGCCAAAATATCCCCTTTATTCTCAGGTAACTAAAATAAATTCAGAATACACACTGAAACCAAGCTTGGATGACTTTTCGTCAGTTTTCAAAAGCAAAAGGTCAAAAAAAAAAAAAAAGCAGCTTTTCTTCTTGTTCCTTTCCTTAATAAATATGCCTATCATCAGAGGACATTAAAAGAAGCTTACAGTCTTTCTGGAATACAGAGTATAGGACCTCTGATGCTGTTTAAGCAATTTTGACTTTAAACTACATTTTAAAATAAAAACTTCAAACTCTTACTGTATGAGATGCAAATAGGGCAACAGTGTAATTTTTTTATCTACACAGTATCAAAGTAGAAGATTTTAAAAAGGCAGTAAATATAGGTGAAGTCTGAATAAGATGACACAACTGTCCTGCTTACATGGCCTTCAAACAACAGTGCTATACTATACTTCTTGGGAAGGCTTCTCAGGCAAGATGGAATGGCACACTAGGACAACAGCATGCTTCTTGCTTGTTTGTTAGCTTGTTTAGAACTGTTTTGGGAATGTCTGTACAGCACTGAATTGCAGCAGGCTGAGATAGCAGTTTATTCTGGTGATTTTGGTAATGCCTCTTGTTTAGTTCACATTCCAGATTCCAAAATACTTTGTTATTGTGCTCTAAGATGCATGTTCCTTCAGTTTTAAAACAATTTTTTAATAAACACTAACATACTTTGCAAGATACTATTAACGACTGCTACGGATTTTTTTTGTGTCATTGAATGTAGCCAGACGAACAGGGAATAATACTTACCTCATGTAAGGTAAGTAACTGTACCTCAAAGTAATGGGTAGAAATTTCAGGAGATGCATTCTATGTACATATTTCCTTTAATCTCCAACACAGGAAATCTGGAGCTCCACAGATTTCTAAACTCCTAAATGATTATTATAACGCTGCCTGGATATAGAAGAGCCTTGAAGACAGTTTACATTTTTCTGAGAGGCAACTTACTTCCATTCAAGAACACTGAGCAAAGAGAAGATGAAGTGCTGGATCCCAAAGAATATTGTATGTAAAGTATTCTCAGACAGTTTCTGCAGGCTTCTAAACCACGATTCATTATGCATTCAATTATTCATTTATTGGCTGAAGGACTTCCCTAACAGAACAGAAACATTAATGAAAGAGCTAGAAAAACTCACCCATCTGTGAACAGTGGGCTAAATGCAGAAACGCCTGAAACTTTTGCTGCTCAAGCAGCTGCAGAGCTTGAGACTAAGAGAAAGGAACAATTCTGTATATAGATGCATAGACTAGATACACATACACATTTAATTTTTACATGGCCATGTGAGTATCTGTGAAAAAAAAAGCCACTCTTTTTTATATTAAATGGTGGCACAGGTTACCAAAGAACAATTGTTACTATCTATGTAGGTAATGCAAAACAACTACATGACGTACCATCACTAAAGAAGTCAACCTCATACCTAAATAACAGCTCCAACAGACTCAAAATTTTTGTTGCTGATAGCCTTTGATCCCTTTTTATTACATCTGTTGCCCATCTGCCATCTTTTATGAAAATCTAACATACTGTTACATTAACCTTTCCTCCACTTTTTTCTGAAGATGCTAAATATCATGTTAGGGGTGAATAGGATTTTACCCATTAGAACTTCTGTTGTGTATTTGTTTTGCAGAAGTATCCCAGCTAGTGTTAGGTGTTATACACATACTTAAGAAACATAGGGAGTTTGTTAAATATTCTAGTATCCTGAGGCAATTACTCAGTTTACGATTCCCTACACTCAGACCTCTATTTCTTCTGATTCCTATCACACCTCTGTCCTCCAGAACCCTTTCTTTATTAATTTTCCAAATTATCTTCTTTATTAGTTTTATAGAATTAAAGACAAACATCAGACCTATCTTCTTGTTGCTTTTTGGGGATTAAGTTAGCTCTTTCAAGTTATCGAGCTTTAATTTTGTTTGACTAAGTATGTATTTGTTTCTTTCAGGTGCTGCTATCAAAGGGATTTGGAATGTGTGTTTTACAAAATTAAAAGGGACAGGGAGATAATCAGGAAGAGGAAAAAATTCCTGTGGGTTTTATGATGTTTCTGTCATATGGGATTTGATTGTTTCTTTTTATCTATGTAATTTAATTGTTCAGAGTATTATACCTTGAAGCTGTTTTGTGAATCTTTAAGAACGAAAAAGATTTACACTGTTGGTGCTGTGTCTAATTAAAAGTGATTACAGTAAATTCCCTGGGGTGAAATAGTACTGTATATTGTTTCAAGGTCTTAACGGTCAGGAAAAAAAAAGACAGACGGTCACTTCTTTTCCCCACAAAAGGTTATTGGTGAGAGTTCCTTGTGGCCTATTTTAACTAAAATGGTGATTTTAGCCACAAATAACATGTATTTAACTAATATGGTGATTTTAGCCACAAATAACATAAGCTTGTGTAACTTACCGGGCTGTTGAATCCCATAGCACCTAGAGCTTGTTTTAATACGGCTAATTTCTCCCTGTTTTGAGGGTTGGCTGTTAACATCAACTCTTCCACTGCAGTCTGGCTTAGATACCTGCACAGAGGAAAAATAGTATATTGAGCATTTATGAGGCTGGTGCACAGTCTACCTTTTGAGGTTAAAAGCCAGCTTTGCCCTTCTAACCAGAGGTTTATTACAGATTTCTTTTTTAGCCTTCAGATGGAACAGATTTAATTTTTACTGCTGACAGCTTGGCAATTCTTGCATAGATTCCCCTCCAGAAGGCAGATTTGAGGAGATCCTCTGATAACTCTACTTGAAATTCCCCTTCTGCTAGCTATGGAATAGATCAGTTCTTATGCGCCTGATCCCTTGATGATCATTCACTCCCTTCGCAGCTGAATGGTTGACAGGTATACTCAGCATCTCCTAGAAAAAAGTAGTAACTAGTAACATAGAATAGTAAGTGTACAGCCCTTAAGCTGTACTGCTCTAACTAATGTGAAGCAAAAGAAAATTTTACAAACCTTCTGAAAAATCATAATTAGAAAAAAGAGACACTTAGTGCAGCAGCTAAATCTGGAATGTAAAACCAGAACTGACATAAAGAGAAGTAACACAAAACAGATTAATCAAAACCTATTTCAGCAGACTACTGAAAAGAGCAGCAATATAACCATTACAACCATGTATTTTGACCCTCTTGAAATATGCCCATGGGCCAGATTTTTAAACACATTAGGTATCTTCACAGAGCTGAAATCACTAAGAATGAGGCGTCCAAGAATATTTTACAGGATCTGATTTTCAATTACATCACGCTGAGAATGTAAAAAAAAATGGGTTTATCATTATAATTAAAATACACATTCATCATACAATCTGCAATCTTCACAAATGTCACATCAACAACAGAATTGCCATACATAAAACATCATTACAATACCAACAAAAGTGAACAATTTACACTCATTCCACCCCTTATCCCTTCACCACAACAACAAAAACTTCACAATTACTCTGCTCTCTAGTAATGCTCATGATCTGCCACATAAAGATGGGAAACAATACTGGCTTAATATCTGACAATTCTTGTTCACAATCATACTTTGATTGCACACAGCTTCAGAATAAAGCTCCTATTGCCACAGAAAGTCTGGCACACTCCAGTAAGGATGGCCTTTTACATGTGTGTATCTTTCTGAAACACAGGAAAAATAATGTAGTATTCACACTTGTTTAACTGATAATGAGGTGTATGTGGTATACACAACATAATGCAGACCACATTTTTAGTGGACTGACACCAGATTTACCAGTGTGAGTTTTTCTTAGAGTGATAATGGCATAAATTACCCCAGCAGGTGGGCAGAGGACGAATCATGGGGAAAAAGATATCCCTGGGTGCATAAGCACTTTTTGCACCCACAGGAGAACTCAGTCAGCAGGTATCTCAAGTACAAACAAGCCTCACATCGGTGGCAGAAGTGGGTGAATTAACACAACCTTTGAGAACTCGGGTCTGTAAGCAGCACTGCCAAAGCTCTGCACCATTTCTATGGGGTTACTAAATGCATTCATTTTGTCCAAATCAGGTAGATACAAATGATAGCACAGCTGTCAAATTAGATAAAGCAGATGATGCAAAGTATACGGCAGTTTTATGGGGTTTTCTGGGGTTTTTATATACCGCCTGCAGGTTTCAAAAGGAGGCTGGAATACAACCGATACTGAATCTGGCACAGACAGAACCTACTGGTATAAAGGTTAATCCACCAGAAAATTTTCCACTGTTCCAAATTGCTGCATGAGCTTACACCAGTTCAGTGTTATACATTATGTATTGGTGGCATTTCTGGTCTATAATTAGGAGATCTATATCAGCATATACTCTGCTGTCAAAATATCCTATTGAACAGCTGTGGGAGTTGGAAGCTTATGGCCATTTCTGAGAAGGAAAAAATAAAAAAATAAAAGAAAAAAGCCTCCTCACTGGTGCTCTCCTTAAATAACTCCTTGCCTCCCCCTCTGTGTACTTAGCAGAGAATATTGCATGCTTCTCTTATTTAAAGCAACTCCATTTAAGCAACTCATTTCAGCACAGTTGAAGTGCTAATGTGTATCATAGCAAAAAGGTATGTGAACACTACCAACACATATCAAAGCAGGCTGTGGCACAGCAAAATGACCCAGAATGTGCACTCTCTTGTGTAGTGCACTCTAGTGCACTCACTCAGTAGGAAAGAGCTGAGATGTGATATGATACAACATACGTCAGTTCTTGCCTTCAGAGCAAGCACTTCTTGCTCATACAGCAGGGGGCAAAATGGGTACCTGCCAAACCAGGTGTCTGTGGCTCCAGTTACCCATCCATAAACTGCAGCATCTGCTGGGGCATGACTGCTGGAAGAGAATCGGACTTCTCCAGTATAAATCTCCGGAAAATTTAATCAGCAGATATTTTGCACTAATCAACTCCTTAGACAACTACAATAAAAAAAAAATACTTTGAGCTGTATTGTTTGTAATTATTATTAACTGCAAAAATAAGGCCTTTTTACTCAATGCTGTCCACAGGGATCCCAAGACTTTCTACAGGACCCTGTAATACCAAGCTTTCCTTGGGACTGATATAAACTGGTATTTCACTAACAGAGTAAATAAAGCATTACCAAAACACTATCCAGCACATAACCACTTCTCATTTGTAAAATCTGACACTGAAATGCTCAAATATTCTATAAGAACAGCCACTTTATGCCACATACCTATCTATATACATTATTGCTGCTTATCATATATAAATATTGGGTTCATTACAGTGGTTCAACTCATATCTGACAGTGAAGCTGTCTGAAAGAGATTAATAGGTTGTGTCCACTTCATCAAAAATTCCCTTTTGTCAGGACAGTTAAAGTCAGGTTCCAATTTAAGCAAAAGGGTAAGCATGGTTTTGCCAGATGGACACTTCTTTTCAGAGGGCTTTCCTGAAGTAAATACATTCTGTCATGAATAATTAAGAGAAATCTTGGTGGAATTATATTAAGTGGTTCTATGTCACTATAAAAAGTTAGGATAAAGCCCTATGATGAAAGAGAATTGATTTTTTTTTTTTTTTTTTTTTTTAAGTTAGCATCTAGCTGCTTGCTACTTGACTCCTTTCCTGATAGAGGATGAGTGCTGACATATCTGCATTACATTGTAAAGCCTTCTGGGATATAGCAGCCATGATATAAGGGAAACATTATACAACATTAGTTGTTAGTCTTGAAACCTGTAATAGCTGGGAACTCAGTGCAATAAATGTTGATTGTAGTAATATGCATTTCACTGATCACAGTTTAAAATCTCTGGTTGTAGGCAAAAAAGCTTAACTTTCTATTTGCTTATGCTCAGAACAATATAGCCATTTGAGGTCTAAGAGTATCCTAAAGCTTGTGGGCTGTACTCAAAACTACGAAGAGAAGACTTTAATGCAGAGAAGAAAAACACAGAAGCAAGGGGCTGATGAAGGTTACTTATGCTAGTTTATTGGTCAGATAAAGTGTCAGAGACTAGATGAAAGCACATTTTGTCACAAAATTAAGCCAAACATGAATGAGTATTATAAAGATAAAATTAAACTACAAACAATTATAATATGAGACAAAGGCATAACTGAATGTACAGATTCAAGACAGGTAAATCTGATTAGGCAGTGGATCATCAGAAAAGCATTTACCATAAACTAAATGAGAGTCAGGCATGCCCTGATACTGCAAAATATTAATCATCATATGTAACACCCTTAGTTACGTATGCTGATACAAAAGACATGAAATATTTAGTGTGGTAAAGTTTCAAATGGAGTATTCTGTGTGATTCTAGGTATCCCATTTTACGGAAATCAGGATCACTTAGAGAAAAACCCAGGAGAAAGCAACAGAAAAATATTTCAGAAAAAATTACGTAGAGCAAAAGTGTTCATTAAAGGTAGCTTACAGAAGGCTGAGAAAGATATTGCAAAGAGGAAAAGTAAACAGCCCAACAGTGCTTTAGGTGCAAAACCACAGACAGAAATACCACTACTTTACCCAGCTGACCTGAGGACACAAGAACAGCATGGTAGAGCATGAAACAAATCTTAGAGAAATGAGCCTATTTCCAGGAGATAAAAAATATGAAGGCATTGTACTAAAACTAAGATATGAAGATACTTTCCAACACTCACTTATTCTGGATTTTGATACTGCATTCCTATCAAGTTTGCAAAGAACATCAAATTGGGGGGAACAGCCAACATGGTAGAGGGTAGGGCTGACCTTTACAGGCTGAAGGTATGGGCCAACAGGAACTTCATGAAATTCATGAAGGCAAGTTGTGCAGTTGGAAATGAATAAAGCCTTACAATGATACACACTGATGAGCTGGAGAGCAGTTCCGGGGGAAAGGCCATGGGGACCTCAAGGATAAGGAGTTAGCATTGACCCTGGGCAGCAGAAATGGCGAGCAGCATCCAGGGCTGCATCACCAGGAGCACTGCCAGGAGACTGAGGGCTCTTTCCCTCTGCCCAGCACTGCCTGTTAGACCACAACATATTGAAATCAGCTCTGCGGGTGCACACACATGCACAATACACAAAAGACATTGCTAAAGTTGGAGTGAGATGAGTGGAGGGCCAACTCAGTGGTCGCGGCTGTAGACATGACGTGGGAGGCTTCTTGAGTAAGCAGGGCTTGTTCAGCCCATGGAAGTGGAGGCTCCAGAGACACAAACATCCTTGGAGGTTTTCAGGACTTGACTGGACAATGCTCTGAACAACCTCATCTGATCTTACAGCTGGCCCCACTTGGAGCAGGTGGTACACTAAGGAACTCCTGAAGGCCCTGCCAAAATTAATTATCCTATGATCCTATGAAACACATTGTATTTTTTTCTCAGATATGTTTGGTTCTTTTTTAACCTCCTATAAACCCAGTAATTTTTTACCCCAGAAAAGTGGGAGATCAAGAAAAGCTAGGTCTCAATTTGTTTGAGACCTTACCTTGACCTTTGAACAGTCTCTAAAACACAAAAATTGAACACAGCCCCTAAAGTGATAAGATACCTCAGGATAAATAAGTTTTAATTTTTTATTAGCACAGCATTATTATTTTATAAGGAGGAAGATGTCTTCTCAGATTTGGACACCAAATTCTAAAAAAAATCTTTCTTTTTTAAAATTTTAGAAAACTTAAATTTGAAAGAAATTAAGTTTACATCTTAAGAAAAACTGATATGAACTATTTACCATCAGGAAATTTCCAGACACCTTGATAATTTTTTATGAATTAGAAACAAAAAAGAACCTCATTTAGGACTTTTAAAAATATCTGTACAAATAGTATTATTGGTAAGTCTTCCATTAGTTGTTTTAGAAGGACCTGGGGCACAGAGCCAAACTCCTAGAATTTAGGAAGATATCCCATGTGAGCTGCATCAAAATAATTGCCAGGATACGTGCTATGACCACCACCAACATTTCCAAGCAAATTCAACTTAGCTTGATTTTGTGTCTAAACAACAGTTTGTACCTCGTACATGAAATTATTCGTAAATGTAGCAAGATGACTGAAAACCAATCCTTTCTTGTACAAAATCACTCAGGGATTTTTTTATTCTACTGGGCTTTCAGGTAAAGGTGTACATTATATGAGTTCAATCTTACTTTATTTAGATGTTAGTTCTTATGTTGTATGAAGTGGGGAAAAAGATAGGGCTGAAAGTCACTACAGAAACTACTTGTTCCAAATACCATCCTGAGGCAGAAAATCACAAGTTTAAAGATTCAGGTATGATAGTACCATCTTCCTGGTAAGAACTAGGAACATCAATGTGAACACAGCTAAAACAGTCCTGACATTAGCTTACAAATCAGTTTTCTCTTTCTTTTGTGTAGCTGTTGTTAATAGATTTTCAAAGAACCTGTTTGCACAGTAGATCCTGTCTTGATACAAAGCATTGGACCAGATCTCTGGAAGCCCCTTTCAAACCAAAGGCGAAGGAAAAAATCTCTGTTTATATTCCTTTAGTTGACTTCAGTTGGTGAAAGGAAAAAAAGAAAAAGAAAAAAGATGCACGAGAAGAGATGAATGGCATAATCTGTTACTTTCAGAGATCTAGTTTCTTTGAGGAATTACAACCTTTATCGTCTGCTTTCTGCTTCTGATACATTTGCACTTCTGTCATTTCCCTGCTACTAGTAGGATTTGTCTTAGCTAACCCCTAGAGAAACAGAATAGCATCAACTCCTATTCTAGCACAATTGACCACACTATCTAGTACATTTATTTTGCTAAAAAGAGTTCAAGATCAGTGAACATGGAAGCAAAGACTACTTAATATAAACAAATAACTAAATACAGGACTCTAGCAATACTTCATTATGCAATACAAGCCACTGCAGATCATGTTATGAATCAGAAATTCTGGATTTTGTCCATATATCCCTTGTTTCTTTTATAAAAATGACTTACAAATAAACTCCTAATATGAATTCAATAATTTAAAATAGCTATTAAGACTGAGATCCCGATACTTCACATTTACTTATACAAGCCAGACCTTTTTGGTTCTCACATAAAGAACAAAAAATCTACACTTTTTTAACATATCATGCTGTAAGCATGCGGAAACCTGTCATGCAGTAATTCAACAAAGCCATTTTGTGCTGTCCAGTTAAAGAAATTCATAACAGAAAAATAAAATCAGGTTCTTTCTTTTTAATTGTGGTGACAGGCAAGAAATAGAAGGGACCTGTCACTTGCTTTCCATGAGTTTTAGAGGCAACTGGTAGGAAACACTGTGTTTATATCCTAGAGGAGAGCACGTCATTTAGACTGAATGGATTCAGAAACGCCCACTAGGAGCATTCATACACTTTTAGTGTTGTAAAGGCTTTTATCACAGCTTGACCTTAACTAAAATGTGTCATTAAGAAATGCACACAAGTATCCTCTCAGTGCTAGCTTCTATAAAATACTGTACCAACAGTTCTAAAAACAAACATAGACCATGCACATCACGACATCATACTTAGTGATTTCAGGCCACAGGAACAAGAAATATTTATTTTTTATTGCTGGGTTTACATATACTATGCAGCAGAATAATGATTTATTCCACCACTGTATGTTACCCCAATTCAGGAAAGTATTTATGTGTACCTAACTTCAAATCCGTGCTTCATCCCACTGATTTCAGTTGAATCAGTATCACAATAAATGCTGATATGAAGCACAACTGGAAGTTGTAGGTTAACACTCTATGTTGAGCTTTGATTCGCTATGAAAGAAAGAAAGACAGATGAGGTGTTTAAGTGAGACAGGACATAAGCAGTACTGGAGACCTAGACTTGAAGCTGCCCTAAGCATTGCTTGCATAATTCTCAGGCGTATCACCTTACTAGACATTTACTACTACACAATGCAATGCCATATTGCATGAAGATTCCTGAACTATATCTGTATGTCCTAGGTGTAGCACAGAAAGCGCAGTAAGTGAGGCTAATTACCTCAGATAGACCACTGCCCTACAGCTATGGCATTTTTTGCATGGCATCATCTGAGGTGCCTCTGTTACACTCCACAATGAGCCACACAGACTTACCTTTTGCCTCTATTTGTCTTCATACAAATTCTTAAGCAAAACCAGTTTTAATTGGACTTTTCTTATTACAAAATCTTCATTAATTGATGCTTTGTTGCTAGAAAATTCTCAAGAGAGCCAACGTCACAGGCAGATGAAGCAGTATTTCATAATCAGGTTCCAGCTCTAACACAATCAATATGCATATTGTAGGTGACACTGTATTAAGAAGCATGGATTAACAAGCTAAATCCCTTCCTTCCCCTTATTAGTGCTGCCCAATGAACCATGTACCTGCATAATCGTGTGAAAAGTGTGTGCCTTTTGCCTTTGCAGTGCACATCCTCCTTCCCATACAGCTCAAAGCATTAACCCTGATCAAGCACAATGGCCATCACTGAAAATTCAACATTATTAGATCAGTTAATTTTTACTTTAAGCTAAGGTGGAAATTATAGTACCTGAGATATGAATTAGTCCCAGGCAAAATATAACTGTTTATAAACCAATTTTCTTACAACTAGGTCAGTTTACTGCCCTCATAAACCAATTTTCTTACAACTAGGTCAGTTTACTGCCCTCATATTAAGTATGTGTGAAGTCTTTCTCTGAAATACACCAAATTTTTCTAAAGGGCTATTCCTGTGACTACTCACTAAATACTGAGACTTAATTTAAGGATAACTAAACACTGAACTTAAGGATGGTTAAGGCTAAGAATGAGTGACTTCATAGCTTTACGCATGCTTCTAAAAAAGTTTTCAAAACTGCAGGGATAAAGGGTATTGAGTGTTTAAAACCCAGACACTACCTTTCAAAAATAAATTCCATTAATCTCTACTGTATTTACAAAGTCACAGAATAAGAAATAACAACAAACATTTTTATTTCTTTAGATCTCCCATGTGAGTATGAGAGGACAATGTACTCTGTTTAGTGAGGAAAAGCTGCCTTGCACTTAGCAATGTTTGATATGTAAACAGAAATGAGATAAAGACAAAGCAAAACAGTTGCCATGAATGAAGTAAACGACATTTACAGAACATGATAATGAGTAGCTTCTGGCTTTTTTCCCTGAGGGAAAAGGGGCATATTTTACTGCCATTTTCTTTTGTCTCCTAAACCTCTTCCAATCTGAATAAATTTTGCATCCTTTGAACTATATTATGTAGTAGCACTGAGATGGAATTTCTGATAATTATTTAAGTGCACAGATTTCTGCCCATGATTATGGCAATAAAGCACCAAAACCAGCATTCTGAAAACATGAATAACTTTGTTATTTCAAGAAGTAAGGTGTCAGTACAATATTAATAAAAAACCTGTTGCAGACAGATTTGGGGATAGCCAGAACACAGCTCTTGTTTTTATTTTTCTAAACTAAAAAAAAAATCACCTGTTACGTCTTTTGTAAACTGGTTTCAGCACAGAAATCTTATATTAGCCTGTGTGTTGCTCAGTAAATAATTTTGTCTTGACATTTTCATAAGACAAAATTTCAGATAATTTTGTAAGTGTACCTGTACTATGAAGTACGTAAATTTTTACAGACAGTGGATGTACTCAAATGGAAAATGAAGAAATACAGCTTGGTTTTTAAACTCAAAATGCCAAATCTCTTTAGGCTACACTGAAGGACACTTCTTTTTTTTTTTTTTAATTATATAGATATTCCTTTGGAATATATTTAAATGAGACCCAAGCCTTCTGTTCCTAAAAGTATACTAATACGTAAATCTAGGATAATTCCATTATAGAAAAAATTGAATGCATAACAGGAGTGACTCAAAATAGAATTTTCCACACTACTGGTGATATTAAAAGAAATAATAAAGGCAGTATACCTTGTAGTGCTGTTTCTCTGACTCATATAATTAAGAATTTCATATGACACAATCACTCAGGTCATAATTCTGTGAACTAACACTTGACAAGCATAATTTTAAAGTTGAATATACATTAAATAAGGAGAATAGTAATGATGATGATGGTAATAAAGAAGTAGCAAATACTGAGTGTTGCTGAACTTGGAAAAAAACTAAGTCATCTGCATGCAAGTGCAAACTGGTCCAATCCATGTCCTGAAATGCTTTGGAAATTGTGTTTGAACTTTGCTCCTGCAACCAAGAGTAATTTTGTATTTCTATGTTCAGACTTACTTTGGCACTAGTTGACAGATGTCATTAAGTTTATGAGCCCCAAGGCATTTCTCCACTAGCATCTACTACTTTTGAAATGCTGATTCATTAAATAAAGCTTACTGGGTTAAGAGCCACAGTATCAGATCTAAACTTTAAAAAGTGCTTTGGGTACCTGCTTGCAACTTTCATGTGTAGCCAGTTAAAATGTTGATAATATACTCCAAAATTATTTTATATAACTGCTGACTGTAGTTCACGTATCAGTTTCAGATCAGCTCATGTACAAGAAGCCCTCTTCCTCCTGTACATGTAGGTGTGGCCATGTGTATACTAAACAAGTAATGCTGAACACAAAGATCCCTTTAAAAACCTTTAATTTGGCCAAACAAAACCAGTCATGGCCCCCCCAGATAGTAGTCACTCTAGTGACTTTCGAAATACTGGGAAATATACAGTATTAACATAAGAATGAGACATTTTAAGGAATTAGTAATATAATTAATTGATTAATCAGTAACAATTATTTACCTATCATGGGCTAAGAAAGAATACATGAGTATGAGTTGGTGCAGTGCCTAACTTTACCCACTTCTTCGACAAAGAATATTCTCCTTTCTACTTTACAGAGAGTAAATATGTATGTATTTGTGTAAATTATCTATTTAGCAGTTAACCATCCACAATCATTAGTGGCCATCCCCTTAACATAAGCAGAGGGTCCTGATTTTCACACAGCCAGCAAGCAACATGACACTGAACACAAGTTCAGTTATGGAGAATTCATGCAAGACCTGTCTTGCTTCCCCCTGCTCCGGGACCTGTTTCTGTCACAGGTATGTTCTGGGAACATCAAAAATGGCAAAAGGATGGATACATGTATGTGTGTGTGTTCCTCTCACATCTTCTCAGCCCTCTCAAGAAAATCACACCAGATGAAAGCTCAGAAATTAACTACTTCTAACACTGAATCTTCTATAGTATCTTACACTGCTTTTCATAAGGCCAAAAGTACTAAACACTCATTACCTGTATGCTCAGCAAACCTGAAGCGAACTTTACAGGTGGCACACTGAAAACTCAGCTGAAGGGCTGCATCTGTACAAAAGGATTTGGCTTTCCTAAATCAAGAGAATGCGCAGATTTATTTCAGTACTTTTATGGTTTCTGTATCTGAATAGGACGAAAAGACTCCCTGTTGACTCTTCCTGCTAAAATCCACACTGTGTTTACACACAGGGATATATGCAGTTTATGCAATTTAATTCTGTAGGCAAGCTGAGTTTGCATTCAAATACATAGTTTACAAAATAAAACCAGAAAAAATACTACAATAAAGTAAAATAAATAAAATGCACAGAAGAAAGATAATAGCAAAATAAAGTATGCCTCAAAGTAGCCCTTTATTTTTCCCTAAGATATATGGGAAGCTGGAAGCGATTAGAGAGGATCACCTCAGCAAATGGCAGAGTAGCTCCAGAGACACCGCCTTCAAACGGGGAGCGCGGGGAAACCCCGCGTTCAGGAGCCTCAGCTCCGCCCGCGAGAGCCACCGAGGGACCCTCGGGCCTCCGCCAGGCCGTGTCCACGAGCCAGCGGCTCCGCTGAGGCGAGCAAGGACTCACAGGCGCCAGGAGGGGCGGTCCCGCCCAGAATCGCCTCGCAGCTCTGCGGGGGGCTAAAGAGGAAAGGCGCACTACACCAGATGAACAACCAGGGGAAGCACCAGTAAAAAGGGTCACTACTGGTGCCTCCAGGAAAAAGCGGGGGTCATAGCAGCAGGGGATTCTGCTTTGAAAGGAACAGAGGCACCCATCTGTCAGCCTGACCCAGTGTCAAGGGAGGTGTGTTGCCTACCAGGGGCTTGATCAGGGACATTGCTGACAGGCTGCGTGCTCTAGTAAGTCCCACTGACCCACTTGTGATCTATGTGGGTGCTAGTGATACTGACAGCAGCAGCCTGGGAATCATTAGGAAGGACTACAGAGCCCTGGGAAAAGTGGTTAGGGGCTCTGGGGTTCAGATAGCTTTTTCCTCAATCCTCCAGGTCAAAGGGGAGGACCTTGACAAGGCCAGGTGGATTTGGCAGGTTAATAAATGGTTAGAACGGTGGTGCCATAGTCAGGGGTTTGGGTATTTAGAAGATGGGACTCGATTTGGGAGGCCAGGTCTACTGAAAGCTGCTGGAGCAGGTCTTACTGCTGCTTTGGTAGGAGATTTGCCAGGCTGGTCAAAGCAGCTTTAAAGTAGATGTGTTGGGGGACTGGGGCATCGATTCATCCCACCACTCCTAGCCAGCTGCCAGCACCTGTAATAAATGCTTGGAGCGATGCAGAGTTGTTTCACCCGCTCCGGCCAATGAGTTGGCTTCATCTGGAGCTTGGCTCAGATGCCTCTATAGAAATGCCTGTAGTATGGGGAATAAACAAGGAATTAGCAATGTGTGCACGTCTACAGGAATATAATATCACTGGCATCACAGAAACGTGGTGGGATGGCTGCTATGACTGGAGTGTTGGAAAGGAAGGTTATAGGCTCTTTAGGAAAGACAGGCAGGGCAGAGAGGGAGGGGGAGTTGCTATTTATGTCAATGATAGGCTGGAGTGTATGGAACTCTGGGGACAGGTGATCAGTCAACAAGAGAGCTTGTGGGTCACAGTCCAAGAGAGAATAGTGATGTGGGACATTACTTTGGGGATCTGTTACAGATTGCCAGATCAGGAGGACTCTCTGGATGAAGCTCTATAGAGACAGATGGGCTCTATAGAGACAGCCTCACACTCACAGGCCCTTGTCCTTATGGGGGATTTCAACCATCCTGATATCTGTTGGAGGGACAGTACAGCCTGGCACAAGCAATCCAGGAGGTTCCTCGACTGTGTGGAAAACAACTTCATCTTGCAAGTAATAGAGAAGCTGACAGGGAAATGTGCCATGTTTGACCTTGTGCTCACCAACAGGGAAGGGCTGGTTGGGAATGTGATGATTCAGGGCAGCCTTGGCTGTAGCAGGCATTAGATGGTTGAGTTCAAGATCCTCAGGCAGTGAGAAAGGCATGCAGCAAGCTCACTGCCCTGAACTTCAAGAGAGCAGACTTTGGCCTCTTCAGGAACCTGCTTAGTAAGGTTCCATGGGATAAAGCTCTGGAGGGCAGGGGGACCCAGGACTGCTGGAAGCAAGGACAGGCAGCCTGGGAAAAATACAGAGATGTTGTCTGGCAAGCTAGGGACCAGGTCAGGAAAGCTAAGGCCCAGTTAGAATTAAATCTGGCAAGGGATGTGAAAGATAACAGGAAGGAATTCTATAGGTATATAACAAAAAAAAGACAGACTAAGGATAATGTAGGCCCTCTCTGGAAGCTATCAGGAGAACTGGCTACCCTGGATTTGGAGAAGGCTGAGGTTCTTAATGACTTCTTTGCCTCAGTCTTCCCTGCAAATGATGCAACCACACCACCCAAGACTTGGAAGGCAGGGACTGTGAGAATGAAGACCTTAGGTGCACTGTAGGAGAGGATCAGGTTCAAGACCTTCTTAAGAACCTGAACATACACAAGTCAATGGAACCTGATGAAATCCATCTGTGGGTCCTGAAGGAGCTGGCAAATACAGTTGCTAAGCCACTGTCCATCATATCTGAAAAATCATGGCAGTCAGGTGAAGCTCCCGATGACTGAAAAAAGGGAAATATAACCCCATTTTCAAGAAGGGGAAGATGGAAGACCCAGAAAACTACAGACCAGTCTCATAGAATCATAGACAGATGGACTGTCAGTTTGGATGGAGTCTTGGGTGACATAGTTTAACGTGGGGTGTCCCTGCCCATGGCAGGAGGGTTGAAACTACATTATCCTCGGGTCCTTTCCAACCCCAACTATTCTATGATTCTATGATTATAATTGTATGCTTAAAAAAACAGGTCCAGAATGAACTACAGAACCATAGAACTTGATCTGATGCTCCAGTTTGATCTAGCTTTCACTTAAGGTGCAACCTAACTCTGTACACACACTGAAGCTCATCGTAGTACTTATTTTATTAGATGCTGCTCTATTCCTCTTAATTGCTACCTGATTGAGGAGTTCTGTTTAAACAAGGGATTAGGTCTGGAAATATAGCAAATAGGATGGACTACAGGTATGAGAAAGTACAGATGCATCTCTTATAGGCAAATCTGATTCCTGTAGCTGCATGTAAAACTAAAGGCATGACGTATACAGAAGCGCAAAGAAATACTAAGAAATATTAGGATAAAAATGTAAAGTCTCTAGCAGTGGCAGTTTTAACCCATCTGGTGTGGGGCAGGAAAGTGACAGAAAACAAAGGCCAAACAAACAATGATTTCAACAGAAGAACATATCAGAGAAGGGTCATAGAGGTGTTCTCTGTGTTTTATTCATTGCTGGAAAAATTTAATGTCATAGGACAGTCTCCAATTGTTTTCCAACAAATCATTCTACTAAATATTTTCCTGTTTAACAATATCATTTTCATTATTCATTTTTACTGAGAAAGGCCACAGATTTATTTTTTTTTTTACATGTGATTAGGACTGGTTTTGTCTCTGTAAGCCTCTTCTTGGGTGAACAAAACAGATCACGAAATTGGCATCAGTGTACTAGTGTCAAACACTCCAATTACTGTGTAAGCTTAATATTAAGCTGCAACACCAGCTTGGTAAACTGATTTTTACCGATTTCATGATTCAGTTATGTTAAAATTTCATAAAAGGTTAAAGCAGAAATTAGAAGGTGCCAGCATTTGTGGCATAAGACGTAAATTATGCTTCTCTGTAATTATGGTTCTCTGTATTATGGTTATAAATGCAGTTTGTCAAATAGTATTTCTGCATTGTTTCAGTGCCCTTTTCCATCATTTCAGTCAGCAGAAAATTTCTACTGAGATTTTATTTCAGACTACTTCCTTTGCATAGTTCTTTCTGCAAACTGGATTTAACAATTTTTCTCACCCATACTACTGCTATTCAAGAAATGTTAAAACTTCAGGTAAGCAGAGGCCTTATTAGCACAGACACACCACAGACCAAAATCATAGAATCATGGAATTGTTTATGTCGGAAAATACCTTTAAGACCTTTTTAAGAACACTGAGTCCAAACTGGTGTGTTAGGAAGCACAGAACCTCATACATGTTTCTTAATTACTAAACATCCATTGAGCTGTTCCCCGAGTGCTGTTTGCACAGATCTGATAAAAATACAGCTTTCCCTGGTTAGATACTTGTGAAAATTATTAAGCATCTCCAAAGCCTCTGTACTATTTTACATCCGTTGGCTGACAATCAAAGGTGACTTGAAACTACAGAAACTATACTTGAAACTATTTTTGTTTACTTTTGATACCAACCACTGAGTACATCAAGTTTCATATAATTTATGTTGTACTGTACTAAGCTGCAGCAATAACATTTTGTGCCATGATTCCAAGTGATGTGTCATAAACTAACTGGAGCTAGACAAGACCTATACACTGAATAAAGAAGTTCCAACAATCATCTGGGTGATGGGTGATTCAGTACAAGATATTCATGCACCATTCGCTCCTGCATTATACTGCATAAAATAATTTTAGAAGCCAGGCTTATGGAGCTGACATTTTTAGGAGCTGTATAAAACTGTTATCCTAACACCTTCCTTGAAGGAGGTGATCCTGCCCCTCTACTCTGCTCTTGTGAGACCTCACTTGGAGCACTGTGTACAGTTCTGGTGTCCTCAACATAAAAAGGACATGGAACTGTTGGAACAAGTCCAGAGGAGGGCCACGAGGGCTGAAGCACCTCCCGTATGAAGACAGGCTGAGAAAGTTGGGGCTGTTCAGCCTGGAGAAGAGAAGGCTTCATGGAGACCTCATAGCAGCCTTTCAGTATCTGAAGGGGGCCTACAAGGACGCTGGAGAGGGACTCTTCATTAGGGACGGTAGTGACAGGACAAGGGGTAAGGGGTTTAAACTTAAAACAGGGGGAATTTAGATTAGATCTAAGGAAGAAGTTCTTTACTGTGAGGGTGGTGAGGTAGTGGAATATTGTGAATGCTCCATCCCTGGCGGTGTTCAAGTCCAGTTTGGACAGAGCCTTGAGTGACAAAGTTTAGTGTGAGGTGTCCCTGCCCATGGCAGGGAGGTTGGAACTAGATGGTCTTAAGGTCCTTTCCAACCCAAACTATTCTATGATTAGTACTCAATTCTCATTTTCAGAAGACTTGACTGGTAACTTTTAGGCTTTAAACAAAACACAGTTTGAGCAGTTATATTTTAACTATAAATCCATACGCAAATCCAACAGGAATCAAAGGAAACTGTGAATAGCATTAACGTGACACAATGAGGTTTAACCTCAGTGTAGAGGTCATTTTCAGTTATGATTAATAAAAGAACTATGGGAAGAAAACTGCTACGTTTTGGGCTGACCTTGCCTGACTTTCCCAAAGAGTTGGCTACAGTAACTAAAGTTACTGTACCATCGGAGTACTGTATCACCAAGAGCAGTGAAAAATCCAAGCTAGCCCAGGGAGCTCAGTGAAGACAGTATTTCAAATAACAGAGAGGGGTTATTGTCTCTCTTAGATCTAGCACTGAGATGAGCTGGGTTCAATGACTGGGGCTTCCATACGCCAATAACAGTTTCTTTAATGACCCATTCCTGACTGGAAATTCATCTACAGTAATTGTATCAGGAAGATTCTAACAGTGACTTTTGAAATACAAATTGCAGAACTATATTATCGCTCTAGATTTATGCAATGTAATAGCTAAGTGGTTTCAGGGGCTGGATCCAGGGAATATACCCCCATATATGAGATGATTAGCATTCTAGTAAAGCGCAGACACGTATTTTGTACTTAAACTAAAAGCCAAACGAGCTCCTCTATGATATTTATGAGTAATCACATCTACTTTTAAAATAGGATTTATATGGCAGTTTTATCCCTTGAAGCTATATCCATTTTCAGTCCAACATGAAATATCGGTGGGCTGCCTAAACAGTCAGCACTTAATTTCTTCAAAAGAAGACCAAATATAACTTCAATATCTATATGACATCTACGGGTCTCTGGAAATTTCTTTTTTTTCTAACAAAATGCTGAATTCAGGCCAGAAACTAAGATGTTAAGACTCTCATCAACAGAATTTGCAAAAAAAATTAGAAAGTCATATGGTTCATGTTATATTTATTTTTTGCATTTTCTTTCTCCATTTCAAGGAATTTGTTCCAAACAATGCTTTATTGTATGTTTAGTTTTCTGTTAAAACTAAGACAGATGTATGTTCTGTCTTCATTAAACTATAGATCCCAGTGCTCTTAATTACCAAGTTTGTTTCTTTCCCTTGGATTAAACAGATTTCATTTTTGTTGCTTCCCAATCTTTATCTTTTTTGCCACAGATAGATTTTTATCCTCTTATTTTCTGTATGTGTTTCCATATCATGCTTACCCCAAAGGAGACAAGAAAGACAAAGCCTCTCAATCAAAGAAATAGCAAATGGTATCATGCCAAGTCAAATGAAGTAAATGCAAGTTTCTGGAATAAAAGTACACATGCAGAAGTAAGCTGACTAGAGCTACAAAAAGGCAAAAGTTAAAAGTGTTTTTATCTGGTCTGATGCTACTTTTTATGTTCCAAAATTTTCTCTGTCACTGAAAGAATGTAAAATACCAAAGACTACTAGATATCTGAGTTCCTTTAGGACAGAAATACAGAAATACAAGGTGTGCCTTGCCTCTACCATACCACTGTGAACATACAATTTATTCATGAAAAAAAAAATGTAAACATGCTTGTTTGCATGTAGTTAGTTCTAAACCTTTGGCCTGTTAGAATTATGATGGAGAGAAAAACAGTTGTTGAAAAGAAAGATAATTCTACTGAATGACTGCTTTACCTCAGTCTGCTAACAGAGTGCTGTATCTCCTCTGCCACTATTCAATCAATATGTATGAAGAATAATACAACAAAGATAGGCTTTTAAACTTCAAATTAAAGAACATACCCAGAGGAATATGAGTTCCAGATTTACTCTCTCTAACAAAGCAGAATTTCTATAACATTTATTCTGAAAGCCAGACAAGTAACAAGTCCTCCTGGGACCTAAGACAGACACTGAGCTAAGTTTCAAGCTTATTTTACTACCTTTACTTTGTTAAATAAAAAATACTCTTGAATTTAATGTAAATTAATTACTATTGAAGATCATTGGAGCTATATTTTCTTAAAAGATCCTTTGAGAATTAAACAGTAATGTCAAAAGCAGCTATGTCAAAACTGGAATAAATAAATTATACATCAAAATCCAAAGCTAATGTACCTCTCCTTTCAAGTACAAAACTATTGTTTTGGATATCTTGTAGTTAGAATGCAAGTGTGCAGGTGTGTATGTACTTAACCCTGAATTCAGGATGAACCACTCAAAACAAATTCACAGCCAGATACTCAATATTGTGAAATAAAGTTAGTAACAGAGAGGTATACCTTATGCATGAGGTGCAGGTATCTGCAGATACTAAAATAACCACTTAATTTGCAAAATAAAGCAGATGACACAAATGAATATTTCACCTTTGTTTTGAAAACCTAAGCTGTGATCTTGATTACATCTTCTGTAATTGCAGTGCTAACCTCCTAGTAATGTATCTTGTTGAACACAACCACCCACAAGTATCTCCAGAAAGATGATGTTTAAGACATTTAAATGTGTCTTAAAATGTAGTCAGTTTTCAGAAAGATAGTGTATAATATTAATTTTAACACTGTCACTATTGTTATCTATTTCCTGAATATTAAGGAGCAAAATGATGATCTTAGGGACAAAGATCATCATATCTACCCTGTTAAAAAAAACTGAAAAATCTCTTACCTCCTGTACACTAACAGGGTTACACTAGGGTTCCAATTAATTTTTATTAAAATTTGAGAGTATAAGCCTAAAATATGAGAGACTAGGTCTAAAATACAAGACTAAGCCTAAAAGCTTAGCTGAACAGAAGTTATACATGCAGTAAAGAAGGTTCAACCTCAAGAAAAATATCAGTAAAAAAAATTCAGACATCAGTAAATACAGAGTAAACAGGAAAAGAATAAATGGTGTTCAGCAAAAATAAAACAAAACCAAGCAAACATAAAAAATAACCCCCCACAACTAAACAAACAAACCCCAAAACAAACAAACAAAGTGCAAAAGACAACCAAGAAAATTTAAGCAATTCTTTTGATGCTGAAATTATTCCAGGTTACATAGATATAAAACTCACTGAAGCAAGTTTAAACCTGCTCCAGAATCTCAGACAAATATATCTGCTTCTCCTCTCTCTATTACCTTTCTAATAACTAGCTGGTATAGTTCAGCTGTAAGACCTTGCTGGAATCTAAGTAAATGGAATTGCCTCATTTCATTCAGAATCTACAGATCTTGTCCTTGAAATAGTACTACTGATGGCAAATCAGGTTTTCACAGTAGTACTGTACAAGGATAGCTAAGAAATAAACATTCACAGTGAAAGCTTTTCATTAGACAGCTGCAATGTAAGTAAATCATTTGAGGAAGATATAAACTTATGGAAATGCATAATTTGTATGTTATTTGCTACCATGCAGTTTAAAAGACACCCCCACTCACCCCCCACCAAAAAAAAAAAAAAAGTGTGGAAAAAAAAAAATTCCAACCACCAAACTGTTTTCACTTTTACTCAGGGCTTCATCTAACCATATTCACTTATTCTGCCAAAACAGATTCCAGCAAGATTAACTGAGAGTTAACTCCCTTAGTTTTTGAAATCTGTTTGAAACTGCATCTTCACATTATTTAAAAATTTTGTCAAGCATGCTTGAAAAGTCTTTATACCGCAATGGTCCTTTGCTGTCCAGGCATGCTCATACACATAGCTTGTGCTACATGTATCACTGCATTGTCTTACAAGCGTTAATGTATTTAAAATGCAAGCTTTTTGGAGAAAAGGAATGCACTGTATGTAATCAAGTTAGGACAGGAAAACTTGCACGGTACCAAAAAAGTACAGCTTTACTTGTTCAACCAAAACTTCCATTTCAAAAGACTTTTAGAAGGGAAGAACAAACATGGGAAAAGTAGAGCAATGGAAAAAGAACCCAACTTGAACATAAATAACATTTGTTACATCTATATATGTGCAAGAGCACACAGTTCAAGGTATATTACTTTGAGACACCCGAAGCATAAGAAAGTAAAGAAAATATATGTTAACTTCTAAGAAATATCTTCTAAATTTCTAATGATGACAGAAAATCTTATTTCACAATAATCTAAGCTCTGCATCTAAACCACCAAGCTTCTATACAAAATGTTTACAGGCGGGGAGGGGGGGAAGGAGGGGAATTCAACTGCATTAGATATGAAGATATGAAACTGAATTTAGGTTGGATACCCTAAGACAAATCACTTTTTCTCAAAGTGCACCAGAGTTACTTTTGGCAAAGTAAATTTTTTTTTCAAATAATTCCAGTATAATAATTTGAAAGTTAACTTTCTACTCCGCATTCATTACAAAAGAACTCTGTTGGAGTAAGAAAATAGCAAGATGATAAATTTCAGACACAGTCTTTGAGAATCACCCAAATGTAGTCATCCAGTCTTTAACATTCATTATTCTCTGTAAAATATCAAGTGCACTTCTGATTTTTTAAGGTCTTAGTTCGTGTCTTAGTAGGGTGGCCAATGCTAAGTTCAGGAAAATGAACATAAAGAAAGTAGAAATGAGTGATAATTTATCTGTATGATTTAATGCAAGGTAAAAAAATAGATTGGGAAAGGAAAAAGAAGTGGAAGACTCATTCAGGTTCTTCCTCTTCTTAACTCACATCTTTACTAAGAACTTAACTTTTTGCTAAAAGATCTATGAAAAAAAAAAAAGCCTAAGGAGTGACAGACAAACTACAAATCAGGAGCTTGATAGTTGCCACAAGGTGCTTGTATAAAACTGTTAATTAAGTACAAGTTTACAGGCAATATGCTAAAGAAAATACACATAGTTTAGAAAATATACATGTGCAAAAGAGAGCAATTAATAGAGAATTTTGAAGATTTAGCTGCTTATTGATAATGAGGGGGGAAATTAGATATTTCTTAACTCTCATTAAAAGTTGATGAATCTTTTATGTTTCTGAACGTGCCTTGAATGCCTCTTGCCCCTCTCAAGGGTTTAGCTGCCTGCGCTGTGCAAAAAGCCTTCTTGGTTCAGGAACAGCTTTTGAGCTCAGGCATTGGTGCTGGCCTGAGCTGTGATCAGCCATAGACACCTCTGACCTTCCTGATGTGGGCCAACATCCCAGCCTGGCCTTGGCCCATTGCAACTGCCATGGCCCTTTCCAGCCTTCCAGGGCTGTGTCTGACCACAGTGACCATCCAGGTACCTGCTGTGCCAAGAAGGTGGGGGCCCTACACATCCCTCCACCCAGTCTCCCATTCCCACATGGGGCAGTACATGCTCCAACTCCTCTCTGGCCATTACACAGAACTGCCTAATTTCTGGAAATCGTACTGGAAACTCACAACTCAAAGCAGCCCTAGCAAAAATGTTGCTGGCATTTGAGAATGTTTTCAGGGTTCGAAAGTCTTGCCCAGTATGATTTCCCCACCTGCACTGTAGAATTAGGAAGAGGTTTTAGCCAAGAAGAATTAGAGGGACTTGACCCTCATGGCCATTCAGCTGTAGGGATGGCAAGCCTAACACCTCCTATCACAACTTTTCTCTCTTCCTGTGCCAATAACTCCCCAAATGGAAAAGTGAAACACAGCTGAGGAACTCTGAGTCTGATATTTACCTTCCTCCTAAATTTAAATACAATGAATGCCACTCTCATTGCCTACAGCTTTATTTGTCAACAGGATTTTAAAACAAAGTTGACCCCAACAGGGAAATTCACAGAGCCTCAACACTGTATTTTACTGGGGTGAGACTGGGAATTCTGGTAGAACTAACTTACGCCGAGTTTTAGCCCACGAAGTCTAACAGCAATTTGATAAAGTGATGTAACTTGGCATTTCATATAGAAACTATTACTCTAGCAGGACTACCACCTGTGGGAAAATCTGGTGTAATCCTTCCAGATCTAGTTATTTCATTCACAGTATTCAGATCCAACCAATTTTGTAAGACATGTCTAATAGTTGTTTGGATTTTTCTCTAATCATCAGACACAGATACCAGTAACAGGTAATCTAAGAAGCAAGGGATCAAGACAGTACTGTGTAACCACCTCTGTGAATTTTTGGACACAGCTGGATTTTATGGGGGTACTAAAAGTTTAAATTAAAGTGAACATCTATGAGGAAAAAGTGATCTATCAGGCTTGTGTACAAGGAAAGAGCACGGTACATCAGAGGACTAGAAAATGTTTATTTTTCCAATTATGTGGGACTAATTTAAAACCTCCCAAGTTTTGTCTATGAATTTACCTTTTATCATTAAACTTTTTGAACAAATGACACACGTATGAAAAACTGTTATTTTCAAGATTGATATTTCTTTCTGTTACATTTTAAATGAGACAATAATCAAAAAATCTGAAAGAAAAAAAGGCATACAAAGATAAAAGGAAATAAAAGAAACAGAAAGGGCATAGAAAGATGAAATGTCTTCCTGCCTTTTTATATATAGCAGTAAGAAAACAATGAAGCTAATTCCTAAATATGTTAAATTAGGAAAAGCTGTGGTAACTGGTCACTCATTGTATTGAAAATTCCCATCTTAAGCTCTTGTGTGTGGGGGAAAGTAAGAGTGGGAATCAGTATGGACGACACTAGAATAATCACATTTTTCCACATGTTGTGATTATTAGAAGAGATGATAATTAGAAACACACAAAAAAATCACATGTAAGGCTTCACACTTCATGCCTATGAAAATTGTCTACTGGGACAGCAATGTGATTTTTAAGCCTTTTTTTTTGAAGGACAACCTTATAATTTATAGAGTAGGGAACAATTTCCTCAGTGATCAAGCAAAGAGGTTCTGATCAGCTTAGACTTTAATAAAAAATTCAATCAGACACTAAATTAGTACTTTATACATGAAATTAATGGCAAGTTTTCTCACTGACAGTGGACACCTGTACTGAAAAACTGTAAAAGAAGACACATCAGTTCTGTGAACTGACCTATAACTATTGTTGCAGAAGAGTTTCACTGCTTTTTAGGGGGTGGGGGAAACGAAACAGGCAGAGAGAGCATACACTGCAGTGCACTTAATTGTTCTGTGGGAGGAAGGAAAGTTTTACACATTTGGGAACAGCAGTCTGACAACGCACCCTGACCACATGCCAGCTTCTGCATGAACATGTATATGAACATTTTCCCCAGCTTGAAGTTATTTAGTTTTAAACATACAGCTTATTTACAAGCAGTATATTTCAAGTGATAAACGCTGGGTGACAGAGATCCGACATTACAAGGGAGGACTAAAAACTGTCTGTCAGAACCACCTTGCAATATTGAGAGCATTGTATCAGTTTGCCTATGCTACCAAAAAGTGCAATCAATTAGGAGAGCTAGCAACCTTGTTTAAACTGAAAATGATGACATCAAGTTGAACAGCTGCCAAACCCACCATCATTTCTGAAACCACTATCTATAGTTAAGTAGCCTTAAGCTATATTTCTTATATACATATACAAATGTAATGACATGATTATTAATGAAAGTATGAGTACCTTGCATATACATATTACACAAAGACATTCCTATATTGTTATATATATTACAGCTTTGCAATATCAATGCTAATACGAAGCAACTGGCCCAAAGCAATACAAGCGGGTCTTTCCATTTTTTTTCTGTAAGGTTTTGCCCTCATTTTTCCTTTCTTGTCTTTCTGAACCTGGTCTGTCACCACTGTTACCTCTTTTCTTTGCTCTCTGCTTCACTTTGGTTGCAAATACATCACTATGTTATTACCTACTATAACTATGAAGCTAAACTTAATGTGCTGGAAAAGGTAGTATATAGTTCTTACTATAAGATTAAACTTCGCATGCCAGAAAAGCAATGCTTCCAATAATGGACTGTATCTGTACCCAGAAAGATAGAAAATAAAATAAAAAAAAATCAAGAACAAATTGAGAATATAACTTCAAATCTTTATTCTCTCTGTATTACACATCATTATTAAGATAAACAAAATTCTGCAGGCTTTTTTCAAACACACCAAAGTCGTAGAAATTTCTGAAATTTCAATCAAGGATGTGCTGATAAAAATCAGCTTCTGAATGTAGTGAACACATGAGAGTAGTTGTTGTCAATCAAAAAGCCTGGACTTGCCCTTTCGAGACCTCCTATTTCTGACATGCTTCCCTTGCTCAATCTTGAAAAATGATCGTACCTTTCAGGAATTGCTTCTGTCTTTATCCATCATGATCCACATGCAGATACAGTAGCAGATGTAGTAATTCAGATCCCTTCCTTCCTAGATTTAGGTGGCTTGCTACTTCAAGATCCTAGTTGTATATAACTTCAATATAAAGTAGCCCGCCATTTGTCTTCATTCAATGCCTCCACAGTCACAATGCTTGCAAGAACATACATTTAAGTTTCTGAGCAAAAGCTCTCTACCAGGACGGCGCCAAACACCACAGAATTACAACTTTAACAACTCCCCCTATACATCAGGGTGAAACCCACGCCTTACTGAAACTCTCGGTGACTCCAAAGGGGAGGGATTTCCCTTTTTTAGTTATTTACATTCATTCTTAATCCAGGATTATATGGTACTTAATACATAAACAATCTCTCACCTTTTACAGCATAAAGTCTAACAATAACCACTATTGACAATACTACTTTGACTTTTGAAGGTACTTTTATATAAAATGAGAATAAAAACCCCAATGATATGTCTTATTTCCCATACTGCAATAGCTTATGTGAACAGTGAAAAAATAGGGGTATGTTGGGATCCTAAGAGCCATTATTTTTTAAGATTGTTCAATCTTCTACATAAAAGTGCAATATTAAATAGCGCAAAGAGGAACAGAATAATTATTCAAAAAGCAGTTGGGCTTGAGCCACCTATCATTTCAACCGGGCTGTTATCTGATTGATTTTATTATTAGAGTCAAGATTACACTTGTTTAAAGAAAACATGACAAACTCACTTACTGATATTGACAGGATGATATGATCTCTAGAAAATCTGACTAGCCCAGAAATTATGAATTTGTAAGAGGCCAAATCCTGCCTTCCTGATTCATGTATGAGTTTGGTGCAGTAGAAATTCACCCCTAGTTTATCCACCAAGAAAGATCTAGTCCAGTGAACCACTACACTTAGGAGTTTAAGGTAAGAAATATTTGGCTCAAACTCTCTCTCAGTAATGCAAGATACAATCTAAACTATGTAGCCATAACAAAGCTTTATTGATAAAGCAGCTTTATGCAAATATTCAGCTATAAGTTACTTCTAAAGCTTTGGCACTGCAGTATTCAGACATCTATTCAGAAATACTATTTTGTTCTTTTTGGATGCTTATCAGGTATCTTATCAGATAAAGCTTTGTTCATGTTCTAATTATTCAGGCTTCTAAGTTCCTTCCTGTTGGAGCTTCTTGCAAAGTAACTTCAAACTGTTTCATTTTCTGAATAAACTTTCACTAGAAGAAGAGGAATAAATTAATAATTGGGAGCTCAGAATTCTTTTGGTCTCAAATCCTTCAAAAGATTTAAAATACAGAATCTAACGCTTCCCTTCCCCCCCCGAAGTGGATCATTTTTAATAAAGCAATTTAGCCTCAGGTTTCTTCAGAGCTAGTGCATTGCACTATTCTGTATAATACCAGAACTGTTAACATTAGTAAAGAATGGGAAATATGGAACTACTACTTTATTCAAGTACTACCTAGAGTGCAAGACAGAAAAGCTGGGAGAAAAATCCATGGGAAAAAGACTTAGATACAAAAACTTAAACCACTCATTTTACCTAACTTTAATTACTATCAGTCTTTTTAAAGTTACCTCCTATACTCATTATAATCTTAGCCAATTTAAGAGAAAATCATTAATGCCAAATAGGCTTCTCTCATTTCAGTGATTCTTGTTAGGAAAGACTAAAGAAAAAAAAGCAAATTATCCAAATCAGAAATATGTTTTCTTTTCAAAAGAATATGAATTAAATTTTGAGATACTTCCAAAGTTTCCTGATAAACCAAAAACTTCCACTTACATTAAACATTTGGAGTGCATTCAGCCTAAAACACACTAGATTTAGGTGCCCATATACAGCTCTTTATATTTAAGCTATTAAAGGGGATTTAGTCAGAAGAGTTTATGAAGCAAAAAAAGTGGTTCAGTTGGGTGTTAAATCCTATCCTTAGTTTCAACGTAGTCAAAACTTTCTGTTTTCCTTAATAATATGAAGTAAATATCAAAATCAAAATGGAAATATCATCAGTTACATATAGTGACATTTCATCAAAATCAACATATTCCATGTTAAGAAAACTAATTTTAATAAAAGTTTTTCCTGAAGACAGAATGTTCCATCAGGGGAAAAAATAAATAAATAAGAACAGACCTACTCTAGTCCACAGAAGATGGAAAAATAACTGAGATTTTATTTTTTTTCCTTTTTCTCCTTTAAGGAAATAATCCTGATTAATATAATACTCCAGTGTTGTTAAGATAGTGTACATGCGTTGCAGAATTAAATCCTTATGAGCAAGTACTCAGTAATAATTTCAGAGCACATTGAAAAGTTAGGACACAAATGTTAACTATTGGAGGAAGGACTGCAACAGCAAAGAGGCACTAAAATAAGGAAAATATTAATACTAGATATAAAGTTGCTTTCCTACCTGTGTGCAGACAAATTACTGAGGTACAGGGTGTACTTTTCTTCAGCAGACAGCCCATCCATCATCCAGTAAAAAACATGAAAATTACTCTGGTTGAGAGGCTGCATAATGACACGCGACTTCTCCAACATGTATGTGTAAATCCTAGCTGATTGAGAAACAAACAAATAAATACATCATTATAATGATTGCTCTAAACTTAAATATTTTAAGCCATTCACCATTGCAACAATGAAGAATAAACAATGTTTCTTATAAAACAGTCTGAGCATATAAAAAAAATATTACCATTAATTCTACCATGGTTTTCTGTATAAATCACATACAAAGCCGTAATTCCATTAAAATTAGTGGAACAAACGTCTTACCTTACTGTCTCACATTACCTTTAAAATTACTCAGTTTTAAAGATAATTATCATTCTTTTGTACAGATTTGTACTCTGTTTTACTTATTTGAGCAACTAGTTGTCATATTTGGCAAGATTTTCTAAGAGACAAGCTATTAGTCATCCCACTGAAGTGTAGCCATCTGAGCATTGGCATCTATTCTAAGCTTCTTCTTAATGGAAAGATATAAGAGAGATTCAAGACATCTTGGGAAAACCACCCTTGGTACCACTTCCTCCTTCTCTGTTGGTAATCAAGAACACTCAGATTAATATTTTAGATTAACCACCTAACATATACATGGCTACTTCTAGATGGCTACAAAGAGACAAATCCTCTGCAGAACTGGTCATCAACAAGCTCACTAACCTGTGCCTGGGAAACACGGGCATCTCAGAAGGGCTGCGATGAGCTGGCCAAATGAGAAGCCATGTGAATCAGCACATCTGGGAAGAAGGCCAAGGAGGATGAACCTGACCACGATTTGCCTACAGAAATGCTGATTACAGGATCATACAAAACCTCAGGCCCACTAAGTTCTGAAAAAGGCAAAGCACAGAAGCAAAGGAAATATTGGACCTTCAGAACCATTCACCTGCTTCACCAAATTACAGGCATTTCAGAGGTATATGTGAAGAGACAGAGGGAGATACACTGTTTTGCGAAGTTTACTCTTCAGCCCTCCACTGAGCGTACACCACCATGCAGTTCCAAATGCAGCAGGCTGAAGAGAACAAGGGAACACCTAACTGCAGCTAGGCGTCAGAGCCCTCCTTGTGAGCAGGGACTTGATTCCAGTTCCCACTTACCCCACTGTTTGTATACTTTATCTCATCATTGCTTAAATACTAGCTGCGGTGCAAAGATTAGAAGCATGTCCCTTCACGTACAACTGAGCACTCCTACCACTGGGATGCAGGACATTCTGCTGCAGCTTTTTGCTTTTCAATCTCCACAATATGGCAGAGCTTTCATAAGGTCTTATCCTTAACCTGACCTTGACCTGGAAAAAACTGTTAAGTTCAGAGGATAAAACGCACTTCTTAGCAATGTAGGAGCTATATTTTTGAAACCCCGCAAGCAGAGGAGGATATTAAACCAGAGCTTCCCACAGTCTGGATGACAACCAACTCATCTAAGACTCCTTCCTTTATCAACTGGAAGTAGTTCTTGAACATACAGTGATAGAACAGTAATAGAAAATACTGATACATGCATTTGCATTCTGTAGCACAGTAAGTATGTTCTCCAAACACACACAATTTTTCAGCTGCTTATGGTTTTTAGATTTTTTTTTTTTCTTTTTACTTTATCGAAGCAAGCTGGGATTAAGCATAAAACAGTACTGAGTTATTTGCTGCATTCAGAACTGTTGCATTTACAGGCATATGCAGATGCACAGCTTCAGGTGCCTCACAGACCTGAAGTCTGAAGACATATGGTAAAGACTTCTAAAGATGAGGCTAGTTGAACCAGTTATTTTCAGAATCAGTTTTGGACTCAAAGGTATTGCCCAATGCAATGCTTAGCAAAGTTATGCAGGTTAGATCTCAGCATGTGAGAGTGCGTACCAGAAGCACAGTAGCTGCATAAGCATAACGGCTAGGCTAGAAGCCTGAATGTCACGGGCAGGGACACCTTGCACTAAACCATGTCACCCAAGGCTCTGTCCAACCTGGCCTTGAACACAGCCAGGGATGGAGCATTCACAACTTCCTTGGGCAACCCATTCAGAACTAGCTTGGTTACTGCTTTATCATCTGTATTTGTCTGGTAATTGTATTTTAAATTTCATTTAATTAACTTCCTATCTTTTGCAGAGCTCCAAGTTTCTGTCTACACTGTCAAATTAAGTACAGCAAAGTTACTTGAAGTTGTGTGTATGAGGGAACGCAGCCTGTGAGAATATTGTTGAAAGACAGCGTAGAATGGAGGGAAACAAAATCTGTGAATATTGAATGTATCGTTTTGAGAGAGGTCTCATCAGTTATACTGAACTAAGTATAACTATGCACAGCCTCCCAAAGTGCTGCTTTGCACAGGCCAGTCCATTCCAAACACATCCCACTTAAGCAGGGCATAAGGACAGTGGTACACTACCCAGAGGCATCTTCTACCCTTTATTTTATTTAATAGCACAGGCATGGCCTGCCACATCTGCTGGCAACCAAAACCATGCCTGAGACTCTAGCTACAGAAGAGACTGAGAAGAGGAAGAGCTGCGCAGCTGACCTGCTGAACCAAGGAGACATGATCTGGCCGATTTAATTATCCTACAAGTGAGCTCCTGATGTTATGGAACCTGTATGATGAGAAATAGTGTTATCAGCCATCTAGCTTCCTGTTGCTACAGTACAGAAAAAAGAGCTGTGCTGGAAGTAAAAGGGCACACCTGGGAAATCATTAAGCTGGTAGCAGGATATGTTCCTGGCTCCAGTAACTTTGAAGCAAACTACAAATTGAAGCAATGCAATCTTAACCCATCATGGCAGGACTGGCCCAGATTCACACTTTCATAAGAATCAATCATTACTTGGCTGCCATTCCTACAGAGTAAAACATAAGAGATGAACCTGAAGGATGATTTCCATCTTTTACCGTGCTTGTAACTTACTTCTCAGTAAAACTAACCTTACCATCAATTACTTTATAAAGAAGCCATTACTGAATCACTTTTTTGTGTGCAATGATCTTCACTAAGGCTTTCATAACTATCATGCAGGTATTTTTAAAATTTATTGATTAATAAACATGAGAAAAATGTTACTGGTGGTCACCTATCTGATTAATTAATACATTTAACTTTAATGATGGGCAACACCACTTATTTAGATGACACAAATTGATTCAGCCTTTTCCAAGTACTTTGAGTCACCCACCTTAATAAGGCTAAATATAGTTCATCTCAGTTAACATCTCCAGCAAGGGTAAGAGCTGTTAAGAAAAGTCGAGCTTCTAATCAGCAAGAATCAAACACAGCACACTCTTAATGGAGCTAAAGTAACTCATAAAGAAAACTATCACTGTAATAAAATTTTCTACAAAGTGAAATTCTATGTTCATTAATTTCTGTGTCAAATAAAAGTGAAAAATAATGGAGTTCCAGAGCAAAGTCTGCCATTTTAGTGCAATGTTAACTGTGCTTACAGGCACAAGGTCATTTCTACTTCCTTTTACAGACCACTCAATCTCCTGAGCAGCTACAAAGTCAGCAAGTGGACTCTATTGAAAGTGTGGCCAGTGAAATCTTTATTCCAGCTATGCATCTTTGAAGCTACACTGCCCTTTCTCAAAAACCATGCTGTCCTAAACACAGCTTTTGCTAAAGATCTGAAAGTTCAGTGCTGAAACACAGTACAAAACCACATCAAAGAGTTTAGCTGGCTGCAGTCTTTCTTATACAAAATGGGAAATTAATGTCTGAAACTTTTCAACTGATAAAAAATGTTTGGAACACACATAGAATCATAGAATAGTTTGGGTTGGAAGAGACCTTCAAAGCTCATCTAGTCCAACCCCACCTCCAATGAACAGGGACATCTTCAATTAGATAGGTCACTAAGAATCACATCCAGCCTGGCTTTGAATGTCTTCAGGAATGTCTTCAAGCATGTCTACACACAGGCTAATATGCAATCTGCTTCTTTTTACAAATCAAATTAGATCCTGCAATTTGAGTGCAAAAGAAAAGTCAAGCCTTGCTTTTTTAAAAGTGAGGACTTAGAAAAGCAAGACCTGAAAAGCAAGGCAGAAATCTTTAGAATAAGTTTGGCAGGACTGATTTTTTCTTCCTAAGCTTCTTTTTTAGTAACTTGAGGAAACTGACAGAAGCCTTACCTTTCCTCTATGGAATTTTGTCAACTTCCCTGAAAAACCATTTACTCTCTACCATTCCAAAGGAAAACCCCAAATAAATAAACAAATAAATAAATAAGCAAATAAATGCAGTAATTTTACTTCTGGAAATAAATAAATAATCAGTCTTTTATTACTATACAGTGGGTGTGATCATCATCTACCGATGATTATGGTATTTTTTTTTTTAATAGAAGAACAGTCTTTGAGTTCTGTTAGGTATGAATTTATTTTTCAAACTTCATCAAATCACTGTCCTGTAGTTTATTCTGTGTTTGTTCTGTTGTAAGACGTTTTACTAGTTCCCACTGATTTATTTTATCCAGTCACAAAGAAAAATTATTTAACCCGGGTTATACCTTCTCTACTTGTTGGATTCAAATAAAGCAATGAAAGGTACCTGAGCACAAAGCTGCTTGTCACAGAAAAACTCTCATTTAAACCCAACAGTGCAGCATGCCTCATCAGAAACAAGAGTCAGAGAACACACAGAAAACCTCTACAGATATCTATACTGGCTTTGAGTAGAATGACACTCTAGACCCTCATCCTTGTTTAGAAAACTTCGTGGTAAAGATCCAGTTTATGAGAAAGACCGCAAAATGCCTGTAGATGAAAATTATGCAAATATTTTTGTTATTTAGGTAGATTGGACTTTCGGTAGAAGAATAAACTGCATGTGACAGAAGTCAGAGCACTTCCAGGGTCTAGGCATAAAAGAACTTTAGCATGAGAAAAAACTGTCCAGGATTTCACAGATGTCCATTGTCAAAATGCAAGGAATGCTACCTTGATCTTGTCCTCTATAATAAAAATATATGCATCTACTTTGCATGCCCTTTCCTTAGAAAAGCATTCTGTATCTCCACCCTTAAGATCTGTCTGTTAAGGAGTTAAAACAACCTAAACCTTTTGATGCGGGCAGTCTAGTGTCATTTGGATTTTTGTTTATAAACCAGACATATTTAGCCCAGTTTATCTCAATGAGCTATAAAGTCACATCTGAGCAGAATCTGAGGTGCTTTGCATACTTACACTCTTCATTCATGCTTAAACAGTGCAAGACAGTAAATACTGCTGCAAATGATCTTGCAAACAGATACAGACAATCCCTGGGTGAGATTCACACCAGCCAAAGATAACACCCCTGATTCTCATTTATGGTGGTATAAATCTGGGACCATTTTACTCAGAAGTGATGATTAGCAATGGCATAGAAAAGGTAACATCTACAATACAAATCAAACAGCATGAACAAGGGCAACTTTCAAAAATATAAACCCCACCTTTTCTGCTGTACTGGGGCTTCTCACTCTTGACTACAAATTATAGAACTTTCGGCTACCTTAGATTTGGTAAGAGTAATTGATTCAGATATTGATCCTAAATATTTGGGGAATAGTAGGGCAGATATTTGTTAATGGACTTGACTACCCCCAGGTTTTCTCATTTAATGCCTATAGATTGAAGTGATAAAAACACAGCATTAGTGTACCAGAAAATTGACATGAAAGCCTGGTTAACTGGTTCCACATTTATATGATTCATAGACAAGGGCTGTGAATTAAATTGGCAAGAATCAGTAAAGCTGCTTGAAAACTCAACCCCTTCAATATCAAGCAAGGCACCCAAAAACTGGGGGAATACATGGCCTTGAGGCTTCCATTCCTCATCTGAGGAATGGAATGAAATAACCTTAGTTCAGAAGTACTATGAAAATTAAACCATTTATGTATCTGAAATGCTCATACAGTGAAAAAACGTTGATGCAGAACACAGAAAATCTACAGAAAAACTAGAATTCTGCTTTTATAACAGAATACAATGGCATAACCCACACATGAATCAATGAAGGAAATCCAAACTATTTAGTAGCTGATCACTGAAGAAATATAGTCTGCACTGAATGACGCTGAAGAGGGGTGGAAAAATGGCAACATTATATTTGCATGCACAAGGCAACCCAAAAATATTTCAAACAGCTTCAGTTCTGGCATTTCCTAATGTTCATATTTTTACTTTTCAAAATTAGTATAATTTTCATCTGTTTGCGTTTGTGCAACAAAAAGAAATAAAGTGTGCACACAGAGTAATTGCGTTGAACTAAGTATATTGAAATTAAGTATATACAATACAAAGGATTTATAAAATGACAGTTTTAGGGATTGAACTTTATTTTTACAAGTCCAATTCAGAAGCTACTTGGTCCATTCTAATGTTAACATCACTATCTTTATATTCCTTCCACAACATCTTATAGATGAATTAAAAGCAAAGGATCGCACTTTATAGTTTTACATTTTTTTTAAAAATATCCTATCTCTATGGCAAAACAAACTAGGAAAAAATGATAGTAATTTCCCACGCAGTGCCATTTTCACTGAAGAAACTATCATATTTGCTAGGGTGCAGTGAACTCTCTCAAGAAAATGGATTGTGATTCCTACTATGAAATACTTCCAACGAACATTTTTAGGAAACTTCAGAAAGCCTAAACACATCTAAAATTATAAAAAAACTAGTAGTTTACGAAATACTTATTCAATGGAATTTAATTTACTTGGATCAAAAATGTGTATCACCACAGATTTTTTTCACCCAGTAAGATCAATGCAAGTAGTAAACTGTCTGTACAATTATTTCTGTACACACCTCTCACTTCAGCACAGAGTAACTTTAAGATGACCTATTCAGACCAGAAATGAAACTTCTCCCTGACTGCCTCTGAAGATCAGAGTTTTCAGAATCAAACTGAAGTTTTGCCCAATATTTACTTATTTATTTATTTATTTTTCACTAATGAACTCTTACTAGAGACTAACAAACTCCCTCTTACTGTAAAATCAGGCACAAATTGCACACCATCTTACCTCTGAGACAAACAAACATCAGTATGATTCCTAGTTCCTTTAGAAGAAGCTCAAAGCTGTAATAAATTACTTCTAATTTAAGTATTACAGAGTATGTTTGTATTTTATTTGCCCTAAACAGATTTTATTACTTATTTAAGGGATACTTCAAATACCGAATACAGTATTAGATAAAAGTGCAAAAAATTAATCTCTTTGTTACTTTTATTTCACAGTAAAGTGACAGACAGCTGTCACAGTTCACTGATCACGGACATAAAGGAAAATAAGATTTCCTGGGCAATATGACAGGAAACAGTAGTGTTAATCTGTTTTCTTGTCTTTCTCTGCCATCTAGTGGTTGCACAGAACTGAGCTCTCCCTCTTAATGCTGCACTGCCCTTGACAAACTGAACTCACATGCTATTAAACATGTTCCTTTGAGACTCCTTAAAACATCCCTGCCTCTGTCACATATTCTGAAGCCTAACTCTTTGTATGGCACACTGGGATCCCTGATCTCTGGGTGATATCAAAATAAACAGATTAAATGATTCTTACCTCCAGTTAATGTTTTTTGCTTCTCACAAAAGTGTAGCTCAAAATACTTAATAAAACAGCTGGAAAAATCATTCAAGGGTGTCTTAGCATGTCCAAAGGCTTCCAAGATACAGTTTACCTGCAAGACAACAGTAAAGAAATAATAAGAGGGGAAATAAACAGGAAGATACTTCAATAAACATGAGCGAGGTTGGCTTGCTATCAAAAACCGGGTGAAAAAACCAACAACAACAACAAAAAAACCACCCAAAAAACCCCAAGCAAAACAACATTTTTTAGTTAGAATTTAACAAATTCCTTGAATTTTTCTTCTAAATAGAAATAAAAATAAGATAGCTCAAAAGAAAAAAGGAAAAAGTACTGTCAGAACAGCGGAAGTTCTAAAAGCAAGAGGGAAGATAATGGCTCACAGGTGAGTTGTGTCCTTACCATAGTTTGGATACAAGTGATGGGAGTCATATGCCCAGACATGGCATGCTTAGAAAAAGATCAGAATCTTGGAAGGCAGTTATGCTTGTGAAGTTACAGTCAGTTGATACTAATAACCAACTAAAGGAATTTACAAGCTTTATGTGACGCCAGAAATGGCATAAATTATTGATTTCAAATAGAACTACTTAAGTGAAAAACTGATGAAAAAAATAGATTCAGACTTTTTTTTATGGCATCTCTCACTAATGTATTTCCATGTTACATCTTCATGGTCACAGCAATTATTTTTAAAAGATAATTTTTTTTAAAAAAGAATTACATACGCCATCTTTATTCCATGTGTTCTCTGTTTTTAGCTTTTTTGTGTATAATTGGTTTCTTAAACCCCTTACATCCTGAAGAATTTATTTCAGCACTTTCCTCTTTTGCATCCTAAGGTACTGATTTCAGTATGGCCCAAATACACGACTGTTCTCATGTAACAGTGTTTTGCTGAAGCTTGATGACCTAGCTGGGGTGGGGGGAGGGGACCGTGAGGAGACACAGATAATATGTAGTTCCAATCACAAAGACAGAAGTTCTAAAAATCAGACCTTTCAGAACTCTTTGTTGAACCAGCTATTTGTGCAGTAGGTGGCAGCAGAAAACTAGCCAGCCTGGTTTGGTTCCACTCCAGTAGTGTTGCTTGGGATGTATTTGCTGATTGGGCTAATTCAGCACTTGTTTTATCTGTGCAGTTTTATTAGCTTTAACGGTGCTATGCACAACTGCAACAGGAATGTATCCAGGCTATCTTAAAACACCTTAAAAGACAACTAACTCAAAATTTCTACTTGATTCCTCATAGGCGGGATCTGCTACATCTACCTTCACTGTCTGACAGCAGGTGTCATCTATGCTAGTTACAAGGGATCTTTCTTAAAACACTGTAATTCTCTTCCACCTGCACTGACCTGAGTCTCATTGACACGTATGGCTACATCTACACTCTTAAACAAAACAAGACCAGGATCAGGACTCTCTAACTTCAATGGCAAGTGGCATGGTAAGGTTCACATCCAGAGACCTAATTAACACCTGGGTTTTTTGAAGAATAGGGTGGACATACTGCTGTGAATGGTCCCTGGCATGTGCTGTCCTCTGAACTGTGCCCAGAGGACCTGTTGGTGACTTAAAATGTGTCAGAGAGCAGGTTAACAACTGCATGTTAGGGACTGTTCTGTTTACTGCATAGATGTAGAGTAGACTTTGTAGACTAAAGTTAACTAGTTTTCTCAATTAGGCCTAATTTTCTCAATTATCCCACACTGATACCTCTTCTTAATGGAGGACAACAACTTGTTTCATTTGCATTGGATCATGACAGCTGTCCCTGGGAATTTTCCTCTGGTCAAGAGAAGATGCAGCAGAGACAATACTACTTGCCACACCTCCTGATTCCCACTGCTGCCATATTAGTATCTAAAGCACACAGTTTCCAGTTGCTTATTCACAAAGTTACTTATTTCCTTAGTTTTACTCATCACTTAATCTGAACTTCAGGAAAGAAAAGGCCATGGAGAATCTGACCTGAATTTTGCAGTTCTACTTTCAATGACATCTATGGCCTGATCAGTTCAAAACTGTGTAGGTAGTAAATAAAAAAAAATACATAGCAGAAATAGATATCTCTTGTAGATCTGTCTTCTGGGTTTAAAATAAAGTTTACTGTCCCTATAGAATGGTATTATTGTGACACTAGGCTTTAAAATTTAAATCAATGAAAGTGAAAAAATAACAAGGGTTTTCTTAACATTGTCACATGAAACCTAGATTAAATGTGTCAGTTTAGTTCATCAATGAATCAGATAACACTGTGCAAAACACTTTAACATAGCAATTGTATGACTACATGAAGTAAAATAAAGCTATAGCTTACTCAGTCGCGTTTTTTTCAGTGTCATCAGGCTTTTTCGACGTATTCAAAAACCAGAAATGCAACACGGTTTTCTAAAAGCCACCCAAAATCCATCAGACTTTTATTATCTTATCAGCTGGAATGTATAAAATATGAACCAGTGTGTCTTTCCCACATCCCAGTAATCCTGCTTTGTAGGTTGCCTGTTAGTGTCAGCTGTTACTTCCGACATACTTCTATCATCCTTATGGACTGAATACATAATTCAGTAAGAAGGCAGTGTGTTTTGAATGATGCATGTGATGCTATTAAAAAAACCCAAAACACCCTGAATGATTTCTAGAGTTCTGTTGAATATCGCACATGTGGCTGATGAAAGCTAAAATGAAAGTATCTTGGGTTGACTGTAAGTGCTTTTATAGAGGAAAGTCACCAGAGTAGGTGAGTCTAAACATTTCTCTTTTTAAACCTGAAACCCAGAACTGAGCTATGGCAATGCAGACTGCTAAAACTGTCTCAGAGCTGGGATCTCAGATGAGAAGTTTCAGCAGGAAAGGCAACTTTTTAAAAGAACTTGAATCAGCAATTGAGGGTTCAGTATCATTGAAAATGCCAGTATGAACCTTTACAGCTATAACAATGAAACACGAGTTGCAGTGTTTAGTCAAAAGAAACTTTACAATGTACTAGCAAGGACACACATATATCTGATATGTGAAACAGGTTGTCAGGATTTTGTGATATACACATGGGGCAGAATTTGGTTCTGCTACTAGAGTCAAATATGACTGAGCAAATAATCAGAACTCTTTTCTATTTCATAAATATATTTCGTATGCAAATACTGGGCTATATAACTGTTCAGACCTTGCAGTCTTCCTGAAACTTTCTATTTTCTGTCTCACATACTATTACTTCAGATGCCTCCACAGTTCTTAACACTGTCCAGAGAAGCATCACCACAGCCACACAGATAAATTTATTTACTTACTGAAGGCAGTTAGTACACACTTAGGAGAGAGTACCTTACCACACAAATGTTTCTTATTCACTGAAACACTGCTGTCCAAAGTCACCAAAACATTTAGAAAGAAAACTGGCCTCCAATTTTCAGAGTCCTCCCATCACATCAATGTGAGCTTGATTATGTTCCCATTCAGGTCAATTCAAGAAAGAAACCTCATTTGACTTCAGCAGTGAAAGTAAACCCAGGTGTCTTTTTCCTTACAGTTTAAATGTCTTTGACTATGCAAGAGGCCACATGTTTTCCTTGTTCTACTCAGTGATCAGAATGCTACTTACATGTTTTATCTTTGTATCAAAGATATTTCTGCTGGAGCTGGCTCTGCAAGTGAGGTGCTTCACTATATGTTTGCAGGCTTCAGTCTTCCCAGAACCACTTTCTCCACTAAAAAAATGACAAGGCAAGAAAGAGAGGGGGAATCACTGTTAGTTTCACATTTGATATGTTATTTATATTCTCTGCTAGCTCTGTTTTAATGGGTTTAAGATACCACAGTCAAACTTTCATTTAAAATAACAGAAGGTTTATGGATGGCAAATAATAAAGAACAGAATGTAGGAGATAGGCTGGCTGACTTTGTATGTTCATGAGAGCTGTCAGAACTGTCAAGGTATATTGTCTTGTACCAAAAGCCATGCCATTCAAATCTAAAGTTTTCAAGCCACTTGGAAGGTATTTATAGCTAAGATTTTATCTCCTCCTTTACCTTCTGTGCAGCAAAGTAGCCTGCTTATGCTGCCTAGCTGTCCTTGTAAATGGGAAGATACTACTGTGGTAATGATGGGGTTCAGAAGGAAACAAAAGCACAGAATGCAACAGGAAGAAGGGAAAGGAAATAGGAAAGGAACCAGAAGGAAAGAAACGAAAAAGATGATTGATTTTACAACCTGCCCAGTTTCTGCAGTGCAATACACTCTTCAGTGATACTGTTTCACTTAATTTCTTGTTCATGATGTGGAATAAACATTCCAAAGAATGAGAATCTCTGAGGGGGGAAATGAGCAAAGAAAACAAGGTAAAAGGCAATATGAACAATGGAGATGAGAGAAAGGGAATGGAGGAAAGGAGCAAACTTAGTGGTGCACTTTAAGCATGGAGAAGGAAGGAGAAGAAACAAAAGAGATGGAAAGGATGAAGCTAGTGAAGCCTGATCAAGAAATTCATGCAAGAATTTCTTACTTGAATTGTAAGAAGTTGTTTTCTTTATAGACAACTGAAACAAACAAAATGTGATTTAATGCTCCTTCATTTATCTGCTTGATTAAATTTAAGTGGCTGTTTCAACAACAGCCAGCTAGATTTTTCACAAGTACAACTGCCTTGGGCTTGTCAGTTTTATTATCTGTATAGTTTAGTTTCTGAATATGAGAGGGCAGCAAAATATAGTATCTGTCTGGCCATTGTTTTAGATATTCAGATCTCACGTCAGAGGAGAAATCAATTAAATGAAGAAACAAAAGAGGGAAGGACAAAAAGGTCTTCATACGCAGACAGGATCTCTGCACTATTTAAGCTCATTCAATTCTCATGGGACATACATGCCGATCTGGTGAATATCTTATTTGTTTGCCTAGTAAACTCTAGTCTTAGGTAACAAGACAGATGTCTCATTACTATATGCGATGTGTAAAACTGCTTTTATCTATGTCATTCATGTGTCTATAATGAGTTCAAGTCTGACCCAGAACTACAGGCTCCTATTGGTATCAGTAGGAAGTTTGTCATCCAAGACAGCAAAGGTTTGCAACCTGGATATATGTTATGCAAAGACCTCAAATAATAGCTCACAAAGCCATATTTAACCCAGATCTTAGAATGAAAGAAATCATGTGAAAGGTCACTGTCATAGCTAATATGAAACTAGTATCTCTACAGAAGATCTACAAAATTGGCAGGGTGCTTTGTAGGTGTTGTATCCCTTGCTCGTATCTTCAGCTTCTGACTTTCTGAAAGAGTTTCAAAAGTCAGATGATACTTGAGGTCACCCTCTAAAATCTGCATGCATCTTTGCCCTTTTAACAATGACTTCACTCTCCAAATGCTAATTGTACCATGGCTGCCTCTGTTCTTATGCAGCATTAGCCTTCTCTTTTTTTAATAGTATCCAAATTACAAGATCCTTTGCCTTTTATCAGTGACAGGAACAGAAAAAAAGTGAAGCAGGACATTAGTCCTGTGATACTTTTCCCCTAGATATTTCACACCTTTGCAAATTATAGATCTTATGCCTGTATTACCCCAGAAGTCAGTGAGTTTACAGACAGATATAAATCCATCTTGCACCACCTCTCCTACTACCCACTCACACAGGCCAGTCTTACTGGCACCTGTGTGTCATGATGATGAAATAATTTTGTCCCTCCACAACATAGTTAATCCAAAATCACAGCTGCAACCTGCTATCAGTATACCACAGGTTATCATCAAGATTAGGTACAGTGGCTCTTTGGTTATTTCAGCTGTTAAGGAACATCTCTGAAGTTAAAACAAACAGAGCCACTGAGCAGAAGTATTTATGTATGTTTGAAAATCAGACCTGAACTAATTCATAGTTTGCAACAGCTCACAGTTTGCCCAATGTGTACAGCCCTTTCTATACTGCAGATAGATATTTCTGTGGATTCTGAGGTCTGAACAAGACTTGATATTTAACAAATTGTAGCATTTTATATTTTGTTTGTTTAGGCCCAACCTCATCTTATGCTTCTACAGCATGAGGCTTTTCCACAGTTATCAGGCTGGAGTTATTTTTCAATAAAACTTTCTCACAATTGGAGAAATTTGGAGGGGGAAGATAAGCTAAAATAACATTTGACGCGTTATTATTATTACAAAGCAGGCATGCAAACTATAATTAAAAATAGAAAAATGCAAAGAATGCTTCTTACACAAAGAAACTGGAGTGTTCGCCATAGGTTTCCCCACTTAATAATTAATTTGTTTCACTTTTTAAATAAAGCTATGCTTTGTTTTTCACTGCAAACTAACTGTGGCTCAGAAAACACAAGACCATGTCAGTGTATACAAAATGGACAGATTCTGTTCCTTCTTCAATATTTCTTCTCAAGATTACTGTTTCCTAAACATTGCAGTGACACAGCTACAAAGACTTGACACTCTCAGCTCAACTGTTAATTTTACAGTGTGACATTTTGTCCAGCAGTGTACTGGGAGCTTGATGAGTAAACTGGTTTCTAGAGTACAGTTCAGGGGTCAGAATTCACTAGAACTTGGCTGCTGAAAGCGAAACTCAATGTCGCTTACTTGCTGTGTGCATTTCACTCCCAGTGAAATACAGATTGAAGCACTGAGAAAGAAATGCAATGTTAGGTGAAGTTTTAATTATTGATATCATCGTTTGGAACATTTGGGGCAATAAATGAAAAAGTAATTGAGCACCTTGAACCACATCTTGTTTATTCCATTTCCTTTGAGGCTGAATAAAAATTTTTGTAAAGTTTCCATTGCCCACAATGTCTTTGCTTTAATAACTTAATTCTGTTTAGAAAACAATTCCTCTTCTCTATTTTAAATATTGTTTTTCACCACTGTATTTTTCAAAATGTAATTTACTATATGAACAAAATTCATTAGTTCCTTAGAACTTTTGTTTGGAGGTGAAGGACAAGTTAGAATCACAGCAGAGAAGCATTCTTCCACAATAAAACTGCCTTAGAAGGAATTACAAAACAGGCAAAGCAAAGAAGGCAAAGAGAATTTTAAATCCTGTGCCCACCATGGGCTTCAGGTGAGTTCCAGTAAGCTTTCTCATTTTGTCTCTTCTTTGGCTTTCTAGCTTTCTTATATAACTACCAGAGGGAGGGCCTGGTTCCTACTATTTCTTTATTAATATTTTGTTAATACAACCTTAATTACAGCTCTGGTCTCCAAATCTTAAAATAATATGACTAGTGGGGAAAAAAAACCCACCCTCTGTTTTGAAATAAAACATTCATAACAATAATTCTTATGAAAACATCCAGTTAGAAGTATGGAAATAGAAAGACATGAAGCAAAGACCACAAGACGTTCTACAAAGCTGGGGAACTAAAGAAGCTAAACCCTGTAAATCCACTGCACTTGGATTATCATCCAGCTCTTCTGTTATCTTGTGCCAGTCTAACTGGGTCACTGGGCCACTCATGCAGTGAGCTCAGAGCTAATCATGTGCTTGCCAAACTGCTTTGCTGTTCCCTTTCAGAATAGCTGTGGTTGGAGCTACAATGACTAAGTGACGGCTCCCCAAAACCACAAAGCCTGTGTGAATACCCCGGCTCTGAGAACACCATAGCTATTAGCGGCCAGTATGTTCAAAAGTTACTGGCTGGAGGGTGACTAGGATGTAGAAAGACAGAACCATCATGCACAGCTAGTTAACAAAGGAAGCCCAGCTAAAATAGTCAGAAAAATAGCAAACCCCAGACAAAATTTTAAGAAATAATTCCTGCAAGCACTGAAAAGTACATCTTGCTTACTCTAACTTTCTGCATATTAGTCAGGCTTCTCTAAATTTTTATGAATTCAGATAACTGGCTCATTATTGTTTGAGCAAGTGTCAATTTCAGTATAAACGAATCCTATAAATCATCTGTTTATGGAAAAACATAACAAGACATAAAACATGTAAGGAGGAATGTACCTGCCATTTCAGACAATAAAAGTGACAGCGGTTTATTTGTCTGTGTTCCATTTTCAATACTGACCAAAGGTATCACATTCAGAAGTGCAGGAATACTTAACAAAACAAACAAAAAGCTCTACTTCTTCAGTACTTAAATTATAATCAGAAATGATGGAAAACTTCTGACAGAATTTGTTCAGATAAGATTTCCACCAATTTTTAAAACATGAACATAGATATGCATGCTATTTTGTATGAACTTCTGAAACCAATCTCATTCTAACACCCTAAATGGTGATCATTACTACCTAAAACTTCCGTTCTGACAGTATGATATATCCAGGGAAGAGAGAATAAACTTACAAAATTTTAGTGGGCCAGAATAATTTCTTCTTAATTTGCAGAGTATATAGGTGAGCCACTTGGTCTTAATCTAGGACTGCGGTTTCAAGATTTAAAAATAAATATGCAAGAAAGACTGCTAAATATAATGTGTACTGCAGTAGCTCACTGCATGTATAATATATTTGATTATAATTTAAAAAAAAAAGTATTAACTTGAACAGAATGCCTGTGGAGGAAAAATGAGGAAATAATAAGCTTTCAAAAGGAGTTACACTTTAGAAGACAAGGATTTCTCTCTGTTCCAGATTATTTGGCTTAAAAATATGATTTATATCACAAGAAAACAATTAGATATTGATACTCCTGGCTGCTAACATATACAAAATTGTAACATTTCATTTGATATATTAATTATGACTTTTTTATTCACCAAATCAGCCATCACCATCCCATAAACCATTGGCTTAACTAAGGATCCTTAGGTTTTAACAAGCCTATAAACTATCCTTAAGCTTCTTAGACAGCTTCCCACTTACCTTGTCAGTGCTTAATGCATTTTCATATCCTGAATAGCAGGAGCAAAACGCAGTCGATGGAAGATAATTACAAAAAGTCTATCTTTTGGCTATACAAGATCGTAACATCATGTTCTTTTATTCTGTAACTTTTTTTGTAGTTTATACAAAGCCAACTCTTTGTGTTAAGCATTATGAGTGATGACTGCTTAGTATAAACTAAAAGCAATTCTAAATAACTGGCAGTAAATTTTTAAATAATTTGGCCAAATGCTCTCCTGTTGTAAAACACCAGATTTCAGTGAGTGAACACTTGACCAGCTGTGAAGTGACCAGATTAAAAAAAAAAATAAATTAAAAAAAAAAAAAATAATAATAATAATAAAGCTTGTAACATGGTAACCTCATGGAGGAAATCAAGAGTAAAGCTTCAGAAGAGAAGAAAGTAAATAAATAAGCTACAAAGCTTGATGAAGATGGCAGGATTAACATGAATATGGGTATATTTTTTGGTATTCTTTCCAGTCCTTTTGAAAAGACATATGGATAGCTTGATGCACTCAAAATAAGTCTTTTGTAAAGATATTATTGTTTATAACAAACTCAAATTTTTCAGGAAGAACTAAGATGAGAGTTATATATACTATTATCATGTGGCTTTTCTCTGGTTGTTAATAGTTAAAACTAGATGCATTTTGAGAATTGCACATGAGAAGTAAAATACTGGTATGGTATTAAATCTCACTGCTCCATATCAAATCACAACATGCACATCAAAACACTAGCCTCTCCTCATGGAAAATTTTTACTATAAAACTGAAGCATAATTATGTTTATAAATTATACTAACAAATTACTTATACTATTAAAGTATTATTATGATTAAAAGGAAAGTAGGCCTAAACATAAAAACAGATTTGAGGGTCTTCTTCTATAACTGCATCTTGTTTCACTTGCTAATGACAACAGAAGGCGAAAGTGTGCTCTCAGTGTGCAGCTCCAAGTGTGCTCATATGCCAAAATGGTGTTATCTTGCATACATCAAGGAAATTTAATCTTGAGATAAGTGCATAGACACAGGGTTAATTTACTTTCACTGGATTTACTACTAGTAAAAACAAATAAAACTAACACCCTTCCAATTTGGTGTGGCTATTTTCCTCTTGGCATACCGATAAGCCTCATTGTAAGAGCCCTGACTTGGACAGTGTCACATCAACCATTACAATATTACAGCAACAGCAAACATGGTATTGGGATTCTGGAAACTATTCAGTCTAAACCAAAACCACTGCAGAAACTGGTGGGCCCTGCCAGCCCTGCTCTGGCAACTCACTGCCCTTCTAGGGAATTTGGGTTTGGAATGGATTTCGGTTAAAATAGCTCCTAATGTCACCACCACCTTCGCAGGTATAATTTTGACCTTAGAATGAGTGTTCCTCTACCCCAGTTCACCATGCCACTACCTCAACATCTGTGTTGACACAAAGGATGGCATGAAAATGAGGAAACAAGCAGCCAAAGGTATAAAGACAAACGCAATACTAGACAGCTTATTCCAGTGTAACGTTCTCATGGATCTATGAGTCCTTTTTATTTGTTTACCCACTGTCTCCTTCTTTCTCAGCAGTTATATGAAATGGCCTTTCTAGCTGCAGAGTGCTTTTCTAAGCTGTCCCATCTTTGTTCAATCCTGTTATTCCACATTAGAGGGAAGTGTATGTTTCTAACTTTTAAAGTTTGCTACTGTGTGCATTCATCGCACTATATATATGCATGCACAGAAAAGTATCCACAACTCAGCTTTGTAACTGAAGGTATTTTGGAGTATTGCAGGACTGCAGAATTGTGGTTATTTGGTTCTTATAGGAAATAAAATTGAGATCTTGAAAATTTCTCCATATAACCCTCTTCAAGAAAAAAATTAAGGAAAAGCTGACTGAATGCTATACCACATGCCCTCAGGGCCTACTCCATGCTGTTTATTAGCATAGATGTATGCGACGAATCATTTCCCCACAGTGGTGGAAAAATCTTCTCTTGTTGACAGCTAATGTTGGTTTACAGCTGAAATAGCAAGAAAGCAGAAATCCATTTTGATCACACACATGCACACACACATGATCAGGCGATAGCAAGGGGGTAGATGAATAACTTGAGTTACGTTATGGATATTTTTCAGATGATTATTGTCATTTTTGTTGTCAGAGAGCCAATGAAAACTTCCTATATCAGCTTTACTTTTCAGATATTATTTAGATTATAGCAATGGACTCAATTCTCCTATAATGAGAATATCTCATTTTTATTTCCTCCTTATTAACTTCTGAAAGATCCCAATTACTTTCTCATTTAGTGCTCGCAGAAGAAAGTTATTTAAAAAGACCTGTTCCTAGCTGTTTCTGTTGAGTTGCAGCTATACTTATCTCCTATTCTAAATTACCAGATGCTTTCTTTTCAGCTTTCATTTTCACAGTTTTGCTCTAATTAATTATCCACATAAGGAATACTTTAGGACAGTGTATCTATGATATGCCTAGATGTCTAGATATACAAATGACAAATGCTGATGCTATCGACAGAGCATTCTCTTGTCAAATTCTCCATCAAGTGACTGATTTATAACAAGATACAGGGGGCTGGGCAGGGGTGAAGACAGTGGGGCTTAACACATGCCTTGACATCCTCATATGAAATTATGAGTAGCTTTATCAGTATCCCCCAATATCAAAGCATTCATTATTAAGTACAATATTTTTTGTGTACTACTACCAATACTTAACTTGGCAGTGGGCCTTTTTCTTGAAGTGTTAGTAAATATTATTTTCTGCTTCCTCTCTGTCTACACTTACAGGCAACTTCACCAACATATTAACCAATTAGCAAGTGTCTCAAATTCCTCCTTTGAAGAAAATGCTGAAAACAGTGCCTTTGGATATTTCTTTTTTTAATCAAAATTATTATACCTAAACAAGAATTGATACTTACCACAAGATAACAGGAACATACAGTAGCAACTTCCTAATATTGCTTGTACTTCTGGCTTAAATGTGAATGCTCTCTGGATAAAAAAGTAACTATTCCATTCTGATTAGGTTATAAAAAAGTTACCATTTGTTTCAACCAATTGACAGTTAGTTCCACAAATGAATAGTTTATACATTTCCAATTTAGAAATTTTTAACCTATGTTGTTTTATGAACTATGCTTTTAAAGGAAACATTTAATTACAATATTCATATGTATTTGAAGACTTAATACAGAGAACTTCAATGCTCACAGTTGTCTTGTATCCACATAAACAGAATGCAACATAATTGGATTGTATTTATGTGTTCATTTTTACTACTGAAACTTTAAAGCAGCATTTTTAGCTGCTTTTCATTATCATATCCTCAACATTTCATGTTATTAAATTTTCTTATAATTAGAGGTAACTCAAGAGCAATAACAATATTTATCAAATGGATAAGCCTTTATTCCTGGCCATAGCAAAATCAACCTGTTGGGTTTTTTTTTTCGTGTCTCCCATGAAGTTCTGCAAAACCTTGCCAATATTTCAGAACATTGCAACTGTCAAAGTGACAAGACTGAGTAAAAAATTTCTTTGAGCAACTATTTTAAATCCACCAGACTCATTGCTTTCAGGTGGGGTGGAAGAGGAAAAAGGAGTAACAGATTTGGGGTGAAAAGTTCCAAATGAAATCAAAATTTGTCCTGGCATATTTGGGTTTCACTGGAGATTTCTCATACATTTATTCACAGTCTTGAAGTTATTTATCCTTGAAACAACACTGTGAATAAAGGAACTGGTTAAAGTCCTTTCTGAAGTTGGAAACCTTAATAAGCTCATGGCCACATAAACATGTGAGGCACAGCAGATGCTCCAATACAGGTGCCCCAACACCGAGGTTTATAATCTAGTCAAGCACTTCCCATTTTTATTGTTATGAGATTCTAATACTGATCCATACAACAGCAGGCACACACAGCAGTTTTGAATTCCTTACTATTAACTCTTTGTTCCTAATTAGATGCAACTCCATAGAGTGGCAATTCCTCAAGAGGATTTATGAACTTCAGAAGTAATTAAACCTTTTTCAGTTCTACTTTGCTCTAATGTACGGTACAAAGAACAGTATGCAGAAAGAAATCAGTTGGAGGAAAAAATAAAATTAAAATCTTAACTGCTGAGGCCCAGGGGAAACAGCTGAAAGGCAGGAGTTACAAATTAGTTAATAGAAAGATAAATTTTCACCTGAGGATAAAGCACTGAGGACGTTGCTCCTTGAATAGCATGTGGTAAGCTCTTTCAGCACAGGAAAATATATGTGGGGGAAGTGAGGAACACAGTTTTCCAGAGTTACTTAAATAAAGCTGAGTGACCTGAAAAATTGCAGAAAATTAACACAATCAATACATTTCAAACTGATTATATTTCACCCTCCTAATCCTGGGCCTTTTGTAAAGCTCACTAAGCATTATGAACAGAATCTCTGTACGTGTATAAGAGGTACCATTACAGTATCTATGAAGATTTTAATTAAACAGAGCTGTAAGCACAGATCTGGTTATCTAATAGAGATATAACATAAACATAACTAGAGGGCTCAACAATACTGGTCTGTGCACTGAGTAAAACAAAACCTAGTAAGTAAGTTAGTTGTTTATACCTCATGTTTATAGCTCTTCAATGCCTTAACTTCAAATTCATTTATTACATGTCGGAGCAGTCTCCCACAAAGGAGCTCCCTGCAGTATAGAATAACTCTTGTGGTACACATAGGAGACAACATGTACAGTCCTTAAAGCTTACTGAGTAGAAATGATAATCTGCTACTTAAAACACTAATTTTTTTCTGAGGATATCCTGATGTTCTTCAAGCTCATATCAAGTAGATTTTAGAAAAATTACATAAATTCCTAATATTTACAATTCTGCTCTTTCAGAATAAATACATATAAAGAAAATACAGACCGTGATTTAGATAAGATTGTGAGCAGAAACACCACACCATTTTACAAATATTCTTAAATAAATATTTTACCTACCTTTTTATATGGCTTTTTTCAAACCCTTTCATGGGTTTAGAAAATTAACACAGGCTCTACAGAAACCCATGGCTGCTGGGGGACAACTGGAACACTATGAAGTATTTAGAATTATACTGGTTGCTGTCACTTAACCAAATCACTTCCTTTCCATCATGTCTTGTTTTCTGTAACTATTCTAACATCCTTTCCACTACAGTGCCATCACATATTTGCTCCTTTCTCCAAACTAATCAGGTGCTTACCACTCCTTCCCATCCCATGCCTGTCATTTATTTAGATACTAAACTATTGAATCTTGAGGCATCTACAATGATGTGGCTGAATGAATCCTCCAGAATACATCCCTTTTCTCATTCAGGCCTTTGAGCTACTCAACTAAACAAGATTAAATACACACCGATTCTCAAGAAACCTTTTGGCATATCACAAAGAAAGAAAAACCTTCACACACTTAATGCTCATTATATAATGTTGCAAAAGCTTTGCATGCTTCGATATTTGCCTGTATACCAACTTCAAGCATATATTTGGACACAAGTAAATTCTGCACAAATGTAACAAAGCAGGATGGCCATAGCACAAGCACTTCTACCAACAGTTAATTTTGAAGTGACATCTGTGTGTTCCTGGTAGAATAGTGGTACTGTAATGTACAGTGTAGTAGTACACTCTATTTATGTGTAAAAATGCATTAATATTATCACCTTGCAACTGCACTGAATTGCATACGAAGCAACACATATAAGTGCCCATTAACATAGGATCCTTTATGGCATTTCTGAGTGAATAATTGCTTAGAAAAATATTTCAGTAGAATTCTATTGGAAATAAGTGTGGAAGATTAGTGTAGGGTAAAATAAAGATTGCTGAGGACTTATGAAAGTGTTTTTGAAAAAGAGAGGGAAAAAAACTAAAGTGTTGCTGTTATTGAAAAATGTACATTATAAACTTTTCATTGCTTCATCCTGGTTTTAAAAGTAGTATCATGCCCAATACGTCTTTGCGTTCTTTTATGGACAGCTAACAAACCACACACCTGAAAAAAAAAAAGGCTAACTAATGAGCCACATCGTATAGCATGTCAGTGTCTACTAAGGAACTGACATCATATATTGTTATTATGTTAACATACAGACCATCAAACACTTACAGACTTCAATATAATACCAGCTAAGCTGCTGCAGTGCATTTGAGCATTTAAAAAATCATGGAAAAGAGCTATTTTACAACCATGTTCTTCTGGTCACCTGGGAAACACCTACCTAATGCACAATACCATGCAGATAGTAATGCTGGAATAAAAAAAAAGTGATATTGCAAGGTGACCAAAACAATTACAGGACAAAAAGTGTCTCATGCTAAACTTGCTAAAATAGATCTATTATGGAGAGCTCAAGAGAAGATGCAGAAAACACTCAGGAAACATTTTAACATGCAAACTTGCCACATAAACTCTTTACAGTTTTCTTTTGGTGCACAAAACCATGCCACTAATGCAAAATACACAGTGACAGGAAACAATGCCGTCATCTAAAACCTTGGGGATGATGGATGATTTCCATTTCAAGAAACTAAATTTAGTCTCCCAACTTGAAATCTGCTGCTCCTGCCATTGAATGTCACAGTGTTTCTTTCTCTCAAATTTCGTACCAATACACACAAAGCCACATGACATGGCAAACAGACACAGATTACAATTTACTTCCCAAACTTTGCATCCTCTACAATTCTTGTAAGCTGAATGAACATATTTGAACATTCCCTAACACAACAGGGAGCCTGATCTCTGTGCAGTAATGTGATCCCAGTGCATCAACAAGAAAATAACTTGGGGGGGGGGGGAGGGAAAGAAGGGGGGAGGACAGACACAACACACCTACACACTAATTAACAGTTACGCTAACATGCTAATGCTATGTCTCTAAAATGGCTGAGGATGAAGTAGAGATGAAACATTTGAATTTATGTTACTCCCACTGATCTACAGCATCTACTTAAGTTAGTGTCAATGTCTAGGTACTGAAATAATAAGCCTCTTGTAAATCATAGCATAATTAAGTCTGTCTCATAAGTGAAAGATTAGAAATCTAAGAGTACTGTTACTCAGGAGAGAAACATCTGAAGCACTTCTTATATGGCTTTATGCATATGACTGTGCACACATGGACTCAAATCCCTCTTGCCCATACACTGCCTGTGCCCAACACAAAACACCTCTTTATGACAGCCCCAGTGTACTGCTAAGCTCATGATGAGCACTTCACACTCATTGCCTGTAGCGTGTCTGAACAGAGTGGTCTGGTGTGGAGCACAGACAGACATTTTGAGCCTTTCTGTACTATTCAGGGTTGCTATCTCCATAATCGTGTTTTGGGCAAGGGGGGGGGGGGGTGTGTGAACTCAAACAACCAATGCATGAAGTATGCATCTCAGTTTTGCAAGTTTAGCTGTGACAGAAACCACCAAAGTCATGTTATACACCAAGAATGATTTTCAAACAATAGGAAGTGCTACTGCTCATACAAAACATTATCAAAATGGCTGTTTTACAAATAAGACACAGCAAAAAATGGTGGTATCTTGGAAGAAATAAAAAAAAAAGGTAAAAAAATTAAAACTAATACGTTCTCAACATAAAAATGGCATGCATGTTAATTAATTTCATGGGTTTGGACTGCCAGATGGATTTTACAAATTCACTGAAAAAGATCCACACTGTAACATTTTAAAGATAGGATGCTTACCATGGCAGAATAAATAGGAAGTTCTTTAAATGGGTTAACAAGCAACAGTATATCACCAATGTAAGTCTGAAAAAAGAAGATATAATTGGTTTACTAAGTAATAAATTAAATCTTTAAGGACACTAATGACTTTCTTCCAGAAAGGATTTTTGGCAAAACCTCTTAAATCCAGCTATCAACATGTTAAACATAATTTGCAAAATCAGAGCTTTTAATTTCATAACTTTAAATTGAGGTCTAAAATTACAGTTCAGACAGCATTAATTATTCTTTTTGTAATAAAACTGATTTATTCATAATGGAAAATTATGCACAGAATTGCACTGCATATATTACTGGTGGATTATTTGAAAGTTAATTTGTCATTTACCATTTGTTAAACTACAAAAATGTGACATGCCTACCACATAAACAAGTTCCAAATGCAATTTTTTATGGGATAGATGACATAATTTATAAATACTATATTGATTACCCAGAACTGATACATTAAAATTTGTTGCTTGTGAAATAACACAGAGCAATTGATATATATGAAAGTATTTCTGCATATGTATGTGTATATGACCATATGTACATGCATATGGAAAAAAACAATCGTGGCTATATTAAAATTAGTGAACCATCAACTACTTGCAAAGGTGCCAAGATTTTATTATTTCATATTTAAACATTCATATGTGAGCATAAGATTGTAGGTCACCCCTGCTGATACACTTCTCACTTCAGATAAGTAGTTGCTGCTTTATTATGCTCTTAGAATGCAAAAATGCCAGATCTCTGACTCTGAAGAGGTCAAACAGCAAACCATCATGTGAACAGTCCCAGTCATGCTGCCTTTTTCAAAATGAAGTATCTTGATTTGGGGAAGTGGAAAATATTGCTTTTCACAGTAAATGTAGTATTTTTCTTCTGAAATGCTCTAATTTCTCTCTCACCTACCTGACTTCACTGTTGGCCTTTTCTGCTGGATAGAACTTGATTAAGCTTCATAAAACATGAAACAGGAAATGTTCAGTGATAAGCAGAATTTTGGTTTGGAATTGGAGTCCAAGGACTTTTCCTTCTAAGTCTGAGAACCAACTCACCCAAAGATGCAAGCATTTCTAGCACTGATACTGACACTGCCAAAGTACGATGGCTGCTGTTGAGCAGAATATTGAGAATCCTTGCCTATAAATTTCCAGAAGTTAAGAATAATGTCCAACCAGGGTATGAGATCCCCTTAGGTGAAATATTTAGTATTTTAACATAAAATAAGACTTTGTTTTTATAAGTACTAACTTTATGTGGATCCTCCCAAATTCAGTTAAAGTTATCTGTGTTTGACATATTTGAAAGTGGGATAAAGAAAAATAAATACTCATAATAAAATAGAATTTTATCCATGATTCTAAAACCCAGAATTTTTGTTATCATTGAATGCTGAACACCTAGAATTACAGTTCCCATAATTTCAAAGGTATTCACAGCAACATGCCAATTCCCCATACCCTTTAGTCTAAACAGTGCAATCAACTTACACATTTAAAAACTATTTGCATGTTTCACATTAATGTGTCACTCAGCTGTTCAGTAATTTAGAAATAAATTATGAATAAGATATGAACAGGGATACAAAAATTTCCAAGTGCAGATTTTTCTCCAGAAGTAATCTATGCTTAGCCACATGCCTCCCCAGTTTGTTATGGCATAACCCAGAAAACCTGCTTTTTGTAATAAAATCTTATTTATAAAATCTTGTTATAATTATTTCATTTGGTATTTAGATAATTAATATTACAATATAGAAAAAAATTTCTGTAATACAAGAAGAGATAAATTTCCCATGCTGAATTCTCAGCTTTTAAAATCTAAATTTCTTTAAAATTTCCAGTAATCATATTCGCTATTAAAATTAAGATGATAAAGATGGAAGGATCTTTTGGTGGTTTGAGGAAGAAGATTACATGTACCCATAGATTTTTAACAATATACTTCCTTTGTAAATAAACACACATAAATTGTACCCAAATTTATCTGAAGTGTTAATCCATTTTTATTTCTGCTTCCCTATATAAACTTGAGAAATTGTGGGGCTTACACACACGTCATCATCCATTAAAATATTAGTCATGAGTCCAGGTTACTGTCTAGTAATTATGACACTAAACCTATCTTTCCTATTCTATCATTTGTTCTTTTTTGAAATCTTATTGTTTATAGATGAATAAAAACTCACATATATCTGATTATTATTGAAACGCTTCTGAATCTCATAAAGCAGGCTGCTGTCTGTTAGCTCACTCAGAGAAGCCAGGTCATCATTTGGAGCTGGAGGCATTAGCTTGATCTAGAAAACACAAATTAGAGAAATAAAGTAACTTCACAACTGATCATTCCATACATAGTGTAATGTTCTAACCCCCCAAAAAAGTATAAACTTTGATTACTAGAATTTGTGGGGAAAAAAAAGAGAATTAGGAAACTGGAAAGTTGTCACTCCTCCCAGACAATCACACATCATTATTCTTAAGCAAGAGAAGAACATAAAAAAATATTATCAATGTTAAGGTGAATAACAGCATGAATCTGATGGGCTCTTAAGAACACAGACCCTAGTACAGTGCCATTTGAAACTCCTGAACCCATAAAGATTCCCAGCTTAAATGCAATTCTCCTGCTCTCTTCATTAAATGTTTATGGCAAAAGAAATCAAGACTAGTTAGTGCACTTGTAAACTATTTATTGTCCACCATTTAACATAGCTCTTATACTACTCTTCGTCATATCAGATTTAAAATTCTATTACCATTTTTCCTGTAGGATAGAAGGAAGTTAATAAGAACTGGGTATCATGTTGTCAAGGAGACCAGAAGAGATTTAGAAGCAGCTACTTTAGCCAAAACTGATGAATAAAATGAGTTAAACTTTTTTGAGATTTAGAAGGAATAATAAAAGCACTGTGAGGCAAAATAAATGCCAAGGGGAAAAAAAAAAAATCCAAATGACAGAATAGGAGGAAAAAACAATCTGTGATAATGGAAATCTGATTAAAGACAAAATAAACACTCATACATTAAACTGTGTGCTTATAAATTATTATCTACACTTAAAATGTAGGCTGTTTCCTTTCTTATGTCAGCTGAAAGAAATGTGAGCATGCTAAAAGAATACCGAGAAACAGAAACTACCATGTGAATGATGGTAGAATTATCTGAATTGTTTGTTCAGCAGTAACTAAAATACTCTCTCAGTGCCTATTTTGAGAATGGACAAAGAAGATGGAATTTGTTCTTTCTACTGTTCTGCTTAAAATAAAGGCTTGGGAGAAAAGCAGATACTGCCCTTTCTTTGACAACAACTCAGCACCCTCAACCTCTGGCAGTGGCAGAAAGTCAGCAGCAGAAGTAGTGAGCAGACTGGGAGATTTGGGCGGAAACATGGAGTTTGCTTCTGGCGAGGAGAAGGCCCCAAAGATTATGGATACTGGTGCTTAATACTGGGGTTCTGGTCCCAAACAACTGAATTTCTATTGTTTCCATACGTTCAAGGTCTAGGGCAGAAATCATGATGCTCTGGGCTCTCTTTGTCAGAGCTGCACTGTGCAATCTTGCTGAAGAATTTAATCTTAATGCAATAAGACTATCAATATCTCTTTGTCTCAATGTTTCAAGATTCTTGAAACATGCACATACTCATTCACATAAAATTTTTAGATGACCAGGAGCAAACCCTGAGAAGTTTGGAGTCCAAAAAAAAGAGCAGGATTAATTACATACAATTTTGTATCTTTTCTATATCATATATCTTTGACCGTGCCAGTATGTTTCTCCTAAAAACAGGAGTACTGAATACCAGTATGAAAATATTCATTGAACAGTTATGAACCAGATGTCATTTCTTACTCTTCTGTTTTACCAAGAAGAAACAAAAATGCAGACCAGACATCACAACACTGGATATCACTTGCCCTTGTGACATAGAACAGAACCTTGTTGGGGTTTTCTGTCTAAATATTTCATCAGCTTTACCTTCCACAGTCCTCATCTCACCAATTTTTTCTTTTTTCCAAAAGACATGTATTCTAAAATGGTGGATTCTATCAAAATGTTACTGCGACTATTCTCCTTTTTCCTTTCTAATTAAAATACTTTCTTAAAATATTTAAATTTTCAGAACATACATTTCAAACAAGAAAACAAGACAAATACACAGCTTGCCCGCCATATCTGTCTGTGTCTTTCTGTCTACCTAGCTTAGAGGTTTACTTCCCACCACATTAAAGTGAACACAGATGTTTTGTCACACACAGCATGGCATTTCTTGCTCTTTTTGGTTTTAATCGTGGCAGTTGGATGTAAGCCTGTCTAGAAAATAAGAATTCCACTTGGCAAAAAAATAAATTACATTTTGACATTTGTTTTTGATGATGCACACCTGAATAGAACAAAATGAACAAAAGAATTCCAATAACTTACTTAAGTGTCTTGTAGAGGGAAAGCAGATGAAAGACAGAACTGTGGCCTCTTTCTCTTATAGTGTGCTCACCTGATTTGCAGGAACAAAGCAGGCAAAGGTCTTCCCTATATTCCCTTGTGTGCTACCAAAACTCAGAACACCTGAGCCAGAGACTGAGCTTCTCTTAGAATCACAGAATCAGTTAGGTTGGAAAAGACCTTTAAGATCACCAAGTCCAACTGCTACCCCAGGACTGCCAAGGTCATCACTAAACCATGTCACTGAGGGCTTCATCTACATGGTTTCTGAACACTTCCAGGGATAGAGATTCCACCACTTCCCTGGGCACTCTATTCCAATACCTAGTCACCCTCTCAGTGAATAATTTCTTCCTAATATCCAGTCTAAATCTCCTCTGGTGCAGCTTGAGGACATTTCCTCTTGTCCTATCACTTGTTACTTGAGAGATCAGCCACCTCCTTGCTTCATCCTCCTTTCAGGTAGTTATAGAGAGTAGTAAGGTCTCCAAGCCTTCTCTTCTCCAGACTAAACAACCCCAGTTCTCTCAGCTGCTCCTCGTAAGACTTGTTCTCAAGACCCTTCACCAGCTTTGTTGCCCTTTTCTGGACCTGCTCCAGCACCTCAATGTCTTTCCTGTAGTGAGGGGCCGAGAACTGAACACACAGTATTCCAGGTGTGGCCTCACAAGTGCTGAGTATAGCGGGATCACTCCCCTGACCCTGCTGGCCACATGATTGCTGATAAAGGCCAGAATGCTGTTGGCCTTCTTGACTGCCTGGGTACACACTGGCTCATGTTCAGCAGTGTAAATCAGAACTCCCAGGTTCCTTCTTGCCAGGTAGCTTTTCTTAATTTGTAAAGATTAAACTTATCCTAAACTGAACACAAACGTCTTAATTTGTAAATAAAAGAAAGGTTTGGATTTGAGCACTGCTTGGGATACTCCGTGTTTTCTGAATTGTTAGCAGACTTTGTTGTACATTCTTGACTCATGCCAGCTAACACTCTTGCATTAGGTATCATTCAGGTCATATGTCAACAGTTATTTCCCACAGGCTGTTTGGGCATGGCCTCATTTTTTGTCTTATGGATGTGCACTGACCCACCCCCCCATAGCCTTTTGCCAGAGAACAGGCCCTGGCTTCTTTTAATTTCATAATCCAGGTATAGCCAAAGATACTGACACTATAGACAGTTAGAAATGCAAAGTGCTCAATTAAACTCCCAAGGAAGGTAATTGAAATCTTTCTCCATCAACTTTTTTTTTCCCCATGAAGTTTAGGATTTAGTGATTCAGCATTTTCTATCAGACTCTGCATCAAAATTCAATGAGCAAACAAATCACACAGAAAAAAACCCACTTCTAAATGCATTAAACTCACAACAACCTATTTTACTTGGTTAATAATAACTTATTTGTGGGCACTTTCAAATTCTGTTCTTCTGTTTTTCTGAGCATACAGATGAGTTTTCTCCATTTTTTCACCTCAGTGCATGCAGGCATCTGGCTATCATCCTGATTGCATGATGCATATTTTATGAGACAGAGAAATAACCATAAATACAACATAAGTTCCAATATAACTATGCCTGTTCAAGTTATTAGGTTTTGAGATTTTTGTAATGCTATCAATGAGGATTCCCATTTACTCATTTAATTACATGAACAGCATTCACTATCTGCTCATATAACATTCTCTAATGATTTTTATTTTTTTATGTACTTATGTCACTGAAATAAGTAAGTATTCTAGCTCTTGTATAATACTATGATATACATAGCTGTCCCTTGTGTATGTGGTAAATGATACTAAAACAATCATAGGGGCATCAGGGGATACCCTATCACCCAGTTCATATAGCCAACAATATGTAAACAAGAATTGTAAGACAAAAGACAAAATATTTTTTTAAAAAGACCCAATTAAGAAAAAGAAAAGGTTTAATCTACATTTATTTGCAGCACGAAGCACGCAATTCAATTCCAGGCCAGTAATTTCAATCTGCTATCAGAAAAATATCCTTCCCAGATGAGGGGAAGAGAAACTGCCAGCTATGATAAAATTCTGGAAATTATTCATATTGCTTTCTTTGTTTGACAGCACAGACCTTGACATTAGAGATGATCAAAGAACATCTTTTACCTAGGAAAAGCAAAAGCTAATACAAGCCAAGAGACCCCTAATGCTTTATCGATGTAGTTATTTGATCCCCATCTCTATGCTTCATGTAATAAAAATATTACTTCATGAGAAATACTATTTTGTTAAGGCTCTTTTTCATCACTTTTGCAATTAAAAAACCTTGAGGCTACATATAAATTTGAGCTGTTAGTTTTCCCAAAGCCAAAAAAGTTACAAGCTTTCTCTATTAAAAATGCATCTTTTAGAGGTAATAAGATGAAATTTTTCCCTCTGATCCCTCAAAAAAGGCTTAATCTACATGTCATATTGCCTAAGAATGTATGATTTTTCTGACACAAAGCGTATGAAATATCATGCTGATCTATTTTAATAATATATGAACATAAAATCCAAGTAATGACTCCACATATCCTACTGAAAAATTAAACAGAACATGATTACTTTTAGTGTAGTTTGGAACACAACTGGTAAAAGATCATGAAATTCATTGGAATTAGCATACCCAATGGCAGGGTTAGTGGAAAGGGGTTATTCAAAGCTTTCCTTTGGTAGCAGCACTAAATAAAAAATTTAATTCCCAAGTTGTGAAATAAAAAAAGAAATGTGTTAATTGGAAGTATCATCTCTGAAAAGTAGTATGCACGTATTATGTACACAAATACAGATACATCTATATATCTACAGTTTGTAATGCATGGCACATGGTATAGAACACAATCCCCATATTCCCAGGGTCACAATTATGTCACTTCAGAAAAGAAAGAAGTTCATACTTTCATTTGTCAAAATATGGGAATTCTTTAGTTTACTAAAATTAAACTGTTTCCTGAAGTGATTAAACTGTTTTACCCTCTTTTGTCTGTAAGAGCCAAAGCTCATTACGCCCTCAGCAAGTGAGTGCTATAATTTTTATTTTTTTTTTTTTAATGCAACCAGTCATTTAAAAACACACTGAAATAGCACAGTTTCTAACTTATCCCCTGTTAGTGCCGATTTCCCAGGTAGGACTGTTCCTGCTTATTCTTTTCCACAGGAGCATCACTCCTTATTCAGCAACTGCAGATACTGGGCAAGGTTTGTAGTTTTTACTGCTTCTAAAAGACCACAAGATATGCATTCCTTCTAGCTCACACAGAGCAGAATTTCACAGTGTTTTCTGCAGAAATTTCTCAGCTAATAGAGCTAAAAGTGATTCACTATTAATTCTGCTGTCCTGTCTTTGAATTGTAACTACTGTGGGAAGTTCCACTGCAGTATGGTGAAACAGCAGAAGTAAAATTCTTGGAAATCTGCCCTGGGACCCTGCAGTGACTCCAGATCATGGTGGAGGACAAAACTATTCACACAGCCTCTGGTTGCTACTTGTCACCTGTTACATCAGCTGTTCCTCTCCCAGTCAGTTTCTGCATGTGTTTTACTACACAAAACTATAAGGCAAAAGTTTAGTTTCAGGATTATGAAAATCTGAATAACTTAGGTAGGTCTGCACCAAAACAGAATCAAGCAGAAGAAAGTATATGTGTTCCTGTCCACTCTTCTGTTGAACATCTAGAAGCAAGCAACAGTCTCAGCAAGACCCTAGGCTAAATGCCCCTTTTCCTACAGTTATATTCCTCTTAACAGGGTTGCAACCGTTTACTTTTTTGACCAGCAGTGCTTTTCTTTCAGATTGACTGTGATTTCATCATATCACTGCACAGTCAGCAAGGCCAGAAATTGTATGACATGAAAACAAGATGTAAGCCAAGTGCAAAACATGTTGTGGTATCTTCTGACTGAATAGGGAACTCAGTGCTCTATGGGATCCCAAAGCTGAGGAATTTCAGAGACTGACTCATATGATTGACATATGAACTCACTGATTGATCTCATACAACCAGCATACTCCTCTGAAACACATTCAGAAAAAAAAGCCATGGAGTGTGCATGCTTCTGCCAAGGTAGTTAGTTATGCAGGTTTTTTAAATTAACATGGTTTAAATGTAATCAGTATTTTGCTCCTTTGTTATGCTTCAAATCCACAGTAAATTTAGATGGAAATTCTCTCCTCCACCCCCCGATTCTAAAGGTGGAGAGGGGAAAGAGAGGGTTGTTTTGTGGCTTTTTGAAAACAAGGGTTTGGGGTTTTTTGGTTGGGTTTTTTTAATACCTAAACACTTCTGGAATATGTTTCCCAAATGCATGTAAAAGAAAATAAAATCTCTTGAACAAAAACCAACCAACCAACCAACCAAAAAGAAAAAAAAAAAAAACCAAAAAAAAAACAACAAAAGAAAATAAAATTTAAGTCCTAAACATTCAAAGTTAGGGCATACTAGTTTTACAAGCAACAGAAAATTGCCTCCTTTTGCATTCTTCATTCAACCTATATACTGAATGAGATTGTGATCCTGTGGAGAAAACTGTAAAGGGTATCAAAATAATCAGTGCCTGTACCATAATGCATTAGCAAAAGAAAGGGAGTTTACACTGCAGCTGTAGATCTGTCAATTCCTATCTTTAAATTACAGTCACTTACTTTGCAACTTAATATTCCTTAGACATTCTTTCTGTTTTGCAGTATTCTAGGTTGTGTTTCATTTTGTTTTTTTTTTTTTAATCTGAAGTTGGGGATAAGAGCACACTTTGGGCAGCATTAACAGTTGTTCCTCCTCTGTTGTGAACCATGAATAGAATTTGAGGAGCCCTCTGACTGCCACAGCCCCAGACCTGCCACCAGTAGCTGGCAGGAAGCAGCTGTTCAATTTGCAGAGGGAACTCTGCAGGGCCAGACTGATTGCAGGGAGTGATCAAGGAGACAAGGCTTCACAGTGCAAATGATATTGCTGTGTAGTGAAGGGGAAAAAAATTTACTGTGGCCTTTGACTTCATTAAGTTTACAATTTCCAGACCTAAGCACTGATGAATAGTTCAAGAAACTGCATGCTGTTACCTGTTCAAGTTTGGTAGTAATGTTCACAGTGACATTTTCAGATGCACTGTCCTGAGACTGCTGCTTACATAAGCCTTTAGCTGCATCTTTAAACATGATGTCTTTCTCCAGCAAACTGTCTTGCTTGGCAATCGGTAAAGCCAGGGGATTGCTACAAAGAGAATCAATAAAGCAATTAGACTCCTCCTGAAGATGTCAGGCAAACAAAACGTTGCCAAATGTGCATGCACAAACACAGAACTGAGAAACAATTCAGGGCTGGGACATGAGTTCCCGGTTCAAGTACAGAAAAGAAACTGGTGAGAAATAAACTGTTCACATAAGTTGGTCTGTTGCCAAAGGCACAGAGCAAAACACTTTGATGTAAAATTCACCTTTGTGCATATCTTTTCTGAAGCAGAACTGAGACAGCTAAAGAGAATATGCATGAGTTTGCTTTTGACAGCACTAGGCTGCAAATCAATAGCAATTTTGAAACTGAATTTAAAATATACAATTAACTTACACAACACTGTCCTGAAAAATCTTACATTTTAAAATAATTCAATATAGACACTGCCATTGCAGTTAATATTTTTAAATTACACCACTTTTTAGCTTATTTTTAATCAGGCAATATCCAAGACATATTTTATGACCCAAAGGTGCTCTGAATTTATGATATGCTAAATAAAAAAATCAAACAAGCAAGCAACCAACTCCTGAAACTACTGAAACGATACAGAATACTCTTCATTCACATATAAATTAAGCCTATTCTTGCACACATTCCCTACAGACACTTCAGACCACATCATACTTCTGAAAAACAACAATGCCAGAATTTTGGATGATTTTGGCAGCATTGTATATCCAGAGGAATTAGCAAGGAATGAGCCCCAGAAGCTGGGAATTAGAACTGTCTGGACTCTGACAGTGCAAATGAGACGATCCCATGGAGTGTACCACAGCTCCTTGCCAAAATGTGCATATAATTTCTTTGAAAAGAAATGTGGGCTCAATGTGTGAATGCAGGAATAATGTATTCCACTATGGAATAAAATCCAGATGTCAAACTTAGTTTAAAAAAATCTCATTTTTACTCTAAAATTACTTGAGTTTGATCACTGATTATAATAAAGCCAGGATTATACACACAGTTAACTCAAATCAAGCTATGGAGGACCCATAGCTAGCACTGATTTCAGTAGAGGATAAGAACTGTTGGAAACAGAAATGAACACAGTTTTGTTTCAAACAGTACATTTCCAAAACACATAGCTTTAGAAAGGTACAGTTCTAAGCAGAGGCAAAGCACCTTCTAAGCAGAATTCATTGGAAAACAAGTCAAAGTAGTTTCCCATTGAATAAAAGATACAGGAACAAAACCTTTCTTTTGTGGAAACCCCCTGTTGGCAAAGAAAGTATTAGTTTCAACATTTTGTAAAGGAATATACACAATATTCTTTCTAATTATGTTTTGCTTCAGACATTTTAATATAAAATGTCTAAAGGAACACTTGTAAGAACAAAAATTTCTCATTACTGCTTTGATTGAGATAAGATTGTCTTGTCATGTATCTGTTTATGTCACATGGACAAAAGATTTAAGAACCAACTGGTTTTGCCTTTTTTCCTGCTTTGGACAGAAAAGCCATTATCCAACTATTTTTGTGAACTTGGCAATTAGATGTCATAGAATAAGCTGCGACAGTAATTAGGCTGCAGAAGAAATTAAATAGCTGTAGCACCCACAAGCAGAAATAACTAATACTGATTAGCATTTTATCCAGACTCAGAATCAAACAATATATAATTAAATATTTTTTTTTCTTTTTGAGTAGTCTTTTGCTATTGTCCAAAACTGTTCAAAACCCTCAGGTCTGAATTATTTTAAAGATCTAATCACAGACAAAGAGAAGAAAAAAAATCAAAGAAAAGCATAAGAAAAGTGAATTCAAATATTAAAAACCGATGCAGCGCCATTTACAACTTTTTATTATTTATGTGATATCTATTTTAAATTGTGAAGATTGATTTTTTTGCTGCAAAGTTAAACCTTACCCATTTAATTTACCACTTCTGTGTTAAATATACAACACAACTTAGAAATACTTCTTGAAATTCAGCTATAAACTCCTCACAACCAACTAAACTTTTCGGATGTCACAAAAGAGAAGTAGATTGTAAATCACAACAAAGAGTAAAGTGCGGGGAAAAATGTTGCCTACTATAGCCACAGATGCATTTTGATCTTAAGAGGACTTAACAGGCATGTTGCATGTGTTGATGTACAAGATGATAGCCTATAGATCATGTGCATTTGCAAGATATTAATAGGACTTTATGTTATGGAAATGCTGACACATAATTCACATTACAACAAAAATGTGAATGATTACAAGAAATGTAAAACATACTAAAACTACTCCAACAGTTCATTATGATTCAGGTGCAAGAAGACACTATGAAAAATAAAACAAACCAAAGTACAATGTTTCCAGAAAACAGTGGCTTTTTAGAGAAATATTTCTATACACATTTATATGTATTTCTATTAGTCACGATAGGAAGTCAAGCAATATCATTGAAATTGAACTATAAGACAGTGTTAAGGGAAGAGTTTATGTTAATGTAGGCAAGTAGATTAGCATGAACTGTCTTCTTTAATGAAAATTAATGGATACTTAATAGATAATTAACCACAAAGGGAGACTTAAGCCAAAATAATGCTGCATAATAGACAGGAAAGAGAGTTATCTAGGGTAATCTTATTTAAACAAGGTAGGACTGCTGCTACTGGCACATGTAACAGGGAAAAAATCCTACATTTTATATAGAGGAATAATAATTTTCATTTTAATGTGTATACACTATCATATATTGAATTAATTTGAAATTTTGTGGAGGGTTGGTTGGTTTTGTTTTGGTTTTTAGGTAAACTGAGATGGCTGATATCCTTTAGCATGTCCTTGTTTTTTGAGAAAAAAAGATCTAGTACAAAAATACTGGGTAATGATGATTAAATAACTGGTAGTTTTATCATCAATATTTGTGACACTGCTGCAGCTTCTAAATAGGTAGACTTTATAAAAAGAATTATATCAAAGCAGACAATATATATCAAAGACATTTTCATGGGCTCTTTGAGCTTATAGCTTTTGTTGGAGAGAACTTCCATTACTGTAATCCTTCCACAGGCAATTCTGAGATCCTCCAAACAATTTCTAAACCAGTTAACATCTGTAAAATGCATAATTTCAGAAATTTCAGTCTAAAAAACTTTTGACAGGTACATAACAGAACATTCAGGATGGATTAAACACTAGAATAGTGTTTGCAAGCACTATAATAATTGAAATACAAGTTGTTACATACATAGAAATGCTCTGCAAAAAGAAAAATGTAGTCTCTTTTCTGTTTTGTTGTCTCAAACATGTTTATGTATATTTTATTTCACTTTCTCCCACCGATTTTGAAACATCCGTTTCTATAATTAGTGTTTACTTATATATGTATCAGAAAATATATACTGTGATTAATTTAGCATTACTTTGACAATAAATTCCTTATTGAGAGTGAGAAAGGCAGCTCAGCGAGTGCCATCTAGGGCCAACCAACAACAGTTACCTTCCTAGTCCACACCTCCTAAATTAGAAAAAAGCACTCAGTAGCTCGGTAGAAAAACTAGGAAAAGATATTCTAATACAATTACTGCTTCACAATAACAGGAATTCATTTGAATTAACCCAACACTTGCCTAAAGGAAACCAGGTCTGCTTGATAACCTAGCATAACACAAACATACTGACTGCTAAACTTTTTTCTGCCTAAGATACTGACCTTCCACTCATCTCTTCATAGCGTTCTTCCAGAAATCAACATTGTAATTTAATCGAGAACCAGCAAAATTAGGTTTGTTGCCAGAGCACATGCTATTCACACTTGTTTGTACATATTTTTTGAGTCTGTTTTTTAACATTGTTCTCTTCTGAGAGATGGCCACAAAGCAATATGGCCACAACAGAGTTACATAAACTCTTGTCAAAGTTACCACCTCAGGTTAAACATGCTTCCTTATGTCAGGAGAGTTCATGGAGAATGGACACAATGTAGAATAAACCAACAGTAAATGTGGGTTATTGCTGTGCACTCCTCTTTCCAGCAATAAAAAAAATTGGTTTGGTACATAAGAATAGCACAGACATTTATCTTCATCTTAGCATATTATACATTTCTCCATAGACTCCTCTGACAGAACATGAAGGATGAAACTGTTTGCTTTCAACACCAGCCATTGAAAAGGTAAAAACTTTGTTGAAACTAATCATCTAGGCTGCCTCTCTGATAGGTAGCCTGGAGACACTCTAGAGGATGATTCAGTATATCTTAAGAGTATGTCTACTATAATTTGGAAGAACAGCCCTCTGTAAGGTTTTGTTTTTCACTGTGGAACAAACACGCTGCTATGGAGCTGAGACAATAGCTTTGAAATGACACCTGATTTTTAGGTGACTGTAAAGGCTGTGGATTTTTTAGCAAAACAGAACTCTGCAAACAGTGTGGTATATTTCACTTTAAAAATTCTGTATTTTCAGAAGTGATAGCTGAGTCATGCATGGGCAAATAGACTAACACTTCTGCCTTCCAAGAGCTCTCCCATCTCAGAATTCCTACCTGGCCGGCAGGTTTGCTGATACTCTCCTGCACTGACAGCTAGAGAATGCAAAGCTCTAGCTTAGGAAGCCTCTAAATCTAAGATTGCTGAAGGTCTTGAAAGTGTGCCAATGTGGCATTACTTCAAGCTTACTGTAATCTTTTAATTGCACCTGAGCTATTTGCAAAGTCAGTGCACAGGGCTAAACAGATCTTTGCTTTGACCTAGTACTGTGTTCTCATGTAGGCACCACAAAACTAGCTGTGGTCACACACTTATTGACAATAGATGTTAAAGAGGTTACTCAGCCCAATTCCATACGTAAATCCATTTTCTTTGTTTAGAGAACTTTGCTTTTTGAAAACTTCCAGTGAAGTTCTTCACATACAGCAGGTTTGTATTATTGTCATATACAGGGTCACTATATAGAAAACTCTCAAAAAGTAGCTCTCTTTATCCATGTATTTCAGGAAGGAAGAAGCAGAGAAAGATCTTTAGACCTCATGTATTCCAGAGGCTGATGGGTTTTACCACCAAAGAACAGTACAGTATGTGCACCATGGCATAAACTTCTAGCACACAAAACACATGGAAATGCATCATCTAGATGCAAGAACAACAAAAAATAAAGTTCCTAAAAAAGTTCTCTAAAATCTTTAAGAATAACTCTTTAAAGAGGCATCACTGCAGAGTTACAGGAGTGACCTACCTTCTACTCCTGGTATTACAACTTCTATCAATAATATAAAGGTTTCCTTTATGTTTGAGAATCTAGAAACTTAGTTTCATACCTCAAAATTCATATTTTTCACTTAAAAGACAGTTGAAGGCCACATAAATTTCTGGAGTATGATCCAAGTTACTGAAACAGTGAGTTAGAGAACTGTTTATTTCATAAGGAATTAATGAATTAATAAGAAATTTGTAATTCTGTAAGCATTAGTGTTCTAAACCCAACCACGCATGATAGTGACTACAAATCATGAAGTAGAAACAACACATTGTGTTTACCATTCATGAAATATTCAATCCTTACTAAATGTAAATATATTCCACGGAATTATGAATTAAACAGATTGCTCATTTTGTGACAATTGCTCCTTTCTTCCAGGTTTTAATGTATACAAATATATCCTGCAGACCATAAATTACAACTCTTATGAACTGGAAAAACAGATATATATCTTATCTGTCCCTTTATAAGAGTTTGGGTTTGGTTTTTGTTGATTTGTTTGGGGCCTTTTTTAAATCATCATCCAGTGATTGATTCAGAAAAATTAATGTCAATATTTGAGAAGCTTATGCAACCAACATGCTTCAAATTTGGCCAAAAATAGCAACTGCATACTGTATAAAGACATTATCTGTACCTTTCAAAATTCTCATGGATGACAGTATCTTGAAATGAGAATATGATGAATCAGTATCTTGCACAACCATAAAACTGCCATTAATGCTTCATATCTATTTTACACCTCTTTTCTCACACACATGAAAGTCTTCTCAAGAATCACAAGAAAATACAAAAAGATCAAAATTTACAGTTTAAGAAACAGATGGACTCTTCAATTCAATACCAAATTCTAAGTTCACACTGCTAAATTCTACTTAATTCCACTTGGATTTTAAGAAGTACAACTCTAACTACAAATTTGTAACTGCTTGGAGCTGCATCATTTTATCTGTGACTGCACATATAATTTTGATTTTCAGGGGTTATCGTTGCTTCTCTCATAGGCAATGGCAGCTTTATTACAATACTCCTATCCACCTTAAGAAAAGGTGGTTTGGGTCTAGAGTATTAACCCGTAATAAATCTCCTAAGGCAACCCCAGATAATTTTACTGGCAATTACAACAATGCATTTTACTACGAATGAATACACCATATTCATAGAATTAAGGTTGGCAAAAAGAGGTGGAAGATACAAACACAGAAGATTATTCAGTAGATTTCCAAGATAAAAGAGTTACTTAACCAATCAAATGGCACAGAATTACAGAATCAGAATGGTTGTGGTTGGAAGGGACCTCTAGAAGGAATGTGGTCCAAACTCCCTGCTCAAGCAGGGACAATCAGAAGTGGTTGCCCAGGACCATTTCTGTGTGGGTTCTAAGTACATACAGACCAGATTCACAGATTGACAAACACAGTTCAAATTATAATCTGTCCTCAGTGCATTAGTCTTTAACAACAGAAATACTTACAGTTTATTGGAAATTGTGGGCAGATCATGGATAATCTCTTCATATGGCTCTTCTTGAGATAAAGTAGAAACAGCTAAGGGGTCTTTTATTTTCTCCTCCCAAACAATTTCAGCCTTCAGAAGCATTTCCTCAATGAACTCAGAAGCTGCAACATCTAAAATATTGAAACACCAAGATATCAGACAAAGAAAACAGTGCAGAAAAGATCCTTTAAACTCAACTCACTAGACAAGATTAAGCATCCAGCTAGATAAAATGGAGTGCTCAGATATTGATCCTAAAATAACACTTGAAATTAATGGGAAAGCAAAGGCGAAGTAAATTCAGTATGAAATTAAGCTGTCATTTGTAAAATATCAAAACTATTCTCCCTGTGTAATGAACCTATTGAATTATTGCTCAATAATTCATAGGACTTCAGGGAAAAAAAACCCCACAACTGTTTCCAACTCTGCATTTCAGTGAAAACATGTACTTAAATACTTTTAGAACCTTTTACATTTCTACAAAATAGATTTGTATGTCTTGCACATACAGAAGTGCTGAAATCAGTTGTGTTTGAGACCAGAAATACAGTTAACTCCACTGTATTAAACACATACTAAAAGTGGTTAGTTAGCTATATTGTTAGATGATGTCAGTTTGGTCCATAGCCTTTTATACAAATACAAACTGGAATATATCTAACCACAAACAACTTCTCTGAGGTTAAGTGTCATGAAGATCCCTGTGAATGTATTCATAGGTGGTACAGTATTTGAAGCACAACATATTTTGCTTTATTATACAAAGAAAGTTTCTTCTCACAATCTCTCAGATTCTATTTTCTGTATTACCGGGTTCCTTCTTCATTTTATCCTACGCACAGAAGGTTGAACAACCATGTTTCTTCTTTTTCACAGTATGTAGCATTACTGACATCAACTCTGCCTTGGTTACTGGATTAGACCAGTTGATCTGAACCTTCCAACCTAATGTAGTCTATAATTCCATTATCTCTAGAGACAACACTTCAGCTCCCTGTGGTAATCTCGTCTAAGAAGGTGCGTTCTTCTGTGGAAACAGGGGTTACGCTTCAAAACTGGATGGTGAATTTGTTTTGACTCAACAGCTACAGAGATTCCAGTTCATGAAGCTACGTACTATCATCAGTTGAGACAGAGAAAGGAAGTCAGGAAGAAGTCACCAAGGAAGTATAAATGCAGCTACCACCAAGGCACTGAAGAATTTACAAGAAAGAAACATAGCTAAAAATAAACAGGGAATGCAACAAGTGGAAGAACATGCTATCACTTGATATGATGTCCTGCATGTTCATGACTAGCAATTAATAGAAAAACATATATACACACATGGATATGTGTCTATAACCCTATACACTACATAAATGATATATATACACATGTGTTCCTCTGTGTGTATAAGAAAGCAAGAAGGGAAGAAAACAGTGTCACAGTAACCAGTACATACATAATATACATAATTTTTCACCTACCTGAAGGCTTTTCATCATTGAAGTTAAGAAGATTGGGATTTGCCCAGTGCATCAAAAGCAGGTTCACAAGGTTGGTCTAAAATGAGCAAAATCAGAGGTGTTCGAGTGGCAGAAGCAGGACAGGAGCAGTATACCTATCATTCAATTTATTAATTCCTTCCTGTACTAGCTGAAATCATATAATAAACCACAGACAACACCTCCAAAATTCCACCTTATGTAGCTACTGCACACATTTATGTAAATCATGAGGCAGAATAAAATACAGTTCTTGTATTACTTCAGTGTGCCCTCAGCATAACTCCACTCCCAAAGTCTCCCTCCACCTTTACACATGTAAAGAGATCCTTAACAGTACAGAAAAAACTTCACCCTCCATCACCTCCTGTCATCACTTAGATCACAAATATTTCTTTATGCCTAACTAATTCAACAACCATGTACCATCACTGCCAAAGGGACCTGACTGAGAACCATCATGGAAGGAAGTCTGTTTTCTGTCAGTAGCAGAAATTGGCACATTTATTTTATGCTTACCAAATCCATTTAATGTATTAGTAATGGTAGCAATTATAGTACAGCAGATTAAGGTAGAGTATCATATAATGAAAAAGTCTAAAATGCATTTTTCAATTCCTACAAGAATGCTGCTAGCAACTGTTTTTAGTGAACTCTTCTATCAACTGAACTAAAGACTTCAGAGATATTTCTTTATCAAAGGCTGTAGTAATGTCTATCTACCCCGATAAACTGGTTGGTCAGAAAGAAGTAAGAAACTGCACAAGGAGCAAAAAATACATTTAGATTGTGAATATAGAGCTCAACTAAATGAGAGAACTGTTTTCAGTTTTGTATATATGCAAGTATCAATTGACAAACAGGGAAGGACAGGATGAGCACAGGGGAAAATAAGCTGTTCAGAGAAAGAAGGATTATTCAGAGCAGAAGAGAGCAACAGATAAATGAGACCTGAACTGGAAGGCAGCTAAGGGAAAGGATAGAAATTTGGCACAAAACCAAGCACTAAATAAATAAGTAAAGACTAACTGGAAAAGAAATTATAATAAAAATAATAAAATTCAGTATGGATTCAGTACACAGGAGGTGACTTACTACAAAAGACCAGGATAAGAAGGAATGAGCTAAATGCAAAAAAAAAAAAAAACCCCAAACAAACCCCCCCAAATGTCTAATCACAGAAAGCCAGAAAAATATTGTTACAAATTTCTATATAGAAATAAAAAAAATCTTGCTCTCCTCAGCTTTCTAATGCTGGCTTTCCATTCTGGCAGTGACAGCAGAAAACTGAACAAACTGTGGAAGCAGGGAGGAAGCCATAACAGGTTTATTTCCAAATCCAATTAGCCCTGCTTTCAACTGAAAACTTGCAACATATATATTCCTGTGTTTTTTCATTATGAAAAAAACTGGAACCTGCTTAATCGTTGAGCTCACTAAATCAGCAGCAGTTGCATGATCTTGTTAACAGCCATTCTGAAAAGTGGTAGTGGTTGTATGAAAGGATGGGTGGTTTAAATGCACTTTCAGTTTAGTAACAATACACAGCTTTTTGGGCTACCAAAGTTTTGGATTTGTGCCACAAGAAATCCCAGGCTCCAATACCAATGCTTCCTGCTGCCAATGAAATATCTCCAGCTAGGAATCATTGATGCACATCACCAAGATATTCAGATCACTGGCAATTTCAATTACCTGCTTTTGCATACACAAAACTGTCTGTGCTAGTTTTAACCTCATTAATTTATGGTTTAGATGGAGTACTTTAAAATCCAGTTGTTGTATCTTCAGAACTGTGCCTAACAGTAGAAATATTTGTAGAATAACTACAGCAAATTACCACTATCCAAACACATTTCATTTGCTGAGTTACAAACAAAGTAGATATGACTGTGGCAAGAGACATATATAGACTATAACTATGGTAAGAGATATATATAGACTCGTAGGTTCCACTGTTGTCTTTGCCAATTCATGTTAAAAAGAAAAAGTGAATGTGATGACTCACTGCACAGAAAGTAACGGCATTTTTTAAAACATCTACTTACGAAATATCACTTGTCTCGCTTCTACTCTTATGCCCTTAATTACTCATTCAGTGCCTTTTGACAGGGCATCAGGAAATCCCTTAGACCTTACTCTTCTCTTTACAGAACTTACGTCTGAGTACCCTCCTTCATGAAACACAAACTTAGTTACCTTTTCTGTACAAATACAGCATGTCTCTCTATCTCTTCTTGGTGTTCTGTCCAAACTGAAATTTTTCTCTCTTTCTCTGACATCTCTTACTAGATATCTTACCCTTTGACTGTTGAGAATGCCAAGGAGTATCTTCTCACCTCCATCCTTTAATCTAAAAGCCCTACTTTTTAGATTCCTCCCAGCTCTTTGTTTTCTCACCAAGCCAAAAGCTGCTTACCCTCATTTTCAAAGGCCTTCATAGACCCTCTGGACTTTACCTGTTCCCATTCATTCAGCATTCAGACTCCAGTACCCACCTCATATCAGTCTGTGACTTTGGCCTTCATTAATATATTTTGAAATACCTATTTCCCTGCTTTTTCTAGGCTGCACCTTACATTCATAAGGAAGTTTTCAAATTATCTGCAAAGCTACATGGTAAACCTCCATTCACAGCCTGTTTTGATGTGATGCTCACCAAGCAAAGAAGCAGGTAATGCACTACTGTTGTATCATTCAGGTGAACTGAAAATTATCCTAATGCCTGGGCCCAGGGGGTAGTGATCAGTGGCAACAAGTCTAGATGGAGGCCAGTATCTAGTGGTGTACCCCAGGGATCAGTACTGGGTCCAATCCTGTTCAGCATCTTCATTAGTGATCTGGACAATGTGCTAGACTGCACCATCAGCAAGTTTGCAGATGACAACAAACTGGGAATAGTGGTTGATATGCCAGAGGCATATCGACATCACACTGCCATCCAGAGCGACCTCAACAGGCTGGAGAAATTTCAACACGGGAAAGTGCAAATTCCAGCAACATGCTGAAGGCTACCTGGCTTGAAAGGAGCTTTGCAGAAAAGGACCTGAAGTTTCTGGTAGATACCAAGTTGAACATGAGCAAGCAACATACTCTGGCTGCAGAGAAGCTTAATGTTCTCCTGAGCTGCCATTAGGAAGAGTGGTGCCAGCAGCTTGAGGGCAGTGATCCTTCACCTCAACACTGGTGAGGGCACACCTGGAGTACTGTCTTGAGTTCTGGGCTCCTCAATACAAAACAGACAAGGAGAATCCAGAAAAAGGCCACTAAGATGACATAAGATACTGGGGCACCTCACATATGAGGAAAGGCTGAGAGAGCTGGAATTATTCAACCTGGAGAAGTGAAGGCTCAGGGAGATCTCATCCATGCAGATAAATACCTGAAGGGAGGGTGCAAACAAGACAAGAGTCAGGCACTTTTTGCAGTGGTGCCAAGTGATGGGACAAGAGGGAACAGGCACAAACTGAAGGACAAGAGGTTCCGCCTGAACATCAGGAAATACTGTTTCACTGTGATGGTGGCCTAGCACTGGCAGAGGTTGCCTAGAGAGGTGCATAGTCTCCATCCCTGGCAACATGCAAAAGCTGTCTGGACATGGTCCTAGGAATTTTTATCTATTGACCCTGCTTGACCAGAAGGGCTGGACTACATGAGCTTCAGAGGTCCCTTCCAACCTCAAACATGCCATGATTCTGTGCAATATGGAAAAGGTCACCTATGACTTTTCCAGAAAAGACATTATTTTCTTCGTCATAATCAATCTGTTGATAAACTTTGAACAGCTTGAATACTGATGGACATGAAAAATTCTTGGTGAAAACACATAAAGAAAGCTTATACTAATTACAGCTTTACAGATGCAAGATGAAATTAAAAGGGGGTTTGTGCATGTAGAAACTGAGCTTGAAACCAGACAGAATACAGGATCAGATGTGGAAGCAGACCATCACGGTTACACCAAAAGGAGATACACTGTTTTTTTTCCAAAATAGCAAAGAGGGAGAGAAGGCTGCTTGCTTACTGTGAATTGAGTTTTAGTCCTCAAAGGAAATATTACAAGGAAATGAAGCGCAACTCACATCAATAGAAGCAACACATGATATAAGTAGTGAGAAAACATGCACAAAGGAACAGAGAAAACACTGACTGGACAGGGAAGCATGGGATTCTTTAAAACTGGTGAATCATGTAATGCAACACTGAAGATAAAAAGCTGCTAAGATGACAAAAGGCAGCATAAATAAATTTACTGGAATAGGGAAATTATAAATCCCTCAAATACAATCTCCCCATGCCAAAAATGGGTTTTTCCCCCACATTAAATGTTAGCCCCATCCTCAGTTTCATAAATGACAGGCTTAGGAGCACCAGTGTTGGCCAGCCAACAGACTGTGAGGCCTGCTGCCACAGATAAGTGATTAGGTAGAAAATCTGGGGCATGAAGGAGTAATAGAGATTCCTCAAGAATCTCCCTAAGCACTAGAGACTGCAAAGCAACTCCAAAGTGCTCTCAAACAGTATTAGTTTTACTGCTAGTGAATTAGCTGGGGAGAAGAATCAGTGCTCCTGAAAAGTGTCCTCCACACCTACCTCATCAAATATTTCCCTCTGAAACTATGCACAAGATGCTACATCTCTGCCGGCACCTGCAAAGCTTAAGCTGCTCACTCTGACTGAGCTTTGAACTCTTACTATCCAAGCCCCAGGGCCACTTCTTCAAATCCTCTACTCCCTTTTCTTTACCATTGGAGAAATATCTGCTTAAGCTGTACATTCAAAAAGCTGAAGGTTTTATGCAAATGTCTTGATGTGCTATTTTGCACAGCAATGAATATGCATCACCCAATTTGCATGCACTTCCAACAGTAAATTCCTTCAGTCTTACTTTTTTTCTCTGTCAAAACCAACATTTCTCTCCAGTTCTCCACTCCTGACTTTCTGTTTCACCATTTGACATTTCCTACCATCCTAAGTGACCTGGTTCACCAACCTTTTGCTCAGCCCCCACCATAATTTCTTATTCCTCTGGTCGTTTTTCTCTATTCCCTGTATCTGAGACTCCCAGCATGTATCTCCCAAACTTGTCTTCTTCCACTCCTTTATTGGTGCTCTGATCCCTTTTTTGAGACACACACTATTTTTTTTCCTTCTTGACATCTATTCCTCCTTTCTCTTTGATTAAAACTTCCCCACCCTCTTAGAATCACAGAATCATAGAATAGTTAGGGTTGGAAAGGACCTTAAGACCAATCCCCCTACCATGGGCAGGGACACCTCCCACTAAACCATGTCACCCAAGGTTTCGTCCAGCCTGGCCTTGAACACTGCCAGGGATGGAGCATTCACAACTTCCCTGGGCAACCTATTCCAGTGCCTCATCACCCTAACAGGAAAGAATTTCCTCCTTATATCCAATCTAAACTTCCCCTGTGTAAGTTTTAACCCTTTACCCCTTGTCCTGTCACTACAGTCCCTAATGAAGAGTCCCTCCCCAGCATCCCTATAGGCCCCCTTCAGATACTGGAAGGCTGCTATGAGGTCTCCATGCAGCCTTCTCTTCTCCAGGCTGAACAGCCCCAACTTTCTCAGCCTGTCTTCATACAGGAGGTGCTCCTGTCCCCTGATCATCCTCGTGGCTGTTCTCTGGACTTGTTCCAACAGTTCCATGTCCTTTTTATGTTGAGGACACCAGAACTGCACACAATACTCCAGGTGAGGTCTCACAAGAGCAGAGGAGAGGGGCAGGATCACCTCCTTCGACCTGCTGGTCACACTCCTTTTGATGCAGCCCAGGATATGGTTGGCTTTCTGGGCTGCAAGTGCACACTGCCTGCTCATGTTCATTTTCTCATCAACCAACACCCCCAAGTCCTTCTCCGCAGGGCTGCTCTGAATCTCTTCTCTGCCCAACCTGTAGCTGTGCCTGGGATTGCTCTGACCCAGGTGTAGGACCTTGCACTTGGCATGGTTAAACTTCATGAGGTTGGCATCAGCCCACCTCACAAGTGTGTTGAAGTCCCTCTGGATGGCATTCCTTCCCTCCAGCGTATCAACTGAACCACACAGCTTGGTGTCATCGGCAAACTTGCTGAGGGTGCACTCAATCCCACTGTCCACGTCAGCGACAAAGATGTTGAACAAAACTGGTCCCAACACCGATCCCTGAGGAACACCACTCGTTACTGGTGTCCAGCCGGACATTGAGCCATTGCCCACAACTCTTTGTGTGTGGCCATCCAGCCAGTTCTTTATCCACCGAGTGGTCCATCCATCAAATTGATGTCGCTCCAGTTTAGAGACAAGGATGTCGTGTAGGATAGTGTCAAACACTTTGCACAAGTCCAGGTAGATGACATTAACTGCTCTACCCCTGTCCATCAGTTCTGTAGCCCCATCATAGAAGGCCACCAAATTGGTCAGGCAGGATTTCCCCTTAGTGAAGCCATGCTGGCTGTCACCAAGCACCTTGTTGATTTTCATATGCCTTAGCATGCCTTCCAGGAGAATCTGCCCCAAGATTTTGCCAGGCACAGAGGTGAGACTGACTGGTCTGTAATTCCCTGGGTCATCCATTTTTCCCTTCTTGAAAATGGGGGTTATATTTCCGTTTTTCCAGTTGTCGGGAGCTTCACCTGACTGCCACGATTTTTCAAATATGATGGACAACTTCAAACTTTTCAAATATGATGGCCAGTGGCTTAGCAACTTCATTTGCCAGCTCCTTCAGGACCCGCAGATGGATTTCATCAGGTCCCATGGACTTGTGCATGTTCAGGTTTTTAAGATGATCTCGAACCAGATCCTCTCCTACAGTGGGCCTAAGGTCCTCATTCTCACTGTCCCTGCATCTGCCTTCCAAGACTTGGGTGGTGCAGTCAGAGCCTGCAACTCCTTCCACCTGCTGTCACTTCTCAGGTTCCCACTCCATTATCTCTAGTGGATCAACAGCCGTAGACCTAAATCTGTATAATTTGCCCAGGTTATTCATGAGTGTGAAACATGTGCTGCAATTAAATAAGCCAAACGGTTAAAGCCTCTTTGGTATGGAGGGTGATGGTTGAAGTATAAATATAGGGAGGCCTGGCAGATTGACTATATCACACTGCCGAAAACCCGCCAAGGCAAGCGTCATGTGCTTACCATGGTGGAAGAAACCACCAGGTGGCTGGAAACATACGCTGTGCCCCATGCCACTGCCCGGAACACCATCCTGGGCCTTGAGAAACAGATTTTGTGGCGACACGGCACCCCAGAGAGAATTGAGTCAGACAATGGGACTCATTTCTGGAATAACCTTATAGATATTTGGGCCAAAGAGCATGGCATTGAGTGGGTATATCACATCCCCTACCACGCACCAGTCTCTGGGAAAATCGAACGGTACAATGGGCTGTTAAAAACTACACTCAGAGCAAGGGGTGGGGGAACTTTCAAGCACTGGGATACACACTTACCAAAGGCCACCTGGTTGGTCAACACCAGAGGATCTGCCAACAGGGCTGGCCCAGCCCAGTCAGAACTTTTACATATTGTAGAGGGGGACAAAGTTCCCCTGGTGCATATGAAGAATTTGCTGGGGAAGACAGTCTGGGTTATTCCTGCTTCAGGCCCACTCGTGGGACTGCTTTTGCTCAGGGACCTGGATATACTTGGCGGGTAATGCGGGGAGATGGGGAAGTCCAATGTATACCTCAAGGGGATTTGATTTTAGGGGAAAACAGCCAATGAACTTAATTGTATGCTGTTGCCTGCTGTGTAATACTTTGATAGCCCATCAACTGGATATCTTCAGGTCACCAGCGACTAGCCCTGACTTCCCTCCAACCATCATCCCAACAGAGAATGAACTTTGATAGAACCGGATGAGTTCCGCAGTAAAGGAACAATCAGCATCAGCAGGCAACGATCCAATACTGCACGCAGCCTTTCCTGCCCTGAAAGATTGTTACAAGAGATGGAACCTGACATCATGGACCGAATGGACTCGGCAGCATTATAGGGTTTGGTCCATGCACTAAGAAAATGATCTTTTTCTCTTGGTCTGTGTGTATATGGATGTACATATGTGGGAGAGCGATGGTATACTGAAAATGTGGGATCTGAGCATGATGTGAATGGTATGGAATAAGGGGTGGATACTGTCCTGGGTTCAGCAGTAGCAGTCAATTCTTCTCCTTCTTGGTAGCTGGTGCAGCGCTGTGTTTGACTTCCAGCCTGGGAACAGTGCTGATAATACTGATGTTTTCAGTTGTTACTAAGTAATGTTTACCCAGACCAAGGACTTTGTGAGGCTCATGCTCTGCCAGGGAGGAGGGGAAGCCGAGAGGAAGCAGAGACAGGACACCTGATCCAAGCTAGCTGTCGTGGTTTAAACCCAGTCAGGCAACTCGTTCACTCACTCCCAGTGAGTGGTGCCGGGCTGAGAGCAATCAAGGCCCCCCCCTCCCCCCTCCCCTGGGGCTCTCCCCTTCCCAGCTCCCAGAGGAACGGGGAGGAGGATCGAAAGAGTGCAACTCCTACGGGTTGAGACAAGAACAGTCCAGCAACCAATGTACAACACAAATCACCACCGCTTCTATCAATGACAACAATGATAAGAGAAAATAACAAGGGAAGAGCGTACAATACCACTGGCCAAGAAACGAGTCCCACACAGAAGCCCGTGTCCTTCTGGGTAACTCCCAGTTACATCCTGGGCATGACGTGCTGTGGTATGGAATACCTCTTTGGCTAGCTTGGGTCAGGTGTCCTGTCTCTGCTTCCTCCCAGCTTCCCCTCCTCCCTGGCAGAGCATGAGCCTCACAAAGTCCTTGGCCAAACCAAAACATCCTTGTTATCAGCTCTGTTCCCGAGCCGAAAGTCAAAACACAGCACTGCACCAGCTACCAAGGAGGAGAAAAATGACTGCTACTGCTGAACCCAGGACACTAGCCAAAGAAGTATTCCATACCACAGCACGTCATGCCTGGGGGGTGGGGGTAACTGGGAGTTACCCCAGAAGGACACGGGCTTCTAGGTCAGACTCGTTTCTTGGCCGGTGGTATTGTATTCTCTTCCCTTGTTATTTTCCCTTATCATTGTTGGTGGTGGTGGTAGCAGTGGTGATTTGTGTTGTACATTGGTTGCTGGACTGTTCTTGTCTCAATCCATGGGAGTTGCACTCTTTCGATCCTCCTCCCCGTTCCTCTGGGAGCGGGGAAGGGGAGAGCCCTGGGGGGGCCTCGATTCCTCTCAGCCCGGCACCACTCACTGGGAGTGAGTGAACAAGCTGTCTGGCTAGGGTTTAAACCACGACAGTTGGAAAAATGCTTAACTCAGTGTGTGATTTTTGTTGGCCAATTTGCTAGGATTGCTGCCTGTGAGTGCCTGAGTTTGGAGGAATTTTGGGGTTTGATTTTTTGGGGTGTTGTTTTATTTATTTGTTTTCTCTTAATTAAGCAGAAAAATAAATTAACCAAAAATTAAGCACTTCTGGAAGCAGGGTATGGGAAAATACATTGCTTGACCCTTGTGAGCTCTAGTATTTGTATGATTTGAAGATATTGTATTAGACAGAAGATAAATTCTGTGGGCTGAGAATATTCCTTTTCTTGTCTATTTGAAAAATTGACAACACATAGCCAAGTGTCAAACCTTTAAAAAAAAAGCCACCAGATTCCTACAAAACAGTTTTTTATTATAATGGATAAATCAGAGATTGCTTTTGTTAGTATGGTCCACTGTAGGCCTAAATGCTAGTCTAACCAGTATTAGTGGCCCTGTTTAAACATCCACTTGAATTTGCAATCCATCTACAGATTAAAAATTAAAAAAAAAAAATAAATCAGAGAAGTAGTTTCAATTCTATTATTACTACTACTATTATTATCATTACTAAGCCTCTGAAACAGAAGCACAGTAACTTCATGCTAGTTATATATTCAGCAGATTGAATAAATAAGATCAGATAAGTCATGGGGTAAAAAAACTTATCAGGTAAGTCATGGAGTAATAAAACTCCTGAGAAAAACACTGGAGACTAACTAATGGAATGTGGTAATAGTAGGCATTTCACTAAGCACCAAGGACATTGAGAAGAGTGTAGATTAGCAACTTTAAGCTACTGGGGAGTGAAACAAACAAAGCCCAAGACAGAGACTCTCAACATTAGGTAGTAAGGTAATTATTAAGAGTCACTGTGGATTGAGTTTTGAGGATCATATACTTGTTCTCCACTACACAATAGCATGCCTTACAAGACTGAGTATCCATTGTACCCCAAGTCTCATATGCAAGCCCTTAAATAAGAGCAATACTGTTTAGAGACTAAATAGCGTTTTCTCTGTGACTGCTAATGTGATCCACAGTACTGCTCTAGAAACAGAAAATGATGCCTGAAACTCATTACCAATCTCCCTTCTTAATACACTATAGACGAGGAAGATATTTTTTTCCTATTTGAGTGCAGAAAAAAGAGGACCATAACCACCTGTGGTCAGCAAAGTGGAACAGATTAGAAAAACTAGGCTGCGGGAATGAGACTAGCAGCAGGATAGAAGAAGTGGAGGGGGAACACCGGAGCACAGCATGGATAAAATTATGGACTTTGGAACTAACAGCATGAAATAAATGAAGTGAAAGGGAAGAAGAGAGACGTGGCAAGGAGACAGGATGTAGGTAGAGACAGCCTAAGCAGAAAAGAAAATTAAAGACGTTACATAGCATGGAAAAAACAGTGAGATTGAACAAGGGAGACTGGGACAGTGAGCAAGTGGGAAAAAGGGATAACACAAGGGCAGGAAGGCTGGCATGAAGCCAAGTACAGAAAAGGGAAAGCCTGGATGAGAAGACGAGAAGGAGGGGAAGATGCTGGCTGTGCAAAGAGATTAGTGTTGGGATAAAATGTGTAAGGAAAGAACATGAAGCCAGGCAAATGAATGACAGAATAAAGCAAAGAATGAAACAGGCTGGAGGCAATGGGACAAATAAGGTTACATGTGGGAGGAAGGAACTGTTAAAGACTGTTTATACACAGAGCTTGGCATGGAACCCAGGTCCCCAGAATGTCACCACTACTTTTCTGCAGTTAACATGTTTAACCTATATGACCTAATAGTATGATTTTTAAACCTCTGGATATAGTTCAAGTAAAGAAGGACAACCTAATACTGTTGTTAGCGATATAAGTGACAAAGGTTACTTCAAATATTTTCTACAGCGGAAGTAAAAGCTTTAGCAGTCTTTACTTCAAGACTGATAACCTACATTTCTATTTTATAATTCATTATAATTACAGAAATTAGAGAAAAAAATAAAATAAATCAGGAAAAAATATTATGTGATCTTGTGATTGAAGACACTTATACGTTATCTTCCTACAAGTTATATAATAATACCACAGAGAGGATCATAATCTGGGATTTCTCAAAATTTGTGCCTGAACAGTCTTATTAGACTTCTTTTCATATATGCTTCTCGTATATGAGAGGAAGTCACTATAGCTGGTATTTCAAGGAAAATGAAATTTATATTGATCACTGAGATCCCCAATAACCAAATAAGTATACAGTGTAGTCTGTGTACATCTCAGCTTTAAAAACATACATGTAAGCGCTGAGAATTTTATAGTAATTTTGTTAATTGAGGTTGTCCCTAGCCTGTATATGAAACTCAGACTTGTAAATCTATTTTTTTATAACTTGGTACTGTGTGAATTTAGCTTTTTTTGGCCTTAGTGGTCTGTACCCACAATTAGCATTTGAATCATTTACAGAAACTGTCTACATATACTGAGAGTGAAAGAAAGGTATCCCAGGCAGAAATCCCAAAGTGGTCTCTCTGCTTGAAGAAAATGAGTGTAACTTGATCTGAAGGAAAATGCTGCTCTTCTACCTGAGTACAATCACACATGACGAAGATGAATAAAAAGACTAAAGAAACAAGGCTGAGATATGTCCGGATAAAACATTCCCTAGAGAATTTTCTGATAATAAATGAAAGCTTCCAACCGTTTGACAGGCAAGATACGTATTCCCTGTGCAACTATATTCTTTTTGAAATACTGAACAAGCATTCCCTTCTTTAGGCTCTTCTCATTGAAAACATTTGTGGAATGTGTTTGCCGAAGTCCAGAAACTGCATTCAAGAGAATTGCTGTGGCAATGGCTAAACATGAATGAGATTAAACACCACTTCCTACAATTAGTTCAGATACCCCATATACATCGAAGCATATTCCAGTGATGGGTATGTATTTTTTTTCTATTTTGAGGCCAACATGCACTTAAAGGAAAACAAAACTGCAGTTGAGTCAAATGACTAATGTGTTTTGGTAACAAGGAGCTAAGTAGATCACATAATAAGAAGGTGTGTTCTCTCAGACATCAACAAGAAACACAAAGTCCCTTCTATGATATGAAAGAAATACTGTCTTTGGATGAACTAACTAGACAGAGGGGTATGATTCAGCCCAAGCACACAAGTCAACCAAATGTGTGTTAAGGAAGAATGTAGTTATAAGCCAACAAATTTCCACATAAATTTTGAAATTATACAGGATGTATATACATACCATGCTCAGAAACATAAGGTAGGCATCTGAGCTCTCAAAATGTTTTTTTTTTTATTTGGGATATTTTCAATTCATTGATGGGAAGAAATCCTTGCTAGTGCAGGAGTTACTCTTGGAGAGCTACAGTCAGCAGTTTGACGGTTCTCTTACCTTTTTTTTTTGACATTATGAAATTGTTAAATCTCAAAGCCAGAGGCTAAATCTGTCTCACTAAGTAAGAGAGTGCAATGGAGCAAGCTCAAGTATCCCTTATAATCCACACTGCTTAACTGTTAGCTCTGTTCCTGACTGCTTTGGACCACTCCAACCACCTCTCTACAAACAAGACTAATCTCCTATAGAGGAAACTAGCTCTAAACAATATGAATGTGAGCCAGACTCTTGCCTGGCTTAAACCCCAGACTTCTTTTATTTTGCAATTTTTAACAGTTTAGACACAGTCAGCATCCCCCAAGGATGACATTTTGGGAGAGGTAGTGTTTAAGCTACTGGGGAGCCAGCTCTGACCTGCATGCCTCTGATAGCTGGTTTGAAAGGAGACATTTCTGTGATAAACAACAAAGAAACAGCTTGTGCCTGGGAACCGTGCCAAAGTACCCAAAGCAAATGTCAGAGCTGCTGCCTATTCCCACCACGGGGAGGGCGGGTGTATTTTCTCCTGATCACAGCAGCCTGGAAGATGTCCAGAGGGGACAGCACTACCAATGCCAGATTACCAGCTGTTCACAAAGTGATTGGTGTGCTAAATTCAAATTAGAGGGCCCCCCTTAGAAATACCAGTTGCCCTTGTGCAGTTGGTGTTAGTGCCAGCACGGGCAGTGTGGTACCCAAATGATGATGTGCATCCCACTCTGGTGTGCACAGGCAAGAGACACCAGCACTCCCCATGCTGCATGTGAATGAGACAAAGGAGTTTAAACTGCCATCAGTAACGGCGTTTAATAACAGAATGCAATGATATGCAACAATGTAACAATAATAGAATAGATATGTCCAAAAGGCCCTGTTAAATTTCTGTAGTCAACCCTGGCATACTGTAATTTCTTGAGGCTACTTTTAGTCCCCTCATAGTATTATTTTGAAGAAGCTTTTGTGTGTCATTGATACAGATTTACATGTGTGTTGAAGAGGTTATTATATTCCATCATTTCATTAATGTAAAATTATTAAGGTAAGCAGCCCTGACCTTATTACCTCAATAATATCCATTTTGGTACAATGTTAGAACTGCAGTGTGCATTAAAAATTAAGACTTGCTTTTAGCCTTAATAGTTGAAGAGAGAAAAATGACTGCAGTCCTAGAAACTCTGAATAACCTTGCTTTAAATTATGCTGTTTTTTTGATGCTATAACCATTATCTTTTTCATGTTTGCAGCTGGTAGTACTTCAGTAGATACTGCACTTACAGGTAACCTAATCTGCTCCTGCAAGGCAGATCTTTATCTTATAAACAGGAAAACTGACCTTCAGGCAGTAGCCTCGGCTTTATCTTGTACTCAGTAGCCATATCCTGTACATAAACTTCAAACTCACTAGTAATATTCTCTGGATCTACACATTTTGTCACTAATAGAACAATTCATGTATTATTCACCCATGCTCTTTTTCAATATCTGGAGTAATACCATTCCATCAAACTTATCTTGAGACTGCTTTTCTTTACAAACACATCTAAACACAGGTACAGATCTATTTATTCATTTATTTATTTTTAAACACCAGCTAATACCTACTGACACTTAAAACTCTTAGTTATTTCCTGTTTGGAAACAACGCAACAACCTACTGCTATGTTTTGCTTCTGATAAGTTAGGTATTGCTATGAGTACTTAACTCGCCTTCCTCTGCAGGATTCATTCTGTGCTGCTTTATGCTGTCTAAGAATAAGGCATCAACTACATGTCCCCTTCATGATGACTGGGGGAGAACTGGCAAATACAGTGGGCAATTGACCCATCCTTTGGCCCATTTGCCCCACACTTTGATCTAGACTCCTCCTGTAAAATGTTAAAATGTTTAAGACCTCTAACATATGCTAGTTGCTCATGACCCCTGTAATCGGCGGGGGGGGGGGGGGGCAGCTATGATTCATTCCACCTATTTTAAATGAACCTCCTAGATTTATCTGAATTGCACTCTAGAGGCAATTTGTCACATTAAACAAGACATCGCTTTGACTTTGCATTTAAGTTGTAGTTGGCTAAACTTGCCTGAGAAGAATGCCATCCTAAATAAAATTGGGTTTGCTATTATCAATGTGTTTCTACAAGCCATATTTGATTATAAGGTGTGGGTGTGATGTCTTTCACATGCTTAGCTCACTCTTGATAATGTATCTTTGCACCTATATTTTCTCATCTAATTTACTGTAGAAAATGGGAGCAATTGTAAGCTTATTGTAATCCACTTACAGCATGTGTTTTGAGCTTTGTAACAGCAAGCTTTCAGTACCTTTATTCTTTAGAAGTTTCCTCCTGTACAGATGCAAACTGAATTTTCTCATTATAAATTTAAAATTTCAGTAGATTATTCTTTTCTTTTTCCAGGTAAAATAAATTAGTACCTTCTCTATTACTGTTATGTTCTTACAAATAGGCAAATATTGTGGGTTTTTTTCATTTTGTGTAATTTTTTTCAATTTTTTGCATTCTTTGTATTTGCAAACATTCATGCACACAAATTCATAAAAGGGCTAAAAGCTGTTTCAAAATTATTATTGTAAGAAAGGAAATTTTAAAAGCACCCTGATGGCTACACTGCTAGATGAGATATTTTCACTGATATCTAATGACAGAATCATAGAATAGTTAGAGTTGGAAAGGACCTTAAGATCATTGGAATTTAATTTATTTACTTGTTTCTTGCAAACAGAATCCATATGAAAGCTGTATTAACCTCCTAAATAAGGATGGCAAATTATCTATAATGATAATAAGGTACCTCCAAATTGTATTATTCATTAACACTACAAAGGGAAGATATTTGCTCTGTATTTTGATAATTTTAGTGAGGAAAAGTGCAATGTTAAGTTCACTTATTGTCCTACATGTGTAGTTACTGTGCTTGTGCGGTGACTAGCACAACTGGCCCCTGGCTTCTCACTGAATTTTGTTCGATTAGTCACTCAATGACAAACTTCACCTGCCATATGAGGTGCCAACTACTGTACAGAAATGTGTAAGCTTTTCATATTAAAACCAGAATAGTCTCACTGACTTGAAAGTATTTGCTATTGCTACAGAAACCTACCACAAAGAAAAGAGAAACCGGTGAAAACATTATGCTTTACCTGTCCATACTTTGCAGCTAAATGTAGGGGTGTCAAGCACTGATTATCCACTGCATTGATATCAGCCCCATGATCCAGTATCAGAGATGCAACATTCTTGTACCCATTAGCACAGGCCACATGAAGCTGCAATATAAAAGAATCTTAATAGTTTAAAGAATTCAGAAGAACCTCAGATGTGCTACTCCATATTTCGGCTGCCTCACAGACCTAAATCACAATAACAACGAATACAAAATATACATGTAATAAGAACAGTTAAAAAAACCTTTTTAGAAAACCTGCAGAACCTATGTTAGCATTTATAAAAAAAAATCCACCAAGAAATAAGAATGTTAGCTTACTGAGAACTACTTACACAATCTAGTCTCACTAGATACTTTTCATACAATTTCAAGCAAATATCCCTTCTAACACATTCACAAACTTCATGAGCCCAGGTAGATTGATGCATTTCAACAGAGCTTGACTTAGACCTAACTTTCTTTTGTGGCAGTTCAAATATGCTAGATGCAAGCTGACACTATTTTACTCTGAAATTAATTCATTAACACTCAATCAAATCAAGCAAATGGAGTCTGAAGCACAAAATCAGTCCCAAAAATATTTTTCAATATTAAAGCATAAAGATTTTACTTATCACTTGTACTCCTTCCCTATGTACTTGATTGAGTGGTATTTCTTTTAATGATTTTAGTTGATTTTCTGTATCAGTTTGCTTAATTTCAGAGTAGAATGGAACAGAGAGAGGGCAGAAAATGCAGCAACAGAATGACAGAAACTCAGGTCAGCAGGCACTTCAGCAGGTCAAGTAGGGCAACTTGCTGCTAAAGCACGAATGAAGCTACTTAAAGGTAGCTGTATTTGTTCATGACGTGTCATTCCAAGTAGATAATACAGTATGAGTAATAAGATACTGAAAACTACTGTAATATTTACTATTTCCTATTTCTGGTTCAGCTACGCATGCAGAGTATGTAAAGTTTTCTCTATGAACATGCTTGATGTAGAGGGATGAAATGCATTACAACTCATCAAAAATCCTCCCCTAGAAAGGGGGCAAGGATACCTTTGCCCTGGAGGCAGAAGACTAATTATGTACACCTTAAATGCTCTAATTTTAAATGTACAACCCCCTCAAATTTTTCCCATAATTTGATATAGCTTCAGCTTTTCTGCTGGTTTACCAGAAGAAATTACATTTTTTTATTCAGAGATCAATTTGACATGTGCTATTTAAAAGTAGTTTAAAAGCTCATAGGACAAAGGAAATAATTTATGACTGAAATCTTTCAAAGAAAAAAATATTATAGGAGAATTTAGCAGAAAAAGTGATTTTGCCATATGTCATTTTGTAACTGTATTGCATGTGCATATATGCAGATGCTATGAATCTATGAAAATGTATGCATTTATGTATTTATGGCATCAATCTTTTGCTGATTCACCCTAACTTACATGTTAATTTATATTTAATATGTCAAGAGAAACCAAATCTTATTTGCTACTTACAACTGAGATATTTGTTGTTTTCTCTGTACAGATAGATGTAGATCAACAAAAAACTATCCCTAGAATCCTTTGATACACGTACAGCTAGCACAGACTGGCTGACACCGCAACCATGAACAGACACAGAGCAGTTTAACAAAATCTGGACTTCCCAGCCATTTGTCAGTCTAAAGTTTCACATAATAGAAAACTCAAACAAAAGCAACACAATCCACTCTGCAGCTACTAGTTGCAAGGCTATGAAAAAGTTCAAAAAATCAAAGCTCAAGACAAAAACTGTTAATGCAAAAAATAAACCCTTTGTCAACATCCTACCAAGAAAACAACACAAAATCAAGCTATCCACAGTGCTTTCCTCCTAGTATTTGCAGTACTGTTGAACAGATTTCCAACATGCATTTCAGCTCTTCCAGCTAACTACGGAAAAGTTTTTATACTGTGATAGTTAAGTTCAAAACTCAGTTTAACTAAGCCAATTCAGACTAAAGTAGCAATAAAAGTACAGTAGAAACAACTTTGCATTATACTGTGATTTAGCAGTTCAGCTTTATTGTATCAGAAAACTGGAAGTTAAATAAATGCTTTCATGAATTAAATTAAAAGTTGTGTTGTTTCTTCCTACCCCTCCCCTGCTTCCTCCTGTTTTTAACTGCAGCTAACTGCCTTGGACTGGCCACCCCAAAAGTTCAGTATAAGCAGAGCCACTGGCTGGATTCAACAATTCCAGATATGAGGCTTCTTACTGTTATAGTTTAAACACTCCACAGGTATTAAAATATGGAATTAAATGCTAATTATTCAGTGTATCAATTCATTATCATGCAACGCAATTCAGCATAAATGTTAATAATAATAACAATGTTCAGTAATATGCGCCTTTCAAATTTTAGTACAGTATTTGCAGAAAATCACAAAAGAATTTTTAAGTTATTCAGTATCATAATGCTGCTAATGACCATTTACTGATTAATAATAATATTGAAGATTTTATATCCAAAGAGAACATCCCACTGACATGCTATCTAGGGAAAAATATATTCATTTCAAAAATATTTTATTTCATTATTTTAAAATTATGATGGCAGAAGAAGTAGCGTTCCTGAATAAAACAAAGGGATAGGAGGTCTGTCAGCAGAAAAAAAGTATACTGAGACCCAATGACTATAAATAACATGCACATTTGGGAGAAGGAATATTTATCCACTGATATGGTGGATGCTTCATTACACTGAATCAAGACAGGATAGCTTCATGAAACACTGTTTTAGCCTGGCTCAGCCAGAAAACATGAACCTAAACCAGGAATCACTGAATGAAGTTTCAGGCTCCCTCAGAATGTCAGAGACCACAAGTATATGCTGCAGTTCTAAACTACAATGTCAATTTCCTTTTTTTTTTTTTTTTCCTATTGTTGGCTATTCGGAGGCTAAGAGTGAGAAAGTTGTCATTAAGACATGGATGTTGCACTAGCCTAGTTCATTATCTATACATGGTACTGACATATCGCTATTTTCAAAAAGCCAGATGAGCACCAGATTCTTGCATAACCTCATGTCGAGTCTTAAAGAATTGCCTTGCAAACATGCTCATCAGCGCACAGTTGCAGTACATGCATATTCACAGGCTGATGATTACATATTCCCACTCACCAGGGTCACTCCTTCATCATTCTTTTGATTCACACTCCCTCCACTTGATATAAGCTGTTGGACATCTGTAAGCATTGTCATAGATCTCTGCATCTTCATTTGGCGCAATGAATTCAGCTCTACTCCTGGAAAAAAGAAAAAGGTTAAAACCTTCTGCTATTTCATTCATCAAGAAAGAACAGATATATGATTTTGTATTCTGCGTTTGTAAAAGTTTGATCAATGTTTAATCAGACGAGTGTATATTTATAGAACATGTTAATTTATATTTACCAACAAGTTTAATATCTTTATTTATTAGTCACTACATGGATGATTTAATGTCAGTCAGTAATATTAAATAAATGGGACTGATCTCCTATCGACTGGCAAGAGCAGTTTTAGGTAAAGCAGTTGTAACATCATTAAGTCCACTGGGATTGCGAATATAACAGGAATGGGAAAAGAATTACACGCTCTAAGGAAGCCACTCAAGTGTTTGGGACTTATTTAATGAAAATTATTTTTGGCCGTATTCTTTCAACCCTGTGTATATATCACAGTGCTCAGACCTGTCCCTTAAGCTCAACTGCTTGAGAGATTATGAAGCGAAACAAATGACATTAAAACTCAACATTTTTTTATCTGCCTGGGTTATTTTTAACTGGGATTAGTTCTCCAGCTGAGCCTATACTATTGCAAGGCCCAAACTAGCAGAAAATGTGGTATGGATGCAGGAACAAATGGGAGGGGATGAAAAGAATGACGGGCACAGGATTGTTTATGTCAGTACTGCTACAGAAAGAAACGGTTGTCAAAGTACAGTTTTAAATGCAAGATAAGCAAGATACTCTACAACCAAATGAAATCACGTCCTCCATCTAAAGAGATTTAAAGTTAGAAACAAAGGTACAACAAAATTGTTCAGTGGTTAAATTAGCATCTGTCTGTGGCTAGATTGGAATATCTAACCAAAATTCAGGGCTTGATCGTTCTGCTCCTAGGTTCACGTGGCCACTTACATCCGTACATAGAAAATGCAAGTTGAGTATGAAAGTGCTTCCTTTCTGCCCTGCCCATGACACAACAAAAAGCATATGAATAAATGATTTACTGGTTCTCTTCTACATGTGACAAATATTGAATTAATTAATACGTATTTAACGTAAAATTTTATCTCAATCACTCTTTCAGGTTTTTACATTACTAAAACAATTGAAGCAAATTGAATGGTAAATGCGTATTTTAAGTTCCTTAGTTTTAATCTGCCCTGGAGCTCATATAAATGGGTATACCATATGTAGTTCAGCAAAGAATCCAAACCATTTTCATTCTCTAACACGCTACTATACACACTGAAATTTTCTGAATTTTATTTGCCTGATGCACTTCTAAAAGTTTCATCTCTGAAGTGAAATGTTCAGTGTGAGCACTGTCTCACTGGCCATATTTATTTATTCTCATATTTTCAAACATCACGTAAATGATACTAAACGACACCAAATGTGAAACACAGATCTAAACCTAAGCTGGAGAAAATTACACATTTTCTGTATCTGGACTAAACCCTGTGACCTTTCACATACATGTAATTCAGACAAACACACACATATATATACACAATATTGTTAAATTAGAGAACCACACAAAAGCAGAAAGTGCTAACATCCTATTGCCTGACACTTGCTAGACTAGAACACAGTGTGGATTTCATAGGATGTTCTGAGCATCTCCTAACAATCAGTGTATTCATTTTGTCAGTTTTGAAGTTTTTAAGCCTTCATCACATTTCACAGTAACGATTTAAAACCACCTGATGACATTTACAGATTACTGATTTCCACAGGAAGAAGAAAAAAGAAGAAAAAAAAATACTGAAAAAGTTATTATCAGCTTGTTTGGTTCATCATGTTTCATGTAAATTACAGCCTTTTCTAGCAATTTACTACTGACTCGCACTCAGCATGGTCAGAGAATTAACTTATCACTATGTTCTTATACTAACAGTGAAATATTAATCCTTATAACTCCTTGTAAATAACATTTTATAGAACCTTGGCACATCCTGTCTGGGCCTAGCTGTTGAAAGATTAACTTTGCTCATCCTGAAGAAGAAATCAAAGAAAAGTTCAGCTGCATCAATTGCTATATATGTTCTATCACAAATATAATTACACCCATAAGCTCAGAGAAAATGCATAAACAATGCTACACAGCAACAGAAGGCAGAGTCTATATGAATCTCAATATAACTTTTAAACTACTAGCTGCATGGAAGGATATGATACACATTTCATAAAACAAGCAGCAGTAAACAGCCTGGCAAGTGAGCTCCTACAGTGACGTGGTTCCTCAGGCTTCATTTTTTAAATATACAAAGGACTTTCAAAAATGCTATAGAAATACCAGATTCCCTCCCTCTGCCTCTATAGAAAATAGAATGAAAACATGAAAAAAAAATAAAAATAAAATCTAAATTGCAATCCTAGAATTGCAGTTTTGAATTCCAGGAACTCAGGAACTAGGCTTCAAAGTAAAGAATTCTCTAGCAGGGAACTGAGAAGCAGATTTACAAAGTGTGCACATGTATCATTCTCTGAGGATCAGACAAGGAGACCTGGTCAATAAGCTGCCTTCCCTTATTCCTCGTAATTCTGAAGAGTCCTCTCTCCCTCCTGAGGGAGTGATATTTTCATGAGTTTAGATGCATGAGTAACAAAATGTTATTCATACAGTAAGCAACTATTGATGCCTGAATCAAAGAATGACCTTCACATTGCTTTTCAAAGGGGAAATGTGGTTTAGATATCCAGATGAAACGGGACAACAGCCAGCACAAATAAATAGAGGAAGAAAACCAAATTGGCCTGTACTATAGGCACAGATTCACATTTGAAAAAAATGGAAAGTCAAAAAGAAAGGCGTAAGATGGAAAATATGCTTCAAATACCCTGTAAAATCAGAGTAAGAGCCACATGCTCACAAATTCTGCATGAGATGAGATGGAAAAGGAACAGTTAAAACATAAGTGACCCACAGGGCACAGCATTTGGTGGTGAGCATCAGTGCTGATGACAGGAGCATAACCTAAGAGCTACAAAATATATTACTTCTCACTGTTTAAGGAAAACACCTGAAAAGGCCATTTCATGCACTTTGGCTGTCCCACCCTCTCTGGCATATGGTTATAGAACTGACACTCCAAAAGAATATAGAAACCTCAGATAAAAACTTTCAAAAATTTGCAGTGGTAAAGAATTACACAGCAAACAGAACTGAGAATTGCTATAAAAAAATATTTTCCTCAGAAATGTCAAGTATTAATAAGCCTCTCCACCTGCAGGTGGAACACCTGTTCCTGTAACCAGTACAAAGCAAATCACCCAAGCACTCTATGCGAAATACCCATGGTACACACCCAGCTGCCACTCTCTGAAACTTGCACACCTCGTTCTCCAATGGGCTTAACCATCTTTAGGAGGAGAGGTCAATATCATCTTGTGGTTCAAACACAAATGTACACTAAAAACCTGCAACCAGTTTCAAAAGCCTCCTCTCTCCTCTCCTCTTACTTGAGTCTTCTCTCACCCTGTCTATATCTGCCCTTCCTGCAGAGCTGTAAACACAGAGAGGCCCTTTTCACCCCAAGTGTGATGAGCCTGTTGGTACTCTTCTGTAATTCATGGTTTAGAATTTTTATTTTTCTCCTGTGCAACAAGGTATAGATTTTATATGTAGCTGTTACTTTATTCAGCTTTATTCGCTTAAAGTTTTAGAAGGCCTTTTCTGGCTGCTTACTAGATAGCTTTGTAAAGAGCATTATTTTTGTTAAGTTACATTTTTCAGTAGCTCTTGTGCGTATTGCTTGGCATTATGTGCATCTGATTTCAAAGGTCAGCATGATTTCGAAGGTTAGCATATGAACAGATACATACCAGCAACATTTATTATGTGAGAAGGGAAACCAGTATTTTCAATATCTGCAAAAGAATGTATACTTGCAAAACCAAGGCCTATAGCTGTAATTCACTGCAGAAGTACCTAGTGATTGTTCTTGGTGGGTTTTACCTCTTTGCCTCTAAAGATACCATTACACATGCTTAGTGAAGGATGTAGTTTATTTTCTTCTAGTCTGAAACTGCTATCAGAAATTAAACTCCTCCGCATGTAGACATCAGTGACAATTCTGCCACTTCAGCGAAACAAGGGGGTTTTAGCTCTCTTTTCTATAATAAGGAAGTTGATCCTTCCAGCTAAAATTACTTAAATGAACTCTGTCTCTTCTTTACTTGTATGATAACAAAAGTAATTTTTGTAATTTATTTTAACAGACTGGAAAAATCTCAAGGCTTAGTACTAAAACAATCATCTGTGGATATGTCTTGCATGTTTATTATTTTATTTGTAATATTAACACTAGAACACAGAAGCAAAATAAGTGCATCATTGTGTCTGGTTACTTGTGATAAGTATCACGTCTGAAATGACTTCTTCACATATGGTATTTCTATACTCAGGATTTCTCTGCAGGTTCTCAATATGTTATGGTTAGATGTTTTTTTGCGAGAGAGCCGTAAAAGCAGGCTACTCAATATGTGCCAGGAAGCCAGGCGCTGATGGCAAACACAAGGTAGGCAGGGCAGTAGCCTTGCTGGCAGGAGCACATCCCTACAATAGCCAAAACAAGAACTTAAAGCAGGTCTGGTGATAGGAATCTGGGCCAACCAACAGTCCTGTGATTGCAAGAAAAGCCTCTAGCAACAAATACAGAAAATCAGGTGAAGCCAGGAACTCAAGTCAGTGGTTCAGGGTTGGAATCACCAAGGTTCATGGCTGGGCATAGGAATATCTCAAGCAAGGACCAAGAGCAGAAACCTGGGTCTAAATGTGGCTGCTGAGCCAAAGGATGGGTGAAAGATCATGACAAAGCTTCTCCCAGCTCTGCCTCACAACTTAGCTCTTTTCTCAGCTGACTGCTCCCAGGTTACACAGCTGTACCATCTCCGAGCTAGCTTTGAGCACAGGCAGTCAAGCCCCTGGGATTGTGAGGGTGACAGGTCACAGGGCCTGTGGATGCACTCTGGGAACTGCCAACTGCCTTTTTTTTTCCTAACCTGCTCAAGCTTATAGTTTTAGGAAATCTATAAAACATAATTTACTCCTGACGGCAACTGAGTTATTCACTGGTTAAGTGGTTTGAAACAATACGGAAAAGGGCATCCCCAGTTTCTGATGTTCTTCACAATCTCTTTTCAAATCTTTGCAAAGCCAGTTAGTTAAGGAGATGCCTGGTTTTCTTCTACTGCCAGTTAAAAAGTAGATCATAAACTACTGGTTATAATTTACAATGATAATTCATGTGCCAAAAGTCTGCACAGTGAGTTTAAAGGTTTTCCCTTTGATAGAAACATATGGGTAACATACTGGAAACACACAAATATTAAGAAGAGTCCAAGACTTCCAAGTCAGTTCCCCAAGAGTTAGAAAGTATAAAGGTAGCTTATTCAAGCTTATATTAGAAAATACAATGGGCAAAAGAAGCCAGATGAGCATTGTCAACTGCAACATCCCATATGAAGACAGGATGAGAAAGCGGGGGCTGTTCAGCCTGGAGAAGAGAAGGCTGTGTGGAGACCCCATAGCAGCCTTCAAGTGTCTGAAGGGAGCCTATAAGGATGCTGGGGAGATACTCTTCATTAGGGACTGTAGTGACAGGACAAGGGGTAATGGGTTAAAACTTAAACAGGGGAAGTTTAGATTGGATATAAGGAGGAAGTTCTTTACTGTAAGGGTGGTGAGGCACTTGAATGGGTTGCCTAGGGAGGTTGTGAATGCTCCATCTCTGGCGGTGTTCAAGGCCAGGTTGGACAAAGCCTTGGGTGACATGGTTTAGTGTGAGGTGTTCCTGCCCATGGCAGGGGGGGTGGAACTACATGATCTTAAGGTCCTTTCCAACCCTAACTATTCTATGATTCTATGATTTTCAATGTGTCACATTTTCACACTTTTAGGACTCAAAGGGACTTACTGAAGCATCTCATTTGGCCCCCTGTTCTCACTTGCAACACCATCATCTAACCCCTCTCATCAATTAACCAATTTCTCTGCAGAAAACAGGGTTTCTTTGTGTATGCTAATCTTATGGGTAGGTATTTCCCAATCAAGAAGAATCAGAGTGAAAAACTTTGAACCATCCCGAGGCTGTTTGGTTTTGATTGCCTGTTTTTCTGTTAATCTACTGCATCAATATTTTTAACAGAAAATTTGTAGTAGAGCTCAAGATCACATTGCATATGGTTCTAAAGAGGAAAATGCATCAGAGGATTTAGTTTTATCTTAAGTTCACTGATCTTTAGTGCTAACAATCTGTATGTGTTGACATTTTAGTCAGTTCTCACTGTAACATGTTAGCAATAATTCCTTAATGTCTATGAAAAGACTTACGTAGCTTTATATATGAAAGTCTAAAGCGGTATTTTTCTGAAATCATATGAAGCTGTATCACTTGCTTTTCTTCAGTGCAACTGAAGAAACAGTATATGATATTTTTTCCCCTTGTTAGATTATTAGATCTGTTTTAAGGGTTTCTGTAGCAAAATCTGAGTGTTAGAACATTCTAGTGTGCATATTCTGACATATGTATTCTGACCGCTTTTTTATTAGTAATAATCAAAACTGATTAAAAATACACGTAACTGAGAGTTTCATTTTGATCTTATTCTCGTAAGTGCCAGACTGTTTAGAAATACATGCCCAGATGTGTTGCCCAGGTGTTGGCAGTTGTGGGGCTGCCGGGGGGGCTTCTGTGGGAAGAAGTCAGGCTCTGTCCCATGTGGATCACAAATGGTTCTAATCAGCTCCAGCAGACCCAGTGCAGGACACAGTGGAGTCTGTAAGCCAAGTGTGACACCTCTGAAAACATACTTAATGAAGGCCAGAAAATAGCGAACAGAAAGACACAGAGGGAACAAAAAGAGGGAGAAACAGATGAAGGAACACCAAGGTCGGAGAAAAAGGAGGGATCGTGTAGAGATTCCCTGCAGCCCATGGGAAAGCAGACAGTCATTTTCAAAGGATTTGCATACCTGTGAAATACCCATATTGGAGCAGAGGAAAAGCGTGAAGAGGAGGAAGTGACAGAGAGAAACTGCTGTGTACTGTCTGTAGCTGCCCCACCCCCCTGCGCTGTTTGTGGGGGTAGAGGAGTCTGGAGTGAAGCAGTGAAGTCAAGCCTGGGAAAGGGGGAGGAAAGGTGTTGATGTCTGCCTTTCCGTTTCTCAATACCTGAATCTATTCCAATTAGCAATTTTCCCCAAGTGAAGCCTGTTTTGCCTGTGACAGTAACTGGTAAGCAATCTCCCTGTCTTCATCTGGACCCAAGAGTTTTCTCATCCTGTTTCCTCCCTATGTCCTGCTCAGGAGATGGAATGAATGCGCAGCCAGGTGGGAGTTAGGCTTTTAGTCCAACCACAGCAGTTTTTATGAATAATTTCAAATTACATTAAATTTTAAACCAAAATAAGTTTTTGGATGTATCTTCCTGTCACATTCTAGATTACTGTAAATAATCTAAATTACTGTAAATACAGTAAATTTTTCCTTAATCCCTTGTCCACTGCTTTTCTGAATCAGCTTTTCCTGCACATGTTATTTTCCTTATGTTGTTAACTTTCAGCTACAGGGAAATTCTCCTTATTGTAGTAATTTATGAGTTGACAGTTTCTGGGTAACGTTAAAGACCATGTTCGGTGTAGGATTCTGTACTAACTCTTAGCTTAAAATTTTATTGATTCTACCTACTGCTACAAGGCAGAAAAAGAAACTTACACCTTCTACTTTGCAGCTAAAAAGTAAGGCTTAATCCATTTGCTAGTAAGAATTTAATAAACCATGGCCTGTTTTTTGTGCAATCTGAAAATATTTTAACTAATTTTAATAATAAAAATCTACCTAAGTGGACAGGACTTGCACATGATTTTGGTTATATATATAGTTTTCTGAAACACTTGAATATGATCCCCTTAATATTCAGAGAACAAAACAGATCCATTATTCACACGGCTTGGAATACTAGAAAAGATTTTGATTAAGTTTATGAAATCTCTATTACCATCAAAGGTCCTTTAACCAGCTATCTTAAAATTCATCTACCCCACAAAAAGAAAACTGTTAAAAACTAAAAGGAATGCTCTGTAGAAAAGCAACAACCATTTACTTTACCTGTGTCATTGTAGGAAAAGAAAAGCCATCTATGCTTTTGGTAGATATGTTATTCAAATACAGTCATTCTTTAAAAAAAATAAAAAAATAGAAAATTACAACAGATCATTTTCTTTTGGTTTTCTAATAATCTGTTGTGCATAAACTCTCACTATACAGTAGACAATAAACGTATTATTTTCTTTTCAGATGTGTAGGATACCTAGACAGCTCTTTAAAAAAAAAAGAAGCAAATATCCAGGTATCGTTTTCTCAGATGAAATAACAAGGCTGTTCTTGGAATGCACAGTTATACTACTGAAAGCTGAAGCCTGAGATCTTGGATGACAAATAGGAGCATCTCTCTTTTGGAAAGAAATTATACTGTAAATATCTCACCTCCTATCACCAGCCAAATATGGAACCAAGAAATATCTGTCACTCATTTGTAGTTTGTATCTGAGTCATCTAATCCACTATGCATTGAAATACCAAGAAAGGAAGTAAACAAAAATGTTGCATTATTCAAAGTATTAAATATTTAAAACAGCCTAAAGGATCTTATGACACAATCAGAATTTCACTGACACACTCCGACAGTAGACTATTCTGCCTAAAAAAAAGTTTCTGTTTTGCCTAAAAACAATGAGAACATGCTAGCAGTCATTTAAAATTTGATATTTTTTTAAATGGCATTAATGCAACAAAAGCTTTGATTTAAAACATAAAGCTGGTAATAATCTAAATAAAGCTTATAAAAGGCACCATGTGGACTTTCTCAATGATTCCAGTAATCATATAGGTTCAGAATAAAACAGGACAAATAGCTGGGGGGAAATACACAACCTTTTACACTTCCTAATATTTTAATTTCATCTCTGAAGAGAGACATTTCCTGGAAGTAAACAATGAAAGGACAAGAGGCTATATGTGTAAACTGCAACAAAGAAAATTTCAAATGAAAATAAGAAGAAAAAGAATGACAGGAAGATGGCTCAGCAGTAGAATGGGAGCCCAGAGTGCAGAACCTCCAATCCAAGATGGCCCTGGGTAACCTGGGCTACTCTCAGTTGGCCTTGCCTTGGCAGGACACTGCCACAGATGGTCTCCCCATCCTTAAATGTCATGACTTTCTTTTCACAGCAAAACAAGAAGACTAGTAACATGCAAAACCAGTAATATCTTGGTGCAGAACAAATTTATCAGTGTTTACCAGTATTTTCCTTAGTGACTGGTCAAATGAATAACATTTCTGCTCTCTAGTGACAGTATGTCCTAAAACTCCACTAATGGTAGCAGGAATTGAGACACCAAAGCTAATGTTTAAGCACCTATATATAGACCTGTAAAGTTAACTGTTATAACCTTAAATGTAATCCCATCCTATGTAGAAAATTTACTACATCTCAGCTAGCCGTTCTGGGCTCCCTTTATGTCACCTGGAAAGAAACATACAGTTCAGATTGAAATTCAGAGTGCCCATTACAGATACCTACCTTTGAAACAACTCTTCTGCTGTAATTCAATAAATTGATGCCAATAAGTTCCTGGAGCTCAGGAGCACACTAGGCTCCTGAGTGCTCTTAGGACCTGATCAAATATCACACACTTAAACTATCTCCACCACTTTCCTAAATATGAAACCGAATGCTGCATTTTCCCTTCCATCCTCAATTAGGGGTATCTTAAATGAAGCTTATAGAATACTAGAAATACTACCCAACACAAAGGATGCTCTTATACAGAGGATATGTACTTCAACTTGTTTTTTCTTAGGTAAGTAAAGTCTGCTTATTGCTTTTTTCAATCAGTAATTAGTTTAGTATACAATGTAACACTAGTTACATAATGTAACATCAAAGAAAGCTGGTTTCTGTACATGAAATGAAATACGTAGAATTTCATGTAGACTTCAGTAATATGATCTCCATATAATGTCTTGATGAGTTATATTCCCTAACAACTATAATCTATACATGAAAGCTTTCAGGCAGTTACTAGAAGATCAACTTTACTCTGCACTTGTGATACTCCTGTGCCCTAACAGATCATTTACAAACAGAACTCAAAGGACTAACTTCAGTAAATAAATATATTTAAAATATATAAATCATTAAGTGCATCTAAGGCTATCATTATCACCTATGGCTCCAGGCCTTCCACAGAATAAATCAGGTTAACTTTGACAATGAAGAGGGAGTTCATTCACTAAGATCTGCAGTGCAATTAAACAGATACAGTGATCTACCACAGTAATGAAATCTGCAACAATTATAAACACACAAGGTTTCTAAAAACATCCCCAATTAACCAAGTTTTCTGTAGCACCAAAGCTACTTGTTCCAGCCTTGCTTTGTTTCATGGAAGTAAATTAATAGCTTATTTTTCTCTTGCTAGCTGAGCCATAAGGCACTTGATTTTGTATTTTCCTCTGAACTCTGTAGTAAGAAGCAATGATTAGAGTATAGTCTATTTCACACAGCAATCTGTAAACCAAGCTGCTGGTTTTAGGCTGCTGATAGTAAGGACATTTTTTAGGAATGCAGGGAAATACAAAGAATGGGGAAATATGCCTTATACATTGTATTTCAAGGGTGAGGCTATAGGCGGGTGTTTCACAACACTGCAGGCTGAAGATGGTATTTACTATAGTATCAGCTAATGCTCTTGTACAATTAGATTTTTGGCCATGAAATTGCTCTGTGTTGGGGTATGCATATGCAGGTGTGTATGGGCATCACTGCAAAACAGTCCACAGAGAAAGTTTTGTCTGGCAAACTAACTCATATACAGACAGCTTTATTGCCTTAAAGGATTCCCTCTTCAGTTACTACTGACCATGGTTGTACAAAGGTTATATACCAGGCTGTACAAATATTTCTGAAGATACTAATTAAATTTTAAAGATTAAGTGTGAAATAGGGGTACTTTGAGCTGCCTATTGTTACAAGAAGAATAGCAACAGACCAAGCAAAGTTCATAGCATTTTGTCATTGATCACCCAAAGGCCAGTATTTCATGCAGTGCTGCAATTAAGGGGTAGGACTGATCTACCCTAACAGTCTGAGACTAACCTGTCAAATTAAGTTCTTATTAGTCAGAAGAAAGAAACAGTCCTGGCAGTCAGTTCTCCTCATTTAGCTGGGTTTAGGAAGAGCTGAAACAATGCATGTGTTTCCTGTTTCTCTCTACTGACCAAAACAAAAGGTTTGGATTTTTAGCTCAGGCTTAACTAAAGTTAGTAGAGGCAGATCTCATCTTCATCATGTTTACCTTTTTCTCTTCGGAAACTTCCTACATTCACAGAATCATTATTTAATGAGGAACAGTGCCTCTCCTATCTACTGGAAAAGAAGTAACACTGATAACTAGAGTCATCTGATGTTCCATAGAAGTTCCTTTGATGTAGACACTTTGCCAAGGAACAACCACACAAAAAGAGAGACAAACCAAGAAAAAAGGAAGCATTTTCTGATAGATCTGCATTAATAGTTGCAAGCAGACTACATCTTGTATGCTACATGTTAAACACCGCTTCAAAGGTTTTGGAGCATTTAGACTCCAAATATCTGCATTTTGCAAGGCAATTAAGTTTTTAGAAGCTAATACCTTTCTTGCCATTAGAAAAGTCCAAACCCAGAGTTCATGAGCTGTGAAGACATTGCCAGACACCAAGGCAGCAAAATTATGAAATATATCTGTGTAATACACTGAATGTGCTATGGACTAACAGCATAGGATGTGATACCGGGTATCACTGAGAGCCCAACTTAACTTCTCTTTCAGGTGTTCATTAACAGGATATAACTTACTTTATGTTAAAACAGACTTCTTATATGGAGACAATGTTGAAATTACACATTTTTATGTTATTGCTCATTATTTCTGCTTAATATATTTTCCTCAGTGTTATGATAAGCCACATACAATATTAAGGCAACCTATTATAGTCAATAGCAATGTCAGAAATCTCACTTCAGAACCCTTATCTAAGTTTGGAACTGGCGAATAATGAACCCTTTTTTTCAATACAGGTCCTGTCATGCATAACATATTAAACGTACTTCATCACACAAATCTAGCCAAAGTGTTTTCTCAATACAAAACAAAACCTGTATTAATAGTTTTGAATAAGTGATAAAGTTTTATATGCATTTTCTTTCACATGATTTGCAGAGATTTATTTATTTAACAGTCTATCACTGGAAAAAAATAGACTCTGAGGCTAGGCATAACTCATATGTGCAATGAAACAAAAGGTGAAACCCGGTATTCACACTAATAAATGAATTGTTTTGAAAGCTTTTGCACTGCTGCGGTTCTGCTTTGAATTCACTTCCTTACATCTCCATATGAATGGGCAGAAGCAGATCTGACACTGACCACTGCCACTTCCCTCTGTTAATTGTTCCAATCTAAACACACTGAATATTTTTGTGACTCCAAGTCATCTTCCTCCCTTTATCTCCACACTAATATAGTTTCACTGGCTTCAGTGTTGACTTACATCAAATCAATATCCACCCTGTTCATTTTTATGTCATGTTCAATAAAAACATTCCAGAAACTAAAGAGCTGACTTACCGTTTTCTTCCAAGTACATCAGAAGGATGCTGCTAGATTCAGTCCCTTCTATAGCATAATCAAGGGCAATGTTTCCATTAACGTCTTGCAGAAGCACATTTGCTCCAGCCTACAAACAAGAATTAAAATATTTTAGGATTTTGAAGTGAAATCTCAAAACACTACTGGGTTCTTGTGCTTTCCCATTCAGAAACATTTCAAAGCTGAGATTCTTAGCAGGCTGATTATAATCTGAAACAAAACAAAATAAACCAAAACACACACAAAAAAGGCAAAGAAAAAATAAAGGACTCTTTAATGTCAAAAAGCTGGCTTTGCTTGGGACAGCTGACACTGTTTCCACCCTCGCTGTTCAGCCTGCATTTACCACACAGATGTCTGAGCTGCTCACCAGTGAGTTTTGGAACAACCACCGCTTGCAGCACAGCATTTTAAAGTAAAGTAAGTTGTCACTGATTACAGCTTGCCTTAAAACACTACACAGTAAACAGCAGTGGTTCAAAAGCTGACTGACAAGCAACACAGACACCCATGCAGCAGGGATGCGTGGACAGCTGGTAAGGGTAACCTTGTCAGCTGGGCCAACCTCTTATGGCCTCATCCATCTATTCAACCTCAAAGAGAACCATCCCTTGTGAAATAAGATTGTCATTTGTCACCAACTGGAGACAATGAAAGTGAGCTTGATGATTTTAACTGTAGTCCCTTAAGGAGCCAGGCTGACATTTCTATCAGTTTCATTCAAAATTCAATATAAAGGACAGTCAACTGAAAGGAGCCATCAGGAGTTGGGGGACAGAATCATGAGAAGCTTGAAAATAAACCACCAGCATGATAAGAAAACTTGTATTTTCTATGTTAAATATTGTTAGTGCAAGAATTTGCACTATGAAAGGCAATTTTTTTTTTTTTTTTTGTAAGAAAGCTTTCATCCTTGAAATTATAAATGTCTGGTAGTCATAAAAGCTTACATTACAGTGAAATGCCATGTATCTTATTTAAGAGGCCATAACTTTATTTCAAGTGGTCTCTCTATGGCTTTTAACTGCAAGGAATTATGAAATAGGAGTGACCTCTGGTAAATTTAATTACTTTTCTTACCAGCTTGTATGATAAAAAGTTCAGCTAATAAAAATGAGTACTGAGGACAGCCTTTCTTAAAACCACTGCATCGGAGGTCAACTGTAATAAGGAATTATTAATAAGAAGGTATGACTGCTTCTTTCAGGAGCTTACTTGTTAAGTACTGTATCAAAGAAAAAGTCATAATGGGCTCAGCTCCTGGCTCAGAGTGAAATGTGACGTGAAAAACTAGTAATTCATGTAGGCTTCATGTCATAAAACTTAAGATGTTGAAGCTGGACTACTAGTCTGAGGTGATCTCCTAGGTTCCCATCACAATGATGAGGGGACAGACAGACATCAAAGAATGTAGAATCAAGGAAGTAACACATTTTCACATGTAGCTGACTTGCATGCAATAAAAAAACACAAAGTCTTGAAGGTACCTATCCTTCACTGCATGTAAATTATCTCCAGGCAATGCGAGAAGAAGGTCATGGTGATAATAGTAAGACAAACCTACATACATTTTCTTCCTTGTTAAGAAACCAACAGACCTTTGACATATTAAATTCAGGAAAAGTAGGATAATTAACTTGGCCGTGATCACACTTTTCATTCCCTTGTAAGTTGTAATGTCACTGGAAGAAGGATATAACTTCAAATTACTAATCTCCAAGTCATTTTTATTGGGTAGTTCTACATTAACTGATTTCTTACGAAATGTTCACGATGCTCCCAAACAGAAGGTCAAGGTTGGTGAAAGCTGTGGCAGCAGAGAATACTCTCAGAATTCAGATAGGAAAACAATTCTGGACAATGGTGGATGTTTAAAAGTATATTCTTGCTTTAAAATAAATATTTGGGTTTTAATAATAAGCATTTTTAATACAGTGTACCATCCCTGCCTCCCAGGTTTATATCATCTGTGAACTTACCCCAAGGTGTGCTCTATCTCACTGTTCAGATCCATTAATGAAGACCTTGAACACGACTGGACCCACTATTAACCCACTGGGTACACCACTAGTGAATCACCTCCAGCTAGACTTTGTGCTGCTGATCAGAAACTTCTGGGCCCATCCACTCAGCCAGTTTTCAATCCATCTCACTGCCTAGTTACCTAACACATGCTTTGTCTATGAGGATGCCATGGAAGGCAGTGTCAAAAGCCTTACTAAACAGATGTAAATTACATCCACAGTTCATGCCTGACCCACTAAGCCAGCCACCTCATTGGAGAAGGCTGTTTGACCCATCTGACTTCAGCAAACCTAATTTTAAGAATTCTACCAAATGTTATGAGAATAGCCACAAACACTGTGATTTGTAAAGTCTGTCGGTGGTTATTAAACAAGTTTTGAGTTGGGGAATTTTACTTAATTTATTGGCCAACTAACAAACTTCTAATTACAGGTTCTTCTACCAAGAAATAGAAACAAGCAAACATTTGGAGAATTACACTTGGACTCCTCTCCAGACCCTGTTCCTCCCATTCCCATCTCCAATCCCATTGTCTCCAGCACACTACACCTGCACTGGGCAATGTGGGAGATTGGGGTCAGCACATCAAGGTTCCTTTTCTTTGGCACCAGCTTGTTTCTTCCTCCACTGTTCTGGCATGGGCTCTTTCACTCACTACAGTCTTTCCAGAGTCATAACTACCCCCAGGCCCTCTGCTCAGTTTCTGCATCAGCTGTTCTTTCACTCCAGCCCTGCCTGCAGCCACCTGCTGCCAGCATTATGCAGGTTATGCCCAGTACCAAACTCCAGTGCCCTTTAGAAAGCAAGTCATTCTAGGTATAGAAAAGTGGGAAATTCCACTGCATTTCCCTTCCTTAGTATATTACACAAGACATTTGCCTGTGATATATGGGAAGTTACTTGATAATAAATGTGACACACACTTTTCAGTTGCTCAGGATTTCTTTTATTCCCAGGCATCTCTCAGCTAGTTACAGCCAGTCATGGAAGCTGAGCTGAAATCTTCTTTTCTAATTATAATGCAAACTCCCCATTTATCTACTTGTATAATTAAAGACAAGACAGCAATCCCACAGGTGGCAGAAGACATGGCAGAAGCTCACACAGGTAACTGGTAGAGGTCAGAACAGAATAAATGAAAGAGAGGCAGAAAAAGAGAGGCAGAAAAGAGAGGCAGAAAAACAGCAGGTTCAACCAAGAGTACAAACAGAGCATGACAAAGATGTAGAATATGTCATAGGTAACAAATGTCACAAATATTACAGCACTAGTTCAAATTCAGATGGTCAAAACTGCGCTAAACAAATTAAGTGCTACTGTTACATATATGGCCTTGTACACCAGAAAATAAGAAGCCCACATACAAATAGAAATGCAGATGGAATTCAGATTATCTGACTATAGTCCTACTTTGTTTTTAGGTTTCTGTTCATAGTTCTTGAAGAAGATATGAGGAATACTGTCCCCAGGCTACTGATATTAGAGTTTCAAAATCTAATGCATACCTTGCTTATATTCAAAATGCAATTCTGTATTTGTTCAATTGCAATTCAAATGTTTTATCCACCCGCTTGAATTCTGCATGCAGTGCTCAGTGTACATGAAAAGTTACTGGCTTACCTATTCTCAACACACCCTCATTCTCAAGACATTTCTTAATAAAAAGATAGATATATTGCAAAAGTTTACCCAATATATCCCATAAATACAAAAGTATATTTGAGAAAAATATGTCTGCAATGATAAATTGCTCCCATTTTAGAAAGACTGCAGAAATAATATCTTTAAATATATTATTAAAAATGTTCCCAGAGCTTAATACACAGAATGCAAAATGTGCACCTCTGCTATGCAGAACAACATCCATACATAGAGAAAGCATATGAGAGTGAACTCTGGTGATCAATAATAACTGAGTGGACAGTGCCAGATTTGCACACTGTCCCCATATAACCAGAAATCAGAGCCTGCTGCCAAAGAGAAAATACCTTTGGCTAGTTAAAGGAGGTAAGATTTCCCTTCTGATTCCAGAAATGATGATTCAAAATACTTCAATTTGTCTTAGGATCACTTTACTGTACATTTTTTAATCCTGTTCTAATTTCTGCCTACCTATTTGTAGAATTTCTAACACTTTCTCATTTTAGACAAACTGAGTCAAACTTTTTCATTTTAGACAAACTTAATTTCACATACATGTAAAACTGGTCATGTTACAGGTTAGGTACTGAGCTCAGGAGCAACATAACATCAGGTAGGTTATACGCGAACAATTTCAAAGTACCAATCTAGTGCATACCCCCATTTGCTGCCAAAATTGAAGTAGTTTGAGGTGACTTCCCATTCAGCGGAAGAGTAATGAATAAGTTCAGATTCACTGTAAAGTGTATGATACAACGTACATGCTCACTGTAACTTTTCCCATGATCAGATCTTTGTATAGCTAAAGTTTTAGCTAATTTGGAATAGTACAGGGAAGAACATCACTTTGCATATGAGGATACAGTAGGAGCTGAACATTTTCTTTCTAAATAATGTTCCAGAAGGTGGGGACAGAACCAAATAGCTTTTGAAGTCTGAGTATTACTGGAAATTCTGATTTGTGAGAATTCACAAACAAATAGTAATTTCATCATCTAATCATATGTGAACTGTGATTAGAGGACTCTAGCTGTTAGCATAGCAAGTGTCCTTTACAGTGCTCTGTCCCTATATAAGCCACCACTGCAACTTTGCTCAAGTGCAAGAGTATTATAAATGCAGTTACAAACTCTAAAGACTATGTTTCTGTAGCTATATCCTATATACATTTATATGTCCTTTATACATTTGGGAAGCCTAATAATACTGTTAACTCACAAGCAAACAATTTATATTTTATTTTCTCCATAAATTGCTCCTCTTTTTAAGAATTAACTGAAATCTAAAAATCACTCTAACATGTAAAGGGGAAAACCTTTAATTAAATATTTGATTTTTTAAAAAGTCTTAAAACTTTCTTCTTCTATACAACAGATGTAGCTTTATCAGTGCTATTTACTAATTGGCTTATAATCCTTGTTGCTGTTTCTTATTCCCAGTGCTTCTTATACATCTTATCTCATGATTCCCAAAGGAGAAATATATCTACCTACCATTACTAGAAAAAGAATAAGGACCCAGGAATCTCCATTCTGAAGAATGTGTCCTTCTTTACAAATTTAAAATTGTACCTTTCCTTCTGTCCCACTGAATTTCAAATTATTTTATGTATCAGCACCCTAACTTCATCAGGATAGGTAAAAAACGCATTCTCTCAACACTTTAAGAACATAATTGAAGGCATTTTGAGGCTGTGGGTTTAGACTTTCTCCAGCCAACTCAAACCACTCTTACATTCATGGACAGAGTTCTAATCACTTGGTTGTACGTCCAGAAACATAACACCATCACAGCTGTTTGGACTGCAATGCAAACTGATTCAGACATTCTTAGAAGACATCTAACTTACTGAGGTATCCCAAAGACTTGGGAAGGATTTGGGCATGTCTCTACCTAGATAACACCACTTGCTTAGCTCCCCAGCTAGGATGCTACAGTTTATGCACCCAGGGAACTTTGCGCTCACAAGGGGCAGCTGGTTGAACTGCTTTCTGAAGCAGTCAGCATCTATATGTCTTGGGTGGAAGCCAGGGAGAATCCAGAAATCTGAGTATGATCTATTGCTTAATGAAGGAAATCAGAAACAAAATACAGCACAAGGAATGTGTGGATAACATAACCCCTCCCCAACAAACAGTGATAGAAATAACCGTCTTGTTAATGTACTCGTTGCTATGCAAAAAAAACAAGTCTTCTCCTAGTAACAGGCTTTCGCACAGTTGTTATTGTGGCTTGAGTGCTCCATAGTATGCTAGTCATGTGCAATTTGTGCAGTCACCTTTCAAACTCCCCCCACCCCCCCACCCCCCCCCCGACTTTTGGGTATTTATTTCTACTCTTATTTACATTTGTATTAGTAATCATAGAATCATAATCTATTTTTATTCCATTCCACATACTCCATACACACACACATATATATATATAAAAATAAAAAAATATTCTACATATGTAAATGTACCAAGATTGACACAGTATTTCTCTCTTTTATGTTAACCACTGTTTCCAAAAGGGAAAGGGTACCATTTCTTTTCAGTAACAGATTGGACAATTCACTTCTGCGTCATTTTTTAAATATAACCACATGATTTACCAACTGTTCCTTTCTATAAGACGATGTTAACCATGTAAGTATACCATGACTAAACGTAGTTCTTCACCAAACATTTGTGGCATTTCACTTACTGTTTTCCCCCATTTGTTACCTATTTCTTCACATCAGGTTTTGCTCACGGAAGGATGTCCAAGGTTTACACGCATACATGTGCATGCTCTCATGTATACCATGGTTACTGTGCAAATGGTACCTTCTTCCAAAAGCCCTTATATATTATCAACTAAAAAGAAATATAATGCTCTATTTGCTGGTGAACAAGGAAACACAGAAAATCACGTGCTCCTGAGCTTCATGGTGCCACACAATCCTGCTCACTAACCTCAAAGGCTTACATAAATTTTCATTCAATATACCAAACCCCAGAAATCTGGCCCCTCTTTTTCTGGCTCCTCTTGGACTTGTCTCTCATTAATTAATGAAGTGAAAGGGTGTCGTGGTTTAAACCCAGGCAGACAGCTCGTTCACTCACTCCCCCCCTTCTTGCCCTCCCCCCACTCCCGGAGGAATGGAGAGGAGAATTAAAAAGAATGCAACTCCCACGGGTTGAGATAAGAACAGTTTAGTAACTCAGGTATAACACAAATCACTACTACTACCACCGATAATAATAATGATAAAGGAAATAACAAGGGAAGAGAACACAACACCTCATCACCAGCCAACTGATAACTCGCCCCCCCCAGCCTGACCAAGCACCGACCGATACCTCCTCCAACCCTCCAGTCCCAGCCCTTCCGGGTAACTCTCAGTTACCTCCTGGGCATGACGTGCTGTGGTATGGAATACCTCTTTGGTCAGTTTGGGTCAGGTGTCCTATCTCTGCTTCCTCCCGGCTTCCCCTCCTCCCTGGCAGAGCATGAGACTCACAAAGTCCTTGGCCAAACCAAAACATCATTGTTATCAGCTCTTTTCCCTAGGCCGAAAGTCAAAACACAGCACTGCACCAACTACCAGGAAGGAGAAAAATGACTGCTACTGCTGAACCCAGGACAAAGGGTAAAACTGCTCTACATAATATTGGGGTTTAGGTCATCAGCACTGGATTTCACTTTTCACAATTTTACGATGCTAAGCAGAATAGGAACAGTTCTCAAGGTGGGGCTCAAAAAAGTTAAAGACTTCTACACATTAGCAAACCACAGGCAACAAAATAAAAGATTAAATGAGATTGAACAGCTGCTCTAAGTTCAAAAGCATGTTTTCCTTCCAACTCATTTCAACAACAGATTTTCTGTAGGCAGAAAATCGGTTCACAGAAATAACAATTTAGTTACTAGAAGAGCTGGAGGAAAAAAAAAAATAAATGAGGTTTTTAGTGATTACAATTACAGATTCTCCATTGACAGTTCTCCTACCCGTTCAGGTTGTAATCCAGGTTACTAAGAAGGAAACTGAGAAGACAAATGCCGAGTTACCTCTTTTTATTTTTTCTTTTTTTGTACAGAATGATCTAGAAACTATTTTACTAAATCTACAGATTGTCTCTCAGAATGCTGATTGCAGTCCTGATACTTTCATTTTAACTTTTTCCACATAAATCTTTAAGGAAGCCCCTTCCCCATGACAATGCAGATTCTTGCAGGTATTTGGGATACAGCCAATCTATTTCTGTCAACTCCAGAGTAAAGTAAGGATTCCTTTTTCAGAACAAAAGGTCAAAAGAAGCCCATGAAAAGCTAGCTATCCCCCAAGCAGATTCAGGACTAAGAGTCTGTCATATACCTTACCTATTTCTAAATTTTTACTTTTATTCCTCCTCTCCCTGGGCTTGACTGAGAATGGAAGAGTGACCACAAATGTTTATAAGCCATCTATAAAGATATGTATGTTCCAGTAGAGTCCATGGCAAACAGTACAATCACCTCAAAGCTGCTCTAGCTTCTGTTTTGGCTTTAATGACCCTTAATGTAGCCTGCCAAAAGAAAAGGAAAAAAAAAAAAAAAGACAACAAATTCTCTTTATAGAAAACAGGAGTGGGACTGATAGAAAACAATTCCCCAAATAGGGACACTTGCTATACTGTTGATCCTAGCAGCCTCTTTTCTTTTATATATCTCAAAGAAAACAAATAAATAGAAATTTCAGCTGTACAAAAGCCGCTTTTAATTTCTTCATCCCTTTCAGGGCAGTTTCCACCACTGCAGCCTGAGGGGAGACGCCTGATGTTTGACTAAGTGGGAATTTCAGTAAGTCAAGACAATGACTTGAGCTTCAAAGTACTATGTTTTATAAATAATAAACAATAACTTCTCCCAGGCACTCGAGTTACTCGCAGGTAGTTAAGTTCCACTTCCAAACACCACTACCCCATGAACCTCCATAATGGATACAAGACCTAGACATATCTTTTCCAAAATAATAGGCTTTTCTCAGTGAATTCTTGTTTATTGAAACATGAACTTTCAGAAGTATTGAAGAAATGCAAACAGCAGTCTCATAATGCAAAGTTTCCAAATTGAAAACACCGTGTTTCTTTCTTTCCAGAGTGTCTCCTTGCAAAACAATCTGAAAAAAAAACCAAACTCCATACATCAGTTTAGAAGCAAAATCTGTGGATCACGAATCAAAATAACAACTGCACCTATCACGGTTGCAATTTGATACACTAACAAATGTTCCATGCATGCCTTACACGGGCTTGTGTAGCTACAGGGAAAATTCAGGGAACAAATCCTCCTGCTTAGCTGATTTCCTCCATAGTAGGGCATAATAGTAAGGAATATTCATGAAAACAAAATTTTCCTTAAAACAAACGGAAAAACTTCTCACTTCCTTTTAAATGGACTTGCTGAGAGCACAGTTTCTGTAAACTGGGTTGGCCCAGTGCAACAGGTACAGGACATCTTCCATAACCTTGAGGCAATGGATACCTGGAAATGATTTGAAGCAGGAGTTCCCACCTTTCACAGAGGAAAGATACTGATGATTATCTGTCTGCAACCTTTATCATATTTCAGGGCTTTAAACTCTGTAGGAGTTGCTACTGTCTATAAACCCATGCCTGTCACATTACCAAAATTGTTTTTTCACAAGAAGCAGGAACTGTCTGCCATCTGGATGAGCTTAACTTTTGATACAAGTAAAGGTTTGAATTCATTTTGGTACGCCTGATCCCACATCATAAAAACACAAACACAAAGCTCAATCCCTTATGTCTGTGACAACACAGTCTACAGAACCAAAGCTGAATTCAGAGCCTTGTAAGTGCTCTCCAGGCACATAAAATAAACTGAAGAGGAAAGATCGCATATCTTCAAAAAGATATTTTAAAGGAAATCAGGAGGTAACTCAGTGCTGAAAATTTTATGTCAATACCCTTATATAATTGCTAAAATATATGCATTTGTATTAATATTACTGCTTTTTTCCCCTCATGGCTACATGCTACACCAGTCAAGGAACCTTCATACAAAGAGAGCTGGAAATTCACTCATCCTTATGTAAGTAAAGTATTTGAGGTGCCATGTAGATACAAGTTCTTTAATTCATAGCACTTCTGGGTTCCATGTTGCGGAAACAGGCACCAAAATCTGAATATGCAACTCATGGTCAAAGAGATTTATGGACACATGCCAATGTGCAATAAGAACATTATAGTATTCCAAAAATCACAGCCATCTTAGCCTCTGTGACACATTGGTCAAGAAAGGATAAAGAAATCCATCAGTATAGTGGCTGTTTATAAATAGCATCATATAGATATACACATGTAAGATCACCAATGCCTACAGAAATACCCAAACGTATTTGAAAACATACTTCTTGGTTGTTGAATTACTTCACACAAATAATAAAAATTGTACTTTAAAATCATCAAAATCATTAAAATCCAAAACCATTTTGACAACCATTTAATTCATGAATAAGGCATTTTTTCCTTAAACTAATAGACAGTAGGCAATGTCAGTGCATGCAAAAGATTTTCAGTAGTTAAAAAAAAAAAAAAAATAAAGGCTGTCATGGCACATATTACAGATTCCTTGACAGGCATAGTCTGTTCGACTGATGCATCCAGAAGATAAAAGAATTAGCACTGATGACTGAAAACTAAGACCAACATTTTGCCATCTGTTTGTGCACCATAGGACTTGAATTCCCCTAACCCATCAGCTTGAAGGCATGTAAAAGGCAAATAAAATCCCACTCAGTTCCAGTACTGAACACTTCTGATAACACTGCAGGAACATAGTATGTTCTCAGTAACATCTTTTAAAATAAATTACAACAAAACATACAGATAGAAGATGAAAAGTTAAAAACTACTAACCACGAAGCTATCAAATAAAAAATAATGCACATTTCCCAAGTTACTACAATTTCCATGCCCTAGCACTACAATACTCTTCAAGAGTTGGGAACTTCATAAATTCTATGAATTCTAAATGCATACAGGTATTAAATTGGATCTTAATTAGTTGGCGAGTCAACTTTAATGGTGGTTCTTCATATTCTGATTCCTAGCATATATTGCCAAGGTTTCTTGGAATTTTAGATATTAATTTCTAAGCAAAAGTCTGCTTTCCTTGACCTAGCTTTACCTCAAGAAAATTATTTTTTTTCCCCTCTTGTCCTGCCTAAATATATGAAAACACACAGAATCATCCAGCTAGACTGATTAGAAATTGGAAGGACAGAATTATTTTTGTTATACTCATTTTGTTTCTTTACTTCCATACTTCATTCTGTATTTTTCCAGCAACTTAAGGTAATCATTCTTAACACAATCAAGATCTGTAGCTCAAATACATGACCAAATTTCGCCGTACAATTTGTTGTATTTTCTTCATATGCAATCACTTCCGTTTTTAAATGTGAGGAAAGAGGCTATAAGAACACCTTTTCTCTTACTCTTCTTGGCTAGATATGAGTTGAATGATGGGACACCTGAGGTTAGCCACAATGTAGGGCAAATGAGCCAACAGTTCTTTTGATGCGACACTGGTTTCCATAAGCAAGCTTGGACCATGGGCAAAACATGTTCAAGTTCAGTACGTGGGTTCCCACATAGTCATGAGTTTAAACATCAAGTTCTCCAGTCTCTGCACATAAGCTTTATTGAAACAGAAATTACAGAAACCAATCTTGCACTGAAGATACACACTTAGCTTAACTTAAATTAATATTTTAATAGTCTACCTGCCAAAAAATTGCCTTGTATTAATAAAAAAGTATTATATTACAGAGCAATTATTCAAGAATTTACATATCTATGATTCTTATCTCCAAAGCCAAACATGAGAAAAAAAACCAGTATCTGTGTTTCTTTCTGGAGGTCCCTCCTGGGTATAAATACCTGTTGCATAGTTTGAGTGAGGGCTTCTCAGAAAAGAGACAAAAAGATGAGGCATTAGTGTTATCAGGATGGTGCTAAAAGCATGAATTTATTCTTGCTTATTTATGCTTAGAATGCAGAAAACGAAAAAAAGAAGTTTAATTGGGATAATTATACAAATCAAATGGACCGGTTCATCACAAAAATAAGCTAAGACATACTTTTAACTTTTTCTAACCAAAACATTTTCTTTTAAATCAAGAAAAAGAATCAGATGAAATCTCAGAATATATTTTCTCACCGAAATGAGAAAGTTATAATGAAAATTGAGGTAGACTAAAGAGGTGACAATAAAGAAATTATAGCAAAACCTATGTGTGTGACATTATAGCACAAAGAAAAGTTCTTCTTTGCCTACAACAGCATTCAGTTCTATTTTTTAAGAAACTGCAGCAAAAATGCAAAAGATCCGAACGAGGTCAACAAAAAGGGTGGTTGAAGTACAGAAGGATGGCTATTTGACTTGATACTGCCAGCTCTCAAGTTATTTGGCAAGAAAAGGGAATTAGAAAGGAAACTTCAAAGAGCACTGATGACTAAAGACTACAATTTCCCCATCTGCTTGTGCACATGGGACTTGCATACTTCCCATCGTTAGCACAGCTTAAGGAAAAAAAAATTAAATTTTTCAAGCACTGAATGCCTCTGATAACAGTATAGGAACACACTTTCTTTTCATTTTTATTTTAATTGTAATCATTAAAAATTATGACACACAGAAAAATGATCAGTCCCTGTCTTATAATGCTGCAACAAAAGGTCACTTTATGAAATTACTGCCTTTTAATTTTAGAACAAATAGAAGAAAATCCTCCTTCACACAGCAAGGAATAAGCCTTTAGAATTCCCTGTCAAAAAATCTTTAAATCTGACGCTACAGTTAGAGTTAAAAGTTACTTTACAACCAGTGATAAAGCTTGTAATTACATACGGTCACCCGAATCTCATATTTTAGGAAATGAAAAGATCACTCCCTAGGGCTAGTAAGAACTGTAATTTGTGTACAATATTGGACAGTTAGTAAGAAACAGTTTACTGCAGGCAAAACGGGGATGGGAAACATCCTCTGACTATCAACTATAGTATGCTAAGTACAGGGCACAAACAGGAAAACAGGACAACATATTTTACTATAATGTTTCCTACTAAGTTGTGCGTGGAGGTATATATGCAGGTTTATATACATGGGGAGGCAGTCATACACATACGCTCTGCAAACAAAACATCTGAAGAAAGTTCTGCCTAGTAGCTTCACACAAAGGGTTTCCGACCCTGACCCACTACTGTTGAAAGCAGGACAAACAAAACAACCACATGGAGCAGCAAAGAAAGGTAGATGATTTTGATGGCTCAGTAAAGATCAGAAGCTGATTTTGAGGAGCTGGTAGCTTCCAGGCTCAATGTGAAAGAACATAAATGGTGGAAAATCTAACCAGGGGCAAAAGTGAAGATGCCATTTAACATGATGGTCTTCTTACTCCCTCTCTGTGGGAAGCTGCTCTTTTCTTACCATCTGTGCACACTGTCACATCCATGACTGTATTTGTGCAACCTGGAAAATACAGATGCTGAATGTCTGAATTTTCATTCTCCAGTCTATCTTGAGATTACATACACACAAATATATAGATATAGAGATATATAGATATGCAAATTAAATGTGCTTCAAATGGCACATGGAAGTAAAGCACTATATATGGTACACAGAAGTATAGCACTACTTCAGGCATGACATTCGATATTACCATTTTACTAATGCAGAGAAAAATTTAAAGCCTACATTAATGTATATATATGTACAGTATAAATAAAGAATAGCCTGTACTACGTCTCTGGTATAAAAAGCAAAAGATTAAACAGTACCTAATAAATGACAGCTGTGTACACTGTACCGTTTCTGCAAAGATAAATGCATTAATTTCATGCAAGGAACTAAAGGGTATAGAACTGCTAATTTAACTCAGTTAATTTGCATTTTTGTTATGAGACAGATTCATTGTGTTGATTGACATCAGCATATTCCTAGTGTACAGGGAAGGGACCACATAGCAGCTTAATCTGCACACAGGGTGACACTGCCCTGCTGGTTGGTAATTAAATCTATACACTCTACAAATAAGTCATCTTCTGAAATACCAAATGTATTTAGGAAGTTTAGTGCGCCAGTCATCTTAGTACCGAACTGGCTTCTCATAACACCAGTGTGCAATTCCAGAACTTGCCAGACAAGCAGATTACCTTATTATTTTCTTGTGCTTGGGTGAAGTGCAGCAGATATCAAAAAATTCCAGCCATAAAAAGTAGTAACTTGCTGTGTGGGACTGAAACAGATTACTCCCTAAAACAGCTATGAGGGAAATCCAAACCTCATGAGAAATTTTCTCATTTATTATATGAAAAGGAAAATGTACACGTATAAATCCTACCAATGCAAGAATAACTACAGACAACATTTATCTATTATTCAAACATATGATTCCAGGTTTATTTACATAAAATGCTCTCAATCAATTAATACATATATTGGAAAAGCATCAGAATTTTAGACTAATTGAAACATACTCTAAAGGCATAATGCTATGCTAGCCCATCAAGCATTCATCTGTTTATCAGACAGATTTTTTTTATTCCTGTTCATATAGTGTAATATTAGCAGTAAATGATGTGGTGATAGACACCTGTCGTCTTCCTATCACCTTGCTCAGAAACATTTGTCCATAATCCTTCCCTTACTATTCTCTCGTCTTCATCCCAAAAGATAAATTTTCCCAACTTCCAATTCTCAGAATTTTAATGAACATCCTTCTTCTCAATAAATGCAATATTTGTAATCTTGCAATATTTATTTTAATTCAACAAATATTCCCCATCTTTTAACATTTTGGGTAAACGATGTACTGTGTTTTGAAAGGATGCAATATATTACAGTTCTAATGAGAGTCGTTTGAGATAAAGGCAAGTCTGATTTGATTTCTACACAGCTAGAAGTGCAACTGCTATTCAGAACTTGTATAAAAAGCTACTTTTTTTCCTGTGGTTTCATATTCCAGCTTTTATACACATCTTCCAACATCCTCTTAGCCTTTCACCCTTGCATACAGCAATCACATTTTTCTCAAGGTCATTATCAAACACAAACCAAACAAAATCCCCTACATTCAACTTTCCACTATTTTTCATTTCCTATCTTTAACTCCTACACTTATTATGCATCACAGTCTCATTATCTTACATTGTTCTGCAATGAACTGAATTACCTGCCTTTTCACACATTGTCTACACCAATTATAGATTTGGGAAGTCAATGTTTTTCTCCAGCTTTCCTATTCTAATTGAAAAGTCTTCATAAACACATGCAAACATAAGTCTTTTACTGACCCTCATGTCACCTCATTTATTACCTCCACTAACTCTGCACTGATACATTTACCTAAACCATCTGCTTTCAGTATGTAAGCCAGTTTTTTCCTGCAGCCGTTTTCTTTTCAATGACTTTACACATCTATCTCTATGGTGGCATATCAAGATAAGTTGTCCTTGAATTTTTGATAAATTGTATCAGTGCTGCATTTTCCCCTACTAGCTCATCCAGAAATTCAAGAAATCATGAAGATTTATTTGATGGTTCCATTTTCATAAGTTCATGCACCCAAGCCTTTCTAAATTATGCATTACAAAATATGATATTTCATTTCAGTGTTTCCCAAATGAAATCACACAAGAAGCCATATAAGACTGAGGAGGAGGGGCTGTTGGTATGAGGTTCTGAACACTGCAAGCCAGCTTTACTCAAATAAATAATATGGTATTGACTTACCTGGAAAAAATACCCTTCTGTCCTTTTTTATTGTTGGTTGTGTTTCTGGGGTTTGGTTGGTTTGGTGGTTTGGGTTTGGTGGTTTGTTTGGGTTTTTTTATAAGACAGAAGCTGACAAGATTTGTCTGCAGTCTGGGAATCACTCATACCACCCTTCCTCCCTTGCCATAGTTCTGTTTTACTAGAAATTTGGACATGTTGCAATTTTCTGTGACATACTAACTTTTCTTAGCCTCAAGGAAAGGGTGATGGTGACAGACCTCAAAAGGCAAGATGTGCATTTCTGGCTTATTATAGTTGCTGTGAATAACATGATAAATTAAGGAAAGAAGATAAGAGAAACAACTGAAGGAGTCTCATCTGAAGTGAACATTCCATAACTTCCAAGGGCGCCTAAATAAAGAGGAATGCAACCTTCCCCTTCAGTTGATATAGTGACATAGATCTGGCTAGGCAAATGTCCCCATGATCTTTAAGGTCCCTTCCAACCCAAACTATTCTATGAATCATTCTATGATTCTATGCATACGTTGCAAGTGGATGCACAAGTGAGAGCACCACTGCCAATACCTTTTCATTCTGAAGCACCCACTCTTCCCACAGGACACCTCATCTACTGTTCATAATATGGGATCCTCTGACCTATGGATGAAGTAAGGGTTGCCAGCAACAGTATGTATATTAAATATTAATAAAGCTTAACTTCTTACTATTTTTTTTAATACAAAATAACAATAAAAGTTCTAACACCTTAAATGAATTATCTTGTGCACGTCCTCATGTGTGCATCCACTTTGAAGACCACTGCACTAGACCTTACAATTTCCTTATTTCCAATTATTTCTTATATTTGTATAGCTCCTGGCAAAATCTGAAAGCCAGTAAGAATGAGGAACTCAATAGGAAATGTTAAGTAATTTCAAGCAAATGTCACCAAAAGATTGTCTTACAGCATTTTTATTTTCTTTTTGTAATTCTTTTAATTGTTTCCCTGAGTCATCAAGCTCCTTCATATTTCTCATGCATCAGCCTTTTCATACCCCTTATTGAGATAACATTCAGGTTTATGAACCAGTCTGCAGTTTCTCTTACAAATACTGCTGAGGCACACAATTAATTACAGCTCTAAGTACCTTTCTCAACTTACTACCAGATTTTTTGTGGCCTTAGGGTTTCTTTTCCTGAGGGAAAAAAAAAAACAAACAGGCCTTTTTTTTTTTTTCCCCCTTGAGTTCATACTACTCATTATGCATTTTCTTTTCAAATATCTGAAAACATCATATTAATAAGAACAAAACTATTTCAAAAACTTGAAAACCACTAATGTTTTCCTCATAGTTAATATGTCTAACTTATCTTTCTGAATTCTTTTATTCCATAAACTTTTCTCTGCTTGTTTTCAGGCATAGAAATTTAGCTGTAATCTGATAGGCATCAAATATACCCCACAGAACACTATTTGCTGTTTTTCCACAAACATATAGTTTTTAATATCCTCCGCATGTTACTTTATTATCATAAGCACACAACCAGGATAATTATATCTACTCAGCCCTCTGAACAGATGTCATGTGAGAATGTAATACTAGAATGAATCTCCTGAGGCATTACTTTGATAATGCAGGTAACCACATAACATATAATCTTATTCACAACATTAAGATCAATTTTAAAGCCAATTAGGGGTTTGGGGTTTTTGTCCCCTATTACTCCTGCATCAAACACTGTTTTCCAAACTATGCCTCCTATCATTCAGAAAAGTTAGTTTAATTTCCATCTGAAGTATATTCCTGGACATTTTGTAATCATTTGTTTTCATGCCGGAACTAACTTCAGACTTTGATAGCTCTCTTTACCTCCTTCTCTATCCAGATATATTTACAGAAATTTTTACAACTTCTCTGCTTTGATTTTTTTTTTTTTTAACATTAAACATACTTTTAGCCCCTTCTCATAGGACAGATTTTCTATTCTCCTGTTTATAATTGCAATTTTCCTTGGTACAATTTACCATTCTTGAACATGGCTGTATGTAGTTAACTGCAGGCTGTCATTCCTTGTACAGTAGAAACACTTTTCCCTCTCTACCAAAAACATTTTCATTCTGACAAATCCAAGAATGTCTTTTCCCTACTGACAGCTGCACGTTTGTAGCATACAATCATTTTACAATTGACTAAAGCTCCAAGGTCTTTTTCCTTATTTCCGACTGATTAGTCCTGACTGTATCACAGAAATGCCTGTTACTCAGAATTCAGACATGACCTTGTACTTTGTACACTTAATTTCAACCCATTTTTTATTACTGAAGTCTTCAAAGATTCCCTGTTCTTTCTGCACAACATTCTAATCCTCACCAGAATTAACAAGGCATTGCAGTTTTGTCATCGGCATATTTCATTATCATATTCCCATTTTTCCTCCTAAGGTTACCACTGAAAACTCTAAATGAAACAGCATTGTTAACACCAGTCCTGAAGAAACCCCAGTAACTCCCAGGCCCATAGTTTCTCTCTTACTAGGTAGGCTTTTGTCTTCTTGTTTCTAAGTTCTTAGCTATAAAGCAGATTTCCACTTCTCTAATTTAATTAACAGGTTTCCTCATATTCTCTAGCTACTCCAAAGAGCAACTCACAGAGTAATTGTGTCACTGATTCAAGCAGAGACCACCTGGCATAAGGAATGAATCTCAACTTCTACAAATATCCTCCAGTAGCGGAACATACCCAGACCGTCATCATCATCTTACTACAAAACTATGCTTACTGAAGATCAAAACCCAGATTTTCATTACCTTGTCATTCCTTCATCCTTTTTCTCCAGGGATTGAGAGAATTGAAGTGAATCTGATTCAATATTCCCCATCTTTGCACATGTAGTCCACCTCTTGGCATATCTGTCCTGTCCTGCTCAAGCAAAAACTGGGGGTGTTATTTTTCCTAACAGGTGTAACTCCCTTTTACCTCCAGGAATTATTTATTTTCTGGAAATCCTCTGGTACTAAGCACTCCAAATTACACACATCTGCTGGTACTAGCACTGCTGTATGTCATAAGACTCTCCCCAAACCCCAAACGTTTTCCAAAATCAAAATCCAAGTACTTCCTGCCACCACCTGGAGGAGTGTTTGTGTGTAGTTTTTACTGCTGTTGTTTAAAATCATGTCTCCTCTTAGACTGATTCCTTATTCCCATCAGTGAAATGTATTAAAGAATAGCCAGGCCACCAACTTATAGTCCAGGCTAACAACCTCTAATTTTTATTGGCAAGTAAATGTTTTGATTATTGTTCATGTTCACTTTCCTCCTCTTTAACAAGATAAACCTTTTAAGTTCTATCTTCTTGTAAATATGCTATATTTCATCTTAAATTAGTACTGAGTAGTGCTACTGTTAGCCAGTTCCTACAGTTCATAATGTTTCTACTAGCAAGCTTAACTTCTCTTTGTGAGGCCAGAAAGATTAAATTCTCCCATTGTTATCAGAGAGTTCTTGGTGATTTCTAGCCATCCAAGAAGTATTTACAAACTTTTCAGGCAAAAATCACTGTCTTATGCCTGAATATTTTATTTTCTGTGACTACTTGCTGTGCAAAAAGACTGATTCATCCCATGATTTAGAATTCTTTGTACTGTGAACTGCAGATTTCATTTCATTGGTTATTTCTTTTGTCAAGTTTGCAAAGCTGAAGTTTCCAACGTTTGTTCTTTCCTCTTCGTATTATACTTATTTGTTTACTAGGCTACCTCATTACTCTCATGATAGTCCTCAAAGACAAAATGCTTTCCAAAGCCGCTGTACCCACTTAGGCTTCTGTTCTTATCTCTCCTTGGACCACCTTTAGTGCTGCATCATTAGCTAGCTTCATCCTTTTTTTCCAGTCTTAAAGGAGAAAGACTAATAATCTATAATTTCCTCTGAGTGTTGACATCTGGTGTTCAGCAACTCATTAACAGCTTTAACCTAGATTGGTTCTATCTTAGCTCAGTCAGCAATGATGAAAGGATGTAAGGCAGTAGTACACACTTTCTGGAAGGCCCCTCTTACACTCATCACACATCCACCAGCCTCTGCAAACTGAGAGTGAGTTAAAATAGATACCCACAGCTTTCATACAAAAACTTCTATTTAAAGTTTCTTACAACAACCAGACATCAGTAACTGCCTCTAGAAAGAGGAAGAATTTGCTTTTTTTTCAGGCCACGTGTTCCTCTGTACTTAAAACTGCTATCCACTGACCTCTGCTGACCTCTAACTGCTCTTCATTCTCTCCCCTTTACCACTTCCTCTTACATTGACTCAATAGAGGAAGTCATATTGAGCCAGATGGAGTGGGAGGGCAGAATTACTTTCTTTGAGGAATCAATTGTTAATTTTGCTTCAATCGTTTTTGAAACTGAGAAAGTTAAAGAGCTTTCATTAAATTCTAAAGATAACGGCCTTTTGATGATTCATCTCTGCTTGCTAAAATAGTCTGATGCAGTTGCAAACAACAACAACAAAACAGATATACAACTGAGAGTTACAGACCCAAAGACTTCAACTCCCACCAGTAAATCTGTTCCTGTAATTTTTTCCAATAAAACTACATCTGGTTTTGGAAAAGGGATTGTACATTAAAATCAACAGCAGACGTGTCATACAAAATACAAAAACACTTCTAAAACTAACTCAAATATCATAGAAACACTTAGAGATGGCCTTTTAATGTTATGCAAAACCAACTCCTATAATAAGCTTCTTTTGTTTTCAAATCTCTCTATATGAAATTGTGATGGGTCTATACCATGATGCTACCATTTTTGTAAAAGTTATCCCCTAAATTGAAGAAATATTAAGTAATAATATATTGAGGTCTTTAAAGGGCAAATGATATTTCAGTCTTACTGAAAGTATCTGGTATTCTCTATATTCCTCCTATTTTCCTCCTATTTGAATTTTAATGTTCCATCAATGTCATGCCACAGGGTTTATCCTAGTGGCATAAAAAATTCTGCAAAGGTGGATCAAAAAATCTGGACTACACATACAGTGGATAGTGTTATACTGTTCAAATAATCTAACACTACTCATCTACTTTTGGCAACTGTAAATCTAATAAATGATTTGAGTATAACTCCCTTTTGTACAATTCTGAGCACAGATCTTCTTACGTTCTTAAAAAGGGAAGAGAAAAAATATTCAGCCTGAATTTTGCTAAGTATTGTACTTTTAGCCTTCTGTGACAGAATCAGATTTTGTGCTTCAAATCTAGGTTCCAAAAAGCACATAATGAAACACATTTAATTGGCTGGCAAACAGTGGTTACATTTGCTTTTCCCAGTAAGGTCAGTAAAAAGAATATATTAAGAATGTCTTTCTACTCCACAGTTTTCCTTTATCTACATGTAAAAATTCCCGAGGACAGTACTGCTCTCTGCCATTCCAGTTAATTAACTGCCATTTTTATTACAGTCTTGCTTTCAGGTCTATGAAAGAATAAATCTCCACTATGATAAGTGCTATACAAACACTTAGAATACTGTCTCCACCTTCCTACTTTCATTTGACAGGATCTGCATTACATATGGTGCGAACATTACATTCATGTTGCCCACTAAAAGGTGCTTCCAGATGCTGTAAAATAAAGTGAATTACACTATAAAAATGCATTCTCACCTGCTTTCTTTTTCCTTGCTGCTTTCAACCTTAGGTCAATCAACATCGAAAGTATCCATGACTATTATGGAGTGGGGAAGAGGGAAAAGAATCACCCCCCCCAAAAAAAAAAACCAAAGAGATTAGAAAAGAAAACTTGCAACTATTAACTTGCTATATGTGAGCCCAGCACTAGATCTCAGTGATGAACTACCTGTGACATTGAAATTATAGTATAACAAGTCATAAAGAAGCCTGTAGTTTGTACCAGTTTAAAGCTACAACCATTTGAAGTGATACAGAGTGGACTAAACACTTTCCTCCAGCTAACAAAGCAGGAGCAGCATCGAAGTACCAGTGCTTAGGCATTCTGTAACTCAGGTAGTGTTTTCAACAGGACAAAGCACTTTAAATGTGAAGTTACGAATCTTATCTAGCATTTCAATTCAATATAAAAACAAGTACAGGCATTTAATGCAAAATATGATGGTGAAATGTGTCCAGAGATGATGGAAAAGGAACACAGCCCAAGCAGAAAGAACTGCTGACAGTGCATTTAGTCCTGAACCTTCAAAAGACAGTGAGGCAATACAGAGAAGATACTTCTAATAAATCTGGTTGCTTTTCACCCTCTTTTGAAGATTTCATGTGGGTACAAATATACACAAGCCCATCATCTTTGCCCTTAAACTAAAAACACTTTAGCACTCTTCTCAATGGGCTACAGGAGCCTTCTTCATACAATATCCACAGAAGCAGTCCCCTATTCCAAGAGGAAGACCCCCAATACTGATGCAGTCAGGCAAGGATTGATGAATCTGACCTTTACCACCTCATTTGCATGTATGGCAACCAGAACTCTATGGATTACTTCTGATCTCTACATTTCCTCATGTGCTAGCTGCTGCCTTGGGGGCAAATTCTTCACTGGCTCTCTATTTAGCAGACATGGGACGCATTTCCTGCTGTACTGTTCAAATGTCCTCCCATCTTGCTGACAGCTATAAAAAGTAGAAGGTGTAAGTATGTCCCTGTAAAGCTGTACCACCTTGGGTAAAATGTTGCAATGGAAAGAAATAGCTTCAAGCCTTTCATTGTGCATTTATTCCAAAAACAGTGCTTATAAATCCAACAGTCTTCCAACAGGACACAATAGCAGATTACCACAATACAAACAGCTACAGCCCCTCCTAGCTCTCAGTGAAAAGCATTTCAGCTTACAAGCTCTACTTTTGTCTTTGCTGTCTACCAGAGGACAGAAATAGTGAGTTACCACAGCTAAACTCATGACTGACAAGTCACCATCTTGTCTCAGCCAGAGAAATGTAAAGATCACCAAAAGTGGGATAAAACCGGAAAACGGGCATGCTTAATTAAGTTCATTCATAGGCTTCTGGGACCTACATGCACCCTATATTTTTTATTTTTTTTTTTAACTCAGGAAATATTTGGAAGTCCTTACTGAGGAAACCTCCACTGGCCTCTGTGACAGTTTTCCAGGAATCAGACTTTGCACATGTCTCAATTAAAGGACCATATTACTGCCTTTTAGCTCACATCTTTAAAAACAGGTAATATGGCCTATGTTCTAAAGTCAGTCCAGAAGAAAGATTTAAAAGTAATTCATGAGGGTACATGAAGTATTTTGTCTTCCTACTAAAAACTGTGGTATAATAGAAACTGCCTGTAGCACATAGTAGCGTTACCCAGGATGATGCTACACATTAGACATGGCCCATGAAACACTCTAACCTCAAAGCAAAGTAATTCCTAATATTAAACGCTCACACAAAGACAGTTCACAGTTGTGAAAAATACTTCCCTCCAACCTCAATTTCCATCTTCACTTTGTCAAATGTTATTAAAGATTGCATTAATGTTATGGTTCCAAAACTACTGCTTACCTAAGAATATTTCCTTTCTCTGCCACAGAACTCTATTTATTATTCGCACTCCAGAAGGGAAAACATAAAGTTATTTTTTATGTAGTCAAGGAAATTCTACCTTAAAAAGTGCTGATCACCTAAAATGTGGGCAAATTTATCAGAAGTTATTGCAAATAATACAGATAATTCAAACACTAGCTGCAAAAATCCATATGGATGTATCCCTGCTTACTGAACCTTCAATACATCAGATGACCTATTTATCCCAAATTATCCAAAGATACTCAGAACCCTCAGAAGTCAGCATGTAATAAACAGGGACTAAATCTAACAACATTCAAATGATGGGGGCTGGAAAATAATTTTGGATATAACCGTAGGTTCAAATGCTTAATAAGTTTTCATTAGATTGGGTTTCATGCAAATAACAAGCAGGAAAAATTTTAGAAAGTGTCCTGTATAGCCCCTACTGTTCCTATTAATGTCAACAACAACACAGCATTCAGTATTTCGGAAAATTCCTGACATTACAAGAATTTTTATAGATGAATCTCTTTGTTTCAATTTGTTTATCATTTAGGAATACACACAGAATCCAAAGGATACTCAGGCTTCTAAAGTATGTACATTGAACAGATCAAGGGAATAAAAAGAGATAAAATATCACCTTTGTCCTGGGTTCCGCAGTAGCAGTCATGTTTTTCCTTTGTGTTAACTGGTACAGTGCTGTGTTTTGACTTCCAGTTTGAGAACAGTGTTGGTGAAGCCGAATTGCTTGATTTATCCAAGGACTTGTGAGGCTCATGCTCTGCCAGGGAGGAGGGGAGGCTGTGAGGAAGCAGAGACACAGCCGGGGAGGTATTCCATACCACAGCACGTCATGCCCGGGGTGAGGGGTAAAGTGACCCGGAAGGACAGGGGTTTCCGGGTGGAGCTCGTTTCTCTTGGCCGGTGGTATCGTATTCTCTTCCCTTGTTATTTTCCCTTATCGTTGTTGTAGCTGATAGTAGCGGTGGTGATTTGTTGCTGGACTGTTTTTGTCTCAACCCGTAGGAGTTGCACTCTCTCGATCCTCCTCCCCGTTCCTCCGGGAGCGGGGAAGGGGAGAGCCCCGGTGCGGGGAGGCAGGGGGGGAAGACGGACACGGACCTCGATTGTTGTCAGCTCGGCTTCACCAACACTGTTCTCAAACTGGAAGTCAAAACACAGCACTGTACCAGTTAACACAAAGGAAAAACATGACTGCTACTGCGGAACCCAGGACACACCTTCTGGAAATTTATCCTTTATTTGCCAAGAGTAGTGACAATGATTAGAATGGGATACTCCTACCAAACATACCTGATGACTGTGGTTAGGTCAATAATACTATTTTAAGCACTAAGAACAGAAAATCAGATTTATACATATTACATTGTACATTTACTGGACCTAATTATAATTCTAACAAAAAAGCTAAGAAAATTATCTTCCAAGGCTGGACCTCTACTATTCAATCAAATGGATGTGAGAAAACTCTTAGGCATAAAATCCAGATATCATGGAAGATATTAGTAATTTCTACTATCTAGCTAGACAGCTTCCCACACAAAATACGTCTGGGGACTTGACCTAGAGGACAAGTTGAGCATGAACCAACAGCATGCCTGTGCTTCAAAGAGGGCTACAGATTTCTCGCACTGCATTGCCAGCAGGCCTAGACACTGGTGAGAGCCCACCACTGGAGAGGTACCAGTTGCAGGCTCCCCAGTAAAGGAAAGATATGGACATATTGGAGTCCGGCAAACGGGCTAGAAAGATGATGAAGGGACTGGAGCATGTGTCATACAAGGAGAGGCTAAGGGAGCTGGGAATCTTCAGCCTTGAGAAGAGAGGGTTCAGGTGGGTCTTATCAATGTGTTTAAATACCTGACCAGGAGAGTAAAGAAGATGGTACTCAGTGAAAAAACAAAACAAAATAGGCACAAACTGAAACACAGGAAATTCTGTTTAAATTCTGAGCAGGCTGTCAAGTGAGTTTGCCTCATATCCTTGGCAATATAGTCCTAGGCAGGCTGCTATGGCTGGCTCTGGTCTGAACAAGGGACTAGACTAGATAATCTCCCAAAGTGACTTCAAGAAAGCTATTATCAAGTATACAATCTTTTAAAATGTTTCTCCATTTTACCTGTATCATTGAAATACCATCATAAGCATGCTAAGAAATGCCAATCTACTTGCAAGGACTAAAAGGATTAAAAACATATAAATTTAAAAATTATAGATCAGAAAACCATCAATCAGATTGTGAGCTGTTTCTGCAACTACTGTTTTAAAGAGCAATACAAAATGAACTGGGAGAAAGAGCTTCATTCCTATCATGGTATAAAACTAGAGGCTGTGATCCTGGGAATGGAAACGCAGCATCAACAAAGCTGCTCTCTACAAAGGCTGAATGCCGTAACTATTACTATATTGGGTAAACTCTGCCTCAAAAAGTCAAAGTTGTTCTGATAAATATTAAACTGGCCTCATTTTGACCATGTCCACAAATGCTTCTTTATGAATACACAGTGTATTTCAATGAATACTCGCTTTTATGAAGGAAAATTTTTTAAGTCTACAAACTCAATCCTTAACAGAAAGTGACAAGGAGAAAAGAAGTTATCCGAATACTCATTTGGGACTAAGTGTTTAGCGGACATATAAGTTCCTGACTACAGGGAAGAGACATGAGATACCTGACACTGACATTTATATTCTAATTCTCACTGAAGGCCTAAAAATTCCTTCTAAATATCCTGAAAACCAAAACAATGTCAAAAGAACAAAGAAACACAATATATGCTTTCCCTGATATCATTAGTAGCAATATATTGCATTTATACAGCGATTTCAGACCCTACAGTGTTACATTCTGTTTTCTTTTCAAGCACACAATGCACTGGATTGCTTCACTTACTATTAGCAGTAGCAGGACAATATCAGGATTATCGCAGGCACAGGCCACATGCATTGATGTCCAAAAATCCTCATCTTGATGATTCACATTTACTCCTCTGTCAATTAGAATTTCAGCAGCAAATGCATTATCATAGCGGGCACACTAGAAGAAAGAAGAGCAAATTAGGGATGGCATTTTATTCAGTGTACAACTGAATTTATCAGATACAACTTTTGCTCCATATAACATTTATATTGAGGAGATGACGCATTGTCGTTAAACTTCTGTGTTTGTAGGGGACAACAGCTGATGAATCTATAGAAATACTTTTATGGAGACTACAAGTTCCATGTGCATGATTCACAGAATCCCTTATTCCCTCTGAAAAAGCACTGTGTGAAATTTGCCGAAATCGACGGTAAAAATGAGTCTTTCTGTTCAATATTCTAATTCCAAATCAGTGCACAGGCATCAGTGCCTGATGATCACATAATGAGCAGTAGCATCTAAGTATACCCACACATACATATATCCACATATGAGAACTTCCGCCTTTTTCCAGATGACAGCAATAAAACACACCTTTCCATACTCTTTTTTTCAGTCCTCTAAATGCACTGATTCTTACCCGAGTCTCTCTAACAGATAAATATGCTGCACGCTTAAGGGTGTTGGAGGCAGGGTGGTTGCACACATATGTGTGTCTGTACTTTGTTTTGACAATGGAGGTCACTAATTTTGGCAGAGAATAAACTGGTTTAGCCACTGCTTCGAGCTTAACTCCTGTGTCACATCTGAACTTTTTTATGGATGCACTTACAGATAATTCAAAACACAATCAGGGCACCTAAATTAAGATCCTAACTCTGGCCTAACATAAAAACTCAGTAACTCTTTAGAGAAAGATCCTCTCCATTTTCCCACTGGGGAGAGGTTACAGGGAGACTAATTTTCTGTATTAGATACTTAGATGCTTTGAATACAATCTTTAATGCTTGTGCTTCTTCCAATATTTAAAGCTGTGTAATATTTCCATGCCCCAGAAAGCACCAATATACACTGCACAAATCACAGAATAGTAGGTTGGAAGGGATCTCAAGGGTCATCTGTTCCAACCTTTGCACACCTGTAAACCTCAGCATCCAACACCTGGAATTTCAAATATGTCTAAAATTGAAGGAGATAGACCTGGGGCAGCTTCAGCATCCTGAGCTTTGGTCAGCAGTGTCACAGCTTGCTGTTAAAGATGTCTGCTGAGAGCTGGGAGCTGAGCATTGAGCTCTACCTTACAGCCCTTTGAGAGATCAAGAGACTTAAGTGGCATTATTTGCACCAAAAATGCCGAGGTGTTAACAATGATTTCTTTCAATTAATACTGAAATGTGCAGATAACTTGCAAGTGACGGTTCACCAACTATGTGGTTATGTCTGTATCACAGGTGGAACTACACCATGGCATCTTTTTTTTTTACTTCTCTCATGGAGTGCAAAGAGAGTTCAGTAAACACCTTTGAAGCTTTCACGGCCTCCCTGAGATTCAACCATACTTATCTACAAGTGACTGCAATAGAATCTTTATAAAGTGCACTTTTTTCTTTTTTCTAATAGAAATAGTTCACATTTTGGAAGTTAACAGAAATTGAAAAAGAAAAAGGAATTATATAATGAATCAGATTTTAAGTAAAATGTGAGGATAAATGTTATTTTCCATTAATTCTAAGATAAAAACATTCATACTACAACACGGATTAAGCTCCCCTTTGCAAAAGCAGCTGTATGTATGTATGTATAGAATTACAGTGGTAAAACTAGTACTTAGAATGGATCTGAGTGGGCTTTAAAAATATAATTAAGATGCACGCTAAATTACTATTTTCAGTCCTTGCAGAAAACCAGATTTGGCTTATCTGTTTCCCTGTATCATGACTCTCTTCTTCTATCTGTATTGCTCTCAAACTGGGGTCAAATCCAAGTTTCATTGAAACCAGGTTTGCCCCTACCTCCAATAGGACCAGCATTTACCTGCAATTATGTGTACTTACAAGTAACTCTGACTAAACTGAGGTAGTAGATTACACAGAGTTCTCTATTGCGTATTTCTACTGCAGGAAGTTTCCCCTCCTTTTGAAGCATGTGCATGCCTGGGAAGCAGCAGGTACCAGCAGATAGATACTGATTGTCACAGTGATGCAGATCAAGAAACCTAAAAAAGGACAGTTCCACTGCAGGTTTTACCTGCAGTTAAAGAGTGTAATCAACTGATCTACAACAAAGCAACTTAAAATCCCTGCAGATGGAATTTTCCTTCTTCTGTTTTAAAATGCCTGTGAGACAGATGTCACATCAGCCACACTGAAGATAAGAATTGTTTCCTAGGGCTTTCAGCACAGATTAAGACTTGGGATGCCTCAGTTTCAGGAATCCCAAAGATAACAGCTCATATGGGCTACATTTTTAAAGAGTGAGTATTTTTGCAGTAGGCAAATAATTAGGGAAAAGAGAACTTAAATTTTCTCTGTTCCAACTAATTTCTGCCCCCTTCCCTTACCTAAGCCTCTACTTGCCAAAAAGTCCTTGGTAAGTAGGACAGCCACGGAATACGGAAAACACAGATTAATTACATAAGGGAAATGCAACATCTGGCAAGAGCATGGTTACAGGTGTGCTGAAGTCCAGTAATACTCTAGGATCTCTTTTTTTCATCAAGAAATGGCGCTATTTTGTGTACATGCTATGAGAAACTTAATCCTACTGTTCTAAAACACTCTGCCAGCAGACTTTTCACTGGATCTGTTATATGCTCACATTTCAGAAGTCACATCTATTTTAGCGGCACTGTGACACAAAGTCGGATCCAAATATCTTGAAATAATTTCACATCAAATAGAAAACATGTCTGCAAATGAAGCATCATAGACCAAAATAAAGGATCATAAGACTTAAGAATTTTTGATGAGTTTTGCCACTGGCTTCAGCAAAGCCAGAATTTTACCTCTGCAGTATTTCTTTCTCTCTGCCTGTCAGTCTTTTCTCCCCATGCCCTTACATCTTGCTTCTCTTTTGGTCATTGTATACAAACCATTTTCCTTTTATCATACAGTTACTTTATCTAAATTGCTATGCAAATAATGATAAACTAAATGCAGATGTGTTAAGTATCCACATGTAGGAAACTGGTGCAATAAAATATGAAATAAAAAAGAAAAAGGAAAAATGTTACAATGTGGTGTTTTTCAAACAGGACCTGTGAATCTCTGCACCACATAATTCTATCTTCAGAATCAAGCAATATTGCCTTTATTCTTACTGCACAGATAATTTTTAAATAAAACATTTCATTCTGCTTTGTTACCATTCCTATGACATGATCCATCCTTTCATAAGCAATTTGAAAATGACCACGTATTCCACATGCATAGCTGGATGCAGTCATAACGACTGTGGAGGGCATTGTAGATAAAGAAGTTATTGCTAAGCCTTTTGTTAATGTGCCCAACATGTTACTGAGCATCCCACCATATTTATCCGTAGTCACTAACACCAATCTTCAATCACTCTTACCAGATGGAGCAAGGAGCCTCCTGAGGAAACAAGCATATGAGGGTCAGCACCATCCTTCAATAGCCGTAGCACTGAAATATCAAAGAAAAGAGAAACAAGAATTAATGCAGCAATATACCTTATTCTGAGCTGTTAATAGGATGATTCTTCATCATCTTCATTAAGAGACTTAATAACTATGCAAACCTCCCAGATAACATTTGCAAAACTATCATGTCAGCATTTCCCATCTCGTCTATTTTAATGGCTAAGCCTGGAAGCAAAGAACCGTTTATAATGATGCTAAATATGAACAGTATCGAGGACTTCTCAAGCGGACAGATGAGCTTGTCAGTTTGTACATAGGGGATAGCTGGAGAAGAGACCCTGTCTCAAGGTCACAATCACCTGACTAATCCATTTTGCAGCAAAATCACAGTCAACTGGTTTTATCTTACTTTGCAGAGTTCCCATGAGGTTTGTTGGCTTTTTTAGTAAATAACTGAAACCAGTGTTCATAATCTAAATCCCTTGAAATTAATCATAATGCCAAACCTAAATGATCTGCACTCAATTTCACCTTTCTAGTTCATTGTCAGATCACTGATGCAGCATAATTCTTAAAATTATATTTGAATCAAACTCCACTCCCAGTTACATGTATTAAACCCCTTTGAAATCAAAACAGGCTTATAAAGGCAAGCAAAACCACTACTCTTCATACGGGTGCTCACTCAAGTGTGAAAAATCAGCACTTTTTCCCCATGGTCTTTATTGCCTTTATAACCTTCTCACTTGGAATCAAAGCATGAACTGACTCATGCTACCAGCGTTCATTCCTGGAACAAAATTGCACAGTAGCAATGCCAGATGTTATCAGGGGAATCAGCACCAGCATTGCAACTCTGTCTTCACTAAAGTGGTACGAAGGACCCTTTCAAAAGGCCTCCCTCCAGGAAAATAACTGCCAATAATGTTTCCTGCGTAAGAACACAGGTGGTTTTACCTCCAACATCTGGAAATCCTGGTTTTAATTTCTAATTAAAATTCCTGGATGGAGTTGTGCAAAGGTCTGCAAAGAAAGTTTAAGTTCAGAGTTCCCTAGAAATGTGTTCCACTGCAGTGTCTGTCCTACAGGAGGGCCACAAATCTGTCTCAAGTCTCTTCTGACTTCTGTGAATCTGTCAAGAGACTCATGTACACCATGTCCTCCTTATCCATGCATTTTTTCTATGTGTTTTTGTTCTCTCTAGAAATATCTTGCAACTCCATTTTTCACTATACATTTAAACTTCTTCCAGCATTCAAACATTCAGCTGACCTATTTGAAAGGAGTCAGTTTTCTTTTCAAATATTGTCAATTTACACAAGCAATGTTGACCAGGTGCCCTAAAAAAATTCAGCCTAAGAAATAAAATATGGCTAAACGGTTGCAAGCCTGTAAAATTTAAGTGAAAGTGTTGTCATCACCATTACTAAATAATTCACACATAATTAACACACTGGTATATTGGACAAATACTTATAATAGTTAAATAATTTAATCTTTTGCTCTTTTTAAAACTTTGAAAATCAAACATCAATCTAAAGTATTGTATAAATTCATACTTTATACATAGTTCCATAGTACCTATTTCTCCTCACAGAAAGTTTTGCAACTTTTCATTTACACAACTGTAAAAGACTTGAATGTTCTGGCAAATGCCACTTTGAAAAATAAATACTATTAGAAGTCACTGTTGTCCTCCAAAAGTAGAAGTGGAACATTAAGTAACATGACATAAATGAACTGTACAACATCTGCCAACCAAGATGAAAAGTACTGAAGAAGAGCGGGAGGGTGGAGAAATATTTACAAATTTTCACTACCTTGGAAAAATGAATGAACAACAAAAAAAGCAAGTATTTCTTTCTGCTCTCAGATCCACAAATCCAATACTAAAGTACACAACTGACTTCATCCAGACAAAGACTGGTAAAAACAGAAGTTCAGAACTAAGTTCTTTCCTTCTTCTAATAATTAAATTGCTGAACACATATGGACATGCTTCCTCTACCTCAGGTTTTAGTGAGTAAAGATCTTATTGTAAATCCTTCCTCCCTAAGTAAGTGTGCAACTACATCCACCTCAAGAGTTAATATTTTCAATATTCCCCTGTTATGCCATTTTTTTAGCAGGCCACAAAAGATGAATGCTGTATCACATAAGATTTCTTAAGGCTCCAAAAGTAATTTCATTCTGCCAATCACATCAGGATTTCACCTGACCAAATTAACACCCCGAATTTTTCCCCTTCCTCCATTCCTGTTTTTCAGGGATTAAAAAAAAAAATAAAAATTACTATGGCTTGGTTCCACCTGCAGCAGTAGTCTCATTTGCAAACATGGGAATCAAGGCAGATAGTCCTTAAAGGTGTAATTTTCAGAAATTACTAAACTGCCATAATTCTGGCTTTAACTGTTTACATCAGTGAAAGCATTTGACTCTCTGAAAACACTGTCCTTATAGTGTATTCTCACAGACTGCACTGCTGTGAAAAGGCGGAAGGCATGTTATCCACTGCATGGCTTATTCTTCTCTTTTGCCATCTCTCTCAACCTATGCAGCACACATTCAACTGGACCAATAAGTCTAATCTTTTTTACTATTATTATTATTTTTTCTTTCTCCTGGCAAGGTCAGTTTTCAACCCAGTCAAGGTGGCTGACTGCACAGCTCCTTAAGCACCAGCACAGAGGATAGAAATGCACACATCATGTGGAGGCAGAGCAAGCACAGTGCGTTTGGGTGGAAGAAGTCTTAGATTGACTAAGGCTGATAATTAAATAACATCCTCAGTCTGTGCTTCTACAAGGTGGGATAAGCTGATTAAGGAGTGAATGAAGAGTCTATTCCCTTCCCTCATTAACAAAAGGACTTGCACATCATTTTCCTCTGGCTGCTTCTGCAACTTGGAACTGACTCTAATGGCACAAAATAACCCCAGCAAAAAAATAAAAAAATAAAATGCAGAGTTTCCTGTTGGATCATGGAGAAAAACTCATTCATTGAAAGTCCTGGGATCACCAAATCCAGCTTCTGGGTAGACCTCTCTTTTGGCAGGACTAGGACACAAAGGAAGGTCATAGGATTGGGAAACTGCATTTCTAAAAATATTCCAAAATAATTTAATCTGAAGCCTAAAATAGCAACCAAGTGACAGAAAGGGTATAGAAAACACAGACTATTTACTGAATCTCTTCCTCCCACCAAACCCCCAGAGACTTGGTTCTTATAGAGAACTTGTACAAAATGAAGTAACGCCTTTTGGATCCATTTTGCAACCTTACTGTTGAAACTAAAAAATGACAGACCATTTCTAGATCTGAGATAGAAATTTGTTAAGAATGTTTTCACTTTACTTCTTTTCCCCTTAGCAGAAATGCAGACCAAGATTGCAGCATAAAGAATATGAAAACTGCAATCTTAAAGTAGAATATTAAATAATTATGATCATAAATTATCATAAAAACTTAGGGCACATGGATAAAAGCTCTGTTCTCTTTGGTTTATTTTTCCTCATTATTGCATGTAGCTTAGTCCCTGCTTCAAGGAAATTCATGTCACACAGACTACCAGGACAAGATACGCAAACTCGTTTCAATGGGCAAGAGTCTTTGTTCTGAATCAAGATTATGTGCTACATTCCTCTGTATATAAAGTAAAAAACATTTCTCTTTTTTTGAATCCACCACCCCCACGCCCCCCCCACCCCCCACCCCAAAACACAGTAAGAAAAGAAAATAAAGAAAAGAAGATCACAGAAGCAGAATCCCGCACACTACTATGCAACTCACTTGGGTCATTCACTTAAGACTTTACTAGTCAGCGAGAAAATCTTCACCTTATGTTCATGTTTTCCTTCTGATAGAACTATTCTAGTTAATGCTAGCAGTTGGGATGAATTGCCTAATGAGGATAGATTGTCACAGGTCTCCAGAAATGCTGTAGCTCTTAGTTAATGCAATTTTTACAGTTCTGACAAGACTTTCTTTTAAAATTTTTATTTATTTGTACTCTTTCATGGAAAAGAATTCTCCAGAAAAGACGAGGAGTCTGTAAAGAAGCTTGAAGGCAGGAAGCTGACATTTACTTAGGAAAAAATAAAAAAGTGGAATTTCCAGTAAATTCTCAAGCCCTTCCTATGTGTGTATGAACAGGTCCATACATTCTCTGATGACTTTTAGATTTGACACACAAAACATTCAACTACTTACAGTAGAAATTCACACCTAATCTCATAAAAGGTGTTTTAGGAAGCACTGGAGTTATAAACTCTCATCATTAAAAAAGATAATAATCAAAGTAGCTTCTTACGTATGCCTGATTTTACAATTTTGACTAAATGATTCCTGTGAGCTGAATAGCTTTCCACACTTCACTGACTGTATTGACTACATTACAATTTACTATGTAGCCTTATAATCCAGTAAAGGCAGTATGGTGCCTGTTACCAGCCACAGGTCTTGCACTTACTTTACATGTGGGACTTGGGCTGTAAGTCTGGGATTGTCTTGGCTTGTTTAGCTGTTATAGCAACTGGCTAATGACAAAGTGACAATTAACCTGGCATGTTTTAGTTTCATTTAGCTTTGTGTAACTGTGCTGTTAACAATTTCGATATATACAGAATAACTAGTACTTAGCTGTGCTATGTTGAATAGCATTTAGCTACACTGGCATCCACAGCTATCCAAACCTTGTATGTTGCAAGTAAAGATCTGAAGTGACAGCAGACCCTGGAAGGTGAATTCAGAGGATGCAGGGCTATCAATAACTCACCAGTGATCAGCTACTGATGCTAATGCAAACTTAGGATCAGGGCAATGCTGCATTCACAGCAAACCCAGGCTTAGTAGAAACAGAAGGGGAAGAAAAAAAAGTACCAAGCATACGTAAAACTTAATCACTGGCCATCTGCTATGCTGGATATACAGTACCAGTATATGTTTCTATTAATCATTCCTCTGGGGAGTAGCAGCTAGCTAGTGTAAACTTTGTTCCTCTTAATATCTATTTTTGTTCTCTTTAGCTTAGCATGAATAACTGTAACTGGTAGAATTGTTCATTATATGCAGAAACATGACTTACTGCAGAAGCCTAGCTAAGACTGTGCTGCTGCTGTAATGGATTATCCTGTTCTCCTGCCTCAGGCTGCATAACTCCGCTGCCTGCCTGTCGCTGGCATAAGGCAAAGATTAGTTTTCAACTAGATCAACAATCTGGGAATTTGGCACTGGGCAATGGGTATGAATAGGGAGAACAGGGTAGATACCACTTTCAGCAACAGCTGAAAGCAGTTCAGGCATAAACTGACCATGAAATTAACCACTGGACAACAGAAGTGATGCATACTTCTAGTCTCCACTTCCACCAATTACAGAAGCGTCATGTTTTGCCCTTTACTCCCTCCACAGTCAGACCTTTTGTCCAATGCTGACATCTTAAACTCTGTATAGATGTCCCACTAAGAATTCTTGCCATCTTCATGTCTCATTAGTAGCTGTTTCTTATTCTTCAGTCGTCACTGTACTTTCAGCTTGTACCGAAGGCACTTATGAGGAACCGGCTATTCAACTCAGTTGTGTATAAGAACAGATGAGTGCCAGTCTCCGGTAAGTTATTCTTAATCAGAAAAGCAAATGAAGTCAAGTAAAATGTCATAAATTTTTGTTTAATGCAGTTTTAGAAAAATATTTACCTTGCACTTTTGCTATGATTAGTTTAAAATTAAATTTTAAAATTCCAAGTACCACTGTTGATAACTTAATCATTCTTTTAAGTTGTCTTGTTCACCTAACAAACACATTTGTAGTAGCAATACTGTTACCACATCATTTCTAGTATAATAGCTGCTGTTTCCTGTCAAAGCAAGCTCTACCCATCGGTTGAGAGTGGTTATTCAGAGAAGTCATGCCCTTAATGCACTTCTCAAAAAACTAATTTGTAATCCTACTTCTTTTACCATCCTTCAGATATTTCCAGTTATCACTGGCAACATCTGTCAAACACGTTCAAACCTTATCTTCTCATTTTCTGAAGAATTCTTGGAAATAAATTCCCAACTTTGCTGCATAAAGATTAAAGACAACAAACCATAAACGAAATATGCACACCATTTGGACAGCTCAGTGCACCATTCACAGAATGCAGAAATGAAGAAAGGAAAATTACTTTATCCATACTGGCAGAATTTGAGAATGTTAGCCTCACATATCCAAGCTATACTCATCACCGTCTGAACAAAACACTGATCAGGATAGGGCTGACATCTTCCCTGGCAGAGCTCCCCTAGTTCATAATTTTTTCAGGCACCCAGGAATCAGATTATCATGACCCCAGAGCAATCAAGCCCACTGATTCTCTGCTGCATTTAAAAGTGTGATGTGAACTGTCAGGCTGATTCCTGAGCTCCAGTCAACTCAGTGTTACCTTTAAAAGAAACAAACCAAGTCACCAAAGAAACAGACTGACAGAGGTAGTGCGACAGGTCCAGAAGACACCTCTCCCAGCTTTAATGTTAGGCCCAGATCAAAATACCTGTTAGTCCTATCCAATATTCTCTTTGTGCAGAAATTTATCAGACCCCAGGCTTGGAAGCTGTTGAGAGGCTTCATCACTCCTCTGTGGAAGTGAATTTCAGGCAGCACACGTAAGCACATGACAAGACAGGTCCCTTAACTTTCTGCCCAGTCCTCTGCTACTTTCCCACCAGGCCCTGCACCCTCAACTATTATATGTCCATGCCCAGGCATCCACCAACCCTGGCAGCTTCCTGCCTAAGCACAGTCACTCTGGAGGGCAAGGACACAGCCCTCCTGCTATCTGATGAACTTGAACTGGGAAACCACACAGAAAATAACGGTTGTGTCTCCAGGCCACACAGACACTAAGTCAAACTTCAGTGAGATCTCTAGAGAGGGTCACAGCTCCCTCAGTGAGGCAGATATTTCTAGCACTGTAGAGACAACCAGAATAATTTATGAGTTTAGGGACTATGATTATTTAGGAACTGCTAAATTTAAAACTCCTTCAAGCACATTCGCCTGCTTTCATTCAGTTTAATTTTTATATACATGAACTTTAATGTAGTCTTTGCCTACACTAGAAAATACTAAGGCCACAAATCTAATAGCCTAAATAATGCTAATGTGTGCCTCTTACAGTGCCAAAGCACAGTGATACAAATTAATTTATAGCCTTATATCACATGAAAAAGTGACAATGACCAACAGCCCAGTGTGGCACACCTGAGTTAAGCTCAGAAACAGCAGGAAAAGCATCTTTTTTTAAGACACTGAAAAGACAGGTATTCACATGGAAAACAGTGTAGACTCTGAAATTATTTCAGAGGAACACGATTTTAAAATAAGTGGGTCACATTACCTAACAGCTACATCTGATTTCTCTTTTTCTGTGCGATATTGTCATGGTTTAAGCCCAGTTGGTAACTCAGTACCACGCAGCTGCTTGCTCACTCCTCCCCCCTTCTTCCCCCCCATTCCCAGAGGGATGGGGAGAGGAATCAAAAGAATGTAACTCCCACAGGTTGAGATAAGAACAGTTCAGTAACTAAGGTATAACACAAAATCACTACTGCTACCACCAATAATAATAATGATAAAGGAAATAACAAGGGAAGAGAATACAACTGCTCACCACCCGCTGACCGATATCCAGCCAACCGAGCAGAGATCTAACCCCTTCCAGGTAACTGCCCCCAGTTCATATAGTGGGCATGACGTGCCGTGGTGTGGAATACCTCTTTGGTTAGTTTGGGTCAGGTGTCCTGTCTCTGCTTCCTCCCGGCTTCCCCTCCTCCCTGGCAGAGCATGAGACTCACAAAGTCCTTGGTCAGAGTAAACATGACTGAGCAGCAACTAAAAACGTTGGTGCTATCAGCGTTGTTCCCAGGACAGATATTTATTCCTAAAGTCTTCTTTTATTTCTTTTTTCAGTTCACAGCATTCCAACTCCTTCCTGCTGTATAGCTACTCTTTCAAATAGAAGAGCCCTAATTTATATAATTTACCTGCAAATACATTGCAGTGTATTTGTAAACAGTGATGTAAATCAAAGTAATTTAGAGAGGAGTGGAAACAGCCCTTCATTTCTATGGCCCAAAGATACTGCTTGCAAAGGGAAAGCCCAAGTCACTAGGCAATGGTGGTGACCTCTTGTTTTGCCCCTGTTTTGAATTAACTCTTCCAGAGCTAGAGCTTTGGCCAGCTGTAGTAAGGTCTGTCTTACTTGCTTACAAAGCTTTGATTTTACCTCACTGTAACTCAGACTTGTATCTATTAGACCTGTTGCTCAAATGATTCACTACCACCTCACAAAAAAAACATATGCTTAGCTAAAAATATTGCTTCTATCATCAAAGCTGATAGCACAGCAGGGGTTTTGCCAGCATAGCTACTTCCCAGGCCAAAATAGCTGTGTCATCAAAAACCGGCAGCACAGAGCTGACTGAATTCTAAATTTCCGGTAGTGGGATAAAATTACAATAAAAAACAAAGCTTTTTAAAATATACCATAAGATGAACACTCTAAAATTAACCTTAGTGGAAAGTAGTTGATCATACAGTAAACTTAAATATGGCTTTTCTCACAGCTTTCACTTCCAGCTAGCTCATGTGGGTTATTTATTTCAAGTTTTAAAAGACCAAAAAAAGGAACCTAATATCTTAGCATTTAGGTCATCTACTGCATTCTGTACATATATTTTATCTGTCTCCCATGTGTGGGCTCTCCTGGTGGTCCTGACAAAGGTGACTAAAACCACCAAGAACATCATCAGCAAGCTGCAGTCAGTTTTTACAAAAGCTCACACCCCACATCGTTCACTTTAGGAATATATGTAAATCTGAAAACTCTTTAAATTACTGGTGCAATTCTAAAGCTAATTTATCTGCTACAGACATCCTGACTGTGTTAGAATGTTTGTAGAACTGAATGTTTCAGATCTTTATAATACTTTACTACATATGTTAAATTCACTTGAGACTTTGCAAGATTCCAGTCTGATAGTCATTAAATGGTAAACACTAAAACACACATCAGCAAAATGACTCATTCTGTGGTCAGCAGCTTCATTTAAAAACAATTGCCATTCCATGCTTTTCCCTAATGTAACAGCAAAAGTTAAAGAATTAGCATATATCACAAATACTCTGCTGAATAGACTGTACACTCCCTCTGTTTCACCCATCATGTGTGTTGATCCTATCTATGCCAACGTTACTTAATTGGCATAAATCAACTTACTGCTGACTTATATTCCATATGAAGCAAGACTCAGTCCTCTTATCTCTCACACCATGAAGAGCAACTTTTAGCCAGCTGGTTTAGTAGCCCTGTAAGCAAGTCAATACAACTTAGAGATATTCAAGGACAACAGGCTATTATCCTGCTTAGCAGCTGCTAAATGGTACTAATTACCAGCTGTAGGCCACTGGCTGTTGGATTCTGTGTGTATAGCAGAAATCCTAGTGTGTGCACAAGGGCACAAACTTAAACCAGGCAGTATAGAATAAACTAGGGACACCAGCTATCTGTGCATTAATCAAAAATTATCGTGCATGCCAGGGGAGGTTTAGATCAGGTATTAAGAAAAAAATTCTTTATTGAAAGGATGATCAGGCATTGGAACAGGCTTCCTAGGGTTGTAGTGGAATCACCATCCCTGGAAGTGTCAAAAACCATGTGGGTGTGTCCCTTAGTGACACAGTTGGACTTGGCAGTCCTGGGGTAACAGTTGGACTTGATGATCATAAAGGTCTTTTCCAGCCTAGTTGATTCTATGATTCTATGTGGCATATGAGTGACCAGAGCTATGTAGGAAATGTCTGGTTCCAGGAATATCTCAGTACTTGACATATTCAGCTCAGGCACCACCTTTCACAGGATGTTTACATAGTCAAAATCGGAGCTGCTTTCCTCTGGTTCATGCCTCCATACACACACTCCTGCCCTCAGCCTTACATGGGCTGGTATAGGGAGCTGCACTCTTGACATGCATTATACTTTCCTTAGTGGTAATACAAGCAGTTTATATCTGATAGTCTCCAAATCTTTATTCTTCTCTAATTTTGAGTCAGCTCTTTCTATCCAAAGTACAGGGACATGAAGGGTCTGAGGCATACAGCTAGACTTTCTCTCACATCTTGGTTTCCAAACTCCCAAACTTCAAGGAATTCTTTCACACTTGGCAAAGGGCTGGCTTGTCACATTTCATAATAAAACACAACTTTTGTAGGCTTGGTCCATTTCTGACAGGATAGCCCAAATTCTGTCATTTACTCTTGACTGATGTGTGTTCTTTGCACAGGTGCCTTTATCAGTGGTGACTACAACAAAGGTGCAACTGTAAGGCAACTATGAAGCGTCTAAATAACACTAATAAGGGTCTTGTCTGAACTAAATTTGTTTTAATAGATACTAGAATCTTTATTAGTCTCCTTTATATCTGATGGATGACCCGGATGACCAGCAAGAAGCACAAATTGCCCACAGACAGGTCCATATAATCTCCTCCAGTCAGTGCTGCTGATTGCACAAGCTCAGCCTCCTGGAAATCATTCTTCTGTCACTCATCCTATAGCTGTTTCGGTATGCTTGCAAGTTCATTGCATTCTGGCTTCATTTCCCCACACCAGTGACAGCAACCACCACCACTACCAATACGCCAACAACAACAAAAAGACTAAAAAATTAGCTATGACCATATAATCATGCTAAGGATGACAGATCACGTATATAAAGCCAGCACAGCAGAAAAGTGAAGCCTGTGACTACCACTTTCTTAAAACACCTCAGAATAAGCAAAGAAAAACATTTCTATATGTCTGCTTTGAGGTAAGGCTATTGCAGCAATATAGACTTCACACAATTTCAATGTTCAGTAGTTGAAATACAAAAATCATTCAAGGACACAGAGGACTGAAATGACAATTTGTAATTGTTCATCTAAATGCAGCTTCCAAGCAAAGAGACAAATGTGAAGCAAAAACAGTTCTGCATTCAGTATCACCATGCTCACAGATGGCTAAGCCTGCACACCAATTTTATGTAGGGTAAACCTACACTTGGTTACCTGTGAAGCATTTGAGGATCTGGGGAACCTAGGATGAGATGTAGGAGAAACAGACCCTCTGCCTCATATTTAATACTCAACACCTCTTCTTTGACACCAGTAAGTGTCTACAAGGGCCAAATTATCATGCCAAAGCTGGTGCAACTAGTAAACCACAAAGCAAATTTTGCTTTATTTATGCTTTATTTAAGATTTTACAGGTATGGATTGCAGTTACAGGCCAGCATGGAGAGGACAAAATTATACTCACACAGCACATGGTATAATCATGTGTTTTTCATAGCTTACGGAAAGCAAAAGTCTGACATACAAGTTGATATTTTTATTTGGCTTTGAAGTAGAATTATCAATTGTTCCCCACAGAAACCTCTCTGTGGAGAACAACTGCTTTGCCTAGTTTGTTTTTGCACTACCATAATAACAGCTGCCTTAATTCAATACCCCAGTTAGCTCAGTCCTCTCCAAAACTCAGAATGGTGTTGGACTATGGACCTTCTGAGGTTCCTTCTAGCCTGACTGATTTTGCAACTTCTTGAATTCAGCAGTCTTGATGTGAACAAGGGAACAAGGAAAAGGAGCGACCAATACCACAACGCCTGACAGAAGAGTGCCTCCGAGTTCTGAGTAATACCATTGAGCCCATGTCCATATGGAGCCACACAGTAGGTTTGGGCTGTGGTGATGAGCTACAAGTACAGAGGCTCAAGCTTCTCAAGTGATACACAATGCCACATTTTCTCGTTCACTCAATCTACACACCTGACACATAAACCAGGCAGAAGCCAGGGAGAACCCTGCTCTAGAAGCTCCTAAGTTACTAATAGAGAAAGTTACCTAAGTTACCAATACAGACAGAGACGTGGACTAATCCAGGAGAACATGAATGTATATAACATATACAGAGATAGAGTGAGATGATAAACTAATGCTCACGTCAGCACCTTTACATCTTTTTCTGTCCAACTTACCATAGTCATAGAATAGCTTGGGTTTGAAGGGACCTTAGAGACCATCTAGCTCCAAACCCTCTGCCATGGGCAGCAACACCTTCCACTAGACCAGGTTGTTCAAACCCCTGTCCAGTCTGGCCTTAAACATTTCCAGGATGAAGCAGCCACAATTTCTCTAACTTATATAATTCTAAATATTTATACCATAGAATTTTTAGGGAAAGGTTTAAAAGCAAGCATCATCTAAAATTCATCCCATACAGGAAGCCAGTGAAGTTCAGAAGGTGATTATTAAAAGGTTTGATAGCTAGTGCCCTCTTATAGGATGCCCCTTTTAGCAGACTAAGAAGCAAAGCAGTAGTTTCAGTTTCACACAGATGCTTCCAGCTTTAAGAACACTTCAAGTCATATTTTCTGTACTATCAAGGGGTACATGTGGAAGTCTAGAACAATCTACCACTATATGCCAACAGTATGTGACTGCTAAAATCTGGAGCTCAGTAATTGAATTCTGCAACTGTTATGTTTGCCTTTAGACTCTGAATGTAACAAACCCTAAACGGTGCACACTGTAAGAAATTGCCCACTGCAACCATCTCACTGCCCTGTAAAATGATGTGTACTGCTTCATGGTCACATATCCACTACATTGTGATAGAGAGTCATAGGAAAGAAACATAGTAAAAAAGCAGAATGCAGCCCCAGGCTGACTGTCTGGGGCTGCATTCTACCTTGAACCTTTTACATACGTTTAAAATCCTTGTGTAAAGCTGGACATTTAGAAATATTGTCAATTTCACCTTAACGGTTCATCTTCCCACCTCCATTCCTGGATGCAATTCACACAGAAACACAAGCTAAAATATCCATTCCCTTAGATTCATTAATAGTATTCTTACAAGGTTCAGTTCCTCTGCTATGATACCCTGTTACAGTGATGGCTGTGATTAACAATAATCAAGAAAAATCAATTGCCTATTCATTATTCCATATAACCATTTTACTCATTTCTCTCACACCTATAGAGCTTGTTCACTGTCAGCTTGAAGTGCAAAAGGTTTTAACAGCTAAAAAGCCTTGCGTACTGACTTAAGAAGACACCTCAGTATACTGAGAAAAAAACAATCTTCCAATTCATGTCTCAGAGAATAGAAAGATGAGTGAAATACTAAGCAGAATATACACTTTGTTAAGAATTTTTAAGAAAAAACGGTGGGCACTATACGAATAAACTTGGCTCTGCCTCTGACATATTGGTATTTTTACTGGGAAAGGTACAACAATTCAGGCAGAAGGAAAGAACAGAGTGACAGAAAAATGCTAAAGAGACAGACTTAGCAGTTAAAAATAATTTGCTGCATTTGGCTATATCGGCTATATTAATTTAGTTCTACCTTCAGAGCTTCTAGAGGAAGTTACTCCACTTAGTTATTCCACTTCAAACCTCTGAGCATTCTTCTCAATCCAGCAATTAATATCACAGTGATAAACTGTGATCAAGTCCATACATTGCGGAATCACAAAATAATGTCTTTCCCCTTATGCTAAAATATTCCATTTTATTAATGTTCCTCCAGCGTGACAAAGTAAGCATATATGCTGCTGGAAAAAGGCTTCTAAAATTGAAATGAAAAATCCAAGACACTTTAAAGAAAATAGAAAAGGCTATTCTCTATTGATTTCTGTAGTTTCACAGCTTAATTGCCATGATAAGCTCTGACTGAACTGAAAACATTTTAAAGTGATGCTGAAAGATGAATACAGAGAAGTTTCCCCTTTGTACTGAAATATTATTGGAAATTGATCTGAAGTACAATAAATACATTGAAGAACAAATCAACTACAAATTGGACAGAAAAGATCCTGTTCTTGCAATCTATTTATTTCACAAGTATATACTAGGATCTTCTGCCATCTCAGCAATCTTCCTTTTTAATCAGTGCGACTTATAATAATATTCAGGGAATATCAGCAGTACCTGCCTCTCAGTGGACACCATCTTTCATTGAGAGAATAGGCTTGTAAATGCTGCCAATTTATAGCCTTGCATCCCACTGTGGATCCCCTTTGAAATGAATAGGGAGAATGCCAGGTGCCAATTTGTTGGTTGTTAATGGCTAAACAATCCTATATTGGCATGGTAGTGATTTTATGAGTGAAGGGTCGCTGTATCTTTTGCTGCTTTTGGGTGCCAGAGCATGGTTAAGTGGAAAACTTTTTACTATAGCATGGAAAGAAAGGGCTTATGGAGAAAAACACAAACATGGAACTACGAAGGAGCCTGATAGGCTTCAAATGAAAAAAAGGACAGATACATGATTCTATATGTCTACAAAGGTTATCTCTTCAGACCAGATTATACTCTTAAAGAGCTGGATTCTTGTGTGGGGGTAACACCCTTCTGAATATTTTTTCTTGACATTTTAGTTTGTGAAATCCTTTCGAATTAGACCCTGATCATGCAAAGTCTTGAATAATTTGCATACAGACTTGTCCCACTGAAGAGAAGTTTTGTATCATAGTTCACCAAAATAAATAGTTGAGAATTTTGAAAATGTGACCAAAAGCAAATACATAAAATTCTTAGGAAAAATTGTGCATTTTTACAAAGATTTCCTCATAAATATTATGTTTTACACTTATAATTGAGGCATTGTTTAAAACTATGACTTCTAGTTAGCCAAATGTGTTCTTGCCTGCAACAGGAACTCAAGGATTCACTTACCTACATACAAAGCAAGCATTTTGGCACCTACATTTTAAAAACCTGTGCTTTAAAGAAAAATCCAAAAGCTAAGCTTCTAGAAACTCTGTTTATTAGTAAGAAAAAGACATACTTTTCAGACAGGTGATCAACAAATCCTCCAGGGTAAACTCTGAGATACCCAAAACCAACAAATGGGAATTGCTAACTTTAAACACACCCTGATTTATTCAGAGCTTAAATATGTGAAACAGGACTGCAAATAGTCTAGTATATACTCCTGTTTTCAAGACACAGCAGCAGAGACGATGACATCAAGGTTTTCATACAGCAGCTTACTATACAGTCAACTTTCTACAGGTTATTATACTATAAGCAAGACCACCTAGGTTCAACTTGGCTTTCAGGCCCCTTCTCCAGGAGAAAGCTATGCCAGGCCAGATGCTGCTTGAGAAACTTAAGGTTTGGGGCCAGGGAGAGCAGAAAACAGAAGAAGCAGTGAGAAAGAGAAATGCATAGACCTAAAAAGGCTATCAAAACAACCTGTAGGGTAACAGAAATGGGTGAGTGACAGCTCCAACCTCAGTTTTATGGAGAAAAGGAGGAAGCTCTAACTCCATTTGATGGTAAGACAGATTAATTACATTTGGTGTGAACAGCACTTCTTAGGAGGAGACCCAAAATGGAGGAATGCTTTCTCTTTCCTTTCCTACTTGGTAGAGGATATCTGTTCAAATCAGTTAGTTGTGGGCATGTACAAAACCAAAAACTGCAGCTGAAACAATGCAGGAGGACTACAGTGCTAAGAGAAAAGCAGCCAGGGAACAGAGGCACTCCTGCAGTTAGGCAGCTCACAGGGAGAACAAAAGGGAGAATAAAATCTACACTATCAAGCCTATTCTTTGCTTTTTTGATATCTTTTTCTGTGAGTTTTATTTTTTTTTCCAAAAAAATAAGTGTTGCATACTAGGAATCATACACACTTCTATCACCAAAAACCAGTTTAACATCCAGTTCTCATGTCAGCTTTACCAAATTACTAAAAATGTAACACATGGACAAAAAAATCTAAAAGCACATATGGATCCTGTAGGGATTCAAATATATTCAAATTTCATCTCCCTGTGATTTTATGATTGCTTTTGAAATGGGATGCTTTAATTACTTAACATCTGTTACCCAATAACTAAAGGCATTATGTTTCCCTGCATCATAACAAAAAGACGCCTTGTGTTGCTGAATTCAGCACACATGGAGCTAAACAAGGTTAACGACCATGCTGAACCTATAGAATTGAAGGCTTGCTCTGGTTTGAAATGTGCCTCTATCTTCCAGGCCTTTGAAACAGATTCTTCATCACTGGGTAGATTAAGATGGTTGAGTGATGCTTCATTTTTCTATATACAGAGCTGATTGAATCACTAGCAGCAAGTCTGACAGTCAGCTTTTAGTGTCTTCCAGTGTTACAGACACAGGAATCCCCAATACAGAATGCATGTTTTTGTCCGTCTTGTGGATGTATTAATTTATAATATACATTTTTCATTCTTTCCAAGAGCCTTGACTGGGCAAAGTTTTATGTACTTCATTTATTTCATATGCTCTGAATAGTCTCTTGACTTCACTATTCAGTGCCTAGTGTTCATGTCTCTTAAGGACTGGACAATAAATATTAAATAGTACAAATTATCATACATATGTATTGTGATTTCTTTTACAGTAGTTCCTAGTAAATAAACATTTGCCAACAGTCAAATTTATATTATCATCTAACGTACAGATTTCTCCTCCAATTCAAAGGAAACTAATTGTAAAATCCAAAATAGCTCTGTATGGGCAAACCAACCTATTATTATATGTATGCACTTTCCTGGGGTGGGGGAGGGTTGAGAGGGAAAAGAGGTTTATGTGAAGTTTAGAGTGACAGTAAATAGCAATCTTAAACTAAACTATATTAAATAATAGCAACACAATCCTGAAACAAAGCACTATAAAACCTGAGAAACCTATTTGTGGTTTAAATTCTAAGAAAGGACTAAGCATGCTAAAGTAAGGAAACAGAGAATATGCAATCCCTCAGATACATTTTAACTGTCCTGTAGTTTTGTTTCAAATGTTCTTGACTATGCTGTTTTAAATTCCTCAAACTGAACTAAGGTTAAACTGATTATTTTTTTTTTTTTGGTCCCTCTTCATGATATCACTATGCAGCAAATTACTAATTGGTGTAATTCATCTTATTTCCTGTTAATACGAGGATTGACCCACGATTTCAATTTTCCATTTAGGCATCTTTCTTTTCTCATGAAGGTTTACATGTGGATGCAAAAATGCTGCAACTGTTTGGCATTTTATCCTGCTCAGGGTTGGAATGATGGGTGAAAGTGAGAAGGTTTCCTAAGAAAGAGTGCACAGAAAACTGAGAAAAACTACTCAGATTACACAACCTAATCTTGATTCACCAGTTGCATTTATATTTCTGGCCTTTATGCTCTTGGTGTAATACACATATAACAAGGTTATACATCTAGTAAAAATACCCTATGCATTTAATTTTTCTCATGATATCACTGATAAAATTTCACCTGTCTCTTCAGAAGGCTCTAGATGAGACAAATATTATACAAAAGAAATGCTAATTAAAGTACCTTAGGGAGGAAAAGGGAATGAAAAGACAGAGACATTAAATATTAATCTTAAGCAAGGCATGCAGATTTTTAAAGGTGGAAGTAAACAAGAGTGGGTTCTTGTCATTTGGGATGCCATAGAATTGATTTGAACTTTCACACAGAGGTCCTTCTCTTTTCAAGAGTCACCCTTTTTTAACTCAAGATTGTTTTGGTTTTCGACTAATTTAAGGAAACTCTGATTTAATGATAAAGACCCAACTTGGGAGATTTTATGCTACACCTATTTTTCACCTTTTCCCAAAATATTAAGCATAATAATGTGTTTTATTATCTTTCTGTAAATCTGTTCTATTACTGCAGTTGTCTGTCTTTAGTAAACTTATATATATATATTTCATTTCTGTTTAGTAGCAAAGATGCCTCTGAAATACTGACACACACACAAAGCCAATCCTCATCCAAGGCTTTAGTGAATTTTAAAAACAAGGTATTGCTGTGCTTTCTCAGAGCCTTGCTTTCTAACCATTTATCCCAGCACATGCAACAGGCAAAATCATAAAAGCTGCCTTCAATCAATTTGAGGAAAAAGAGGTGTCACTGAACATCTAAAAAGGTAGGTTGAAAGTCAGAATCCCAAGGGCACACAGATTAACTGAATATATTCCCACTCGTCTTAAATTATACAAATGTTTGCGATGACTAGTCTACCTCACATACTCATGGTGGTCTCTGCCTCTTTCTCCAGTTTCCCGCTACCTGACAACAGGCTTCACATTAATGGAGTCCTACCTTCACAAACCTGCCACTACTGCCTGTGTTGTAGTTCTTCCATCTCTTTAAAAAGACTGCTGGCATCTCTTAAACCTGATCTGAGAATCAGAAAGTTTGCCCTGATATATGTTTGCCAGACACAGACAGTGTAACCCACTTTCTTCCAGAACAACTTGTCTTAACCAACCAAGCTGTTTGTACTGGAAGAAGAACACTAAAGCATAAGCAAGCCTATTGTAAATAAGAAGTCAGTTAGAAGATTCAGAAACTGCAAGGAAATAATAACAAACGTGGTTTATTTCAGCTCAGTTTCAGCTTCAGTTCTATTTCAAATGGTTTTTATATATATTTCTGTGAATAGGAACAGTCACTATTACATCTTTGACACATTCTCCTAACTATTGAAAGCTAATGGTCAGTTCATTTGCCACCCCAAATTAAAGACACATTCTTCTTTTGAACAGATTTTGCCTTCCCCTGCGCCTTTTTTATAACCCAAAGTTAAGATGCAAATTGCACTTCAGCACCAGCCCCACCTGTACCCCCTTTTATGCTTCCTTACAAACCCTTTAACTAATGTAACTGAAATTTATCATAATATTATACATTATACAGTGCTTATGAAAAATAACTAATAATACTTTATATTGAATACTCCAATCCTCTCAAATATCATGATACTACCAAATCTCACAATAGCATTAAATCTTTTAAATAGCTGGAGAGATTGACATCACAGGCTGGAGAGTGAGATGGGATCCATGGCTTTTAACCTGCGCTAAGCAGCTACTCTGCAGTCAATCTGCTGGGCCTAGGCCCCAGTCCTGGGAGGTCTTCCTCAGAAGAGGAAGTACCTACAGAGAAGGTACAATACGGGTATCTTCTGCTTTTTAAACCACCTTTTCAAGGCATCCCTTGATGAGAGAAGGCAAAGTAAGACTAAAGGGAAAGGGTCAGCCCGGTAGTTCTGCAGGGGTAGGAAGAAGCTCAGACAGAGTTGCAGAGGACTGAGTAAAACAGAATCAGGCTCAACCTCCACTGAAAGGACCAAGAATCACTATTACAGATACAGCATTAGTGCTAATACTCACTTTGTTATTGTGGCCATTTAGAATCACAATGCTGCCACAGAATCAGCGTATTGCCATTCAAGAGGAGGAAGCAGGCTTAAGTTTGGTTTAGGAAATCTCCATTTCCCTTTTAAAATGCTGATTTTCACAGGAGTACCCCTTTTGTTTCAAGACTGAGTTGATGGATCTCTGGACTTCCTACCCTCACCTTCCACACTGTCAGCATAGCAGACCTTTTGGTATACATCATGACTACATTACAGTTTAAGAGTTTTCAGAACAAAAGATACTACATATGCAGAATTCCTGAAAGTCATGTGATCTGGGTAATGTTGCAGGATGTCTGAAAGGCTGGGTTAGAGTATATACCAAAAAATGACTGAAACTAAACCCAGTGCTTTAGTTTCCCCCGTGCTAGATACAGGATTGTCACATTCACTTTTTGCTACTCTTTTCATTATGGCAAATTTATTTGTCAGTTCATGGTCAAAAAAAACTACATCTTTCAAAGCAGCCACCTTTTCTCTTTGTTGTCAGTGGCAAGAACTCCATCATTACTTCAGGAAGGATGCTTATCCCTTATTGTCAAGAGGCCAAAATACCAAGATCTGTTCAGCACGACTACCTCATATTTGAATCGGAAACTCAGGCTCAGATTCACTCAGTTCATTTCCTAATTGCTTGTACAGGCGTCTAAGCTGATGTGCAGGCTCAGCAAATACTAGAGCATGCGCATCAGGGAAGATTATTAGAGTCCATGTCCATGCAAAGTGTAGATGCAAGCATGCCTATTTCATAATGGCAAGAAATGCGATGCAGAAGTCTGCTTGGCTACATCTCCCAGTTTGCAGTAAAATTATATGACTGATGTCAGGGGGACAAATATCCTGCTGCCCATTATTAATAGGGATTTAACATCTCACGTAACAAAGCTATACAGGATTTAAAGGGAAATGAACTACATGTATCCCCTTGCCAGCAGTAGAGATATACAAAACCAGCATCAGAACACAGTACACTCATTTATTCACCAGCTTCTGCTTCTATACATGACGACACAGAGTGATATTGCAGAATCTCTCAAAATCTTCACTGTTAGTACTGTGGGTGAATGTGCCCCACCAAAGCACTAAAAAGCTTTAAAAAGAGGAACTGCAGGAAACTGCAAGGAAAAGAAAGTTTTCTCTTCAATCTCCCTGGGTCAGATATAAGACTAAGTATTAGTTAGGAACACTAATTAAAAAAATATAATTATTAATTAATAATTTTAAATGCCTCCAAGCAAAGCAAAGATGCAGCACTTTGCTAGCTTTTATATTTTAGAAATATGATGAGCATATATTTAATTTCTAAACTTGAGACAAAGCAGGTTACTGGCAAAAATTTCTAAAAGCCTATTTTAAAATAAATTTTAATGCAAACTAATGATCACATCTATCAGCATGCATTATCAGAGATGTATTTTGTGCCCCGTAGCAGCTGCTATAGTAATCTTGGAGAAGACATATTGCATTCTTCATTCATAACAAAGACAATGAATTTGTAAGAGTGAAATTCCAATCAGACTCAGGTGTGAAACGTGTCTGCAGTAGCCACATTATAAATTTATCTTTATAGATAGTCATGGTATCCAATTTATCACACCTACCAAACCCCACTGCTTCTTACCATTTCAAAATGTGCTGTCCAGTCTATATCTTTTATGATACACCATGAGAAATGAGCCCCTGAACTTGACTTTGGAAGCTACTTCTATCCCCTTCTACTGTTGTGTCCTCTTTCCACTTTCCATATTACACTTTTTGGATTCCTTTCATAGAACTGTAAAAGATCTCTCTAGCAGTATTTTACGCCTATAGAATGGACGTTTTTTTCTTGTTGAATTATTGCCAGCTACATTCAAACCTGTTCAGATGTAAGCATTGCTTTATCACTCTCAGAGGTCTTCATCTCCACCTTTTTAATCTCTTTTTATAATTACTCCTGGTTATGTTGTTCGTCCATGAGCTCATGCAATGTATTCATAGTTTCTACTTAAGCAGTGTATGTGACAGATTTATTTGTGATCAGACCCCAAACCAAGTAAAACTACTCCAGGATTCATAAGCAAACAGGACTCTGCTTAACAGTCTCAGAGGAGCACAAGGCAGTCAAGCTGACTTTGGAAGTGCTTCAATTTAAAGACTGTGGGAAGCACAGAACTGCATTTAAGAGCCCAAGATCTGCAAGCAATTCCTACATACATCTAAAAATGGAAGAAAATGGCCCAGTGGCAGTTCGTTGTGGATGAGTCTACTCTTTTGTGATTTTGTTTCTGTATACCCTATTCCAAGGGTAAAACTGGAAGAAAATTGTATGAATTCCTGAATTTTAGCCTTGAGATTTTTGGTTTCTTTTACAAAACCCCCTCATCCTGAAAGCTGTGAAGCTTGAGGAATTAAAACCACTTTGAACCAAAGGATCACAAAAACAGTACAATAACATTTACAGTCTCATCACAAAATTGACTATGTGTATCCAGCTGTTTAAAGTATCCACATAGCACGGTTCTCTTCTTGGACACTACAGTTTGCCCATACATCCTGAACAGCAGCATCAGGCTTACTCACAGCCAGGTGAATTATATTACACTTTGAGTGGAATTAATCTCTTTACAGCCATTGCACTTCAAGCTCACAAAATTAACTGCCCATAAGGAAATGTGTCACCTAATAGAATTTAGTCTATTTGAGTGCTGAATATGTTGTACCACACCTTTATACTTCTTGTCAAATATCTTATTCGAAACAGAATGTCTAGTTTCAAAAGTAAATTATCTCTGAAAAATTAAAGACATTCAAACTGCATTAAAATACCCTGCTGCTGATAATGTTGACTAGAAAAACCTGAATTTTTTAAGATTTGCTGAGTTCTCATCTTGATCACTTTCATCATTTATTACAAAATACACAATATTTAGATCAGTCTGAACCCCATTTTTTTCCACAGGATAACTCATCTCTTATAGCAGAGAGGGGTTTACGCTAAGGCATTAAATTATTATTATTAATTCGTGTTAAGATACTTCTTTGCTACTAACTTATATTGAGCTATGGTTTAAAATGTTTGTTCAATGCTCAGCTTTTCCAGGAGAAGCATTTTTTACATATTTATTACTGACTTTGTTCCCTATATTCAGACTGACTGTATTTGGGAATGCTCTTGATTACTGAGCACACTGTACAGTAAAAGACAGATCCTGAAGACCAGACAAGGATTTTTAAGACGAGAGGAAGGCTGACAGGCTGTTAAAACCTGTCTCCCACCTCTGTTTGCTTAACCCAGTATTACAATCTCTTTTTCTCAGTCCCCCAGGGTGTTTCACCAAAAGCAGGGGGTGACATTCAATGGTGTGACATTCAAAGAGTGAGCAAATGTGTGCTCATTCCCCTCTGCAGCCTTATATCGCAGTCATTTCTGCCTTAGGACCCAGTGAAGGGAAGGATTCAGATCTTTTTCACATCAGAGCTGTATTTACTCAAGTTGTACCGATAAAGCTGATGTGAAGTTGCAGTGAGATGGAGGATACTCTGCACAATTACCAGGATCTATCACAAGTAGCTTACTGGCTTTATATACCCATTAGGAAATAGTGATGTGTAATGTGAATGATGAATGTTGAATGAATGGCTGAAATATGAATAAATAAAAAAGAGAAACAGATAGTGCCAAAAGCCCAACTTCCCCAGCTACAGCTGTTGCAGAGGTTACGTCAGCCTATGTCTAGCCTGGATGTACGGATTGAAAACCCATTACTGTTCAGAGGCACTAGGTGTGCTTCCAGATCACATCTTCCAGTTCAGTTCTCTCTGAAAAAAAACTAGTTTGCATGCTCCATAAAACAAGTCCAAACACAGTAAATGGATATGATATTTACTACAAAAGCATACGTCTAATTTAAGCTGAAATCCTAATGTAGATGTATTCACTGAAGAATCATGGTTGGATGTTCCACTCAAAAACAATAGTAGGAGAGCAGCTTTTATATCGATGAGTTTCAATTTTTTTTTTTAATTTTTGTTTTCTAAACACATTGCTTAAACGCGTGTTGTTCAAACCACGACAAAGCTACATTTTTTCATAATTCATTTTTCAAATATCTGACTTTTATAGCATGCTAGGAGTTACAGCTAGTACTATGCTTGGGCTTTACAGAATGTTGGGAGCTATGGGAACAAGGAGGAAGAATATCTTCACTTATAATCCCTGTACTTCTACACACTGGAGAGAGAAGAAAAGGTTGTGAAGCTTATTTGTAACTTAGTTATAAATGATGCCCTGGGCACTCACTGGATGAAGTCTTTGATTCATTTCCTGGGTAGATCTAAATGTATAGGACTATACCTCAATGATAAGCAGTCACAGTTAGAGCAAATGCCCATTAAAATTAAGGTTCAGGAGTGAGTAAAAAAAAAAAACATACCTTATCAAACTGATAAAAAATTAGCATAAACTTGCCAATTCATTTGTGAGATGTGACTCCATTTCAGAGCCTCCTATATTCAGACAGTTTTGTGTTAATGTGATTACAAAGAGCTGGCATGAAATCTGTTTGCACAGGGGTTGCTAAAAGCATTGAATCAGCTCTTTTCTTACCTCCCTCACACACAACAGTATGGGGATTCTTGGGGACTTCTAAAACTTGAGAGATCCTCACTGCAAGGCTTGGTTTCCTTTTGAGGAATAAATCAGATTTTCGCAAGATTACTATCAGCTGCCCCAGGAATTCAACCACCACCAGGAAGATAAAACCAGAACCCCTAAAATCTGGGTACACGTTTCAAAAGGACAAACATCATTTCACCACCAGAAAGATAAATCACCATCTGGTGTGACTATGGGTCAACACCGTCTCATTGCTCTATCCAGGCCAGTGCCACTAGTAGCATTCATTACTCCAGATTTTGGCTAAAATTGAGAAACTAATTTTCTATGGCTCATGTAGGTTTATAAGAGGCCACTCGTAATGATGATCATAGCCCTTACTGCTTTTGAAATATATTCGTTTATACATACAGTAACCTCAGAATAAATTCATTAGGTTTCTGGTTATTCTCCACACCTTATTCATTTCAGTAACAATCTAAAACTGTGTATGCAATACATGCCTGTATATTCTATTACAAGAGTGACTGCTATCACATGAAATAGTATTTTTCCTAAAGACAGGTGAGCTTTTCCTCTGAAACTTTTACTATTCAGAAAGAATGTATCAGTTCAAAAGTACTAGAGTACCTTCTTTATCATCATGACGTATGATTGCATCCCGTATCATATCAGCAAGATTAAAATGAACTCGATTCTTTCCATGTTTCAGTTTCTTCACGTAGCCCGCCCATTTCTGGAAAGCTTTTTCTCGCTCATAATATGCCTTTATTTGGTCACAGCGCATCCGCTTCACCAGCCGCTGCCGCTGGCCGAGAGGGAGGGACTCCAGCAAGCACTGCTCAATTTCCATCTCATGGGACCGAAAAACATTACATAGCTGGAAACAGCCTGAAAGAAATTAAAGATGAACACATTTATTTCATGCAACAGCATGTGACATGAAACCTCCACCAATTTTTTTGTCCTAACTACATGTAAGTCTATCATGTGAGCTCCTCCTACTTGACCAATGCTGACTACAAAGTATATACCATTATAATTTAGTTTTTAGAAACAACACATAACTAATTTCATTAAACCACTGATGCTTTTTAAAAATCTAACTCAGTTCATGTAAACAAATGTGAATAGAAAGAAGTGCAAAAGTTCAGCTGTGGGATGGGCAAAATATCTAAATAATGTAATTCAAGTGGCTTGCATTTGGTTACAAACAAGAGACTATTTTGCAGGGAAATGCCACTGCTGATGCCCACCCTTCCTTTTTATTAATTTTCATCTTGCTTTAGGCTATAAAATTCCTGTTATTCAGTGAGAAGAAAAATCATCATAATTATAATGAGCTCATTAGCATGCACTGGGTACTCAGGCAACTATCTATTAAAAACATCAAAGTCATTTCAGATTCAGATTATTTTTCTTTCTTTTTTTTTTGCATTGTTTAGAGCCAACCAAATGCAATCTTCTGATGAAACTGTCAGATACTGAAATCTTCATGTGGAAAACAATCACAAATGTGTCTTTGATTCAGTTAATCCTAACATTAGTAGCATTACCTTGAAGTTAGATTCCTCTTTTGTTGTTACTGTTAAATCTGGTATATTTACTGATGATGCAGTAACATCTTTTTTCTCTAATATGTTCACTTTTCCACTGAGAAAGACGACCATAACATGCTGCTAGCTGCTTTTCAGGAGACAGTTCTCTTACAAAAGAGGACTAGTGTATTGTTAGATAATTTTATTGCTAGAGTCCTTGGATGTGAATCCACATCAATTGATGATGTACCCACTAACCTGCCCTAAGACCCTTTGACGGGGTACCAGATCACTTCTGATTCTCATGTTCTACTTTATCTACATACTTAAATTTTCTTCATGTGGGAGCCAGGTGCCCAAATTTGTAATTTCTAAGGACTGTCAGCAGTCCAGATGAGGTTTTTTTCTCTTAGTTCGATGGAAAAGCTCTTGAAGGGGATGTAGACTCAAGTCACCTTGGGCACTAAATACCAAATTAAGCACTACTGTGCAATTTTAATTAGGCCTGCTTTTGTTTACTTATTTTGCAAGTGCAATTCCAAGTGTGTAATTATACCGCCAAAGGACCTCTACCTCATTCAGGGAACTAGCAGAGCAGTCTTGACTAAATGACCACTTTCTTTTCTGCTTGATGCTTAACATATGTTTAATCTACTGAATACCATTCAAACCATGCTCTGAAGGCATAATTAATAACTTGACAGTCTTTTGTAAAGCTCACATTATCACAGTGCATAAAAGCTTCAAAAATATTTATTTATTTTTATTAAAAAGCAAGGGATAAAGGGGCATTCTTATCTACATTCTGTACTGAAGAACTGAAAGATAATTATTTTCTTTTTAAATCACTAGTTCTGGGTGTCCAAGAATTCTATATTCTTTTCTTAAATGTTTTTGTTTTGCTTTAAAGGCATGGTATTCTATAAACTATTATGTATCATAATACCATAATAAAATATTGGGAAAGTGGTACTCCTAGGTCTGAATGTCCATCGCTCTGTAAGTTATATCTATTACATTATCTTTTTATTCATTATATTGTTACATGATTTTATTATAAATTATATATTGTATTCTATTATATTTGTACTCACTACGGATTAGAACCCAAGTTCTCAAACCAGACTTCCCAAAATTGAGGAGCATACATCTATACAGAAAGTGCCAGAGTGTCTTCTTGAGAAACTCCCATGACAGAAGCAGGCAAAAAATACAGTTCCAGATGTCATATTCAGCCAACTTCTTTCAACATAGGCTATCCTTTCCCTCCCTATAATTTCTGTTCTTTTCTTAGGAAAAAAAAAAAAGTTGTCAAACTAAAAAAAAATGGAAACAAGTATTGGCTTGCACTAAGCCAAAACACAAACCCTTTCTTTTTGCATGTCAAAAGCCAACAACTCCTTCTGTGTAACAAGATTTTCCATTTGACCTTAAATGATATCTTTCATTTCTGAGCACATGTCAGAAAAGACAACAAAATGAAAGGGTAGCTCCGTAAAGCTGCAGAAGATGTAACTTTATGCTGCACTTCAGTCCCAGTGTTCAGAGAATTCAATCAAATAGAAGATGTACACTCAGACCCTCCTCAGGCCAAGGCAGTTTGTGACTGCATCTCCTTTCTCTCACAACAGGACTAGGGAATGAACAAACTTCAAATCTTCCTTATCAGAATTGTTCTGGTTTGTATAAGATATGTCAGTACCCATCCCTTAAGCCCACACAGTACTTCCAGCTTGTAAGACTATACCCCAACACTTCTGTGTATAGCGCCTGTCAGTCAGGCTCACAGTCTCAAGAGGGAAAACCAACTTGCTGCATTACACCATGTTTGACAATAAAGCTAAGCTGTACAAGAGTTTTACAAGAGCTCTGTCCCCTCCTTCTCTTATATGAAGGGAAGAAGCAGCAGCCATATACTTGAGCTCTGACAGGCTACAACTGAAGTTGCTGTCTATACCTGGAAAACTCAACTGAGGGTGAAAATTGTAGCTGTTCTTCTAGTCTTAGCCATAAATCGATGTTGTTCCCTGACAACAGACTTGAAAGGTCAAACAATTCAGGCAGATTGAAGACTCTTAATGCACTTGGACACTGGTCTCAGATGAGAAGCACTGAGCTGCAGATGGGATTTTTTTCTCTCAGAAAATCTGGAACCTGATACATCTCAGATGAGATCTGTACCTGACTACAGATACAATAGCTGCAGGTCAGCAGCCTTGTTTGTTTAAGCCTGGATTAAACAACATAGTACAGATGCAGACAAAGGCAAACTCTGAATTAATATTTCAGATGCTAATCATTAAAGCATGTAACATTCAGTCCCAGTTTTAGAACCAGGCAGATCTCTGCTCTGAGTGGCGACCTACTGAGCATGGGGAACTGCCAGTGGCACAAGAGGCAGAGTTACGTGGTTATTACCCCAAGAGAGACGGACTCAAACCCAGAAGGGTTATAGACATGCTTCTGGAGGAAATTTTGGGGATCACTTAGTGCCACTTTGAGCAGGGGGTTAATCAGTGACATCCGATCAGGTAACCACGTCTTATCTATCAGAGACTTGAAAATCTCTTGTCAACTGATTCTCCAAGTTCTCTGGGTAACCTGTTCCACTGTTGCCTCCTACCAAAAATGACTTGTTTTTTTTTCAGTGGCCCTTATCCCTGGTTACTACTGTCACTACCAAGAAGAGTTCAGCTTTGTCATTTACGTGATGTTCCTGGTAGCCTTCTGCTGCCCCCACTCCACTTCCTCAATGTCTATCTTATGCTGGGGGGGGGGGGGGGGGGCAAGACTACACACATACTTGCAGGTGTAGTTTCACTAGTCCTGAGTACAAGCAGACAATGACTTCCCTAAGTCTATTGGCCACAGTCCTCCTAATATAGCCCACTATGGAGTTTGCCTTGTTTACAACCAGCATGCAGGGCTGGCTCCGATTCAACTTTGTGTCCACTGTAACCCCTGCATCCTCTTCAGCAGGGCTGCAGATCAAGTCAGTCAGTTCCCAGCCTGTAAGAATGCGTAGGATTAGTCTGTCTCAGGCATGAAAATATGCACTTCCTCTGCTGAATTGCCCAAAGTTTCTGTTAGCCCAATCCTCAGGATTAAACTGTATCATTCAAAGTACGCCAACCACTCTGTCCTAATTGAGCACTGCCAACAAGCAGCCACAGCTTCAACTGTAAAGACGACCTCCAGTAAAAAATAGCTGCTAAAATCCACAACTTTATTAGGCAGATGTAAACTGTTGCTGTATAGAGACTGACAACTCAGCTACAGCCAGGCTTGAAAGAAAAGCTGTTAAAAGCCTCCTAAGGGGTAACGTGTAGCAGGTCTGTCCATCCTTTTCTTTCCCACGTATGAGAAAACCAGCACAAACCAGCATATTGAACTTATACAAGAACCTTGTATGGGACCCATTCAGAAGATATATAGAAAACACTATCTCAGCCAGACCTAGTTTTGAGTATGCTCACAGGAGGCAGTGTGTTAACATGAGAAAAGGTTTGCGGGTAGGGAAAAAGGTTGCCTTCTGAAACAATCTGCATAAGAGTTTATATCTCATTACTTAAGATATCATATTTGAAGATTATTTCACGTGGTTCTTGCTTCAGTCTATGATAAATTACAGTTATGTACAGTGATTTGATAAGGTCACTGTGACTGGATAATCGATTAGTAGTGTCTCCATCAAAACACTGAAAAAGCTTACAAGGGTATTTATTTTATGAGATGCCCTGGACCAAAATGACTAGAATAAACACAACTGTAGGTATGCATCTGGTTTTAAGGTCTGCATCTTCTGTGTAAGTACACAATATAAAAGCCCTTATGAAACACTGAAATATCAAAACCAGAGATCCCTTTATCATGTTACTTATTAACTAGCATAGGACGAAGGAAGTCACTACCACTGCAACTGAAAGGGAAAAAAAATATTTCAAGGATGCTTGCTGCTTCACTGACTGGGTCCACCCAGGATCACTAGAAAAAGAATTGCTACAAAACACCCTGTTCATAAAATTGTAGCAATTTACTCACAACTGGACATAGTGCCAATTGCATTACAACATAAATTATGAGCTTGATTTCAGTATAAGAAATTTCTGAGTAAAAAGGAACTGCTCACTTTGAGTTGTCACTGGTTCTCACTGTGAAGGTGAGAAGGACTGTTTTGTGGCACTACAAGCACTAGATCCTGAACAACATGAAGAGCTTGGAAAGGATGATGGGACATAAACAGAGAAGAAGAATGTGATTACTACAGGCATTTTCTTCCATATCCTGCAGGTGATTTGCGCCCAAGTAACTTTACAGTATGTAAAAATATTTTGCCATACCTCTCTTCAGAAACCACACTGTTAGAACTTTATACTTCCATCTCTTTATGGCTTATGTCACTTTAGTCACTTGCTCTAGCATTTAAATTGGAAGTCTAGTTATCCTAAAAACACACTTCAGAGAATAATTCACATTGCCTGGGGGTAATTACACTTCTGTCTAATCTGGATCACATGTCAAGGAGGCATTTCCACAATGTAAAGCTGGATGCCTATATACATGTGCACACAGGCACTACAAAAAAGTTTGCAACTGTGCTCATACGTACTGTGTTTTGACTTCTCATGTGATATATGTTGTGAGTCAGAGAAGTACTCCTGGACCCTGGGAATAGTGTGTTTTGCAAAATATGGCAAGTTAAAACGCTTGTCTCTTCATCAAAGGCAGGCACACACACAACCAAACTGCTGACGCTGCCTAATGCAGCAAGCATCTCAAATAAGGTGACATGGAATTATGGTGCATAATGTTTAAAACTACAAATTTGCAAACACAAGACACATGCTTACCTCTAGTTTTGTAAACTTTCATGTTGATTTTGATGATATTTTAAACAATCAATAATTAAACTTCTAGGTATTTGAAGGACTACGGTCTTTAAGAGCATAGAAAAAAAACGTATGAGGCTTAAATTACCTGGAAAAATGGCAATTTAAGATTCTGAGAATGTATCTACTTGAGACTGCTACCTAAACAATACTCTTTAAGCATCTTGATCATAATAAAGGAAAAAGGGCAAAAAACTCTCTAAACATACACTGTCTTTAGCCTGGGTCCTCTGACACTTCAGCTCCAATCTTGGTCTGTTCTTGCTAAACATATGGTATCAGTCCCTCTTCATACCTACAATTAAACACCTACAGTCTAATTAAGATGCCTGAAATCATCCTGAATTTCAGAAAGATAAAGTATTTGAAGGTTTCAACAACTTCAGCAAACTGTTAAATAGATTAGCATTCATTAAATGGAAAAAAAAAAAAAAGAAAAAAGATAAAAACAAAAACCAAAATCTTTTTAATAAATACTGTACTATTACACAACACTTTCAAAGCTGGGTATCTAAACATATTCACAGCACTAACAAAGATATGTGGGAAAAGAATGCAGTGAGCAGCAAGTGCTTTGGCACTTACAGACCCAGACACACGGAGGGTGAAATCAGTGCAGCTTCATCCAGCTCCAAAGACAGCATTAATTTACACCACAAGTTTGATAACAGAAATCAGACCAGAAACTAGAGCCCTGACCCTTTAATAATGTGCTTTGCTGTTGTATGCAATTACTTTACTATACATGATGATTTTCTGCTACCAACAATGCATATTATTTAAATATATTTCATTACAAATATTAATTTATTAGTATTTATGCAGCTGAAATGAATGCCATATGAAATCAGCGATACAAATACAATAGGCTAACTGAAATTACAGTGTCTGGCCCACAGATCAATGCATTTTTTAGAGGTGCCTTCTTCAGAAATCAAGTTATTATGTATTGTCTACTGATCTTCCAGTTTCAAAAAGAAGTATTTCTTACCCATAGAAAGGACTAGATTAATTTAAATCCATCTCAAATTGCAGCATTAAGGTCTGTATCAAAATACTTAGATTTGAAAATCGTTTGTTCAGCACAGGAAAAATTACTTACCATTTGAACAGCATCTCCATTACATTTATTAAGCTGTAACTGAAGTGCAATGCTTCTAACTACTCAGCCTGATTTTAACAGCTAAAGCATTTTCATCAGGTCAGCAGTGGTCTGCTTACTGTAGTGATGGACCTAATCCTTTCTTTTTTTCTTGGTTCCCCACCCCACAGGCAAATAATCATAAGGGAACAATATAAATGTAAACTATTTACCTTGTAAAGAATGCAAAGAATTCAATTGATGCCAAGTCTTCTGAGAACAAGTTACATTTCAATAAAGGAGCTGATGTGCTTCTCCTGTTCCTGGCTCCAGAAAGCTTCTTTTGGGTGTAATTACAAAGGTGGGGCTCTTAAATGACAGGATACACAAAGCTTCCTCATTTCCTGTTTAACATCCAACTCTGTACTGAAGAGACATCCTAAGCACATTCAAGCAGCCATCCTCTTATAAAGCCCTACTCCTGTATGCTGCTCTTTGAGAGCCTTTCTATGTGACTAGACTGGTAAGCAGTCACAACTGCAATCAATTTCCAGCTTGATACCAAGGAAAAGTTACTTATCAGACACTATTAATCAACTCTACAGGCCTTCCAATAGACTTTATTATCTATCTATCAGCAATTCAGTGAAGTTACAGCAGCATTCTCTAAAAATATATTATATTTAAATCAAAGAATCTACCAATTTGGGATCTTGTCTTCAGAGTGATAGAAGAGAGCCTGAATAATAATGAATTCAATATAACAGAGGGCTCTGCATTGTCATTTGTGATTTATGTCATGTAGCAGTCTGTAACATACGGATATTTTATGTTCTAGGTAAAAGTAATTAACTGTGTGCCAGCCTATTCAATAATAAACTGCCTACCCACGCATTGGCCTTCAGAGTAATAAAACACAGGTTTCAAGTACATGCATAAGGGGTTCTCCCCATTTTTTACAAAAAGAAAAAAAAAAAATATCATTTTCTTTTGCCTGCCTTGAAGCACAGGGAACTCACTGGTCTGAATGGTCTGAGAGGAGCTGTACATATCCCAGAGTCCTAATCTGTGTATCACATCTAGAAACTACAAGAATGTAAGCAAAATGAACAGACACTGCTCCATTTCATACTGTTTCTTTTGGTAAAGCTGCTAACTCTATATTATCTACACTGCTGTCATCCTCCTATACTCCCTTGGAGGATGAGACAGGTGCAGCCTGGATTCCCACAAACCACAGCATAATTCAAATAAGCTCTCCCACAAACATCAAAACCCAAAACTAAACCACCATTGTTTGCTCTGGAGCACTGGAGTTTCTAACTGAAAAGACTGCATACCATCCACGATTAGTAAAACACATTAACTCATTCATCTCTTCTAATATACAAGATAATTGAGCCTTTAGGACATGAAAGTCTACTCTCAATGTGGATTCAGGGCTGTACTGTACCATCTCCACATACTCCCAATGTCCAGACAATAAGCCAAAAATCACTACCTACTGCTTTTCTCAACTATAAGGAATGCTTTTGAGGAACTGGTCCATGAAACTTGGGATCCAATATGCCCCTACCAAAAAAAAAAAAAAAAAAGAAAAGAAAAGATCAAAAATATAATTAAAAAAAAATTTAAAAAAATAATTTTAAAAAAGTTTCTTTTGGATACCTCTATTCTAGTGCATAGAAGAAGGGCAAGAAGCAATCTCTGGCTCACCAGTTAAATGTTATATACTGGATCATGTTTGCTTGGTGAAGGTTCATGCAGAGCAAAAAAACATATCTAGACTGCATAGCACATGGTCCTGATCCTCCTGTGATTGTCATGCTATGCTGTTGTGCTCTAAGACATAATTAACTTCTTTTATGCCTTCTAAATTTCAGTGTCTGAACTGGAGACTACACTCCCAACACAGCAGAAAGGAATTTTACAATATAAAACCAAAGGTGTTCGTATTTCTTCTAGTAAGTAGTAGTAGAGTAGGCGTAGGCAGGAAACAATATTTGAGGCTACAAAGTCTTTTGAAATAGACTGAAGATCGGGCAGGACACAGAGCACATAATTTGGATGAGTTTCAACCACCCTACTGGGAGAGGTCTCTAGATACCATCTGTAGCCTTTGCCATAGAGAGAGCTAGTCAGAACTGTTAAAAAATGAACCGGCAAGCTAAATAACAATCAGGTAGCGGGTCAGGAAATTATGAGAGGAAATAAAATTAAAAGATATGCGTGCACACACACAAGTAACAATTAGACACTGTTTTCTTAGGAAAATCAAAGCAAAATATGCTTATATGTGTGTGTGGGTCCAAAACATACTGTTCCTAAAGCATGTATTTATTTTTTTAAGAAAAGTTTTAAGCCTCCATGTCAAGATCTGAAGAGCAAGTTTATAGTAATCAGAAAGCAGCAGTCATCTGAGTCAAAATAACACTTTTTTTTTTTTAATATATATATAGACAGCAGTTAGAAGAAAACCAAAATTGGCTGTTTGAGCTAAACCTCATAGTGTTTTGTTCACTTCTGGATGTATGTATTTATGTCACTCATTATTTAGGATTTCCAGAAGCAATAATGTATATCTCTTAGATTAATACAAAGCACCTATTAAGGCTTGTCACTCACAAAGCCTGAGAAAATAACATTAGCATATGTGGTCATATTTTAATAATCCAAATTGCTATAAATCACATCAACACCAAATAAAACTCAAGAAGCTCAAAATCAGAAGGTACAATGAGAGCAAAGGAGATCTAGGTTTGCCAAATGACAACAAAAGAGACAAGAAGGAAGAGCTCTAAAAAAGAAATAATTTCTCCTTTCAGTCCTTGCACAGACCTGGCTGTCTATTTGGCTGCAATGCAAAACTTCTGAAGTTTCAACTAAGCTGTGAAGATAAGACTTATTTCCTCACGGGGCAGTAAATGGAGAGGTAGTCATACATTCATCTCTAGTCCACACTTTCACATACAGGACAGAGAGCAGGGGAGGACGTGATCTAGGAATAGATGCAGTGGAAAATTCTTCATGCCATGACACTGTAATATAAAGGGTTTGTTACACAGAGCAAAGACAGTGAGATCACAATAAGCAATGAAAAACACCAACAACTTTGAAGGGTGAATTAACACTCAGGTGCACAGTGAGAAGAAGCCAAAAATCACAGTCATTGCACCTCAAAGGTGTTGAGAAAGTTGGAACAGCAGGAGAACCAACCAACCATTTTACTATAAATTAAGGTCTGAACATAGAAACAAAAAAAATAACCAGGTTGTTTCAAAACCTGGGGCAGTTTTTTCATCACAGACATTCTCAGGTATCACTATTTAGGATGTAAATATGCCAGGGATCATGATGCATACACCAGATGAGAATTACACAAAACCCAAAAGAAAAATACATAAACCAAAATATGCAAAAGCCTTCTTGCAGCAAAGTTAGTTGAAAAAAAAAAAAAAGACAAAGAGGATATTCAGTATCATGCATCACAAATAGTCAAAAGCCAAAAGGGAAACAGTGGTTCACAGACCTAAACATAAGGACTGTCAAGCACATAGGAAAGGAAATCCTGTGCCAAGTGGACTGTGGTTCTACAGGCAATCTAATACTTTACAGAGATTAATGTAAAGTAAAAGCAAATGGAAAACTAGTTTACGGTACAGCACTAACAAAAATTCTGCAGCAGAGCTAATATATAGGCCTTTGGTCACTGTTCAGTGTACATTAAGGGATTGTCATCTCAGTTTTCAAATAGCAAAAGGACTGGAAACAGGCCCTCCTCCTTTATGCAGAAAGGCAACTTATCTGGAATACTGCATTCAATTCTAGACAGTCAAATTGGAGCAGTTCAAAAGAAAATATCACAAATGATTCTGGGGCCTGAGGGACTGATTTATGAAGAAAGATGAAAAGAATTAAACATGCATAGCTTAGCTAAGCAGTGACTAAGGAAAGACAAGTTAACAGAAATTTGAAGGGTGAAAAGGCAAAAGAAAGGTTATATAGCACAAAAAGGAAGGGAATTTGGAACAATTAAAATGAATTTAATATAGTGTAAATTTAGGCAGAGTACCAAGACAAAAATAACACACACGGATGGCATTAACAGGTAAGACCGCAAGATTCCTTGTTTGGTGTACTGGATGGATAGCCACACAAAAGCACCACCAAAAGCAGTTCAATGTTTCTGGCACTCAGGGCAGCTCACTCACTGAGCTCTGGCACCTCTGAATGGCCCTGCAAAGACAACCCTCCAGTAAAGTGGAGAACCAACTGGGAAGAATACACCACTGGCATCTGAAAGACTTCTCTCCCTTCTGTTGGGGGTACAATTACTGGGTACGTCCTAAGTAAGCCTGAGCTACAGTTAGATTAGCAAGGATGGCTGATTAGTCTGAGCTGGAGCTTCATGGATAAGTGAAACACAAGCAAGCTGAGCAGCTGTCCTGACAGCAGAGTTTACAACAGTCTGTTAAGGTCATCTTTCACAATCTACCATCTACCATTATAGCTGGGGTCATGTAACACTATAGCACAGCTGTATGGGCTCACAGAACATAAAAAGGGTGCAGAGAATCACTGTAACGCTTGTGAACATGTACAGTAATATCACTTCTAGGTTAAATTAAAATGGGGAGATCCGTTTGTCTTAAGAAGAAACTGAACAGCTTCATTTCACCTGACAAGCTGAAAATAGCAGTGTCAATGGATGGACTCCCTGTCTACATGACAGTTCAAGTTCCTTCACTGAGAAATAACTACACAAACATAAAAGATACTTCAAAGCTGCTGAAGACCTGAAAGCAGAAATCAAACAAATTATCGCAGCTCCAACATTACTGTTCATAAGACAGAAAAAGCGTCTCTCAAAACCACAATAAATCTATATATTCACTGGATATTAGGAGGAATTAAGTATATCATTTAGACTGCCTTAAGAGCTTTACTTTTCACAACTGTCTATATGATTTACACATACTACTGCTGTAACTAACATTATTAGCACTGCATCTAACAAAATCAAGTAACTGGGTTCAGAACAAAGCACCTGAAGAGCAAGGTACTCATTTCCTCTACAATCTGAATATAAAACTTCTTGTTTCACATAAACGTATGAGGTATATATTGTTTTCCTAGAGTCTCCTGCAATAAACTACTGGAAGACAACACTACACTTTCCACAAAGACTGAAAAAAGAGGAAATTTCTACATGTCTGCCTCCCTCCTTCCTTCTCCTCAACTTAGATGACAACATTCACATAACCTTTACAGGACAAAGCTTGGATTCCTTATATAGTAAAAGAATAACATTTAAAAGCAGTCTATTAGCTTTCAGAATATGACCTTAATAAATTGCTCAATTTTCTGTAATGTCTTCACAAGGTCCCATATATATTTTATATGTCATACTTCATAACAGGATTTGCACTGAATGGGACCACTGCAATACTCCACCAGCCTGAGGTGTTATGGCCCAGATCTGTTGCCTGTATACATGTTCTGAATATCACTTCAATCTCTTCTGAAAAGTCATACTGCATAGAGGGACATTCATAATAGGATTTATGGCCAAAGATATCAGACTCAACATTTTTCTTCTTCCCAAGAATAACATTTTCTGTTTTAAAATCAACTATGAAGTAAAAGTAAAGCACACCTCCAAATGGAAATCCTTCAGGAAGATCTGTATTCTAGAGGCATAAAAAACTGGTAATGAATGACCAAACGCTCTTTCACCTCTGCCCTATGCCCTCCTGCCCACAATCCTTGCCAGTTACCATTCTCATGGGCCTAAAAGAGATTAAAATGACTACATCCCAGCTCTCTGAAATCACCTTAGACATGGGGGGAACTTGTCATGGACAGCCGCGTTTCAGTGTACAATAGCACTGGAAAGGCAAACAGATTTGGCAATACTAATTGCATTGTGTTTCTGCAAGTTATGACAGACTGTTACCTCAGGGTATGTGCAGCAGTTAAAATATTAGAACTTGAAGATTTTTGTCTAGCAGGTCTTATTTTGCTGTTGTTTGCACTCAAGGCAGCTGCTTGGAAGTAAACAACTGGAAAATATAACTCAAAATAAACAATCACACTTCTTTTAATTGGTGGTTCTCCTTTATGACATATTAAAAACTTGCATTAGGATTACTCTTTATTTGTTCCAAATCAAACTAAGCTTGTGTTGACTTTATTTCCATTTGTTAGAGAACAAATTAGAATTACTTCAACTTAAAATCTGACTTGCTTCAAAATAACCATGTTAATTTTGATGCAGGTATTCATTTCATTATCCACAAATATTTTTTCTTTGATTTTACAACTTATGAACTGTGCAAAATTTACCATGATGCAGCATGTTAATTTGTCTAAAATTAAAGAAAGAAAAGGAATTGTGATTATTTGGAGCTGATGTTACTTCAGGCGCGAAAATATGTTCCTTAGCCTCAAAATTTCACAAACTTTGTGTGGAAAAGTGGATATATTACTACATTTCCACATATGGAAATAGAGATGCTTGGGGACTGTTTGCTGCTCTCTATTCTCAAAAATACAGTATCAGAATTCTGAAGCTTCACCCATGCTGTGCCAATATGGTAAGAAAATATGATACCTTGAGCTTTACAATCTTGTTCATCTTATTTTCAGGGTGGCTAGACCTCTCTATTGTTGTCAGAATCCCTATATTAGAAAAAAAAAAACACTCCAAATAACAGAAGCTGAAGAGATTTCTTTACAATTTCCTTACAAGTTCACAGTAAAGTTTTCCACAAAAATCGCTGATGCTTCTCTCTCATGACAGACTTTTACAGTGGGAAACAAAATGCTGACATAAACATTATTTTTGGGATAACTGTAATTTCCATCAAAAATATTATAAATAGAAACTATTTTTGGTTGAATACAACACTGGAAATCTTACAGCTCCCAATCTTCCAAGTTAATATTGCTCCTCTTGCTGTTATTTCAAAATGTATTTTTCCAAATACCAATTTAATATAATAATAATAATATACTGAAAATAATTCTAAATAGTTGTTACTGTTAGGAAAATTGTTGTCAGTTCTTACTGCTAAGAAAGTTTTATTTACTTGGAGGCATACTTGACAAATTAGTACACAACCAGTATTACAAGAGTGCAAAGGTGACTGGGCTACTGCCAGCCCAAAATACATTTTTCTAAATATCACTTCCTATGTCTAAAAACAGTTGTTAATTTAAAGGATTTTTTAATTCTTTCTTGGCATCCAGTGCCAGGATCGTGATTTCTAACATTTTTATATTTAGACAAGGTTTAACATTAGGTCAAATTAAGAAAAATTAACATTGAGTTTCTGTCATTGCCACATGAACCCAGAAACTGGAGAAAAAAAATAAATAAATCTAGTATGATAGCTGGTACAGAAGTTCTAGCATTCACAGGTTGCAAATTATTTCCTTTCTTTCCTGCTGGCCTGCACCTATACTGTGAAGCAGCGAGCGAGAGAGAGAGACATTCAACACTGTCCCACACAACATTGTCTCTAAATTGGAGAGACATCAATTTGATGGATGGACCACTCAGTGGATAAAGAACTGGCTGGACAGCTGCACACAAAGAGTTGTAGTCAGTGGCTCAATGTCCGGCTGGAGACCAGTAACAAGTGGTGGCCCTCAGGGATCAGTGTTGGGACCGGTCTTGTTCAACATCTTTGTCGCTGACATGGACAGTGGGATTGAGTGCGCCCTCAGCAAGTTTGCTGATGATACCAAGCTGTATGGTTCGGTTGATAGGCTGGAGGGAAAGAATGACTACAGGGCCTTGGGGAGGATGGTGAAAGAGTCTGGGGCTCAAGTGATCTTCTCCGCACTCCTTCCATCTTCCACTGATGATGTGGGAAGGAATGGGAAGATTCAGTTCATGAACAATTGGCTACGAGACTGGTGCTGAGGGAACTGGCGGAAGTCATTGCTAGACCACTCGCCATCATCTTTACCAAGTCTTGGGAAACGGGAGAGGTGCCTGAGGACTGGAGGAAGGCAAATGTCACTCCGGTCTTCAAAAAGGGCAAGAAGGAGGACCCGGGTAACTATAGGCCGGTCAGCCTCACCTCCATCCCTGGGAAAGTGATGGAACACCTTGTCCTTGGTGCCATCTTAAAGCATATCAAGGATAAGAGGGTTATGAGGGGCAGTCAACATGGCTTCACCAGGGGGAAATCATGTTTGACCAATCTCTTAGCCTTTTATGAGGAAATAACGCGGTGGATGGATGATGGCAGAGCGGTGGATGTGGTCTACCTTGACTTCAGCAAAGCCTTTGACACAGTCTCCCACAGCATCCTCACGGCTAAATTGAGGAAGTGTGGACTGGATGACCAGGTAGTGAGGTGGACTGCGAACTGGCTGAAGGAGAGAAGCCAGAGAGTTGTAGTCTATGGGGCTGAGTGTAGTTGGAGGCCTGTAACTAGTGGAGTGCCTCAAGGGTCAGTACTGGGACCGGTATTATTTAATATATTCATCAATGATTTAGATGAGGGAATTGAGTGTACTATCAGCAAGTTTGCTGATGACACTAAGCTGGGAGGAGTGGCTGACATGCCAGAGGACTGTGCTGCCATCCAGCGAGACCTGGACAGGCTGGAGAGTTGGGCAGGGAATAACTTGATGAAATACAACAAGGGAAAGTGTAGAGTCCTGCATCTGGGCAGGAACAACCCCAGGTTCCAGTATAGGTTGGGGAACGACCTGCTAGAGAGCAGTGTAGGGGAGAGGGACCTGGGGGTCCTAGTGGACGACAGGATGACCATGAGCCAACACTGTGCCCTTGTGGCTAAGAAAGCCAATGGCATCCTGGGATGTATTAGAAGGGCGGTGGTTAGTAGGTCGAGAGAGGTCCTCCTTCCCCTCTACTCTGCCCTGGTGAGACCCCATCTGGAATATTGTGTCCAGTTCTGGGCCCCTCAGTTCAAGAAGGACAGGGAGCTGCTGGAGAGAGTCCAGCGCAGGGCAACCAAGATGATTAAGGGAGTGGAGCATCTCCCTTATGAGGAAAGACTGAGGGAGCTGGGTCTTTATAGTTTAGAGAAGAGGAGACTGAGGGGTGACCTTATAAGTGTCTATAAATATATAAAGGGGGAGTGTCACGAGGATGGAGCCAGGCTCTACTCAGTGGCAAACAATGATAGGACAAGGGGTAATGGGTGCAAACTGGAACACAAGAGGTTCCACTTAAACTTGAGAAGGAACTTCTTCTCAGTGAGGGTGACGGAACACTGGAACAGGCTGCCCAGGGAGGTTGTGGAGTCTCCTTCCCTGGAGACATTCAAAGCCCGCCTGGACACATTCCTGTGTAACGTTATCTAGGTGTTCCTGCTCTGGCAGGGGGATTGGACTAGATGATCTTTTGAGGTCCCTTCCAATCTCCAGCATACTGTGATACTGTGATACTGTAATGACATCCAGAGGGACCTCGACACACTTGTGAGGTGGGCTGATGCCAACCTCATGAAGTTTAACCATGCCAAGTGCAAGGTGTACACCTGGGTCAGAGCAATCCCAGGTTGGGCAGAGAAGAGATTCAGAGCAGCCCTGCGGAGAAGGACTTGGGGGTGTTGGTTGATGAGAAAATGAACATGAGCCGGCTTCAGTGTGCGCTTGTAGCCCAGAAAGCCAACCGTATCCTGGGTTGCATCAGAAGGAGTGCGACCAGCAGGTCAAAGGAGGTGATCCTGCCCCTTTGCTCTTGTGAGACCTCACCTGGAGTATTGTGTGCAGTTCTGGTGTCCTCAACATAAAAAGGACATGGAACTGTTGGAACAAGTCCAGAGGAGGGCCACCAGGATGATCAGGGGACTGGAGCACCTCCCATATGAAGACAGGATGAGAAAGCTGGGGCTGTTCAGCCTGGAGAAGAGAAGGCTGCATGGAGACCTCCTAGCAGCCTTCCAGTATCTGAAGGGGGCCTACAAGGATGCTGGAGAGGGACTCTTCATTAGAGACTGTAGTGATAGGACAAGGGGTAATGGGTTTAAACTTATACAGGGGAAGTTTAGATTGGATATAAGGAAGAAGTTCTTTCCTGTGAGGGTGGTGAGGCACTGGAATGGGTTGTCCAAGGAAGCTGTGAATGCTCCATCCCTGGCGGTATTCAAGGCCAGGTTGGACAGAGCCTTGGGTAACATGGTTTAGTGTAAGATGTCCCTGCCCATGGCAGGAGGGTTGGAACTAAATGATCTTAAGGTCCTTTCCAATCATAACTATTCTATGACTCTATGACATAAAAAGTTTAACAGAATCAAAAATGTTTTATCAGTGTCTCTACTTGTATCAAGGTTGGTAAGATAAAAGCCATTTGGTTTTGACTGCAGAATTAAAAAGCAGTTTTGCCTAATTTTTTAGATATTCTTCATAACATCTGAATAATCATACTAATTTCTTTTTAAAGTCTGCATTATATATTACTGATACATCAGATTCAGTCTGTAAAATGGAATAAGAAATACTGTGCACTGTATTAGCATTCTTTTTCTGTATTTTATGGTATAAGCTTCTCAAACAAACACCTTTCCTCAAAAATCTATTTATTCCCCCAGAACTGCTTTATGGATTTTCACAGGATCTAAAAACTCCCAAGCAGTGGCTCATCACACATAGATGCTTCTTTTCTCTTTCTGGACTCCCAGGAAAGATGATTCCTGCTTTTTCCTCACAGCCTCATTTTCAACAGGCAGTGTCTCTCAGTCATGCTGGGCATCTCATGTCAGTAATAATCTTTTAACCTCATGCCATAGTTCAAAGAGTCACAAGAACACACAAGGAAAAAGAAGTTTTCCCTACAGCCATGTTGTACTTAGCTCTCTTATTGCAGAAATAAATCATGACACGAAGAGTTAGCTGACACCATTATGAAATACGAACTTAAACTAAAGGGATGGCTGTTGAATAACAACTGGCACAGATATCCTGCTTCTATTTACATCTCTCCTCCTACCACCTGAATAACTTTTACTTTGTTGCGCCTTAAGGCAGGAGGCATGTCCAAGAGGATATAAGAATTCTCTGGAACACCATAAAATGAACTAAATAAATGAATACTACCTCCTGCTCAATTCTGGAATAAAAGAAATCCTGTTCATGTAAAGCAGAAAACACTTTGAAGACTTTGCTAGTCCTGTCATTACTAACTGTCCTGTGTGACAGAGCAGCTATGTGCCACTGTTACATGGGACATCATAAACACACACTGCCATAGACGCCAAAGATTCCTGTACTGCAGACCAAGTAGGGGTCTCCGGTTTTTCTTATCAGGCTCTTCTTCTCTTCTTCTTCAATGTAATCTACAGCAACTCACTGTGCTGAAATACAGATGAAATTTTCACAGGCTGTCTCACAATACAAAAGCTGACACGAAAGTATCGCTGATCTTCTCCTCACTCCTTCCATCTTCCACTGATGATGTGGGAAGGAATGGGAAGATTCAGTTCATAAACAATTGGCTTCGAGACTGGTGCTACAGGCAGGGCTTTGGATTCTTTGATAACAGCTGGTTTTATAGGGCACCAGTCTGGACAATGACAAGTGAGTAAGGTTTGTCTCACAGAGGCAAAAGGATGCTGGGGCACGAATTAGCAGGGCTCATTTGGAGAGCTTTAAACTAGATTCGAAGGGGGATGGGGTTGTAGCTGGGCTTGCCCCAGTGGGGCAGCGCTCCAGAATTAATGAAGACAGGGAGGCCTCCTATAATCCTAGGGTGAAATCGGTGTGCTCAGCTCGCTCCCTGGAATGTCTGTACACCAATGCGCGCAGCATGGGAAATAAGCAGGAGGAGTTGGAAACCTGTGTTAAGTCAGGAGACTGTGATCTGGTGGCAATTACACAGACGTGGTGGGACAGCTCACATGATGGGAATATAGTCATGGAGGGCTATGTCCTTTTCAGGAAAGACAGGCCAGCCAGCTGAGGTGGTGGGGTTGCTCTTTATGTGTGGGAGGAACTACAATGCACCGAGTTCTGTCCAGGGACAGATGACGAGCGAGTTGAGAGTCTGTGGGTGAGAATTAAGGGGCAGGCAGGCAGGGGGGATACTGTTGTGGGTGTCTGTTACAGACCACCAGATCAGGGTGAGGAAGTTGACGAGGCCTTCTACAGGCAGCTGAGAGCGGCCTCACAGTCACAGGCTGTGGTCATCGTGGGGGATTTTCATTTCCCTGATGTTTGCTGGAAGGACCACTCGGCAACCCAGCCGCAGTCCAGGAGGTTCCTCCAGTGTATGGATGATAACTTCCTCCTGCAAATGGTGGATGAGCCAACCAGGAGAGGAGCGCTGCTGGATCTCATCCTCACTAACAAGGAGGATCTGGTCGAAGAAGTAAGGGTTGAGGGCTGCCTTGGTTGCAGCGACCACGAGATGGTGGAGCTCAGGATCTTGTGTGGTAGGACTAGGAGAATACCAAGTAGAATTGCAACCCTGGACTTTAGCAGGGCAAACTTTGGCCTTTTCAAGCAATTCCTAGGGGAAATCCCATGGGCAAGGCTGCTTGAAGGTAAAGGGGCCCAAGATAGTTGGTTGGCATTCAAGGATTGCTTTTTCCGAGCTCAAGATCGGAGCATCCCGACACGTAGGAAGTCAAGGAAGAGGGCCAGGAGACCTGTGTGGCTAAATAGGGAATTGCTGGGTATGCTCAAGTGGAAGAGGAGAGTTTACAGGTCATGGAAGGAGGGGCTGGCCACTTGGGAGGAATATAAGGCTGCTGCTAGAGGATGTAGGAAGGCAGCTAGGATGACTAAGGCCTCCTTAGAATTAAACCTGGTGAGAAGGGTCGAGGACAGCAAAAAGAGCTTTTTCAAATACATGGCCGATAAAACTAACACCAGAGGCAATGTAGGCCCACTGATGAACGGGATGGGTGCCCTGGTGACAGAAGATACAGAGATGGCAGAGTTACTGAATGCCTTCTTTGTCTCTGTCTACTCTGCTGCAGGCAGTCCTGAAGAGCCCTGTACCCCTGAGACCTTAGATGAAGTCAGGTCAATGGAGCGGTTTGCCTTAGTCGAAGAAGAATGGGTTAGAGGCCAGTTGAGCAATCTGGACATCCATAAATCCATGGGTCCAGATGGGATGCACCCGCGGGTGCTGAGGGAACTGGCGGAAGTCATTGCTAGACCACTCTCCATTATCTTTACCAAGTCTTGGGAAACGGGAGAGGTGCCTGAGGACTGGAGGAAAGCAAATGTCACTCCAGTCTTCAAAAAGGGCAAGAAGGAGGACCCGGGTAACTATAGACCGGTCAGCCTCACCTCCATCCCTGGGAAAGTGATGGAACACCTTATCCTTGGTGCCATCTTAAGGCATATCAAGGATAAGAGGGTTATGAGGGGCAGTCAACATGGCTTCACCAAGGGGAAATCATGCTTGACCAATCTCTTAGCCTTTTATGAGGAAATAACACGTTGGATGGATGATGGCAGAGCGGTGGATGTGGTCTACCTTGACTTCAGCAAAGCATTTGACACAGTCTCCCACAGCATCCTCACGGCTAAATTGAGGAAGTGTGGTCTGGATGATCAGGTAGTGAGGTGGACTGTGAACTGGCTGAAGGAGAGAATCCAGAGAGTTGTAGTTTATGGGGCTGAGTCTAGTTGGAGGCCTGTAACTAGTGGAGTGCCTCAAGGGTCAGTACTGGGACCAGTATTATTTAATATATTCATCAATGATGAGGGAATTGAGTGTACTATCAGCAAGTTTGCTGATGACACTAAGCTGGGAGGAGTGGCTGACACGCCAGAAGGCTGTGCTGCCATCCAGCGAGACCTGGACAGGCTGGAGAGTTGGGCAGGGAATAACTTGATGAAATACAACAAGGGAAAGTGTAGAGTCCTGCATCTGGGCAGGAACAACCCCAGGTTCCAGTATAGGTTGGGGAACAACCTGTTAGAGAGCAGTGTAGGGGAGAGGGACCTGGGGGTCCTAGTGGACGACAGGATGACCATGAGCCAACACTGTGCCCTTGTGGCCAAGAAAGCCAATGGCATCCTGGGGTGTATTAGAAGGGGGGTGGTTAGTAGGTCGAGAGAGGTCCTCCTTCCCCTCTACTCTGCCCTGGTGAGACCCCATCTGGAATATTGTGTCCAGTTCTGGGCCCCTCAGTTCAAGAAGGACAGGGAGCTGCTGGAGAGAGTCCAGCGCAGGGCAACAAAGATGATTAAGGGAGTGGAGCATCTCCCTTATGAGGAAAGACTGAGGGAGCTGGGTCTCTCTAGTTTGGAGAAGAGGAGACTGAGGGGTGCCCTTATTAGTGTATATAAATATATAAAGGGGGAGCGTCACGAGGATGGAGCCAGGCTCTACTCAGTGGCAAACAATGATAGGACAAGGGGTAATGGGTACAAACTGCAACACAAGAGGTTCCACTTAAACTTGAGAAGAAACTTCTTCTTAGTGAGGGTGACGGAACACTGGAACAGGCTGCCCAGGGAGGTTGTGGAGTCTCCTTCCATGGAGACATTCAAAGCCCGCCTGGACACATTCCTGTGTAACATTATCTAGGTGTTCCTGCTCCGGCAGGCGGATTGGACTAGATGATCTTTCGAGGTCCCTTCCAATCTCTAGCATACTGTGATACTGTGATACTGTGATGTTTCACCCACAGTATTGCCCCTGCATCCATGGGAGAATCAAGTTCAAGTCCCCATCCTCTGTAAACTAAAACTAATGTATCCCCCGACACCTTTCCAAGCTGTACGAGGTTCAGGTAGAGCAATCGCTTTAGCACGTCTGGAGCCTCAGAAGACTGGATGATGTGAGAAGGGCTGAATCCCTCGGGAAAAGGACATAGACTGAATTTAATCTGCTAAACAAGGGTTTAGGATGGTATTTTTCTTTCCTCCAAAGTATCCTACAACATACTAATGCCTGTTGAAAAGGGATAGACACTACCATGGGTGAAACACTCATCCAACTATGCTGAGAGCTCTAGTGGTTAATAATCTTATTAAAAAAAAAAAAAAAAATCCAATGAAATGGCAAGCTACAGAAAAATGGGATAAAATTAAATAAAATGGAAATCATAATAATCCATAGAATTTACTCTTATTTCATTCATAAATATTACAGTAATTTTATTTAAAATCTGTGAATTAGTGTGAAAAATACTCAAGATGACATCTGCAAGCACGTTACTGCTGGCTTTGGCCCTTCAAGACGTGTATGATTAAAGTCTCTGGCATTGCAGACTAAAGTCAAGACTGAGTTTTTTTAGTGTAAGGAAAGACCCCCATCATATAAGGACCTTTTTTTATTACTATGGTTAGGAGGGAGCAAAGAGGGAATAAATCAGTACAGATGACAAGATATCAAAAAGGGATATACCAAAATTTAAATCTTTCAGTGCATCTCCTGCCTTAATTAATTTTCTTCGTGAACAATCCTTCCCATGTATTCAGATGCTGAAGGTAACAAGGGCTAGATGCTGGAGAGAACATTGTATTTCTTTCATATTGTTTCAAATCCTGAATTAAATTCACCAATAAACACCTAATTAGTATTTCAATCCCAGATCTCTGTAAGCATTGCTCTCTAACAAAGCACAATTCAGTGTTTCATAATTCATACAAAGGAGATAAAGGAATCAGAAATGGAGATAATCCAGAAAGAATGGAGGTAGACTCTGATGTTCAGATTTGATGATCCTAATATATGGATAAATTTATTTGGCTCAGACTTGCAGCTGGCATGACTATAACTCCTTAGCAAGGTTTTAATTCTGTTTGCATTTATGCACCTCTACGGCATTTGCAGCAGAAATCAGACTCTAGAGTAAAGAATATAAGCCTCCTGATTGAAGTACTATTTTTCTTAGTTAACTCTGCAGATCACTCAGAGGAAGTCCAGAGCACAGTTGGAAAAGCACAGCCATAACATGTAAACGATGCTATTTATGTCATAACTAGATATACAAGGGAGAGAAGACAGCAGCAAGGTGCTGCCTAATTTGCAAAATTACATTCACTTGTACAGTCTGTCACACAAATCACTGAAATAAAATGGTACCCAGCAGCTGGCAGATAATGTGGTATTCTCCTATGTACCACTGTTCTCTCTTCTAAATGACATGCACTAGTTGTCTGACAAGGAGGAGCTACTAAGCACAGACAAGGAAAGCTCTTGGCAGAGATACCTGGCTGCTAAAAGGAGATGGGCACTAGCAGTGACAAGATGAGCTGCTCAAACAGGCAGACATGTGTACAACTTGTGCTTTAATTGCTGCCAGCGGAAGACTACATGACGATGGCTGCAACAGGCCTTACCTTATTCCAGGGTGTAACTGGGATGAAAGACCTTACTGGGCATGATCCCAGACAATCTGGCCTGACTACACAGCTGCCCCTGCTTAGAGCAAGAGGGTGGACAGAAAACCTCTCAAGGTTGGAACTTTCCAACCTGAAATATCCTACAACAAGATGGTGACAGTATATCTCATTTTTGCAGCCTCCTTGTGGGAGCAGTGCACTGAAAAGATGAAATATTAGTAAAACTGTACTAAAAACACAGGAGAAAGCTACAGCCTTTCTAAACTCAGATCTCCATAGTTAATCTCTGCAGAGATTAAAACCAAAGTGAAAGCGCTTTCAAAGGCCAGGCACACAGCACTACAGTTCATAAAATGCTAGCTTTAAAGTGCCATTAATTTATATCTTTTAGATGCTTCTCTCCCCAGAGCGGACCAAGAGACAGTGCTCTGCAAACACACATCCTCTGGTTCCAAGTCTTTCCTTTCTGATACAGAAATCATCAGTGAAATGAATTAAGAACAAAGTGGGGTGTGAAGAGTCAAATCCCAACCTCTATGAGGTTCAGTTTCTCTCAGAACATCACTGGTGCAGTCATCCTGCATAAACCCCAATATCTGATCCCAGCTGTCTGCCAGACACAAACATCAGCAACACTACTGGCATGTTAAGTCAAATGGTAACACTCAGGAGGATCACAGAGGAAGTATTTCTTTGTCACTAATTATATGTGGATGTGTAAGCACTTTTGCCTATTCTATATGGAGAAGCACAGGCAGTAAAAAGCCCTTCTGGCAAGCTACAGCCAACAAGCACCATTGTCTTCTAAAGCACACTACTTGGAAGGAAAAGTGCTATGTGGTAAAATACCCTGATTTAGTGAGAAATCACCAATTACAAAATTCCAAATTTGGAAAAAAGGAAATAATATTACCAAAGATAAGGTCGTGCATTCACCTTTCCTTCTGCTATGTCTCAGTCCTTCATTCATGCCCTCTAACCAATGCAATGAACACTCCAATTAGTCATCATTTGCATCCTTTTAACAAGAGAAACTCACAGTCATTCTCATCTCTTTCCAATTAAGGAACCTATAGTTTCATTGTAGAGTTACATGTTTAATATGTTACCAGACACACATATGCCTATACAGATTTGCTGCAGTTTCACTTTAAGGAAGTAATTCCAAAGCAAATAAAGACTGAACAATACTTTTCTGATATCTTCAAGATATTTATTATGCACCAAATTCCTCATTTGCAGTTAACAAACCTCATGACAAGTTCAAAGACTTCTTAGAATGCACCTTTAAAACTATGCAGTAAAGCTAAACTGTGCTTCTCTGCATGAACAGGGAATTTAGGCTTGTAACTCTCACCAGTATCAAAAGCAGTTCCATGCACAAGTCCCATTGAACCCAAAAAAAGAGGAAACCCTCATAAATTATTTTTCCTTGAATTACTAAAATACCTCCAGGGCACCTTAATGTCACATTAAAACATCAAGGAACTTGTTTCTTAAATGTAACACAGTATTCAAAAAATAGTTTCAGAAATGTCCTTGGTACACCTCAGTCATTAAAGAAAACCTTTTACAGCAATCGCTATTTGTCATGTAAAAACAGTGACATAATCACTAGAAATATGAAGTTTTCCAAGTCCTGCAGTAAAAATAATCATGGTTAACAAACTGCTACTCACTGCCCAAAACAAGTACCTACATAATAATTTAATTAGCTGATGTAAAACGATCAATTTCCACTCAGACCCTGGATGCTTTCTTTAAAAGGCAAACCCAGAAAGCTTGAAAAATGTGCAGCTAGGAAGACTGCTGTGATAGGCAAGCCAAAAGAAAAAGAAAATGCTGCTAACAATTTGCTCTGCAAATAAATGTAGCATAGATCCAATGTCATTCTTTAAGGAGGTAGCTTGAATGATTCAAGGTTAAAAGCTCATTATTATCTTTTAAGTCTGTCACACCAAATAGCTAAATATTATGCTAAGGAAAGGATACAAACATTTGATTTACAACAGATGATGAGATGTGCTCATAATTATGAGGCTATCTTCATTTGTGTTACCCTTTTAAAGTATAAGAGCCATGACCAAGGTTGTCCTGACAGGCGCCTGTAACATAATGCTATGGATGACATGTTACTTCTTTTTTAATATAATTTTCTTCAGTGATTAATTTAAACAAAAGTTTTAAAAGCTGATCAGTATGAACTTCAGAATGAGAGCTTTATCACACAATGAAGTTGCCTCTGAACAGAGGAGAAAAAGACACGCTGTGCTCTGCCTGCATTTTCACATGCAAAGTAACAACTCCCCTTTCCGACTACCACATTGACATCATGCAGCATCTGCCTTCGACTTTTTGCATATGCATTGAAAAGACACATCTCAGAAAATGAAAAAGACAGTTTTAAAATCAAAATAGCCATTTTGTTACTTACAGCATTTGATAAAATGGTAATGAGACATTCTTTCACCTCAGGCTGTAGTCTTGCTACAGGTTTCAGCATTTTCTGCTGCAACTGTCATGCCCAGAAAATGCATTATTTAGAGCCCTTCCTCAGGTATCCAGTATACCTCAGAATACATTATTCAATGTAGTTTCCGTTCCAGGATCTTGCAAAGGCTTCCAAGTCATCCTCACCCGTCTGCTGGCGTTAAGATAAACCTCTGTGCGTCTTGAACCATGACTACTGCACGTGCTATTGTAGCACAATTGATTGACACAGCTCCTAATCCCACATCACCAGGAATAGAAAGATTTAATTGGTGTGCACTTGCAGCCACGTTCTTCCAGCACTGAGGTGTGCAGCTGCACTGCGGCTCTCACAATCCTGCCAGTTAATGGCTTTTCAATAGCTTTCAAATGGCAGCAAACTAAGCTTGATGAGAGGCTCGAATGAAATAGCAGAACAGGGGATCTTAAATTTTATGTGTGCATGTTGTGCGTGTGCCAAATGTGACCAGATTCTTAGCTTGTACTAAACCAGGATTATTTTTAGTTGCCACCAGTTGCTGTGTGAATAGGAAATTGATACAGGTTGCCAAAAATAACCACCTTTTAGCATCACAGACCATTTTTTCAGTATGTTGAAAGGTAAAAATCAGGACAGAGCCCACAGCCATCTTCAGATTCTCCTGGTTCATGCATGGGTTCATTTAAATTAAGCTAGGAAACATGCTTGTGTGTACATTCCTTGATATGTTCTTGTTTTGTCATTTATTTGTATTACATTTGCATCTTTTTCACAGATGGAATGCTTATGCCAGAAGAAAGAATGTGCAAGCTCTGCATGGTTTATATGATGATTACGTGCATGTTATCTAATGATATTTTAATCACTGATTGTCAGACAAAAAGCTTATGAAAATGCATCACTAAGAACAAGTCCATACAATTATTTATCAGATCGCAGAATAACGAGACAATGTATACTGATGCATTACCCAGTTTCAGATTAAGGGCACACAAAAGACAGACCTGCATTGTATTTTAAATACCCAGGCTGTATTACCCTCCGAGAACAATTCATGCATTAATTTTCCAAAAACAGTCACCCAGGAATTTAGTTGCTACTTCTTTGAGAAACTACCACAGAACTGCAGTGAAATATTTTTATAAAATAGAATTTAGAAATTAGGAAAATTGTGCTCAGAGAAAATTTATGTTGTTTACTATGTGTCATGCTTACCACATTCACTGAGAACTCTTGTGAAGGGAAACTGATAGCCTAGCCATATTTAAATTTTTTACTTGTCTGAAAGGTTCTTACCTACTGTTTTGTACACATACAATTTTTAACAGCTACAAAGTGTTAAAGGGACTACAAAGGGAAAAGGGTCTAACTCATTAGTAAAGATTACTAATTCAGATTCTATTAACTACTCTGCAAAGTTCCCACAATAGTAGAAAGATATATATTCACAGGCTTCCAGTGATCTATTATCAAAACCCTTAGGTGAAAATTCTCAGCTCCAAACAGCCACATATTTAAAATCTGATTTTAGGTATAATATTCACAGTAATAGTTTTGCAAAACTAATTATTTAGGTAGGTTATTTGTTTTTTTTTTCCCTAAAAACATCGTTTTTCAAAAGAAAGACGGAAAAAAACTAGAAATAACCAGGAGACATAGAGATAAATTCTATAAACCATGATACAGTAATTACATTACCAGGGAAACTTTTCACTCTAAAGCTCAGAAGTCCAAAGTAATTAAATCTATCCAGATTTTCTTTCACAACTGTACAACACTAGGCCAGTATGGGCCATATGACTTATAAAATAAACATACACAGTGTTTTAACAGGCAATGTTAGTCATAGTTCATGAGCAAGTGTCAAGTAATGTCACAAAAAGCCCTTTGAGCAATACTTTTCGGTGTAGACATTCCTGACAGGTTCATCTCTGGTGGTACTGTCAGGCAGACAAACTGCCATGTCTAATACCATCACGCTTCCACCAGCCCACAATGGTTAGAACTAGGAGGACTCTTGGTAAACACTGGTGAATGGAAGTAATGGACAAAGGATGCTTTGCTGAAGAGAGATAAAGAGAAACGGAAGTATATATGATTATGGCTTGAACAAAATGCAGAGAAAAGGTATTTGGATGTCTCGTTTGAGATCATAATATATGTGTTTATCTACTGAACTGCCATAGTGAAAATTTAGGATGATGAAACTTAGTACTTATATGACGAGTTAGACTGCATACTTCATCCTGCAAGAAATGAGAGAAAATTCAATAAGGCCAAGTATAAGGTGCTGAACCTGGGTCAGGGCAACTCCCGGTATCCATAAAGGCTGGGGGATGAAGGGATTGAGAACAGCCCTGCAGAGAAGGACTTAGGGGTACTGGTGGATGAAAAGCTAGACATGAGCCAGCAGTGTGCACTTGCAGACCAGAAAGCCAACTGTCCGGGGCTGCATCAGAATGAGCCAGTTGAGGGAGCTGATTCTCCACCTCTACTCTGCTCTGGTGAGTCCCCATCTGGAGCACTGCATTGAGCTCTGGTGTGTCCAGTACACGACAGACACAGACTTGTTTGAGTGGGTCCAGAGGAGGACTGCAAAAACGATCAGAGGAATGGAACACCTCTTCTATGAAAAAAGGCTGAGAGAGTCAGGGTTGTTCTGCCTGCAGAAGAGAAAGTTCCAGGGAGACGTTATTGCAGCCTTTCAGTATTTAAAGAGGGCTTATAACAAAGATTGGGAAAATACTTTAGTAGGGTCCGCTGAACTAGGATAAGGGGTAATGGTTTTAAACTCAAAAAGGATATAAGGAAGAAATTTTTTATGATGCATTTAAAGCAGCACTGTATACTGCTGTCAGCAGGAAGTTTTGACACATTGGAGGGCAGCATTAAAGCAGCACAAAAATGAGGAGGGAGGAAAGGTGCCAGATAAACCTATGGTCAAATGAAAACATTAGGCAGAGTAAGTAGCATGAAATGGAGAATAAAGAGAAATGAGAACAAGGGATATCTGTGACTGCAGAGATGGGATGAACCTTGAGAAAAGTAGCAGCTGAACTTGAAGCAAAATTTTGGAAGCCAGAATAGGAATACTGAAAAGGAAGAAATCTGGTCTACATGTTGGAAAGACAAACTACTTCAACCGCAACCTTTTGCTAGGATGGAAAGAGAGAAAGAACAGAGAAAGAAATTGCTGCACTCACAGTGGCAGATGTCCATGCCATAAACAAAGATTTCAAGTATGAGAACAAAAAGAAAAATTTAGGTTTCTGATACGAGCCCAAAGGAGGGAATATTTTGCTGTCAGTGATTTTACAAGGCAAATAATACAATTTGCTTATTCACAAGAAAACTGATATTAGTCATGGTTACATATTTTCTCCTGATTGAACTCCAGCAACGAGAAAGGAATTCTGGGAAAAAAAAAAACAAAACCCAAACACCAGAAGATATACACAACACTTAAAATCCAACCATGTAAACTATGGATGTATATCTGGACAAGCCCCAAGTACATTATAATACTGCTTTATCTGAACATTAGGGAACATAGAAACATTTTCATTCACAACCCCACTGGCTTCAAGAACACACCAGTGTTTAAGTCTACAATAAGGTACAAGCGTACTTGGCCTGGTGAAAAAAGACTGAGCTAGTATTAAACCTGGTGATAAAACACTTAATAATGTATTTGATTTTGTACAGCCTACCAAAACCAGAGAGGAAACAGAACCAAGGTCAGAAAAGCAGATACATTTACCTCTTCTGGAAAAATTCCTTGCCACCTCTCCCTACAGAAAGAAAACAGCCATTTTCATGCTATGTACAAATCCAGCATCCAACGGAATCTTGGAATTGGTCAACCATCACTAGGATAGCTATTTGCCTTATGATAAACATACATTTATGGATCATCATCTCAAGGTAGACACTGCTTTCACACCTCAATTTTCAAGGCTCAAAACTTGTCTCAGAAAGATCACCTATGAAATAACCTACAATGACTTACAAAAAAAACCCCACTGCTTAAAATAAGGTCTTGCTGCCAAGAACTGACACGCTGTATTGTATTTATGTCATGTAAGTATTCTGTTGCTCTGCCAGTGTCTTCGGGTGTCACAAGCAACTGAACAGCTAATATTTTTATCATCTTAGTATTTTATAATTCACATGTAACTGTGCGATTTGACAGAGAAATGCAGAACTATCTGCCAGCAATTTGAATAATGAGAAAAACACCGTAACGATGGGGTTTAAAAACATGACAGATGCTCCCTGTTTATGCCTTTTTCATTCAGTACAACAAAGCTTGCTATATTCCTTCAGATGTTACACTTTTATTGCATTACTTATGGTTTTAAGACTGCAGATGAAAAGAATGGGATGCAGAGTAACATTAACATTACTCACATATTTTGACAAATGATACTGCTTAGCAATCAATCCTTGGACATGCTATCCAGATGTCAACAGGCCACTCTTCAAATAACACCTGGTAGTTGTATGCTCGTCAGGAAGCTAAGGATGAACCATAGCATATGTAGATACTTAGCAAGAAGGATTCTAGACTAACGTTTTCTACACGCATCACAACAGAAAAAAGACATAGCAGTTTTTCCAAATAAATTTTCAGATTAGCTGACCTGTAAAATGGATGAGTTTGGTTCTATCTATAGCAGCAACAAACCAAATCTAATCACTCAACCACTCAGAGTATGGTTGACTCCCAGAGAACCAGATGACTTTTCCTCTTCTCTTCCTCCAACCTTTGCCCACTTTCCTTCTTTCCCATTTCACTGCAAATGCCTTGATTTTTCATGAAGAAGGTGATCTTCCTCCCACTCTTCTACCACTGGATCAAACCCTTAAAGAATAAGGAAAGTGAAAAAATCCTTTTTCTTCCATTTATGTTATAACTAAATGCATATGGGTGGACTTTTTAATGGCTTGGAAACAGTAAATTAAAATCACAGGACATTATTACCCAGCATTGATGAAGTTTGCAAAATAACCAGGAGAAGGTATGTGCCATCTGAGAGCACCACCTGCTTCCTCCCATACCCAAAAATATCGCTTTTTAGGCTGGGTGTAAATCTCTCTAGAAGTTTCTTAACTGGACAAGATGAAGCAGCTACCACTTGTGGTAGGACAGCCCATAACTGCGTAATAACAAGGCTAAATACAAGAAAGAAATCCCAATAGCTTCATATATGGTTAGTCCCATCTTGGGAATTGGAAGTGACTCAATAATGAATTTCTTCATTACAATCTGTATATACTTTTTAAAAAAAAATTAGATTTCTTACTAGACTTGATGGAAGGATGTCAAAGAGGAGCTGCAGACTTTTTATATAAAAAGCTCCTTAGGGGACTGAAAAGAAACTATCAAGACACATGTTAAAATGATAAACAGAAAAACATGACAGTCATCGCAAACTCCAGACACAAGAGAGAATGAAAAAACAACCATGAATTTCCATATAAAGAGTTGTTACACGATAATATAAGGCTGTGGTTTTTAAGTTTACAATATTTAGTAAAGAAATAGACAATGGTAAAAATTCAGTTTAACATGAAAAGTGCATTGTTATTCTCCTGACAATTATCAAACACCATGACTCACTGCACTGTATCCTTTTTTTTTTTCTTTCCTAATTTCTTTGATAATTTTAAAACCAGGAGACAAATAATGACCACTCTAGAGGATGGATAAAAATCTAAGAATAAAACAGAGGAATTTGTACATCCTTTATAGGAGCAAATGTTATTACAACGATGTAAATCTTGAAGTATAATTACAGAAATCTTGAAAGGACTGTGGAAGTTAAGATAAAGCGTGTTCCTAATTTAGAAAAAAGTAACCCAAACAGCTGAAAAAGCTGAAGAATGCAGTGACCGAATTAGACTCTTCTGCAACTGTCAGATAACAAAAAGGATGGTGTGGCAATTAGTAATCTCAGAGATAACTCTACTAGTAGGTGTTCAAAAGGCAAACAAATAAATGAAACAAAAAAGAACAACAAAAACTAAGAATTGATGTTGAAGATTTGTAAAGGGTGGTGAAGTAACTGTATTTTAAATTAGCCAATCATGACATCCAAGAAATCCAACCCAAATAAAAACATTTGCACTACATTCTGCAGACCAAGCATAGAATAAACCTTAGATCTAAGTTTTAACTGGATTTACAAGATACTGAGGGGAGTTCTGTAGACACAGGATGAATATTGGACATTTTTTATTGTGCTGACAATTACAATCATAGAACCACAGAAGCATAGAATGGTTTGGGTTGGAAGGGATGCCTTCCAATAGACCAGGTTGCTCAAAGCCTCATCCAACCTGGACTTGAACGCTGCCAGGGGTGGGGCAGCCACAGCTTCTCTGGGCAACCTGTGCCAGTGCCTCACCACCCTCACAGGAAAGAATTTCTTCCTAAATCTGTTCTCTTTTGGTTTAAAGCTATTCCCCCTTGTCCTATCACTACTTGCTCTACAAGTGCCTCAGCACTCCAGAACTGACAAAGACTGGGAGGCTTCCTATAATCCTAGGGTGAAATCGGTGTGCTCAGCTCGCTCCCTGGAATGTCTTTACACCAATGTGCGCAGCATGGGAAATAAGCAGGAGGAGTTGGAAACCTGTGTTAAGTCAGGAGACTATGATCTGGTGGCAACTACAGAGACGTGGTGGGACAGCTCACATGACTGGAATATAGTCATGGAGGGCTATGTCCTTTTCAGGAAAGACAGGCCAGCCAGCTGAGGTGGTGGGGTTGCTCTTTATGTGCGAGAGCAGCTACAATGCACCGAGTTCTGTCCAGGGACAGATGACGAGCGAGTTGAGAGTCTGTGGGTGAGAATTAAGGGGCAGGCAGGCAGGGGGGATACTGTTGTGGGTGTCTGTTACAGACCACCAGATCAGGGTGAGGAAGTTGACGAGGCCTTCTAGAGGCAGCTGAGAGCGGTCTCACAGTCACAGGCTGTGGTCGTCGTGGGGGATTTTCATTTCCCTGATGTTTGCTGGAAGGACCACTCGGCAACCCAGCCACAGTCCAGGAGGTTCCTCCAGTGTATGGATGATAACTTCCTCCTGCAAATGGTGGATGAGCCGACCAGGAGAGGAGCGCTGCTGGATCTCATCCTCACTAACAAGGAGGATCTGGTTGAAGCAGTAAGGGTTGAGGGCTGCCTTGGTTGCAGCGACCACGAGATGGTGGAGTTCAGGATCTTGTGTGGTAGGACTAGGAGAATACCAAGTAGAATTGCAACCCTGGACTTTAGCAGGGCAAACTTTGGCCTTTTCAAGCAACTGCTAGGGGAAATCCCATGTGCAAGGCCATTTGAAGGTAAAGGGGCCCAAGATAGTTGGTTGGCATTCAAAGATTGCTTTTTCCGAGCTCAAGATCGGAGCATCCCGACACGTAGGAAGTCAAGGAAGAGGGCCAGGAGACCTGTGTGGCTAAATAGGGAATTGCTGGGTATGCTCAAGTATCACAGTATCACAGTATGCTAGAGATTGGAAGGGACCTCGAAAGATCATCTAGTCCAATCCCCCTGCCGGAGCAGGAACACCTAGATAATGTTACACAGGAATGTGTCCAGGCGGGTTTTGAATGTCTCCAGGGAAGGAGACTCCACAACCTCCCTGGGCAGCCTGTTCCAGTGTTCCGTCACCCTCACTAAGAAGAAGTTTCTTCTCAAGTTTAAGTGGAACCTCTTGTGTTCCAGTTTGTACCCATTACCCCTTGTCCTATCATTGTTTGCCACTGAGTAGAGCCTGGCTCCATCCTCGTGACACTCCCCCTTTATATATTTATATACACTAATAAGGTCACCCCTCAGTCTCCTCCAAACTATAGAGACCCAGCTCCCTCAGTCTTTTCTCATAAGGGAGATGCTCCACTCCCTTAATCATCTTTGTTGCCCTGCGCTGGACTCTCTCCAGCAGCTCCCTGTCCTTCTTGAACTGAGGGGCCCAGAACTGGACACAATATTCCAGACGGGGTCTCACCAGGGCAGAGTAGAGGGGAAGGAGGACCTCTCTCGACCTACTAACCACCCCCCTTCTAACACACCCCAGGATGTCACTGGCCTTCTTGGCCACAAGGGCACAGTGTTGGCTCATGGTCATCCTGTCGTCCACTAGGACCCCCAGGTCCCTCTCCCCTACACTACTCTCTAACAGGTCGTTCCCCAACCTATACTGGAACCTGGGGTTGTTCCTGCCCAGATGCAGGACTCTACACTTTCCCTTGTTGTATTTCATCAAGTTATTCCCTGCTCAACTCTCCAGCCTGTCCAGGTCTCGCTGGATGGCAGCACAGTCCTCTGGCGTGTCAGCCACTCCTCCCAGCTTAGTGTCATCAGCAAACTTGCTGATAGTACACTCAATTCCCTCATCATTGATGAATATATTAAATAATACTGGTCCCAGTACTGACCCCTGAGGCACTCCACTAGTTACAGGCCTCCAACTAGACTCTGCCCCATAAACTACAACTCTCTGGCTTCTCTCCTTCAGCCAGTTCACAGTCCACCTCACTACCTGATCATCCAGACCACACTTCCTCAATTTAGCTGTGAGGATGCTGTGGGAGACTGTGTCAAATGCTTTGCTGAAGTCAAGGTAGACCACATCCACCGCTCTGCCATCATCCATCCACCGTGTTATTTCCTCATAAAAGGCTAAGAGATTGGTCAAGCATGATTTCCCCTTGGTGGAGCCATGTTGACTGCCCCTCATAACCCTCTTATCCTTGATATGCCTTAAGATGGCACCAAGGATAAGGTGTTCCATCACTTTCCCAGGGATGGAGGTGAGGCTGACCGGCCTATAGTTACCCGGGTCGTCCTTCTTGCCCTTTTTGAAGACTGGAGTGACATTTGCTTTCCTCCAGTCCTCAGGCACCTCTCCCATTTCCCAAGACTTGGTAAAGATGATGGAGAGTGGTCTAGCAATGACTTCCGCCAGTTCCCTCAGCACCCGCGGGTGCATCCCATCTGGACCCATGGATTTATGGATGTCCAGATTGCTCAACTGGTCTCTAACCCATTCCTCATCGACTAAGGCAAACCGCTCCGTCGACCTGACTTCATCTAAGGTCTCAGGGGTACAGGGCTCTTCAGGACTGCCTGCAGCAGAGTAGACAGAGACAAAGAAGGCATTCAGTAACTCTGCCATCTCTGTATCTTCTGTCACCAGGGCACCCATCCCGTTCATCAGTGGGCCTACATTGCCTCTGGTGTTAGTTTTGTCTGCCATGTATTTGAAAAAGCTCTTTTTGCTGTCCTTGACCCTTCTCACCAGGTTTAATTCTAAGGAGGCCTTAGTCATCCTAGCTGCCTTCCTACATCCTCTAGCAGAAGCCTTATATTCCTTCCAAGTGGCCAGCCCCTCCTTCCATGACCTGTAAACTCTCCTCTTCCACTGGCTAAATAGGGAATTGTTGGCCAAGAAGGCCAATGGCATCCTGGGGGGTATTAGAAGGGGGGTGGTTAGTAGGTCGAGAGAGGTCCTCCTTCCCCTCTACTCTGCCCTGGTGAGACCCCATCTGGAATATTGTGTCCAGTTCTGGGCCCCTCAGTTCAAGAAGGACAGGGACCTGCTGGAGAGAGTCCAGCGCAGGGCAACAAAGATGATTAAGGGAGTGGAGCATCTCCCTTATGAGGAAAGACTGAGGGAGCTGGGTCTCTATAGTTTGGAGGAGACTGAGGGGTGCCCTTATTAGTGTATATAAATATATAAAGGGGGAGTGTCACGAGGATGGAGCCAGGCTCTACTCAGTGGCAAACAATGATAGGACAAGGGGTAATGGGTACAAACTGCAACACAAGAGGTTCCACTTAAACTTGAGAAGAAACTTCTTCTCAGTGAGGGTGACGGAACACTGGAACAGGCTGCCCAGGGAGGTTGTGGAGTCTCCTTCCCTGGAGACATTCAAAACCCGCCTGGACACATTCCTGTGTAACATTATCTAGGTGTTCCTGCTCCGGCAGGGGGATTGGACTAGATGATCTTTTGAGGTCCCTTCCAATCTCTAGCATACTGTATGTGTACTGTGTGTGTACATAAAAAGCCCCTATCCAGCTTTCCTGTAGGCCCTCCTTAGGTAGCTTAAGTACTCTGATGTACATAATAGTTTCAATTATACACTGTAATCAAAATGGCATATTATTAAATTATAAGAAACAATCTGAAATGCAAAGATTAAAATTAAGCAAAAGGGCTACCCAAGACCTGTTTTGTTTTCTGATCTTTCTACTGTCCTTTTTATCTCATACTAAATACAGTATTGCTTCCTTTTCAGAGCCTTTCTGCACTCAATCCTACATGTTAACTTGTTAATGCATACTTGGCTTCCAATTTTTTCTTATAAATGAAGAACAGAACAAAACTGGGACTTCAGAGAGGAAAGGGGTGCAAAAATACATGCCATTTAAATAAACTGACAGTGCTGACAGATGTGCACAGTGTAGCAACATGCAGCTGGGACAGCCTCTCTGACTCTACACCTTCTCCAGTCTCCGATGGCTGCATTTATTTATTTATTTCCTCCTTTTTATTTTGTTTGCATCAGTGTTTCAGGAATTCGTCATTCTGACCACAAGGACCAGATGAGAGTATGAACTGATGCAAATGATAACCAAATCAAAGTGTATTATAGTAAGAACTTTTGATACAAGAGACTATTATTCAGCTTGAAGATGACATGGACAAGTAGATAAACCAGTGAACACAAAAGAGATGCAGAATTTACTGCACTCAGCATGACCATAAAAGAATTACACCTCATTCTCAAATTAGCAGAAAATAAATAAGGAGCTGACAAGAATTAGGCAGCTGTTAGGGGAAGGAGATGGAAAAGGAGAGAGGTATATAAAGAAGACAGGAAAACAGGCACAGTGACATGACTGTTAAAGGCACTGATTTATAGGGATATCCAAGCAACACTGAAAAAGCAGTAAATCAACATAATTAAAATTATTTGAGGTCAAATTAAGGACAGTGAGGTTACAAACAAAAGAAGTCAAAGATGGTGGAAAGAAGGAAAAGAACTTCTTCCATACAGGCAGTGAACAGGACACAGCTGAGATGCCAGTAAGAACAGAAATAAAGGAGGATCTGCAAACATAGACTAAGAATCATGTGGAGAGTGCTAAGGATTAATCAATAAATACAAGATGCCCTGATAATCAGCTCCTTCATACAAAAAAAAAAAAAAAAAATATTCAGGTCAGATTTGTGTTTTGTACAAACATGAAAAACAAAGACAAAATTCCTCAACTCAGTGAGCACCTGATTTACACATGAGCAAGAAGAGAGTAAGGCAGCCTTGCACAGTTACTGCACATACCACTGGAGCAGCTATACTGTCAGTATGCTGTCTAAGTTTGCTGAAAATTCTGATAGCTGGTACCCAGCTTTTTTATAATAATGTATGTCATGCTTTATTTCATTCCCCAATGATCTGAAAACCCATGGAACTTATTCTTACAGAATAATATATTTCTTTTCTTACTTGGAATGGCTGGATGTTTGTAAGAAACAGAAGATTCACTTCTTTGCTTTCAAATGAACACTTCTTTCAATCAAACACTGCATTAGAAAAGTAGTTACTATTCTAATATTCTTTTCTTAGAAATACAATAGTAATTACCTTTTATTTCAAATAGCAAGGGACAACAGAGAAGGTAGCAAAACAGAAATGCAAAAACATAATGTGGTAAAACATGTCTATAAAGAAGAATTATCCAGCAGGGTAAATCACACCACTCCAATCAATCTATAAGGTGGGGTGATTTTGCTTTCATTTATAGCAGAGTTTTCCTCGGCACCTTGCTATCCCAGCAGAGGACAAACTGCATGAGAAGTTATTTCCTTCACCATTTAGCCAAAACACATAACGTTGAAATCTCCAAGGATTGCCACTCGAAGCTGTAAATTCTTAGAAAAGAAAGCCACACAAGTTGGCACTGACTATAAACCATTCTTTCAGAATTCTTAGATCTTAACCTCAAAAATCGGCAGCTCTGTCACTGCCTTCAAAGCTAAATCCTTTAAAGTGAATGACCTAAGATTACTGGAAAATGATGTAAGTGAGCTATCTTGGAAAAAAAGAATTGGCAATTATGCATAGCACACCAAGACTAATTTGCATAACATGTTTCAAATGCTTCCGCTGAACCTGGTGTTAACTGGAGACTATGCATTTACCCATTTTTCAATATTTTTGCCATTTCAAAACCTCTTTCCCTTATCATTATCAACATATTTTTGTCAAATTCAAGGACAACATAGCAATAGGTAATGCTAATTTGACTAGAGAAATTAGTGGGATTAATGTCGCCAGCTCTAGGTCTAATCTTATGGCCTTGGCTGAAGTCAAGAGTGGATATGGCTCATCACTTTTTACTATCAGTTCTTCTGGGTCTTCTGTCTATGTAAATTGAATATTGCATTAACATGGGTTTACTGAATTCAGTTCCTTATGTTTTAAGGAGAAAAAAAATCACATCTGCTAAAAAATGTTGGCATTTGTTGAACCTAATTATAGTGTCTGAAACTAACACATATTTAGAGTGTTTGCTAAAGACAATTTCATATTAGGATGCATTTAATCATCAGAAGCAAATTTCAAAAACATTTTTTAAACATGAAAAAAGCTATAAAGGCTGAGCACACAGCTTTATTAATAATATGGAAAGGTCCAAAGCTTTGTGATATGAAGAACTTTTTTTTTTTTTTCTGGTGTGCCTCTAGCTTCTTTCTCCTTTTGATCAGGATACCATACATAACACAGAAGTAGTAAGTAGTTTTCCATGGTTCAGTCCAAAATGTATAATTAGAATACCTCAAAGGTTGCACAGGTTGATGAGTAAGTAAACAGGGTCCTTCAATAAGTAACTTGGGAGACCAGTTAACCTGTAGGTATCTCATCTTACAGCAGTTAAACATCTTTGTACCTGGTCTCAGTCAACATGTGGTAAATTAGCTGTGTGCAAAAATCCCACTTCAGTGTTGGCATCAAATATGTTCATCACTTTAAAAGGTGATAGAAAAATAAGACTCTGTGGATGCAGATGTTTCACAATGAGACTGGGGGTGACAAGACTGGCAAGAAGATTTTCCCCACTGAGTTAAGCTACTGATAATAGACCTATGGAGCAAAGTGTACAGCTCTTGATGTGCCAAAGGGACACTCTATCTCAGGAGAGTTCAGGACCTACATCCTGGATAAATGTCATACTCCAAACAGGTATAAACGTAACTGTGATCCCTGCGGACCTTAAAAGAAACAGGCACTAAAAGTTGGTATTTCTCACCAGGAAGGGTGCAATCCAATTAATACAATCTGAAACATAAGGCCAAAAAACAGTGCCCCTGATCACACAGCGCAGGAGGTCTGCAGCAATTCAGCTGGACAGAAGAAAATAGGTTTTTCAGACTTCAACTTTCTAGCAACAAAATAAATGGCTATTTTTGCTTTTGCTGCTGTTGTTCTCCTTTTGCATAAATATTTGAAACTATAACCTATTTTGTATGTTTTAAATATTTTTATTTACAATTATCTTAAACTACAAATGATTTCAAGGTAGTTAGCCAACACTGAAACACTTTAGTAAAAATGACATTTACCTTAATACAGGAGGTAAAAGGACTCTGTACTGAGCATCTGAGTTACAGCATAAGCTAATATATTGCTACAAGCCATAGCTGTACAATAGCTACCTCACGTTATTTCTCAGATGAGCTGGCACCCCCCGGCTCCGCAGCGATTCTGCACCTGTAAACTTAAAGAGTCCTGCCGCTCACCAAGATGCTCTCTGAGATACCATAAACAATGACGATGAGTGGAAAACAGACTGAATAGTTTAAAATGCTCTTTTTTACATGAAGGGAGCAAGGTGCACTCTCATTTCAGCTATTAAAAGCAGAGTTACTAGTTACTTCTCTGCAATAAATAATCCATAGCCCACTGACAGAGATAAACAGCTGGAAGCTGCCACCTTATTCACAGACCTTTTTCTTTCTCTTAATTCTTTTCCATACCCTCAGAGGTAGACAATGGACAAAGAAATGCATTCCTTTCCAATAGTGGCTTTTTAAAGTCCAGTTTTTAAGCAACAAATGTTGGTCATTTATAGTTAATCTCTGATCTAAGGCAGTTTGTATTGTACTCTTATGGCTCTTCTTCATATTATGTCCTAGAGAATTGATAGCACCTTTTTTCCTATCTTACTGGCAGGATGGCCAAGAAATGGTGTTAGAGAACACAATCAGCAGTGCGGATGACAGTATCAAAGAAGTGAAGGTAAGAGAGAGAAGGCACTCGAAGTGTACCGCTTCTGTTAGAGAGAGTGAAGTTTTTACAATAAAATAATCATATAAAATAGTAAAGTGATTATATTTGAGAAATTTATAAATCAATAGTGAGGCTTTGTATAATAGAAGACATTGTAACTTTGCCGTTTTGTATCATAGTTACTCTGTAACTACATGATACAATGGTAGTCTTGGTGGCAAGAGCTAACATAACTGCATATGGTGAGGGGAGTATAGGTGTATGTATTGTAAAACTCTACCCAAGCAGAATCTAAGTTTAAGATAGCCAAAAAAGGCATACCAGAAGCATCCTGGTGAAGATAAGAGAATGTTAACGTCCAGAAGACGATTGGGACCTGGCCAAGTAAAGGAAAGGTGAAAAGGACAACCTGAGGAAGACTCCTTACTTCATCAGGGCGACCACCAGAGGGGGCGGCGCAAGCACAGAAGAGGCTGATGTCGTAATAGATTGATGTAGCAATCTTTGATGCATATGTATTAGTCAATGATGTAATCTGTGTTGAATATGTATTAGTTACGAAATTTTTAGTCTATAAATTGCGAACGCGATGTGACGGGAATCGGAACCAGATTTGGGTGCGTACCCCTGGTTCCCGGCACCTCAATAAAGCACCTCATATAACCATCCCGGTGGTTATGTGTTTGTCTCGACGCTAACACTTCCAGTCCTGCTCTGATGAATACACCCTGAGATGCCATGATGGAAGAGAAAGGCAAATCTGCAGCTGTTCACTCTGTGCCTCCGCCAGCTGCTCCAGACATATCAAGGGTAGAGAAACCAGAGAGAAGGGTGAACGGCCGGCTGACAGCTGTAAGGATCTCATGAGCACATCCATCAGTCCAGCTCCAGTTGGCCACTTCCCTGCTGCTCATGGGCTGGGGCAGCTGCCATGGGGAGAGAAGAGTAGGGGATGGCAGCCCCCAGGTACTGGCTCAGCCCACCCACAGGGACTCCCAGCAGAGCAGAAGCAGAGTAGGGGCAGGCAGAGAGGATGCCAGGTCCTGCACTTGGGCTACAACAACCCCATGCAATGCTATAGGCTTGGGGAAGAGTGGCTGGAAAGCTGCTTGGCAGAAAAGGATCTGAGGGTGCTGATTTGACAGCTGCTGAGCATGAGCCATCCTGGGCCCAGGCAGCCAGGAAGGCCAACAGCATCCCAGCCTGTTTCAGAAACAGTGTGGACAGCAGTATTCAAGAAGAAAATCAGTACATCTCCCTGCACTCAGCACTGGTGAGGCCGCACCTCGAATCCTGTACTCAGCTCTGGGCTCTTCACTACAAGAGAGACATTGAGGTGCTCGAGCAGGTCCAGAGAAAGGCAGTGAAGCTGGTGAAGGGCCTGGAAAACAAGTCTGATGAGGAATGGCTGAGAGAACTGAGGGTGCTTATTCTGGAGAGGAGAAGACTCAGGGGGAACTTTATCGCTCTCTGCAACTACCTGAAAGGAGGATGGAGCAAGGAGGTGACTGGTCTCTTTTCCCAGGTAGCAAGAGGACAAGAGGAAATGGCCTCAAGCTGCTCCAGGGGAGGTTTAGACTGGATGTTAGGAAAAATGTCTTCACAAAGAGCCTGCTCAGGGAAGTGGTGGAATCACTGTTCCTGGAAGCGTTCAAAAACAGTGTAGATGAGGCCCTCAGTGAAATGGTTTAGTGGTGGCATTGTCAGTCCTGGGGTAACGTTTGGACTTGATCTTGAAGGTGCTTTCCAACCTAGCTATTTCTATGATTCTATAGAGATCTCTAGGCCCTTGCCTCACAGTCCTACTCTCTGTATTGTAGGCAGGTGATAGCTTATCAGTCCCTGATGATGATGTTTGATGGAAATCTTGCTGTAAGATGTAGGTGCATTGTTATCAGATACCTCCTAGAGCAGTGGCAGGCTGGAACACAGAAGGCAGGACTGACCAGCCAGGAAAAGCCTTAGTGGGTAAGAGGGGCAGAGCTGTGCCTAATTGAAATAAGACTGGTGATGGACAGGACAGGAGTGCTGCAGCTGCTGAGCTGAAGCATCAGTGTCTGTCCTGATTGAAAAACATTGTTTTTCCTCTCTCTAATGAAAATCTATGGAAGAGAAGACCACAGTTTTGATAACAGTGAGGTGAAGATAATGCTGCTTTAACATGCATTAGTCTGAAACTAAATGTCGACTTTTACTATTTGCATGATATTTCCTTACACATGGTAATAGCCTTTTTCTTTCCCAAGCTTCATTTTATAAAATCTCTCTTAAAAATCTTCCAGAATAAAGCAGGGAATCCAAACGATGATGGTCCCACTCTGATCTTATACCAGCTTTACTAAGTTGTATATTTATTCGCATCCTACTATACCTCTTAGCCCAAAGAAGAAGGCAGCTCCTCCCTGCTCAGAAACACAGCCCTTCTGCCTAGCTGTTTTGACCTCTCACTGTGTGGTTGTGTACCAAGAGGGGCGCTTGTGAAATATTCCTGCTGATTAGTACATTAAGTTAATAACACGCTCTTCTTCTAACAGTGAGCATCTCTACAATTGATTTTCTGTATTTCTTTGGGCCTTTTTATAAATATTCATACTTCTCAAGGAAACTTTTAAACAAATTCTGAGGACAAAATCTGTTGTGTAACTTGCTAAAACAGTAGGTTTGTTGTGCACAGAGAGGATTTGCTGGCAAACACACAGAGGCTACTGTTTGAATAGGTAATGTCATGGTCCATCTACTGCTCTTGGATGACCCAATTGTACTTATTCCTTTGCAGGAACACCACAAAGAACATCAGTGTTCTTTTTTATAGAGTACAAAGTATTCAAGAAGAAAATCAGTGTGAGAGCTACACTATATTCCTTCCAGTTGCTGTTCAGATCTACTTGTGAAAGAAATAATAACCATCAAGGAAGACATTTTAACTATGTTAATACTGAAGTTTTGAAAGGCAGCACAAAAGACTGACTAACTCTCTACAGCCTTGCAGCTTTGTTGATAAACTAAGTGAGGAAAGCTTAGCTATTTCAGATGATCCCTGCTACTCAACTGCAGCTGAGAAGGACAGATGTTTCACAAATAAGATTTACATGTCAAGGCTTGGTAGTAAAATAGATACATAACTGACACCAAAGTTTCATGTGAAAATAGTTTGAAGGTATATGTTCACGTGAAAATGTCAAGAGCACTGAAGAACTAACATCACATTATACAGAGATCATAATTTATCAATAAGACATTATTTGCAAGATGTTGAAAGCAATCAATGAATAGGGAACTACTTCTAGCAGGCATAATATACATAAATGAATTAGGTGTACAAAGATTGTGATGCTGTTAATCTACTGAAAACTTCCCTTCTGAACCAGCCACATGACTGAAAAAAAAAAAAATTATTCAGAATTGAAGTGGAATTATAAAATATTATTTGCCTCCTTTTCTATAACGGGTATTTTCCATTTCATGGATATGATCTGAATCGACAGGAAAAGCATACTGGGCTTGAAACACTTGACAGTATCACCTTTCTAGCCCTTGCTCTGAAGCATTCAACCTTCTATGTGAGCGCACATCTTTCCTGAAATTCATTGTGAAATTTCTGGTTTTCTATTCTTTCTTTCCTTAAGGAATACAGTGCAAACGGTTAGGGGAATTGTACTGAGAACTTGTGGAGATTGTAGTCGGTGCTGTCGTGCTATAGTCCTTCTGCCTCACTGTCACCAATACTGTTGTATGTGTGCAGACAAGTATCTGCAGCCTCTGAAGAGCAAGAAAGAATGAGTTATGCTGTCATGCTGCCAGAGCTTTAGCAGAACTCTGAAGCTGATAGCTTTTAAAGCGTATCAGCGCTGCAACCCGTCCTACCTTGGTGCCCCAAGTGCTTGATGAATTCAGAGTCCCACCAAACAGTACATCTCTGCCCTAAAATACACCACCACAAACTCATTTTGATTCTGATCCAACATGTTGAAGATCAGTTCTCGCTCATACATGTTTTTTTCTCCTTTACTCCAGATTTTTCCATGTCTTTCTTTCCTTCTTAGATTTCTCCTAATGATATCTGGGCATCATTTGTGATTCTTATCAGAGGCCATTAATAATCTTCTAGTCAGGTAGACAATTCTTCCTCTGACATCATTGCCCTGTGCAACCTTCCAATGTTCATGCAGTTGTAACTCATGAGATAAAACATTCTTCCTTCACACTGAACAATAGTAATTCATGAAATCCAACTACATTATGCAGGTTTAAAGATATCACCAGTGTCAGTCAGGAAGTGCAAAGAAATGAAATGCAAATGTGTTGGTTTATAGTGTTTTGACCTTTTTTCTCCTAGTCTCTGTGAATTGAAGGGAGCTAAGCATGTGAGAAAGCAGCAGAGGTAAATGCTGAATGAAAGAGCTGTGTTTCTTGAAATAGGTGGCTTCAGCTCTTCGGGTTATAAAGTAGGGCTGAGGACACTTAGAGGGCAGAGCTGAAAGTGTCAAATAACCTGGAAGGAAACTTGCTTGTGTTATCAAGTCACACCCTGTGCTTCCTCTGTAAAATAGGACATGCAGAACAACTTACATTCTTTGTTTAAAAACTCTTCGATTTTTTCAGTAACAAAGAAAATGCAGCTAGTATTTTAGATGGGTAGCAAATAAGTGACTGCAGTAATCCAGTCTGGATTTTGTACTTTAGATCACTAAACTCATACTTTTTAGGATGCCGTTTTTGTAAAAATCAGAGAAGTCATTTTTAGGTTTTGTTCTGTGTAAGACAATCTTGTTAATAGATATGTAATAAATAATTTTAAAGAAAGGAAAATCTGATATACTGAAAATACATGGGCAATTATTTCATTAGAGTATATCATCATGGAAAGCATGCCTGGAAGTATTACGCACAGTAGACTGGAGTTAGGAAAATACTAAATCAAATAAGTTATAGCACTAAACATAAGGCAACAATGCTAACATGGACTGCTGATAGGATTAGGTGGATCTTGTGTTACATGTAAGACTTTGTGCGGTTTCTTTATAGATGAAATTAACCTTCAATGTTTGTTCTTATAAAATCAGGTTTTTATTTCTATCAAATAGTTTTTTAAATCAAAGTCATCTTATAACCAAAGTATTACAGCAGAATATATATTTAAGAATGCCCTTATTTTATGAGGTCTCTTTTGTGAAATTCCCTCAGATGTAATGGGAGATCTGGGTATGTGAGGACAGCAAAGTCAGGCTCTGTAATCAAAGGGGTAAAGATATTACCAGGACACCAGTTATGCTCTGTGTAAACTATATTAGATAACTAGTCTTAAACTGAATAAGTTATTTAACTTTTTGGTGATACAAACAGCAACTCCTATAACATAACCTTGTGGCTTTCTGACTTTTCAAATACACATTTAATTTAAGAACATAATTACTAAAAGCCCGATTCAGTGTTAACTAAAGAGCCATGAAAAGGTTTGCCCTGACTAGTGGGTTTTAGATCCAGTGCAAGGTTTCTAAAATGGCTTACTGAAGATAGTTCCATTATGTTATTCAAACCTAGCAAGCGCAGACAATGTCATTATGTAAAAGCAAAAGCTATGTGAAGACCAAGATGCTGAGAACTAACACAGAGTAGGAGAACTAGAAGGTACAGGGACAGACATCCCTTGGATTAGGAAACTGGGATCAAAGTAGGCAGACAAATGCACTTCTGAGATGGAGAAACTACTAAACTTGCTCTGAAAATATGGAAACCTTTGGGATTAGTGGACTAGCTGACCAGATCTGTACAGGGCACAACTTTGACATTTCACAACATGGACAATGTGTATTCATAGCAGTCACAATCTTCCACTTGGTACGATTAGTGCATGTGACAGCCACCTACAGCAAATTCTGAAAGCACCTTTCCAGACTATGTGAGTGTCTGCAGATGATACCTAAAATGTGTTTCACACCTAGGGTACAAGAGAGATGATGAGGAGATGGCTTTCTTATGGCCTATTATCTTGCAGAACCTTCTGGTGTCATTTAGTGCTTTATTCACCACACACCCCCCCACGTCCTTTACCATCATCTTTCTTGATCAGTAACATTGGCTCAGTGAGGAAGATAGAAATGACCATGCTAAATGACAGAGAATGTGTTGCTAAAGGTGGGGTAAACTCAGAAGGAATATCAAACTCCTCATCTTTCCAAGTAAATGAAGATGTGCACCCAGAGATCCCACAAAATTGGTGATGAAAGGACTGAGGCAGCAGTGACACGATGTGTTTTACCTTGTGGAACATGCCGTAAGTCATAGCCTGTCCTCAACTCTGGGATCCTGTGTGCCAGGCAAATCTGGGAAATGGAACCATACCAGCAAGGTCTGGTAGAGGAAATCTACTCCTAGGACAGGAGGGAGGCTATGATGCTGCTAAAATCTGAAATACAGGCACCAAAGGAAGGAAAATGGGACAGGGACTGGGAGAGCGAGTCTTCCCTTCAAAGCAGGAGACCTGCCAAATCAGTAAAGAGATGCTGTGCTACACTTCAGTATTTCTGGGTAGATTGCAGGGTGCTCTGAAGACTACTTCAGTATTCCCAAGGCAGACCAAGACTTCCTTATCAGACTGAAGCTACTGGCAGGTGGGCTCACATATGGGTGTTCTCCTGAGTCCAGGGATACTAAGGATATGAATAAAAACAGTGTGAGGGGGAACTTGCAGCACCTGGGCATTTTTTCCAGGAGCGTGTCAGATGTGTTTCTTTAAGTCTGACCAGAGAAGCTGCCAATAAGGTTCACCTGCCCAATTTCAAAACAGTTTACAAACTAGTTTATGAAACTGCATTTTCACTGCCCATGTCAGCAAGAAAGTGGTTCTCAAGCAAGGATTTCTAAATAATATAAAAGTTAAGACAGAAACAAGACCTGTGCTTAAACCCCTGGTATATCATCACATATTCTCTAAATAGTGTAGTATAAAAAAAGTACCCAGAATCCTGATGCCTGGTTACAAAGTTTACATAAGATAAAGATTAAGAAGCAAGTAAGAATGGATTTCAAATATAGCTGCCATGACAATTTATAATGTCTCTGACATAGCAAAGACTAAAGAATCACGCTGCATAAAACAATCCTTTTCTTTGTCAAATAGTCATCACCAATGTCATCTTTCTGAAGTTTATTTAAAACATGTTGCCAATCACCTCTTTTTGCAGTATAGGTTTTAGTCAAAAGTTAGTTGGCTATTTCAACTCTTTATCAATGAATAAAATCCATTTCCAACATCCATTCTGGCAAACCATCCCAGCACCACCAAGCAACATGAATAGCTCTATAAATACAACTTCACAAAAGGAAACTACCAGTCTCTGGCAACCTCATATTTCTTTGCAAGAAAAACAAAACTGCATGATTACTGTATCACCTCTACAATTGCATTAGCATTCAGGAAAATAAACAAATAAACAAATTTTTACGTTTCCAGAAATCCATGTCTTGCAGCCTGTTTATACAAGTAAAGGGCTGACATCTAACTTCAAGTGGAGGTAGTTTCATGTCTCAAGAATCAAAAAAAAAATAAATATAGGGAAGAGGGAAAAAAGTACACATGTAAGTTAAATGAGAAAAATGAGGGTTAGCTTTTGTATGAAAATTTAAGGTAGAGTAAAAAAGAAGCCATACCTACCTCAGCCTTACCATGAAGGGACAGTATTTTGATGTTAGACAGATGTAAGTCTGTACAGTGAGCATAAGACTCAGCTTTTATGTCCTGCTTAATTTCCAAATAGACCTAAAGGGATTTTGTGGAACTGGCATTTCCCTATGGAGTACTGTAGCTGATTGTCATGAAGCAGGCCATGCTAGCAACAGGATAAAAATGAGTAGGATAGGGACTGGGGCACAATGCTAATTCACTGGTATCAGAAAATTTTTTTGGAAATTTACATATTTGAGTGAACCTTTTTTTTGGGGAAGGTTTTCAGATCTGAAATATAATTTCTGGTCAAAACACAATAAAACACGAGAACACAACAGCGTGGGCACCAACATGTGACTTGGCTGCAAGAGAAGCAGGTCCTATCAAAAGTCTGCCAGGTTTCCTGCCAGCTTGGCTGGTGACCTGAAAGGGAACAAAGCCTGCAGTGTCTCCAGGCAGTCCTGCCATCTGGACTGCCTCCACATCATGAATCCTGAGGTCTTTAGGGACTGCAGTTCCAGGAAAGCCCTGCCACAGAAGCGACTTGTAGGTCACTATCTCAAGAAGTTCCCTGTGCTCGAGGCCCCGGCTCCCAGGACTGCTTGACTCCTGCTAGAGATGACAATGGACAAGTGGCCTGGGATAGTCAGGAGACAAGGGCTGAGCCAAGAACCTTAATCTTGGGTCTGCTACTTCCTATAGAAACTGAACAAATTAATTTATTCATAAATAATTTTATCCCTTCTGTGGAGTGCTTGTTCCTAAAAGGTGTAGTTTCTTTAGAACGATTTCCTGCAAAATAGAAATTCCAATGGATTCTTCTAATTAAAACAAATACAAGTGAAATATGACATTAGACATTGTATCCCTTCCAGTATTACTGTGAAAAAGATGATGGACCATGACAGACAGACAAGGAAATTCTATTTGTATGAATAATACCTAGGCTCCTCATGCAATGCAACAATAGGAAATTATCCCAAGACCAATATAAAAATACAATGTAGAAAACAGTTTGCCAGTCAAGAGCTTACTTTATATTAGAGTTCAATACAGCCTACCATTAGCACCGTTCTTCCCATTTAGGGTACAAGCATTACAGTCAAAGGATATTTTCCTGGGAGCAGTGTCTGCAAGATGGCTACAAAATTGTCAGGTTTCCACATTAGTGTGGCTTGGGTTTCACTTCTTTTTTAGAATCTACTTATTGCTTTTTCTAAAGCATCCCAAACCCAGCCTTTTAGCTTTCATGCTTACTTAAACTAAAAGCTGCAGGAGTCACTTTGTGTTCTTACAAATTCATTCCAGACTGCTGATTTTCCCTACCCTTCCTCACTCCCTGAACAGGATTATCAGGGTGTTAAAGCCTGCGGCATTCTCTCACACAATATAAAAGTCTGTTCAAAATGCAAGCTGACATGCTTATTTTCTGATTTATATCATTTTCAGATGCAAGTGAAATCACACATTCAAATGAAAATCACTGCAAAATTTGAGATAGGGTTTAACTGAAACTTGGGACTATGAACATGCCCCTTTTACAAGCCACCTGCAGCCTTTTTTCCCCCACTGTATCCCATCAGATGTTTAAGCTTGCAGTCTGTTTACACATCCATTAGATTTTAACTTTTGCCTGGTAATGACTTCTCCACACCTGTGAGCCTCCAAAGGTATGCTCTAGGTTATAAAAAGATCCTAGTGCTTTCAGTGAAAGAATATTCATAGGAACAAACACAACATGGCAGAAGAATGAGAAAAATACACTTAAGCACTACAGAAGCTGGTTATTATTAAACATCATTAGTTATATCCATTTTAAATGGGGCCTTAAGTGATCAAAACCTGGATCTATCAGGGATTGAAAGCATTGAGAGAAGAGCAGCCTCTGCCCCGAAGTGCTGTGAAATCTAAGAGTCCAAAGACAGACAGTGGGCTAGGTAACACAATGAAGTCAAACGAAAAAAGGACAAAGCATCAGCTAAACTAAAGTGAACATAATAAGCTTAAACCACAGCAGACCAGCTGCTTACAACTGCTACATGTCCAAATCCAATCAACTCTGGGCTTCTGCCTGCTTCTAAAATTTAACCTGCATTTTCCACGTTCTTCAGCTAGCAGACAATGCAGCACCAAGTGTTAACTACCACACAGCTATGAGGGTTTAGCACGTGGGATCCTGTGAGCTGAGTGGTCATTCCCCTTTGTTAGTTCATTTTCATTGCCAGGACCTACTGCCAACCTGCCAGAAGCCGGCTGTTTCATCCCTGCCACAGAGACAGCTTCCAAACAGCTGTCATGGCAAACAGTGTTTGAAACTCTGCTGCCAGCAAGTTAACCAGTCAAGTATTTTTAAAATGTGGGAGGGGTGATCTAAAACTATGCATAATGTAGACCGCCACACACTTGTGTTTGCTCTGGAATTATCATGCTTCTCAGATGCTTGAAGGAACATTAGGTCAGCAGCTACATCAAGTCATGTCATTTGCTTTGCTGATTTTAATTCTCATGCAGTGATAGATCTTCCTTGTCAGATGGCTTGCTAGCTATTTTCCATTTGTATTTTGTAAATTGCAATGCAAATCTCAATCCACAATAATTCAACACAATGGCTAATGAGAAATGAGTTAATAATGATGAAATCTTTACAGAAGTTCCTTTGGGTTACCTACTTAAGCTGCTGTCAGTATTACAGTCATTATGCTCAAATTAGAGGACCATTAAGGCATATATTGAATATTTGGCTTCACAGCAGGTAAATTCTGTTCAACACATCTAGGATACTGAGAAACAGTCTCCTTTTGTACTCCTCTCCAAAATATTACCAGCAGGAGAAAACCCAATGGGATTACCTTATGAAAGTATTCCTAGCATGACCTGCTTCATATTTACTTTTAGAGTGCTCTTGCGACTGCTCCGTATTTCACAGCAGTGCCCAGTAATAATACAATCACTTAGTACCCAGTGATCGTACTGCTTTTACTGTGCACTCTTAAATCCCTAATTCCCTGGTGCAAAAGCCATGATAGCCTGTGCAGCGACAATCCTGACAGAAAAAAATTGTGAGCTGCTTCTTTACACTATTACCACCATCCCTATCCTGACACATCAGACAACTGGGTGCAGCAGGAAAGATTCTTCTGTCAAGTGCCCTCTACAAGGTGCTGTAAACTAGAGGTGCACTGAAAATTTTCCCTGAGACATGCTAAATAATCTCCCTAAACCCAGTTCCTAGGAGGCAGGTTACATGTATAGATGACTGCCCACAAGGGCACCTTGGGAACACTATAGCAGCACAGAAATAAACGCTGAAATCCTGAGTTCTTGGGGAAAAGTCCTCCAATTATCTCGGCCACCAGAAGATTATGATATAATGTAGCTGTAAGCTTCAATTCACCTCATTATATACTTCTAATTCCACTTAGTCTACATTTATACAAGTAAAGAGGTAGAGTGAATTTGCTCTACTGTTTTTATTCCTTAACAATGTAAATACCAAGACTTGTCTTCCTGTTCAGGTGGACCAAACAGAAAACATGATACTGGAGGGAAGAATCGAGTTCATACCTATAACTAGCCAATTTTGAATTTGATCGTAGAAATATCCAGATGCATATATATGCAATACCGAGGCCTCTTAGGGCTCATATATTTTATAAGATTCATCTAAATGCTTTCTGCCTATGTATGTATGCAAGAAGATTGCTAGGTGGGTTTTACGTTCCTACATTATGAGCTGCCTCGGCACCTGCACTGGCATCACAGCTGTCCACACCTCCCCTCACACAACTCAGTCTTCCAGCCCTCACACCTCAAGCTGATGCTCAACAATCCTGGTGCATCCTGCCTTCCCTGGGCATCCCTGGACCCCAACCCATCTCCCTTCCCTTGCCCAGTGCTGCACTGTCTCCCACAGCAGGAAAGTCACTCCTAAAGGTTCAAAAGGTTGTTTTGGAAATTAATTAGAAAAAAAACACAGTGCTTCAAAGTCCACAAATATCTTTTAACCATACTACATTTTCCTGCATCATAGATGGAAAATAGTAACACTGAAGGACAAAGAGTGGAAAAAAGTGGGGAAAATAAACGAGAAATACACTGAGTTGCTGGAGCAGGTCCAGAAAAGGGCAAGGAAGCTGGCCTGGAGAATGAATCTCATGAAGAATGACTGAGGGAACTGGGGCTGTTTAGTCTGGAGAACAGAAGGCTCAGGGGGTCCTTACTGCTCTCTACAAGTATCTGAAAGGAGGTTGTAGTGAGGTAGCAGTCAGCCTCTTCTCCTAAGTAACAAGCAACAGGACAAGAGGTAACAGCCTCAAGCTGAGCCAGGGAAGATTTAGACTGGATATTAGGAAAAATTTCTTCACCAAGAGGCTGATCAGATATTAGAACAGGCTGCCCATGGAAGTGGTGGGATCACTCTTTCTTGGAAGTGTTCAAAAAACATGTAGTTAAGGCCTTTAGTGACATTGTTCAGTGGTGGACTTGGCAGTCCTGAGGGTAATGGTTGGACTTGATGATCTTGAATGTCTTTTCCAGCCTTGTTGATTCTGTGTTTCAAATAATCAGTGCTTTGTTCTTCTCTCCCTTTGGGATACTCCCCAGATTAGCAAAATTTTCTCCTGACAAGATTGAATACGAAAGGGAAAGCCATACTGATTTAACACCTCATAACTCAAATGTTGCATAAGTACGTGGCAGGAAGGAAATACATCAACTAAGCAACCAAGGTGAGTGATTTCTTTTTAAATGCAATTTCAGCAGCAAGGTACAACTCTAATCACAATGAAGCTGTATGAGAATGGCAAGCTTCAATAGCTCCCCCTTCTCCAACAAATGTTCATGCATTTAAAAATACATTAAAAAGACAAGGAGTTACTGGAGAGGGTAAACAGAGGGCCACAGGGATGATCAAGGGTCTGAAGCATCTCTCTTATGAGGAAAGACTGTGGGAGCTGAGCCTGTTTAGTCTAGAGAAGATTGAGAGGGGATCTCATTAATGCATATAAATATCTCAAAAACAGGTGCCAGGAGGTTGGTGCCACACTTTTCAGCGGTCCCCAGCGACAGGACCAAGGGCAGAGGGCATAAAATAAAGCACAAGAAGTTTCACCTAAGCATGAGGAAGAAACTGGGAGATTGTGGGGTCTCCCTCCCTGAAGACATTCAAAACCCTCCTGGGCACCTTCCTGCATAACCTACTCTAGGTGGTCCTGCCTTGGCAGGGGGTTGGACTAGATGACCTCCAAAGGTCTCTTCCAACCCTAACAATTCTGTGATTCTGGGTTTGTGGGCTTGTATGGGTTTGTGGTTGGTTTATTTTAGCTTGGGTGGAGTTCTGAGTGGGTCTTTTTTGTTTGGTTGGTTAGGTTTTTTTTTTCGGGTTTTTGATTTTGTGGGTTTTTTGGGGTTTGGGGTTTTTTTTAGATAATGTTGAAGCACTGGTATGAGCCTACTATGAACTTCCTAGCACTTTGAAAGAAATATTGTAGTAGAAGTGATCTTCTTACTGTGTTCTGGAGGAGTAGGTTTAAACAGAACACATATATTCCCATTGGGAACCACTTTCCTGGCTTGGCTTGAAAGAGCCTAGTGCCTGCATCTTGTTTAAAAAAAAAATACGACGGGCCAAAGTCAGAGAGTACTCAAAAGAACAGAAAATTAAAACCAAAACAAAGAAACACAGCATGACCCCCAGACTGCCCCAGTGACAGTTCCACAGCATTCTACAATCACCCCGTGGCACATTTCTAACACTTTTTATCAACAAAAAAATACTAGGTCTGTACAACCATGCCAAAAGAAGAAGAGAAAGCAGTTTTGGCTTTGAAAGAGTTGCAAGTTCTAAACTGAGCTGCAGCACAAACACCACTGCTAACGCTATTATACCTGTATTAAAAATCTATTTAAAGAATCACAAATACATAAAATCCCACATCTTCTTTGATAAGTGCCATTACAGAAAGTTAAAAAAATAGAACAGGTAAAATAGTTTTTATTTAGAATTTTAAATAAATAAATAAATATTTTTTTAAAAAATCCTTTCCCTCATTAAAAATACTTTTGCAGAAACAATCTTACTCCAAAGCTTTTCCAATTACATTTAGCGAGTTTAAAGTTCTGGTTACATACAGAAAAAATCATCTAGATGCAACTTTATTAAACAACAACTGAGTGAATGTTGTAAGCCAGAGTAAGAAAACAAGCTCTTTAGCTTGCTATCTAAAACAAAGAAAAGGGAGGGAAGGGTTTGTGAAAGATGTGACAAATGGCTGTTTTCTATTTTTCTAGAAGTATTACTGAAACAAAAAGCAACCACAAAACCTTAAAATACGCCAAACCACATCCGTGTAAGATAAAAGTGCTACAAAATGCAAAGTTAAGACAAAATTCCAGCATAAGGCTGTCAAAATAATAGCTCCAAAGGGCCCATTTACATTTTCCTAGCAGCTAATGAATTGCCATGGAAAATGGCAGCAGGCAAGCTTATGGGAAACATCTTTAAATCTGTTTTTGTTCTTTTTAAAGTATGAGCCTAAGCTCTACACTTAAGAATGAAACATGCCCTGTTGGCTCCAAGTGAAGACAGCAAGAATCCTAGTGTATCTTTCAGAAAAATCACGAAAGTGATATTCATTTGTCATATATAGAAAGAAAAAAACAAAGAGGAAAAGTACTGCTCAGCTAAAAAAAAAAAAATCAATTGGTAGAAAAATACACATAGGCAGCATTTCATAGTATCCAATACAGGTTCTTAAAAGAAAACTACATGCAACAGGAAAGAGCATTTATTATCATTTTCTATGTGCCAACAGTCACTTTGAGACAGCAAGCCTTACAGAACCTAACTTCACACAGTGCCTGGATTATAGCTGATGCACTCAAAAGCCCCTGTACAATGCAAGAACAAATCCTAATTAGCTCTAATAAAAGCCTCTTCAAAGGCATAGCTCTTCATAGTCCTCTTCTGACTTCTGGGCGAACAGAAGAGAACATGAACACTGGAAAGAAATTAACTACAAGACAAATTGTTTACTTTCTACCAAAATAGTATAAAACAGCTTTGTCTAAATTGGGAAAATAGAGATTGACCTTGCATAATTGTTAAATGAGGTATAAAGATTGACTGCTTCTTGAATGGCGACATGAGGTCTGGGTCTCAAGTTTACCTAACCCTGGACATTTTGATAAAATGATTGCAAAACAGTAATAGCAAAAGCAAGGTAACATTAAACTAATGAAACATAGTTGATTAAATGTTTAGCTAGCCAGAAGAACATGGGGTACATGAATGTCAGTGACAAGGAAAAGCTAATGACCTGGGATATAAACTAGCCCAATTAGTAAAGAAACAGCCTAACACTTTGACAGGGTTGCTAAAAAGAAAGTTGGAGGGAGCAACTTAAAAATCCACTTTCCTGAGAGTTTTCATTTTGATTTAACAGTACACTGTAATTTGCCCCTCCTCTCCCCCAGAATTAGCTTCTATTGTGCAATCATCCAAAACTCTCATGGAAAACCTTTTCACAACTGCTCCAGAGAAAGAACCCAGCAAAAGAACACGAGCCTTACTGTCTGTGCCTCTTGTCCACAGTTACTATTGTCTGTTCCTTTCTTAATCCTAGGCAAAAGACAAGATTCATATGTGAAGGAATGATTAAATTATCAAGGCAAATAGAGAGACTATGTCAGAACTGCAGATCATAGAAGCATGTGCTTGCACTTGGGTCTGGGTAAGCAACTCTGCTACAACCTTACTATGCAATGGGATAAAACCTGAGTCTACGATAACCATTCCCAACAGGAATAAACTCAACTATATTGCTTACCAAAGGAATGACAAGAGTATTCTAGCCAGGTTGCTAACCTAAGCAATTAAGAGAGCAGGACTGTGGGAATGCTACAACACAGAATTATTCAGTCAAGCATAATACCAACAGCTTGACAAGCCGTGCCTCATTCAACCTCCATTTCCTACCACCCAAGCTTACCTCACTGCCAAAGTATTTGTGCAGATAACTACATCCAAAGACTTGTAGGAACACGCAGGTGAGACAAAGGTCTAGAGTACCGAGACATAAAGATGACTTAATGGCATCTTAGTGTTGGTTCACTGCCAGTTTTGTAATTAAGCATAGTATCATTTTCATCATCTGGTGCCAATGTCTGGAATTCCAAGCCACAGTCAGCTTTTATTTTTCCCTTTGCTGTTTTTCACAACAAACTTAAAGTTTCTAGGGACTACAGCATCAATTCCTAATGGCACAGGCATCTTTCTCTTCAGCTGTCAATAAAGATGTAATCAGCTGAGAATTTGTGCTTCACTGCTTCCATTCTCTTATTTAACAGTGATAAGTAAGGATAAACATTGGACTCCACAGTCTGAGATCCTTATTACTGTCATCCTGTTTTCCACTGAACAGGTCTGCTGCAAAGAATAAGAATCTGAAGAGACATGAGTACACCTGAGCTTCCAAACTGCTTCATGTCTCATCTTGAGCTACATTTCAGTGTGCAGGAATGTAAGCCATTTATGTATAATATATTACACACTTTTTCTTCTCCACCAACATTTTTATAGAAAACTGCTTTGCTTCCAGGCTGGTATTTGTCTTACAACCAACAAGCATATATTTTTTGGAGGGAGGACTTCAATCTTTCAGCAAAAGACTTCTCTCAAGGCTAGCATGAAAAAAAAAATAAAAGTGGGCATTTTTGCACTCCTCTATATTTGAATGCATCCTTTAAGATCAGTCGTCCTGGACAGTATCTTAGGGATTGATGCTTTTAAGTAAGGTTCCATTTGTTTGAAAGCTCCCCTTTAAAATAATTTCAGGTTTGGGAGTATATTTTCCATACCACTTGCTTTTTCAGAAAATGTCATCTAAAGTTTTAATTCTACTAATTGCAGTTCCTGTTCTGCCTGAGACTAAATTAGGCATCTTCACTTCATTCATCAGTATTTCTTTCCAGAAGCCTGCTTCAGCGAGCATCTGAACTGCAGACTAACAGCTATGTACAGCATAAGCATATGCCTAACAGAGCGAGTTCCAACTATTTTAAATACTCCTTCAATTCCTTAATTCCTTCACTCTGCTACAAACTTCCTGCATGACTTCAGACGTGTTATTTCACTGTACCTCAGTCACCTTTAACAAAATGAAATAATTACACAGGGATTTTATGCAGGGGAAGCTTAGAGTGAAATGCTCAAAGGTAGGCAGAGTCGCAGACATTATTTTAACAAGATTTCTGAGAAAGTTCTAACAAAGAACAACTTTAGTGGATAATTTTAATCAAAAATTTGCATTTTGAACAACCCATGGAAGACAAAGCATGCTCTAAGGAATAAGAAGAATCATTATCCCTACCCTTTCATAATTGACCTTGCTTCTTTTGGGGACACAAAGGTATGTCACTGCCACTGTACTGAGCTACTTAGCCCCTACCTAGCTCAAACTGGGGCCATCAGTCTAGGAAAAAGTAAAAGCAGGGCAAGCATTCTTTCTTCCCCTGTTACTCACTTAGCCTTCAGCTATTTTCATAGCATTTACTGAGCCTTATATGGTCTCTCTACTGAGTAGGACCTAATGGATTCCTCTTCAGAGTCTCCCTTTGATCCCATGTAATGCAAAGCTGGAAAGGATATACTCTCCCCTTCCCCTCCAAAGGTGATTCCAAATGCATTGTGCTAGCATACATCCTGCCTCAGACTGTTTTCAGATCTTCCACTTAACTGGCAACATTTATAGGCTCCTGTCCATAGTGATCGAAAGATAAAACTGAAGACACAAATATCCAGTGCTGGGCGCAAAATTCCCAAACCTCCTGAATAAAAGACAATCATGCCATAGTTAAAACTGTGGTAAATCATTAGAAACACACTACCATTAAGAAAGAAAACTTGGCATAATACTAAAGTATGTGAAATATGAACTCACACCTCTAAACGAGATAACAAGGTTTTATTAAGGGACAAAGTCAATAAAGCAAAAGCAACAGCGCTGGGCGCATGACCGTAGCCAGAGGCGCGAGTGATTAGCATTTGTTACATGTTTATATACTTTCACTATTACATTAGTTACATACATACTCATAATTCCCGCATATAGGCAGAGGATATTGTAACTAGCTTCAAGAATTTATTATCATAAGTCTCCTCCTCTTGGCGTCTGCACACTGCTCTGCAGTGATTGTGGGCAGGCATCTTGAGGATGAAGTAAACAGTCTTCCTCTTGTGAGTAGGGGTCTTCAAGATGAAGTAAGCAGTCTTCCTCACTGTGTACTTTTCACCGTTGGCACAGTCGGACCCCCCAGTAATCACACAACCAGCTATATCTGTAATTATTCTGATAACTAGCAAAGATTTTAAACAGCGTGACCTTCCTGCAAAATTTATTGCAGGATGGGCAGACAAGGAGTATCCCAAGCTAGCAGGTGCTTGGGAGGCTGTGTCTCTAAACTAACTGGTAAGTAGAAGGATGGTGTGAAATAACTCATTCATGTTTAGTGGGGCCACTAAATCCTGTTATCTCACCACAGACTTACAACACAAACATTGCTCTTTAAAACTACTTTAGAAGACTAGTGTGAAACAATTAACTCATGTTTAGCGGGGCCACTACATTCCACAGACTTACAACATAAACACTGTTCTCTTTCTGCAACCTAAGTTAAGCTAAAAAGTACTTTAACTCTATGTTTTCCAGGCACTAGCTTTCTTTATATCAAGCTTCACACCCCCCCCTTTTACCTTTACAAATTCTTTTGCTATGTGACTCCATTTTGATCAAGAGATCTGAACCTTTTTAACTTGTCTTGTGTCTTTAGCATGTTTTGTTTCTGTTATTGTAAACTCGTACAGTTATATCCACATAACCACACCTATGATTTCCGAAAGCCAATACATTTATGTTTATCACAAGTACAATAAAGAAGGAGCAGAAAGCATGCCTGCAGCATTAAACACTGGGAACAAAAGCATACCAACAAATGATAGCTTGTTTGTGAAGCAGATTCCAGACCTGCCTGAGCAAGTTTCAGAGGAGAGACATGAAGAGGATCCAAGGTCTGGAGCACCTCTCCTACAGAGACAGGCTGAGAGAGATGGGCTTGTTCAGCCTGGAGAAGTCTCCAGGGAGACCACAGAGCAGCTTCCAGTGCCTAAACGTAGCCTACAAGAAATCTGTAGGGAGACTTTTTACAAGGGCATGTAGTGACAGAACAAGGATGAATGGCTTTAAATGGAAAGAGACTACATTTAGATTAGATACTAGGAAGAAATTCTTCACTGTGAGAGTGATGAGGCACCTGAACAGGTTGCCGAGAGAAGCTGTGGCTGCCCCGTCACTGGAAGTGTTTAAGGCCAGGCTGGATGGGGCCTTGAGCAATCTGATCTACTGGAAGGTGTCCCTGCCTGTGGCAGGGAGGTTAGAACTAGATGATCTTTCAGGTCCCTTCCAACTCTAACCTTTCTACGACCCTACGATTATTTGTGATTACTATCTCACACCGTTCTTTCAATGTTCTTCCTAACACTGCTTGCCACTGCATTTATAACAAACTTTCTGAAAGGTCATATTGTACCAAAAAACTCTCTTAGTATTAACGGAATTTTGCGTATATGTTGAATGTTTCATGTAGGCCTCTGATCTACCACAAGGAAGGAACCAATAAAGACGAATCTACCACATCAGTTTCTATTGATAATGCTGTTTCTACACTGTAGGTTTTAATTCAAGGAAAATGATGTCTGCTGCATCCAGAAGGATCTGGATCTAGGCATGTTTATACAGTTAACTTTTAATAGAAAAGCCTCTACACCACAAGTGAGTCTGAATTAATAATCATTTAAATTAATAACAGCAGGACATAAAGGAATAAAATTAAGAAACAGCAAAAATATACAGGTTTTACAAACAAGACTCCAGATAATGACAAAAGGAACAACTTGATAAAAAAAATGGTTGGGGTTGAGATTTTCAATTTACAGTATACTGCAAGTTTAAAAAAAACCATGAAAAAACAACCCACCCTAAATGTCCTTTCCTGGTATACCCCTAATGTAGCATCCTATTTGAGTCGTTGATGAGTTGCTTTGTATCTGTCTGCCCTTACCAAGACACAGATCTCCATTACTAAAGCGTTATCTGATAACAGCCCACCACTGTGGTACACCACTGACAGAAGTATATCACACAGGGAAGTAAGATACATGATACATGTGTCACCTTGTTCAATTTCTTTTGGGTAACAGCTTTTATAATCATTTCAGATTACATCTTCAACCTATTTTTTGCCCCACTATTCCAGTTTGGCTGCCACTTCACAGTGGCTTTATGAATACCCACTTTTATTGTTAGAAATGGAGCCACTCCAATCCTCTGGCAAAACAAGAGTCACAATTGAAACAGCAATCATCTGAATCTGATCTGACTTAATAAACCATTCTGGATTTTTTAAGAACTGAAGTGAAATCTTGCCTGACTTGCCAGTAGGTGGCTGGAAGCCTGGAGTACCAACATCTCTTAAGCTCAGGTACCTAGCCATGAGCAGAGAATTTGGACATCCCCACTATGTATCCTGTACCAGACCAGTGCCAGAGATCCTGAAGCTTTTAGTTATCTTGACTGTCCAGAGGCCTTTCATCTCCGAGAGCCCCACACATGAGGAGGAACCTGTTCTGGCTGCACAACCTGAGACACTTGAGGATCCATTATTCAAGTGAAGTTTCACACATGCTTGTGCCCCTCTTGGTATAGAGTTAAATGCTGCAAGAGACCACACCTGCCAAGTAGACTGTCACTGGAAGTGGAATATCCTGGTTTGCCTCATTTCCCTTGCTTTTCACAATCCCTGTTCCCTATCCCAGTAATGTAGTATCACACTGGACCATTTCAGATGCTTACTGAGCTTCTACTGAAGTGATTCAACACACTGTCCTCATACCACAGAAAATTGTTGTGGTTTTTGTCCTAGGGTTAAGGGGTTAGGACCAGCTAGCTAACCACCAGTTTGGTGAGTTGAACTGACTCAGTAAACAGCCTTCTACATCCAGTCAAGCAAATGTCAAGACCAAACAGGGAAACCATCTGGTCTGCAAAAACAGAAAGCCTCTGTCCTTTTGCAGGCTTCTTCTGCCTGATCAGATGAACTACAGAATCTTCCCTCTGTCTTCTGAAAAACTTCTCCCTTCTTCTAGAAGAAGTTCTTCTTCTTCTTCTTCCAGAGAAGAACTTCACTCTAGCTTTTATTTAGCTAGCTATTAAAGGTTACCATTTGTGTTTAATTTTCCCACAGAACTATTCTCCTGCAGGACCCACATACTTTCTGATATACACGTTCTGATTTCTGAGTAGAGAGTCTCTGCTCAGGGCTCCCTGCAGGCTCCTTGGCTCAGAAATGAGTCTCAGAGCAGAGCCTCTCAAAGGGATGCTCTTAACCCAAGCAGTGGCTATGGGAAAAAGATTGCAACCATGTGGAATCTCAGTAGGGTATATGTTTTCAAAATAAATAAAAACTTTGTACATAAGCATTTCCAAATTGGATCTAGGGTGACAAAAACGCATATATATTTTACATGGCTTGTCTAGAACATAATTTATTTAAAAAAAAAAAACGATTTTTTTTCATAGACTGACAATACCAGCTTTTAACCAACTGAGTTTGGAAATCTTTCATTTCAAGCTTTTATATGTTAATGCTAATTCATAACTATTTTTATGTCAGCTCTATGCTTTATTTTAAAAGCTTCTTTTGCCTCCTTTATTGGATTTACATAGCAAGGTGCTGGCAGAGGGGCAGGCTGCTGGCATCAAGGTCTGTTTTGCCTATGATGGTAACTGGTAAGTTATCTCCCTGTCCTTATCTGGAACCACAAGAATTTTTGTTTCATTTTCTCCCTTTTCTGTCAAAAAAGGCAAGTGAAAGAGCAGCTGGGTGGGCATCTGGCAGACAGACAAGGTTAATTCACCACACCTTCACTGTGTTCTTGCCCAGAAATCTATTTTTAAGAAGTTGAAGGAGATACTAGAAAAACGTAATATGAACACCTACAGCATCAGGAAATAATTCCTTCCTCCCCCTTCCCAGCAGAACTTTACCAATTTCAAGAATCTTTAGATGAAAAAATGGTAGCTTTATAATGGAAAACAGGTATTTCACAGTTTTAGTAGTAGAAGTAACAGCAGCAGTACTACTACTACTACACCTACTAACAACAATACACTTCTAACAGGAAAGAAGTGTTGAATGAAAGTTATTAACCAGGACCAATAAGACACTAAGAATAGTCTGTAACTATCAAAACTGACCTAGATACTCTCTTACAAAATAAACTATAATTTTCTTTTGCAGAATCCACAAGGTGGCCACAGTTGCTTGGAAAACCTAGTTTCTAACACATAAATTTAAAAATTTTAATGCATATGGAACCTCACATAAATTATACACCTAGTGCAATACTCTTTATTCATTTTGAAATGGGCCCCCACAACAATATCAAATTTAGACTACTGAATGTTTCCTTAAGTGTAGTCCTAGATCAGGCCAGACTTAGATACAGAGATTCAAAAGCCATAACTCACTCTGGCCTCTTAAGCGTAATTGGGTCCAGCTTCTGCCATCCACTGACTGAGAACCACCAAGTCTTTCTGGGGGAGACTGTGTGGACATAATCACAGGATCAGAGCTTTACTCATGCTTATTTAGGCTCTTGTACCTAAGTCACTATTTTCTGCTAATAATGTACTTACATTTGTGTTAATATTGTGGGTTTTAGTAGTACACACTCATAAATTCAGAATACATTCACATCTTTTTTACTCTATGCAGCTTGGATCACTCCAAACACACAAATATAGCATAACTACAGAAAGTAAAGGAAAGGTGCATATGAACCAAGTATAATGTAACTTCAATACTGAGAATAAAACAGGGTAAGATACCTGTTTTGAGAAAGACACTGTGAATTGCTGAGGTGAGTGGCTCGAGAGAGGATGCCTTCAACACCGGAGCGGGGGGGAGATCCGCGTCCAGGAGCCTCAACTCAGAGCAACAAGAGCCACCGAGGGAGCCTCGAGTCCTCGACAGGACCTGCCCAGGAGCCGGCAGCTCAGCTGACGGGAGCAGCTGACTCACACGGGGCGGAGCCAGGAGCAGCGGCACCAGCCCTGACTGGGTAAAAACCTGCCCCAGGGAACGCGAGCGACCAGAGCGGGTCACAGCAGTTTGCGCGGGCAGGCGAGCGGGATGGTGAGCGCCCGTCGTACGACCAGGGCCCGGTCCGGGAGCTCTGCGCTGGCTGCCCCGGCGGTGGCCAGCGTAGGCACCCAGGCAGAGCCGATGAGAGGGGAGGCTGCAGTGCAGAGCTCAGGGTGTAGAGGGCGCCTGCACTGGTCTGGTGAGGGAATGGTGCACAATGGGCAGGGCTGCATTCGGCGCGCCCTGGTGGAGGCCCTCCTGCAGCAGGTGGCTGAGCTGCGGGATGCTGTTAATAGACTGCGAGATGTCAGGGAAGCTGAGAGTAAGCAGGAATGCTTGCTCCCGGCCCAAACTGTGCAGGGGCCTCGAGCTTCACCTCTACCTCGTGAAGGAAAGGAGGAGGCTGTTAACCTGGGAAGCTGGGAATTAGTGACGAAAGAAACAACAAAAGAAGGAAAAGGACAACCAAAAGCAAGGGGCTTCCCCCTAAATCCCCTGTCCCTACGCAGGACCGCTTTGCTGTCCTGCAGGGGGCTAATGAGGAAGCGCACTCGAGCCAGAAACAGCCGGCTGATGCCCTGGTAAAGAAGATCTCTACTGGTGCTGCTAGGAAAAAGCGGTGGGTCATAGTAGTAGGGGACTCTACAATGAAAGGGACAGAAACACTCGTCTGCCGGCCAGACCCCGTCTCAAGGGAGGTGTGTTGCCTACCGGGGGCACGGATCAGGGATGTGGCAGAGAGGCTGCCTCCTCTAGTAAGTCCCATGGACTGTTACCCACTCCTGGTGATACATGTGGGTGCTAGGGATATAGATAGTAGTAGCCTGGGGAACATAAAGAAGGACTACAGAGCCCTGGGAGAGGTGGTTAGGGGCTCTGGAGCTCAGGTAGTCTTTTTGTCAATTCTCCAGGATACAGGGGAGGACCTAAAAAAAGCTAGGAGGATTAGCCAGGTTAATAAATGGTTAAAAGGGTGGTGTCATAGTCAGGGGTTTGGGTGTCTTGAACACCGGAGCCAAGCTTGTAGGCCGGGTCTAATGGGGGCTGGTGGAGCTGGTCTGATGATAAAGAAGGGAAAGAGCAGTTTTGGTAGGAGGCTTGCCAGACTGGTCAAGGAGGCTTTAAACTAGATGTGTTGGGGGAGGGGGGCATCATTCCATTCCAACACACCCAGTCAGTTACCAGAACCTATAATAAATGCTTGGAGCAATGTAGAGATATCCCAGCCACTCCAGCCAATGAGCTGGCTTCATTTAGAGCTCGGCTCAGATGCCTCTATACAAACGCCCGTAGCATGGGGAACAAACAAGAGGAATTAGAGATGTGTGCACGTCTACGGGGGTATGATATAATAGGCATCACAGAAACATGGTGGGATGGCTCCTATGACTGGAGTGTTGGAATGGAAGGTTACAGGCTCTTTAGGAAAGACAGGCCTGGCAATCGGGGAGGGGGAGTTGCCCTTTATGTTAGGGATAGGCTGGAGAGTATGGAACTCTGTCTGGGGACAGGTGAGCAGCCCACAGAGAGTTTGTGGGTCAGAGTTAAAGGGAATATAGTTATGGGAGACATTACTGTGGGGATCTGTTACAGACCGCCTGATCAAGGAGAACCTGTGGATGAAGCACTCCATAGACAGATAGCAGAAGCCTCACGCTCGCAGGCCCTTGTTCTCAGGGGTGACTTCAACCACCCTGGCATCTGTTGGAAGGACGGTACGGCCCAGCACAAACAATCCAGGAGGTTCCTCAGTTGTGTAGAAGACAACTTCCTTCTGCAAGTCATAGAGGAGCCGACAAGGAGAGGTGCCATGCTTGACCTCGTGCTCACCAACAGGGAAGGGCTGGTTGGAAATGTGATGCTCCAGGGCAGCCTTGGATGCAGCGATCATGAGATGCTCGAATTTGAGATCCTCAGGACAGTGAGAAGAGCGTGGAGCAAGCTCACTGCCCTGGACTGCAAAAGAGCAGACTTTGGCCTCTTCAGGAACCTGCTTAGTAAGGTTCCATGGGATACAGCCCTAGAGGGCAGGGGGGCCCAAGACTGTTGGTTCATATTCAAGAATCACCTGCTGCAAGCTCAGCAGTGTTGCATCCCAACCAGAAGGAAGTGCAGCAGGAGGGCCAGGAGACCTCCTTGGATGGATGAGGAGCTCCTGAGGAAAATTCAATTGAAAAAAGAGGCTTATAATAAGTGGAAGCAAGGACAGGTGGCATGGGAAGAGTACAGGGATGTTGTCCAGGAAGCTAGGGACCAGGTTAGGAAAGCTAAGGCTCAGTTAGAATTAAACTTAGCTAGAGGTATTAAAGATAACAGGAAGGGATTCTACAGGTACATAGCAAATAAAAAAAAACAGACAAGGGAGAATGTAGGCCCCCTCAGGAGGCTCTCAGGAGAACTGGCTACGCAGGATTTGGAGAAGGCTGAGGTTCTGAATGACTTCTTTGCCTCAGTCTTCACTGGCAAAGGCTCTGACAAAACCACCCAAGTCTTGGAAGGCAGATGCAGGGACTGTGGGAATGAAGACCTTGAGCCCACTGTAGGAGAGGAACTGGTTCGAGACCATCTTAAAAATCTGAACATGCACAAGTCCATGGGACCTGATGAGATCCATCCGCGGGTCCTGAAGGAGCTGGCAAATGAAGTTGCTAAGCCACTGGCCATCATATTTGAAAAATCATGGCAGTCAGGTGAAGTTCCCAATGACTGGAAAAAGGGAAATATAACCCCCATTTTCAAGAAGGGGAAAATGGATGACCCGGGGAATTACAGACCAGTCAGTCTCACCTCTGTGCCTGGCAAAATCTTGGAGCAGATTCTCCTGGAAGGCATGCTAAGGCACATGAAAATCAACAAGGTGCTTGGTGAAAGCCAGCATGGCTTCACTAAAGGGAAATCCTGCCTCATCAATTTGGTGGCTTTCTATGATGGCGCTAGAGAACTGATGGACAGCAATAGAGCAGTTGATGTCATCTACCTGAACTTGTGTAAAGCGTTCGACACTGTCCCACACGACATCCTTGCCTCTAAATTGGAGTGACATCAATTCGATGGATGGACCACTCGGTGGATAAAGAACTGGCTGGATGGCCACACACAAAGAGTTGGGGTCAATGGCTCAATGTCCAGCTGGAGACCAGTAACAAGTGGTGTCCCTCAGGGATCGGTGTTGGGACCAGTCTTGTTCAACATCTTTGCTGCTGACATGGACAGTGGGATTGAGTGCGCCCTCAGCAAGTTTGCCGATGACACCAAGCTGTGTGGTTCAGTTGATAGGCTGGAGGGAAGGAATGCCACCCAGAGGGACCCTGACACGCTTGTGAGGTGGGCTGATGCCAACATCATGAAGTTTAACCATGCCAAGTGCAAGGTCCTACACCTGGGTCAGAGCAATCCCAGGCACAGCTACAGGTTGGGCAAAGAAGAGATTCAGAGCAGCCCTGAGGAGGAGGACTTGGGGGTGTTGGTTGATGAGAAAATGAACATGAGCTGGCTTCAGTGTGCGCTTGCAGCCCAGAAAGCCAACCGTATCCTGGACTGCATCAAAAGGAGTGTGACCAGCAGGTCAAAGGAGGTGATCCTGCCCCTCTCCTCTGCTCTTGTGAGACCTCACCTGGAGTATTGTGTGCAGTTCTGGTGTCCTCAACATAAAAAGGACATGGAACTGTTGGAACAAGTCCAGAGAACAGCCACGAGGATGATCAGGGGACTGGAGCACCTCCCGTATGAAGATGGGCTGAGGAAGTTGGGGCTGTTCAGCCTGGAGAAGAGAAGGCTGTGTGGAGACCTCATAGCAGCCTTCCAGTATCTGAAGGGGGCCTATAGGGATGCTGGGGAGCAACTCTTCATTAGAGACTGTAGTGACAGGACCAGGGGTAAAGGGTTAAAACTTAAACAGGGGAAGTTTAGGTTGGATATAAGAAGGAAATTCTTTCCTGTGAGGGTGGTGAGGCACTGGAATAGTTTGCCCAGGGAGGTTGTGAATGCTCCATCCCTGGCCGTGTTCAGGGCCAGGCTGGACGAGGCCTTGGGTGATATGATTTAGCATAAGGTGTCCCTGCCCACGGCAGGGGGATTGGAACTAGATGATCTTAAGGTCCTTTCCAACCCTAACAGTTCTATGATTCTATGAATATGCACATACCAGTAAAAAAAGACAATATTGTTTACTGTTTCTCCTACAATAAAAAACAAGCAGTGCCCTTAAGTATCACATAGGAAGTTAAACTGTGTTTTTTCCATGTCATGTTATTAAATTTTGGAAACTTCTGTCACAGGATTTTGTACATGCTAAAAGTAAATGAGATTAAAGAAATATTTCTAAGAGGGATTAAAAAAAAAATATGTCAATGATTAGCTTTTAGGTATCCAGGTACTATGACCTGTATGGAGCCCTAGAAAAGTAATCACTGGACATATGCCCTGGTTTTATATTCCCTTCTTAAATAGCAACTTCATACCATTGCTGGAGATAGGAGCAGCAACTAATACATCTTAGGCTGTATTCCACGCAGGAGTTCTTTCACACAGGTGGACACACACACACACACACACAAATGCTGTTGGGTATGCATATTTAAATGGCCTGAAAAAAATTCAAGTATTTTCAAAACAGTTGCTTTCTTGTCACAAAACCTACATGGATGTCTAAAATATACGAGTAAGCACAGGGCAATAAAAAGCTAGGAAATGTACAGTGAAACTGGAAAATTGAACATACGAAAATACGAAACTATCCAGGTATTCAATCTAATCGAATGACATTTGCAATTCCAAAATAAATTGATACAATAACCTTTGTATCAAAAATATTGAATTAATTTTGGGAACTGTTATCAACTGGAATTTTCATCTCAATAAAGATGACAAACTCTAGGGATATACAATTTGCAATATAAGTGCCATGCTGAATGCCTACTTTAAAATCACATGTATATTGCGTTTCTCAGAATGGAAAGACTTTTCCAGTGTGAGGTACTCTGGATCCTTTGAAAGATGGTGATAATTTTCTGAAGTAACCTATGTCACATTTAACCATGTTTGTCTCCAAATACCAGTTACTTCTACAAAACAGAAAATAGAAATTTCAATGAACAACATAAAAAAAAAAAGAGAGAAAACTCATTTAAGACATGTCCATGTACATGTAACTGAGGTAAGAAGTTCAGAGGTTTAAAACAGAAACAATAACAGGCAAGTCAGAACATTTGACCCATGCAAAATTTTATACTGTAATTCTACAAATATAAGGCTCCTGCTTGAGGAAGAAATTGATCTGTTTATGACTAGGATTATGTTATGCTAAATTTCAGTGCAAGGACCAGGCCACCTTGCAAGCACTGAAACCTAGGATAAGCAAATTTCATATCATTTTTCAGAAGTGCAGGAAGAAGTATAAAACACAAAACAATTCACAATCCTTCACTGTCCCTCCCCCAACAACTGCATTGTGCTGCAGTTGCACAAAGTTTCTAATTTAAAGCCACTTAATTGTTAAGAGATGGAGAATAAAGACAGATTTTGAAAAATTCCTTTTCTTGTGAGCCTACGTTATTTACACTAAATGTGCTTACAGCTCCTCCTTCAGAGACAGAACAGAAAAAGGAGCGATAACTCTTTGTAATTAACATTTACAAAATAGTATTGGCTGCTTTTAAGATTTTACGTTTTGCAGAAAACAGATGATAAAGATTTAGAATCAATTTCTAGCACAACACAAGGTATTCCCCCAAAGCTTATATAAAACCACACAGCTCAGCTAACAGCTCTAAGGAAAGGTAGCTATGACTTCAATTACTTCTCTAGCACCAGATGTGTACACAGCTGTCTAAAAGGATTTAGCCATTCTTTATGACCTTTAAAGTCTCAGCACAAAGTAAAGATACCAAAATAATAGACAGTTGGAAAAACAGCATGGACACTACATGTGCTATGACATCCTGCACATGCAAAATCTGGCATTTGTTCTGCTGGTACCTTTATTGGACTGTGCAGGCATGCTCCACCAGCTTCTACTGATGCTTTCCTAGATTTTCATCATTATATGCTCAGCCAACGTAACTGAGGGGCTGGTGCCTCTCATCCAAAGTTATCAAAGTCAGACCATATAAAGATTTTGTCAGAAAGTCACAAAACTGGTCCTAGATGACTTTGACAGACTTCAGCAAACAACTGGCTATGTGCCTTTCAGCTGGCATTTTGGTAGCGAGCACTGGCTGGCATAGCAGGAAAGTCATGTCCCAAATTCTGTGAACTACAGGAGCACATGCAGTCGTTTTTCTGTTCTGCAGGAAAAAACCCACCTCCAGGACACGTGAGCAAACAGATTTTATGCAGGTGAAAGGCAAAAAGAGGAATGCTAGCACAGACCTTCAGTGAAGCGTGTGGACAGCAGCTATACCAGGCCAGAACAGGAGCCCGCTGCCATTTGCTTTCACTGGTGGGAGCACATACGCAGAGAACACCACCAGCTGTGCACAGCCTGTGCGCACCAGGGTAGGGGAGACCAAGACCTGGAGCTACGGGCTGCCAAAGTTCCAATGATTCCTTTGGCCACCAGCTTGACCCTGTCCCTGAAAAACTTGTTTTGTGATAATGTTCATTTACCATGAAGGGGTAAAGTCAGGAGAAAAAATGTAGCCATAAGCCAGTTTCAGTCAGCTCCTTTTCCCCACAACCACATGAGCATCAAACTTCCCCTTTTCTAGCTTCCACACAGGACACTTTACGATCTCCCAGCTGAGAAATATGCCTAGTGATGGTACCTGTATATTACTTGGAAGTGCATGTTAATGAAAACTACTCATGCTAATACTAAAATAAACCTTGTTTTTCTTGCATTTATACTTACTTAGTCCTTACTGAAAACAGTTGCTCACTAGCTTTATGCATCTCTCCTTTTCACAGTTTCTTTTGAGAACTGCAGTCATGGACCACTGCAATGCCCTAAATACATCCTCTGTTGTTTGCCGTGGCAGCTTCAGTGTTCAAAAGTAGCCTGTGCTTGAGTGACAATCTAGTTTAGTTCTCCGTGCTTTCTTCACATGAGCATTGCATGCTTTCAGTCATGTTCTTATGTAATGTATGCCCTTCCTCTTGTACTTCCTTTTAAACAAATTAAAAAACCAACACAGATACAGAAAGAAGAATGATTTTAAAACTGTCCTTTTCAAATGAGGAATAAGGATTCTGTTTGTCTACAGCAACCAAGTAATAATTTATTGGTGAATAAAACACAGAAAAGTTAGAAAACAATCATTAGGCAAATCTCCATCAAAACAAGCAAAAAAGACTCTAACGTCATTAGTCTCTGTAATGAGATAGCAATGCAGTAAGTGAATAGTGTCGGCAAAACACTGGCTTCATTTACACATGGTTTAAAGCAAGTAGATAAAGTTATAATCTCATTGTTCAGTGGATACTAGAGATTTTATTCTTTTACTGTGTATGCAACCCCGATGGATTGTTAGTATCTTGAAACAGGTCCCAAAAGAGCAAGAAAAATGAAACTGTGAGGGACAGAATTCCAGTTCTATGTCCCATAGGTAAAATTGGGATTTATTTAGGTTTTTAAAAATATATTTATTGTCTTTCCTAAAAACTCAGAAGTAAAAAACAGATCTCAATAGACTCAAATGATCACATTGGGAAAATATGCAGATATTGCTTACAACCCTGTCGTAACAGAACTTGCGCTGTGTGTGCCAAGAGTGTAGAAAGGAGGCAGTAATAAGCAAATTGCCTTAGTGATATAGCAAAAAGAACAGCAGTCTCAATAGCCTGCTGCTTTTTAAGCGACTGAAGGGGAGGTAAGGACAGCTCTTGACTGCCCTCCACATTTTATGCTGAACAAGATCTCACAAACACAGACTGAGAAAGATGATCCCTAGTTTGTGACAGCTATGAGATCTCTAGGTAGTTTACATCACCCCACAAGTTCTGTCTCTGATACAGACAAGCTTGTTGACACCAGATTTCAAGTTTGTTGAACAAAATAATGTTATACAGTGGATACGCTCAGCTATCACATTCATCCTAAAGGCATAAAGTCTCTTGTACGGCCTGCGTCCAAACCAAGAAGCAACATTAGTATCAATATCTCAATATGGTTGCAGAAGTCTCGAAGAACCAGAGAGGGTAGCTGCTCGTCTGAGACATTTGTAACAGCTTATACTAATAAAGGCAGATATTTCAGCTAATCATACTCAGTCACTTTTTTGGAGCTATGTCTTCCACTTGAAGGAAGATGCCATGAATGAAAATGCTGCAAAACCCCTTTCTTGTCTCCCACCCATAACACCTGTGTATTTAGTTTCAAGCATCTCTCCTCCATTTATAAAATTAGTTTTATTAATAATAAGATGCCAATAACATTGATTCAACCAAGCAAATGAGTGTTGTATCACACACAGGGCAAAGAACCCTTGTTTAGTTTCCACATTGCTGGTGCTCAAGTCCATGCTGTCAGCTGATTCCTAAAAAGCATCTATGGGACAGTCAATTATTAAGTAGCTCCACAGCCGAAGGACTTTGAAGCTGCTCCTTCCAGGTTCCCTTCTAGCATACAATGCTCAGCATTAACTAGGAATTTGTTCAAATCCTGGTAACTCCCAATTTTGGCACACCAGAGTTGTACACCTCAGCAAAATACAGAGAAGGCATTCTCTGTCTTGTTCTCAATACCCTTCCTAATGATACCCAACATTCTAACAGCCTTTTTGGCTGGTGCTGCTACACTAAGATGATAATACCAGGGAATTGTTGATGGTGACTCCAAGACCTTTACTAGTGCAGACCAGACAAAATTCATGTTGTACTCTCCCAGGGTGACATGCATGAGATAGTTCTTGTTTGTTGTAGCCTGTAAGTGGAATTGAAGTCTTTGTTCTATTTGATTCCACTTTCTGTTGCCATATGAAATATGGCAAATGAAAATATGATATATGAATGTTGTCAAGTAACGTATCTGCCACCTGCCTTTGCGTCCTGCCTAGAACTCACAAGATATATCACACAAGTACTGCAAAAAGACAAGACAAAATACTTCAGGATTGGCAGCATCAGGCAGGCTTAAGAGTCCATGACAAACCTTTTGTTAGCTGACATCAACTCTGCATATTTTCCTCTTGGAATTACTGAGCAGAGCTCATACCACATAGTATATATTTTGCTACTTTTAAAGTTACCATCTATAGAGATTGAGAATATACTACTATTAAAAATTCCAATATTATAGCATCTTTTCAGTGTTTTGTTTTGAAAATGAAATTAACACAACTAACACAGCTACATTTAAAAGTTCTGTCTTCTGTCTGACTATCCACATTGGATCATTCCAAAATGCCCGTAGTATGGTATTCTCCCTACTATTTAGTGTCATCTCCTTGCTTGCTGTTAATCCTTTTCTTCATTAGCAACAGAATCCCAAGAAAGCTTAATTCCTTTTACAAGAATTAAAAAATAATATTTTTGAAAGGTCACCTTTGTAGCATGATTAAAACTTTTGGTAATCCAGTCACTTAATAGCAAACTAAATCCATCTAAAATATCTGATTCAAAGTACTCAGACAGCATGCATTACCAAAGCACCCAATCATTTAACATTTTCCAGAATGGCTGAGCTTATAATAAGGCGAGTGAGACCACCACTACAGCAATTACACAAGGATCAGCTACTCCCTACCTGAGGCTCATCAAAAAGCAGTACAAGGTTAGAAAAGCCATCCAACAGATGAGCTAAGAACATCAGCCTCTCTAAGAAGGTTAAGATGCTAAGATGCATTGGCTACAGAAGCAAGCTGACAATGAGAAGCAGGAGTGAATTCTAAATTGAAAAGAACAGAAATCTCTAGGTAGTACAGTTGGGTCTTCAGCAGGAGAACCAAGGTTAGCAGAAAGCATTGACTGGCTTTGCACAGCCATGTGAAAAAGCTGAAGCCCTGAGAAAAAGAGTCTGGGCATGGTGCCATGCCTTCTCGAGTTCAGAGGGCAGGCTGCCAGACTATGCTTCTAAGCCACAACAGATTTCTCCTGATGAGCATCTCTGTGAAAAATGAGTATTGATTCTCTCATTTTAAGAAGGCACAATCTTACTATCCTTAAGGAAAGGTTGTAGGAAAATATGATTACTATCTTGCATTTTACTCAGTTCTGATTAAAGTTTCCTATTTAAACTAGATCTCCCAGGATGCAAGATCTAGGGAAGGGTTCATGAAGAGCTTTTTCTATTGGAGGGAGAGGGGAGATGGAGGAAGTAGAAGAGCTCCTGAGTGTCTCACCATTCAACTTTCAGAAAGAAAAACTGGCACTGATTTTGATTTGCCTGGGGGGGAATTGTGTTCTGCTACATTATTTCAGCCTCAGAACTAGTTTGCCTACCTTCTTTATCAATCCCCATCCTTTGATTTTTCACAATATCTACAGTCAGTTTGTGCAGAAGGATGCAGACTCAATGCCCTAAGAAAACAAAAGGACAAGGGAGAATACAAAAAAAAAGCACCTAAAGTATATTTACACAATAAAATAATATTTTTCTTCACCATCAACAACAAAAGTTATCTTACAAAGGAACTTCCCTTTCATACCTCCAGATGAACATAAATCACTGATGAACAACCTCAGTGAGTACTTGCTCTCTTAAGCTACTCTGCTCTAGTACTGCAACTTCCAGAGGCACTTCTTCCCCAGATGCAGTGACCAACTTACATAGTAGCCGATTCAGTTGTCCAAATTACTGAACTACATTGTTAATACCTTTCACAAGGGTTAGAAGTAACTATTTTGCTTTTTCCATAGCTAAAATAATCAGGACTAGGGGGTCACAGAATCATAGAACCACAGAACAGTTTGGGTTGGAAGGTACCTTAAGAGATCATATAGAGCAATCCACCTGCCAGAGGCAGGGACATCTTTCACTCAGTCAGGTTGCTCAATCCCCCACCCAACCTAACCTCAACAGGTCCAGGAATAAGGTATCCACAACTTCTCTGGGCAATCTGTTCCAGTGTCTCGCCATCCTCATTGTAAAAAGTGTCCTACTTCTGTCCAATTTTAATCTAAACTCCTTCAGTTTAAAACCGCTGCCCCTTGTTCTGTCACTACAGGCCTTGACAAAAAGTCTCTATCTTGCTTACAAGCCTTCTTTATATATTAAAAGACTTCAATAAAGTGTACCCTGGAACTTTCTCTTCTCCTTGCTGAACAACCCCAACTCTCTCAGCCTTCCTTCACAGGGAGGTGTTTCATCCCTCTGAACATTCTTATGAACCTTCTCTAGACCTCCCCAAACAAGCCCACGTCTGTCTTGTACTGTGCATCCCACAGCTGGATGCAGTGTTCCAGGTGGGGTCTCACTGGAGTGGAGTACAGGGGCAGAATCACCACCCTTGGCCTGATGGCCACGCTTCTTTTGATGCAGCTCAGCATACAGTTGGCCTTCTGGTCTGCAAGTGCACATTTCCAGCTCGTGTCCAAAGTACTAGTAAGAATGCACAGAATTTGGAAAACTCTGTGAAGCCTTAAAAACAGCAACAGTAATTTCCATAAAAACTCTTCTATGAAATGTTTGTGTATTTCAAAATCCTATTTAGGTGCACAAGGAAGGGACTATAATGCCCAGCTGCTTCTGAAAGAATTACAACATGCTCAAAATTTAAGATGCTCTAATTAGCCATAACTTTCTGTCCCAGCAGTGAAGTGCATAGGTCAATGAACATCTATGGACATCTTGTTTAACCTAAGGTTTAAAATTGCAATTCCACATGCTACAGTGAAACCGTCAATATAAGAAATTCATCATAAAGTTTCATCTTCCAGAGATTTACAGCTCATTACAGCATCTTTATCTGGACAGGACTTCATGCATAAGCTGTAAACTCAGAAGTTACAGTAGATAGAAAGCAGCCAGAAGTTCTGTTAGAGGGAAATAATCCTAGAAATTCTGATCAATACCACAAAGAAAACTGCCTACTCCAATTAAAAAGATGCCAACTAACCTATTAGTACATGCTTCTAAAAAGTATATACATATTCTGTGGTGAAAGCAACTTCTCACCAGTGACCTATACTAGAAGCAATGACCTGTTCTACTGAATAGAATATATTTCAACTGACACAGCTTTGTTCACAGACTGGAGTGTTCAGTATATATAAATATTAAAGCCTATAGATGACAAATTGAATCTCCTAGGAAAAGCTCTGCTCACATTCACTTAATTTGCATAGAAATCCAAAAATCCCATATGATTTTTACTGGAGACAGATTCAGCCAAGCAATTATGTGGAATATGGCAAGGTTTTAAGCGCAACAGCAAAACTTCATAGCACTTTAAAAGCAAGAAGTAAATTCTGCTATAGTTAATGTAAATGGTAAAGTGAAAATGTAATCAGCATGTAATTAAAACAGTTGATAATCATACAGGATTAGAGTCAAGACTCCTGATCTGGCAAAGGCATATCCTGCAATTTTTCTAATGTCAAGTAATCCTGGTCATACCTGCTACACCATTCACCAAAAAGACAGACTCCCCTAATGCTCAGTATAGTGAAGAGTCAGGAAAGCTGAAAAAAAAAAAACAAAAAAAAACAAAAAACCCAAAACAGGTCAAACACTGGCTTCTGCCCTGGTGAAGCACTCTCTGGGACCTTTCTACCTAGATCTTGGTGTACTCTTGGAAAAGATATTGTAGCATCTATTTTCATCAGCATTGAAAGGAAACAGTGACTTTCTCACAGACAACCAGGCACAAAATGTTTAGGTAGCAGAGGAAGACAGTTAAAACCTCAACTTCACTGCTAACTACAGGCATAGCAAACGCGTAAGAACATAACCCTAAAGGACACAGTATTTGTTCTACTGTTTTAGGGTTTTTGAATCAAACTAACAATGAATATGGAGACCAATTTATTTATTTTCTGCTTTTTGGTCTACTGGAGTCCACCACATTTGTATGGTAAACCTCTCCCATGTTTGTAATATATAAAGCTTGGGTCCCTTACCCTTAAGGTAAGGTAAATAAAAAGCGACAGCACACTATTATAATTCTGATTTCAGCCTGTTGACTTACACAGGTTGAGATAGTACCATTTCTATGGGGAAAAAAAAAAAAAACAAAAACAAACAAACCAACCAACCAAAAACAACTCTCATGGTCAGACTTAACCTTTGTTTCCCTTCTCTGTACACCAAAAAGTAAAATCGAGTGAAAATACAAGGATTGACGGTGTAAGAAGCAATGACTTACACATAAGCAAGGGCTTCTAGCAAACCTGATGTTGCCTTATGACAAAACAAACCAGTTTTGTTATTGCACAAAGCTACCTATCCAGTGAGGTTACAACCTTATGAAAATATTTCGGCATATACAGCCATATTATTCAGAAGAATTATAAAACATTCCACTTGCCCTGAACATGCTCCCATTTTTTTATCCTCCCTGGGCTGTACTGCACTATCCATGCTGTTCCCAGTGGCACCTTGCCAGCCCATGGGATTTTTTGAAGAAAGGTCAGACACAGTGAGTGGAAAAGAAAAGAGACTGGGACAAGACTACGCAAGTGTCAATATCTGTATAAAAGAAAGCAAACAGAAATTTACTGAAAATGACACTTCCCTTCTGTTGAACCTTGCAGAGTGTACGAATCAGGATTTTCTGGACTCTGTATGTCGTTAGCTACTGGGTTAAAGTCAGCACTTTTTCCCATTCTTTCATTACGCACATACCTGGGAGTTTTACTGGAAGGGCTGGCATGAAATTACACAGTGTAGGGTATCACACACCTGAAAGCAGTCCAGGGAGACATAGATTTCCAGTGCCATATGGTGTCTAGCCCTACTGGTTACCTAAAGTGGATGCCTGCTGCATTTCTCCTAACCTGCATCCTTTAATTTCTGTGCGTGCTGTTACATTACACTTCTGAGCACTGCACTGCAATGGTGAGAGCTGCCAGCCAGGAACACTAATGCTGCTGAGGAAACATATGGCACTTGTCACTTTAGACAGCACTTAAGATGATACAAGACTGGATACACACTTCTGCCAAAATGAACTCCTGTCACCATCTGCTTCAGAGGGCAGGAAGAGGAGGTACCACTGTTTGATATAGTTTTTTCCACTCACAGATGGGGATAGAAAGCTACCTTGGCTAGCTCACTCAGGGCAGCCAACCTAAGTAACTTCATCTTACAGGAGAAAATGCTGAAATAAAAAGCTGAAGGGGAAACAATATGTTTTGCTGAGAAAAGAAACCCACTTGATCTGGGGTATATTTCTGGCCTACTTAAAGAGATACTTCTTCCTTCCCTGCCCCAAAGGCTTTTTTCTTAGCTACATCTGTCTCGCTAAGAACTTGGGTTTTAAAAACAGCTTCTAAGGATTTTGGAAATAAACCACTGTTTGCAGTGACACAGTGGTTGTGCACACACTGGGCTACTTACCAAGATCTGCTAATAAGCAGGCTTTCTAAAAGACAGGCCTGGGAATACACATTCCTTTGCTTTCAAACCAACAACAGATCTTCTGCACATTTGGCACCACATGCACTAAAATTGAGGAAGTCAAAGCAGTAGGTGGAAAACAGGCCTCTTCTGAAAGCACATTGTCTCAAAGATAACATTTCCACTATGCCACAGTTGCGTGCCTGATCTCATGCAGACCAGCCTTGCAATCACAGAATCACAGAACAGTTAGGGTTGGAAAGGACCTCAAGATCATCTAGTTCCAACCCCCCCCTGCCATGGGCAGGGACACCTCACACTAAACCATGTCAACCCAAGGCTCTGTCCAACCTGGCCTTGAACACCGACAGGGATGGAGCATTCACAGCTTCCCTGGGCAACCCATTCCAGTGCCTCACCACCCTTACAGTAAAGAATTTCTTTGTTATATCCAACCTAAACTTCCCCTGTTTAAGTTTTAATCTGTTACCCCTTGTCCTATCACTAGAGTCCCTAATAAAGAGTCCCTCCCCAATAAGCATAGCCAGAGGAGAGCTGAGCCACACAGTGGGCAAGAGCTTCAACCATGACAACTTTGCTCTGCAAAGCCCATGCTGGGTATTGATGCGTGGCCAGTCTCATGCAGCTAGAACAGTAAGTGCCAAATGAAGACAGAGAATTCATGCATATATGGTTTACAGCATGAACTAGCTCCTGGGCCCCCCCCTTTTTTTTTTTAATTTTATTTCCACGTTTAACCTTGATCTATCCAGGTTTGCTTAATTTGAGGATTCTGCTCACATCTGAAAACAATACAAATGAACAATCTCTGGAGATGCAGCTGCTTGCCATCACATTAACTGAGTTTAGGAACATTCTTTAGTCAGAGCTTAACACTTGCAGGGAAATGCAGGAAAACATGCCACTTCTTTGAACTGAAAGACTTCAAGATGTTACTGTGCCACAGAAGAGCTTTATTCCTATCTTAAAAACTCCAAATCACAAAATCTTCCATTTTCAGCCAACATTCACCCTGTGTTTGTCATTGCCTTATTGTTCCATCCCAATGGACAAAGCACTGGTCAGCAACTTCTTTGCCAGTAATTTGGCAAATACTGTTCTCTAAAATCTAAGACAAAAGGGTTAACACAAACAAATATTGGTTTCTGCTCTGTAAATAAATTAAGATAATTAGTTCTGCTTCAAACTAAAAAAACCAAAGCAGCAGCAAAGTGGCTTTTATGTGACACGATAGCACTTTGGACAAACTACATTCTTAGTTTTCTTGAATGTGTCTGAGAAAATCATTCTGGCATCTTAAAAAATAAAATTAAATTTAACTTAATGCTGTTTAATTTAGCATTGCCACCATACATATCTTTCTCCATGAACAAATAAAATAAAAAGGGCTTGGACAGGAAAATACACTTACTGGGGGGATGCAGATGAAACAAAAATGTTCATGCAAGGCATCACATTTTTTTTAAGCTATAAACAAACAGCAAGTTTAGATCAAATTAATAGCATATGAACTACAAGCCCTGAACCTCACAGAAGTACTTACTCTTCCTGCCTAAAACTAGCAGATGGCCTAAAAAGTGTTCTAAAAACAGATTTATGTCTTACACAAACAAATATCAATGTGTGACATTTTATAACTCACACACAACAAAACAACTTCCTAGTCCTCTACAACAGGACCTTTCAGGACTAAAAGCTTTACCATCACTTGATTGTCCAACTGAGCTGAGATGAATTAGTAAAACAGAAATCCTAATTAAAAATGTCTGATATGCATTTTATTTTCCCTAGGTAACACAAATATACTGCTGATAGCACATTTTGGTATAATTGTCTTTTCACAGAATGTTTTAAAATAATTGGAAAGAAGAAATTACACTCTTCCAAAAACATTCCAAATACTGGTCACATTAATTGACAAAATAGGGCAATGAAGCATGATCAGTATTTGTGCAATCCATTTATAAGCATAGATACGTCTTTTGTTATATCTATGTGCTATTCAAAATGCATACTATTTCTAGACCATTTCTGTGGCTTGTATCACTATATTGCACATTAACAAATAAAGAACAAGTTTAAGCCTTATGTATTTGAAAGCATGCTCCAGTATTAGCTTCCAGCTGATTACAGAACTTACACTCAAGTTAATTTAACTTACCTAGAATTATGACTGCCAATTATTTTTATTGTTTAAAAACATGCACTTTTTAGCATTTAGCTATATCCATTATGCATAGATACATTTCTTAAATGCTTTATGTATGCTGAAACACGTAACATCAAATGAAAAATACTTATAATTCAGATTTTTTTTTTTTTAAGTCACTATAATAAAATATTGGAAGTGTGAAAAGAAATAGATTTTTCCTACCAGAAATTTTATCTTGACCAATTTGGCTCCCACATATTCCTGTGTTCCACAGAATCAATTTCACACTTACTCACCTCCCTGTCTCTGTGATGTGGTTTATTCATTGGTTTGATATTGCCATAGCAACTCTGCAACATGGTAACATGTTAGCCAAGCAATGCTGCTCACCTCCCAGTGTATGGTGAATAGCTGCCTGGTACATACAGAGTAATTTTTCAATGTGTATTGATCTCGGCTCCCTACGAGTAAGCCACCGGTGTAACATCACCATTTTTATCTCTGCATTTAACAATCTTTCATCATGACCCTCAGAGTATATAATTTGTAGTGGTCTTAGCTTAATCGTAAAAATTAGCTACTGCCGCAAATTTAAAACCAGGCTATATTTTATTATAAATTCCAGCTAATGCATCTGGGCGTTTTTGAACAACCAGAAAAAACAAACAGTACTACTCACACAGCAAAAATTCAGGGCTTCACTAGCATTCTTGCCCATTGCAAGCAAACATATGCAAATCAAAGATCAGACTGTGCTAGCACGCACTCAATTTAAGAAGCTTTCCCATTGGAACATGTGGCCTGGAGGGATTGGAGGCCCTCTCTCCCCTCAGGAATGGCGATCCATGCCATCCCAGGAACCCACCAGCAAACTGGCTGGTGACTGGTAAGGGAGAAGGATGGTGCTTTGTCCCTGGAAGAGGTGCAGTGATGGCTGAGCCAGTCAGATAGCAGGGAGAGATCCTCCAGCAGCTTCTGCCTCCACAACCTCCCCCCAAACAGTGGGGGGTCACAGCAGCTGTGAGTTACTAACTGGAGGCAGTGTCTCCTCCATTTGTATGAAACAAAACCCGAAACAAAAAAAAAAAAAGTGTCAGAACAAAAGCAGGATCTCTGTTGCAGCAAACAACAGAGACCTTAAAGCCTCTAAAGTCTATCACATCTATACTATGCAAATCAGGGCTTCCCCAAACACAGATCTGCATCACAGCAAGGAGAGCAGGCAACCATCCAGGGCAGTAGTATGAGTGGGAGCTGAAACTCTCATTGACTGACTCTTTTATCTTCACAAGTTGCTAACTGCTTCACAACCGTGCTTACTCATGGCGGAAATATCCTTATGTTTGACCTAGGCTGCACCACGGCTTGACCAAAAAAAAGGTTTTTGTGAAAAGCAGTTTATTTGCCCTCAGACACTCCTGGACAAGTCACATAGAACACAGAAGGTCTGATCCCAGGTAATACAGGAAAGCAGAATGGAGATCAGTGATACCTTAGGACTGAAATCCGAATGCAGTAACATCCCAGGACACTTCCTTCTACAACCTAATTACATCCCCCCTGTTTCAAACCACTGTGCATAAACTCAAAGGTTAAATGCTGTTCTCTGCCTTAGGCTAAGTGCAAAACACATCAGTGAGACAGCACGAGCCTCACAGTCAGAATTCCAGTTACTGCCACGTTGCTGTAAAACACTAAGGTTGGTGATCAGAGATGTACCACAAAAGTACTAAATGTAGTACAAAACTACTGCATGGACTAGCAACCAAGGGCTTTAATTTCCCTCTCCAGTGGAGCTGAAACCAGCGTTTTGGTCTGGGATTTCCTTAGGTTATATAAAGGAAAAGATGTGGATCAGAAGGGACATGGAGAAAAGTATTTTTGACTAAAAGCCGTTTCCGTTCCTGACTATGAGCTCCAACAAGCAAACACAAGTTATGAAACTGCTATAAGGTGAATTCTGTTGTGCTCCAGCACAGCAACAGCAGCATTTATTGTGCAGAACAGGCAAAAGGTTTTCTGTTACTATTTCCTATAACTTGGCTTAGATTTGTTCTCAACCAAAACAAGTTATCCCAAATTCCAGGAGATGCAAGTACTCTGCATTCAGTAATGATTCTACAAAAATAGTTTCAAATGACAGCATTAAGATGCCAGCTGTTGGTTTGTTGTTTTGTTGTTGGTTTTCATTTGTGAGGGAGGGGCTGCAGGAGAAACAGGGGAGATGGGGAATAGGGGGAGGGACTAAAGAAGAAAATGAATTCATACCACCTGTACATACCACTAGGAAACCGTGCCTTTTTGCTTATGGACCATGCTTACAGTAGTGCAAGTAGCTAGGCAGTGGTTGTCTTCTAGCAAAATCTGAGATGGCTCTATGCTTTTGGGTAATTTGCAATATTAATTCTCTTATTTAGCTTTCTCTTTGACAAATGTAAAAAGCTGTAAAAAGGTGTTGAAAGAAAAATTACATTCTGCCCAGTGTGAGAGGTTATTTCATCTGGGTACAAAATCAATGTATAGACCTTTGCTGGAACTCTTGGTTAGTACACTGCAATGGCATCTATGCAAAATGAAACATTAGCAACTGGTCTGCTGTCTGCCATCCCCTTCATCCTCTCAGTAAAGAATCTTAATCTTCAAATACCAGCACAGTTATCTGCTTTCCTCTGAAGGACTTCAAGTAGGGGCCAGATGGGAGCTATCTGTGCATACACAGACTACGAATTCATGGCCAAAAACGGGGCATGAATATGTGAAAATATTCAGCATCATTCCCATAGGCATGTGTCCCATGGACTCATTTTGGAAAACATGGAATAGTACAGTAGCAGTACAGTTTCTATGTAAATACTTAACCTTTAAATAATCCCAAAACTATAAATGTGCAAACAAAACAAAAAACAACTCAACAATAACCAAATCTAAATATCACTAACAGCCTAAACTAAATCTACATGAAGGTTTAGAAAAGACACTGAAATACCCACCCTCACTTCCCTTTTGTTCCCTAGGTCTCAGCAACTGCACTAAACTGAATTACTGAGCAAACTGAGTAAGAATTACTTTACTCCTAAGTGTTATTATGAAAGTTAAACAAGGAAATTGCAACTGATCATGGTACAGGAATTTTATTACAGGTCTGAACCTGAACCTAGTCCTCCATTTCACCAATATGGAAATCAGGGCAAAAAGTTCTTAGTAAACATCAAAGTTGCAGTCACATGAACAAAGGTGCAACTTCAGTTTGCACAGAGTCCCATTCCTCTCTCTCCACATGCAGTTTTTTAACCTTCTAAACATGATATCCCAAAGGCACAATCACCATCACTGATGGGCTTGGCCTTGGTTAGCAGTGGGTCCATCTTGGAGCCAGCTGGCATTGGCTCCATCAGACAGGGGGGAAGCTTCTAGCAACTTCTCACAGAAGCCACTCTTGCAGCACCCACTGCTATCAAAACCTTGCCATGCAAAACCAATTCAACTTCCAGAATAAAAGCAATATGTTAGTTACTTATTCAACTGTAACAAGTCACACATAGCCAACACACACAGCCACTGAGTTGCAATAGCACATTGTTTTTTTTCCTAAGGGTCAGAAATCACCTTCTGGGAACTATCATGGTCTCCTCTCCAGACTGGGCATTTCCCAGGGCCAGAAATCCAAAGATATAGTGGGTACTTCACAGACCTTACTGTCAAGTGCTACACAGTCACAGCTTTGGACTTCATGCAGTGCCAGGAATCATTTCTCCTCCTCTGAGCAAGGCCACATCTCAAGAAGCATTTTATATCCAGTCATATTTGCCACATGCGCTGCCAGTCGGATTGCTCTGAATTAAAACAAAAAGGTCATACAACATGGTTTTAGCTTCAACTTTAGTTATGCTAATTTAATCCAAATGAGAGGAATGACAGCTCCAGTTTTACATAAAGATTCCAGTCCTTATGTATAATTCCTTTAAAATGCACCTTTATATTCTCACAGCAGAGGCTCAGCTCTGTACAAATGGAATTTTGGCTTGCTAAGACTCAGGAGTTTAGTCTGTAAAAACCAGCAAATATCCCTTGAGACCTGTAAAACACTCTGGAATAAAAGCATTCAAAACAGTCTTTAAAAATCAAATAAAATAAATAAATCAGCAGGCAGCACTGCAACAACAGAAAATTACCTTGATAAAATGGGTGATTCAGACAGACAAATGGATTGTCAGCAAATAAAATGATGCCAACATAAGCAATCATCAGGTCTCATCAGGCAAGCTGTGCAAGCAGAAAATGGAGGGACTGCAAGTCAATAAGCCCAGTAAAACAATTGGCGATATCTTTACTTGTTTTTAGAGATCTTTATTAGAGTTGCTACTTTAGGCTTGACATGTATTGCTATGACATTATATTATTTTTGATTGATTGTACCCTTCTCTCTTCCTTAAGATGAGCCAACACAGATAGATAGCAGACTGCCTTTAATGGCAAACAGGTATTTATTATATTATCAAAGATTACTATCACTGCATAGTGTAGTCTTTTAAATATCTAATAACTTTATTTTTAATACACTCTGTTACGGTAAAAAAATCAGAGGGAAGAAAGACATTACAAAAGAGGGATTCAGATTTCTATTTCATAACAAGGACTAGGTAAGACTTCTAATGAGAATTTTTAAAACAGCTCAATTCAGTGAAACAGGAACAACTTTTACAAGGGTTGTGGCACCTCTGGCTTCTTCAGATTAGGAAGATCCTGTACCCATCACATTGTTAGTTTTAATGACTACATTACATACATTTAGCGAGTTATATAATACTAAATATTAAAGAACAGCTTGTCTGGGACACAGTCAAAACAGTTATGTATCTGTATGACTTCATTCATATGAACGGGTTAACAAATTTGAATGAGCACACAGCGCTTACTTTCATATTTCCAACTACAATCATGTTAGCTTTAGAAGCTACTACGCAAAGTCACGCTGATCCTTCCTTGATCAGGTCCTTCAAAACTTCACTTTCACGTCTTCACAAAACACCCGAAGAAACGGGAACACTGCTTTACATTTGTTTGGCAATTCACAACAGGCCTTTAAAATGAGAGAGTATTTTTTTTACACTGCTTGTTTTAGGAAATTTATTTATATGTCAAATTAATTTGAGTCTGAGAAAACTTACTTCCTCATATATTTGAAAATGACGAGTATATTTGGCATCTAGTGCTCACTAAACACAGAAGAGTTATCAGTTGCTGTTACAATTATGAAAACATCTATGAAAACCAAGAGCTGTCACAACCAAGCCTTATTTTCTTCAGGAGTCTTAATACATGGCATTCAATACGACTGAAATAGATAATGTAATGGGCTGTCTCGTCTGTATGGTTACTGGTTTTCCCTACAGCTTCATTCCTTGTGTTTCTGTCAAAGACTGTTTAGAATTTTATCAAATATATATTTTTATTTGTGCTTTCATGTAGTAAAGTTGTTACTTTGATTCCAACACACTGATATAAGCTCATCCAGCTTTGCTATAGCAAAGGTAGTATGATTTGATTCACCATGCTAAAGCTGCAGGATTTTGATTGTACCTTATGATGTGCTTAGTATGTCTGGCATCTCTTTAATCTACCTTAATCAATATCCACAGATGAAATATGGTGAAAATATTATTCAAATAATTTTGCAAAAAAATCACATCTGACACCCCCTCTGATTTTAAGTAACAAATCTGCTCTGAGCACAGTTATATATAAAAAAAAAATAAGGAGTTTAATTGTGAAGTATCTAACCAGGATGGGCAACAGTTGAATTCAACTTTACTCCATAAACAAATTCAGCCCATAAAGATGATTTTACTAATACATAATAATTGCTTGGAAATAGCTATACCAACACTAAGCCCATATATTGTTTGCAGTTGCTCTGGGGAGATGAGCAAATTGGCATTCGTATTACATAATAGACCCATTTAGCCCTTGTAGTGGCAGACAGCTGAAAGCCAGGCAGCAAAGCCAGGAGGTGAATAACGGACACGGCTAGGAAGCAATTGTTAATATACAGCAGCAGCTGAGCAATTGGAAAGACTGATAAGAGTACTGAGCAATCAAATTATATCAGATTAATTCCCAACTCAGAAGGTATCCTCTCTGCAGGAGTGAACCTACAGATCAGTTAATAAAAAGTGAGGCATCGTAAAACATAAGCAGTTTACACCAATTCTCTTTTTCACTATCTGTTTCAGCAAGATGCCAATAAATCAAAGATCGTTATAATTGTCTCCTACTATTGTACAGTATTCATTCTTTTCTAAGAGAAAAGAAAAAAAACACAAAAGCAATAGGATGCTTTTGCACATGCATTTTCATTAGAGTTTAATTTTGACGGTGGGTTTTTTTTAACACTAGGGTCCAACTAACTTTGTGACTGCATTGCAACACACATGAGCAACTTAAATCCTCCATAGTTCTTTATTTAACATATCCAGCTGGTTTGGGGTTTGTCTTCTACACAGCAGAAAGTCCCCAAAACTAGAAACAGGAAGGCTTACCAAGCCAAATTCCTTGCACTACAGACAGCTTTTAGCACTTTACTGATAACAGCCTTCCTTATCTGATACCTATAAATACCAAAAATTGATTAGACATATTGACTCAAGTCCTTCCTGAAGAGCAACAAAAGAATCTGTTTTTACTGAAAGGTCAGGCACTTCGTGGAAACATTAGACAGCCTATCAAATTCACAACACAGTGAACTGGCTGTGACTTGTGTAGTCACTGAGATGTGGTTGTCAACTGCTGCATTCTATCTCCATGGCATTAAGCAAGACATGTTCTTCTGCGGTCTCATCTCTATTTTCCATTTAAGTGAAAAGTTCTATTTTTTCCATTGTTTCCTTATCTTCTAACACTGAGAAGGCAATGCTGACAAAAGAAACAAAATTCACATTCCCTCTATTGCACAACTGTAATTTAAAATGCAAACTTGGATTTAACTAAACTCTTTCATTCTTGTGTATAGTTTCACATATTCAGAAACCATATCCTGCTGTTAGCCATAGCCAACTCTTTATATTCCAACCTCATGACAAGAATAAACCTTGCTAAAGTTTTTAAAGCTACACTCCACAATTTAACACAAAAGGAGATCCTTAATACACAATTATTTGCACAAGAGGGAGTGAAGAAATGCTGGTTTTGAAGTCAGTCTCCTAAACTTTTTAAATTGCTAGGCTTCTTGAGAAGACAGTGAAAGCTCCACAAAAGCCTTGTGTTTCTATCTGTCTTCCTAACAATTCATCACCAATGAACTGAAAAGTTTTTCGGGAAACCATGCACACAGGCTCTCCTTGGGAAAACACTCCTGAATTGCTAATAAATCTGAGCACACAGCTGGTCACCACAAACTAAATCACCCAAATTTCACAAAATATAGCATTTTTTGCCACGGGTGAACCACTGATTCTTGTGCTTTAAACACAACAGGGCTCCTCGTAAAAGAAAGGAAATACAGTAGAGCTGGTGATTCTCCTTCTACACCTCAACTACAAAAAAGAAATACTAGATCATGATTCCTGATCTGTCCGTTAAATGGTAACCAAAAGCGATCACATTTTTTACTGTATTTTTTTGTTCTAAGTAGGGACAGATTTTGGTTTGTCCAAAAGAAAACAAGCACCTCATTTCACAAGAGTTGGATCCAGCATCACCATAGCTTTTATTGTCCACTTCAGGCAGGGAGGGGAAGATCTCCTAGAATTCAGAGAAACAAAAAGTTCCCTGCAAGTTCTTTCCCTTTGAAAGACATGGACATTTCTCTGCATAATGATAACTTTTCGATTTCCTTCCCTCTCCCCTAAAGTCTTAAAGGTAGGCATAAGACTTCAAAGGCACTATGTTACCAAGGCAACTCATACAGCTCATCATCATCTAGACCTCACTATTAAAAATTTTGTTTTGTATGAATAAACTACTCTTTTCCTTCAAGGAATCTTGTAAGAGAGTGTACTGAAGAACTGCCTTGTTCTAAGTTTTTAGAGACCAGGATAGCCCAAGCATATGATACTATATGCAGGTAAAACAAATTGAAGGAAGAGCTCCATAAATGCCTTCTGGGTTTCTCTTGCCCGCATTCTACCTATATATGGGTATATGCCCCCCTACTATATACATGTGTCTGTTACCCAGGTCCTACCTTCCTCAAAACAGTAACTTCACTGATTCTGGAGAAGTACTGTTAATAAATTTGGAATGGAAAAGACAAATATATTTGTAAGAAGTTACTGAAGGATTCACATCAATATGACATTACTTTAAATGCAGCATAGGAGCTGGAGAAAAGGCCAGTCCCAAATTCATCTAGGATTATCACAATTTTTAATCTGCATGGAGACATTTATTTAATTGCAAATACTTACAAGAATGGAACAAAACTGCTCTCAAGAAAAACACAGACAATGGTGATTTTTCATGACAATCATTTATCACCTTGAGCAAAAATTAACTGTGACATATGACCTTTTGGAATAAAACATGTCTGCAAACCATTCATTAGTAGGTTATTAAGCTAATCAAACAGAAACACTGTGGATATGTTTGTGCATTTTCATTCATTACTCTTCAACACATCAGTTTATCCTGCTAGTGCTGAAATCAGTAGGAGGTTTAACATTGAATTTATAGGGTTTCCTCAGGCTAAGAGGACATGAGCTTAGATTTGGCATGAGGCTCTATACAACACTGAAAGCACAGTAACACCTTCAGTGAAAAGATGTTTTAAATTCAGTTAGATGAGAACATAGTATTGCTCTGTTTCTGGCAACAAAAGTATCATTAAAATGCACTAAGAAAGGAAGCTAGCCAATAGCATGGTGTTCTGAGATCCAATGATGATGGAAAACAGTTATTTTAAAATAATAGAATAAAATCAGATCAAGATTCCACAAGAAATAAGTCAGATACTTAAAAACAGAGCTCAAGCATAAACCTAGAGCAGTTATTAAGGGAAGAAGAATGGGCAAGCTTGTCATTTTTGGCAGCAGGGAGGGTTTCCCATTAGATAAAAATGGTAGTAGACAGATTAGAGGAGCATTAAGTCAGGAAATATGAGCTGTCCTACCTTGCTGTCTCGACACCACATAAAAATTCTTGAGTAACAATGCTGAAAGGTGCTGATCACCATTGTTTCCCAAAAAGGTTACCTAGCGTTAAGGGTAGTTCATCACTCCTTAGGACTTTAAGCCCTATGAGAAAAAGCTTCATAAAAGATGCTACAGTTAGTGAAACAAGACTATATATTGCAAATCTTTTAAGGGTTTGTCCTGCCTATTGCTGCCTCCATTTCTGTCTTTATACACCTTTGTGCACAACTGGAATGACCAAAAAAATATTACAGAGTTCACCCTTCTGTTTTTCAAAATTACAGAAGACCTATTTGAAACTCCTCTCCTCAATTTTCCTTCTCGTCCAAAAACCTTAAGGTAAGAGCAGCACATCAGAAGTCCAAGAAGCAAATTTCTGAGTACTAAAACCAAGTATCTTGGAATAGAAAACAAGACAACAAATGTAACTGTTAAATTAGTGGCTCCTGCTTTAGTACTAATATGTGCAAATTCAGTTACGTGAACATATTCTGGAAACAGCAAAAAAGGATTAGATATACAAACAATAATAAAATTTTTGGTAATCAAAGAGTGCACAAATTAAAAAATGCAAATGGAACAGGATTCCATAGTCAAACATTACCTGCCATAAGAGACTGGAAAAGCAAAAGAAATTCCCAAATTAATATAATTCTTCACATTCCGAGATGTAGTATTCACAGAACTAGCAGGAAATGAATTTACTCAAAGAACAGCATGCACCTGCACAATAACTCTTCCACTGAATACATGGTGATGCTTAACTAAGCAAAAGAAGAGACTCCCTCTGCAGAACTGTTGATGCTGAGTTGATGTGCTGATTTTGCAGTGGATTTCCAAAACTTGCAGGTTCAGATTCTCCAAGTTTATCCCACATGCAGAACCTGGCGCATGAAACCCGCCAAGGCAGAACTCGTACTTCTAGCATGGGGTTAAAGGCAAGGCAAGGCAAATCTATCAGCTCAGCTTCCCTACCCAAGGGAGGCATGGGTGAAAGTAAGAGATGAGAGAGACAGGATTGCTTATCCTGTGGGAGAGTTTTACCACTGGATGGAGACAGTAACAGATGCACACACAGTCTTGACACCAAGCTGATGGCAACTGCTAATAATGCTAACTCTAAGCCCATTGCTGGTGACACAACTTGACACAGGAACCTCCTACACAACAAATGCTAACACTGAGTCAGAGCATCAGTTTGACAACTAATCCACAGTACTATCTACCAAATTCTTGTACTAACCACCAAATTCTTGTACTAACCCTGCTGCTAACTGCATATCCTTCTTGCTCCTGTTGACCTAATAAGTGCTAACAAGAAGTTAACAGCTTCAGATCTACATCCTTTACAGCCTTTTCACACCTGCTTGCTGGCAGGCCTATTATTCAAAAAGACAACCAAGTGTATTGTAATTTTTTAAATTAAATTACCAGCAAAAAGGTCCAGAAAATCACTAGCATAAGGAGGTGAAGCTTTCATCACAAGAAGACTTTAAAAACACCTCAATGTCTGGTTAAAGCTTCACCCACCTCAAATCCTTTCAACTGGATCTACATCTCAGGTAACCCCTAACCATGCTGACAGGGAGCAAGGCAAGCACCAAAGTTCAGCCCCCAAGTAGAGTGGTTTAACCCCAGCTGGCAACTAAGAACCACACAGCTGGCTTGCTCACTCCCCCCACAATGGGATGAGGGGAAGAGAATTGGAAGGGTAAAAGTAAGAAAACCCATCAGTTGAGATAAGAACAGCTTCATAATTGAAATAATAATAATAAATTGTAATGAAAAGGAAAATAACAGAGAAATAAAAAGACAAGCGATGCAAACGAAAATAACTGCTCACTACTAAATGACCAATGCCCAGCCTGTCCCTCAGCAACTGATGTCCCACCCAACTGTCCCACAGTGTTATTGCTGAGCATGACATCACATAGTATGAATATCCTTCTGGTCAGCTGGGGTCAACTGTCAACTATATCACCTCCAAAACTCTTGTGCACCCCCCATCCCGCTTGCTGGTGGGGTGAGAGGCAGAAAAGGTCTTGATTCTGTGCAAGCACTGCTCAGCAGTAACTAAAACATCCCTGTGTTACCAACAGCATTTCCAGCACAAATCCAAAACATGGCCCCATACTAGCTACTGTGAAGAAAATGAACTTTACCCCAGCCAAAACCAACACACTGAGCTCCCCCTCAGCAGTCCCTCAGTGGCCCCATGAGTTTCCCTTGGCCCATGTTTCCCAAAGCACCACATGCAGTCACATCCATCCAGATTTACAGTTTGTCTCAGTGAGCTTCTGTTCCTAGAAGTCCTGCTTTGAAGTTCACAGCTTCTGCACAATTAGACAAATATCAGCTGAGAAAAAAATAAGAAGAGATTTTATTTTCCTTGGAGCAGGGAGACAAACTACAGAAGTTCTCTGGGTTTTCCAAACCTATTTATTATTCCACATTGGAGAGACCAGAAAAGTTGGGATTCAGCTTTCTTGCATTTCTCCCTAGGCACTGGTAGTTAATCCTGGAAGGAAGCAACCAGTCAGCCAGCAAAACCTGACCTTTTACAAGGGAGATCTAACCTAAGAAACGGATTGATATTTAGAGCTAGGGTCAGTGACAGTCAGTCAGTACGTATTTAACTTGCACAAAATTAAGCTATTAATCAAATCATTTTCCAGCATGAAGAGCAGCTCTGTTTTGACTGAAGGCTAATATGCATATGCTGCATTACTGTATGCGGTACCTTGCTGGGGGACAGCTTTTTGGATTGAATCTGCATCAGAGCACTTCACAGCCATAAGAACAGATGTTGCTGCAGCTGCACCCATTTCTATTTGTCTAAGAGTTGGCCAGGAGGCATCATAAAATATTTGTAGATTATTTTGGGTGGCATTTCACTGCAAGTTCCATATGCTTAGCTGAACTATTCAATGCTCAGAATGACGATAAGGAGAATATTACATCTGAATACACCATGTAGTAAGGATTTTCCCCTTTAGCTGCTATAGCCCATTATCTTCTAAAATAAATAATACACAGCCTTCTTCCTCTATCAGCCGAGTTCCACAGTATGAGATACCCCTGTGCATCATAAAGATGTACGCTCAAAGTTCTATTCCAGGATTCAGTATCATCTCCATTCAGAGGTATTTCCACAAGAGGATAGATAGTGAAGGGTGTGATTTCTTTAATACAGTGTATAATGGAAAAGAGAAAGAAGCAAGGCAGCTACGGTTCCTTTCCCCAAGCAAGCTCTGTGGTTTTGCCTACAGCTAGAGGCATAACCACATGATGATGGGGCGCTTAAAATAAAAAACAAAATAGGAGAACCAAATAACAAGTGTCTGATCTCCAGAATAACTTAATACACGCTGGAAGGAAACAGCCGCTGTTACGGGAAAAGCACGTTAAAGAATTTGTACTTATATGCCATTACAAATTAACAAAGAGACTGAAGAAAGATATGTAACTTCAGGCCATGCAGTAACTCTTCTCTGCTGCACCATCATACATTTGTTCTTGCATATATGGTCCAGCAAAACAGGATAGCAATGTTGTATATAAGGTTAGCTTTGCAGGGAAAGATGGACAGTTCAGACTGTGATGCAGGAGGACAGAAGAAGAACTTGCCAGCTAAGTGAACAGGTTTGAGGTCTCTTCTTGCAGAAGAAATTGTCTACTACATTAAGCTACTACCATGGGTAAAAGGATGATCTTTTAGAAGCTATTACAATATTTAGGATCCTAAAGCAGCTCATTGGATAACTAGTGATAACGTAGCTGGGATAATCTCAGCTACCCAACAATGAACTCTGGCCAAATGTCAGAGCTTTTAGTCTGCTTTGACTAAAGCTGGCCAGGCACCAGCCTTGTACAACAGCTCCAGCACAAACAGGGCTTCATACAGCTCTACAGACATTTCTCCCTATCTTTTCTTTGAGTCACTTAACAGGAAATTTTGCAACTTATGCAGTTTTTTTTTTTTTTCCCCTGGGCTTTAAACATTAGATTTATCTATTGGGATCTATTTTATAGCACTTCATACATCCTTCTTTTGTCCACTGCATTCACAGCTCATAAAGTCTATTAACATCTACTTTAAATACAGAAGAAATGGATGTTTTCCTTCTCATTTCCCTTCCTGCTTTTATAGCTCAAAGACAGCACCTTTTGCACTAAATCATGACCAGACCCATTAACATTAGGGAACCCTTCCTATTAAACAGGCAATTTATTGATATGCGAACACTTCACTCCCAAAAGCTTTTTTTTCAGCACTTCATTAACATTTTTCAATGCTGAACCATTATATCCTCCCAGTGCGTGTCTTTATTGTTCCATTTCCTGGGTATACCACTAATAACACAACAAAAGGACAGGAGGCAATTGTGGATAAATCAGACTACCCATCAGGTTTCCCTTCTGCACTCCTGCCATCTGTGCTGGCTGTCATGGCACTACATATGTTTCAAGACAATGTTGCACGGGTCACACACCACACTCCAGCCACTGGTCTCTGCTGTTGTACTTGTCACAGTCCAGTACACTTCTACTGTCTCCCTTCACATGCTTGTCTGTGGAGAGAGCTTCCAGTCACCTAAACCAGAGCCACACAGCTGAGCTCCTAGCACTACAGGTGCCCTTCTCCTCAGGAAAACTGGCAATCAATTCCCTGGTTCATACCGTGGAATTTATGAATTACAGATTTCAAGACTTGAGAGACAACATGTCGCATTTTGAATGGCCCGTTACTTCCAAGAAATTTCCCAGACACAAGATTATCAGGTTAAACAGTCTTTCTGGCAGAGAATAATATTTTCAAAGAAATAAATAAGCAGGATGCTTAAATCATAAACAAGATTTAGGAATATGTGAACATTTCTTTCTACAAATTTAACATCGGCAAAAGGCAGAATGAAATATTGATCTATGTTTCCGAATTAGCTTTCTGAGGTTTGCAACCACCTTTTTCATAGCTGCGAACACAGCAAAAAAATTGATCATCACTCACTTTGGAAGCTGAACTGCATGGATCCTTAATGGTTGACTTGTTAATTAAATACGGTAACAGAATCCTAGATTAGTTCTGTCTTTATAAGAACACCATTAATAAACCTGGTTTTCAATTTAGGAAACATCATCCCTGCATACAGTAGCCATTGTAATATTCCTGCTAAGTACAATACTCCATTCATTACCTTGACAGGTGGCATCACTTAAGCTGTCCACAGGAATATATTTCATCAGCTTGCAAATGCTATCTCTCTTTCCATGCCGAGGCCCCACATGCATGACGTCCCCTTTAAACCTCACATCAACATTTTCATAAACCATTGGGTGCAAAAGCCAAACCCACAAACAAGAGAACTGTACTAGGTTTTCCAATTGATTATTTGGCACCACACAAAATGACACTTTAGCTGAAGAATTCTCTTCCTCATGGTTTTTTTTTTTTTTTTTCAGTCTCTTACAGCATACGCAGGATGGAAAAAATACTTTCCTACAATGTTCAACAAGGAACCCAAGCAAGCTCAGTACAGCTCTGTTCTTAATCCTTTTATATTGCATATTACATGCATATTATGAACATAAGCAAGCAAAACATAGTGCAACAGCTGTGGGTGCTAATTTTTGATTTACCATGTGATGCATCAGTAACACTGATACAACCCAGCCCTATGTTCCTTAAGTATGGTATCAAAGGTCAACACCGTACTTTCAAAAGACAGGCAGCAAGTGCCCCTACGAAAAATATGCAAGCAGCCCTCAGAAAACTAGTAGCTAAAAAAAGGATTCTTTCTTGAAAGTTTCTGTGAAACATCTCATGCAATCAAAATGACTAACACTCATATGCTATATATACATGTACATATTTTACTTTTTATATACACAGACACATAGAAACATCTTTCAGATTTTGAAAATATTAATTCAGGGACTGAAAGACTGAACATATGACAATTAAACGACTAGCACTTTGAAATGCTGAGATAGCAACAGTGCTAAAATACATGCTAAGATTACACCCTGCCTTCATTAAGCAGATAAAGTCATTGCTCTGGAAGTGTAAGATTGTCTTTTTGCATAGTACTTCATCAGGCTTCAAGTATGTATTGCTAATAACTGTGAATAATCAAAGATTGAAGCACACATGCATACAGAATACTGGTAAATAGCTCTTAAGATGTCTGTTCCAGAGACAGAAAATCTCTTCCATACTTCTACAAAGTGAATTTATTCATTATTACAAATCTTTAATGAAATAGTCACTATTTTCTATTTTAGGTATACACAAAAGGAAATATTAGGAAATAGTGACTTATGAAACAAAGCAGAGCTCAAATGAAGAAAAGACATGGTTCTTCCTTCTGTACACCGTTTTTAAGGAGGTGCAACTGATCCACTTTGAACAGAGTTTTCCTAATTCATGTTTCTCACATTAAAGACAAGACACTTATTTTACAGCAAACACTTGGTATTTTATGATATTTAGTTTGCTTCCATTTCTGAGGACAAAATTCCTTGCTCACAAAAAAAGTATGACTAAAATTTTGTCTATGAGAACCACTGGTATGACAGCTTTGCTGTGATTAGGTATCTATTCATACAACTTCTGCTTCTTCAGTACTCCTATTTTGCTACCCCTCCCAAGTTAAAGTGTCTATCCTCTTTTACCCCTAAAGTACATCACAAGAGAGGTGTATAAACATTAATCAATAAATTCTCTGGTCAATGCTCTAACTGGGAATTCTGTAAAAGTATGGTGAGCTACATACGAGGCAGAAGGAAGGAGCCCATCTCAATTCTGCACGCCCAAGATACAGCTTCTTTTACCTATAAATGGATCTTTACACTTCCAGTAGATTTTTATACTTTTAAACTAAACATAAGTTTTTTTATGTACATACCAAGAAAACATTTATCTCAAGTTCAGTGCACTCCTACAAGACTTCTAATTATAGAATTATTAATAATATTACTATTTATTACATAACGAGTATTACAAGTAAAAGCACTTTTGAGATAATGCTTTTGCTTCTCTAAACTGGTACAACGTTGATTTATACTGGAGTGAAACAAAACTGCACTAGGAGCAATGCCATTCATTCTAGATTCACAGAGGTGATACTAACAGTATTTACTTTGCATCCAAACTGAGAATGAATGGCTTAATCCCATCACTGGCATGAAAAGAAAATCATGAAAGGAAACCTGTAAAGGTTAATGTATTGGCTACAAAATCTGGTCAAAATGGAGAGCGCTGTCACTAGGAGCCAAAGCCATAACATGAAAGCCAGTTGTGCCTGTGTTTACATAAACGTTTGTCAACTCTGCTAGTTTTAGTAGGAACGGCACAGTACAGGGGGATGTTCTGCATACAGGAAAGATGGGAAGAGGGAGTAATTTGGCAATTAAAATGTTAGTATCTGCATCCTATATAATTTATACATGAAAAAAGGACAGACTTCCCTCAATTGAAAAGGTTTTGCTACAGAATTTAATTCTGCAGTTCATCCTATTTTTAATGGATTTTACTTGTTACTTTCTGCCGTATAGTACATTATGAAACCATTCATACAGTCCTTTCGCAGAAAATGAACAGCATTTATTGTGTTACAGTGCTTGCAATTAAAACAAAGCAGTATTTCTACACAGCAACAAAATAAGGTATTAAATGATAAACCACAGTCTTCTGTGTGCTTAGAGAAGAACCAAGATTCTGCAAATACCTTCCTTAATGAGGGGGAAGCCTTTGCTTCTTTTAAATTACTTTAAATAAATACAATTTTCTTTGTTAAGGAGATATTGAATAAATTATACTAGTTAATGTGCTTTTTTGATGGACTCAATTAACATCAGATATTCACAGACAACATAATAGACTAAGTCAAGATCAGTATGATGCCCCTCAAAGGATGAATAATTAAGTCTTAGCTGCAATATGCAAAAAACACAGGGCTGCAGAAAACTTCTCTCTGACCACATAGCTGAGGTTCCCATTTATTCTGAAACTACTACAAATAATACCTCAAAAGTGAGACTACATCAAGTAAAATGTACCCTTTTTCCAGAACAATGTTTTAATGCTGCACATCAATTTATCACACAATTTGTATATGTAGCAACAAGTTCCTTCAAGGGAAAAAGATGCATTAAACACATGTCCACAAATACACAGGAGTATTTTGGTTGTACTGTCTTCAGTACCAGAGACTTCAGCTCCTATTTTTAGAGAGGTTACAATCTGGAGGCAAAATACAGGATTACCTCAATTGCAAAACCAGCCACCAATACATTTATGCTGCAAATTCACACATTTTTCTTCTCAACACTAAACCAGTTATTTTTGTCATGATTATATATATAGTACACTTAGCTTTATTGTACTCTATGTTCTTAAAATAATTTTATTCCTTTTTGAATTAAGCATGTCACTTATAACCACAAATTAGTACAATTAATTCTTTAAAAGCTAAGTCCAAGAATTGAATGACTGCATATTAGCATGGGCTAAGTACTCTTAGTATTAAGCCTGTGAAAATCAGAAAAAAAAAAAAAAACCCTGTATTCACTTCAACTTATTATTTCCTTAAATATTGTGGATCGACAAACTATAAAATTTAATAGATTCCTAATGTGATAGTTCAGTTGTAGATTAGGGGATTTTGTATTTATGATGTATTTATGATTTAATTATTGTATAGACTACTGCTCAATGTTGATCTCAGCCACCTGGCAGCCACCCACCCAGCCACTCTCTCATCCTCCCTCCTCAACAGGTCAAGGGTCACGACAGGAAGATTGTTTACCAGTTATCAACATGGGCAAAACAGATTTGACTCAGGGAAGATTAATTTAATTCCTTGTAAATTAGAGTAGAATGGTGAGAAACGGACAATAACACCTCCCCACATCCCTTCTTCCCAGGCTCCATTTTATTCCTTCATTAAGACTTTTCTGCTTCCTTCACCCACTTCTGCAAGGAGATGGGGAATGCAGGGTTGTGGTCATCAATAGCAGTTCCATTATGAATGCTCCATCCCTGGCAGTGTTCAAGACCAGGTTGGATGAGGCCTTGGGTGATATCGTTTAGTGTGAGGTGTCCCTGCCCATGGCAGGGGGGTTGGAACTTGATCTTAAGATCCTTTCCAACCCTAACTATTCTATGATTCTATGTCACTCCTTCCTCTTCATGGTTTTTCCCTGCTCCAGCTTGGGTCCTTCTCACAAGCTGAAGTCCTTCAGGATAAACCTGCTCCTGCAGGGGTGCTCCACTGGTCACAGTTCCTTCAGGCTTTATCAACCTGCTCCAATGTGGGGTCCTAAACAGCTGCAGTGTGGGTATCTCCTCTGGCATGGATCTCCATGGGCTGCAGGAAAATACCTGCTCCACCAGTGTCCCTCCCACTGGAGTCTCTGCTCCAATGCTGTGCACCTCCTCCCCCTTCTTCTCTGACCTGGGTCTCACACTTTTTTTCCTCCTCACTCTGCTGTGCAGCATATTGGCCTTTCTCAAGTATGCAGAGGTTCTTAACTTTAGGTTCATAGAGATACCACCAATTTGGCTGAGGCGCTCAGCTGTGGGTGCAGCTAGTCCATGGGAGCCAGCTGTCTTCAGCACAGGGCAGCTCCTGGTCTCTTTCCATAGAGGCCAACCCTGCAGTCCCACCACTAACAACACGTAGATACGTACAACCAATACAACTATTTACTGACAAATAGATTGTTTCTGTATCATACCAGAGTACCCAATTCCTCAGCCTCCCAAAGCAGGAACATAACGTCAAACAACTACCATTTACTAGGAAAAACAACAATTCCCAGTGTAACTGAGGACAGCTTTTCCCTGGTGCAACACACTGCCAAACACTTAAAGCAGGACAAAAACCTTCACAAGCTTTGATGTTTGGCAGGATGCATTCTAAGAAAACTTAACTCTATACCATGCTTAAACCAGGTGGAATTCTTACAGACAATCCATAGACTAGAATAAAGTCCTTGAAGAAATATTTTTGTTTGAAGAGCAAAATGTATACAAAGTATAAAAACAGATTAACATATTCATTAAGGAACTCTAAATTTAATACATAAATTCATTAGGTAAGCAATAAACATACTGTATAAATTAATTACTTTGTGGTTATCCTCATTAAATGCTACTTAATGAGTTAATAAGCTTGAAAAGCAAGGACAAATTGGGAAAGTGCATGCACAAGATTTTTCTGGGGTTTGTTTTTTTCCAAATCAGCATGTCTAACTGAATGCTGCAGCTCCAGATACAAGACAGCAATATTTATGCAAGGTGGTCACTCTGCCTTCTAGACAGCATTAGCCAGTACCTTTTCCTACTGGATATGAATGTGCCAGAAAAGTGCAGACTTTACAAAGTTTGACTGCAGATGGTACTCTTGCTAAGGTTTAAGAATCACCTGCTTCTTAAAATTAAGAAAACTTACTTGTATTACAGGATAACTTCCAGCTTCTTGGGAAATATTAATCTGAAACATACACACACACATCTATATGTGTACACACAACACAGATGCACACACTAAAAATATACTGCTACATTTAAGAATTATACTCGGACTTTTGTGACCTTTCAGTGTTTGAGGATGATAAACACAAGGCTGTGAGTAACGTGGCCTAGTGGAAGGAGTCCTTTGCCCCTGACAGGGGGTTTGCAAGTAGATGAGCTTTAAGGTCCCTTCCAACCCAAATCTATATTGTCACAGTTACAAATGGGGAAAAGTCTTAAGCAGCACTGGGGGAAGCCATATCCAGCACCAATGAATGCTTTAACTTATGTGATGGGGGTATAATGCACTCCAGCACTGACTGAGCTCTGTGATTAGCATGTTAGGGGAGATTGAAATGGTGGCTCCATTTGTCATGTCACAAGTATAGACTGCTTATGCTTTCATTTTCTGGAGCACAAAGGCTCAAAGTGCTGCTGGTCAATGTTGTGATTGAAACAAAACAAAAAAAGCCACATACACACATTTTTCACTTGCTCTCTTCCCATGCCATAAGGTAGAATTGAGAGAAGATGGCCAACCTCATCCCAGAGTACATTAGTCATATTTATAGTATTGATACTTTCATTTTAAGTTAAAATATAGCCTAAATACATCTTTGACTCTGATGCACCACTGGTGCATTAACTAAGCATGGTTCAGTGAACTTATCAATAAACAATCCTCTCACCTTCCCAGGATATACACAATTCACAGTGAAACTATCAGTGCTACCTTGATAAAATATTTAAAGCAGATTTTGACTATTACATGCTCAAGCAATTCCATAGATAATCTCAGGATTTTTCACCCCTTAAATTGATTTTGTGAACACCTTAAAACACGTTTGCAGCAATATAAGCTATTGCCCTTTGTAGGGAAAATAAACAAAGAAAGTACTCTTTGTTTAAAAGGACTGTCAGTCCTTTTAAGGGATTCTCATTTCTTGGATTACATTACTTTTTTCCCCAAGAATACCCAGTCCATGGAAATTAGTGTGCTTAATTCCCAATTTGTTGAGAAATATCTAGCAAGTTTCTACAGCTGTGACTACACCAAGGGGAAAAAAAAAGGGGGGGGGGGGTGGGTGTGCAAAAGAAACAACAACAACAAAAAAAGCCAAAAAAAGGCAATTTCCAGCATCTTCCAGAACAACTAAACAGGTCAGACCTCAGTATCAGCTGTCAGAATGAGAACCCTTTTGAAAGAAAATCCAGAAGAAATTAGCTACCAAAGCAACATCAGAGAATGCTACAGTATCAGTCTTCCATCATGTAAGCTGCTCTGAACTGCTATGTCAGTATCATTAAATTCACAAACGAAGAAAGAACAAAAGTGTGCTTCAGCATGTGCTGATAAAGAACAGATAACAGAAATTCTTTCCTTAGAAGTAAATAACCCTGTAGCCTGCTGCTTGAGCAAACCTTGAACTCTTTTAAAACCTAGTCAGTCTGTAAACAGAGCCATGTCCGTCAATCACACTAAGTCTTTAGACATTTTCAATTGATTTTGGTCACTTAAGCCTAATTCACAAAGGATTCACAAACCAGAGCACAGTTAAATGCCATCCCCACGACTAGATAAAAATGTATATTAAACAAATCAAGACATACTCATGTTACAAACAGGTCCTCAAGAGGTTTGTGCTGACAATTAGGCAATAAGAAAGCTAATGAGAACAGCTACAGTCTGCTCAGCACTGCTTAGGAAACTAACAAATTGACTTGAGATGATTTGCCATCAAGTCCCTGCAGGAAGAAGCCACACCATTTAAGGGGGTGAGGGAAAGAAGAAAGATCACAATATACTAATCCAAGGAAATCCTTGATCCAACACTAGTTACTGGAATAATACTAAAAATCATACTAGAAATAACTTTTAACAGGAATAAGTTTAGCCATTTATCTCAGTTACAATTATTTATTTTTGTTGTATTGACAGGCACTTTAGCCTTCATTCATGTCTTCATTTTCAGCAGTCATGACAGCACTTTAAAAGAACAATACTGAAAAGACATTTAAATGTGGTTTGAAAGCAAAGAACCACAACTGGTCACTGCCTTCATTTTCACAAAAACAGCCACAGAAGTTGCAAAATGAAGGATGGGCAGTACGGACCGGGATTGGTTTTCTTTCTGTTTTCCTTTAATATACCTTATCTCACTCCCGAACCATTATGTCTGTGGAAGAGGAAAGGTCATCAGTAGCCAGTGGCTGCATCAGCTGGGAGCTGGAAACAGCACTTGCAGTTTTCAGCTGTCAGACATTGGCTGAAATTTAACAAGTGCCAATATGAAACAATCTGCAAACCCAGAGATTTTTTTAAACTAGCAAGAATAAATGAAGGGGTTTGAGAGCAATTTGAAATCTGTTATTATACTATACATAGAGTGTCACAAATTGTTCAGTCTCGCCAGTTCCCAGGTTAGCAGAACTCCCACCATGTTCTGTGCTTAAACACCAAAGCAAAAGGCTATTTTGTATTATACTTGATCCTGATAAAATTCCCTGACCTCTTTTGATAAGCTTTTGTGAAAGTAGGGAGTGACAACAAAACGAGACCAAATAATAGTCATTGCTAACTTATTCTTACAGGTGTATCCATGAATTGCTGACACCTTACCAACAAGGAATAAAGCCAAAAATGCAGAAACAATAGAAGAAAGATGCAGAAAGCAGCAGAACTACACAAATATTTTCTAGCCCCACCAACATGGGGCTTTGGGTCCAACCTCATGTTCTATAACCAAAACTGTATCTTTTGTGAACTAGATGTGCCTCTCCTAAGCAGCAAGCTCTGTGAGAACTGATGTGTTTGAACTGAGAAGGAATTCACATGTGCGCAGCCAGCCCACAGGCAGGACCAAATAAAAGAGAAACAGCTTCATCCATAACTGAGCTCAGCAAATATGCTGCAACAGCAGACACACAACGTTGCTGTCCTTCCTTTCCAACAAGATCAGCTAACACTTAAGCATGGATACAGGAAAACATCCAGGCCCATCCTTCACCATTCCAAATTGCCAGCCTGTTTAACACCACAAATAACCGTTCTGGAATGTGCACAGCAAGCCACAGCACCCCACAACCTCACACTGCCCTTTCAGACTTTCTCATCCACAGTGAAGAAGAGGACGCTGCACTGAATCAAGACTCAAGGGTAGGTGATAAAAGGGCCCATAGTGCTTGTCTTGGCAGCATGCAGGTTTCTGTGATTGCTAGATCTGACAAAATGATGCAAAGCTGCTGTGGCCCGTCACCCTCATTGTGCTTAAACTAGGGAGGACAAATCTGCCATGCAAGTCACTATATTTCATGAAAGGGTCATGCACAACTTGACAGATCAGCAGACAACCTGACCAGAATCACTGCTTTGTCCCTTAAAAGTAGACCAACATTACCCTTCCCTTCTCCACTCCCAGGGCACTGTATGTTCTGTGGCCCTTGCTCTTGGATAGCTGCGAAATTCTGTCCTACTCACTGGCACTGAACTGACCTTAAAAATCCTATATATTTATAGCATTTAAAACATTAAGATCTATTTAGTTTAATTACAGCTGTCCTGGGTTCAGCAGTAGCAGTCATTTTTCCCCTTCTTGGTAGCTGGTGCAGTGCAATGTTTTGACTTTCAGTTCGGGAACAGAGCTGATAACAAGCGATGTTTTGGTTTGGCCAAGGACTTTGTGAGCCTCATGCTCTGCCAGGGAGGAGGGGGAGCCAGGAGGAAGCAGAGACAGGACACCTGACCCAAGTTAGCCAAAGAGGTATTCCATACCACAGCACGTCATGCCCAGGATGTAACGGGGAGTTAGCCGGAAGGGCTGGGGGACTGCAGGGTTGGAGGAGGTATCGGTCAGAGCTTGGTCGGGCTTTGGGGGCGAGTTATCGGTCGGCTGGTGGTGAGATGATGTATTCTCTTCCCTTGTTATTTCCTTTATCATTATTATCATTGGTGGTAGCAGTAGTGATTTGTGTTATACCTTAGTTACTAAACTGTTCTTATCTCAACCCGTGGGAGTTGCATTCTTTTCGATTCTCCTCTCCGTCCCTCCGAGAGCAGGGGGAGGGCAAGAAAAGGGGGGGAAGTGAGCGAACGAGTTACCTGACTGGGTTTAAACCACGACAATTCTTTTTGGCGCCCAACGTGGGGCACGAAGGGTTGAGATAACGACAGATTTGACTGGATTAATAGTCACTCGTCACAATGCTGATTTATTGGGTCTCAGAGTTGTTTCGCTTGATCTCACAGCTTCAGAATGTTGTAACTTACGTAGAGCCGGTATTTGCTGTGATAGTGTTTATCAAGTATGGGGCCTGGGCTAAGGTTCTTGTCTCACTGTGCTTTATGGCAATGGCTTGTAATACGGGCGGGCTCCAGCAGCAGGGCGGGACGGACGTGGCCGTGGACTTGTACCTGGCCGTCCGGCTGCTCTTCACCGCCCTGGCCCTCGCCCTACTCTCCATCTTCGTGAGGCTGCGGGGAGCCGAGGGGGAGCGGCCCCGGGAGCCGGCGGCAGCCGAACCGGCCCGGGAGAGCGGCCCCGGGGACCAAGCGGCGGCGGGAGCGGGGCCGGAGGCCGCGAGGGGACGGCTGCCGGTGGAGGAGGTCGGGGCGGTCGAGGAGCAGAAGGAGGCGGCTGCCGAGCAGCGGGAGAAGGCGGCGGAGGAGCCGAGCCCCGCGGAGGAGCCCAGCCCCGCGGCCGAGCCGAGCCCCGCGGAAGAACCGAGCCCCGCGGAGGAGCCGAGCCCCGCGGAAGAGCCGAGCCCCGCGGAAGAGCCCAGCCCCGCGGAGGAACCGAGCCCCGCGGAGGAGCCCAGCCCCGCGGAGGAGCCCAGCCCCGCGGCCGAGCCGAGCCCCGCGACGGCCGAGAGCATTTCCCGGAAGCCGCCCGCCGAGCCCCAGGAGGATGCAGGAGACCACGCAGCATTTCCCAGCAAGGCAGAGGAGGAAGAGCTGAACTCAGGAAAAGAGAAGCTGGCGGTGGGAGAGCCGGCAAGCACAGCAGCTACACCAGCCCCAGTGACAAGTACAGCAGCATCGTGTGAGAGTTCTGAAGGTTTTGAATGGCCTTTGGGTGTCCTTGGGACCTGCCTGCTGATTGTGATGGGGATCAGCATGTTGGCACACACACAGACTGTGTGCTACCCACAACCATTTTGTCTGATCTCAAAAGTTAAGCAGAGTCAGGTTTGGGTCTTGTCTGGGGTTAGACGAGGATATAGGGGGACCAAGAGGTTTTCTCCAAGGCTGGACAGTGATGAGTGGCAGGGCGTGTGGGACAGTATGGGCAAGTATCTAGTCCACTGGGCCCCTCCAGTGCTTTGGAAGCATCGGAGATGGAAGGCAGCTGTATGGAGTCCCCAGCAACAAGCTGCAGAAACTGCTGAAGGGGACAGTGAATTATTTTGAGCCTGGTGGGCCCAATGCACTTCAGGCCATCAGAGCAGAGATGCAACACAGAGATGGACTCATGATCGAGGGGTGGACTTAGCAATGGACACTATTGCCCAGGTTATTCACGAGTGTGAACACTGTACACAGTCTCTCCTGCTCTGGAAGACTGTTACAAGAGATGGAGCCTGACATCATGGACCAGATGGACTCAGCAGCTTTATAGGGACTGGTCCATGCACTAAGTTAAGAGTGCACCGAGATAAGAGTGATGGTATATTGAAAATGTGGGATCTGAGCATGACGTGAATGGTATGGAATAAGGGGTGGATAATGTCCTGGGTTCAGCAGTAGCAGTCATTTTTCCCCTTCTTGGTAGCTGGTGCAGTGCAATGTTTTGACTTTCAGTTCGGGAACAGAGCTGATAACAAGCGATGTTTTGGTTTGGCCAAGGACTTTGTGAGCCTCATGCTCTGCCAGGGAGGAGGGGGAGCCAGGAGGAAGCAGAGACAGGACACCTGACCCAAGTTAGCCAAAGAGGTATTCCATACCACAGCACGTCATGCCCAGGATGTAACGGGGAGTTAGCCGGAAGGGCTGGGGGACTGCAGGGTTGGAGGAGGTATCGGTCAGAGCTTGGTCGGGCTTGGGGGGCGAGTTATCGGTCGGCTGGTGGTGAGATGATGTATTCTCTTCCCTTGTTATTTCCTTTATCATTATTATCATTGGTGGTAGCAGTAGTGATTTGTGTTATACCTTAGTTACTAAACTGTTCTTATCTCAACCCGTGGGAGTTGCATTCTTTTCGATTCTCCTCTCCGTCCCTCCGAGAGCAGGGGGAGGGCAAGAAAAGGGGGGGAAGTGAGCGAACGAGTTACCTGACTGGGTTTAAACCACGACAACAGCTTACTATATACAGCAGAAAAACAGAAATGAAATGTGTTCTTCGCTAATGAAACACCTCCGGCTTAAGTTGTATTTGCTATCTCATTTGTCCCTGTAGACAGTACCTAATTTGCCCTTGCTCTTCTCTCATCATCTGATAGAAAGCTTTTTGGGGAGCAGGGACTGTTATTTATTACACATCTGTACAGGACCTAGGCCACCAAACCCTGAAGGCTTTGAAGTGCTACTGCATTCCAACATCCTCATCAAATAATGAGGACATTTGACTGCTCTGTCAGACATTACTTGCATTAGCTGCATTTAAAACTAATGAGGAGAAAAAGCTTGAAAGTGGTAGTTTCCACTTTTAGAAAACTATACAAACAACGTAGTAAAACCACCTTAATCTGCCTGTTTGCACTGTTGGTAACTAGATACTTACTGATCGGGTATTCAGGTCTTCTGGAACACAACTTCCATGGGGCAGAGAAACACAGGGGTGCTGCAGCCCATGGACAGCTTCAGCAGCAGCAGCCACAGTGATGCTGTGCAGCTGGTGCAGGCTCTTCTTCTGCATGCCCAGCATTCCTCTTTCTTCAACAACTGCACAGTTACCCCAATCCAATGCCTTTTATTAAAGCTTTGTAAAGTAGATGTAACATTGTCCTCAAACATCCTCTGTTAGACTATAAGGGAGGGCAGAAAACAACCACAAATCCAGAAGTCCCATACCAAGGAATAAAACAGCACTTTTTTAGAGAGAACAAAAACCCCTCAGCATTCTGGAAGGCAGTAGCTGCAACAAAGAAGTACGAACACAAGCATAAATTCAGAAGGCCTGGGTAGTAGTTACACCAACAGACAAAATATAGAAATAAAAATTGCTCATATTGTGAAGCTATAAAGTCTCTGTGGGTGAAAGTTACCACAAACCATCTTTGCTTCCTCAGCCTTTATTCACTGAGAGAGTATTCCCCACCCTGATGAACAGGTTTGATCTCTAAATACTTGACTATTAGAGTACCCTTCAGCTCCTGTGTGCTGCATGTGCCCACATGTCCTTTCACATGAAGGAAAAGAACATGTCTGTAAGCAAAGAAAAGATGATTTAATGCCAAAATCTCACTTGATACTGAATGGGAATAAAACTACTGATGCTGTCACTACCCACTTACTCCTCTGCATAGTAAGGAACAGCCACCACTGGGGTTAGGATCTCTCCTCTGGCAGTGCTTGTATTAAAACCCAGCTAGATCTGACACTCAGTAGTATTTCCAAGCTCTTTCTATCACAGGCATGAGAGGGCAGTTAAGGTCAGAAGACCTCCTGGGAGAGTGCTAGAGAAACGTCCCAGGCAGAGGAAGCCAAACTTGGCAAGGTCTGTACCCATACTGTTAGTCCAGAGCAGACCTTGAAACAAATTAGACAGCCAACAATGCCTTTTTCCCCTCCCACCCACCCCTCTTCAGAAGAAAATACTTCTCTATCTCTGGTAGGGATACTGAATTAATTAGCATATATGCAGTGCGAACAATCAGGAGACTTGAACCTGGGACTAAAGTGAGAGCCAACTTATTTGACACTAAAATACATTCAGTGAAAAGGGTCAAGGAAGTACTGGACCACTTGACATCAAAAACAGCATCTGTGGAAGGAAGTGGAAGCAGAGTAGCTTGCAGTGTTTTTGTATCCTTTTCTTTATATGGCTGTGTTGGCACACTGGGATGTAGACAAGCATTTCCTGCTGAGAAAGGAAGAAATGTGACAGGACTGAGGAATCATGAGCCCAGGACACAATCTCACATGCTGAAGCAACTCCAACTGTTTTTGCATTAAAACACACATATCCATGCCCAGTGGCCCCCAAGCACACAGCAGCTCCGCCTATAGGCAAGCCATTTTCTTTTACAAAAAAGATTAGTTTAAAAGCCTACCGCAATTGTTGTGCAATAAAAACAAGTTACAAGCTTTTAGGCTCAACTGTGTCATCAGTTCAACAAGGGAATAAGGTATTCTGAGCCTGAGAGCTTGTTTGTTTCTTTTCCAGCTGCATCTATTAAACTAATGAACAGATCTCTCTCTCCAGACCTTTTTTATATTACATTACTCCAGACTGGCTACAAAGCTCCCTATCTTCACAACCATCAAAACCCTAGTATTTAAAAAACAGCAAAATTATTAGGTTTTAGTTCTGCAAAACATAAACTACCTTCCAGAGCTAAAGATCAGTCAGATTTATCAGTCCCTGGAAAAATCAAGTCTGCTTATCAAAATTAAGCGAATACTTGAGAGACCTTCTCTGAGAAGCGAACTTCTATGACCACCTGCTTCATGCGCCAGGATATTCTCTACCAAGTTCTCTGTTCCACTGAAACATGCTATATAGATTACCTGGAAGCAAGCTACAAGAACAGTAAGGCCATGCTACATTTTAGAGTGGGCTTATGGCTGCTTCAAGTTGCACCTTACCATCTATGTTTATACAAAGCTGTCTTGACTGCTATAAAGTGCAAGAGCACACAGCCAGCACACCCTGGCTACACCCCAAGCCCTTCTCCTCACCCTTAGAAGGCCAGAGATAACTGTGGTATGAAGTGATTCAAGCACACTTTCTCTATTAGGTAATACCTGAGCAGAACGCAATCCTACAGATGGATGTTCTAAAGCCAGAGTCATTTTGGTTGTGAGAACTGACTATAATAGGTTTTTGCAAACACTTGGCACATTATCCATGCTTGCCATCATGTAAGAATAGAACAAATAGCAATATTTCCTTATAGGTGTTGTCTATAGAACATTGTCACAGAAATAAAGTTCTCTGAGTACTGGGAGCTAGTGGTTCTGATTTCCTTAAGGGTGTATTTTCCGTAAAAAGTCTTGCTCCAGTGCCAACTACAAAATTAGCAAGAAGCTTACGAGCAATTAGGTCAGGCTGTTAAATCACTAATGTTCCTTAAATAAACCTCCTAATTAGGACACACTGCATTTTTATCTATAAGCTAGATCAGACAGACTGCCCAAACTTTCCCTTCCAGCTGACATCCAGGACACTACCAGGGAAACATTAAGCACCCACAGTACTCTCTTCTGGAAAGAGACCTCATTTGATTTGTGCAGGTACAGGCAAGGACTCCTATGCCCATCTTCTTCGACATCAGAGAGGCATAGCAGAGAGTCGTGGCCATACACTCAGATACTTACCACAAGCAGGTCATTTCATCTCTCTCCTTTGATTACATAGGCAGCCTGGGCACTTGCTCAAATTAAGCTCCCATGATGGGATTTAGCTGCTGATGCCATAAAAATATAAAACTATCAACACTATCCTGTCTTCCCTCCTCCTACATGGTATTTCTAAGCCCCTAAAATAAATTAATAGATGCTTTTGTTTATTACACCTAATAAAACAGCACCTGACACAAAAGGCATTTCAATTGAGAATTGCTCCACAGTAAACTACTGCTACAAACAGCAACAGTTACAATTCCTTTATAGCCCATTTACTTGACACATACTTCTTCAAAAAAACCCACCACAACTATATTGATATTTCATGCATCCCATAATCTTTCCAAACATTTTGTATCTTACTCTAATGTCAAACCAGAGTCACCTGTGATCTCAGAAGAGCAGATGCAATGCTCTTTACGTAACAAAACAAAAACCACTTTTATTTTGGGGTTTTTAGGTGCGTTTTGTTTGGGGTGTTTTTTTCTGTTTGTTTTTCTGGCAGCACTGCACCAGTTTATTTCAAGTCCACTGAACGCTGCTTCATGTGACAAAAGAATTTCTATTTGTATGGAACATCTCACTCCCACTATGACATCAACCATCACAAAAACTGTCTTCTGAACCACAAACAGCATCTTCTCAGTCACCTCAATTTACTACCTGGTATGGTTGTTACACGCTTGTGCCAGGGCTGCAACATACTTTAGATGCCTACAAGGAATACTTGCATGCATGCCTCTGAGACAGAGCTAGCTTCCAGTATCTCTCTACGGACTCAGATCACATTGCCCAGTTACCTTTAGACAATCTTTGAGCAGCAGCCCCTCATTGCCAGACATATTCCACAACAAACCCAGTTGTGCCATCTTAGCAGTTTTCACCAAGGGAGGAAGAAAAAGATTTAAGTGATTTGCTGGGTAACCTCAAATACCTTTCAGCTGCTAAAGGAAAGGCTGCATTTTGAAAGACTTTGTATTTTCTCTTCAGAACCTACTATTTCTCCCACCAGCTCAGATGAGAGCAGTTTATGCCTAAAAGCAACAGAAATACCAACTTGGTTACCGTAGTGCCCGTATCTCTGAGTCAACACAGGTGTCACCCTTGCGCTGCTGAAAATGCATGTGCTGCTCTCCCATCTTTTTAAGGGCATTAGAAGTTAAGATTTGATACCTTACCCTAGACATACATTTATTCCAAAGAGGGACAACGCATTTTTAGCATGTCTGGAAATAACCAGCTACTTCTCTATGTATGATTCAAAACTCACAGTTATTTCAAACACCCTGAAGCCATTTACCTGAGGCCTCATTGTTGGTATCATTTAGTTTTCATTTAGTCCACCTTTTAATGTCCCCTTTTGTTTTATACCACAGCAACTACCCCTGAAAAACATATGTATTTGCTATATCCATTAGGAAAACAAAACAAAACAAGAAACACAGTCATTCTCTTCCTGAAGCACCACACAGTAATGATTTTTTATGTATCTATTATTTTTCCCCTACTGCAACTTACAATAACCTCAGTTCTCTTCCAGTGGATACATCCAACCCTCTGTATTCAAATATTCATTCATACTGGAGATATCCAGAGCTGTCCTGGGTGTTTTGACAGAAAGATCAAGTTTTGTCAAAATAAAAGCCTTTCTCTGAATGGTATTGTGAATTTAGGATGTAATTTAGGGGAAAACATGACGACCACAGATACCAGCTTACCCACTAGCCAAGACCTAGCACTGGAACAATAAAGATCTGGTCATACACTTCAGGTTTCACAGCTTACTTCCATGTTTTCAAATACTTTAGGGAAGAAAAAAAAAAAAACTTTGTCTGACCAAACAGACATAATGTTTGCATTAACAGTTCCCAGAATTAGCAAGAGTGACATTCTAAAGTGAAACATTCAGAAAGAAGGAACAAAACCAAAAATCCATTATCTAACCTTCCTCTTCTGTATGTGCAATAAAACAGGCCAGGAATATACACACTTTCAGGCATGAAACACAGCATGATGTATTAACAATTACTCCACAAAAAGGCTGTGTGACTAGCCAGATATATACACACACACACACATATTGATGTTTATTTGACTGCTGTGACATGTTTCATAAGAAGCTAAACAATTCAAATGAAGAGCTAGGCTTGGCACCACATGAAGCGCACACCTTAGGGAAAATTAACAAATCTAAGTGCAAAGGTTAGAGTTAGCTGTCTGCTAGGAAGGTTCTTTCACCTTACTGAGCTGAAAAAGTATCTGCTGTCCTTTTCAGAAAGATGCAACAAGCTGCATTTCACATGAACTTGGCAGAGTCGTAAGCCAGCAGGTCTGGCCCACAAAATGGCAAGTATCTCCAGCAGCTGTTGTTGTTGACAGCATGAGACAACACGGTATTTCCAGACATCATCAACTGCATTCCCTGTTATTGCTAATTTTGTGCTGGATGACAGCATTTTCCCGTGTTCATTAGCTATAATTACCTTAACAGTTTATAGCACAAAGAAGACCATGTGGAAAAAAAAACGAGAACATGAAAGTGAGGTTTGCTAGGCTATGATCAGCAAGACAGTAACAAGCCAACATGCAGGCTTTACTTGAGATAGTACTGACTGTACAAAGTGTCTTTGGACCATACTGCTTGTTTGGGGTTTGTTTTGTTGTGGGCTGTTGTTTGGGATTTTTTGTTTGGTTGGGTTTTTAAGGCAGATGAGAAATTTGCTATTGTGACCTTTTTTACAGAACTAGATAAAGTCATGTTCATGAAAATCTGGATAAAAGCATTATTCAGATTGGAAGAATATTTTCTGCTGTATCTCAAAATAGAACAAGACAACACTCTGTGTGTGAACACATATATTCAAACTGTGTATTTCAGCACATCTTTTTGTGAAAGAAACACGTGGGAATCACTCTAAAACAACTCGTTAGGACAATCAGGTGAGATGAAGAGGCTCATGTTCAAACCCGTAATTCATCTCATGAAAGCATCCCATTTATTACGGCCACTTACCTCACGATTACATGGTCAGTTTCCATGTCTAAGGTGAAGAAATCATTCCCCTCCAAAAGCGGAAAAGTGTGGTTTAAACTGCTGTTCTATTGTCGCTTCATGACAAAAATGTTTTAAGACAGCTTTAATCCAGATGTCTATTTTTCTTGGTTCAACACCCTACATAAGCATGGTATTTTATAGGTACCTTTGAGCAAGGATATGAATTTAGCACTAAAATGTTGTTTTAGAGGAGTGAACGCCAAATGCTTTTCATCTTATTAAACTGGTTTGAAATAATGGTACTACTTAAAGTAACATCATGCTAGCACAAAATGCAAGAGCTATTTCTAAGCAGCACAATAAACCAGTGTTTCATGATGGTCAGTTTCGTCAACCAGCATTACAAATCCCAAGGAACTCAAGCTGCATTTAATCACCACCGTACAATTAAAGAATACACTATACCATAGGTAGATTTATTCAAGTAATTTTGTGCACTTCCAGTTAGAAGCATTTTGATCTCCCAGTTTGAAGATCTTCAACATTTATTCATTTTCCACATTAAATACGTGCTCTGCATACTGTACATCAAACATTATTGCTAGTAATTGCAAAATTACTCCATTATTGGAAAAAAAAAAAGTTCATTATGAAAAAGTATTCTAACAAAGACAGAATATATAAAGCCAGTTTCAGTCTGGAAACTTTCAGTTCTGGCCTAACCTACATAATACTAGACAAACGGCTTGCCCTCTGTTCCTTCCTGTTACTGCTTGCTGTACCTGTGTCATCTCTTGAGGCCAAGGACTGGCTTTCTCTTTGTATAATGTGATTTACAGCTGCTCCAACACAAAATCACAGCAACTGTTCAGAGCTCTGCTCTACCAATCACCCTAATCCCGGTTTTTACCAATACTTTTAATGGCACCCCTGCTGTTGTGCAACGACAGTCCAACCAAGGGAACTTGTCCCACTGCTTTGAACCTACTGTACACACATCTGTATACATACATACGTAATGAACTTCCCTGGCCTTTTGGGATTTTTTACCCTTGGGTCACATCTCAGATGCTGGCAATGAAGTCTAAATTTAGTCTGTTCTCCACAAAAGGGAATGGTTTTACATCCACAACACTATTCCCAAAGTAAAGCACCACCTAAGAAACTACTAATACAGCACTGCCTGCTTGGTTTTGGTACAACACACTGATAACACTGGTATAGACAGGGCTCTATAAGCAGAATATATGGAGAATACAGAGCTCAACAGGAGAAATGCTCTCTTACAAAGATGTGGGAAAAGGAGACAAGAAACCATGATCTACCTGGGATTCTGCCCAAATACAACCCACGGCAGGATACTCTGGTCTGTGATCACACTCCGCCCCTGCACTGCTCCAGGGCTGACCTTTGTGTTTTGCAGGTTGATGTTCTCACTTTTCCTGTTTCAAAGTTTCCCACAGAAAGTTCATAAACTCACTGTGCAAGAACTTAAATTGCATTGCTCCCCTCTTCCTGCATTATTCTGGCACGTTAGTCAGTACCTTCCCAGAGAGGAGAAAAAGTAATCTCTCCCCATAGCAAGCCTCTGAAGCCATCAAGCTCCCAAAAGCCAACAACCGCAGCCCTTTCAAACCAAGGTTTTTTTGTATCCAGCCTTACGCAAGACCCACAGGCTCTCACCCGCCTGCTGTGAAACGCGGGCTCGAGGATCCCTCCAGCTAAGGAGGACACGGGCCGAGGACCCACCTGAGGAGGGCTGATGGAAACCAGCGTAGCACACGGCATTGCCCTTCACCCTTCCTTTACCTATTCGGTGGGCGCTCTCCCACACAACACCGGGATTTAACCGACTGACACGGCCAATGAAATAAAATGTTTAGCTGAAAATTCTCATCCTGTCAACGCTGATTTCCACCGACGGGGTGGCGGCTTGCATCAGCCTCTCCGCCCGAACGGGAGGCTCGGGGAGCGCCATAGTGTACCCACAAAGGAGCTGGGTGTGAGGAAAAGTGCAAACCTCACATACCCTGTGTTAGTTTTCTCACTTCCGCGCACAGTAAGAGCGGACTGAACCAAGCACCTCGGTGACCCACTGGATCAACCTTTCCCCACCCGCAACACTGGCAGCTCCTGCCTCTCCCCGGGCAGGACACAGACAGAGAGAGAAAACAAAGAGGAGGGGGGGAAGTAAAAAAAAAAAAACAAAACAAAACAAAACAAAAAACCACCCTCCGCAGAATGTGCCGACAGCTCCGCAGAAACCCCTCCCAGGGCGGCTCTTACCGCGGAGGACGCGGCCCGTGGGCAGACGGCGGGGGGAACCGCCTCTTGTCTCCTTTCCGCTGGTGCCAGGCACGACGAAGCGAGGCGACAGGAGGCTGCGGCGTGGCCCGGCGCCGCGGCACACTTGCAGTCTCTCTCTGTGGTCTATCTTCGCAGCACGGTGCGCCCAGCTCCGCCGTGCAGAGCCACGCCGTGCTGCCTCCGCCTGCCTCCCTGGCACTCCTCCCTACTTGCCTCTCACAGACGCCTCCCCGCGATGCGGTGCGCTGCCCAGCTGCCGGCCGCGCCAGGGCAGCCGGGGGACGGCTCTCACTGCGCCGCCCCGCCCCACTACCTGGCGGGGCGCCCCGAGGGCGGAGGGGTCGTCCAAGCGAGGTTCGCCCTCCCTTTGCACCAACTCCCCGTCCGGGCACACCGCAGAGCACCTCTCGTACCCCTCCCTGTGCCGCCCTTTCCAGCCCCCACCAGCCGCGCCCGGTGTTCACGCAGCCCCGCGGGACACGCCGCGGCTCTTTTGGGTTTCGACCTTCGTTGTCCGCCCCTCTCCCTCCCCTTCGGTGAACTGCCCTAAGAAAGAGGGGAGGCGTGTGGATTGGAGTAGTCTGGATGTAGCTCAGCACAACAAAGGCCCACTTGATTATCTGCTGGCACGTAATACCCAACAAAAGAGAGACGCTAGCAACGTCGTAATTATCACCCGGTGAGATAGAGGCAAAACCTGCACTTCTTACAAGGTTTGTAGTTAGGAAACTACATGCAGCTTGCATGCATCTGTTTCTCAGTACTATAAGCAGCTTGCTCACACTCTGCTGCTTCAGTGCTGTATTTGCTGGCACTGCAAGAAGAAATCTTGCAAAAGAACCTTAAAGGCAGCAAAGCCACAAATCCTGGTGACGGAAAAGTCTTTTGCCATCTTATCAAATAATGAGACTGGCTGGTAAGGCATGTGTGAACAGGTGAGAATCCTGCTTAACTTTTAGCTAACATACACATCTATTGATTCACACCAATGCATTTATTTTCTGAGACTGATGAATGACTATAAACTCTGTATTAGCTTACCTCTCACTGAGTCTTGAACAGTTCCTGATGATGATACCTTCACCAACTTAGTGTTGGTTACCTGTGCCTCATTTAAAGCTCAAAGTGCAAGTAGCCCACTTCTGGAATTCACTCAAGTTTTTCAGAGAACCCCAAGCTGCCAATCATGAACCTGACCACAATGAGCTTCACCTGAAGTTTTAGGGTCTCAGTACCCAATGTCTGAACGTTCAGTGTCCCTGTAGGCAGATTAAATTCAGGTGGGGAGGTTGGGAGCAGTGCCTACTCTTTCCTGGGCCTGGAAGCTGAAGCCATACAAGCAGGAGTGAAGGAACTATGAGGACTAAAGAAAAGGAGAACCTAGTCTAGCTTTGTGATTGAGGTGCTTGTTTAGGAAATGTACTCACAGAATAGCTTTATTCTAGGGACATGTAATATAGGAAGCAAAATTTAGACCCTCATTCAGCCTCCTGCATGTTAAATGCCTAGAGGGTGTCTTCTGGCTCTTTGACTTTGAATTCTGGCTGCCCTCTGGCCTAACAGTGACGGAGTATCCAATTTCCTTTTTCCTCAAGCCTCAGTGCACGCCTTAGTGTCTTGCTGAAGAGCTTTCTTAGAAAGTGGTCTGAAACTCTCTGGGGCTGAGGCAGGCCTGTTATGGCTCTTTGCTTGTTGATAAAACACTAAATAATCAGTTGTTACAAGATAGGTAACTTGAGCTCTGTAAGCAACTTTCATATGTAAGATCTGTCATTTCCTATTGATTTTCATTCAGTCCAGAAAGAGTGATGTCTCAGGTAGAAAGGACTTCCTAGAAGTCTTCTGTGATGCGTATTTTTTTCCTTTGACTTCTGTGTCATCTGGATTTTTATTGTAAAGTCACCTTCCTTAAGGGACTAGAGGCTAGGCATCGGAAATGGAAATGAAACAGTAGCTGTATAAAGCACCTCAGTTACTAGATCCATATCTCTTTACAGTTCATTTTTCAAAACTGAAGTATCTTAATTCTATCTTACACATCAGACTATTACTTAAAAGCAACCATTTCAAGTCAAATGGAAATTGTTGCCTGTAGTACTGAGGTAAGCCTCACTCTTGCAAACACTGACATCCAAAAGTTTATTTACAAGGCTAATTGTGTTGCAAGTCGTGGAGATTCACCTGAGACAAAACGTACAGTAAAATCTCTGCAAGCTGCAAGACTTTCTCAAGAGTGAGAAAGCTGAATAAGTTACAAAACATTAAGAACTACGTTACTGTGAAATGAACGATCAATTAATTTTTTTAGCTTTTGGAAGAAGAGAACCAGGAGCACTGCTATGATAAAAAAGCCCCTAAATCTTAACATGCCTAAGTGACTTACACAAAGCACAGAAAGGTTTAGATGCCACAGAAGGAGACTTCGTTCCCTAAGAGTGTACTTTTACAGTGCAGCTAAGCTGGTTTTGGAGGTATCTGTGGTCCTAAAGGTGGAAGTCCAGCTACTGACACTTCTTCTGTTGGAGCAAAATAGAAAGAAACAAAACCTTTTTTTCATAGCTAGTTCAGTTGCTTGAACAGGCTTTCTGAGTCAGTGCTGGGTATATGAGAAAGAAGCAGAGAGCAGCTGTGGTGCCAGTGAGAGAAGATGGGGAGTGCCCCTGGGCTGCAGCAGGCAGCCACAGATTTGACTTAACTGTCTGGTGGAATTCACCTACATAGGAAGAACTCGGAAGAGAGTGGACCTTAAATCTGCTTTGCCTATGTATACTACCCTACTTTGCATGGCATAAATGAACTGTTAGAGAAAGAAACATTTTGTTATTTTGTGGTTAGGACACGCTGCCAGGCAAAGGGAAGACCTCACTTCTTGTTTGAAGAAGTCATGCTAGCTGCTGGAGCAAGGCATTAAACTTCCTATTCCCCCAGTGTCCCAGATCATTCCTTCTGCACCTGATTCTCTAGCTCCAAACTTCAGTGCCAGGGAGAAATATGTACCAAGCTCTCAACGTTAGCACTGACAGCATGTGCAGTGTACATCTGTATTGCAGTGTAGTCTCAGCAGGAGTGCTGGGTCTGTGGTGGTTCCTGTACCCAAGCTAGCCCAGGTGTCTTTGCAGGACACAGCACTGTCCTGTGTCAGCATACCATCTTCCAGCAGGCAGCCCATATTAAAATGTCATTCTAAAATTTAATAAAATGCTGAATTATTCCACTAAAGTGGCAATATTTAATTAAAATATTAATATTGCTTTTGCTTCTGAAGCTGATTCTTCCTCTATTAAAAGACCTAAAAGGTTAGTTTACCATTATATCCAATGTATATGAAGATTTTTTTTTTTACTTTTCATTAGTTTGCTGACGTAAAAACATTTACAACTCAACTTTTGTAAAGCCACAAATTAGAAGGCAACAAAAAATTTCTCCACCACAGATATTTTGCATTAGTAATGTTCACTGTAGAAATAACTCTGTGTGACTTGGAACAAAAAGTATTAATTTTGGGTGAAACCTTTGTAATGGTGAGCTAAGATCACCCACTGGTGCTAATTGCATCTATTCAAACTCCAAAATGAGCAGAATGTGACTTAAGTATCATTTCCAACCTGTGTGCAGTCTACCAAGCATGCTATTGCAATTCATTCATTCATTCATTCATTCATTCATTCATTCATTCATTCATTCATTCATTCTTTTATTGATAGTTATGAATGTAAATTGCTATCAGATTTGTCACCTTCAAACAAACCACTGCTCCTTGCTTCTCACCTAGAGCATGTCATTATATGTAAGTTCAGGGAATGAACATCCAAATCAGAAGGAATTTGAAATAATTTGGAGTTGTTGTCAATCAGTTCCTTTCTGTAACCTACAACTGGTGGGAAATTCTCATGTGGGTCCACTGGGTATTTTAACAAGTAAAAGACCAGAGAGCATCTATAAGAAGACATAGAAATTCCCATGGCATGAGCTTTACAAAATGCTAAACATGCCACTGGAATGGCATTAATATGAACAGCATTCCCCCTTGCAGCTCAGAAGTTTCTGTTTGATAGGAAAAGGAACTGAATCTTTGTGGTTGTTTTGAGGCTGCCTTCCTGTTCAAGTGGATTGACTTTCACTCTTTCAGCTTTATTAAATTGATTAATATTTTCTCCAGATCAATTCAAACTAAGGACCATGCTAATCCTACACTTTCTTTGGGATATATTCAATGTGTATTTGTTTTAGACTTAATATTTATTTTCAGAAATATAATTTCAGCTATGTACCTTGGTGACATAAGGGTATGACATTGTCTTTGCTTGTCCCATGCAGCTACAACACCTGCTACTTAGTTGTGTTGGCTGCTTATTTAGCAGAATAGTCATTTGTGGAAGGAAAGCTTCTGTAGTTTGACAGCTAGAAGCTTAGGTAGGAGGTGTGAATCATTGCCTGAAAGCTGGGAGACACTTTGTTCATGCAGATTGCATCGGGTGAAGTGAGGACAGACATCTAAAACTGTTGTTTTTCTCAGAAAGAAGTGGGGAAGCTGGATAAGAGAAGATTAGAGTCAAGGAAAGGAAGAGGGCATATTTTTAATCATGACAAACAATGGCATGAACCCACACAAAGTTTTCTAGCTTTGAAGGCATTCCCATTTTGCTGCATAGACACAAGTGAATGGGTTAAGTCAAAGAAAATAAACTGACAGATAAATAAATGATCTACTAATGGCTACAGACATAGTAGGTGATGCAAAAAGATGAAGTAAGTGAAGAGAAGAAAGTGACCTAGGATATACACATCAAAGGATTGCTCTCTACTGCTTGCTGTGGAATACCTACATGATATGCTATTATCTTTAAAGGAGAGGTCATGCAGTGCCACAGAAACATCAGGAAAAAAGGGAACTGAGAATTGGCAGGAGTAATCATTCAGAAAACTTACATTTAGGTATTCTATAGACTTGTGTCTGAAATACTGCTTTCAGACAACTCTTCTATAGATTCTTACCATTTTTATGACTGTTTGAGTGATTTACATACTGGATGAGGTCACAGAAGTATTTGCTTTTAAGATTGAAAAACATTAGCTCCATGACTGTTGTAGCAATGCAAGGTACTGGATATTTGCATTTAGCTTTTATTCAGTTACATTGTGGCTCCATCTATTTTAAATTCTTAGTCAATCATTTTTAGAAACTGGCATTTTTAGAGGAACTTTTTATTCATTGGAGTCCAAAGCAGTTCTTTAATACTACCAGTTCAAAACCACATTTTGTCAGGAAAGGCTTTCTCAAGAGGACAAGAAGCATGCAATCAGTGAATTCTAGTGAATAATAACCTGCACGTTCTTATACTACCAGAGATGATAAATGGATAGTGTAGCCAGTTAAAGCAAAAAGATCTATTCCTCACTACTCCAATGAGGATTAACCCCTATCCTGAATGAGGCAGACTTACAAACTAGATGTGTGTTTCTGATACACATAGCAAGTGTCCTACATGCTTCTTTTTCTCCATGGGTCAGCCAGCTAATCTTTTACTTCACTGTTTCCACTTTTTCCAAAGGTTTTATTTACATCCTGGTGAGAAAAGGGAGTGTTTCTAATGTCTCAAGAAGTCTGTAGTATGGTATTTTTCATTCCCTAGGCCTTTCAGAAATACTGAATCTTTAAAAATGTGTTCATGATATTCCTTTCCTTATATATTTCATCAGTTTAATACAGGTTATAAATGCTTTCAGACCAAAAAAGTCATGATCCTAATTTATAAAACTTTAAGTCTGACCTCACTTGCCACGTTTTTTCCATTGTGTTACTTGTAAGTATATTATTTTGTAATGAAAATATCAAACTGTATTACAAATATGAGCCCTAATCAAGCAGCTTACTCAGCAAAACCAGTGTATTTAAAATCATCTGTGCTCTCCTGCCACATGGCACATGGCAGCACTCTGCAGGTCACATTCCTTGAATGTTTACATTGTTTTGTTTGAGGCTTTTTCTGGGCCATGCTCTTGGAAAAACATGGGTCAAATGCCAAAAATACATAACTCTTACAATGGTCTGACATAGTCCAGGTGAACCACATCACTATTGTGCCCCAAGAACTCTAGCACAGACTTCCCAAAGCCATTTTCAATGGCTGTCCTGAGGTAGAGATAGCTGAGTGAACCAACTAGAGAAAACTGCACCATGGTACATGAAACAACTAAAATGAAGAATGGAGTAACTTTAGGTGAATAGATAAATAGAAAAAAAAAGAGACTAAACTGTTTTTCCTTAAATGAGCTTACCTGTAATGCTGAGATAGTAGAGAATAAAAAGGGAGTGACAGAGGACTCATGCCTTCACTCTTTAACTCCAGAATCATGCTAGCCAAATGTGACATTCTAACCTTTTCTTTAGCAATACTAAAGAAACTAAATATGTGTATGTGTGTATATCAGATATATGGACCTATGTATCTCCAGGACCTGGTAAGTTGAAAGGGTTAGAGCATGTTTAACCAGAATGCATACTTAGTGTTCTTTATCTCCCTGGAACTTGTTAGCACTTTGAGGACCAATTCACTAAGAATGAACAATACCATGAATGACATCAGCTTCCGCCAACATGCAAGAGGTTACTATGGTAATGGAGAAAGTTTTTCACAGTACAAAACAAGTACCATACTTGATATATTAGCCAGCCAAAGAAAGCAGCCACATATAAACTACACCATCTTTCTAATGAATAGCCATTTATGCAGCATGCATGTTAGCAATTCTGCCGAGTTCCTCTGAACATCAAACTGTTGGCAGTTATATTGAAAAACTTGGCAGATTTACAAAAGCGTTAACATTTTGTTTTCAGCAGCTTGCGTTTTCTTTTTTGCCTCTTGGAGCCCATATCTTCAGCATATTCACAGAGTCTTTAGCCAGTGCCAACCAGGAAGGTCTCTGATGTGAGCTTAAATGCACTATATATGCACACTGAGAAGACACGGTGTCCAAGCCATCCAAGTAACTCAAACTTTTTCCTTTTTTTAATTGTGGCAGAAGAACAGATGGCTTCTTTGTCAGGTAGCGCTTTCATTTTTATTTGCTCACTACCTTTTCCATAAGGGTTTAATCCGCAAAAGAATGCAGCATATTTACTACAATGCAAAAGCCAGAAAATCTTGAAACCTTCAAATTATTCTGTGTCTCACATGCTTTCCTGGTTATGATGTTAGAAAGCTGGGGTAGGTGAACTGACCACAGCTTTGGATCCACAAATTCTTCACACAGAGATCAGCTTCAGTGGGATCTCCACTGAGTTGCAAGCTACATTTTAGAGATGCAGCAGAATCAAGACATGCGATTTTAAGCTCTATGCTTCACAAGTTTCAGTAGGTTAAGTACAAAGATTTAAATTATGATGAATTGAGTACCTGGCAGTGAAAATAGCTATTCACCAACAGCTGCCACAAAGGATTATGAAAGATAAATTATTTTCCTGTTCTTCAAAGAATGTTGACAATAATTTTAGTTTCACTTGGCAAGTCTTTGTTGTATTTATACAGAAAGAAACAAACCTGATCAAAATAATAATTCAAACTTTAGGATTGTTTCAATGAAGAATACAAAGAATAGTTCTTCACACTCCATCATTCTACCCTGCCATGCTGGTTATTTATCAATGGCACTATTTGTAACATCTGGTTGTCTGGCTTAAAGGCTAAAATACAATTTTTCCTACTTTGTTTAAAATCAAAGGTAGACCTCAGGTTCTTTTCAAACTTCTCTGCGCTGGGTCTACTGCAAATACAGAGGTGTTTCAGATATTCTACAACCTATTGCTTAGAACTGTTATGGTTTAAAAAAAAAACCCACAACAATATATATAGAGAGCTGTATCTTTTTTTAAGTATTAAGATACTGTCTGATACATATATATATGCAGTTGTAGTTATACTACTGAGGGCTACCATAATTTATATCTCTTAACAAGACAAGTTCAAAACAGAGTGACTCTACCTCTACTTTAACAGAATTAAGATGAATGAGCAGAAGTAATAGTATCAAATACATCATTTTTTGTTGTTTACTCATCAGCTTTGCAAACATGTATTATTTATGTTGCCTGAGCACATAGAATCAGTCTCATTCACCACTACACACAGGTGACAAAATGTAACAGTGATAATGATGATAATCTCTTATTGCATTCAGTTATTTTTCTACTACTTCCAGTTATGAAACCACACTTTTTAATCTCTTCAATTTCCATAGTACAAGACATCTGGAAAGGTGGCCTAATAGATTTTTTGGGTGCTGGGAATCCTGAGTCAGTTTTGAATTTAGTCAGTTGAGGCCATCACAATTTTCACACCCCTCAGCTTTCCTCACACCAACCAAAACAGTTCTTTGATGACTACAGATGTGATGTTATGTAGCTTAGACACCACTGTAAGCTAGCTATGGAAGTGACTGTCCTAGGCCTGGAATTTCAGAGATGATTTTGAGTCATCTTTGACTCTCCTTACCCTGCTTTAGCCCTTATCATTCAGTTGCAAGCATCTGATTTGTATCTGATTTGTTCGGATGCTTATGAACCTACCGTTGCATTAAAGACCTTACAATCGGAACACATTCACATATTTCATTCACACCTGTTGCATTATTTCTGTATCTCACCCTTTGTGCTCATAGACCCTTCCTCTACCCTAACCCAAGAAATGCAACTACATTCTTAAGCCATACACACAAATGCATACAGACCTCAGATACTGTCATCTCGCTTCCAAATCCACTTTTCCAGTTGAAGTACTTCACAAACAGGATGACTTGACATTAGATGAACTGACATTAGATGAACAAGGTAATAGATAAGTGAATAGCTGGGGAGAAAGAGAGACAACAGACACTGCCTGTGAAATCTCACAGTATTTCATACAGAGTTTGTGCCTCCAGCAGAAGACAAATCGTTGTGTATTAGAGCAACAGAGAGAAAAGCAAAGATGAATGTGGGAATCAGTTTCTGAATGTTTCTTGAGACCAGTGCTTACATTACAAGTAACCCACAGCAGGCCAGATGGATACACTCTGCAGATTGTATGCAGAGAGCAGAATTATGAATGGACTTCAAAGTAGGAAGGGCTTAATCCTGAAAGGTTGGCACACAAGTGTTCAACAGAGCAGAGTTCAAAGAAAAGGCAAAAGTTGGGCAAGAGGAAAAAACAGAAATGGGTTGGTGTCCTGGGTTTAGCTGTAACAGTTGTTTTTCTCCTTCTTAGTAGCTACTGCAGTGCTGTATTTTCGACTTGAGTCTGAGAACAGTGCTGATAACACAAATGTTTTTAGTTGTTGCTAAGTAATGCTTACTCTGATCAAGGACTTTTCAGTCTCATGCTCTGCCACTGAGGAAGGGCACAGAAAGCCGGGGAGGAGAGCACAGACAGGACACCTAACCCAAACTAGCCAAAGGCGTATTCCATACCCCAGTATGTCATGCCCAGTATGTAGACTGGGGGGAGTGACCCAGAAGGCCCAGACTGCTGCTCAGGTCGGGCTGGGTATCAGTTGGCAGGTGGTGACCAATTGTATTGTGCACCACTTGCATTTATTGTTTTCTTTTCATTTTCCTCTTTTGTTTTTATATTCTCTTCCCTTGTTATTTCCCTTATCATTATTATTATTGGTGGCAGCAGTAGTGGTTTGTGTTACACCTTAGTTACTGGACTGTTCTTATCTCAACCCATGGGAGTTACATTCTTTCGATTGTCCTCCCATCCCTCCAGAAGCAGGAGGGGGGAAGCAGGGAGGGAGTGAGTCAGCAGCTGTGTGGTTCTGAGTTACCGGCTGGGCTTAAACCACAACAATTATATGTACAGCCACTATGATGTGCAAGAAAAAAGGAATATACTTGTCCTACCACAACATTCATGTCTGATTAGACCCTCCAGGGTTACTGCATACCAAATAATTAATCAGATCTGTAGTATCCAAATTGGTCAGGAAGGCTACAGACATTAAAAATGAGAGGTTTTTGGCCTGCAAGCAAGCAGAGGTGAACTCAGGAGACCTGTCAGCAGGCCATCCATTAACAAGGATTTCACCATTAATTATTTCCTCTCAATACAAGACTGACGTAAGAAATAAAGAGCTGGGTTTAATGTGCAACAGGGTTTAATGTGCAACAAACTATTCCAGTTTGTGCTGCATTTGCATGTATTTTGAATCATTAAAAAATTAAGTAGAAAGTATCAGACTTTGGAAAAGAGGTTATACAGAAAAAATAATTTAAACATACAGATTTGATAGAATAGTAACAGACATTTAAGACACTGATGTTCCATATTAACATATCTTTATTGTATTAACAGTGCTAAAATGAATAGCTGTGCTATTTAGAGTGGCTTTAACGAAAAAAATGATCATGTTAGCTCAGACCCTGTGAATAATGTATGAGGCTGAATTCAACTTATTCACCGCATCTTGCATTCAGTCTAAAGCCCCCACAAAATAAAGGGCTGTATTTAACAAGTAACATTTTCTTGTTTTAACTTCCATATCATTACTTCTGTGGAGTTAGAGATTGGTTGAAAAATTGCATATAGAATAGTTTTCCATTTATTAGAATTTTCAGATGAAGTCTCAGTGTCAGATGGAGGCCAGTCTGGGAGTTTTTCTATTTTTCCCATTTAAATCTTTTAGGCCCTCAATGCATTTTTAATAGGCCATAGAAGAATCAATTAAATCTTGTTATTTGGATGCATTACAGGGTTATGCTCTTGTGGGCATCTAGCTAGTGTTAATTAACCAAGGAAGAAAGTATTTTGCATTTTAAAATGGTGTAAAATCCTATGTTAACAAATTAAGGATCTTGCACTAGTTTAGAATTGGAAAGACTTATTAATAATAGCAATGCACTGGTGAGTTATGACTTTCAGCCGAAGAAGGTTCTGTGGAAAAGAAGACTTCATTATCACCTCTATTTAAATCGACCTATTTTCACCATTTTATTACCTTAAAAGGCCCCTATGCTTTATAATAGCTTTGAAAATCTTAATTACCTAGGCCAGTAATAGCCTTGAAGCCACCCACTCTCCCATAGCAGGCAGAAAGGTTCTGGAGGAAAACACCCAGAGGCTCTGAGGAACCTCTCTAGCCCGGCTTATACTTCAAAAATCAACGTGCCCATGTCCTAGTGGGGCTGACAAAGAAACTGTATCCAAAAGAAAACAGTAAAGATGGACAATAGTGGAACAGAAGACAGTCCTTTTGTTCTGCTGCTTTTTATAATTTTCCCAGCCAACAGGAAATAAGGTGACAGAGTCCTGTCATCAGGCAACAGTGAGAAAGTAGGGCTTTTTAGAGTGCCTGATGGCCACTTTTGGCTGCAATGAGATTTAACAGTAGTAAAAGAACTGAAAGACATTTTCATGGCAACCAGGGAGATACAGGGTGGGGAAATAAGGCACAGAGGGTTAAAGTAAGCAGAGCAAATGGAGCTGAAAGGTGGTGAAAGACTTCACGATGGAGAATCAATGGTGATGGTAACAGGTGCAGCAAAATTGCAGTATGACATCCCCAGCCCCCCTCCTTTCCCACTACTGGGGAACAGCAACCTCTTACTGAATTACACCTCCTGGAGAGAAACAGAGGGGTTACACATCTTGTACCAACCATAGAATCATAGATTGGTGTGGATTGGAAGCAACCTTGGAAGATTATCTAGTTTCAACACCTCTGTCACAGGCAGGGACACCTTCCACTAGACCATGTCTCACCATCCTCACAGTAAAGAATTTCTTCCTAATATCTAATCTAAATTTACTTTCTTGCAGTTTAAAGCTATTCCCCCTTGTCCTATCACTACTTGCCCTTGTCAAAAGTCCCTCTCCTGATGGACATCTTCCAAGCATGGTGCTTTAGATTCTCCATGCATAGCCAGAGGCTATTTGCTTTAGTCCTGCTACACCAGTGTCTGTCTAGAAAATGAAGCCATTATCCATGTCTCAGAGTGGCCATGACAAACAACATTCTTGTGTTGTAACATCGGTCACAGAAGTACTGCAGGGCAATGTATGCCTAAACAGTCAAATGGGAAAGGAAGTAAAACCCAGAGGACAATCCATGAAACAGGCTCTGTGATCCTTTAAAAGAAGGAGGACACTTGGTATATAGTTTAATATTTTTTGAGGATGTTATAATGACTGATGGGATTGCAATTAAATACTGTAGGTGATGCATGGTAGCACTCCCTTAACATCACATCAAATGACAGTCATTTTCAGTTTGCTGATGCTGTTGTAACATTCTATGCAATTACTTATTTTGCTTGCTGCGTTAGTCAGGCTGTGTTATATAAAAATCAGTTCCTTCAAGGGAAGGCTTAAGGAAATAAATAGTTGTTGGGAGTGGAATTTAGTTCAGAAGATACTCAACAAGTATTTTTTTTCCCTTAAAATTCGTGTTTGGACTCAGTCTTCAATTACTTGTGTTTCTCAGTACAGCCTTTGTTAAGCCCAAGAAGGATCTATTTAGGCTGAGTACTATCCTAAAAGAGCTTCCCTTCACATTTATATGGCGACTTTCTTCTTGTCCTGCAATTATAGAAGAACAACCGTAGTTTCTTGGAACAACTAATATACATTAAGTCATCCTATCATTCATCAAGCACAAACACAAGCACAAACAGTTTGCTAAGCCAAGCCCTGTCTACAGAAACAAATATATCCCCTGTATTTTTAAGGAGGCAGAGCACATGTTGTCATGTCTCAATAAGGAGCTGGATAAATATTGTAAAATATTGTTTCAGTAGAGCAGATGTTCAGACCATATTGACACCTACTAACAAACTCAGACCCCCTGGGGCAAGAAACTTGATTCATAATGGAACTGAATTATTTCTGAATGTGGGAGCGGCATGCTACCTGAGGCAAAGAATAAGATTACTTTACATTTTTTAAAAAACTTAAACTAAACCCCAGTACAGACCCACAATTCCCATGTGCTAGAATATCAGTTTCAGAAAAACAGAAACCAACAACTAGCGTTAACATCATTTTTACTTAGTGAATAATAAGCCGATTAAGCACAGAAAAAATAAAAATTGCAAGCATTTGTAATTTTTTTAAACTGTTGTTCTATTTCTAGACATGTAGACGAAGTCTCATCTCAGCATTTTGTTTTGATTAGCATATAGACTTAGACTGTCATCTGAAAAGAAGTTACAACAGAGGATTAAATAAGGTCTATCTAAATTGAATGATGGGTATTTTATTTTATATTAAGTAGCAGCACAAAATAGCTCCAGGAGATCTCTCAGAAGTTTTCTAAGAAGTGATGATTTTCTAAACATAGTTACAGTACTGGTACGCTATAAACTGCATTTCAGCCTGCTGTCTTTTAAAAAATAAGTTCTAGAATCATTCTGAAAGATTATTAGCATGAAACTATTGGGATAGAGAAGGTGCAAGATTAGCATCCAAAATTTTATACAAACTCAGCAAGCACAGAACCTACAGTGCTGGTGAATCAAATTTTTGTGGCTTTCTCTTTCAGATACACACATAGCCTATGGATTGTAAAGATGAAAACCAGCTGTTATTTTATGTTGAGAGGAAGTGATAGGGAGTTTGGGCATTCTTACACCATAAATACAGCACAATTCTTTCTTAGTGAGATCTAATTATTAGAAAAATAAGCAGATGATATACATGAAGTCATGATACTAAAAGTAATGAGGTGATGGAAAGGATAAACTAAGTCTCAACTTAGCTAAAATGACACAGACCCCACATTAAATCCCCCACATATTTTCTTTTTATAAAGTTAATAACGGCTAAAGAAAAATAAAGGACATAAAAATAAAGTTTAGAGGCATCAGTTCCCTGTTAAAAGATTAAGGCCAGCTCATGTACTGAACACTGATTTATTTTCCTGGAAACTCTATTCCTGCTTCCTATATTCTGCACAGTAATCTGTTCATCCTCACTGTAAGCTACCCACAGCTACCACAACAGCCGAGATCATCTGAATTTATTTGTTTTTTTCACACCAGAAAAAAATGCAAATTCGTGTCTTTCCAGAGAGTAAGTGCACTATTTATACCCCTTTAATCTTAAATTGAAATTCCTACAAGAGTTCAAACACAAGACAGAAACTGTCTGTACAAGAAAACTCACCAGAAGCTGTATTAATATGCATTTTGGCATACTAGAATCTACATTAAGAGCATTTATACCATTCAAACAATCTCACTAGCATCAAGCCTTTATCCGTCAAAGAAAAACATCCTGCATAAGGCAGATAAGCTCCACCAAGACCCTTATTTGTAAACATAGTACAGCTGCCAAGTGCCTCAGAATACTCATAAGTTACCTGATCACGTAGTTGGGAGCAGACTGTAGAACAGACTTCGTCAGCTTGCAAACAGAATGTGTGTCTCCTGATCTGCAACGCATCTTTTAAGTATTAAAAATTGTTAAAGGTGCTGTTTAAATCCTGCAGATGTCACATAATACATTTACTGTTTTACAACTTATAAAGCCAAATTATTACTCAGGGCAGAAGCTTCTCTCTTCCCTCCGCTGTCCACTTCTATCTTTCATTTTAGACTATACATTATTAATCAGGCAAAATTGTGATGCTACCCCTCACCCCTTTGTATTTTTTTTCAGAGACATTAAATAAATCCAAACTTTGACAATGGGGATACTGAAGAAGCTCATTCTTGCTATTCACTTTTTTTCTGCCAAACTAAAAAATATTGTTGTGGTTTAATCCCAGCCTAAGTACCATGCAGCCACTTGCTCCCCCCCCCCCAGCACCCCTCAGTGGGAAGAGGAAGAAAATCAGAAAAAATGTAAAAAAAAAGGGTTAATATAACAGCAGTTTAATCAATTATATAAAAGATTATGATGATGATGATAATAGGAAATAGAGAGAGAGGGGAAGGAATAACAGCCCTGCCAAGGGAAAACACAAGTACAATTGCTCACCACCAGCTGACCAATACCCATCCCATCCCCAAGCAGCGATCTGGGCCTTCCAGGTGACTCTTCCCGTTTATATAGTGGGCGCGATGTCCTGTGGTATGGAATACTCCTTTGGCTAGTTTGGGTCAGGTGTCCTGTCTCTGCTCCCTCCTGGCTTCCTGTTCCACTCCTCACTGGCAGACCATGAAGGACTGAAAAGTCCTTGATAAGAGTAAGCATTGCTTAGCTAAACAGCTGAAACATTAGTGTGTAATCAGCATTGTTCTCATAATAAAGCCAAAACACAGCACTGCACCAGCTACTAGAAAGAAATGTAACTCTGTCCCCATGAAAAAGCAGGACAAAAATACAGAATACAGAAAATAGAGGGAGAAGCAAATGGTTTTAAACATTGTTCACCACTTTTGCCCTGTAAAAAGGAATGAGGAAGAAGGAAAAGAGGACTAACATCCAGGCATTTCTGAAAGTCAGAGAGGTGGCATATTTTTGTAGCATGCATTCATGTATTTTTCTCTTTAAAAGTGTTTATATTGGGAAGTGGTATGTACTGTCAATCAGGACACTAGGAACTCTAGGTAAAGACCTACCATTAATAAAAAGAGTGCCAGAGTTACTAATAACTTCAGAAGGTAAGATTTTTACTATAGCTTTACTATTGACTACTGCTGTCCGGTTAGCTGACGGTTAATATCGCTTCTCCTATATTCTAGCTTCTCTCCTTAATCAGAAGGGGACTATAAACTCCATTCTGGTAAATGCGTTCACTAAAGGAATCTCATTTTCAGAGACTTCTTCCTTTCAAGTGTGACAACAAATTTCACATCTTTGGTGAGTGTGACCATGCTTTCACACTAAGCCTTTGCAAACAGCCTTCAGCAGGTGTCAGCGTGAGGCATTCTGTTCCCACACTCTCCAGCGCTGTCTGCGCCACCTCTCTAGGCACATTTTTCTTTCTCCAATACTGCACATCTTGAAAGCTGTGCAAAGTGTTTGTGAGAGGGACAGGCCCAGTGAAGAGCTACTTGATCTAATGCCATTACATGATCTAATGCCAAAATCTGTCAATACGGTTTTAAGCTCTGGTTGAAAATGGATAAGTGACTAAATAAATGTAAGTATTGGTGTTAGCATAGTTTCTTATATCTTCAAAATACAGTAAACTACATAAATATTGTCTACTAGGGAAGAACTGTCATTTGTATCTGTGGTGGGTCCACTCTACCAACACTAACACAGCCTTCCACTTCTCTCTCCCACAGAATGAGGAAAAGATAGAGGAAAAGAAAGAAGACTCAGGGATCATGTAAGTGACAGCTTAATAGGGAAAGCAAGAGCTATGCATATAAGCCAAGCAAAATAAGGAATTAATTCCCTATTTCCCGTCAGTAGGCAGACGTCCAGTAACTTCCTGGCAAGCAGGGCCTCAGCACGCCTAAATCTTGCTTGCAAAGACAAACACCATCACAACAAATATCCCCCCTTTCTCCTCCTTGCTGTGAGCTCTTCTTCCTGAATCACTACGTCACATCCTAGAGAGTATCCCCTTGGTCTGTTTGGGTCTGCTGTCCAAGTGGTGTCTATGGGCCTTTGGACAGGAGGGTGGAGAAGAGGCCTTAATGCTGGCCAAGCACTGTTCAGCAACAGTCAAAATCCTGCACAGCAATAACCAAGACCATTTTAGCCCCAAATACAAAGCACAGTGGCATAGGGCCTGCTATGAAGAAAGTTAACTCCCCTGCAGCCAGATCAGTGCAATCTCCACACACCTTATTCCATATAATTCACATCATGCTCAGGTCCCACGTTATCTATTACATCTAAGTATCTTCTGACCATCACGCGCTTACATTGTTTCATTTCTGTACCCTGCTCAGAATTTTCCACTGACTTAACTAACTCAGACTGCCTTGCAATATTTGATCCTTCTAAACCACACCTTTATTTTTCCTTTCCATTCTATTTCTTATTCTTGAAATCCCCTCTTACCAATACTTACAACTTGTAGTACTTAGACTATTTTTGCATCCAACAGTCAGGTTTGCACATTTGTCTTAACTATCTCCTGTTCCTTGACATATACACTTCCTCATTCCATGCCCCCCTCAATGTCCATAACAAGAGTCAATGACTTTGGCCCTGTCTGCCAAGAAGTCACTCAGGAGAGAAGCAGCAGCATGTTGGTTTGTTGGATGCAAAAATCAGCTTGGGTTGTGTCCCTGTCTCAGCCGTGGTTTCCTCAGATGTAGAGGCCCTTCTTCCCCTTCTCTCGTGATGGTGCTGAACAGAGAGAGGCTCAATAGGCAAAGGACAAGCTCCACAACAGTGCTAGGAGCTGCAGGGTCTCACTGGAGTATGCAAGGCACCCTTCTGTGTGGAGGCAGTGTTCTCATGGGAGAATGGATAATTGGTACATAAACTCTGAACAATCCTGAAAGATACAGCAAGGCCATGAGAGGCCCAAGGAAGCTTAAGCAAGCAAGATAAGAAGAAGCTGGAATTCACTGAGTTAATGAGAACTGTGGACCGTTGGCAAGCTTTCGAGGTCAAGTTCTCACACCTGTGCTTAACCAATTATATGTTAGTCACTAAGGGTCTTCAAGACATGTATCCAATCATAATATGCCAAATCACTGTAACTGCATGTAAGAAATAGTATCTAAGGAGTTAAGGCTTTGTAATAAATTTGGCAATCTCTTGATCACATTGATCGTTTCTGCGTTGTCCGTGATCCCCGCGTCAACAAGTCGCACCTGAACAGGGACCCTCCGATCGGTAACTCGACGAAGACGAGTTTGAAGGTCTGACAAAAAGAAGGGGGTGGAGAGCCAGCCGAAATTCAGCACTGCCCCGGCGCTGGGAAGACAGACATCTGCAAAACTTCGGGATTCTAACCCTGATCAGGTGAGCGGCTGGGGAGGAGATGGGGCACTTGCTATCCAAAGAGAAACAGGCGGTGATGGAGCTCCTCCAACACATTCTCTCTAAGAGAGGACAGCAATATGATAGTGCCACCTTACAGAGGCTCTTAACATGGTCCTGTGATTGCGAGGTTAGAAAAGGGACCAAAGATGCACAGAAACACTCTACACTTTGGAGACTGGTGTTCGAGACTTTGAAAGAGATGAAATCAGTAAAGGGCGGCGGTAGCATCTGTATTTGCTGCCACAGCTCCAGAAGGGGCTGTCTCCCCTAACCCCCACCGTAGTGCTGCGGCTATGACTTTTGCACCTCCTGTGGTACCTGGAACAGCACCGAAAAAGTCAGCGCCCCGAGCTGATGCGAGCAAGAGCCAGGTCCACAGATAGCCATGTACCGAACGAGAGACACCTGACAAGAAAGACGTAACTGCGAACAACGGAGACCCTGAGTTTGACCAAGGATCGGACTCCGAATCCTCTGAATCCGAGCCAGATTTATATCCTCTGCTTCCAGACTCCAACTCGTCATCTCCCGGGTCGGTCTGCTTAGCTCATCAGCAAGTACCCATTGGCCTTGGAGACGCTCAGCTGCAATGATTGATGAAAAAGCTTGAAGCCCTCGTGACTCAGACTGACACATCTCTATTGGTGTCACCACCTTATCCTCCGCAAAACCCCTTCCTTAAAGAAGGCAAAAGGGGGAGGGGGTGGAAGAGGTATCGGCGGGCACAAATCCAGCACACCGTTGGCACAGGTTAATCAAAGGTGCGATTATTAGTGGTGAATTTTCAGCAGTGGGCCTCTCTGCATATCCTGTGTTTACTACACAGCAGGGGGGTAAAGAGTGGGAAGCTTTTGATCTCAAAATAGTTAAGGAGGCCCGACAAGCGGTGACCACATATGGGTTAAAATCCTCTTATACTCAAGCTGTATATGTTATGATTTTTTTTGCGATTGACAGGAGACTTTAATGATCCCCCTGCTATAATACATGGTCAGGCATTAGGTTCAGGTTATATGACTAAAACTCCAGGTATTCTGGCCCAGTACAAGGATTTGGAAACCGGCATTTGGAAAGGTCCTGTGAAAGTAAAACTAACTGGTTGAGGTTATATGTGTGTAAATTACAGATTCCGGTTTGCGGTGGGTGCCAGCTCGATGGGTGAAACCCTGGAAAGAGTCAGCACCGCTCCAGGACACCCCCCTTATCAGTGATTGAATGAATTGAAATTTGAGCTAAGGACACCCATTTTATGGATGTTTTCAGTCCTTCTTAAAGTGAAGGGAGCAACCTTTTTTATGTTAAAGTGAAAAAAAAAAACACAACAAAAAAAAAACCAAACCACAAAACCCCCCCCCCCCCCCCCCCCCCCCCCAACCTCCAGGGAAGCAAGACCAGTGCGGGATACAGACGTACTGTGTGACTTCCTGGTGGTGGGAAGGTCTCTCGTATGCTCTTATCAGGGGTATTGGGCAGACTGTGACGGACCGTGGACTTGGGACCCCATATACAACTCATTTATTTGATACAGTCTCTCTGTGATACTCATGTACTAGAAGTTGGTAAATATAAGTATGTCCATGTTTCTATCGACCTTTGGAGACCTTTATAGATATTGCTGGCCACTTCCTCCAGCACAGGCTGGCCACCTGTGTCGGAATGAGTGTGCATTTTGGTCAGTATAAAAGCCCAAGTCTCATACAATGTGGGGGAGGCAGAGCCTCTGTGGGGACACCTGCTAAGGTTGAGCCTGCCACCTCGCACTGCAATGATGCTTCTTGGAGCTGGTTTCCTGTTAGTTCCCACAGGGTCCTTGTGCCACGTTCTGTACATGGGACTGCGTAGTAGGAGTAATGATTGTCTGGATTTTGCGTTTCAAATATTGTAGTTGTGTGGAGCGTGCTTGTGGGATCCCATATGTGTGTGTGTGTGTGTGTGTGTGTGTGTGTGTGTGTGTGATGAGGGCAGACAATGTTCTTTGTATTTTTGTTGTTGTTGGGTTCATGTAAAAGTTTTTAACAGGTAGCAGTATAAAATTTCAGGCAAGAAAGGGTTAATACAAAAGTGCAGTTGCCGACAGGTATTTATGGTTGCTGCTGAAGCAGGCAGGCAGCTGTAGCTGCTGCCGAGCAGGCCGGCATTTGTAGCTGTGCAAAGCAGCGTGAGCAACTTTTGGAAAAAAAAAACAAAAAAAACCCTGACGTCCGATTCAGCTCCCGGTGCTCCACTGGCAGAACGGCCAGGACGGACGTCAGAGCCGAGGAGTGAAGAAAAAAAAACAAGCAAACAAACAAAAAAACAAAACCCAAAACAACCCAACTTCTCAATCTATTGAGGTATTGAGGCAGTTTGTAGAGACACCACACACAAAGCCTAAAGAGCACCTGCAACACAGTGGGTGCATGGTAGGAGCCTTCTTTAGTATGTTTAAAGTAACCTGGGGGTGAATCCAAGACTTGGAGGAATAGATAGATCAGTTGAAACAAGAACTGCTAACTGAAAAAGCAAGAGGGGTAGTGCAACCACAAGCTTTATGAGCCGTCACCTAAGCAGCATCAGGGTGGCAGAATGTCCGGGGTTCAGCAGTAGCAGTCATTTTTCCCCTTCTTGGTAGCTGGTGCAGTGCAGTGTTTTGACTTTCAGCTCGAGAACAGAGCTGATAGTGATGTTTAGGTTTGGCCAAGGACTTTGTGAGCCTCGTGCTCTGCCAGGGAGGAGGGGAAGCCAGGAGGAAGCAGAGACAGGACACCTGACCCAAACTGACCAAAGAGGTATTCCATACCACAGCACGTCATGCCCAGGAAGTAACTGGGAGTTAGCCGGAAGGGCTGGGAGACTGCAGGGTTGGAGGAGGTATCGGTTGGAGCTCGGCCGGGCTGGGGGGGGCGAGTCATCGGTCGGCTGGTGGTGAGATGATATATTCTCTTCCCTTGTTATTTCCTTTATCACTGTTATTATTGGTGGTAGCAGTAGTGATCTGTGTTATACCTTAGTTACTAAACTGTTCTTATCTCAACCCATGGGAGTTGCATTCTTTTCGATTCTCCTCTCCGTCCCTCCGAGAGCAGGGGGAGGGCAAGAAAAGGGGGGGGAAGTGAGCGAACGAATTACCTGACTGGGTTTAAACCACGACACAGAAAAAAAAAAAAAAAAAAAAAGAGGCAATGATGCAGCAAACTCCTGGACAGTTAACAATGTGCAGTTTAACCTGTCTGCTTTCTCAAGAACTGATAACCTGGGGGAGGGGGTATATTTGTGTCCTCCTGCCTACAGGTCCATGGCGACTGCCTGCAGAGTTTGTCAAGCCTTGCCATGAGCTGGACAGACGAATGGAAAAACCTGATGGCTCAGCTACAGGAGCTGATTGTGAATACCCCAAGCAGAATGAGATAGAGGAAGAGAAAGAACAAATAACTGCAAAACATCACTTGGGGGCAACTGAAAAGTAACAGCCTGAATATGTGTGCTTGTAAAGTAGCTATTATTAGAGGCTGTGATTTTGTGTATAAAACCACTTGTATTTACTAGCCAGTCGCTAATAAGAAGCTACACCTTGTATTGTATAGATTTGTCACTTGTAAAAGAGATGTTAGAGTATGGAAATTTGCAGTAGCTGCTAGAAAATGCTAAGGCAAAACCTAGAAAAATCTTAATACAATGGTAGTGTTATAAAGCAGGTGATGGAACAAATTTAAGAGGGGGGGAGAATTACACAGGTAAGAAATTTCTTTGGCTAGTCCTTCACTGCCATCAGCATCTTCAACTGCTGCTGCACCCTGTAATAGTTACTCTGCTAATGTAAATTTTTGTGCACCTTGCTGTAGTAGCGACTTGTTACTGGATGAAGCAGGTGAAACTGTGCATTGACAACAAGGTGCAAGGACTGAGGCTGACAAAATGCCTGCTACCACAATGAAGGGCAAGACTGGGCTGGCCTCTGTGTTTGCCACCAAGAAGAACCTTTAGCTCTGCTGTTGGCTGCAACCCAGCAGGCGTGGAGCGGTGGGGACGCATTTCATGCCAGACCTTGATGTGAAGGATGGCCTCCCCTGTTCCCAGAGAGCCATACAGGAGAAAAAAGGGGCAGGCCCAGCAGCCTGTAGTTGGCATATGTTGGAGATATGATCTAGCCCAAATCCCCTGCTCAAGTAGAGTCACCCAAAACGTATATAAAACAAAAAGGGGGAGATGTGGAGACAGTGTTCTCATGGGAGAATGGATAATTGGTACCTAAACTCTGAACAATCCTGAAAGATACAGCAAGGCCATGAGAGGCCCAAGGAAGCTTAAGCAAGCAAGATAAGAAGAAGCTGGAATTCACTGAGTTAATAAGAACTGTGGACTGTTGGCAAGCTTTCGAGGTCAAGTTCTCACACCTGTGCTTAACCAATTATATGTTAGTCACTAAGGGTCTTCAAGACATGTATCCAATCATAATATGCCAAATCACTGTAACTGCATGTAAGAAATAGTATCTAAGGAGTTAAGGCTTTGTAATAAATTTGGCAATCTCTTGATCACATTGATCGTTTCTGCGTTGTCCGTGATTCCCGCGTCAACACTTATGTTGGTTCACACCAGTTCAACAAGATTACTTGCATATTCAGAAATGTTCCAGTAGGTTTTACTCCCCACCTTGAGGGTCAAAGTTTTGTCTCTTTTCCCTACCCCCAAAAGCATGTAGTCTGTGGACTACAAGAGGCTTGCAGGAGATGCTGCCTGGATGTCAGACTCAAGTCGATAAAAGCGATATTCCATACCATGTGATCATGTGCTCAGCAAAAAAAAGCTCAGGAAAAGGAGGAGGAGGGGGATGTTTGGCAATGGTGTGGAAGGAGTGGAAGCAGGTAATTGACATAACAAGATAAATCAGTAACACAGTAGGGCATTAAAGTATGCATTTCTCTGTTTGGGTCACTAGAGTTTGTTACTCATCTGTTTGTGTCCTTGGCAGCTTTTAGGTCTGTGAAGAGTCCCTTTGATAAATTTCATTAAAGCATCGCCACAAGAATATGAAAGGTTATGTTCTACCATAAGGATGACAAATGTCTCTTCTTCCTCCTTAACCTCTGAATCAATCTGTGCAGCACAAATTAAGTGTGTCAGCTACGTGCTTGTAAGCACTTCTGATCTTGCTGCTGTTTTGTAGTTGGTGAAAGTCATAGCAGATGCAAAATCTAATTTGGAAATCAATTTTAAAAGCTGTTCTGTGTCTTCTCTGTAAGATGAAGTATCATTTCTAACAGATATAACTCATTAAAAATGTGTTTCATAAAAGAATGATATTTCTGATTATTTTAATGAACTAGTTTTCTGGTTCCTAACATTCTTCCGGGGTGTCTGTGTATAGGGAAAAAGGAAATTAAGAGGCTTTTTAAATCTTTTTGAATCTCCTTAATTTTGATTTTAGACAATTAATATATAAACAGAAAATTCATAGAACTAGACAACTATTTTGTTATTAACAGGACAAGTGAGATCAACTGATATGGCATGCAGGTCATGATAAGATTTTACCACATCAAACTTGTGACAGCATGCTCTACGCACTTCTTCAATACCCATGAATTGCTTTCCTTTGATTCTGCTTTTTTCTTCTTCACCTTTTTTTCCCTCCTTTATTTGACTAAAATCACTTATTAATCCTTTTTTGCTGGTGGTAGAGATTTGTGCTTCCTTTTTCTGAAGGGTGCTGGGTTGAGAGGTGTTCATAGGCCCTCAGCATTCATCCTGCTTAACTTTCACTTCTGTGCTGCTATTCCTTAACACACCATCACTTCCATCCCACTGTGCCTCCTCAGAGCCATGACAGGAAAGAATCACACCCAGTGAAGTTTTCTGACATTGAAAACTCAGAGTTTGTGTTCATTTGCTCAAACACCCATGAACATTAAAAATATTCATGGACTACATAGAAAACAAGATTGCTCAGTGACTTGACCCATGTCCCACAGAGTGTAGCTGGCTTCTGGCCTTTCCCTGCCTTCCTGTAAAATATGTCAGGGCTACAATCTCACAGGGCAGTGTAGATGTGTTGGGACAGCTCACACGACAGCAGTGATGCAGTGGGTGGATGCAGCAGGCTTTTTTATGAAGGACAGCATCAGGGTGCTGTCAGGGCTGGGGGCTCCCTTAGGGGCCTGGAGCAGCAGGGGATCGCCATGGGTTCCATCTGGGCAGGACTGGGCCCTGTCCTGCCACCTCAGCTGGGGAGCAGGGCAGGAAGGGGAGCAGCCAGAGGCAGCACCAGCTCCAGGCTTCAGGCAAGTCCATAGTGAGGAGACAGGTCTGAGATCAAACTGGGAAGTCTGTCATCAGAGTAGCAGACACTTTCAGTAGGTCAGTTCAGGAGGCAATAAAATCACTAACACAACTGATGTAAAACAAAAAAAAAATAAATTATGAAACACTTGATTCAATTAAAAACTGATCTGGCAGTTACATGTATGGAACTTCACATTTCAAAAAGGAAAGAAAGCTCAGCAGTAAAAAAGGTATCGCTAAACCACCTTTGTCATGGTTACCATGTGTAATGGTTACTTGGGAAAACAAATACCATGACCCCCGATGTTCCTCCCTTTCTTTTTCTTCCTCCAGCTTTACATGCTGAGCATGACACCATGTGGTATGGGATATCCCTTTGTCCAGTTGGGACAAAGCTGTCTCAGCTCTGTCCCCTCCAAACCTCTTGTGCCCCCCTCAGCCTGTTCACTGGTGGAATGGGGTGAGAAACAGAAAAGGCCTTAACTCTGTGTAAGCACTGCTCAGCAGTAATTGAAACATTCCTGTGTTACCAACACTGTTTTCAGCACAACCCAAAACATAGCCCAGTGCTAGCTACTGTGAAGAAAATAAATTAGAAATCAGCCAATACCAGCACGAGCTTTTATATACATGTAATCAAAGTAGTATAGAACCAACAATTCTACAAAGTAGGTTGTGGGTTTTTTTTCCATTAAATAATTAAATTTCCATGAAATAATTCAGATTGCGTAATGTGCCATAATTACCCACAGGAAAGAGTAAACTGTAGCTACCAAGTTCTGGTCTGGGGGTGTCAGCTGGTCTTATGAAGAGATAGCCAATGTGTAACGATGCAAACTGCCATCTGGGTTCTACAATAGAAGAATGTCACAAACAGTGAGAATCAAACCTCATTCAGTGCAGAAATTTCGCCATTTCATTGTCTCTCAACTTTTAGTTTTTTAACTCCTGTGGCATGTCTAATTTCTTCATTACGAAAGTCACCTCTTCATTTAAGAAAACAGTACACAAATTATCTGTATTAATTATGTATTTAATTAAATGCCTGTAAGAAAACTAGGGAGAAACAGTTATTGTAAATATTGTTTCACTTCTGTTTGCTGGGATTCAGTTTGACAGATAATGGTTAATGCTGGAACTCAGTGACATATGATTTCTTTGTTACAAAGTGTGAGAGGGAGGGTGATAGACAGCTATGGAGCTAGGACTTTCAACTGAAAGCACTTACAAAATCTATTAGAATTTCCTGCTTGCTCAAATACCAGCATTTTCTTCAGAGCACTTGTCATTTTAAAAAAGATGTGGAAACTTTCTTTGGTAAAGTTGCTGACTAATTCATCATAGTACTTAGTCCTACATGTCGCCTAAGCAGTCTCACTGGGATTTCTTCACTGATTATGTCCTAGTCTCTCGTGGGGAAGAAATCCTTCCTGATCTGTAGCCAAAGGGTTAGCATAATTTTGTCATAACTGATTGGTTTTCACACAACAGCTGTTCATTCAAACTACATTAAAAACCAAAGATATAGAAGTAATATTATTTACCTTCATATTGCTTACGTAGCTCAGATGTGTGTTTTCTATGAAAGTATGTAGATGAACATAGCTGACAATAAGTGAAAATTAAAAAAAATAAAGGTTCAGAATGAAGTAAATGAGCTAATCTTCACAATGTATTTGTCTGCAACACTCACTTTGTTCTTGGATTTAACTAGGAGGACCTGTTAACCTGCTTCTCAGCAGTACAGAAAATTAAGCCACCCAGTCTAAATAAGGCAATCGTAAATGTAGGGCTTTTGTCACCCTCCCACATCACTTCAGCAGGCAGATGCTTACATATAAATAGCAAAATGTGGAGGATACCAATTTTTGTTTGGGACTACAATTCATTTAGAAGTGTATTATCAACCAGCAAGCTATTTTTTCTGTATTTAGTGAAAGCTATTATTTTTTCTATCAGTTTCAGCCAAATGACATGAGTTTTCACATAGTGCTGATTAATTTTGTATGGAGGCCCTTTTACACCTTTTAACCAAATACAAATATATGAATCTGACAAGAAAAAAGAAGTGAAAGGAAGAAAATGAAAAGGAGTGTCTCTGAAAAGGGATCTGCAACCCACAAAGTGGGTCTTTTGATAATGACCAACACAGCTACAATAATTGTTGCAGAATGACTCTAAGAGCAGGACCATAGAGTTCTGGAGGACTGTGCAAGCAAGGCAGGGGGTGGCCCCCACAGGTAGCCAGAGACCGGACCTGGGAGGAGAATGTGGAGGAAGCTGTGGGGGCTAACCAATACTGTTGTGCCAAGAAGGAGTGGCTTAATACCACTCCTATATATGTGTGAACTGCGTCACAAATAAAGTAGAAGTTGCTTATCACCCATATTGGGTTGGCCTGTCTGCTTCTCCTCGCCGCTTACAAATGGCGCCCGAACAGGAACGCGGACTACAGGGCCCTGGTCGCTGGGGACCCGGGATACAGGGCCCCGGTCGACGGGGACCCGGATACAGGGCCCCGACTAGCGGGGACCCGGGATACAGGGCCCCGGTCGACGGGGACCCGGAACGGCGAGTGAGCGGCACCGGCGGCAGCGGCCGGGAAGCGCGGGCAATGCTGCTGCAGTGGCGTGACGGACCCGGGTGCTTGGACTAACCGAAAGGAATCCGCCACTGGGGCGAATCAGACACTGCTGCGTCGGGAGGCCGATCCGGAGACTGAGGTTACAGGACGACCCAGAAGAAGACGATCCGGAAAAGGCTGGCCATGAAAACGGACCGAGAGGTAGCCCTGGACTTATTACAGTGCTTCTTATAAAAGCGGGGAACTGAGCCCTGAACTTTTTACAGTGCTTTTTATAAAAGCGGGGAATTGAGCCTGAGACTCTAAAGCAGCTAGCAGGTCTACTGCCTGTAGGGAAGGCTAAGAGATTTTTTGTAGATCCTAATACAATATTTGAGGAGAGTGAGTGGCGAAAGTTTGGTGATGAACTATTTGACTCAGTGCTTAATGATTATAAAAAGGCAAAGAAACTCGGTAAACCATGGAGGGAAGTAATGAACTGTATAAAAAGATACAAGGCAGAAAAGAAAACTGCCGCGGTAGCAACGGAGAAACTAGGAACAGACGTCCCCGGTCGGTTGAAACCGGGGGAAGATTACAACTCATTTCCCCCAACTCGCGGGAGCACAGGGTTCCTCCCCCCCTTCCTTTTCTCCCCCTCCATCAGAAGGTGCCGCGGAGGAGGTGTAACCCCCTGCTCCCCCACCACCCCAGTTCCCAAAGTAGGGACTTTGAAAAGGACAGAGAAAGTATATTAGAAGGTACACGTATGATAAAAGTCGAGGAATCCAAAAGAAAGAGGGCGGTGCCTCGGCGCCGGATCGATTGCGGCGCCACTGTGAAGCACGCAGTAGAAAATAGGGATCATGCGCGAGCGGGAGATTTAAAGGAACCGCGAGCCTCTCCAACCCACTCTGCCCTAGAGTGAAAAAATTTTTAACTCAGTCACGGAGGAGCCAGGTCCGCAGATGGCTACATACCGAAAGAGATACATCTGATAAGAAAGACACAGCTGCGAGCAACGGAGACCCCGAGTTCGGCGCAGGATCAGCCCCCGAATCCCCTGAATCCGAGCCAGATTTATATCCTCTGCTTCCAGACCCTGACTCTTCATCTCCCGGGTCGGTCTGCTAAGACTTACTGGCCCTGGAGACGCTTGGTTGTAACAATGGGTAACCAAAGAGGTGAACATTACTGGAGAATTTTCTGCAATGGGCATCTTTGCATATCCTGTGTTTACTACACAGCAGGGGGCTAAAGAGTGGGAAGCTCTTGATCTCAAAATAGTTAAGGAGGCCTGGCAAACAGTGACCACGTATGTGTTAAAATCCTCTTATACTCAAGCCGTATATGTTATGATTTTTTCTTGCAATTGACAGGGGGAGCCCATACAGTTTCTCTGTGATACTCATGTACTAGAAGTTGGTAAATATAAGTATGTCCAGGTTTCTATCAACCCTTGGAGACCTCTGTAGATACTGCTGGCCACTTCTTCCAGCACAGGCTGGCCACCTGTGTTGGAATGAGTGTGCATTTTGGTCAGTATAAAAGCCCAAGCCTCATACAATGTGGGGGAGGCAGAGCCTCTGCGGGGACACCCGCTAAGGATGAGCCTGCCACCTCGCACTGCAGTGATGATTCTCGGAGCTGGTTTGCTGTTAGTCTCCACAGGGTCCTTGTGCTTTGTTCTGTACGTGGGACTGTAGTGGGAGTAATGATGGCTTTTGCAGGGACTAAAAAAAAAAAAAAAAAAAAAAAAAGAGGGGGGGAGAGAGAGATTAATGATGTTACATTTAACTTTAACCTGTCTACTTCTCAAGAACTGAAGAACTGATAACCTGGGGGAGTGGGTATGTTTGTGTCCTCCTGCCTACAGGTCCATGGTGACTGCCTGCAAAGTTTGTCAAGCCTTGCCATGAGCTGGACAGACGAATGGAAAAACCTGATGCCTCAGCTACAGGAGCTGACTGCGAATACCCCAAGCAGACTGAGATAGAGGAAGAGAAAAACGAATGACTGCAAAACATCACTTGGGGGCAACTGAAAAGTAACATCCTGAATATGTGTGCTTTTAAAGTAGCTATTAATAGAGGTTGTGATTTTGTGTATAAAACCACCAGTATTTACTAGCTAGTTGCTAATAAGAAACTGCACCTTGTATTGTATAGATTTGTCACTTGTAAAAGAGATGTTAGAGTATGGAAATTTGCAGTAGCTGCTAGAAAATGCTAAGGCAAAACCTAGAAAAATTTTAATACAATGGTAGTGTTATAAAGCAGGTGATGGAACAAATTTAAGAGGGGGGGAGAATTACACTGGTAAGAAATTTCTTTGGCTAGTCCTTCACTGCCATCAGCATCTTCAACTGCTGCTGCACCCTGTAATAGTTACTCTGCTAATGTAAATTTGTGTGTGCCTTGCTGTAGTAGCGACTTGTTACTGGATGAAGCAGGTGAAACTCTGCATTGACAGCAAGGTGCAAGGACTGAGGCTGACCAAATGCCTGCTACCACAATCAAGGGCAAGACTGGGTTGGCTTCTGTGTTTGCCACTAAGAACCTTTAGCTCCGCTGCTGGCTGCAACCCAGCAGGCGTGGAGCGGTGGGGACACAAGCCATGCCAGACCTTGATGTGAAGGATCAGAGAGCTATACAGCCTGTTATCAGAGAGACATACAGCAGAAAAAAGGGGCAGGCCCAGGCAGCCTCTAGTCGGCATATGTTGGAGATATAATCTAGCCCAGATCCCCTGCTCAAGTAGGGTCACCCAAACCATATATAAAACAAAAGGGGGGAGATGTGGAGACAGTGTTCTCACAGGAGAATGCATAATTGGTACCTAAACTTTGAATAGTCCTGAAAGATACAGCAAGGCCATGAGAGGCTTGAAGAAGCTTAAGCAAGCAAGATAAGAGGCTGGAATTCACCAAGTTAATGAGAACTGTGGACTGTTGGCAAGCTTTCAAGGTTGAGTTCTCACACCTGTGTTTAACCAATTATATGTTAATCACTAAGGGTCTTCAAAACATGTATCCAATCATAATATGCCAAATCACTGTAAGTGCTTCAGCTCAACTAAGCAGACTGGGTTGCTGAGTTGCTAAGCAGACAATTCTACATCGAAGGCAATTCCTGATTTGTTTTAATGTTGACTCTGTAAGACATGCAGCATTGCAGAACCTTTTGTTGTTGGAACAGGGACATGGATGTGAAGAGTTTGATGGGATGTGTTGTATGAGTCTCTCTGATTATGCTAATTTGATGCATGCACAGCTGAGAACCCTGGCTCAGCTTACCCAGCAATAGTAAATGAGCAATATCCTAAGAATAACTAGATGGTTGTCTTCACGGGGCATTACAGGTTGAGTCAAACACTGCTGTTTGAAGTATTGCACTTATGTATCATTGTTAGGTTAATCATCGTAGCTATTAGACTTGCTTATAGTTGTGTGATAAAACAGGTGAACAGAATAACCCATAATGCCTTGCTTGCACAAACTAAAAGGGGGGAATTGTTGCAGAATGACTCTAAGAGCAGGACCATAGAGTTCTGGAGGACTGTGCAAGCAAGGCAGGGGGTGGCCCCCACAGGTAGCCAGAGACCGGACCTGGGAGGAGAATGTGGAGGAAGCTGTGGGGGGCTAACCAATACTGTTGTGCCAAGAAGGAGTGGCTGAATACCACTCCTATATATGTGTGAACTGCGTCACAAATAAAGTAGAAGTTGCTTATCACCCATATTGGGTTGGCCTGTCTGCTTCTCCTCGCCGCTTACAAATAATAATTAATTTTAAGAGGCAGTGCAAGAAGTCCTGGGAAGCAGGCATCAGGATAGCTGGCATGATGCTCTACTCACAGAAGAAAAGGAATGTTGATTCCTTTTAACTATAATGGGGCCAAAATGCTGATCTGCTCTCTTCTCCCAAAACTCTATCATTAATCTCCAAGAAGACTGTGATTAAATTAATTCTATTCTATGCCCATTTCTTTACCTGTTAGAAACAGTTTGACAAATAATATTTTTGTGAAAAGAGCATTTCTTGTTTCCCAACCTTTGATCATTATCTGTTTACCTAAATCTCTTGATGTCTTCTCTAGCCACAGTATTTGAAGTGAGTCCTTCCTCCTGAGTTTTATGAATTCTCAGTGGAACAGGAATAATGATACTTGCCTGCCTTTGTAATGTGATTTCAGATCTGTAATTGAAAAGTTTAATATGAAAAGCTTGAAAAAAGTTAAATATTTTAGAAACAAATATAATTTGAGTATAAATACATGAAAGTAATTTTACAAAATATTGTTAAAGCATTTGCTGTAATTAATTTATATGTATGTTTAGATTCACTCCATATGTGTTTTGTCACGTAGAGATTTTTCCACACAAAGTATTCACACAATTCACACACAACATACTGATGACCATAGGCAGTAGACAAAGGTAGTATGTATTTGTTTCAATACAATCAACTTTTGCTCCTGAGTTTTTTGCTAAAGTTTAAACTTAGTGAAAAACAAAGATTGGCTCATATTTCATTAATAAAGTGAATATGGCTGAATTTTTATTTCAAAAATTCTGAAATTATGGAACATATATTTTCCATCAAAGCCAGTCAAATCTGTAAGACGAAATAGCATTTTTTACTAGTACTTAGTAAATAAATAATCTTGATAACCGTAGCAATAGCTGTGTTTGGTCTTGGATAAAAGCTAAATTAACAGAAAAGAACCCCCATAAGTGGCAACAACTTTTAAGATTTGAAGTATTTAACTTGGTCCCCAAAGGTCACTGCCCCATTTGTCATCTTATTATGTGAGTAGCATGAATAGGGTGAGTATTTCGGATGTGAACAGATGTTCACAGAAATGAGCTATGAAAATATACACAGGACTATTGGGTCAGCTCATCATAGCCATCTACTGCTGGACAGAATAGTCATGTAGATTGTGCAACTGGTCCACTGCCTCTCCAAAATATGTAAAAATTGTGAAAGACAGATAAAATCCTGAGTACTGTATTTGCCTGGGTGTCAAATCAGAGAGCAAGTTCTAGTAGCACTAGACATAAACCCACAAAGAAAACTCCCACTGCATAGGAAAAAAACCTTCATACACCTCTGTTACTTGTTATGTAGCCTTTGAGGGCTTGTCTGTTTTGGAACATCCCCATTTAGTGAGTGAAGGTGTGAATTTACAGGATCTTACTGTTTAAAAGAAACTCTTCTAATCCCACAAGTGTGAACTTGCACACTGAATACACACTATGTGGTCTTGTGCCAGTTTGCAGAGTACTTGCATGCAAATTAATGGAGACATTGGAATTCGGCGCAGTAACTTTGAGTAGAGACACTTTTGAAGAAACAGACAAAAGGTAGGGCAACACCTTAGTGGGAGTCTTCATGGGCACTGTCGTCCATCTGAATGAAAATCATTGCAAGACTTGACTTACAGAAAAAAAAAAAAGTGCCTTTAAATGCTGCTGAGATTCACAGAAAAAAATAGAACTTAGGTTGGCACAGTCAGTGGTCTCAAACTACTTAAACTTCAGTCTTTGACTAGCTGAGTATATAATGTTTTTTGTTTCCTTCCCTGACTCATACTCCCACCATTCTCTCTTTCAATAGCTTCTGAATTTTGTTGCCCAAGACACTCCTTTTTGCTTCCTCCTTTCATAATTCCTCCTGAAAAAAAAAAAAACCAAACAACCAAAAAAAAAAAACAAAACCAGTTTTTCTTTAGGATCTTCAACTCTTAAGTTTTTAACATCAATAATAATAAAATTGAGAGACTGGAAAGTTTGCTTCAAAAGACAGTTCCATCAGCAGCTGAACTAATCAGATTTGATTTCTCACATATCTTGTGCACACAGATTCTGTAGCATCTAAGGAAGGAAAAGATTATGAGCCTTTCACTCTGTGTGACTAGTAATAACTGAGCATCCTGCTGCCAATTTTCAACAAACTTTAAAGTACTGAATGTGCTTGACATCTCTATACTTTTTGTCATGTCTGTTTGAAATTGGCAAGCAGGTTCAAAATACGCAAGGTCACAGAGCACAGTTGTGTAAATTTTATTTAAAGAGAACACTTAAAATGCTCCTTTAGCAGGAACAGATTTTTCATTTGCTCTTGATTTCCAATTATGATTAAACCTTAGATGCAATTCTTAGTTTCTCTCTCAATATACATGAGATTTCCACGCTAAACACAGTCATTTAAAAAAAAAAATCATAAATGCACACTGACACAGCAGCTCAATACAAGCAAACAGATGATTCCCCTTTTGTGCAAAACAAATACCTGTAGTTTTAGTCTTCCATAAATGCACACACCAAATCTATACAGGAAAGTGGATCTTTGTGGATAAAACAACACTACTACAACTAATACAGGAACAATGCAATTTCTAGCAAATTATGTTCAGCATTGCAAATCCAATTATCTTCTGTGATACAGTACTTCAGAGATAATGTGCTTTGAACAGAAAATATCCGAGGCTCATTTTTCCTGGCAGACTTGCTAAGTCCTTACCAACTTTGTGCCGAGGAACACAAGGGCAAAAATTAATAGGATGATCTGTTCCCATTTAAAATGTATATGTTGCTTATGTTTCCTATTTGGAGTTCACATCATATGTATCAACACATGCCATCTCCCATGGAAGCATCTGCTAGCATTTGTCCCAGTCTCTCTTCACACACATATTTAAAAATGTGAAAGAAGTTTATAGGCAAGGATTTACTATAAATAAATTATAACCCTTACAAACGTAAACAAGGTCTTCTTTGTGGGAGACCAAGAAGTTAAATGTTAAGCTTACTTGTTCTTGTCATATTAGTGTTAGATTCTAGTCTGATGCTCTTGGAAAGCGTCAAGGAGAAAATGGTTGGGAGCTTAACTTATTACCTTAATGCTTCCTCTGTACCCAAACCCCACATTCCTGCATACATTTTATTATAATGCCTCAGAAAAAGAGTAACTAACTGATGATTTTGTCGGTCAAAAATAGTAATTGTGCTGGATTTTATCCATGTTTATCAAGTGCCATATGGTCATCTTGTATTATACGGTGTAGAACATGACAAGCTCCCAGAATGGAGATCAGGAAAGGACAACACAGAGGAAAAGGAGGCATTTGTCAGCGTACAGTTTTTCGATCTGCACTGTTTGCCTGATGAAACCACATATTTGGAGAAACATGTACTTGCTGGAAATGCAACTTGCTGTTAGATGGCAAGCCAAAGTAGGAACTTGTACGTAGCCTTACTTGAATGGAAGTTTATGGATAATTGCTACATCGCCTCCTTCACAGCACATTCCTGTAAGTGTTCATTTTAGGAGCTATTATTTTCCTAGATGTCATATAGAAAGCCCTCCTGTGTAATCTGGCATCACAAACAATATAGAAAATCAGGCCTCAGGAACACCTGAGTGTTGCAAAATGGAAGTTAGCTGTGAATTTATTCTCAGGCTATATTTTTCTCAGTATTTCTGTGAAGTTTGTGCCAATGTGAACGAGATACTTTGTGAATTCTGGGTACATCTCATTGTGAAATGATGTTACCTGTACGTGTAGCATCTTGAATTTAGGTTTTAATTCTAACACTGAATTCCACAAAAATTGTCATCTTCATTGAAAGCTGTGCAAGATCCCATTGTAGTCAACAGATATCTAGTTAGTAAACCCAAGTGAGTTAGGAGTTATTCAAATGATATTTGAACTTAGGGTGATTTAAATAGCTCACTAGATTTAACTCACTATAATGGATCCAACTCACATGTAGAGACCTGCACTGTAGATGTACTAATACAGATATTTAGCCAAGAAGCCAAATGCTATGCTTAGACTGTGCACATAATAAACTATTTAATTCATTGCTATGTTCTCTTCCTAAACTGTACTTTAATAATCTTCTGTACAAAGATTATTAAATTGTACCAAAGTAATGAGAACAGCAGCTGCTCCTAGGTTTGTATTAAGCCATGCACAGGCACAGGGCAAAATATCTATGATGTGCATCATCTTCTCACCCATGGAACTGACTGTAGCAGTAATTCCTGGTGGGGCTACGCAGAGCCCTACAGCTCAGTGTGGTTTAGCAAAGACTATCCACAAAGTTGTCTCCCGTCTCTCCTAGGAAGAAGACAGTAGACCAGATTTCTACTACTTATTGAATAGGGACCCTTGTGCTACCTAGGTGGGATTACCTATCACTGCCTGTTCTGTCACTCTGGGAAAAAACTTGACCTTGATCAGGTTATTCAGATATCCCACAGATGACCGAAAAAAGTACTAAGGCTCTCATGTCTGCAAGAAAATGCTAACAAAAAAACTTTGGCTAAACAATGAGAAATCTATGCTACCATGACTCCATTCCTATTCCTAGCTGTGCAACAACTACAAGTTTAGAAATGCTTTGTAGTCTATCTTTGATGGACATAGCAAAGTTTTCAGCAGCGATCCTCCACAGGCAGGTACAGTCTTCCTAACCCTTGAGTAGTCTAACTACTAGTGCTGCACATTAATGATTCCCCTACAAATTATGTATGAGTTCTGGTGCACTTTCCTATACAGGTGTCTAGGGTCACAGCATAAGTTCAGTTTGTGTGGAGTCATGCAACTCCAGCATTAGACTGCTTCTAGAGAATAATCATTCTCAGTCAAGAAATTCAGAAAAGGAGAAGAGCTATGCTCAGGGGTACAAACAAATTATGGCTAGATATTAGCCTCTGCTTACTACCTATCTAGCTTAAAACAACCACTGGTTAGAACCAGGCTATGAGATTCAACTCTACTTTGCTTAAGATTTCAAGCAAAGTATTTGAAAATCGTTTGTGCCTACATGAGACTCCAGGAACTACATTAAGAATGGGGGAAAAAAAAAGGTGTTGAATTTTGAGCACTTCAAGATATCTGCTTGTCAAAATGTCCCCTAGCGTTCAGCAGGCTGGCCAGAAGATTGGGTTGACTTCAGTCAAAACCTACTCATGCTCTTTCCAGCACTAATTTAGCTTCATTTTTGCTACAGAAACTTGCACTGCAGGGAAAGGTATATTGCTGCAGAACTGCCAGTGTAACTTCCCTAATGAAAACCTGACTTGGGAAGAAGCTAATCTCAAAAGAGACTTAATTTATACACCAATTAACAGTGTAAATTAATGCTTTACTGTTCATTCTCTCTCCAAAGATTTTGAGCGGCAATAGAGTTTTTTATTCTGAACAAAGATGAAAGACTTCAGAGCAGACCAGATGAGAAGACTTCAAGGAAGAAAAAAAAAAAGAAGGCATATGAAATGCCTTGAGTGCAAATTGCTGTAGCTGGTTTGGACTCTCATATGAATTGTCCCATTCCACACAGCTGGCGGGCCAGGACAGAGCTAGCTGGAAAACAGGTTTTTCTTCAATGAAAATTTTCAGATTTCAAAATCTTGAGTTTCAAATCTGAATGAAAATCCAAATAGTTTCTATAAGCCTGAAATTCCAGTTTGACAAGTTCAAACCCTTCTGCCTGATTTTTGGGCCTAGAACAGGAAATCTAAGGATGCATCTGTATTAATGTCTTAGCTCAGGTAAGAAGTGATTTTGAAGCAGTCTCCAAGGTAGCCCCACTTACTGTGCTTTAATTCATACCACAGAGCTCCAACAGAGCAAACTGGATTATTTTTGAGTATTTTTTTTTTAATGAAATAAAAAGATGCACTCTTAACAAGCACCAAACAGTAATAAGTAAACAGTCCCCAAGATTAGACTAGTGCTAGTCTGAAGTAAATGCTGGAATATGGGATTCATTATTGTTTCATTATACATATCTGCTTCTGCTGTGCTACACAACTTCTTAATGTTGACTAAGCCTAATACTGGTCACTGATTTTGTTTTTCTATTAATTACTGCTTCAGGTAAATGTTATTTTTATTTCTGAATAGCAAAAGTGAGGACCACTGCATAAACCAAAACTTGAAGAAGGAGAGGAGAAATATGTGGGAGGGAGAAGAAGGACGAGTATCCTCAGAGCTTCAAAAAGTACCATAGGGTTTGCAAGCATTTTGTAGAGACAGCAGGTACGGTAGGTTCCAGGTACCAGCAACTGGAGTCCAAGTTAAAACTCTTCTCCTGTCTCTGCATGTCACCCAGGTTTCGTGGGAGGCCCCTGAAACAATGAATGACACCTGAGCTGGCATACCACTTGCTTCTCACCAGCTCCCCAATGAAATGTTTAGTCCAAAAATCTCACCAGAACCTTGTTTGGTAAGAAAATGATTAGCTGCTTCAAATACATGGCAGCAGGACAGACGAATTGCAGATACTGCCCCTTGGTGCATCTTAATGTCTCCTCTTATAATACTACTCACTACATACTTTTTAGATTCCTAAAGCATGGAAAAGGATACACATGCATTTTTTTAATAATTCCCCAATAGATAATGACTTCCAAACTTCTTAAATTAAAGATCTGGAAGGTGCAAGAAAGAAACAGGTGGAACAAAAGAACTACCACCAATGCAAAAGGTATTTCTTTGTGGTAACTGAAGAAGAAAACAGAGATAAACTTTCATTCTTTCTGTAGTTGCAGTGCTACATCAGATTGCTTTAATGCACTGCCTAAATAATAATAAATATAGGAATCTGCTATGTTACCTTATCTAGTGTCTTGCCTTTAGGGTGCATGTAAGGATTTATATCAGCAGCTGGAGGAATATCATCTTAGACATTAATCAGAATATCTGTGTTTATCTTTGTTAGTGTGAGATTTAGATAAAGTTGTTGTACTATATTTGTGCTAATCATTTAATAAAGCTTATCTCATATTGTCAGTTAAGCTTTTTGAAAGCTATTATTATAAATACTATTCATCTGTATATAGGCTTCTTTCCTGTAATTCACCAAGTTGTTCATGTTGGTTTATCAACATGTTTTGATCTGCACAAGGCTATTTAGCTCTGCTTAACTGATAGGTCTGTGATAACTTACCTCCTTGCATTGCCTTTCACAATCCAGCTTGACAAAGATACGTGGTAGAAATTACATATCTGTCTCACAAACATTTATAGTAACAGTATGCCAGAATTACATGAAATTTCTTTGCAAAAGTTCTGCGTTTAATTGCCATAAGTCTGAGATTATTTTGCAAAACAAACTTCCACATATCAACATGGAAAAGACTGAAATGTGCACATGCACATTTGATATGTGCACCAGTAAGCCACAAAACAGTGTTTTATGATGTAAGTCACTGTAAAAACTGGTGCAGATTTCTTTAGCTTTGAGGGATGGTTCAAATGAATTTTTACCGATTTCCTAGCAGACCTACTCATTGCATCTTTTTCCAGAATCTTCTAAATTTCTGTATGCTGTTTAAAGCTAAATTTAAAGCTGTATCTGTTATGAAGAAGGGGTATCTAAATGCAGTGTAAGAAAGGAAATTAGACATCCTCTTTCATATATTTCAAGCTTTCCCCATAATCCTTTTTTCTTTTCATGTGCTTATTAGATCCCTTCTTTCATAGATATGTATTGATTTTAAGAATCACAGAGTTTTTTAAACCTGTTTGCTGTTTGCTTCTTTACTGTATCAGAGCCTAATTTTGTCTCTGTTTTGGCAGGCAAGCCATTGCTAAACATATTCAAGTCTTCTCAGAGAAAGTAATTTTTCATTTTTAGATGTCAATCTTTCAAAAAATTCATAGATGCTATGCTATTTTTCTCAATCATTCACTTAAATTAACTTCTAGTAAAGAAGCCTAATGCTTAATGCTATGTTTTCTGTATCAATACAGAATTTCCAATGTGCTGTATAGACATATAACATTAGATAAGTCTCAAAACCCCGGAGTATAGAGGACAATGGCTTCAAATTATGGTATTTGAAGAAGTAGGCTCTTTTAACGTGGGACACTATTACACTAACAACCATATTTTTTGTCATTTAAAATCTGCTATCTTGAATTAAAAACTGCCTCAGATACTGTCATGATGTTCTGAAAATAAAAATTAAATGTATCAGTGAATAATTTCATTTACCATTGGTCACTATTCCACAGAACTCCACACTTTCTGTGATAAAGATTATTAATTTAAACAAGAAGTATTTAAAATTATTTTATTCTACTTATTTTAACATATCTTGCAACTCAGAATCATACTTAGCTATAATATCCCAGCTCGCCTCCAGTTATTAGCTTCTTTATTTGACAGTTTGACATTTTTGCTATCAGTATGAAGATTTATGTTTGAGCTGAGTGCATTCTAATACATATGCTGTGATAATTCAGGTTTTATACCCTGAAAAGTGTGTATTTTTCATGATGCACTGTCATGCTTTAGTAAGATATCTGTCACATTAAATTTTTTAAAAAAGATCTTCACTGACTTGTCCCATTGGGGCAAAAATGTGGATATCAGCTATTGCGTTGGATTTAGGAAGCCATTCCTATTGTTTTCTATGTATGAGAATGCCATAGTGGCCATATTAAACCAACCTCACTACAATCCTGCATTCAAAACAAGTTCTGTATTACTCTGCTTTAAAACAGGAGCATTGTATACCCATTGTAAGAGTTACCAAAGGTTTCAGAAGTTAAGAATGTCACACCTACATTAATATTTACTGGTCTATGGCTTAGCCAGAAGTCTGCATCAGACTGCCATCGTAAATGAAACAATAACTATCTTCTAGTAAGCAACTAATGAAATTTAAAGTAGCTAATTTTGCTTTGCAACACATACTGGAGACAGACATTCCTTGCTTAGAACTCTACAGATACGCCCACTGAAGTTAGTGACAGGATTTTATTTATTCTACCAGATGCAACATACAATCCATATTTATCTGTTCACGGAATTTTGGTCTACTTCAGTCAGTTTGAATTTATCTTTATTAGTCTAACAAGTGAAACTGTAAATGAATCATGTTTTACCGTGTACTAAGAAATGCACAGCTAGACTTGATTAGCTAGAGACAAATTTTCAGTTTAGTGGAAATTCCTTCAAAAGGGATTTTCACACCATGGAATTCCCATGTCTGCCGATCTTTCTTTTCAGAAGCTCTTGTTTATTTGCCATTGTCATTCCTCTGAAAAAAAAAACGTAATGGAAAAAATGGTTTTCAAATTGACTTCAAGGATACTCCCTAGATTATCCAGAGCTTCTTAAAGAACTGACAAACCATAAGTACACAAGATATATACTAATAAGTAACACACAACAGCACTGAATGCCAGAAATGAATGCCAGAAATCACCAATCCTGGCCTGTTCTTCGACTGATCATCTGTGCATTTAGGTGGTGTTTAGCGCTGGTTAACATGAAGCTTCATTTCCTTCACAAGCAAATGGTATAGAATTAGAAAAGTGCCCATCGTTCAGTCTTCAAAATACAAATGTAGCTTTACAATCTTAGTATGCCTGTCTAACACCCCTCTTTTTTCTTAGTCATGTTTCTCATGCTTTTTGCTCTGGAGTTCAACACAATCAGAGGTCTGGTCACATTAGTATTCTTGCCAGAGGTTTCTTACATAGAAATGGTACATAGAAATGGTGATCAACTGATACCCTGGAGGGAGGAATGCCATCCAGAGGGACCTTGACACGCTTGGGAGGTGAGCTGGTGCCAACCTCATGAAGTTTAACCATGCCAAGTGCAAGGTCCTACACCTGGGTCGGAGCAATCCCAGGCACAGCTACAGGTTGGGCAGAGAAGAGATTCAGAGCAGCCCTGCAGAGGAGGACTTGGGGGTGTTGGTCACTGAGAAAATGAACATGAGCTGGCTTCAGTGTGCGCTTGCAGCCCAGAAAGCCAACCGTATCCTGGGCTGCATCAAAAGGAGTGTGACCAGCAGGTCGAAGGAGGTGATCCTGCCCCTCTGCTCTGCTCTTGCAAGATCTCACTTGGAGTACTGTGTGCAGTTCTGGTGTCCTCAACATAAAAAGGACATGGAACTGTTGGAACAAGTCCAGAGAACAGCCACGAGGATGATCAGAGGACTGGAGCACCTCCTGTATGAAGATAGGCTGAGGAAGTTGGGGCTGTTCAGCCTGGAGAAGAGAAGGCTGCGTGGAGACTTCATAGCAGCCTTCCAGTATCTGAAGAGGGGCCTATAGGGATGCTGGGGAGGGACTCTTCATTAGGGACTGTAGTGATAGGACAAGGGGTAATAGGTTAAAACTTAAACAGGGGAAGTTTAGATTGGATATAAGGAGGAAATTCTTTCCTGTTAGGGTGGTGAGGCACTGGAATGGGTTGCCCAGGGAGGTTGTGAATGCTCCATCCCTGGCCGTGTTCAAGACCAGGTTGGACGAGGCCTTGGGTGATATGATTTAGCATAAGGTGTCCCTGCCCATGGCAGGGGGGTTGGAACTAGATGATCTTAAGGTCCTTTCCAACCCTAATTATTCTATGATTCTATGATTCTTTAACTGGAATAAGAAAAATCTTGTTTCTACTTTTCTATTTCTAAATTCTCCTTAAGAGTGGGTGAAATACATAGCTTGTGGCACCTGGGGAGAGCCTTCTTTTCTTGGAAAGGAGGATCATTTGTTTTAACATGTGATCTACACAGCTGAGGCTGGTGGCAAAGTGCCAGTTCCCTTGCTTCCATTTAGCACTGGTTTTGCAAAAATCTTCTGTATTTTATGCTGTTTTCTAACAGCAGAGCAAAGCTTTTTCTAGCTGATGAACCCTTTAGGGAAGGTTGTTAAAGGAAGGCTGAAAAATAAAATCAGCTGTCTGAGGGGTTTTTTTTCTGTCTTAACTCTTCTTAACGAGTTCAGAAATTGTTCACGCTATCATTCTTCTAAATGTAGAGAGTATTTTCTGTAAGGCTGAAGTATATATGGGAACCTCTGGTATCATATACAAAGCATTCAACTCCTTTTACAATGTGAGTTTCTAAGAATAATACTATTATTCTTAGAATATTACACAATTTCTTCTTGTTATTTTTTTTTTTGTGAACAACACTGGCAAATACTTGTGGGTCTCCTGTCAGGAAAGAATTGCTAAAATGTTTCCGTTCTTTTAATCCAAAGGGTACAATTTATTTCTGTAATATGATTCCCCTACAAGAAATTGCAAGATAGAGAGGTTTTCCACAGCTCTTTTGCTGATTGCTAATGCATCAGGCCAGGAAAAGGAACAGAATTGCTCCAACATGCCTGGAGCATAGTAGTTAGCTGGGGCATAGCTCATACTCCTGGCTGCCCTGTGGCACTGTAGCGTCTCTCCAGCACTCTGCATTGGGTATGCAGCACCAGCAAAAAGAAAGCTGAAAGTTTTTTCAGCAGCAGGTGAATCTCCAGCACCTCAAAGGGAAACAGGAGACAAGATAAAAGCTTAACTCCTTCTCTCCCTGCCTCCTCAATCTATTTTTATAGCTTTACCCACTAAATCAGAGTGTCTGAGGCATGTGGGGAAAGACATTCTAGAAGCTGCCTGAACCTAGGTCAACAAGCAAAATAGTTTTAAGAATGTCTAGCATTTAGCTGAGGTTAACGATTATAACTCACCATGTCTCCTGAAAGTGCCATAAAGAATAGATAGATAGACTCAAATAGTATTCAAGACAACAAACTTCAAAGAAAACTAATGTTTGAATTAGTCTGGCATTTTGCAAGAAAACCTTTCTTTAGTCAGCATATTCCAGTAAAAGCAAGAAGCTCACTTTTAAATAAAATTGACAGTAATGCCTGTTGAAGTCCATAAGTGAGGGACTACCTTATCTGCCTTTTCTGATGCAGTGTGAGGACCTTCATTGCTATGCTGGTGCATACATATCTTGGCTGAGCAACACTGAAATGTTTCAGATTCTGATTTAGGTTTCTGGAGAATGGAGATGAACATAAAAGCAAAAATGGTTTGTGAGGACATAAAACACAAAAATGAAATATCTTTCTGAAATGGCAAAGGCAGGATGAGAAAAAAAGAATGACTATACAGAGTACTCTGAATTATCATAGCTTTCAGTTCTTTATTGTTTGGAGTACACCAGAGAAGCAGCTACGGAGTTTTAGGGAGTGTAAAGTAGTGACAGTGGGAGATTTACCAAGATGTATTAAGTTATTGCAAAGTCCTGCTAGGAATTTTTTATATCTTCAGTGAAATGTTTATATGGTTTGATCTTCTTTCTTTTACCAACAATTTAAACTATTTAATTCCAAAATGGATTAAGCCAACTCTTTACAGACAGGATGTGACTCAGAGTGAACTGCTAAGCAATGACAACTTGCAAGAGTGTGGTCTGCCTCATATATAAAATTATTTATTAAAAATGTGAAGTTTCAAGTGATTCTGAGCTTTGCAACCTAAATCTAAGTTCCATTCCTACCTATAACTGTGCTGCATACACATTTTCTATGAATATTGGTACCATAACGAATGGAGCAGAGCAGCATGAGCGCATAGTCAGTCTTGGAATTGCTTTTCTTGATGACTTCGATTTACTATGAAATTACATTGGAACTAGACTAACACACAATTTGACTGGTAAGTTTTAACTGTACATGCAAAAAAGCAGAAATCTTTTGCTGATGCTGAAAAATAAGTGGGCCAATTTAAATATTTTTAAAGGCCTCAGGGATTAAGTTCCTGAATTATTTGCAAGCTCCTGAGATTCTGCAGAACAAAACCTCTTAAAGGATAGTCTAATAGAAAAAAACCACCACATTTCCTGTTCACACTCTAGGAAGTCTTGTATAATGCTTTATTTATGCTGAACCTCTTTAATTATAAGGTCACAGATGTGTTGTTGTTGTTGTATATATCAAATAGAATATTCAATTTACATCAAATACTGTTCTACCAAAAAGGAGGAAATAAAATGCTGCTTTAATATGAGCTGCTTTTGCGAATTAGTATTGGAAAGAAAATTACGAAATATATTCTCTGGAAATCAACAAAGGTAGAAAATGAAGTAAAGCTGTCAGCTCCTCAGGGAACAGTCCCAGAACTAAATGAGGTCAAGCAAGAGGACTTCAATGGGTTTCACTGCATTTTGGATCAACATTCTTGGTTTATTTCTCTTACTGGCACATTTTCACCTTTTCTGATTGACATCTTACTTTCAGTTCTCCCTACCTTGCTTCTCTGTATATAAAAAGTCCAGAGGTGATGCCTGAACAGTACATCTGCTGAAATGTTTCCTGCCAGATGTGAAAAGATGCTTTTTACATCAATGAAAATCTATGATCCAGGAAAGTTATAATTCTAAACCTGATCTAAACTAATATTTTAGACTTTAAGGCAGACTGCATTGTCTGAAATTCTGCTTCTGGCAACCCTGGAGGAGTCAAGCAACTGAATGACTTGGTCAGACCTAAATTTCTGTAGAAAGCAAGAACTAGGGATAGGGTTTGTCTTTCCTATCTGTAGATGTCTACAAAGTAAATGTCTACATCTGACCTAGAAATCTGGAATTCTCTCTGCAGTTCATCACAGGAAATATTCCATCTGACATGGTTTGTATGTCTACCTTAAGATGTTTTTCTACTTCATGTGATTCATCCCGGTGAGTTTTTTTTCTACTGATTCCTAAACAAGCCTTATGTGGCCAGCTCTGATATGTGTTATTACATATAAATTTAAGTGAAATTAATTGTGATGTCTTTTCACTTTCCAAAATGAGAGATTAAATATGACATAAAGGACCCTTTGGAAATATCTACAATTAGATAAGGAAAGGAAAGGGAAAACAGAAAGGGGAAGGGGAAGGGGAAGGGGAAGGGGAAAGGGAAGGGAAAGGGAAAGGGAAAGGCAAAGGAAAAATAAAAGGAAAGGGAACAACCATCCCTCTAAGAAGCCTGTTCTTATAGTCAAAAAGCTATAGTGCTTATCTAGTTTGCTGCATACATAAATTTACTTGGTCTCTTTCCCAAAGGAGAGTTAAACTCACATTTTCTGCCTCTCATAGTAACACTGGACATGAACATAACTTTCTTTTATAAATTATTCCGTTTTATGAAATAGAACTGAAAAAATGGAAAAAAAAAACCAAAATGTGAATCTTTAACCTACAAGGATATGGGTTTTCTTATTCTGATTTCTTGGTGAAAGGCTTTCATACAGAAGCCTACACACAGGGCACATTCAAAGTTCATGGCAAGACCTGTCAGATTCTGGAAGATTTTTGAGAAGGTCTGCTGTAAACTTTCTCGTTATTACTAGTTTGACATTACCAGCTGCATTGCAGGGAAGAAAAGACTTGCTAAGTATCTGCTTCCACCTACTGGCACATAAAGATCGCTGTTACAAAGACTGGTTTTCACTTCTCAGCTTCTGGGTAAGAATATTTTAAAGACTAAAACATCTTCCTACAGCATAAAGCTTCCTCTGAATCATGTCATTGCTTCTAATTTCAAAAAGTGCTCTAGATGGTTAATTTCTCTCACAAGCCTTAGCATGTGTTTCACCCTTATTTACATGATGACTTCCTCCTTTGATTTTTTACTATTCTGAACTATTGTCACTTTATCCTTTCTTTCTACTAAGCAATTCATCGTGATTTTCTCTACATTCAATATTGAAGACTATTCTACAATTTTTGAAGTAAGATTTTACACTAGATAATCTTCTCAAAAGTGCATACTCTGAGAAAGAGTCAGCATTTCACTAGCTTTAATTCATGCTGTTTCTTTATTCTAAAATTGACAATGCAGAAAACAAATTCTGAGTAGATTTATTTAAAGACGGTATTGCAAGTGGGAAGACAGAACAACCAGAAGCCTCACTGTAAAGGGTAAGTGAAAAAGTTATAAACAAAATCAAACTGTCCTCTGGCCTGGACAAAAATGGTTTTAGAGATGCAAGTACAAGGTGGGTACAGAACTACACTATTCCTATACTCCCAAGCTTTGAGTAATTTGAGGCTAATTCACTCACATGTTTTCCTAATGCAAGTTCAGAAATAGTTTCAAGGCCACTCAAGGTCAAGGAATGCATATGCTCAAACATGGCTTTGCATGAAATCGTAAATCTCATACAGTGGGCTGAGGATAGCCATAGTGTATGCATTTAGATATTTCTTATTTTGAATTATATCAGTGCAAGAGAATATCACAACTTAAAAGTTCTTTGTGTGCAACTTCTTGCATTGAGGGAGGAATTAACAAAATAGTCACCTGTTTGCTATGTCTGAAGAGTTTTTGCAGATATTGCAGCAGTATTTACATCAGGAAGGAAAAGCTGTTTCACCAAGAAAACTTTATATCTTGCCTCTGCAAGAATGGGTGTTCCTGACTTCATGATGAGGATACACAGATCTACCCTGTGCAACCCTGGGAATACAATGAAATACGCACAGGATTCATGATTTACTGTTAGATTGCTCTCTTTTTTTCCTGATTAGGTAGTTGTCATGTTTAGTTTCAAAGGAAGCAACCAGTCAATACCTATTGGACTCTTGCAATATATAATTTTGTACATATTTTTACATGTCTACATATGTCCAATTTTTTACATTTTTTTTTATATACTTAAATGACAATAAGTAACATTTAGGGTCAGTCAATCCTAGTTTATTGCATGTGTTTATAACTTCAGACAGATTAAGGGATGCGACTTTAATTATGCAGCAACTCTTATGCCTTATCAATTGTTACAATCTTATGCACTTGAGTCAAGATTTACTGCCTACCCCTTTCGCAATGCAGCTTGCACTAGTGAGGAAAGTACTAAACTGCGGTGAGCTGTATCAGCTACTAGACCCGTGTTTTAAACAATGGATGAACCCCTTCCCAGTTTAGATCCCCACAGTAATATCCCATCGGTGTTCTTCCTTTGACCCTGACCCACAAGGTCTCCTTTGACTCATCATCTGTCCCCAGAGTTCCATACACTCCAGCCT